>NC_138751.1:51314306-52514306 GCF_965113315.1 Podarcis vaucheri | reverse complement strand
TTCCTAGCTATAATAATTCGTGCAGCTGTCAATAAATTTGTGAGCGAACCTTCCACCTCAACGTAAATTGATAATAATGCTACCTCTGGGCTTTCGGTTAGCTTTAACCCAGTGATTTCTGTTATCTCCTTAAACACCCTTTGCCAAAACAAATTGTACATATTTACACCCCCCACCGCACGTGAACACAATTCCCTGATTCCTGGCATCCCCTCTGTCAGGGGATGATTAGCTGCTTGTGCTTAAAATTGTGCCCCCTCAGAGTTTGTGCGGCTCCACAAACCTCTGTGTGTGACAGAGCTCCTCAGACATGTCTGCTCTAGTCACTAGTAGAGTCTGACAGTGGCTGCCTGCGGAAGCGTTTCCAGCAAAGAAGCTCCTTAACGGAAACGCGTCTCCTGGACTCACGACGTGGCAGCTTCCGGCGAAGTATGGGTCTCCCTACAGTTGCTTCTGACACCTCCCCGCTATTTTCGCTGGACGTGTCTCTCACCCCTTTCTCTCCCCTGCTGTTTCCTGCCTTGGCTGCTGCGTCTCTCTCAGCATTACTGAGATCCTCCTCCAGAGACCCCTCGCTCCCCCTGCTGGTCCCTGCTTTGGCTGCTGACTCTCTCCCAGTCTCTGGGAGCCCTACCAACTCCCTTTCCTCTGATGTCAGTTCCCTGACATCCACCTCCCCTCCAGGGCCCCCTTCCCCCCCGCCCCTACTCTCTCCTCTGGGCGGTGAGGAGCTAAAACCCCGAAAAGAATCCTCTTCATCTTCAGACGTCTCGAACATTTCCCTCCATCGGTCTTCGTTCCGGCTCGCTGAATCCTCCTCCGCCTCGGAATCAGAGAACCCCTCCAACTCTTCTTCTTCATCGGTGGTGGCGAAGTATTCCCTCCGGAACCTCGCCACTGGCTGAGGTTTACGAGGGAATCTCTGATGAAAAGTTTCTATCAAAACCTCGTCATCTACATCCTCTGCCATGACCCAGGTGTTTTCCGACTCCGGCTCCCCTTCCCACATTACCAAATACTCTACTTGATCTCCCTTCCACCTGGAATCGAGAATCTCCGCTACATGGTAGCTGTGTTCTTTTTCCTCCATAGCTGGTCCCCTATTGACCCTCCCTTCTCTGTCCCCTTTATACGGTGACAGCAACGACCTGTGGAACACTGGGTGCAGCTTCATGTGGTTCGGTAACCGGAGTCTGAAAGCCACTGGGTTGACCTGCTGCGTGACTTCAAATGGGCCCAGCCTTTTGGGTCTTAACTTCTTACAACCCCCTTTGAATGGTAACCCTTGGGTGGACAGCCACACCTGGTCCCCCACCCTAATGCTTTCCCCTTCCCTTCTGGTTTTGTCTGCCTGCCTCTTATATTCCTCCTTAGCCCTGTTTAAGTTAAGTTGGAGCTGGCGATGGATCGCTTCCATTTCTTCAACGAACTGTTCTGCAGCTGGAACGCTCCAGTTCTCCCCTTCCCCCCCTGGGAAGGCTCGGGGATGACACCCGTGATTAGCCAAAAAGGGGCTCATCCCCGTGGACACGTTCTCTGCATTGTTGTAGGCAAATTCTGCCAACGCCAGCTTCTCCACCCAATCATTCTCTCTGTCATTCACATAACACCTCAAATATTGCTGGAGGACACCATTAGCTCTTTCCGCCTGCCCGTTGGTTTCTGGATGACGGGCAGTCGAGAAATTCACCTCTACATGCAATAAGCTCATGAGCTTCCTCCAGAACCTGGAAGTAAATTGTTTCCCTCGGTCAGAAACCACCCTCAAGGGGGCGCCATGCAGCCTAAACACATTTTCCACAAACAATTTAGCGGTTTCTTCCGCTGTGACCGCATGTGAGCAGGCTATAAAGTGGGCCATCTTGGTTAACAGGTCTACCACAACCATGATGGCTGTTTTCCCTCTGGACCTTGGCAGATCAGTCATGAAATCTATTGCCACTGCCTCCCATGGCCTTTCCGGCGTGGGTAGTGGTTCTAATAAACCTGCCGGTGCCCGCCTCTCCCCCTTGGCTCGTTGGCATTGGTCACACCCTCTCACATACTCCCGCACATCTTCCCTGACCTTGGGCCACCAGAATTCCCTGGTAACCAGCCACATGGTTTTGTGTTGCCCAAAATGCCCTGCTGTGGGGCTATCGTGCAGTTGCTTGAGTACCTTTTCCCTCAATTCCCCTTCAGGTATATATAACGCTCCCTTGTAGTACAACGCCCCGTTTCTCTCCTCAAAACCCCCGGGTTTGTCTCCCTCCCTCCTGAGACCCCTGAGTTTGTCCTGGGCGTATTCATCCTGCACCGTTCCCTCTACCAGTTCCCTTTGCCCCACCAATGCCGCCCCACACACCCAGCGGTCCTCTGGAATGACATGGGTCTCTTCGGGTGCACCCTCCCCCTCCAAATATTCAGGTTTGCGTGAGAGAGCGTCCGCCCTAACGTTCTCTGGGCCTGGCACGTAACAAATCTCAAAGTTAAATTTGGAGAACTCCTGGGCCCATCTCAACTGCCGTTGGTTGAGCACTCGCGCAGTTCTCCAATACTCTAGATTCTTATGGTCCGTGCACACTTGCACCTTATGTTGTGCACCAATTAGCAGGTGCCTCCATCTCCGGAAAGCCTCATGAATCGCAAGAAGTTCCCGGTCGTACACCGTGTAGTTCCTCTCGGATTTGTTCAGCTTTCGCGAAAAGAAGGCACACGGTCGCCACTCTGACTCCTCCTTCCCCGGCTGCAGAAGAAGCACCGCCCCTATGGCTCTGTCAGAAGCGTCTGTTTCGACCCTCAGCTTTTTTTGTAAATCCACATGCAGAAGTTGTTCATCAGAGGCGAAGGCCCTTTTCAGTTCCTCAAACGCTCGCTCCGCCTCCGCCGTCCAAACAAACTTCTTTTTACTGCTGAGACAGTCCGTGATGGGCGCCGTCAGGTGGGCGAAGTTTCGGATGAACTTACGATAAAAGTTTCCAAACCCTAGGAACCTCTGCACATCCTTCTTGGTTTTGGGTGTTTTCCATTCCAGCACTGCTTGAACCTTGCCGGGGTCCATGGCCAACCCCTTGTCTGACAAGCGGTACCCCAGGAATTCCACCTCCTTGGTATGAAACTGACACTTCTCCAGTTTCACCCACAGCCTGTTGGCTTGCAGCCTGCTCAACACTTCTCTGACGTCTCTCACATGTTGCTCCTCATTCTCCGAATACACCAACACATCATCTAGGAAGGCCACGCAATTCTTGTAGAGCAAAGGCCCCAGTACGTGGTTCATGAAGGCTTGAAAACACGCGGAGCCTGTTTGTAATCCAAAAGGCATAACGAGGTATTCAAATGCCCCCAAAGGGGTGAACATGGTGGTTTTCCATTCATCCCCTTTCCTTATACGTATCAGGTTGTACGCCCCCCTTAGGTCCAGCTTTGTAAAAATCTTTCCTTTCCGCACCCTGGTCAAAATATCATCAATCCTGGGCATAGGAAAAGCCGCCGGCTCTGTCACTGCATTTAACCGCCTGAAATCACATACAAGTCTCGGCTTGTCCGTGTGCTTTTTATCCACAAAAAACACTGGGCTACCCCCCGCTGCCTTGGACTCTCTGATGAAGCCTCTCTTCAGGTTCTTGTCAATGAACTCTCGCAACTCCTGCATTTCCCTGTCTGACATGGCATACAACTTGCCTACAGGAAGCTGTGCTCCAGGGAGTAAATTGATCTGGCAATCAAAGGGCCTATGCGGGGGTAGTTGGTCAGCTTCCTTCTCGCTGAACACGTCGCTGAGATCAGCATACTGTGGTGGCACCTTCCCCTTCTCCATTACTTCAGTCCCTGCCAGGGTGGCTTGGGCCCCTGCTGACCCCTTTTCCCCCCTGCAGTGTTCTAAGCAATGTGCTGAACCGAAGGAAACCACTCTTTGATGCCAGCCCACCAGCGGATCATGTAGGGCTAGCCAGCTCATTCCCAAAATAATGGGAGCGCCTCCCAAGGTGGCCACATTAAACGCTATCAGTTCTGTGTGCCTTGCCACCCTCATTATCATTGGGACGGTCTGCAAGCTGACTCCTCCTCCCAACAGTTCCCTGCCATCGATCGTGGTCACCTGCAGTGGGTTGCTTAAAGGGATCGTCTGTATCTGGTGTTCAGCAGCAAACTCCTTGCTCATAAAATTGCAGGAGCTGCCTGAGTCCAACAGCGCCTTTATTTTTAGGGGGTGTCCATTTTGCAGCTCTAGCGACACTTCAATCACTAGAGCAGGTCGAGGAGCTTCTGGCACGGGCACTTTCACTGCTCTTTGGCCTGGCTGCAGTGCCCTGACGGTGGCAACCAGGCGTTGGCTTTTACCTGCTCCGTTTCTCCCTGCTCTCCCCCCTCAACAGCTCCCACCATCCCTTGCCATTCCTTCCTCTGGGGGCAGACTCTGGCAAAGTGGCCTGGCTGTTGGCAGAGATAGCATTTCCGGGCTCCCTTTCCCTCCTTCTTAGCCCCCTCACTGGGCTTTGAAACTGCGCGCGCGCGGGCTGTTCCGATTTCCATCGGCTCTGCCGGCGGGAAAGCTGGCTCAGGAATGTCTGGAATGCGGAACTCCTCATTAAAGGAAAATATTATGAAAATGGTTTATAGGTGGTACATGACCCCAGTCAAACTGGCAAAAATCTACCATTTGCCCGATAATAAATGTTGGAAATGTAGAGAGACTGAAGGTACCTTTTATCACCTCTGGTGGACGTGCCCGAAGATTAAGGCTTTCTGGGAAATGATCTATAATGAAATGAAAAAGGTACTTAAATGTACTTTTCCTAAAAAGCCAGAGGCCTTTCTCTTGGGCATTGTCGGCCAATTGGTGTCTAAAGGGGATAGAACTTTTTTTATGTATGCCACAACAGCAGCAAGAATACTTATCGCGAAGTATTGGAAGACACAAGATCTACCCACTTTGGAAGAATGGCAGATGAAAGTGATGGACTATATGACATCGGCTGAGATGACAGGCAGAATCCGTGACCAACGAAAGGAGACGGTGGAAGAAGATTGGAGAAAATTTAAAAGTTACCTTAAGGACTATTATAAACTCAATGAATGCTAAAGTGTTGTGGTTTTTAGAGACAAAGGAATACAGTGTATAAGGTCAGAATATAGAGAAGACTAAGATGACAGAGGTTGGAAGTAACAATTGGGAGTTGCTAAAAATAATGGACATTGGGATGCAGAAAGGGGGGGGAGGGGAAGTCCAAGAAAAGAAGTTTATGAAAATATGGTATGAAACTATACGTGTATGTTTGTCTTTTTAAGTGTTTGTTTGTTATTTAAAAACTTTGTAAAACCAATAAAAAATTTTATAAAAAAAAAAAGGAATGCGGAACTCCTTCCAACGTTCCCCTCTCCCTTCCCGCCTCTCCAAGGCTCTTGCCTCCTGGCGCGCTCCAATGGTCAGCACAGATTTGGTCAGCTGATCCATAGACACCGCCCTGGGGCTCCGGGACAGCTCGTCTTTCACAGCCGAAGAAAGACCTTCTTCAAATAGCATCTGAATGGGTGCCGCCGATAAATCCCACCCCAATCTGTGAATCAGCATGGTAAATTCAGTCCAGTACTCACGGACAGATCTGCTTCCCTGCTTGCAAGCCATTAGCTGTCTGTGCACCACCCCTTCCTCAATATCGCTGGAAAACATGATATCCATTGCACGAAAGAACTTCATAGTGTCCTTTAGGATATCGTTGTGCGTTGCCATCAGGGGTCGAACCCAGTCTCGCGCCCCCTTCTCAAGATGCCCAATTACGAAAGCAACTCGCGATTCCTCATCAGGGAACTCATCAAACTGCACATTAAGGGCATATTGCATCTCTGTCCTAAAGGCATGGTAATCCTTGGGGTCCCCCCCAAACTTCTGCACCAATCCTGGTACCTTTCTGGGGAACTGAGTGGTTCTCCCCTTTTTGTCTGCATCCTGAGCCCTTCTCTCCTCGAGCCTCGCCGTCTGCAGCGCAAGTTGGACCTCCAGAGCTTGATACCTTTCTTCCAAGCTTGGACCAGCTCCAACCCCTGCCTCTCCGGTTCCGGCTGGGTTGCTCATGATGCTTTCTCCTGCACAGGCAGCGTACAAAGACTGTCAGACTGCTGTCAGGGGATGATTAGCTGCTTGTGCTTAAAATTGTGCCCCTTCAGAGTTTGTGCGGCCCCACAAACCTCTGTGTGTGACAGAGCTCCTCAGACATGTCTGCTCTAGTCACTAGTAGAGTCTGACAGTGGCTGTCTGCGGAAGCGCTTCCAGCAAAGAAGCTCCTTAACGGAAACGCGTCTCCTGGACTCACGACGTGGCAGCTTCCGGCGAAGTATGGGTCTCCCTACAGTTGCTTCTGACACCTCCCCGCTATTTTCGCTGGACGTGTCTCTCACCCCTTTCTCTCCCCTGCTGTTTCCTGCCTTGGCTGCTGCGTCTCTCTCAGCATTACTGAGATCCTCCTCCAGAGACCCCTCGCTCCCCCTGCTGGTCCCTGCTTTGGCTGCTGACTCTCTCCCAGTCTCTGGGAGCCCTACCAACTCCCTTTCCTCTGATGTCAGTTCCCTGACATCCTCCAACATAACACCGAATATTCCTTGTTTATTTGATTTAATCTGACTGGTGTTAAATACCAGCTCCAAACTAATTTATAATAATTTTCTTTTATTCTTATATGGTCCAGGAATAAACTTTGCCCTTGCACCACACACCTCACTGCGTGCTTAGGGGCCAGTGGTGGTGAATGATGGCATCACCCACGTTTCAGGACTGCCCATAAACAGACCACAAATGGAAAGGATTTCCCTTGTGCTATGTACGTAACCTAACTTTCAGTAATATTCTCTCTGTCTCTCCCCTCCCAGCCCAGTCTAATTTGCTATTTAACACCTCCATTCCTTTCTCCTTGACCTTAAGGCCCCCTATAGCTGAAGTCTTTGGCAACACTCCATAAATGACAGGAAAAATACCCAGCATGGCCAGTGTGGACTTTATGAAAAGCGTTTATGGCATCAGTCATCATTAACCCAGGTGTCCCTGTCACAGTCTGGGGTTGTCCCTGTCACATCTGGTTTCCTGCCTGAAAACGCTTCAGTTTATGTACATTTAGCCGAAAACAACTGCGAGGCTGGTCTCTAGGCAATGGCAGCTGGTAAAAGATGAATTATCTGTCACTCAGAGCGATGCTCCAGCCATGGAAACTATCAAGCATATCCATGGACTTGCACGCCACTGTTCCCTTTTGGTCTGCTTTGATTTTCTTGGACGGAGCTACCACTCAGCTTTGAAAGTCCCTTGCAACCTGTTATGGGAGAAGCGGAGTTCCCTGATTTCACCCCCCTCCCCATGGCACCAGTCTTTTTAAACATTCCTGCTTCTGAAGCAAAACTTTTTATCTCGGGCTGCGGAGAGCAGCCTACAGAGTCTGACGAATGAAAATAATTCTACGGTTGCAGAAGTAGCAGTTTGCCAGGGAATTGTGTTTATGCCCTTATGACTTCTTCAAGCATCTGTCAGGGTGGGGCCACCTGGCCCAGTTGAGACACCTTATGCATAAAACAAACCTCCTCGTTTGAATTTGCATTTTGCCCGTGGTCTGCTACTCCGTAATATTTAAATGCCCTTTTATGCAGTCGCTTCGTTTTCAGCAGGGATCATGACCAGCTTCTTGGATTGGTGGAAAAAACTATTGGGCTAATTTGGAACTGTTAAGTGAAATAATGACTCTTTTCCCAGGGATACCTTTGAAAACACACACACACACACACACTTGTATAATGTAGGTTTGTGTTGACTATTAGCTTTGAAATAGAAATTTCCGGTTGTGTCCAGCTAAGTTCTACTCAGAGTAGACCAACTGTGAGTAATAGACCCAATAATATTTATACACTGCCCATCTGACTGGGCTGCCCTGGCAACTCTAGGCATCTTCCAACATATATAAAAACATAACAAAACATTAAAAAAACCCTTCCCTATAAAAGGTTTCCTTTAGATATCTTCTAAAGTTACTTATCTCCTTGGCTTGGGGGGCACATAAAACTCCACACCCTCCAACATTTCTCTGCTGAAAACAGGGATATCTTAAGGAAAAGCAGGACATTCTGGGATCAAATCAGAAACCGGGATGGTTTCTGTAAATCTGGGACTGTCCCTGGAAAATAGGGACACTTGGAGGGCCTGTTAGCCATTTTTTACTTTTTAAAAAACCTTTATTAATACATAGGCATTTTCCCATTTCCCTTCTTTCCCACCCTCTTTCCTGCCTATACTTAAAGGTAAAGGGACCCCTGACTTTCAGGTCCAGTAGCGGACGACTCTGGGGTTGTGGCGCTCATCTCACTTTACTGGCCGAGGGAGCTGACATACAGCTTTTGGGTCATGTGGCCAGCATGACTAAGCCACTTCTGGCGAACCAGAGCAGCGCATGGGAACGCCGTTTACCTTCCCGCTGGAGCGGTACCTATTTATCTACTTACACTTTGACGTGCTTTCGAACTGCTAGGTTGGCAGGAGCAGGGACTGAGCAACGGGAGCTCACCCTGTCGCAGGGATTTGAACTGCCAACCTTCTGATCAGCAAGCCCTAGGCTCTGTGGTTTAGACCACAGCACTACCCTCGTCTATACGGCCTCCCTATATGATTAATGGCAGCCAGAGATCTTTTTACCTTCTTCACTCTTCTGTGACATCAGAGCAGCTCAACCAATAAGTGTAAGGGGCTTCCCTTATTGCACATAGACTATTGATATTCACCTCACACTTTGCTTCCCCACAGTGAAAGCCTGACCTTTAAAAACACATCATTTATTAATCTCAATGAATAAGAATGGCATTTTGTATGTTTTACTAGTGTAGCCTTCAGACTATGACAACTACTTTTTGCATGGCTACTTGGTAATATTATGGGGTTTTTTTTTTGCCTTTATCTCCCGCAACTGAGGAAGATGTAATTTTTACAGAGCATAAAGTAATGAGCATTCCAACAGGAAGAATTTAGAAAAATGTATTGTTTTCTATTTTTATGCTTGTGGTGGGGGGACCCTTAACTGTGATCCATTTCCTGGTAGCAGCCCAGATGTAGATTGCATTCTTATGGATCATTTGTTAACTGTGCAAAAATGCCACAGCACTGCAGAGTAGTTAGCGGCAACCTTACTAGAGATAAATTTGGGAGGGATCATTTATGATGTATTTGTTTTTTAACAGCCAGCATTAGGATTGTTACTTGGTTGTGTGAACCATTTTTATTTATTCATAAGATTGTTCATACCCATCAGACTATAGAACGACTTCCTGTTTGCCTCTCCTTGCTTGTGGTTGAAAACCATGTGCTAGTCTATGGGTATTGATTTTTGTAACTAAAAACCAGCAGGATCTACTGTTGAAGAAAAAACTGAAGGAATTCAGGGTATCCAAAGTGTGCTGGAGCCCTGCAGCCAAATATCTGATCCACCTACTGTAATTATTAAGTTTGCAGATGATACTACCATATTGGGTCTAATTACTGGTGGAGATGAATCAGCGTACAGGGGAGAGGTTCAAAAAGTATCTACATGGTGCTTAGAGAATAACTTGCACCTAAATATTAGCAAGACAAAGGAGATGGTGTTGGACTTTCAGAGGAAGAGAGAGGAACTAGCCCTGTTGTATATAGGGAGGGGGGGCGTTGTGTGGAGAGAGTTTCTTCCTTTAAATTCCTGGGAGTTCACCTTAGTGAAGACCTCACTTGGAAAAACAATCTAACTCAGGTTGTTAGGAAGGTCCAACAGAGACTCCATTTCCTCAGGGTCTTGCGAAGGAACAATGTTAAACAACAATTGATGACCTCCTTCTACCAGTCCACAATAGAAAGTGTCCTCTCATATTGTATCACAGTGTGGTACATTTGCTTGACAGCCACGGACAGAAAGTCTTTACAGAGGGTGGTGAACACAGCACATGATATCATGGGCTGTCCCAAACCCACTAGATGACATCACAAGGGATCAATGCCTTAGGAGAGCAAGAAAAATTATCAGGGATGATTCACACCCCGGCCAGCACCTCTTTAATCTTTTACCCTCAGGCAGGAGATATAGAAGTATAATCAGTCATACCAATAGGCTAAAAACAGTTTCTATCTGTGGGTTGTTAGGCTGCTGAACAGAAAATAATATAGTGCAACTGACTTTTGGGGTTGGTGTGTTGTGCGACAAGCACACAGAGTGCAATGAGACTGAGTGTTTGTGTGGGAGGGAGGTTCGGTTAATTTCATTGTACACAGGTTGTACATTGACAATAAAGGTGTTGTTGTCGTTGCTATTATTATTATATTTAGCTGGTGGCTTCAGCCCATGAGACCAGGACCCTGCAGGATTTAACTTCCTTCCGCAGGGCTTGTAAGACAGAGCTATTCCACCTGGCTTTCAATTTGAACTTAGCCTGATCTTTTATTTCCCTTCCTTCCCTCCCCCTCCCCTTTTTATGAAGATTACCCGCTCTGGGATCCCACAGCTAATTCTCCCATGGTCTCCTTGCTGGCCCAAATAGGACTAATTTAGCCAGGTAGCCCTGGTGATCATCTAATGTTTATTGGATGGATTTCCCCCCTAAATTGATTTTTGAATTCTGAATTTATTGTTTTTCATGTTTTATACTGTATTTTATGCTTTTTTTGTTGCATCAATTAACTGTTTTAAATTTGTTGTTAGCCGCCCTGAGCCCAGTTTTCTGAACCTGGAAGGGTGGGGTATAAATAAAATTATTATTATTATTATTATTATTATTATTATTATTATTATTATTAGATATGTGAAAGCTTTCTCCATCTATGGAGGTCCTGGCCAGGTTCACCTCTCCTTTTTTGCTTCCCTTCCCTGGCCCAGCCTTGTTTTCCTAGTGCCTTTGCTTTTTTCAATGCAAGAATCTCAACTAAACACTAAGTGTTTTCCATATAAATAGATTTCTGGTGAGCCTTTCTCATGCCTAATGCCATTCAGAGTTCACTCTCAATCAAGTGGTTCCGTCCTCATTCTTTGTGTGAAGATTACATCTTTGTACTAATCTTATCATGCTTCACCCAATTTGACATAAAATGCAGAGTGAATTAGTGAGATTGCTTCCATAATCATCCATTATTTCTAACGCTATCATTTATTTATTTTGAATACAAACATCCGTAACAAAATGTGTATCTTTTCAACTAGTGGTCTTCCACTTAGGGATGGGCAAGGGTGTCGATTTTGGTTTCTCATCTTTTCCAATTTGTCATTTCCCCAATTATAAAATGTAGTTGACGTCGTATTCTTCACTTGGAAGTTGTTACTAAAACACTGAATTACTGTACAAGAATAACTTGACATTGCTACTGTGGCTGCTTTGTTGTTCACTTCAGAATTAGCTTCTTCATGTGGAAGCTGAACAAATGTTTTTAAAAATCTATTTATATTTTTATTCAATATTTTTCCTTCCCTCAATTATCCACAGCGCCTGGTGAAATGCTGTGTAGTTCTTACGCATTCTTAGGCATTTTGTGAAACATGGTAAGGAACATATCAGAGGGCCTTCATACACATTTGAAAATGACGTGGGAATTTTTCTGTCATTACTGAGCTAAGGGGAAATGAAATATTAGGACCTGAGAGATGAGGCTCACTCTGTGAAAGCCAGTCACTGTCTCTCAGTAGTGTTTTATGAAGATAAAAAGGGAAAAGTCACCCCCACCCATTTGCTCTCCTTGGAGGAAAGATGGGATTTAAATGCATTAATGAATAAGAAATAAATAAAACAATTTAGGTAGTATATTTCTTTTTTAAAAATAAACATAACAAAGATTTTGAGAGGGAAAAAAATATTGTTCTGCAGGGGTTGAGAAAAACTGAAACGCCCTCCTCTGCGCCTTGCAACTTAAGAGTTCCAGCCTCATAAAACCATAGCATGTTTGACTCTAATTAGAGCACGAAGGGGTTAAGCCATAGAGTAGACTGTCCTGCCAGGCATAGCTTATGTCATCACTTCTCATCTTGAGAGGAAGTGGGTCTCCAAGCCTTCCTTCCTTCCTTCCTTCCTTCCTTCCTTCCTTCCTTCCTTCCTTCCTTCCTTCCTTCCTTTCCCAGTTGTGTAGAGACTTTTACTTTTTGTAACCAAGCAACAATTTAATTGCCTGCGTACCTTTTCAGACTGCTGTATGGAAAAGCACATGAATCTGACCTTTGGAGAGTTCTGTAAGTAAACCATTTTATGCCTTACTAAACATGTGGTCTATCTCTATGCTTCTAATAGGGGACATTTTGGGACTCACTGGAAAGGCACATTTTAGCCTACATTTCCAAAATTTTCTTTGCTTTATGTCTTATGGTTTTCTCACTAGAAGTCGCTTTATTGGCCGAGGGAACCGGTGTACAGCTTCCAGGTCATGTGGCCAGCATGACTAAGCCGCTTCTGGCGAACCAGAGCAGCACACAGAAACACCATTTACCTTCCCGCCAAAGCGGTACCTATTTATCTACTTGCACTTTGACATCCTTTTGAACTGCTAGGTTGACAGGAGCAGGGACCGAGCAATGGGAGCTCACCCCGTTGTGGGGATTCGAACCGCCGACCTTCTGATCGGCAAGTCCTAGGCTCTGTGGTTTAACTATGTGGCATAGCTGAGTTAATATTTCTGCACTTTCAAGAACTCATGTGTTCGGATTACTTCTAGCACAAACTGCATCAGGGATCTCAGTATACCCTTGCTCTCACCATCACAATGATACCACTGTTCATGTAGAGATGCTGCTACTCAGGAATCTCCCCACTGTGTGGGGCACAGAATAGCTGATACACCCAGTGCAGATTTTTCAGCACACACATCAGCCTCCCTTATGGTGCAGAAATATTCCCCGATCTCCATGTTTTGAAAATCTGGCCACTACTGGGAATAGAGCATTTAGTCCAGCTCTTTATTCAGCTGCTTTTGCCTTTATATTTGAAAAAGAAAAATTGAAGCAATTATTTCCTTGGTATTTCTTCTTCTTCTGTGAATGAAAGGGAAAGGCATTCTATTTTTCTTCTCGTATGTTTTTTGTTGTGCGGACAATGGCATTCCTTTCTAAGCAGCATGCGAGTCCTAGCAACTTTTTAGTAGGCTTCGGCAAGCTTGCTGTGCAGCAAGGATACAACTGAATATTGCCAGTGTTTTGATAAATGCAACAGGATGTCAGACTTAAGATTTCTGAGGATTGATATGACTGTTTCAGAACCCATTTAAAAAGAAAAACACCATAAAATAGATTCCATGGTTTAAAAAGAAAGAAGTCCGCTGGTTTTGACATAAAGGAGCCATACCATATAATGATTAGGGAATCACAGACAGAACTCATTGTTCTTCGCCATTATTGTATAGCCATGCACTGTTTTTCCAGGAATCCTTCATGGCTGGACAAACCCATCACACTGTGAAAAAATATTCAAGAGGAAAGCCTGAAGGATGGATGTTTGAGATGCCTTGTTCTGCGATGGATGAAATGTTGTCCTTTTCTCTGGAATAACCAACAACCTTTAATTAATACCCATTGTAATGTCAGCCACTAATGATTTCTGAAGAGCTCAGCTTTAGAGCCAAACATTCCTGGTAGTGCTTTGACAATGCTTGTGTGACTCATATTCCTAGGATCTAAAAGTTAGAATACAAACTAGGATCTAAAACAGGCACCCCCAAACTCAGCCCTCCAGATGTTTGGGACTACAACTCCCACCATCCCTAGCTAACAGGACCAGTGGTCAGGGATGATCGGAATTGTAGTTCCAAAACATCTGGAGGGTCACATTTGCGGATGCCTGATGTAAAAGTTAGAATACCAACAAGAGATTCTCCCAGCCTTTATAGACAGTGAAAACAAAGGCTGAAGAGAGAAGCACACATAGAGAGGTGATAGCTGCTCAGGGTTGCATATCAAGTCAAAAGCAGAAGCCATTCAATAAGAGAAAGTCAGCTGAGCCCTGGTGGATCAAACCAATGAACCAACTGACCTAACAGCAGCTAAACAGATGCAGCCAGGAAGACTACAAGTCCTCAGTTGTGGGGCTGCCTCTGAAGACAGTTTGGAAGCTTCAGCTGTGCAGAATCCAGCAACCAGGTTACTCAGCGGAGCAAGATGGCTTGAACATATTACACTGATCCTAACCTGAGTGCATTGACTGCCGGGCCCAATTCAAAGTCCTGGTTTTGACCTATAAAGCCTTCAACAGCTCAGGACTGCAATACCGCCTCTCATTGGATGAAGTAACCCACACCCTGCAATCATCACCTGAGGCCCTTCTCCATGTGCCCACAAAAGGCATGGAGGGTGGCTACACGAGAACTGGCCTTTTCTGCGGTGGCCCCCTGCTTGTGGAATGCTTTCTCCAGGAAGGCTTGCCTGGCACATTCACTACATACAGGACCGGATTTAGGTTGGATGAGGCCCTCAGCTCCTGAAGGTAACGGGGCCCTTTATATGTCTAGCTGTCCTTTGTCAACAACAAATTGTCGCTGTTTTTTGTGCTGAATATGTGCTATATGGTAATTTAAGGACCTAATAGGTATCTAAAGCCTTTTGCTTTAGAACAACAAAATATGTATTTTATCAAAGTAAATGTTGCACTAAAATACAATTAAGAAGTAGAAATGAGCAAACCAGTGATATTTTAGGGAGCAGGCTAGCAGGCTGGGCCCATTATTTACATCATAGAAGTCTACACAACACAAAACACTGTTGCTGTACTTAGGTTTTATTTTATTTGTTTTTTATCTTATATTTTGGAAATGTACATCTTTTTTACCTTTAATTTTTTTTGTGGCCCCCAAGAGAGTGGGGCTCTAAGCTATAGCTTGTTTAGGTTATACATTAAACTGGCACTGACTACATACCTTTAGGCACCAGGCAAAAACCTTCCTCTCTAGCCAAGCCTTGGGCTGATTTAACTATGTACAACTTTTTGAATGTGTTGGTGGGAAGAGGGGTTGTTGACGTTTGTTGTTGTTATGATTTAGGCTTTGTGGTTTTTTTTTGTAATTTTAGGTAAGTGATCTTCAGATGAAGTACGGCATGTTATTAATAATAAAAATAATAATATCCTCATCTTCAAACAACTCAGAAGACAGGAATACCACTTCCTCCATTGTATGTAAGTACAGAACAACAATCAGCTCAGATTTCTCCTTGATGGCAAATGCTGGCATGATGCTGGATTTCTGTACAGATTAAATTTTCTCAGCCATAACAATTAAATATGAAAAATGTGCATGGCATTTATGTGGACAATATTTAATCAGAAATAGATAAAAACATGAGCCTGCAGCTTGCAAAAAGCCCCAGTCGGGATAAAAATTCAATTGAACAAGTTCCAGATGCTCGTAGCGACAGCAATTTTTACCCACCCAGCGACAGCAAACATTTCTCTGGGTAAAAGGACTGCCTTTTAATAAAGCCAAGACGCCTGGTGCCACTCACTCTGGAACAACATTCTGGCAGATGTTTTGTAAACCTGCAGCTTATACTCATATTCTGAACACATTATTTCAAAGTAAATTCCACTTTGGTACTCTCTCTGCAACCAGCAGGAAGAAGTACAAGCACAATAGCAGGGGCGGAGGAAGGGGGGGTGCGGTGGGTTCAGTTCGCCCCGGGTGTTACCACTGAGGGGGGGGTGACAAAATGCTGAGCGGCACTCACTGAGCCAGTGTGGTGTAGTGGTTAAGAGCGGTGGACTTGTAATCTGGGGAACCGGGTTGGCTTCCCTGCTCCTCCACATGCAGCTACTGGGTGACCTTAGGCTAGTCACACTTCTCTGAAGTCTCTCAGCCCCACTCACCTCACAGAGGGTTTGTTGTGGGGGAGGAAGGGAAAGGAGATTGTTAGCAGCTTTGAGACTCCTTAGGGTAGTGATAAAGCGGGGTATCAAGTCCAAACTCCTCCTCCTCCTCCTCCTCCTCCTCCTCCTCCTCCTCCTCCTCTTCTTCTTCTTCACTGGGCTAAGAGTTGGAACATATGAACCAACAATGGAAAGGCCCTGAATTTTTGCAGATGGCTGGCAAGGAGGAGCTCAAGGGGAACTGCAAGAGGAAAGTGATTCTGCTGTCAAGGTGAACACTGACTTCAAAAGTGCTTGCCTTTCTGCTTGCTAACTCCTCCTCCTCCTCACTGTGGGGCGTGCAGGATGCCCGAGACACGCGTCTCTCCTGGAAGTGACACGGTGGCTTGGGAGCCCGCAGGCTCTGTGCTGCCCAAATGGTCCTCCCGCCGCCTCCCCCTCAGCTGTAGGGTAGCTGAGAGGGAGGAGGCAGGCAGACTCCTTGGAGGCCCTGCCGAGCGTCCTGTCCCGGCTCCCCCCACCCTGGGCGCAGGGCACGTGCGCTGCCTCAGGCACCCGATCAGCTTGCTCCACTGCTGCACAATAGCACCCATTTGTATGCTGCCTTTTAATCTAACTTTGGTTGGAGGCCAGCGGGGGGAGCTGGGGGGAGGGGGCAGGACAAGTGATACGGAAGAGCGTGCAGAAGTGCATAGCATCAGTTTGCTGTGAAACAGCTGGGCCAGGAGTGCTCCAATGGTGCACAGTGAGTTAGATCTGGACAACTTCAGGAGGGTTTATGAACCTTGGCTGTTGGGTGGTGGGTTGCAAGGGAGGTGGGTTCTAACTGCTTGTGCTTCCACACCAAGGAGGAGTCTAGCTGATGTAGCTGTGATGCTCAACATTTAGGTGACATTAGAGTCATAGAATTGTAGAGTTGGACCCCAAGAAGGATCTGAAATGCAGGAATCTTTTGCCCAATATGCTGCATAGATGCAGATCAACCTGAAGATGGAAAGAAGGAGGTGAGCAGCCATGGATGGGAGGCAAATGATGGATAAGTCAGGTGGTGCTTATGATCTGCGGGTGTGGATGAAGGAAAGTGGAATGATAAAAGATGCAATGAAAACATCTTTGAGGGGATGAGGAAGGAAGAGGTTGGAATAATTAGTAGCTGTGGTGGTGCTTCCTCCAACAGGAAAAAGGTTAGAAACATCCACTCTCAACTAGTGAGTAATGACTGTGACTAAGCAGTCACTTCTCCAAACACACAGCATACAAAATGGAGAGCACACACTGATCAGAACATGGAGGCCGTGTGTCCCTCTAAGTTAGTACAACAGACCACATCTTCACTGAGTCACATGTAGTGGAAGTCTATCCCAGCTCAGGAGGAAACAGGAAGTCTTCTCCTGAGTGGTACAAAACATCCCCTAACATGTCCATTGTAGGAATGTTGTACTTGACTGCAGTTTCACATCCCACAGTATGGCCTTGCCTCTTTTGCCTCTGGCCCCAGGCTCTGCTGGCTTCATCCTTACCCACAGTGGGTGTGTGGCCGACAGATTACCACCGACAGATTGGCAAAAGTGGAGGGTTTCTCTATGTCCCACATTAGGAAATGCTGAAGAACATTTTAATCGCACGAGCTGCCATGGTTTGAATTGAACTTAGTAATGGAAGCAAGAACTTGCTTGAAAACATCCACATACACTCCTCCAAAAATAAGCAGTTTTGATGATCTTTTATTCCGGCCTCAGCTGATAAAGTCTCCCTCAAATTGTTCAAGGAGCCTTGATTGAAAGCAAGGTCTCTCTCTCTCTCCCTCTCCTCCTCTTGTTGCTATGGTGATCAGCCATTAGTTGGAACTTTGAATTTCCTTCCACAAAACTGAAATCTCCCTTGAATTTCCTATTTTCTGATATATGGACAGAGGAGCTGGGCTGAAAAGAAGGGAGAAGTGAAACTTCGCCACGTTAAGCAATAGCCTTTTAAAGCCAAGGATCTAATAATACTTGCGGTGAATGGCCCAGCTGGTAACATTGCCCAGGCAGACTTCTCATTTTAAGCCAAGCAATTTTGCTTGGGAAGAATGACTGAAGGAAAGAAAGAAAGAACAAGGAACCGTGAAAATGACGGTATATTTGTGAGTTGCATTCCAGGGTATGTGCAGAATAATAATAATAATAAAACCCTGTGAAAAATAATGCAAAGCAAGCCCTGTGGATTTTGTTAGTTAATTACATAATTTTTTACATCCCATATATCCTTAGAGCAGTTCCAAAATTAACATAAACATGAATCAATAATCCTGTAATGCATGTAAATCATTAATGTCAAAGCGAAACCATGACATTAGGGTTGCAGTCTTAGACTGAAGAGCTATAGGATATGGCAATGACCACTCCCCACATCAAATGCACAGCTCCCCGATCCTACGTGGTTCCCTAAAATACAACCTGGCTTTGCCCCCTCCCACGCTGGATACTTGGAGGTTTCTGCCTAACCTCAGACAGTCAACCAATCCCAAATGGGGACGTGCTGCCAGGGGAGTTGGCCAGGTAGGGTTAGGACCGCCTTGCACACACAATAGAGCATGGAACTTACCTGGGAGTCCTCAGTCAGGTCCCACCCTGCCCTCCCTCAGTTTATGCCTTCCTTTTGCAGGTTAACCTCTTCTTTACAGGTATGCGGGCGCTGCTACAGTCATTGATGGTTGCTGTTGAAGGACTGGGAAGGAATTTTCCTGCATTGGCAGGTTTTGCCTTCCCTGTAGCAAAACGTCACAATTTTGGCAGTTTCTGGCCTTTATGGGGGTGTGTGTGTGTGTGTGAAACAGTGACCCACGCCCCCCCTGCGGTGGTCGTCCCAGGGTTCCCCATTAAAGGGGTTGTTTTGAGGGGAGTCATTGGCCATACTCCGAGAGGTTGTCAGTGGTCTCCCCTGAGTTGCGGCAAAATGGGGGGGCAGGCTCTCTGCTTAAACATACGTTTTCCAGAGTCGGCCCAATCCCTACACATTTTGGATGTTCCCCAGATCCCCGGCGGGGGACTGGGAGGGATAAACGCCCAATGCCTAAGCCAAAGTTTGCCTACATCTGAATCTTTAATAAAGTTGTGGCCAATTTTAATCCCAGAACACGTTGTCATGAGTCATTATTCCAGTAGGGAGTCGCCTGGGTTTTTTTGGGGGGGCGCTGCCTGTCCATGCAAGAAGCCTCACTAGGATGATGCAACAGCAGATATGCCACCACCGTGAAATAATACATTGACGTGACCTCTCAGATATGCTCATGGAAAGCTCTATTGGTGCAGCTGCTGCCCTGGTCAAGGTACGCTGGAAAAATGACTAAACTGAGGTGGAGTCAGAGGTGGGATGCAGGGCAGTGTATGTACCCCACTCTGTCCTTCATCAAAGCAAAGAAGAATCATTATCAGACTTCATGGTTGCATTCCAGCCAGGCAGAAACAGGGAGTGTGTGAAGCGTCGCTGATAAGGGGGTGGCCTGTGGAAAGACGTCGTGGCTGGAGATGGGTGTTCGCCTGGGATGAATTCCAAGAGACGAGAAGAAGAAGAAGAAGAAGAAGAAGAAGAGGAAGAGAAAGAGGAGGAGGAGGAGTTTGGATTTGATATCCCGCTTTATCACTACCCGAAGGAGTCTCAAAGCGCCTAACATTCTCCTTTCCCTTCCTCCCTCACAACAAACACTCTGTGAGGTGAGTGGGGCTGAGAGACTTCAGAGAAGTGTGACTGGCCCAAGGTCACCCAGCAGCTGCATGTGGAGGAGCGGAGACGCGAACCTGGTTCCCCAGATTACGAGACTACTGCTCTTAACCACTACACTACACTGGCTCAGAGAGGCCTGAGTCGCCATGTTTGGTCCTCACACTTTATGTTCTCCATCCCAAGCCATGGGGTCAGAGATCAGATGCAACCATTTTCCATGGGTCTGTGACACAGTGCTCCTTTCTAACCCTGCACTGTAATTTGTGAACAAGAACCTTGTCGTACGTGTGGAGGAAAACCTTGAAACATGTTCCAGAGATTCCAGAAATAGACTAGATGCAATTGTTCTTCATTCAGCAGAGCTTTACTTGTGCTGAAGGCAAAAATGAGCATAATGGCCACAAATCAAAATACATTCAGGATTGGCACAGTCCATAAGAAATCCAGTTGCATCACTTACAAAAACTTATAAATTTAACTCACAATAAGAATAAACCTTAACACTAAGCATACTATGTACAAAACACCACACCAGAAGCAAAAGAGATAGAAAGAGAAAGTGAAACCAGGCTCCTTCTGGCCTATATTTCTAGTCAGCATGACCTTAATTAAAAGAGATATAAGAGAACCAGTTCAAACCAGCTTCCCAGAAGGCATAACCAAAACAATCATGAAGCTTCTGTTTGCCTCTCTCACACTTAGAAGCTTCTAGTAGCTTCTAGAATCCTCCTGTATTAATCAGAATAGGAAAGATCTCCACACATCAGATCAATACTGTCTGCACTAAGAAATGCAAATGAACAAACCTAGGGCTTGAACGAAACTCACCAAAATCTGGAGCGAAGTACTTTTTGCCTGATAGGCGGTGTTACCTTGAAAGGGACAGTCCCTGAATAAGGGAGAATCTCTTTAATGGACCTCCACCCTAGGAATATAGAAATAAGTATTCCAATCTATATATTGCGCAGGAAGCTCATGTTTGCTCTCCTAGAGTTCTTCACTTCACAGCCTCTTCTGCTAAGCAGCCTCCTCTGACTTTGAATGCACAAAACTCATACAGCCTTCTCAGTCCCTTGGGTTCTGGTGTAATTATTTTCAAATTTAGTTTTGACCTTGGGAGAGGAATTTCTTTCACTTGACCATCATGAATAACTTCTTCCCTAAGGGTGTTGCATCGGAAAAAATTGAAAGGTTTGTAGTTATGCAAGACCATCATCACAACCCACCCCTGACTGGAGCAAAACATGCTTGTCCATCTTTCTTTTTTTACCCTCAGGGTAGCCTACAAAAATCCAGTTTACCCCCAGTTTATTCTGGTGGTGTAGACACTTTTGGACTGTACTGTTTCATGTGTGTGTGTGAGAGGTTTCAATGTTATGCCAGTGACAATCTTTACCGTAATCCAGAGAACCTAAATGGAATGCTGTGGTATTACTTAATTGAAATTTTCCATTATCTTTAACAACAATGAAAAAGAACAGTAAATTTGTCAGCTGTGGGATAAGCTGGAAGGGATTGAATTAGATGAGAATTGTTTTCATAATTTAATTGCATAGTTCCACCTGAGGAAGAAAGTATATGTTAAAAATAAATAAATCATGGAATCATTATTTCAGTGTAGAGGGACACGCCACATTCCACCCTGCGTACTCCAAATGCATCCAGTGCACACAGAAGTTACAATACTTATGCCTTCTCTCTCTCTCTCTCTCCCTCCCTCCCTCCCCCCTCCCTGTCTGGGGCAATTACCATAATTCTCTTTGTCATTGCTTTTGTAGCACAAACGTCATTGTCATCACTCGTAAAGAGGCAACCAAATGAACTGGTAAACCCCAAAACACGTCTGTTCTCACAAAGCTTTTGCGTTACATTGTTCACAATGCACATTTCTAATTTCTCCCCTCAAATTTCTCTGTCTCCCTTGCAGCTCCCAAGGGTGCAATTTCTTTTCAGGTGAGTTGGATTCTGGCTGCTTGAAAGCCCCCAATCCTCCATGTTAAAAAACAAAACAAAACAAAAACATTTAAGAGCTGCTCCATCTGCAATGATAAAATGAAAACAGTTCTGGTGAACCGGAATGCGCCTGTAAGACTAAACAGCTAACAAACGTGAGCAACATTTCAACAGATGCAAGTTCTTTGGGATATGAGAGATGGTAATTAATTTACCAATTAGTAAAATATTGATTCACAGGATCTTAAAACCTGTGTTTCCATTTCACCAGCAACTCACTTCCCTTGACAGCTGTTTGGTTTAACATTTCCATTAGGCATGTGGCGTCCATTCATTCCCTATCAATCACCTGGAATGAAATCCAGGCCATTGGCTCAGCGGTACAGACATTTGTTTTTGTTCTGAAGAAAGGAATGTTCTGGATGGATTTGTTTGGCATCCTGAATTCCCCCACTATGCAGATTGATGCAAGAGAATTTCCCAGTGAAAGTCCTGCATTAATTCCATCTGACTCTTTGCAAACTGCAGGTATTGAAAAATAAGCAATGGGCATTTTGCGACAAAAGTGTTAAGAGACCGACTGAGGCCTCTGTCACTCCCTTTATACCTCCCAGAAAATGAGAGCTGTATTTCCCCTGGTTCACTCACGAATCATACAAGGTGATTTCTCTCTCTCTCTCTTCTCATTGTGGCTTTATGTCACATACCTCATAAGGTACTTCTGCCAAACTCTTTTTTTTTCTTATTCAGGCTGCGCTGCATGGGGTGTGAGACTCATAGCAGCGAGCTGTAGGAGCTCTTTCATCAGAAATTGCAGCAGCTGTATCGCAGTCCCCGAGACTGCTTTTCTGTGGTGATGGACACTAACCCAGATGGCTTGAAAAGGAATTAAGGCAATTTCACAGAGAATGTGCCCTTGTCCATCACTAACTATTAGCCACAGTCCTGGAACTCCCGTGGACAGAAGCGCTGCACCTCTAAATGCCAGCGGATGGAGGCAATCAGAGTTGGACTTCCAACCTGATTCATTGGGGCTCTGCTGATGTTCAACTTTGCTGCTGTCTTGTGTTGGAACCCTGGGCAAATCTCTTCTCTCTGTGCCCCTCTCTTCAATCGCTGTTCTTCCTAAACAGTGCCTTTTGGGGTGGAATGTGAGCTGCCCGTGTTGTAAAAGGATTGTACAGTGGTACCTCAGGTTACATACACTTCAGGTTACAGACTCCGCTACTCCAGAAATAGTATCTCGGGTTAAGAACTTTGCTTCAGGGTGAGAACAGAAATTGCACAATGGCAGCGGGAGGCCCCATTAGCTAAAGTGGTACCTCAGGTTAAGAACAGTTTCAGGTTAAGAACGGACCTCCGGAACGAATTAAGTTCTTAACCCGAGGTACCACTGTAGGTGCCAGCACAAAATGGCTGCCAAGGGCAAAGCAGCAGCAGCAGAGGCAATGCTTCTCTCGTAGTGGTGAGTAAAGGTAAAGGGACCCCTGACCGTTAAGTCCAGTCATGGACGACTCTGGGGTTGTGCGCTCATCTCACTTTACAGGCTGAGGGATCCGGTGTTTGTTTGCAGACAGTTTTTCTGGGTCATGTGGCCAGCATGACTAAGCCGCTTCTGGCAAACCAGAGCAGCGCATGGAAACGCCATTTACCTTCCCGCCAGAGCGGTACCTATTTATCTACTTGCACTTTGACGTTCTTTTGAACTGCTAGGTGGGCAGGAGCTGGGACTGAGCAACAGGAGCTTACCCCATTGCGGGGATTTGAACCACTGACCTTCTGATTGGCAAGTCCTAGGTTCTGCAGTTTAGACCACAGCGCCACCCGAGTACCGTCACAAAAAAAGCACTGTTCCACTTCCTTCCCCAAAAGGATGTACTCTTCTCAGGGGAATCTCTTAAAATGTGCTTTGTCTTCAAGGCAGTGTAAAAAAATAGGTTATTTGAGCCTCTCTATAAAATATAAATAGCAACCCCCCAGTCTGTAGAAAGCACCAGTCTTTATGTGGCTGCCATAGCAGTGGTTTTTCATACAAGAGTAGGTGAGAATGAGAAAATGTCCTCAAATCCTTCACAAAGATCCCTCAGCCAGGCCAGATTATGGAGGGGTGGTCTCCCTCAGACAAATAGCTGCCTTTTTGCCTAAGAACACACCAAAGAGCATGAGGCAGTATAGAGCAGTGCAGCACTTCAGCCTGTAAGTGGAGTACCATCTGTCTGAATACTGTCCCTGTACATACCTTGTAAGAAGAAAGCCAGCACTTCAGCGAGAAAGGTCGTCTTCCCTCCCACAGCTTTCTCCTTTCTAAAAAGTTTATAGCAGAAGGATTCACCTTGTGTGGTGGAACCACACCTTTATCCAAAACTCAGTGTCCTGGCTTGAAAGCACCCTCTCTTCTTCCCTGCAACATGTGGTAGTAATCTGCCTGTTGTGGCATGACATACTGTGAATCTTCTCCCTGCTCCCTGTGGAGGCAGAGAAACGAAGCAATGCAATTTTGTCTCGTAGTACATTTCACTAGTGCACTTTATGTGTGGAAAGGAGTGGGAAATCGACACGGGGGCTCCCACTGCTTCTGGCAGCGATCTTGTGTTTTCTGCAACACATAATTCGACGTTCTGCTGAAAACCTGCTTAGCTAAGTACTGGGAAACTTCCCGAGCAGTTCCTGAGAAACCAAAGCTCCATGACATCTCTTTTAAGTATTGAATTTTCTCATCCTTGAGGAAGGATTTATTCTATTCTATTGTTTTGTTTTTACTGCTGGGGCCTTGAGTTGTATAACAGAACTCTCTGGGATTACATAAGGACTCCTGTCGATTTACATTCAGCATGCTGGAAGGAACCTGTACGATGGACGTTTTGAAATGGGCTCCCATTGCAGAAGGACCTTCTTCTGCTGGTGGCCAGCATATTGTGAGGAAGCAGACATTGCATGAGTACATTTAGAGCATATATCAATGCTTTTCTTTGGGGGGAAGGTGCCGGTACTCACCATGAAGTTGTTACAGTTTGTGCCACACTTTTAACCTGCACTTTTCTTCTAGAAAAAAAAGGTTCTTCGTGCCCTTGAATACCCCCAGAAAAAAATCACTGGGGAGTGTCAGAATGTCTTGAATGGAACATTCAAGGCACAACATTATTAGTGTTTGGCCTAGTCGGGCAAAGGTGCCTACCTGACCTCCTGGCAGGTGAGTCACCATCGCCTACCGAAATGGGCCTGGTGACAGCGAGGTTGACACAGTGCAAACTCGCCAGCAGAGCCAATCTGGCATTCCTGCTACTGTGTTTGCACTGCCCTTCCTTGCCCTCCTCACTGCCTTGTCCCTCCCTCTCTCCTTCCTGGTAAGCAACCACAGCTCAATTTCTGGGAGGCTAGATTAACATCTCTGTTACACCACTGTCTGCCCCTTCCTTCCTTCCTTCCTTCCTTCCTTCCTTCCTTCCTTCCTTCCTTCCTTTCCTGTCTTTTTCTCCGGGGGCCTAATGTGGTATACATGGTTCTTCCTTTCCTCATTTAACCCCCCAGAGCAACCCTGCAAGGTAGGTTTGGATGAGAAGCAGTGGCCAGTCCAAGATCAACCAGAGAGATTCATAGCCAAGTGGGGATTTGAACCCTGGTCCCTCCCAGGTCCTAATCCGACATTTTGATCACTTCCCTGGCTTTCCATTATACCGCACAATGTAAAGGTAAAGGTACCCCTGATCATTAAGTCTAGTCATGGATGACTCTGGGGCTGTGTGCTCATCTTGCTTTACAGGCCGAGGGAGCCGGCATTTGTCTGCAGACAGCTTCCGGGTCATGTGGCCAGCATGACTAAGCCGCTTCTGGCAAACCAGAGCATTTACACAACATTTTAAACACATAAAAAGAGCAACAATTTCCTCTTTTTAAAAAAAGAATTACCGTATTTTTCGCTCTATAACACGCACCCGACCATAACACGCACATAGTTTTTAGAGGAGGAAAACAAGAAAAAATAATACTCTAAACGAAACAGTGGATGTATGATTTTTGTGGTTTATGCTGTGGCCACAGACATGTGATCTGATGGTGAGTTTGGGGTAGCCCAATGCAAAAATCCTGAGGATCCATGTGGATCCGTGCTTTGTAACCACGTTTTAAGTGGGGAGGGAAGGAAAAGCACTCAAGGGACAAGGAACACGCATGGGGTGGGTGGAGAAGGTGCTGCTAATAATGAAGAGAGGAGAAGGCTCCTCTCCTCTCCCGCTTTGCTCCTTTAAAGCAAGCAGGTTCTGCTTCTCTCCCTCCTCCCCAGCTCGCTGAAAAACTTTGCTGCTATTTAGCCAGCTGAGTGGGGAGGAGAGAGGGACAGAGACCCTGCTTGCTTTAAAGGAGCCAACAGGACAGGAGCCGCTTACACTCCTTTAAAGCAAGCAGGGTCTCTGTCCCTCTCTCCTCCCCACTCAGCGGCTCTTCTCCCGCTTTGCTGTTTCAAAGAGAGCCATGGAGGAGGGAAGGAAGGGGAACCATGGATTCTCTGCTCACAGCTGCAGCAGATCCCCCCACCATCCGTAGGCATTTGCTCCATAACACGCACAGACATTTCCCCTTACTTTTTAGGAGGAAAAATGTGAGTGTTATGGTGCAAAAAATATGGTAATTTAAACGAACTTAAATTCTTCAAGCACAGCATATTCATTAGCGAAATGCAGACTGGAATAAGAATATATTCAGAATGTTAAAAGCCAGCTGTAGCAAAGCCATATGTATTTATTGTCCATGAGAATATTCACTTTATTTGTGACTTTACATGGCACTTATAACTATGCCATGTTTATAATACTGGGCTAGTACTCTTTCTCTTGGGTTGGGGTATTGTTTAAGGAGGGTTTGTTGCTGTTATTGATATTAATTTTTTGTATCTTTGCTTTTAGATATTATGATTTATGTGGAAATCGTTCAATTTGCTTGTGTGCTTTTTGAAGTGTTTTATTCATTGTTTATGACTACTGTTGCTATATTTGGAATTATGTGATTCCCCCCCCTCTCTCTCTTGAGTTGTTGTGCCATGTTTTCTGGGGAGCATTTTTCCTCCCCCCCCCCTCCATGGAACATTGATCATTATATAATACGTTGCATCGTTTGTGCAGTGCCTGGGGAATATACATGGGGTTTCTGGCTTCCTAAATGTGTGAAAAGGCCCCCGTGTTTGTTTGCATTGGTTACAATGCACAGCAGACTTTATTTGCGATGTCACAATGGGAGTAAGTTTAATAGACGGACTGTCATGATTGCAAGGCTACGGGCTCATAACTAATCAATATGATCAGACGGGGGAGGTATGCATAAGTCGTGCTGGATGGATGCTGTGATTACGGAGAAGGGTTAGATTTACGGCGGCGGTGCTCACATTTCCTTCAAACATTAATTATCTGCATTCATGGGTTACAAATCGCTAAATCACAAACATGGCAGGAGCCTATTTATACAATTGACAGAGCGAAAGGACAGCGTTTCCGCAGCCCTTTCCATCTCTCTGTAGGTGAACACAGACGTGTGTACTTTTCATTCATCACCCAGGGTACAAATGTGCATTGCAGCCAAGGGTTAACAATTCCTGGCTGGAGCAGCTGCTTTTTTGACCTCAGCGCAATTCTTTGCTTGTTATGTATGGAAACAGATTGTCTGAAAAGCTGCTAAATCAAGGAGGTGCCTTTCCCCCACTTTTCGTGTGGGGGGTGATCAATGGCAACTCTTCACGACGGCTACCGCTAAGTTGCTCCCCTCACATCCTGTTTGTAGGTTTCCCAGAGCATCTGGCCATGGTGGGAAAGATAATGCTGGATTGGGTGGGTATTTGGTCTGATCTTGCAGCCATGTACAGTGGTACCTCGGGTTACAGATGCTTCAGGTTACAGACGCTTCACGTTACAGACTCCGTTAACCCAGAACTAGTACCTCGGGTTAAGAATTTTGCTTCAGGATGAGAACAGAAATGGTGTGGTGGCAATGCGGGGCCCCATTAGCTAAAGTGGTACTTCAGGTTAAGAACAGTTTCAGGTTAAGAACGGACCTCTGGAACAAATTAAGTTCTTAACCCGAGGTACCACTTGTGACGTTAACATATGAGCGTGCTGGAGGTGCAATAGTTAAACAGGTTACCCAATCAGAACCCAGGGGGTGGAGTCAGAGGGACTATAAAACCAGCTCTGGGCGGGGCGAAAGGGGAGTTCATTGGGAGTTGGGTGGTTGGTTGGTTGGTTGGAGTGGGAGTGAATTGGGATAGAGTCTGTGGGTAGGTTGAGTTAGTGTAGAGAAATAAGCTGAGTCAGGAACAGTTAGGGGCAAGTAAATATCTGAGAGGTGGTTTGGTGAATGAGAGCAGGTAGTGGAAGTTCTAGGTCTGGATAGGCACCCCATGATTGTAATGGACCGATACCGTTTATGAAACCACACGCTTGTTAAACTGCAATAAATAAACAGAAGTTTATGTTCCAATTTAACCCTGACTGGACTCAGTATTGTACCAGGTAGGGCCTGGGTGGTGGCAGCGAGAAATAAAGTGGTGGCACAGGGATCAATAGACGGAGAAACGTCCGGGGACCCTGTGTGATCGCCACACCACTGTACATATGAATCTTTTCAACGGCTTCACGTGAGAGAGATAAGGGGTGTGGAGCCCTCAGATAGGCCACAGGACTTCCAACAATCATGGTTTTTATTCCTGGTACCATATGGTATCTGGGGTGTATGGGGTGTTAGGAGAGGGGCAGAAACTCTGGTGAGGGACCAAGATGGAAGAAGATGGAAGCCAGGGCATGAAAAGCTCTGGGGAATAGGAGGGGGTGGTATCTTCATAACTGGGCAGAAGGTGAAACGGCTGCTTAGTAGCTACAAGGGGGCAAGAGATGCAAGTGGCTTCCATGGGGGTGGTTGTGCACCCCAAAAGATGTGGGGTGGTGACAAGGACACAGTCTGAGAGTAGGGATTGAAAGTACCATATCCATCGCTCCATAAGACACACCTGATCATAAGACGCACCTAGTTTTTAGAGGACGAAAACAAGATATAAAATATTCTGAACAAAACAGTGGATGTATGATTTTTTTGTGGTTCATGCTGTGGCCACAGACAGGATATGCGATTTGATTGTGAGTTTGGGGTAGCCCAATGCAAAAATCCTGAGGATCCATGTGGATCCATGCTTTGTAACCACGTTTTTGCGCCATTGCAGCCCTAGGAAACAGTGGATGCGTGATTTTTGTGTGTGCCAGCTATAGCCATGGACATGCTATGTGATCTGATGGTGAATTTGGGATGACCCAATGCAAAAATCCTGAGGATCCATGTGCTCCCC
Organism: Podarcis vaucheri; assembly: GCF_965113315.1. NCBI lineage: Eukaryota > Metazoa > Chordata > Lepidosauria > Squamata > Lacertidae > Podarcis > Podarcis vaucheri. The sequence continues at coordinate 52,485,529 of NC_138751.1, read as the reverse complement.
ACTCCCAGGAAGCCTCCTTTATCTCCCTCCAGTCGCTTGCCAATCAGCTGCTCAGAGGCTTTGCTTCAACACCCCCTTCCCTCTTTCTGTCTTTTAAAAAAAAGCATGATCTGCTTTTCGCCCCTGGGCAATTCGGCTCCAGGGACCACACATTCGCTCCATAAGACGCACAGACATTTCCCCTCACAAGTGTGTCTTATGGGGTGAAAAATACGGTAGGCTTATTAGTTTCAGGAGATGGGAATGGTGGTTAATGTACTAGGAATGGGGGGTTGGTGAGGAGAGAGAGTTGGGGTGCAGCCCCAAGTTTTTTTGTTTTGTTTTAAAAAATCTTACAGTATTGGGGATCAATTCTTCCTGTGTCAGAATGACTGAGAAATCTGTGGTGGGGGGAAACCATTCACATAAGGCACTGGAGTATAACGTGACTGGGACGCGGGTGGCGCTGTGGGCTAAAGCCTCAGCGCCTAGGGCTTGCCGATCGAAAGGTCGGCGGTTCGAATCCCCGCGGCGGGGTGCGCTCCCGCTGCTCGGTCCCAGTGCCTGCCAACCTAGCAGTTCGAAAGCACCCCCGGGTGCAAGTAGATAAATAGGTACCGCTTACCAGCGGGAAGGTAAACGGCGTTCCGTGTGCGGCTCTGGCTCGCCAGATGCAGCTTTGTCACGCTGGCCACGTGACCCGGAAGTGTCTCCGGACAGCGCTGGCCCCCGGCCAATAGATGTGAGATGGGCGCACAAACCCCAGAGTCTGTCAAGACTGGCCCGTTCGGGCAGGGGTACCTTTACCTTTACCTTTATAACGTGACTGCACAAAAAGCAGTATAAATTCTTAGTTGTGCCAGATTGTGCTGTGCTCTTTGATTCATTTATTGATGAAATCAGTTGAAGCTTGCAACCCTATAAATTACTCCTACTAGTCTGATTGCCGCCCCCCCCCCCACCTCTGTAAGTACATTGATGGAGTCTCACTTGTTTTGGATAGACAGAAGATCACATCTCCGGATTCTACTTGATTCATTATTTCCCCACATATCTTGAGACACCCTTTAGAGATAAAACAATTTTCAAAAGATGGAAAATTGGAATATGTCTCCTGTGATTGCTACACTGGGTGATAACCTAGGTATTTGGTCATTTATAACTTTTATTTCCACCAGGATGATGTTCTGCTGTATGCCAACATTCATCATGTTGCTAAATTCACATCTGTACCTAAAATGAGTTTTCATTGCCATGTCAACTAAAAGATACAGTCCATCCCTGTTAATTTAATTTAATCTCACTCTGTGTCATTTCCCTTGTTCTTTGTCTTGCAAATTAAAGGAGATTTTGTGTTTACCAAAATGTCTGCCTTTGACATTTTTATGAGTAGCTATTGATAGATGTATTCTGTTCCTGAGACGATATTTTATAAGGGAAAATCACACCCTGGCTGGAATAGCTTATATAAACAATGAGACAGTATGATGATCATGAGGGTTTTCTTATGCAGGGAGTTTAATGTAAGAATGCCCTACATCTCTGTGACCCATTTTGCTGATGTGGTAAGAGATGTATCATTTGAAAGCTGAAAAAGAAGAGGAGGAAGCAGACTGCCCTGGGGACGGGGTGAAACCTTTCAGTATAGGGGGGAGGTTCAAAAAGTATCTACATGGTGCTTAGAGAATAACTTGCACCTAAATATTAGCAAGACAAAGGAGATGGTGTTGGACTTTCAGAGGAAGAGAGGGGAACTAGCCCTGTTGTATATTCGGGAGGGGGGGTGTTGTGTGGAGAGAGTTTCTTCCTTTAAATTCCTGGGAGTTCACCTTAGTGAAGACCTCACTTGGAAAACAATATAACTCAGGTGGTTAGGAAGGCCCAACAGAGACTCCATTTCCTCAGGGTCTTGCGAAAGAACAATGTTAAGCAACAGTTGATGACCTCCTTCTACTGGTCCACAATAGAAAGCGTCCTTTCATATTGTATCACAGTGTGGTACGTTGGCTTGACAGCCACGGACGGAAAGGCTTTATAGAGGGTGGTGAACACAGCACATGATATCATGGGCTGTCCGCTGAGCCCGCTAGGTGACATCGCAAGGGATCGTTGCCTTAGGAGAGCGAGAAAAATCCTCAGAGACAATTCACACCCCGGCCAGCACCTCTTTACTTTTCTACTCTCCAGCAGGAGATATAGAAGTATAATAAGGCTAAAAAAACAGTTTCTATCCATGGGCTGTTAGGCTGCTGAATGGAAAATAATATAGTGGAACTGACTTTTGGGGTTGGTGTGTTGTGCGACAAGCACACAGAGTGCAATGAGATTGAGTGTTGGGGCGGGGGGGAGGTTCAGTTAATTTCATTGTACACAGGTCACACAACGACAATAAAGGTATTATTATTTGGGGGACCCCTCTCCCAAATACTCTTCTTCCCCTAAAACTACATAGGAGAAGACCCCTGTTTTAGGGAATTAGTAAAGCTGCTCTTGTGACTTCAGTCCTAACCATGAATCCCCCCACAGATCTATTTGAGTGGCCAAGCAGCTAAGCGGCAGATGGGGCCATGCCATGCCCGTCAGAAGGAATACTCTGTTCAAATTGCCTGTTGTCCTTGGACCTGCTAGGCTGAAAATCAGGCATAGGCAAACCTGGCCCTCCAGATGTTTTGGGACTACAACTCCCATCATCCCTGACCACTGGTCCTGTTAGCTAGGGATGATGGGAGTTGTAATCCCAAAACATCTGGAGGGCTGAGTTTGCCTATGCCTGCTGAAAATAAACATACTCTTTCCTGCCCCATTTCTTTTGAGATGTAGATTATGAGCCTAAAGGCAGGGATTGTTTCAATAAACAATACTGAGCACTGTAAGCTGGTCAGGGAGTTTTTGGTTACCAGACTGTAAAACTTAAAATGCCTAACTCAAATTAAGGCATGAATGGGTTAAGACCATAGAGTAAGCTGCCCTGCCAGGCTTTGCTAGGTCACACCTGCTCACCTTGGGAGGAAGGGTTACCAAACTCTTTGTTCTTTCTCTTCCACCGTGGGAACCCTACCAGTAAGGAGGTCTAAGCTGGGTGCTCCAAGCTTAGACTGTGTGGTTTAAGCAAGCCATCTTTGTGTTTCTATACAAATAATTTAGAAACATTGACCATTTTTGGAACCTAAGTTATACTGCCTGGCTTTTCTTGCTGCTGTATGGAAAAGCACATGAATCTGACCTTTGAAGAATTTGTAAGTAAACAATTTTTAACTTACCAAAGGTGTGGTCTCTTTCTATGCTGAGGGAAGTGGAGAACTTTGGAAGTGACTTAGAAGGGGATATTTTATAGGTCTAACAGCCGGTATTTCCACACTTTGTTTTGCTGCATGTTTGTGATTTTTAATCTCTGCTGGGTTCTCTCTCACCAAAGAGAACTTGTCCCAAACTGGGATCTAGGTATCCGGGGAATTCTCCCTTTATTTTACCATACCTCATACATTTTCCCGTTTAACAAAAATACTACAAATTATTAAAACCAACACATATAACAACAACAGAAATCTGGAAGAAAAAGCTCAACAGTAAAATGTGACCACATAGAGGTGAGCAGCGCCCATAATTTGTTCACCCATTCAGACCTCAGCTAATTCTCAGTCATCTTCACAGCCATGTTTCCACACCCAGTATTCCACACCCAGTATTTGCTGGCTATATTGCTAGTTTTACATATGATCCACCTAGAACCAGAAATATGATTGTAAGGAGGCCTAAACATATACCAGTGCCAGGTCAATATGAAAGAACAAAAATCTTTTAAAAAAGGAGGAGGAACAGGTAAGTTTCTCATTTGTGAGTTTATTATTTATTCATTTTAATCCAGTTTAAGTAGGTGCCCAAGTACTCTAGATTTTGGACTGACCACTCATTTCTAGTCCATTCAAAACAGAGAGATGATCTCTTTCGCTTGCAGTGTTACCATTTTTGCATGTGGGAAGTATAAAACCACAAGCACATTAGTAGCAATAATGTTTTATGCAGCTGCATGGTAAGTAAATGATAGCCCCTAAACAATTCAAGGCATGTCAGTAACATAGAAGCAGAAATGGGTTATTCTGAATCCTTCTCAAATGTAGCATCTGAGCAGTAATGTGAAGAAAATGGAGAGGTTCATAGTTATGGTACTTGAACATTTCATCCAGGCTTTCGTTATTCAGTCTGTAAAATGCTTTTCACCTTTCTTGGGGACTGGATCATACTTTCTGCCAATGGTGTCTTAGAACTGTAGAGTTGGAAAAGAACATGAGGGCCATCTAGTCTAACCCCTTGCAATGCAAGAATTTTTGCCTAGCTTGAACCCTTGATCCTGAGATTAATAGTCTCATGATCAACCAATTGAGCTATTCCAACATGTTTAAGAAACAGCTAATGCCCCATTGAGGAACGATCTTGCTGCCCCTGGTTTACAAGACCAGTACCCTAACCATCAGGTTATGGAGCCAATCTAATATCTGAATTCTAAAAAACATCAGTGTTTGCATTAAGTTGCTGTGCCGAGACCTCAAAGAGTACAAATTTAAGATATCTAAATTATAAACCTTGTGTTTCACATTGAGAGCATTTTCAAAAACAACACAAGGGCTCTTAAGACCAATGACTTCCTTTCTGACAATGATTTTTGACTATTCTCTCATTGAGAATGTTGAATGTTCATTTACTAATTCTTGACTTTCCTGAAGCATATTAGAGGAACAATGCTCGCTTTGATTATCCTCCGGTTCAAATATTTATCTGCTACGTTGGGATAATTAACGTGGTCGCCACAGTTTGCAACACCGCTGTGGTTTCTCTCAGACCCCAGCTGCGCATTTGGTGAAAATAACGGTTTTTCATTTCTGGTTTTTAGTAAGTGACACGTTAGCAGCTGCTAAGTGATGTGATTGCAGGTCATTCGCTATTCCCTTGAAATGTTTAATAATCTAAAGAAAAGCCCTGAAGGATTACTACTAATGGATGTTCTGGCATTCTGTGCTGCTAGACCCCACTATTAACTCCATTTTCATCTGGGTGAACTTCCAATAACTTTGGTAGACAGCAGTTCCAGCAATAATGCTCGAAGACTCCATTTTTACCGCCCATTCTGCTCATTCCTCTGCTTGCTCCCAAAGCCCCGTTGGACAGAATCAATGTTAATGTAGTCTGTTTCAAACCCTAGTGAGAGTCTTTTCCAGAACTCTGTAGGCTGGATCATTTTCATATTTCAGATCCTGGAATACAGGCTTTTAAAAGGAGCAGAAAATGCAACAGGAGAAAAAGACCCCTGGAGTATATTTGCTGAGAGCTTTCCTCCACTTATCTCTTATTGCCATTGAAAACATGAGCGTCTTGACCGAGTTGTATCAAGACGGTCCATTAAGGCCAAGGATGGGGAACCTGTGAACCTGCAGACACAGTTGGACGATAACTCCCATAAACCCTGACCACCCCTGACCATCTGGAGGACCAATCCCAATCCCAGATCTAGCAAAGCACGAGTGTGGAGAGTTGAGGATCTGGGAAGGCCATGGAAGGCTTTAAGATAAATAGACAGACAGGAACAAACAGGAAGACAGGAGAGAAGGAAGGAAGGAAGGAAGGAAGGAAGGAAGGAAGGAAGGAAGGAAGGAGGGAAGGGTGTCACATGGTCTGAGAGATGAGAGGTGAATGGTTTTACCAGCAGAGTTCTGGGCAGAGGGTGAGGAGGCGAAGTCGCGCAGCTCTCCCACGGCTGGCGGAGAGCTGCCTGTTCTGGGGGCTGGGGTCGGGGGAAGCTCGGGCTTTCCCAGCCCTGTGCCTGGGGGGAAAATAAAACTAGGTGCGCCCTATGGGCCGAAAAATACGGTAATAATAAAGTATCCTTGTGTTGAAGTACGGTCTATAGGAAATTAAACTTGTTGCAGCTGTAAAAAGTTTGAACAGGTTACGATTGAGTTTGCATTTTGCATTTGCTATCTCCATGTTTTGCTTTATAAACTTTCTTTGCAGACATCTGATTGACTTTTTTTTTCTTTTTCAAAAAAGGAAAGCTAAGAGGCTTATCCTGCTGTGCTCATCTCCAGTTTAAAGGATTTCAGATAGTAAGTCCTGGTAATAAACCTCTACTTGAGCTGCTGGAGACCTGCTACCGGTCAAACTAAACAACATTGAACTAGATGAACCAATAATCTTCTTGGTGCACTTTCATACAGCGGTGTCTCGGTTTTTGAATGCAATCCATTCCCGAAGACCATTCGAGTTCTGAAACGTTCGTAAACTGAAAACTCAACAGCCAACAGCTAGGCCTAAGGATCTTGTACTCAGTAGAAACCACGTGGCATGTTTGACTTCTGAGGCGTGTTCGAAAACCGAAGCATTTACTTCCAGGTTTATGGTGTTTGAAAACCGAAATGTTCGTCAACGGAGACGTTCGAAAACCAAGGTAGCACTGTATGTCCCTTCACAGTGTGTTAAAGGTAGTGTGTTGCGTGTCGAGGTCCCCAAGCCAACCCCAATAAAGACACAAATCCACACAGAATTTTTGTTTAAGGTTTTTGGCATAAATTTTTGGCCAAAACTTTATTAAATTACAAATATGAGTGGTTGCTTAGGCATTAGTTGCGACTATCTGACCACCATGGGGACAGACTGACATTTGCATGACCACGAAAGTCGGGAAAAGGGAGAACATTCTGGGGACAGTGTTTGGAGGAGGGAACCTCCCCTCAGCTCCCCCCAAAATGCTCCCAGGGGCTCTTGCTTGGCCCTAGCCCCTTGTCAGGGTTCGGACAAAAGCATGGCGAGCCCCTGGATTCCTTTAATGGAATTCCCTTGCCACAGCAGCATTGGAGGGGCAGGCACTTACCCCTCCACCAACCAATTCCAACAACCAATGCCTAACCGCAACCTTACAAGTTGTGACGATTTGCTACGCAGTAGGAAAACCCAAATGGCACCAGCCAATCAGCCAAATGGACAAAATTCCTACAGGTGCCCCTGCCCCAAAGAACAACCTAAATAAAGGGAGGGTGTGTGGGAAATCCAATGCGCGCAGCGAAAAGAGGAAGCTCAAAATGCTTTAGGCTGTCAATCACCAGTCTGCAACATCATTTTCTCCCCAACAACAAGGGGAGCCCCATCACAAGGTGGCCAACAATTTTTCCCCACCCAGCAACAGTGGGGTGTCTTGCTGGCCCCCACCATGAAGGAGAACACGCTTTGTGGTACCTGGAGTCATATGCTGATTCTCCTTCCTATCAGCACAGCTGTGTGTGTGCGCACATCCTGCCCTGAGTGTTTATTCTTCCTCCACATTTTCTGGTTTGTAAATACAGCATAGATTATCTCTTCCTATAACGGGGAGAATCCATCATCCTGCATCGTTTAGGAGACGAAGGATGAACATGTTGAACTAGTTTATGTGAAGAAAATTGTGGAGAAAACAAGCCAGCTCTTGGGAACAGAGAACATTTGTTCTTCCCCATCCCTAATGTCAGATCCTCTTTTATCTCCTCAGTTTTTGCACACCTGCTGTGATCCTCAGCGGCCCAATACATATAAGAGGCAAGAACCAGAAGCATGAAGATAGCATTTCGAAGCAATCCCCTCTGTTGAAATCAGGCAGTCTATTGGATTTAGAACCACACTCTTGCTTTTTTATTTTATTTTATAAGACATGGCATACAGCTTGTAATGATCTTCCCAAATTGGTCATTACGAAAGTTAATGGCCTGTTTATTAGAACATCAACCTTGGCTTTGCTGCGTGCCATTAATTAAACAAATCTGTTATTAACAACTGGTAGCCATGCATTTGGGGCGCTGCTGCTGCTGTAACGCTTTGATAATTATGATGCGGTCAAAGATATATCTTGGCACATCAATCAAATCTGTGTCTGCTGTAATACGAATGCACAGTAGACCTAAGTTTAAAATAATGTCACCCAGTTAGTTTGTGCTGGGTGAAATGTTATGGGAGAATGGGAAAGGAGAGTAGAGGTAAAACAAATAGGCTACCAAATGAATTTATTATGGATTATTATGCATTGGACTCTCATGGGTTCCATTGCAGGGGAAATTAAATGGAAAAATCAAGTAGAAATAACAACACCAATGCTTTTGTGTGGCGTCAAGTAAAGCTGGAGCTACTTGCAGTTTTTTCTTTAGCTAATAGCTAACGTTTCCTCAGGTGGGTGGTGGTAACTATCTGCTTGAAAAGACATATAGCTACTGACATTTCCTCCTCACAGAGCTACAATTCCCAGAATGTTTTAACCATCAATGCCTTTTCCCAGGGAGCTATGGGAATAGGGGTCTCAGCCAGCTACAGTTCCCAGGATGAGCCATAAGTGTTAAAGTGGAACAATAGTGCTTTACTGTAAATATATGGTGCAAATGTAGCCTGTGTGGCTTGGGTGAAACAAAACAAAATAACTAAACTAAAATAAAAAAATTCCTTCCAGTAGCACCTTAGAGACCAACTAAGTTAGTTCTCGGTATGAGCTTTCGTGTGCATGCACACTTCTTCAGATACACTGAAACAGAAGTCACCAGACCCTTATATATAGTGAGAGGGTGGGGAGGGGTATTACTCAGAAGGGTGGTGGGAATGGGTGATTGGCTGATAACTTAACTTACTTGGTCTCTGAGGTGTTACTGGAAGGATTTTTTTAAAAACAAATTATTTTATTTTGTTTTGACTACGACAGACCAACACGGCTTCCTACCTGTAACTAGAACTTTGGGTGAAACAGTTTGAGATTATGAATGTAGCCAGCAAAAGATGTCGAAGTTTGGATTTGGGCAGGTAGCTGTGGCCTCCCAGACTATGTTGCTGTTGTTGTTTGCAGAAGATGGGATGCATACACTTACTTTGTTATCCATACACCTAAGAGTTTTTTTCTTTGCGACTTGTTTTCCTCCACCTTTAATGCAAACTGTGTCTGGTGCACTTTTGATTGCAGAATGCACAAAGACATAGACCTATAAAGCAGGCTTTCTGGGACATTGTATCCTGCACAGCATTAGGAATGTCCTTGGATTCCAGCCACTTACCATTATCAGTAAAAAAAAATTCTGTGCCACAAAAAGCATTTGGGAGGGGAAACAAGTAGCCTGGGACGGGGATGGGAATCTCAGTTTGCCAGTGTAAAATGTTGGGGCAATCCCCCCCCCCCCAGCACAGTGATGTAGTTTTAAGTGCTCAGAGTTTTCTTTTTGAGAAACAAAAAGACTCTGGGACAGAAAAAAGAGATCTATTTATTTTTGCTACTGGAGGTGTGTGTGTGTGTGTGTGTGTGTGTGTGTGTGTGTTCTAGCCAATGTCAAAGTATTGGTCTCCTCTCGCTTCAAATGGAAAATAAGACTTCTCTTGACCCTGGTTTGGTTTTGGATCATTTTGCAATGTTTTAATATTCCAAGATACATTGATATCATAGCTTGAGGGAAATCAGACATCATTGGCTATTGAATGAAGATCCATTCTGGTTTTATCTCCCACTTGGACTATTGCAATGTGCTCTGTATGGGGCTACCTTTGAAGGTGACCTGGAAACTTAAACTTATCCAGAATGCAGCAGCTAGACTGGTGACTGGGAGTGGCTGCCGAGACCATATAACCATGGTCCTGAAAGGCCTATATTGGCTCCCAGTACATTTCCGAGCACAATTCAAAGTGTTGGTGCTTTAAAGCCCTAAATGGCCTCGGCCCAGTATACCTGAAGGAGCATTTCCACCCCATCATTCAGCCCAGACACTGAGGTCCAGCTCCGAGGGCCTTCTGGCGGTTCCCTCACTGTGAGAAGGGAGGTTACAGGGAACCAGGCAGAGGGCCTTCTTGGTAGCGGCACCTACCCTATGGAACACCTTCCCTTCAGATGTCAAGGAAATAAACAACTATCTGACTTTTAGAAGACATCTGAAGGCAGCCCTGTTTAGGGAAATTTTTAATGTTTGATGTTCTATCATGTTTTTAATGTTCTTTTGGGAGCTGCCCAGAATGGCTGGGGTGACCTGGCCAGATAGGCGGGGGATAAGTAAATAATAATAATAATAATAATAATAATAATAATAATAATAATAATAATTAATGGGGAGGTTAAGCAATGTTGCATCATAGTGAGTGTCCCCCCTCCCACTTTTCCAGTACAATTCTCCTTCACTTTCCTCATCTCAGGAACTCTGGGGTATATGGGTTTTTTACACAAGACCTCCCAATCAACTACAGTATAATGGAGCAAACGGCACTTGCCAGTAGGTGATTGGATCCTCACCCTTTCACCTGATTTGCATGCCATTCCTGTTTCTTTTATTCCCCTAGATATGTAGGACCTCCATATGGCCGGGTTTTCCCAGACTTATCCGGGAATTGGGCAGATTTTTTTTCTGAATTGTCAACAACTTTGTCTGGATTTTCACTTTTGGGAATATGGTAACCCTAAAATCTTACGCACCTTTATGTCTGCCTATGGTAACCCCCTGCACCACCTCATTGCATAATGAGAATCACAGGAGCTGGTTAAATTTAAAGAGGTGCCATTCAAGTGATGGCTGATACGCAGCCATAAGGGCACAACTGGGAGGAATCAGAGGGAGAAATAATTCAAGACGGATAATGATTAAAACCCGTAATGGCAAGCTCTTTCCGCCCTAGCCATTATGGTTGTTTAAAGCAACTGATAATTAACAGGTCCTTATTATCAAAGGAGCTGTAGAAATGTAATTTGTAATACAAGACTGTGACACAACATATATGCCCCTAAATGGGGATTTTGAAAACAGAAGTGACATGCAAATTAATAGGTCTTGTTGCGGGATAAACGCACTCCGCCACTCCTCACCTGTGGCTCTCTCTTGCCCAGAAATTCCAACGCTGTTAGAATATTATGGTGTAATAATTCATTATCCCTTGCAGAAGTTCCACCGGGGCTGAAAATTCCTGAGGACATTGACAGAGCATGCTTTTCCTAATTTAGAAAAATATATTTTATAACCCGATTTGATTATTAAGGCACATGCTTTTAAACAAATACAAAACGTATGCAAATAGAAACTAAAATAAAATTAAAAACATTATACCCACCTCTCACAACATACTTTAGAAAGAGAGGAAGGGAGACGTCTGATAAAGTCAAAATATTTTGGGAATTGATCTATAATGAACTAAAAAAATATATTTAGATATGTTGTTGTTGTTGTTTAGTCATTTAGTCGTGTCCGACTCTTCGTGACCCCATGAACCAGAGCACGCCAGGCACTCCTGTCTTCCACTGCCTCCCGCAGTTTGGTCAAACTCATGCTGGTAGCTTTGACAACACTGTCCAATCATCTTGCCCTCTGTCGTCCCCTTCTCCTTGTGCCCTCCATCTTTCCCAACATCAGGGCCTTTTCCAGGGAGTCTTCTCTTCTCATGAGGTGGCCAAAGTCTTGGAGCCTCAGCTTCAGGATCTGTCCTTCCAGTGAGTACTCAGGGCTGATTTCCTTCAGAATGGATAGGTTTGATCTTCTTGCAGTCCATGGGACTCTCAAGAGTCTCCTCCAGCACCATAATTCAAAAGCATCAATTCTTCGGCGATCAGCCTTCTTTATAGTCCACCTCTCACTTCCATACTGGGAAAACAATAGCTTGAACTATGTGGACCTTTGTTGGCAAGGTGATGTCTCTGCTTTTTAAGATGCTGTCTAGGTTTGTCATTGTTTTATCCCAAGAAGCAGGCGTCTTTTAATTTTGTGGCTGCTGTCACCATCTGCAGTGATAATATTTAGATATTCCTTTTCCCCAAAACCGGAAGCATTTTTGCTAGGTTTGATGGGAGAGGAAATTGTGAAGATAGATCAAAGACTATTTATGTACGCCACAGCAGCAGTGAGAACTTTAATGGCCCCAAAATGGAAGTTACAGGAAGTACCTACAATTGCAGAGTGGCAGGTGAAGATGATGGGCTTTGCAGAATTTTGCCAGACTGACCTGCAGGATTCGGGACCAGGACGATCAAAAATTTCAAAGGGACTGGAGTAAATTTATTGTATATTTGAATCATAATTGCAAAAATCTGAAGACACTAGCAGGATTGAAATAAATCCTACAATGTGGATGATAGTGAAAGAACTAAAATGCGAGACAAGACTTGAAAGTGGAAAACCTGAAGGGAAGGAGGGTAGTCACAAGTTTGGCAGAGCAGAAAGTTTTATGTTTGTTATTGTTAGAAGTTATTCGTGGATGCAAATAGACTGAGGACTTCAATATATAAGGATAACCCTTTTATTGTTCGCGTTTGCAAAGGCGGACCCTCCGTACCCGTAGATACGAAGAGCGCTTGTCAAGCATAGACACAGTGTTTTTATTATCCCTACATCTGCCGCCCCTCCCTATGAGGCTTGGCTTACATTCTACCTATCAGAGTTCAACACATCCCTAATACATTGTTCAATCTACACTAGCCGTTTGACTGTTACTAAATATAGGTATACGCATTCCACTCCTGCTGTTATCTTACAGACATGGCATTTTTAGACTCATAAAGAGATTCTTTCTTTTGAGTTTTAGACACTTTCTATACCAGTCTCTTCTTTGTTTTCTAATCTCACAATCCCCCCTCTTTTCGATACTTTGTCTCAAAACTCACATAGCAAATTCCATCCGGGCCCCTGTCCCTTTGCAATAGCAATGCATGCATCAAAACAAACATAGACCTTCTCTATACCCCTCGTGGTGTTATACGCTATGTATCCCTATCTCTGTTGTGCCAGGGTAAACATGACTGCTTTTCCCCCTGCTGTTCCTCCCTCCTATCCATACTAGATGTAATGGGCCCCACTGCCAAGGGCTCATAGCACTCAGTTTTGTTGTCTTTAGTTCTGCATCTGAAATACTGGGTTTGGTTATGAACGCAAGGGTCTAATTTTTCTACGCACTCCGGAGCAACATTATAATACATTAAGGTTCGGGTAACCCTATTTCCAGTTTTGGTGATTTGAATACACTGGTTACAATTTTGATCTTTTGCTACGCTTGCAATTATTCCTATGGCCAACAAACTAACTCTTACTATAGTCCCTCTCATTCTGATTTCCCTCTCAATTGTTCTAGGGCTTGTACTACCGTGGGGGTCCTATTCAGATTGCAAAGGACCTCTCCTTCTAAAATAACTATACAATATTGGATAATTACATCCTCTATGAAGATTATATCACATAGTTCTGTGCAACGTACACACAACACACACACTCACAATGAGTACAGCAACAACACTCATAAAAGCACTTGCAAGTACAAAACAGGCAAATTAAGGAAATTGTGTCAACGTCCGAGCCTGCTTTGGTTCCTGGTTCCCTGATTTGTAAGCGTCACCTTCAACGGGTTGACTGGATCAGCGGATATTGTCCAGTCCTGCGGAGCTTTCTTGACTCTGTGATAGTGAGTCCACCCGTGCTCTCTGGTCCGTACTGCCGACTCTGTGGTAAGCAGCACTTGGAATGGACCTTCCCAAGCAGGGCGAAGCTTCTCCGCTTTCCACGCTTTTATCAGGACCCGGTCACCAGGCTGAAATGAGTGCTGATGCTCCAACAATGGAGGACGCTGAACTAGTACTCCACGTCTATGAAGAGACAATAAAGACTGGGAAAGTGACTGCAAATATTTTCTCAGGAATAGATCTTTAAATTGTACCAAAGGTTGACCCAACTGGGCTAAATATGGTCTTCCCATCATCAACTCAAAAGGAGACACCCCCAAATCTTTTCTGGGGGCTATACGCATTCTTAGCAATGCCAGGGGAAGGTTCTTTGTCCAGGGTAGCCCATTTTCCAAGTACAATTTGGTTAAGTGCTTTTTGATTTCTGCATGCCCTCTCCACCTTTCCACTGCTTTCAGGGTGCCAAGGGGTGTGGAGGTCCCATTTAATTCCCAGGGTTGCCATTACATCCTGTAATATCTTTTGGGTAAAGTGTGTGCCTCTATCTGAGTCTATGGCTTCAATTATGCTAAACCGGGGGAATATATGTTCTAAAATAGCCTTGGTGACCACTTGTGCTGTTGCTCTCCTACCTGGAAAAGCCTCCACTCACCCCGTGAGATGATCTTTGAACACCAGCAGGTATTTTTGTCCTCCCCTTTCAGGCAGTTCCGTGAAATCTACCTGTACCCTCTGAAAGGGCCATACTGCTAACGGTCTCCCTCCTTTCTCGGTCTTTTTGGCTCTAGTCTTGTTTACCTTTTGACATATTAAACACTTTCAAGCTATGGAATGTGCCATAGGCCACATGTCCTTACTTCAATATAAGGATTTTACCATATTGACCATAGCCTCGGTCCCAAAATGCCCGCTTTCATGTACCTTTTCTAAAACTCCCATCATTAGGGTTTTTGGTAATACTATTTTCCATTCATTATCTATCTTCTCCCATCCCTCCTTAGTCATATATTCAGTTTCTTGGGGGGTAAAAACCAGATTTTCTGTATCAGCTTTCGTCAAAACAGGTACCTTCAGGGTATATTGTTGGACCATCGCATCATTAGGAATACCTCTAGCGGCTTCTTTTGCCCTGAGATCAGCCCACCTATTCCCCACCTCTTCAGGACTTGTTCCCTTAGTATGGGCTGAAACATGTACCACCGCAACCTTTCCTGGTCCCGTGAGGGCGTTCAGTAGCCTTTCTAACAACGCCATATGTTCTATTTGTTTTCCATCTGCCTTAATATACCCTCGGTCCCTCCAGGTCCTACCAAAGGTATGTACTACTCCCCATGCGTATCGGGAGTCTGTCCATACGGTTATCTCCAACCCTTTTCCCAACTCGAGGGCCCGCGTCAGGGCCATGATCTCACATTTCTGGGCCGGCCAGGCTGCCGGCAAAGCCCCACTCTCGAGAACCTCCCCATCTTCCTTGACTACAGCTGTCAGAGCTGCTCCCAGGTCCCAGCTCACAGAGGACCACGCTAGCCGCCAATATTGTATAAAAATCTTTATTGCGTTACAGTTTCCATTTTCCAGCCGCAGCGTGCAGCTCTACGTCTTAGAAGCTAGACCGGCGAAGCTCCGTCTGAGTCTCCGCCTCCTGTACACCAACTTAATACCCTCGCCTTACTCCACCTCTTCCGTCTTTCCCTTCTTCTCTGGGTCCCTCTGCCCCCCTTGGGTTTCTTCCTTCCCGGGGTGTCCCCCTGGGTCCCCCTGCCCCCCTTGCTCTGGCCACGGGCGCTCCTTTCTGCGAGTCTTCCGAATCACTGGAAAGACTCGGAGATCTCGGGCCGCCGTCCTCGCTCATATTTCCTTCTGATTCCTCCCCCTCGCTCTCTGCTCTCCCTCTTTCCTGTGCCTCTGCTCCTGAACCCTTGACAACAACGTATCCTGATTTCCTTTTTCCCTCCTCCACATAACTTGAACCATCCGTATACCACCTTTCCCCCGTTGCCAACGGCGTCTCCATCAAATCCTCCCGGACCTTTGACATCAACTCTATAGTGTCTACACAGTCATGTTCGTCCGGTTCCCACTCTTTCCTTTTCCCAATTAAAAATTCAACCGGGTTTAGATTGCGATCAGTTCCCAGAGTAATGCTGGGGCTCGTTCTCAAAATAGTTTCATATTTTATTAAGCGACCATCGGTCATCCAGGTGGAGGCCGCCCCAGTCATTATAGTAGATATTTGGTGGGGACTATGAACTACTTTCCACCACTAATTCCGCCGCAGCGGCCACCGCCTAGATACACGTGGGCCATGCCTTTACCACTGGTTCCAGAGTCTTGCTAAGGTAGGCAATGGGCTAATAACGCCCCCCTCTCTTTTGGGCCAACACCCCCACAGCAGTCTGGGAACTGATTGTTACATACAAATGAAATGGTTGTTGTAGGTTAGGTAGTGCCAAAACTGGAGCTCCGGCCAATACCCTTTTTATTTCTTCCCACTTCAGCGCATCTTCCTGTTCCCATGTTACTCTTCCCTCTCCAACGAGTTTCTGATTCAGGAATTGAACCAATTTTGCGTACTGGTCTATCTACAGCCTGCAATATCCCAATAATCCCAACATCCTCCTCACGTCTGTCTTATTTCTTGGGGGGTGTAATTCTAAAATCCCTTTCACTCTTTCAGGGTCTAATTTCCAATATATGCCCCATTGAATTCAGTAGGATTTACTCCCATATAAGTATGCATAGGACTGCAGCCTTAACCCCACAAGGATGTTGTGAAGTAGGTTAGTATTTGCCCGTGACAAGCTAGGGAGGGATCTGAACACTAGCCATTGCAAGCTGTACTACACTGACCAACTTCTTTCCCTCTGACCTGGGCTACTTCCCATTCCAGATTTCCCTCATGTGAGAACCCACAAAACTGTATTTTAAAGATGCAATCCTGCAGCCAGGCACTTATTTTTGAGTCGATATGTACTGTTTAGCCATATCCTTGGAGCTGCTCACATGAATAAATAAAGGGAAATGCTAAGGACGATGCAGTTAGTCCCTAAGAGGACTTATCTATGTGTTGAGCTTTGCTGAAGGAAAAATTCCACCAAATGCATCTGCTTGAAGAGGAAAATATCTGATGGAATTTACCCTTCAGTGAAAATCTTGTAGCTATTCAACTTCACTCGGGGGCTTTAATTTCTGGCAACCTTGGATAATACACATACAACTAAAATGCCAAATACAAATTTAGGGAAGACAATAGAGGGTTCCCAATTTGATTTACATTTATATTAGCTCAGTTACCTCATTTTCAATCTTCCTTTGCCTTCCAAAATAATTAGTACATACTCTCACAGCAACATTCAAGAGCAAGCACTTCTTAAATTTCAGAGCACTCTTTGTGAACATTCCCCATTAATATTTTTTCATCTACTTAATTATTTCTTTAAAAAAAAACATTCTGTGAATAAAATAAAATTTAAAGCCTTTTTATTTTATGGAATACATTTTTATGTAGTCTAATTAGATTAAAATTCTAATTCTTTGCAAATTTTGAAAAGGGGAAAGAAAATGCTTTTTAATTTGTTTATTTTTTTTTTAAAACCTACATAATTGTGAAACCCGCTAGCTGAACTATGCAGGCTAAATATTGTGGAATAAATTAGACTTATGTAACTATAAGCAAGTGCTTTGATATTTACTGGACAACGGAAAACTTTTTTTCCCCCTTTATTTTGCATCTCATTTGATACATGCAAGCACACAAATGCGCTTGCATGCACCCATGAACATACCACATTATGACCCTGTATGAAGGAACCTCAAATGCTTCTTAAAGCTGCACACTTGCTGCTATATCCCTTCCTCACTCTCCATGATGGAAATACAGGTTCCTTACTAATTCTATGAGGTTCAAAATGTATATCATTTCTCACCCTCTCTTCCTCACTGTCTAACGATGTTAGGAGTGCTGGTGTCTATTGAATCTTAGGAAATGAGCACTACCTGTGATTGCCACATGCAGAATGCAGCATTCCAGCCCACTCTTTCTCCCACCCCCACAGCAATCTCATCATCTAAATCCTCTTTTTGTATTTTTACTGGGAGTTGTCTCAAGGCCGGGGGGTCAGGTCCAAAAAATCGGGCATGAAACCATACATCTAGGTACGGTTTCTCCTTGTTCTTCTTATTTTCTAAAAGATATTTCTGTAATTGGGTCATCCAATATTTCTCCTTTCCCCCTTCCGGATTCCAATTTTACATCCCGTCTGGCCCTATGGGGTATTTTGGCCAAACCACCCTGCAGAAATTAATCATAGTGACCTTTGACAGGCCAACAATATATTGCCTTAGGTAGTCCTCATCCCACTGTAACAACACCTGGCCCAACGGGCTATTGGGATCTATGGGATTATTTCCATTGGACTCCTTACGTCTCTTACTTTGATTTTTGCCCATTATCCACAATGTCTCCAAATTCACGTTCTCTCACAATCGCACGGAATCGCCTGGCCGCTTCCCTCGCGGGAGAGACGGAACCGCAAGCTAATCCTCCCGTCAGGGTAGAACCCTGATCCACACTCACGCGTCCGTTTGGAGCCTCTCTTTCACTCAAGAGACGATTCTCTCGCCCCCTTTCCCTTTTAATACCTCTCCCTCGTCTACTCACCCAATACAGTCCAGCGCCGCTTCTCGCGACTAGTGAACAGGTCAGGAGACGAATCTCTCACCCCCTTCCCGTCCCTTTTTATTTCTCTTTCTCGTCTACTCACCCAATACAGTCCAGCGCCGCTTCTCACGACTAGTGAACAGGCGGGCGTCCCCGCTGGGTTCTCGCGGTCCCCGACCGCCAAAAAGAGCTCAATACCTTCCTCCCATATATTGAGTCCTGTCTCTAGCCCTTGTGCGCCGTCCCGGGCGGGACTCGGTCCGAGTCACTCCGCAATAACGGAGGGGCGCCTACCCGGGGTCCGAGTTCCGCTCAGGCAGCGCGTCAAAGGCCCCACGTTCGGGCGCCAAGAATTGTTAGAAGTTATTCGTGGATGCAAATAGACTGAGGACTTCAATATATAAGGATAACCCTTTTATTGTTCGCGTTTGCAAAGGCGGACCCTCCGTACCCGTAGATACGAAGAGCGCTTGTCAAGCATAGACACAGTGTTTTTATTATCCCTACATCTGCCGCCCCTCCCTATGAGGCTTGGCTTACATTCTACCTATCAGAGTTCAACACATCCCTAATACATTGTTCAATCTACACTAGCCGTTTGACTGTTACTAAATATAGGTATACGCATTCCACTCCTGCTGTTATCTTACAGACATGGCATTTTTAGACTCATAAAGAGATTCTTTCTTTTGAGTTTTAGACACTTTCTATACCAGTCTCTTCTTTGTTTTCTAATCTCACATTATTGTATTGTTGAAAATATTGTTTAAGGAAGAAAATAATAAAAAATTATTTAAAAACCAGAGAGAGAGAGAGAGAGAGAGAGAGAGGAGGGGGGGAAGGGGGCAGAACAGATTGATAGAAGCAGGGCTTTTTTCCAGCCGCAACTCAGTTCCGGCACCTCTCAGGTGGGCGCCATTGCCATTCTAAAGAGAATGTGGTTTATGGTGAGTTCTGGCACCTCTTTTTCTAGAAAAATAGTACTGGATGGAAGGGAAAGGTCATGGGAAAGGGGAGGGGTGGAGGGGTTTGGGAGGTCATCTCCTGGTATGCCCCATGAAGGACCTTAAGGTCCACAAATGACAACATTTTGGAGGTCGCACGTCACAAGGTGCTTAGATTGGTCTCAACTAGGGCCAGGGCCTTTTCAGCACTGGCCCCAATTTGGTGGAACGCTCTGTCACAAGAGACTAGGGCCCTGCGGGACTTGACATCTTTCTGCAGGGCCTGCAAGACAGAGCTGTTCCGCTTGGCCTTTGGTTTGGACTCAGTCTGACCCTTATCTTTCTCTCCCATTATGGTTTTGATCTATGGGCTACTTTTAAAATGAGGCTGCATTTTAAATTGAATTTTAGCCTGTATTTTAAATTGGTTCTTTTCCCCCTCTTATGTTTTTACTGTAATTTTACTGGTGTTAGCCACCCTGAGCCCAGCTCTGGCCAGGGAGGGCGGGGTATAAACAAATTATTATTATTATTATTATTATTATTATTATTATTATTATTATTATATCTGACATATCAGGCCATGTCCTTCAGTTCATCACCGTTCATACCTTTGGGTCAACTGTCACTAAATGTTTCTGTTTAGGAGCAGAATGCTGTGGTCCGAGTGTTGAGTGGTGACCATTACTGGGCACATATCGTGCTGGTGCAGAGGGATCGCCACTGGCACCCCATTAAACACTGGTTTTGAGGTTCTGCTACTTACTGTCAGGGACTGGAATGAAGAGGCAGAGGGATGAAGGGGATCCCCCCCCCTGTAGCTGACAGGGGAGAGAGAGACAGTTTTTAATTGCAGCCAAACAATGAGGAAGATAACAAGGGAGGGCAGGCAAGCACCCTAGCTACGCTGAATTGGTAGGATTAAGGGAGGGGGGGGAGAAGAGCCAATATGGAGCCCACTCAGGAACCAAAACAGGAGCGTGCCATGACAGAACAACTGAAAGAAGAGGACCTTGCTGAATCTTGGGCGCCAGGGATGGACTTTTGGCCCAGCAGGAAAACGAGCCTTTGGATTTGACAAATGAACTTGGAAAAAAACAGATTTGGAAAGACAAAGTTTGGATTGATTTGGAAATGGGGGGGTTGGACTGACCCCCCTATGCAGGGATGTTTGGACTTTCCGAGTCTGGCAATGGGCCGTCAGAGGTTTGGAGCTGCTGGGACTCCCAATCTTGGAGGGAATCTGAAACATGTTTTAAAATACCACATGGAGTCTAGTCTGGACTATGAGAAAGGGGCTGATTTGTTGAAATGGGTCAAAAACACTACCAAGCTGGAAAATATGAAGAAGAGCTGCGGAAGGGACATGGAAGAGATTTGAAGGCCTCGGATATAAGATCACCAGGTTAATGTGCCAGACCAATGGGTTAAAAAAAAAGGACTGACAATCCCGGGACCGGGGAGAGGGGACGCTGGAAGAAGATTGGATTGTTTTTATTCTTTTTTTTCTTTTTATTATCAGAAATGTTTTATGAACGTTGGAAAAATGTTGAAATGAAATTACTTGGCTCTTGTAAAAATGTTTAAAGAATCAGGTCAAAAGGTTATGGTTATGAGAAGCTGGTAAAAATAAGACTTAAGTCTTAAGTTTTAAGGTTTTTTATAAGATAAGATGAAAATAGAGTAAGGTAATGTAAGGACAGAATACTATGAATTATGGAAAGGATTTGCTGTGACAATTATTAATCAAGATACAAGAGATGGGAGGAGGAGGAGGTCATGGAAAGAAGGTAATGAAATTTGAGAATTTGAAAATGATGGTTTTATTTTTTCTTTTTCTTTTTCTGTTTCTGTCTTTTTTCTTTGTAACTTTGTCTTTTTATTTCTTTGTAATTTTTTAAAAAATTCTTTTTTCAATAAATATCATTATATATATAAAAAGAGAAGAGCCAGCAAACCAACAGACAGTGTTGAAGATCCTCCGTCCCCTAGGACGCGACGGTCGTTGAGGGTACAAGAGCAATGTATGCAGCGGTGTTTGGCAACGGGAGGCTTCCGTAAGGCTTGCTGTTGGGGAAGGGGAAGAGAGGAGGAGCCAGAGCGAGCAAGTCCATCATGGAGTAAAGACTGGAATTCTTTGTCTGTTACAGCAGTGACTGAATAAATCATGCTGAAAAGCTTTCTTGTTTTCTCCCAGCTCCTTGAAACCTATGGGAGGGGAGGGAGAGATTCCTCAGCCCTGACACTTACATACAAGGTAAAGGGACCCCTGACAGTTAAGTCTAGTTGTGAACGACTCTGGCGTGGTGGCGCTCATCTCACTTTACAGGCCGAGGGAGCCGGCGTTTGTCCGCTCCGCAGACAGTTTTTCCGGGTCATGTGGCCAGCATGACTAAGCCGCTTCTGGCGAAACAAGAGCAGCACACAAGAACGCCGTTTACTTTCCCACCAGAGTGGTACCTATTTATCTACTTTCTCTGCATGCTTTCGAACTGCTAGGTTGGCAGGAGCTGGGACCGAGCAACGGGAGCTCACCCCATCATGGGGATTCAAACTGCCAACCTTCTGATCAGCAAGCCCAAGGCTCAGTGGTTTAGACCACAGCGCCACAGGTTTCTTGTTTTCTCCCAACTCCTTGAAATTTACGAGAGGGGAGAGTGAGATTCCTCAGACCTGACACTTACACAGAAAGCCCTAATCAACTTTGGACTGAGGTACCTCAAAGACCATCTTTCTTTCCATTGCTCAGTAAGGGCATTAATATCAATAAGTGGAGCTCGGTTGGTTGTACTGGGGTATGGTGACTTATCTGCTTGTGGTGACACAAGTGTGAGACTTTTGACTGCTGGCACCAGTGCTGTGGAATGCTCTCATTGCTGAAATACAAGAAGCTCCATCAGTATTGGCATTCCACCGGCTCTTGCAAATGATCAGAGGCTGAATTCTGAGAAGATAATAATAATAATAATAATAATAATAATAATAATAATAATAATAATAATAATTTTATTTATACCCTGCCCTCCCCAGCCAAGACCGGGCTGAGGGGGGCTAACAACCAGTAATAAAAACATGTTGATTAAAATACAATTTAAAAAACAAGATTAAAGTACAACATTAAAACATTAGGATGCATCCTCTTCATAGCCGGAGAAAGGAAAAAGAAAGAGGGGGAGGGAATCAAACTGATTCTAAGCCAAAGGCCAGGTGGAACAACTCTGTCTTACAGGCCCTGAGAAAAGAAATCAGATCCCGCAGGGCCCTGGTCTCATGAGGCAGAGCGTTCCGCCAGTGTTGAGAAGGCCCTGGCTCTGGTTGAGGCTAATCTGACTTCCTTAGGGCCTGGGACCTCTAGGGTGTTGCTATTTATGGACCTTAAGGTCCTCCGTGGGGCATACCAGGAGAGGCGGTCCCATAGGTACGAGGGTCCTAGGCCATGAAGATGGAGTGCTGTGGTTGGTTGGTTCCTGTGTCTGGGGACCAGCTGTCCAATCTGTCTTAGGAGGGGTTGCACTCCCCCTGAAGAGCAACAGGTTTGATGCCTGGGAGTGCTCCTGAATTCTGTAGCTAGGAGTGCTTAAACCCAGTTTAGGCTGATTTGCCAGCAATGACCATTCCTGGACCACAACAGTCTGGCTTCCCTTGTCCATTTGGGAAATGGGATAGCCCAGTAGGACCATGTCACTGGTCCTGGAAGCACTGCATGGCTGCCAGTGAGTTGCTGGGATCCATTTAAGAGGTTGGTGCTAGTATACAAAGCCCTAGATGGCTTGCGACCCAGGTACCCAAAAGAGCACCACCCCCAGTATCGACCATCTAGGACAGATGAGACTTGGATGAAAACAGTTAAAACAGTGAGCAGATTTTGACCCCAAAATGCCAGTGATTTCACATAGTGAGCACATTCATGACCACAAGCCCAGCACATTTTCAGTGCTTCATTTTGAAACCATTCTAAGAGCGGTTGGAATTAATGTTGATAACTTTAATTATAGGTATATGAGCCTGATTTGTATGTGAATTATAGCTCCCTGCAGTAGGACATAGGGATTAAGCATCCGCAATTATAGGTTTGAATGAAGGCTTGACAGTTAATTGAAATACCACTCCCCAACCCCTGACTCTTGAAATTCACTAACCAGCAAGACAATTTTTCGATGCTGTTGCAAATACATTGCAGAATGCATCAACAACTGGCAGACCTCAGACCCCCTGGAGAGGGGTACCACCTGGCATTCAGTTGCCAACCCAGAAATAACTGAGGATGCCCAAGGGAGCATTTAATTTTTATCATATGTATACCCCACCTTTTCTGCTTTTCCTGGCAATGCACATGGGTGTTATTCCATGCTATAAAAGCACAAGAATTTGCTGCCAAGGAGTGTGGTGGAGTCTCCTACTTTGGAGGTCTTTAAGCAGAGGCTTGACAATCATGTCAGGAGTGCTCTGATGGTGTTTCCTGCTTGGCAGGGGGTTGGACTCGATGGCCCTTATGGTCTCTTCCAACTCTATGATTCTATGATTCTATGATTCTAAGACAAACCATATGTCTACAATACTCTATGAGATATCTATGCTCAGATTAGATAGTGTCTGGTTCTCATGGAGGAGATAAACACGCCACAGGGTAGGTGAAGGCTCATAAAACTGAATGCTCTTTCATACAACTCTTGCCCCCGTGCTTTTCTTTTTTCTTAAAAAAAAAAGAGTAAAAAGTGCCGGAACTCACCGCCTCAGTCACCAACCCAGATGCCAATGCCATATTGAAACCAAAATCATGTGACACGTTGCCAGGCTATACCATTTTATAGGGAGATTCAGATTGCGCCCCCTCCCCCCAAAAACCTTCACTCATTAATGGTGACACACATAATAATAATAATAATAATAATAATAATAATAATAATAATAATAAATTATTTATACCCATCCCATCTGGCTTCTCTGTCTCCTTCAGTCACACAAAGTACAGTGGTACCTCAGTTTACGAACTTAATCCGTTCCGGAAGACCGTTCTTAAACTGAAACCGCTCTTAAACTGAGGCGCGCTTTCCCTAATGAGGCCTCCCGCTGCCGGTGCCCTTCCACCGTTGGGCGTCTGTTCTTAGACCGAGGTAAAGTTCGCAAACCGGGACACTGCTTCTGGTTTTGCGGAGTTCGTAAACCAAATAGTTCGTAAACAGGGCTGTTCTTAAACCGAGGTACCACTGTACTCAAATTGATGTGCCACGAAAACATTGAATAACAGAGTAAACACACCCCTTCCTAGCCGGCTGATATGGTATTGCCCACACTTGTCTTACTTCAGCTTATTGGCTGGTAGCTTCCCTTCTTGATTGGCTCCTCATAGAGCCAGTGTGGGGTAGTGGTTAAGAGCGGTAGTCTCGTAATCTGGTGAACCAGGTTCGCGTCTCCGCTCCTCCACCTGCAGCTGCTGGGTGACCTTGGGCTAGTCACACTTCTCTGAAGTTCCTCAGCCCCACTCACCTCACAGAGTGTTTGTTGTGGGGGAGGAAGGGAAAGGAGAATGTTGGCCGCTTTGAGACTCCCTAGGGTAGTGATAAAGCGGGATATCAAATCCAAACTCTTCTTCTTCTTCATCCCCATTCTGAAGGAGCCCCTATCCACCCCAGACACCCGCCTCTTGCTGTTTCTGATTGGTAAAATGTTCACTCTTTCATCAGCTATTATTCTGTGGCTGCAGCCTGTTGCCTTTTTGGGTTGACTCAGAAGGCCTGCCAGTATACCGCAGGGTTCAGGGTTCACATGCCCAATCTGGCAGCAATACTTTTGCTTTTTAAAAATGTATGTGGGCAGCCTAACAATGTTGGCTTTTCTGGGTGGAATCTACACACATTTTTTTTCAAAAAAAAACTGTGAAAAATGTTTCTTTAAAAAAACAAAAACAAACGTTTTGACAAATACGTTGAATTTTGCATAGCTCACTGTCACCATCTAGTGTCACATTTGTATATTGCACTTTACAACACATTGAAAAACGTTTTATTTGCAGCTGTATACAGTGGTACCTCAGGCTAAGTACTTAATTCATTCTGGAGGTCTGTTTTTAACCTGAAACTGTTCTTAACCTGAAGCATCACTTTAGCTAATGGGGCTTCCTGCTGCTGCCGTGCCGCCAGAGCACGATTTCTGTTCTCATCTTGAAGCAAAGTTCTTAACCCGAGGTACTATTTCTGGGTTAGCGGAGTCTGTAACCTGAAGCGTATGTAACCCGAAGTACCACTGTAACCCGAGGTAACACTGTAGCTGAGTCC
Source organism: Podarcis vaucheri (assembly GCF_965113315.1). Lineage (NCBI taxonomy): Eukaryota > Metazoa > Chordata > Lepidosauria > Squamata > Lacertidae > Podarcis > Podarcis vaucheri. The sequence continues at coordinate 52,460,263 of NC_138751.1, read as the reverse complement.
CTGTGCGCTTTGTGGCACCGGCGTTGTCATCACTTTATTAGCCTGACTCCCTCCTTTGGCAATCTTCACAGAACTCTAGCCCAATGGTTGCCATCAATTTGATTTGAATTAATTTTATAATGAAATGATTTTAGAATGTTGTATTATTTTATTGTTGTTAGCTGCCCTGAGCCCGGCTTCGGCTGGGGAGGGTGGGATATAAATAAAAAATTATTATTAATTTATTATTATTATTCCCACCGTCCTCTGGGGTGCGTACATCCAAGGCAGGGAGATGGCTGTGGTGCAAAGAAGGGGCCAAGAAAAGTTGCCCGAATGTGTTCCGGTGGATTCTGCCAGAAAAAAGCACTACTTGCCCCACTCCATAGAAAGTTGGCACATCAGAGAGATGGCTAAACAGTTCGAGTTCATGCATTATTTGAGAAAGTGTAAATTAGGTGTTTTCACCTTTAAATGAGAACTGCATCAAATTTCTCCTCCACCCCTAGTTGATAGAAGTGAAATCAAGGAGGAAAGTAATCGTTGGTTACTGAGCAACCATGTTTGGAGCCCCAGGATTATGATATTTGCTGTGATATCTCACAACAGATTTGTTATCTACTGGAGAGTGGCTCGTAGCTGCTGGCGAATGCTTTACCAGTAATATTTATAAGGACAAATTGAGAAACTCACTCTAGGGAGTTTATCAATGTGGGAGATACAGCTAGCGAGGAGATGAGCCTTGGCATCAGCCACAGAACCCAGGTGTCCTGTGGAGTTTCATTCTCGATAGATCAACCTTGGTGCTTATGAGTTGGATAAACACAGCACAGCTCCTTTGTCAGTTCAGTAAACCAGAAAATGAGATAAGATCAAAACAATAGTCCGTGCTGGCTTTAAACCAGAGGTAATGGCTGGTGAGGTGGTTTATTTTGTGAAACCCCCCCAAAAAAACCTCCAGATAGAAGAATGCAATTATTATCAATGGACAAAGATGATAACATCAATGGCACCTAATATTTGAGAGTGGAAATAATGGGGAAATCTATTTATTTGAAGAGTAGGGCAGCTCTTACGGTGTTGGAATATGGCGTTGCATTTGTCCTCAAATTATTCTTTTAAAATGTCATGAAAGATACTGAAATGTGATTTGTTCAAGACCCAGGATAAGCATACATAGTTCCCATTTTGGGTCACTGAGGGCTGGTTTGTATCTGCAGGAATCATACTGCAAAGGTTTTCCTAGCAGGTGGAGGAGTCATGTGCCAGCAATAAAGGATGGTTTAAGTGAAATTCCCCTACAGGAGAAAATGAGGAGGGCCTAGTCCTCAAAACTCAGATCCACACTCACCTGCCATCTCAGTTGGCAGAAGCCCATTCCAGAGGCTCCAGAATGGCGTTCGGAATAGGGATAGCTTATGCCCAGGGGCATCGCAAGGGGTGTGTGTGGGTGTGTGGGATACCCTGGGTGTCATGCCTGGGGGGTGACAAAATCCCCCCCAGGCGGATCGGTGTGGCAGCGCTCGCACCCCTGGAGGGTGGATTTTCGTGATTGGCGCAATCACTGTTGTGTAAATCCGCCAGCTGATCGTGCAAATACACCCAGCAATCAGTCTGGCACCCCCTGGCTGGCAGCTTTCAACGGGCGGCACTCACATTCCTGGCAAGTGGTTTTATGCAACCGGCAATCGGACTTTCGCTATTGGTGGGCGGTGCTGGCACCCCCGGCTGGCGGCACTTACAGTTCCAGGGTGCAGTTGGTCAGTCGGATTAGCGTGATCTGCAGGAACTTTGGGGTACCCTAAAAAATCTAAACAACTCTGGGCAATGTTCCCAAAAATTGCAATGTGTGTGTGTGTGGGGGTGACAATTATTTTTTTTTTTGTACCAGGTACTACCTGAGTTCAGCCTACACTCGTGTAGGACCCTGGCAGAGACACATGCCCAACTGGTGTGTCCTCTCCCTCCTGGTCGTTCGTTCGGGAGCTTCAAAAGCTTTCTTCTGTGAACATCACAGTGACGGATGCCAACAGACACCGGCACACTTAGGGATCCACAGAGCTTGCGCAGTTGCGTAATAGAACCCCAGCAACTCAGCATTTTGGCTAATCTACTTTATTTACATATAAACACACACGGAGCACTGTAACATGGCTCCCTCTCTCTCTAGCATCAGACAACAAAGAGAAAAAGAACAAAGGACAATAGTCCCACTTTGCAGAACACAGTAACACAAACATCCTGTCTCCATCACTTCCCACTCTGTGGAGTCAAAACATATACCGTCATGTGAAAGACAACAATCCCATGACTGCAATCATGGAGCAGGAATTCTAACACTGACCTTGCTATGCCTCTGCTTATGCCAGCTTACTATAGTTAGGACCGCTCTGTCAGAGACAGACCTATGATTCCTGTTTTGTCTCTGACATGAGCTCACTAGGTAGCTTTCGGAAAGCCATGTGCTCTCACTGCTCCATGTGCGCAAAGCGCTTTGGAAGCTGTAAGATCTCTGTAAACAGAATCCCTCATTAATATGCTTTTGCACGGAGCTATCTGACTTCCTTCAGGCAACCACAGTGTTAATTTTTTTTTTTAAAAAAAAGAGGTTTGACTTACACATATGGATTTGATTTATTGCCAGCATATGCTTAGTAGCCACTTTCTAAATTATCCCGTTGCTTATTTGAATTATTACAAATAAGAGTGTGTGAAATGTCAATTGATTGTTCAGCTGTAATCAATAGCAAGGAGAGGGGAGCAATTTTTTTGCTGGCTAGCAGCAAATGACTCATTCCACACTCGGGGGGTTCATATCAGTGCCATTGCAGGTAGGGGAAAATGTGTCACTACTCAGAACCACACAAAGGTGTCAAGAATTAAAATATAAAGGTAGGAACTCCTTGATTGTGTTCAATTGTGTTATACTAGGGTGTTTCATTTGGAGGAGATTTTTTTGGGGGCAAATTTCTTTAGCAAGGGGTCTTAAAAATATGCTTTGCGGTGTGAAGAATTCAAAGCTGCTATTATTTTTGCGATTGGACAACATTTAGTTTGGTAAGTCTATGTTTGGTGAACAAGCACAAAAACTGCTTTCAGAAAACCAGAGAATTATAATTTTACCTTCTGAAAATGTCAGGTAGTGCTAGATAATAATAATTAATTAATAAATAATATTAATATAGACTATAACTGCAAGTGCTTGGCAATCTATTTTTTATGATTTCTATGCAATTTTACACACATTTTACTTCCTAAGCAAAACTAAACTATATTAACTTAACCAAGATATATTTTGAATTCCCAAGTCACTTTGCAACCTTTTAACACCCCTCATTTTGGGAATTTGAAAGTTTAGAAATTCAGCATGCGCTAGAATTATAGCGCCCTGTGAGAAAACTGCTAGCATGTCACAGAAAATAATTAAAGCTCCCATGAGTTCTAAGTCTCTATGTACAGAGGCAGCTGCCCAAATCATTTCTCTTTCCAAATCATTTCTCTTGAAGCTGCTGTGGCCTTGCTTCATCCCACTGATCCTCTACTGGGGAGCGGTGATTCTGATGTGTCTGAGTGCCTTGGTCATGAATGGGTCATTCAACCATTCTTGCTGCAGAGACCCAGCTGAATTCCCTGCCCGCAAAGGATGCTACCTTTGTGTGTCTCTTCATGAGTTGCTGCTCTGGGCTTGCTGCCTCCTCGCTAGACAGCTCACTTAGATTGGTGGCTTATGCAAGAAATACAGGGTGGGAGGCCTCTACTGTTGGCCATACTAATATTCACATTCTAAATGTATACATTCTGGGAAGGACATGAGAGTGAATGTGTGCTTCATCGTGTATGATGGAGAACAGCATCAATGGGGAAAAGATGGACATAACATTTTACAAGGACAGGAAGAAACGTCACAGACAGAATAATTGCCACACACAGGAAGAATATAGTCTGTGTGCCTCACCTGTAGATTTATAAATCATTTAATGTGTCCATACGAATGGAAGTTGTTAATATTGCAGTTGTTGTATAAGGGATTGTTATCTTGACGGGAGTGTAATTGAAATTAATAAGATTTTGGAACGCAGAAATAAAGAAAATCATCAAATCATCAATTCTAGCATGCGGGCAGGCGGGCGGGTGGGGGGTGGGGTGTCACCCAAATGATATAATTTGTTATCTGAATGATTGGTATTAGTAATTGTTTTATAATTTGGCATTGTTATAATGAGGTTATTACTGGACTGTAATTGAAAACTAATAAATATCATTATCAAAAAAAAAAAAAAAAGGAAAGGAAAGGAAAAAAAGAGTGAATGTGTGCTCCAAGAGTAATAAAAGTCTGTTTCTGATTATTATTTAGGGACAATTGTCCCCCTATCCAATCAGAGTGGGACTATCCCCCGCAGACCATTGAATCAACAGTTGGTGGTGCTGTGGTCTAAACCACTGAGCCTCTTGGGCTTGCCAATCAGAAGGTCGGTGGTTCGAATCCCCACGACAGGGTGAGCTCCTGTTGTTTGGTCCCAGCTCCTGCCAACCTAGCAGTTCGAAAGCACGTCAAAGTGCAGGTAGATAAATAGGTACCACTCCGGCGGGAAGGTAAATGGCATTTCCGTGCGCTGCTCTGGTTCACCAGAAGCGGCTTGGTCATGCTGGCCACATGACCCAGAAAACCTGTCTACGGACAAATGCCGGCTCCCTCGGCCTATAGAGCGAGATGAGCACGCAACCCCAGAGTTGTCCGTGACTGGACCTAACAGTCGGGGTACCTTTACCTTTACTTTTACTTCCAGAATATTCTGAGATAGGCAAAAATGCTTCCAAATTATGATGTGAGGGAGTGACTAGAAACATGAAGATTGAAAATGTGTTGGCAAGAACTTAATGGTTAACCACACTTTTATGTCAGATAGGGCTACTCTGTCCTGGGCCTCTGACCCTGCGTTTCCACAGCACTCTGAGGAAGAGTAAGGTTCTTAGGACTCATGAGGTATCAATTTGGGACACTTTCCCCTGGGAAGAACCTTCAGTAGCTTATCCTAGGCCTGCCCAGCCAGAGGACATGGTCCTACCATCAGCATTGGACTTTGAGGACAAGTCTGCAGTAGCCTGTCCACCTCCTAGACCTTCCAGAAGCAGAAGAACACAGGAAGCTGCCTTATTTTAATCAGACCACTGAGGCATTCCCAGTCCTACCTGAACCAGGCAAGGGTCCTTTAAGGAGCACAGCTGTCTTCTTCAAGGAGGCAGGTCTTAATAAAGAACAGGTATTGTCAGTTCGAAAGCACCCCCGGGTGCAAGTAGATAAATAGGTACCGCTTACCAGCGGGAAGGTAAACGGTGTTCCGTGTGCTGCGCTGGCTCGCCAGATGCAGCTTTGTCACGCTGGCCACGTGACCCGGAAGTGTCTCCGGACAGCGCTGGCCCCCGGCCTCTTGAGTGAGATGGGCGCACAAACCCCAGAGTCTGTCAAGACTGGCCCGAAACGGGCAGGGGTACCTTTACCTTTACCTTTATTGTCAGTATAAGGCTTCTCTGGCTCCCTGTTGAGGCAGCATTTCTTTGCAAGGTGCCCAGAATGACCAGCAGGGAGCTATCCAGGGTGCTGATTTCATCCCAGGCTGGATGAGACAATCTTGCTCTCTTTCTCTTGCCCAGCCTCCCTGAGAACCACAAACCCCCGAAGAACAAGGTATATATGAGAATGGCCTGGGACTACGGCTTAGTTCACATGGTCCTCAAACCTATGATTATGAAACTGCCACAAATGGAGTCCAATCATTAACTCAGTAGCATCTGTCCTATTTAGGAGAGGCTCTCCAAGATTCTTTTAAAGTGGAAAATAGATGCTGCGGATTCAACCTGCTAGGACTATTCGCATACAGCTTTAACTGGAAATGCTGGAGATTTGACCAGCATATTGAGGCAGAAGAAGCTTCAATGACTGACTTCCCATTACTCATTGTGGTTCGAGGACCCGACCCCCGCGATGTGAAATAAATACACAAGGACACATGATATAAGGTTAATGGGCAAGAAAAGGCCACAACTTTATTGATTACAGCAGTGAAAAGGTATTGGCTTAGGCATTGGATGTCTAAAACAAGGGGGTTTATTCACCAGTAGGTGGAGCCTGTTGATGCTAATCCAGCTTAGGCTCTCCCCTGATGTCACCGAGGGTCGTGCCATGGCCTCCCGCCAAGCAGGCATCGGACAGAGTACACGACCACCAGATTCCTTTAACGGAATACCCAAAAATTGAAGGCATAGGCGATGGCCACACCCAGCCCTTCGACACACCACAACACATTATTCCAATGCCTAACCTACCCACCAATACCACAAAAAGTTGTGACAATTGCTACGAGGTAGGCGAAAAAACCAAAAAGCCTAATGCCAAATGGAAAAATTCCTACCAGGCCCCCTAGACAACCAGGGCGACCAACCTAAGGTCCATAGCAAGGCCAAAGAACAAAGACCCTGAGCTAGAAGGGAGTGGAGGGTGGGTGACTCGCGACGGGAGAACGGAGAAGAATGAGGCCGAGGAGAGGCTGGCGCCGCCGCAAAAGGCTGCTGAACACGCCCCCTCGAAGGCACCTGGTTGGATGCCTGCCGAGGGGACGTGGGCGCCAGCCAGGTGAGAGGAGGAGGCAGGGGGCTAATGGCCCCTGCTAGGGGCGGTGCTCGGGCTCCCGCCCACAACTACTGCCCTCTCTTCCAGGGAGGAGAGTCTTTACCATTTAGCTGTTTGGGTGGAGAGGGGGAGAGCAGCAGCCAGTTCCACAGCTGCTGACAAGTACCACCACCACCATTTTTAATTTGTATACCGCCTTTCTATCTTACAATACAATGCTCTTCTGGAAGGACGACCCACCCCCCCCAACTTGCACAGAGACACAGCAAATCACCTTCTCAGAGGGCAGGTCAGTTTGCTACCTCTTTGTGCTGTGTGCATGTAATTGGATCATTCAGTCGCTCTCGGTGCAAAATGATGCAGCCTTGAAACACATTTCTTATGACTTCAGCCAAATAGCAGATGACAGTGCTGGAACGCTTTATTTCATCATTCATCCCCAACGTGAATCTCCCACCTTAGAATAATTACTTGGTCCGGAGAATGGAATGACTTGTGAGAATTGGATTTGTTAACTGGACATAAATCAATGGGAGCCTTAACTCAGGTTTATCCATAGGCAAGAAACAATCAATGGTATAGGAAGGTCTGATTCCCAGGAGCAAGTTAAGCTATTCTGATAGCAACATCTGTGCAAAAGTAAACACTGAAGCTAAGCATTTTTTCTGACTCATTTTACCCTTCTCTCTCTCTCTCTCTCTCTCTCTCTCTCTGTACACACCATACATTTGACACACATGCATAGCTGTCAACCGTCCTTTATTTGGCGGGAAAGTCCCTTATCCCAGCGCTGTGTCCCGCTGCTGTCCCTTATTGATGATGCCCCTTAAATTTCCCGGGTTCCAAAGGAAGCAGCTCCTTTCCCTCCCTCCCTGCCGGCCAGGGAGGAGGGAGGCTCCAACTGTGTTGCTTGGCTGCGTTGCTCACCCAATAAGGAGTCTAAAAACAGATGTTGGATAGAATTTAAGTGGTTATCAGCTGTAATGATTAGATAATTGGGGAAAAAAAGAAAGAAAGGTTTAAAATTAAGTGAAAATTAAGGGTGAGGATTTGCTGAATGAATAATTTGAATTGGAATACAAAAAGGGGAGGTATGAGGAAGTCTGAGAAGTAAGTTAAAAGAAAATAAGTGAATGAAATTATATGTGTTTTTATTTTTGTATTTTTGTTTTTTGCTTTTTTTGTATAATCTCTGAAAAGTTAATAAATATATATATATATTTAAAAAAAGGAGTCTAAAAACAACTGGGGGTGGAGCTTGATGCCTTGTGCTGATCAAATCAGCCGCGTTGCCTGGGGACTCGCCTTTGCTCAGCGCTTCCCAGCGGAGAGGTGATGGTGGTTTCCCTTGCTGCATCCCCTTTGCTGGGTTGCTGTGCTGTGGGAACCACTGCTTGAGGCTTTGTTTGGCTGTTGGCTGGGCTTTCTGCCTTTGGCTCGGAGGGGCTCAGAAGTTGAACATACCTGTGTTTGGAAAATCTCTTATTTTGGCTGCTGATCCCTTATTTCCAAGGCTGCTGATCCCTTATTTCCAAATCTGTAAGTTGACAGCTATGCACACATGACTTCCCACAAACAACTTCCAGAATTGTAGCTCTGTGAGGGATAAACTACAGTTCCCATGGTACTATGAGGGAAGACATGTGCTTTAAATGTGTTCTCAGCTCCCCTTCCTCTCTCTCTCCCTCCTGACTCCGCTTATTCCAGTTCTCCAATTTTCTATCCATTTCATCTCCTGCTTTTCACCCATCTACCAATGGAGGCCTGGCTTGCTTTCTTGCAGAGGCCTCCCCTTCCTTCGTCTGCCTGTTTCAGCTTTCACACTCATGCTCCCCTCAATCTGCCTCTGGTTCCAGCAGGCATGTCAAAGCAACATTCATGTTTTTGTATGGCTTTTATGGCTATTTTTATTTTTATTTATTTATGGTTTGTTTTATGGATGCTGCTTAGAAATGCTAATGATTAAGCAGTATATAAATACCATCAGGGACGTGGGTGGCGCTGTGCTCTAAACCACAGAGCCTAGGACTTGCTGATCAGAAGGTCGGCGGTTCGAATCCCCGCAATGGGGTGAGCTCCCGTTGCTCGGTCCCTGCTCCTGCCAACCTAGCAGTTCGAAAGCACAAAAGTACAAGTAGATAAATAGGTACCGCTCCAGTGGGAAGGTAAACGGCGTTTCCGTGTGCTGCTCTGGTTCGCCAGAAGCTGCTTAATCATGTTGGCCACATCACCTGGAAGCTGTATGCCGGCTCCCATGGCCAGTAAAGCGAGATGAGCACCACAACCCTGAGTTGTCCGCGACTGGACCTAATGGACCTTTACCTTTACCTTTAAATACCATAAATAATTAACGTAACAAATGATTTATGGAGTGAAAGTATTCAGACTTGCCAGCAGTGGCCTGAATGGCTCAAACATTGCACCTGATGTGTTCCAGATGATTCCAGTTTTGGGTGGGACTGGATGCTTCGGGGATTGGCAGAGGGACCTATCGGAATTCATTTGGCAAGGGAAGAAACCCCGAATTAAACACAAATTACTAAGTGACATTAAAGATAGAGGGGGTTTTGCATTACCAGACTTGAGGCTCTATTATGAAGCATCCTGCCTCTGCTGGCTAAAGGAGTGGATAATCTTGCAGAATACTGATTTATTGGATTTGGAAGGATGGGACATCTGATTTGGGTGGCACGCCTATTTGGGTTATGGGAAAGTAAAAGTACACAGGGGTTTTCTAAACCATATAATACAGAAATCATTATACATGGTGTGGGATAGGTACAAAAACTTATTGGAACCAAAAACACCTTGCACCTGATGTATATAATCTGCTGGTCTCCCTCTGGTAGTAACCATAAATGAATGGAAAAGTCACTAGTCATGAAATTATTATATAAATGGTGGTTGTGTGGCCAGCTGAACTCATTATCATTGTTCACCAAGACATTTGATAAACCACAGCCTACTCCATCAGTTGTAGTAGGTTGTCATACTTTCCAACATTTCCCTGATGAAAATAAAAAAAGGTGAATGACCCCTGACAGTTAAGTCCAGTCACAGATGATTCTGGGGTTGTGGCGCTCATCCGCTTTATGGGCTGAGGGAGCCAGCGTTTGTCTGCAGACAGTTTTTCTGGGTCATGTGGCCAGCATGACTAAGCCACTTCTGGTGCAATGGAACATTGAAACCAGAGCAGTGCATGGAAACGCCATTTACCTTCCTGCCAGAGCAGTACCTATTTATCTATTTGCACTGGCGTGCTTTCGAACTGCTAGGTTGGCAGGAGCTGAGACTGAGCAACAGGAGCTCACCCTGTTGTGGGGATTTGAACTTCTGATCGGCAAGCCCAAGAGGCTCAGTGGTTTAGACCACAGCACCTCCACACTGATGAAAATAGTGACATCTTATTCCATACCCTCCAATATTTCTCCAGTGAAAATTGGGATGTTTTGTTGTTACATCTATATTGCAACTTACCCCTGACGAGCTCAATGTGTCATATAGGTTACCCCCCCCCTCCATTCACAACAACTCTGTGAGGTAGGTTAGGCAATTGGCTCAAGGTCACCCAGTGACCTCCACAGCTGAGTGAGGATTTGAACTCCGGACTCCCAGGTCCTAGTCCAACCCTCTGACCACTACACTACACTGACTGTCATGCCATAAACCATCTCTAAGCTAGGGATGAGAAACCTGTGGCTCTGACTCCCAGCAACAAGTTATGGAAGTTGTGGAATTGTAGATCTGTTGAAGGGTAAACTACAGCTTTTGGGATGACTGTTAAAGCAGCATAAATGTGCTTGAATTGTACAGCATGGATGTGACTGTAGTCTCCAAATACCTGACGGGCTACAGGCTCCTCATCCCTGCTCTAAAGCAAGGGGACCTTTCCTTTCCTAGCTGCTGCAGGAAGGGCCAACTCACGCACCCAAACTGTCATGTTGCAAATTTGAACGGCGTTGATCCATGCCGTAGTGAAGCAGTCATGTAGCTGCTTAACCACATGCCCACTTTGCAACTTCTGGAATTGCATGCAGCCTAATGGCTCATAGTTAAAGCTCTCTTGGGCCCATCTGCCATCTGGAAACCACGAGAAGGCCCTTCTTTCCAACTCTTGCTCTGCTAATTATCTAACACTGCAGATCCACACTGGGCAGCCCTTGACTCTGCAGTATCTTCAGTTTGTTATTTGTTGGCTCTCCTGCTCTTTTGTTCCAAAACTTTGTCCCCGATAGTTTACTTTTCCTGCCCACAGTCCCTTGCATTTTTCAAGGCAGAGGTGAGGAAAGGAGGTAAGACCATTGTTGGCATCCATCTGTCTCAAAAGACGATGGAGTGTGCCTCCAAGGGCGAAGTCAAACCGCTGGAGAATCACAGCGCCTGCTGTGGCTGCAGAGACCACTAACTTGTAACTGCCGCCTCTCACATTGCTTTTGCTGCATTAACAGCGCTGAAGTGACCTTCCCAAGGCACAAGCCTGGGCAGTGTGTAAGGAGGTTTCAGGCTACCCAGATGACAAGACCCCGCTCTCAGCTTCACTGATGTGGTCCAAAGGAAAGCAAAGCAATACATGGGCCGCAGCATGGCTGCAGGAGTTGCGGAAGGAGGCATACAAAGTACCATCCAACTGTCTTAGGGACTCCACTGCAGATTTGTTTACTCCTTAGCCTTTTCTTTTCCCAAAGATGTCCCATGAGGCAGTGAGTAAGACAATGCAGTTCTCAAAATGGCAGCCTACTTGAGTAGCAAAAGGACAGACTAGCAGAGGTGTTGTGTGGGCCCGGGGGTAACCCAAGAAACACGGTCCAGGTCCGGTCCAGGATTCGAAGGTTCTGCTAGGAGTCAGTCCGATAGGGCGAAGGTAGTACACAAGGCAGGAAACCAGGCAAGGACAGGTATAGGATCTCAGGCAGGATCTGGCATGCAGCAATGTTGCTCCTGCAACCTGGGGCAGGGTCCGACAGACTTCTATCTTTGTCTGGGTAATGGCCGGTCCTGATCCCCTGGCCGCTCACCTCCCTGTTTTGCCCGAAGGCGAGCACTCCTCCTGCGAGTACTCAGGTCTCTCCTTCTCTAAGACCTTAGTCTCTGCAGCTCGGGAGATGATGGTGGGTTACTGATAGTGGAGCAGCTGTAATTGATGGCTCAGCTGAAGGCAATGAGGTAATCCCCACATCTGGAGCCATGGCAGGCTCAGGCCCCTGACTCGGCCCAGCTGATGTTTGTTGCAGGAGAACCTGTGCAGACGGGGACTCTTCAGGATCCAGCCCCAGACTTGGTTCAGATGATGCCTGAGGCAAAGGATCTGGTGCAGACTTCTCTGGTTCCGAGCCCAAGTCCGAGTCCCAGGCCATCACAGATGCCACTGCTTTAAACCACTCTTGCGCCGTTAGCCGCAACTTAGCATTGCAGAAAAAAACACCTGCCACTTTTCCCCTTCACTTTGGCAACTTTGTCCAAATCGGCAGTTCGGTTTTGTCTGGCTTAATCACATTATATCTTGCTATATAATGTGCAACAAAACAGTCGTCATGCTGCTGCTTGTGTGACTGACAGGAGGTAGTCTGGTTGGCACAGTGAGCAAGCAGGCAGGTGATTGGCCCAGGTAAGCAGCGCCATGCTCCTCCTGTTGTCACCGCTGTCACTCACCCAGACACTTGCTCACTTTTCGTGCACAACAGGGTGAGGGACAAGCCTGGGGTCTGAGTGGACGGCTCAGCTGAGTGAGTGAGCAAAGGGGTGGGTGGTCTGGCAGAGTGAGTGACCACTCAGTCAGGTGGTCAGCCCAGGAAGGCCTTTACATGCCCCATACTGCCATGGGTTGAACCCTTCTTCCCTTAGTTTGCTGCTACTAGCAGGAAGCATGCATGTAAATTTTGGGGGTAAACTGTGGGGGAGGGGGAGTTTGGAGCAAACTGTGGGGGGAATGAAGATTGGCAATGGGGTGGGTATAGGCAGGAATGGGGGGGTTAACAGAGCTGTGAAGGGTTGGCGGCGTTGGCAAGCAATGGGAGCAGGGGTGGTAGCCCCTATTAATAATAAAAACTATTGATTTGTAATTGCTTAAAAAGTAAGCACTTCCTTGAGCACATAAAAATGCAGACCCTGCCCAAGGGGCTTAGGTCTAACAGACTAAATTGGACTGTCTAATTTAGACCAATCCTGTAGAGAATTAACAGGATTAGGAAATCTATTTTTTGACTTGCTATTTCCAAGTGTGTGTAGTTATTGTTGGCAATGGTGTGTCGCTGGCAATGAATAATTTGAGGAGGTTCAGGTACATACATAGACTGCAAGTGGATTTTGCACCTGTGTGATTTCATAGGCATTTTCTTACAGCTATACAGGTAGATCATATGATTCTGACTTGTTCTGGTTCAGATGTCTCTTTCACTCTTCTTAGGCTGTTTGTAAAGGAGCAGAACCACAGTCAATTTAAAAAAATGTATCAGCCCTGACAACTGGCTGCAAAGGAAAGTGGAAGTCCTGTAGTTTTAAAAATGGTCTGGTGATAAATTGAGTGGGTGCAGGTTATAATGAGAAAAGACACGCTTTGTAAAACTTCCCCTTCTACAAACTATTAACGTAGTGGTCCCCAAACTTTTTGTCCCTTGGACCACTTTAAAATTGCTAAGGGTCTTGGTGGACCATTTAATAATAATAATAATAATAATAATAATAATAATAATAATAATAATTTATTTATACCCCACCCTCCCCGGCCAAGATCGGGCTCAGGGAAGAAGAAGAAGAAGAAGAAGAAGAAGAAGAAGAAGAAGAAGAAGAGGAGGAGGAGGAGGAGGAGGAGTTTGGATTTGATATCCCGCCTTTTCACTCCCTTTAAGGAGTCTCAAAGCGGCTAACATTCTCCTTTCCCTTTCTCCCCCACAACAAACACTCTGTGAGGTGAGTGGGGCTGAGAGACTTCAGAGAAGTGTGACTAGACCAAGGTCACCCAGCAGCTGCATGTGGAGGAGCGGAGATGCGAACCCAGTTCCCCAGATTACGAGACTACCGCTCTTAACCTCTACACCACACTGGCTCAATGTTAGGGATGCTAACATTGAATATAAATACAGTAAAAACATTAAAAAACAAACAAACAAACAAACAAACAAACAAACAAACAAACAGTTGATTAGAATATAAGTTAGAATACAGCTTAAAATGCAGCTCATTTTAGTGGTAGCCTATAGATCAAAGCCATAAGGGGAGAAAACGTCAAATATTCACCAGGGCCAACTATCCATACTGGTCCTACATGGGCCAGCAAAAAGAGCCAAAAGAAAATTTATATACAAATCCCATATAAGGGGTCCCATCAAAAAAATAAATGAGGGTGGTGGTGGTTAGACTGAGTCCAGCCTAAAGGCCAGGCGGAACAACTCCATCTTGCAGGCCCTGTGGAAAGATGTCAAATCCCACAGGGCCCTGATCACCTGCGGTAGGGCTTTCCATCAGGCTGGGGCCAGAGCTGAAAAGGCCCTGGCCCTGGTTGAGGCCAATCTAACCTCCTTGGGGCTCAGGACTTCCAAAGTGTTGTTATTTATGGACCTTAAGGTCCTCCGTGGGGCATACCAGGAGAGGCAGTCCCAAAGGTATGAGGGTCAGAAATCAGAATGATTTTTCTGCTTGCTGTGGCAGGTGTAATGCACAATGCTAGATGCTGTAGGGTTCTAAATTATATTTTTTCAGTCAAACAAACCACCAGAATGAAACTTGTGGACTACCAGTGGTCTACCAGTGGTCCACAGACCAGAATTTGAGAACCCTTGTGTTAAAGTTGCTGGATTCCTGCTCTCCTTGTTGTTTTTGACATATTAGGTGAGTTTTATCACATAACTTCGAGTGAATAGAAGCAAAGATTCTTCAAAAGAACAGGCAAACTTTTAGGTTCAAAGTACTGAGGTTCTGCATATTGAGGAGACATTTTTCTATACCCAATAGCTGACAATATCTCTACTGTTGGCACAAATAAAATATGTTTCCTTTAGCTGAGATCTCTGCATTGCAGAGGGTTGGACCCTCAGGATTCCTTCCAATCCTACAGTTCTATGATTTGGTGAAATCAGCCTAGGTGGCTACTGGCTACCATGGTGTAGTGGTTAAGAGCAGTGGACTCGTAATCTGGGGAACTGGGTTCGCGTCTCCGCTCCTCCACCTGCAGCTGCTGGGTGACCTTGGGCCAGTCACACTTCTCTGAAGTCTCTCAGCCTCACTCATCTCACAGAGTGTTTGTTGTGGGGAAGGGAAAGGAGAATTTTAGCCCCTTTGAGACTCCTTAAGGGGAGTGAAAGGTGGGATATCAAGTCCAAACTCCTCCTCCTCCTCCTCCTCCTCCTCCTCCTCCTCCTTTTCTTCTTCACTGGCTCCTCTGGGCTAAGAGTTGGAACATATGAACCAACAATGGAAAGGCCCTGAATTTTTGCAGATGGCTGGCAAGGAGGAGCTCAAGGCGAACTGTGAGAGGAAAATAATACTGCTGTCAAGGTGAACACTGACTTCAAAGGTGCTTGCCTTTCCGCTTCCTAGTTTGTATATTTATAAACAGCTATTAAAAAAAAATACCCTTAGTCTAGTACAATGGTACCTTGGTTTTCAAACTTAATCCGTTCTGGAAATCCGTTCCAAAAGCAAAGCGTTCCAAAACCAAGGCACGCTTTCCCATAGAAAGTAATGCAAAATGGATTAATCCGTTCCAGACTTTTAAAAACAGCAATTTAACATGGATTTTACTATCTAATGAGACCATTGGTCCAAAAAATGAAAGCAATAAACAATGCACTGCAGCCACACAATCAATCAATCAGTAGCTGAACTGGGTTCCATACAATTACAATAACAAAACAAAAAAGCCACAAAACAACGTAAAATAAATAGCAAAAACAGACAGAGTTCAGCATAACACTCAAAACGGAGGATGTTTGGGTTCCAAAAAAAGTTTGCAAACTGGAACACTTACTTCCAGGTTTGCAGTGTTTGGGATCCAAGTTGTTTGAGTACCAAGGCGTTTGAGAACCACAGTGCCACTGTATTTTTTCAAGGAAATTCGCCCAGTAAAAAGCTGTCCCTCTAATGTCCCAGTGACTTGGACAACATGGGAGGAAATAAAATATTTGAAGGGCAGGAAGGGAAGCACAGGCTCCTGACCCAGAATTTTCTCAGTCAGAAGCCTAACAGAAGAAGCCCTGCTCTGGGAATAAAGCCTATAAGGCCCATTAGGCACATTACTGTCAACAGATGATCTGCCCCACGCTTGGGCTGGTTGCTGGAGGCAAATATTTATAGGGCATCATTATCCTGTTTAGGGAGCTGGTCTGCTCAGGATTGCTGAGAGCTGGAAATGGCTTCATTGAGATGCCACTGGAGCACTAATTGAGGCAGCCTTTTAATTAGCGACTATGCGAGAGCAGGTGGAGAGCAGTCAGCAGCAAATCTGCTTCAGGAGGAATTGAGCGGGTGGCCAGCTGCACCTGCAAGAGGAGGAGAGCAACCCGCAAAAGTCAGGTCACTGTGCAAACGGAGAATTCCCCGGGACCTCTGCTAAAATGTGCCTTCAGCCCTGTTTCATTTAATGTGGAAAGCAGAAGGTGAAACTAGAGATGGGTGGGGTGAATGAAGCCCCTACAGATTGCTTTCTCCCCTTGATCATAGTTAAGGAATTGGACAGCAGCAGCATTTGCTTTTATATGCCTGTTGTCTTTGTCCATGGAGTTTTCTTGGCAGGGATACTGGAGTGGCTTGCCGGTTCCTCCTCCAGGTGGATCACGTTTGGTCAAAACTCTCCACTGTGACCTGTTCATCTTGGGTGCCCCCCTCGGCATAGTTCATAGCTTCTCTGAGTTATTTGAGCCCCTTCGCCACGGCAAGGCAGTGATCCTTGAAAGGGAGAAAAGCAATGACAAACCTAGACAGCATCTTAAAAAGTAGAGACATCACCTTGCCAACAAAGGTCCGTATAGTAAAAGCTATGGTTTTCCCAGTAGTGATGTATGGAAATGAGACCTGGACCATAAAGAAGGCTGATCGCCGAAGAATTGATGCCTTTGAATTATGGTGCTGGAGGAGACTCTTGAGAATCCCATGGACTGCAAGAAGATCAAACCTATCCATTCTGAAGGAAATCAGCCCTGAGTGCTCACTGGAAGGACAGATCGTGAAGCTGAGGCTCCAAGACTTTGGCCACCTCATGAGAAGAGAAGACTCCCTGGAAAAGACCCTGATGTTGGGAAAGATGGAGGGCACAAGGAGAAGGGGACGACAGAGGACGAGATGGTTGGATAGTGTTCTCGAAGCATGAGTTTGACCAAACTGTGGGAGGCAGTGGAAGACAGAAGAGCCTGGCGTGCTCTGGTCCATCGGGTCACGAAGAGTCGGACATGACTAAATGACTAAACAAGAACAACAAGCATTTGCTTAGCTATTTTAATTTTCTTGAGTCTCTTCTCCCAAGATTCTTTCTGTCCACACTGCCTATTTTTCTGCCTTTATTTATCCTCTGAGCCAGTTCACCCTTGCTTAGCCAATGACCTTTGGTGCTTTCCCTCTTCATTGGCATTTGATTCTTCTGCCCATCATCTGGGCTTCATGCCTCCTAGTACACATGTTCTTTAGGGCAAGAATGTCTCTCTGGTCCCAGACAGCTTGCTAGTCCTCATTGCATCTGGGGTTGAGACTCTTGATTGCTTGATTGCAAAGGTTTCTCTAAGGCACGGCAGTCAGCATCTGTAAGCTTGGCCCCCCGTTCTTTAGTCTTGCCTAATAATATGGAGGCAACGCGGGTGGTGCTGTGGGTTAAACCACAGAGCCTAGGGCTTGCCGATCAGAAGGTTGGCGGTTCGAATCCCTGCAATGGGGTGAGCTCCCATTGCTTGGTCCCTGCTCCTGCCAATCTAGCAGTTCAAAAGCACATCAAAGTGCAAGTAGATAAATAGGCACCTCTCCGGCAGGAAGGTAAACGGCGTTTCCGTGCGCTGCTCTGGTTCTCCAGAAGCGGCTTAGTCTTGCTGGCCACATGAGCTGGAAGCTGTACGCTGGCTCCCTCGGCCAGTAAAGCGAGATGAGCGCCGCAACCCCAGAGTCAGTCATGACTGGACCTAATGGTCAGGAGTCCCCTTTACCCTTTACCTAGTAATATGGAATCTAAAAAAAAGGGGGTGTTCGCCAAACACTTTACTGACCTTCTTCGGAATGTAATTTTGCCCCATTAGTAATGCTTGGCTGTATTCAGAAATGAGCACAATCTCCCCTGAAAAAGTGTCTGATTGTAATCTGAGCCAGTGCAGTTCCTCCCCTGGAGCCTAGAATGTTGCCATGGTAGCATTGTCACATGTCGGAGAGCCTTAGAAATTAAGTTCCCCAGGCTGCCTGAATCCATATTACGGGCATCAAGCACTCTGAAAATTGCACGTCCCAGAGCTCCTAGTGCTTGGGGTGCTGAAGAGCATGCCATCAGCGGCGGAGCAAGCCGATTGGGCACCTGGGGCTCCGTGGGGCCTCTGAGAAGTCTGCCTGCCTCCTCCCACTCAGCTGCCCTACAGCTGGGGGGGAGGCGGTGGGTGGATCGTTTGGGGCTGCGCGAAGCCTGCAGGCCCCCTAGCCACCGCATCACTCCCAGGAGAGACGCATAGCTCAGGTGCGCTGCATGCCCCGTGGTGAATGCCACCTGGCATTTTGTCACCCCCCCTGTGGTGGCATCTGGGTCAGACCGCCCCCTCCACCCCTTCCTCTGTCCCTGCATGTCTCCTGGCTTGGGCACACACAGGCTCCGTGCTGCCCAAACAGTCCGCCCACTGCCTCCCCCTCAACTGGAGAGTGGCTGAGTGGGAGGAGGCAGGCAGACTCTGGAGGCCCCACAGTGCGCCCCACCCCTATGGGTGGCTCGCCCCTCTCCTGGTGCCTGAGCAGCTTCCTCCACTGCTGTTTATATCCTAAATGGGATGCGGGTGGCGCTGTGGTCTAAACTACTAAGCTTTTTCGGCTTGCCGATCAGAAAGTTGGCAGTTTGAATCCCTGCAACGGGGTGAGCTTCTGTTGCTCTGTCCCAGCTCCTGCCAACCTAGCAGTTCGAAAGCACGCCAGTGCAAGTAGATAAATAGGTACCGCTGCAGCAGGAAGGTAAACGGCATTTCCGTGTGCTTTGGCACTCATCACGGTGTTCCATTGCGCCAGGAGCGGTTTAGCCATGCTGGCCACATGACCTGGAAAGCTGTCTGTGGACAAACGCCAGCTCCCTCAGCCTGGCAGCGAGATGAGCGCCGCAACCCCATAGTCACCTTTGACTGGACTTAACCATCCAGGGGTCCTTTACCTTTTTACCTTTTATATCCTAATAGTAACACCTTGAACTTAGCCCAGTAGCAAATCCACAGAGAAACAGGGAGGTCCATGCCTGGTCCAGCAAGTGTGTGTGTATGTGTTTTGCACTACAACAGTTGTTTGACCTGTGGAATATAAATTGTGTGTATTGTTTTAATATAGTTGCAGTTAGTTGACTGTGGTTCTATGCTGCCTCTACAGTTGTGGCAGAGAATGCAGCACAGTACAGTGGTGCCTCGCAAGACGAAAAGAATCCGTTCTGTAATTCTCTTCGTCTAGCTGTTTTTTTGTCTTGCGAAGCAAGCCCATTGACGGATTAGCGGATTAGCGCTATTAGCGCTATTAGCGCTATTAGCGCTATTAGCGGCTTTTAGTGGCTTATCTGCTGATCGGATCAGCTGATAAGCGGCTTAGCGGCTTAGAAAAAAGGGGGGGGAGGAAAAAAAACCAGCAGGAACTCGCAAGACATTGTCGTCTTGCGAAGCAAGCCCATAGGAAATTCGTTTTGCGAAGCACCTCCAAAACGGAAAACTCTTTCGTCTAGCGAGTTTTCCGTCTTGCGAGGCATTCGTCTTGCGGGGCACCACTGTATATGAAATTAAAAAGTGAATCTATTTACATAGCACTTCATATGCATCACCTTGCCATCCAAAACAACCCTGCGTGGCCGGCCACCATTATAAACCTTGTCCTACCGAGAGAACCTTGTGAGACTTTAACTGGCGAGATTTGCAGCTTCATGTGGGTCACTCGGCTACACCAGCTTTTATGTAATGTTATACCTGGGCACATGCGATCCATAACGGTGAAGGCTTTATGGCAAGATGATGCCAGCTTTATTAAGCAGCCTGACCGTTTGCCAGGGAGGGTCAGACACGCTGCTGGAGAATAGACTGCCCCCCCCCCGAGTTCACAGAAGGTGGTCATCTGTGGGATAGCTGAAATAATAATAAAGGTAGAGAAATTTATGATCGTTCAGAATCAGTGTGGCAAAAGCATTAAGTAGAAAGAGCAGTGATATACAGTATGAGGATACAGAGGCACTCTAGGTAAGGATGCAAAGATTCCCCCACTGCCTCTGAAAGCAGCCTCAGAAATTTCAGTTCGTTTTGCCCACCCCCCATCAGTTTATCCCTGTGCCATAAACACTCTCCTTTTAAGACGAGGAATAAATCCCTGTCATGCAGAGCAGCTTGAATTCTGAGAGCAGCCTTTGCACAATTGATAGAACTTTCAATTTGCCATGTGACAGATTATTGCTATCGTGCGACTGCCTGTTTGAGTGTGAAGCCATTGTCAGAGATACTTTTATTTTCTCAAATGCCCTTTTCTTCCTATATTTATACCTACGGGACCGCCTCTCCTGGTATGCCCCATGAAGGACCTTAAGGTCCACAAATGACAACACTTTGGAGGTCCCAAGTCGCAAGGTGGTTAGATTGGTCTCAACTAGGGCCAGGGCCTTTTCAGTACTGGCCCCGACTTGGTGGAATGCTCTGTCACAAGAGACTAGGGCCCTGTGGGACTTGACATCTTTCCGCAGGGCCTGCAAGACAGAGCTTTTTCTCCTGGTCTTTGGTTTGGACTCAGTCTGACCCTTATGTTTCCCTCCCCTTATGGTTTTGATCTATGGGCTACTATTAAAATGAGGCTGCATTTTAAATTGTATTTTAACCTGTATTTTAAATCCCCCCTTTTGTTTTTACTGTAATTTTACTGGTGTTAGCCACCCTGAGTCCGGCTCTGGCCGGGGAGGGCAGGGTATAAATAAAATGTTGTTGTTGTTGTTGTTGTTGTTGTTGTTGTTGTTGTTGTTGTTGTTATTTCAACTTCTCTCCCTCTGTTAGGTGCTGCAGCCAACACGATATAACATACGCTGCCTTGTAATCATTAAAACCTCCAGATAAATAAGTAACTGTCTAAAGGCTGCCACCCATCACGGTGCAAAGTGCAGTTGCTATCATGTTAACTGATCATGTTGTTATAAGTTTGGGGTGGGAAGATGCGCCACCGAACCCAAAAAATTTAAGGGAAGTCAAAATCTTAATAATATTTGGGATAGGAAGGGAAAATGCAAGTTACAGAACTGTGCCAGAAAAGGAATCCCTGAGGCGGCTTCTGCAAACCAGCCTGGCTGGTTAAATGTAAGCCATGATGAAACAGTGAGGTGATAGGAAAAAAGTGTCATTTTGCAAGAGGCTTGGGTTTTTGGTGAGAGGTGGGCAGGCGAGAAGGAGAACAAAAGGCAGTCCTCCATTAGCTACTGGTCAGGCCAGAACCATCTTGGCTGGAAGAAGCTTCATTAAGATACTGGGGTAGAATCTACACACATATCAAAAATGCTGCGAAAATGCTTTTTTTAACAAAACGTTTTGAAAAATACATTGAATTTGGCATAGCTCTCTGTCGCCAACTAGTGCCACATGTGTATATTGCACTTTACAACACATTAAAAACGTTTCATTTGCAGCTGTGCAGCTGAGTCCCGGGAGCCATGGCGGGATCTAGACACATCAAAGAAGCGTTTCGGTTTAAAGCATTGTAAATTTAAACAGGGAAAACAGGTAGAGAAAAACAGGACTCCACATCGCCATCTGGTAGTACAATGTTATGTTGCATGTACAACACATATAAATCACTTTTTCTGTACCAGTCTAGCTGAGTTCACCAACAGATTGCTGCTTTGGCCCCAAGCTTATGGAAGGAATAATGACAGGGGGAATAATATTCTGTATTCTCTCCATGCACACTTCCAGGTGTAAATACATGTTAATAAACCATATTTCTTAAATCACTCGTTTCCACTTTGCCTCAACCTCCCCAAGGGAAACACAACCCTCAGGAGTGTCTGGAACACCTGGAATCTTGCACCACTCATGGAGAGCAGCATTTAACAATAGGGTTGCTGCTTTGCAGTCAGGGCTGCAGATAGGTGACCTGGAGCAAAACATAGTTTTGGTCCCAATTTCTTGCAAACTGCTCCTCCTTCCCTCGCTTTTCCGTAGGCAACATTGTGCATTTAGGTACATGAAATCTTGAGATAACAAATGTATAACATAGTTTAGTCGGTAGGGTATTTAACGATGACAAATTCGTAATTAACCATGAATATGGATTCACAAGATAGGCAAATGGCCTGCCTATTCAGTACAGAATTGGCATTGATGGTTATTAATGAATTTATCTATGTATTTATTTTTACTTTGCTCAAATACAAAAAGGAACATTTTTACAGTCTTGGGAAATTGTAAATCATCATAGAATCATTTATAAACACGGCTTACAAATTACTGAAACGAAGAGCAGAAATTATCACCGGACAATTACCACAAGGCCTCTAATTTGTCATTTTGGGGCAAGTTATTGAAGTGGACTATGGCCTTGCCACTCCAGACAATCTTGGGTGCTGAATATTTAGATCTATCTCATTCTGGCTTAAGACAGGGCTTTAATTTCAACTTCTCTCCCTCTGCTAGGTGCTGCAGCTGACACGATATAACATACACTGCCTTGTCATCATTAAAACCTCTGGATAAATAAATAAATGTCTAAAGGCTGCCACCCATCACGGTCCATTTCCAAAGAAATTGACTTTGTCACCCTGGTGGATAGGTTTATGCCATTTCCAGTTAGCGCACCTCAATAATGATGGGAAATCTGGACTCTACATGGCAAAGTGAGAAGCCGTGATGGCTTAAGGGTTTTTGTGATGGTCCCAGCATTTTGGGGGCAGTTGGAGACCATGCGAGCGGTTGCCGAACAACTCCAGGCACGCCTGGAAGAAGCGGACCATTTGGATCCCTTCCAGTCGGGATTCAGGCCTCATCATGGGACTGAAACTGCCTTGGTCGCACTGGTTGATGATCTCCGGCGGACTAGGGACAAAGGTGAGAGCTGTTTCCTAGTTCTGCTGGATCTCTCAGCGGCGTTTGATACCATCGACCATAGCATCCTTCTGGACCGTCTTGAGGGGCTGGGAGCTGGGGGCACTGTTATACAGTGGTTCCGCTCCTTCCTCCTGGGCCGTGTCCAGAAAGTGGGGGGGGGGAATGAGTGTTCAGACCCCTGGGCTCTCACTTGTAGGGTGCCTCAGGGTTCTGTCCTCTCCCCCATGCTTTTCAACATTTACATGCAGCCGCTGGGAGAGATCATCAGGAGGTTTGGGCTGGGTGTTCATCAGTATGCGGATGATACCCAGCTCTACCTCTCTTTTAAATCAGAACCAGTGAAGGCGGTGAAGGTCCTGCGTGAGTGTCTGGAGGCGTTTGGAGGATGGATGGTGGCTAACAGATTGAGGTTGAATCCTGACAAGACAGAAGTACTGTTTTTGGGGGACAGGAGGCGGGCGTGTGTGGGGGATTCCCTGGTCCTGAATGGGGTAACTGTGCCCCTGAAGGACCAGGTGCGCAGCCTGGGAGTCATTTTGGACTCACAGCTGTCCATGGAGGCACAGGTCAAATCTGTGTCCAGGGCAGCTGTTTACTAGCTCCATCTGGTACGCAGGCTGAGACCCTACCTGCCTGCGGACTGCCTCGCCATAGTGGTGCATGCTCTGGTTATCTCCCGCTTGGACTACTGCAATGCGCTCTATGTGGGGCTACCTTTGAAGGTGACCCGGAAACTACAACTAATCCAGAATGCAGCAGCCAGACTGGTGACTGGGAGCGGCCGCCGAGACCATATAACACCGGTCTTGAAAGACCTACACTGGCTCCCAGTACGTTTCCGAGCACAATTCAAAGTGTTGGTGCTGACCTTTAAAGCCCTAAACGGCCTCGGCCCAGTATACCTGAAGGAGCGTCTCCACCCCCATCATTCTGCCCGGACGCTGAGGTCCAGCACCGAGGGCCTTCTGGCGGTTCCCTCATTGCGAGAAGCAAAGCTACAGGGAACCAGGCAGAGGGCCTTTTCAGTAGTGGCGCCCACCCTGTGGAACGCCCTTCCAGGAGATGTCAAAGCGATAAACAACTACCTGACATTCAGAAGACATCTTAAGGCAGCCCTGTTCAGGGAAGTTTTTAACGTGTGATATTTTACTGTATTTTTGGTTTCTATGGAAGCCGCCCAGAGTGGCTGGGGAGGTCCAGCCAGATGGACGGGGTATAAATAATAAATTATTATTATTATTATTATTATTATTATTATTATTATTATTATTATTCATCTTCCAATATCAAAGAAGCTGTTGAACCTTTAGGATGGGGGCAAGCTAACTGAGGCTAAATCCAGGCAATGGATCCAAGCGATATATTTGAGATGCATGTTTTTGTTGTTGTTGTTTTCCAATTTTTTTTATTGTTTTTCCAATTTTTAACATACAAAAAAATAACAAAACAAACAAAAAACAGACAGACAGGCAGACAAACATTTATCCTTGCTATAATGATTCCACTTTTGTTAACATTGTTGAATGACTTTTTCAAATCCCCCTAGCTGAGTTTCCCTATACTCCATTGTAATAGTTTTCCAAAACTATTTCCCCATAAAATTTACTTAGTCAATTTACATCTTTCTTTCTTCTCATTTTAACATTAACATAGTGTTTTACAACATCACAAATTTAAATCCTAGGCCTACCTGGTACTCGCAAGTAATTCTATTTATGCTATCTTAACGTATTTAGCTAAATAATCTTTGAATTTCTTCCACTCATCTTGGTGCTCCTCCTCCCTCTGTTCACGGACTCTTCTGGTCAGGTTGGCTAGCTCCCCAAAATCCATCATCTTCATCTGCCATTCCTCTACTGTTGGTACTTCTTGAAGTTTCCAATTTTTGGCCAACAAAATTCTAGCTGCAGTTGTGGCATACAAAAACAATCTAACATCTTTCTTGGGCACTTCCAAACATATTATTCCAAGTAGAAAGGCTTCTGGTTTCTTAACAAATGTATATTTCAATATTTCCCCCCAATTCATTATAAATCTTTTCCCAGAAGTCTTTCACTTTGGGGCAGGTCCACCACATGTGGTAAAAAGTACCTTCATTTCCAACATAGATTAACACCCTTATGATAAATCTTTGCTAGTTTTACAGGGGTTAAGCACCATCTATACATCATTTTGAGATGCATGTTTTTAGGGCCCACCCAATTTTGTGATTGTAAGTCGTTTTTAACATTGTATTTTAAATTATTGTAACTTGCCCTGGGACCATGGGATGAAGAGTGAGTAAGAAATCAAATTAATAACATTTAAGGCTGAGGAGAAAACCTGGCTGGCTTTTTGTGATCACTTGGCATCCCTATCAAGAATCTGTCAGTGCAAGGTGGCTTCATTATTTTGCTGCTGCCTTCCTTTGTGATTTTGAAGAATTCATTTAATAATTGCCATCATCTCCTTTACCTTGTTGACTTACACTCAGCTCCATCTAAATCCTTCAAAAACAGAAGCCGTCCATTAGTCTGCAACTTGTAGGTCCCAATGGGTCATGTCTGAGCTTACAAAGTAAAAGCTTTGTAGATTTCACCCTTCAGTCGAAGTTACTTTAAATCATTTGCATCCCTAAATTTTTCTTATACGTGACGTCTGCAACAAGAATCCTGGTGGCTAAGTATCAGAAAGGGAATCAGTTACCCACTAGGGGAGAGTGGTTGTGGAAGCTTTCAGAATACTTAGAATTAGCCAAATTGACAGACATAATAAGGCAAAAACCAAAAAGTGAAGTGAAAAAAGGAATGGGAGTGCCTAAATGAATACCTTAAAAGTCAAGGTTCGAGGACAGAAATATGGCTGAGGCTGGAATAACCTTGTGAAGTGAAAGGATAAGAAAGAGGGATTTATATCTAGATGTTAGGATAGAGATGATAAGGAAAACAGGAAGACAGGAAGACACAATGAGAGATAAAGGAGGTGCTGTGGGATTGGTAGAAGTAAATGTTTGTTTTTCTTTTTAGTGTTTATATTATTAACTTGTAAGGTATGGATTTGTTTTTTGAATGTTGGTTTTTGTGTTTTGTGTATTGTTATTTTTCAATATTTTTCGTGTTGTTGTTGTGTGGAAAATACTAATAAAATTTATATTTAAAAAATATCATTTGCATCCCACTTTTTCTTTTTTTGCTTCAAAAAACTCCCAAAGTGGGTAATTTGAAGATACATTGCTTTGCTCCTCAAAATCATACTGCATGAATTTTGATAAAGATTATTCTCCAGATAGTCTCTAAATGATCAAATTGCTGCCAAACACAGTATATTTGGCATTGTATGCAACTTGATTTCAATATTAGGTATTATACAGTTGGTATTTCACAGTGTTTGATCTCTAACATTCCATGAAAATGTGCTAAGTGATGTACAATATTTAGTATCAGACAGCCTTTGGCTGGCATGCAGTGACATTCAGTATCTGGCAGCTTCCAGCTCGTTTTTATATCAGAAGTCTGCCAGATCAATAAAAAGTTGCCAGCAAGTCTGAAGCAACTGAATCTCAGCGTGTAGAAATTTTATATCCAAAATTTCATTGGCAAAATTGGCAAATGTTGAATATTTGAAAATACCCATCTCAGTGCTATCTCCATATTGTCCTCTAAAATATGGCACAGATGGTACCTTGGTTCTCAAACATAATCCGTTCCGAGAGTCTGTTCCAAAACCAAAGCGTTCCAAAACCAAGGCGTGCTTTCCCATAGAAAGTAATGCAAAACGGATTAATCCGTTCCAGACTTTTAAAAACATCCCCTCAAACAGCAATTTAACATGAATTTTACTCTCTAATGAGACCATTGATCCATAAAATGAAAGCAATAAACAATGTACTGTACTATAAAATAAATAAGACAGTATTATAGATGATGAAAATTAAAATTATTATTATTTTCTTACTTGCTCTGATGATAGTCATTGTTTGGAGGGGGGGCCTTTTATCCATTTCTGCAGTACAACAATCAATCAATCAATCAATCAATCAATCGCTGAACTGGGTTCCAAACAGTCACAAAAACAAATTAACCGAAAAAGCCTCAAAAACAAAAACACAAAATAAATAGCAAAACCAAAAGTGTCAAATACAGTGGCACCTTGGTTCTCGAACGTAATCCGTTCTGGAAGTCCGTTTGACTTCCGAAATGTTCAAAAACAAAGGCGCAGCTTCTGATTGGTGCAGCTGCATTGGATGTTTAGCTTCCAAAAAAGTTTGAAAACGAGAACACTTATTGACACACAAGCTACGGGACAAGGATAACTGTGACTTTCCTTCTGCGGCCGCCGAGACCACATAACACCGGTCTTGAAAGACCTACACTGGCTCCCAGTACGTTTCCGAGCACAATTCAAAGTGCTGGTGTTGACCTTTAAAGCCCTAAATGGCCTCGGTCCAGTATACCTGAAGGAGCGTCTCCACCCCCATCGTTCTACCCGGACACTGAGGTCCAGCGCCGAGGGCCTTCTGGCGGTTCCCTCACTGCGAGAAGCCAAGTTACAGGGAACCAGGCAGAGGGCCTTCTCGGTAGTGGCGCCTTCCCTGTGGAACACCCTCTCACCAGATGTCAAAGAGTACAACAACTACCAGGCTTTTAGAAGACATCTGAAGGCAGCCCTGTTTCGGGAAGCTTTTAATGTTTGATGTATTATAGTATTTTAATATTCTTTTGGAAGCTGCCCAGAGTGGCTGGGGAAGCCCAGCCAGATGGGCGGGGTATAAATAATAAATTATTATTATTATTATTATTATTATTATTATTATTATTATTAACCTCACAATCTCACTCTTGCTGCCTTTTCTATCCCTGAAACCAGTGCTTTTTTCTGGGGGGTACACATACCCCTAAACATTTTGTGAATCTAAGTTTGGCCTCATTGAGGGGCAGTAAAAAGGAGTCTTCAGAATGGGTTTGTAGTTATGCTCTCCCCAGGGATAAGATAAATGAAACTTTATTTGCATTAGCCAATGGCCATAGCAACAGTAAAACATTACAGTATATGCAGAAAAGGAAATTACCGTATTTTTCGCCCCATAGGACGCACTTTTCCCCCTCCAGAAATGAAGGGGAAATCTGTGTGCGTCCTATGGGGCGAATACAGGCTTTCGCTGAAGCTTGGAGAGCGAGAGGGGTCGGTGTGCACCCACCCCTCTCACTCTCCAGGCTTCAGGAAGCTATCAGCAAGCCTGGGGAGCCCGAGGGAGTTCTCACAGGGCTCCCTAGGCTGCGGATAGCAGCCTGCTGTCCAGCGCATGAGGCGCCCTGAAGCAGAGCGCCCCGCGCACCGGGCAGATATCCGCAGCCTGAGGAGCCCTGTGGGAGTTCCCAAAGGGCTCCCTAGGCTGCGGATAGCAGCCTGCTGCACGGAGCGCGGGGCGCGCTGAAGCAGAGCGCCCCACGCTTCGGGGAGACATCGGGCAGCCCCACAAGCTCGGGGGACAGCGGGGAGGCGCAGCGCCGCCATCCCGCTGTTCCCCGACCTGGTTTTTTTTGAGGAAAAATGATTTTCCCCCCTTTATCCCCCCCCCAAAATAAAGTAGGTGCGTCCTATTGGACGGAGCATCCTATGGGACGAAAAATACGGTAGATATAAAAGCACAATTTAAAGTCCTGAATCAGCAGTCAGTTAGTGGTCCTTATTCTGATAGCCCCTGCTATGAACCCAGCAACCTTTGCTGTTATCTGATCATTTTGATCTGATAGAAGAAAGGACATTGTGGCCGTGGTTGAGCGCCCTGGGATGGTTAGTACGAGTGGAGTGATGATCTCGTTCCTCAGGTCTTTGTAGAGAGTACAGGAAAGGAGGATGTGTGCCGCTGTTTCGGTGCTACCATTTCCACAGGGGAAAAGACGTTTCTCAGGTGGAATCTTTTGGAATCGACCCTCAAGTACCGCAGAGGGGCAGTACTTGAATCCCTGTGATGGGGTGAGCTCCTGTTGCTCTGTCCCTGCTCGTGCCAACCTAGCAGTTCAAAAGCACGTCAAAAGTGCAAGTAGATAAATAGGTTCCGCTCTGATGGGAAGGTAAACAGCATTTCCGTGTGCTCTGCTCTCCGTCACGGTGTCCCGTTGCACCAGAAGCAATTTAGTCATGTTGGCCACATGACCCAGAAGGCTGCCTCTGGACAAATGCCGGCTCCCTCGGCCTGGAAGCGAGATGAGCGCTGCAACCCCATAGTCGCCTCTGACTGGACTTAACCGCCCGGGGTCCTTTACCTTTACCTACCTTTATTTTGTGGGGCGCAGCTGGCTCTGTGGGTTAAACCACAGAGCCTAGGGCTTGCTGATCGGAAGGTCAGCAGTTCGAATCCCCGCGACAGGGTGAGCTCCTGTTGCTCAGTCCCTGCTCCTGCCAACCTAGCAGTTTGAAAGCACGTCAAAGTGCAAGTAGATAAATAGGTACCACTCCGACGGGAAGGTAAACGGCATTTCTGTGCGCTGCTCTGGTTCGCCAGAAGCGGCTTAGTCATGCTGGCCACATAACCCGGAAGCTGTATGCCGGCTCCCTCAGCCAATAAAGCGAGATGAGCACCACAACCCCAGAGTCGGTCACGACTGGACCTTATGGTCAGGGGTCCCGTTACCTTTATCTTTATTTCAGTATGAGTAGGAAAATGAGAGTACACCTAAACATTTTTTTAAGAAAAAATGTGTGCTTGGAATCCCCTCCTGAACATTTTGCCTCCTTCAAATCTATCCCCAGATCTCTAGTTGGCCATAAAGGTAAAGGTAAAGGGACCCCTGACCATTAGGTCCAGTTGTGACCGACTCTGGGGTTGCAGCACTCATCTCACTTTATTGGCCGAGGGAGCTGGCGTCCAGCTTCTGGGTTATGTGGCCAGCATGACTAAGCCATTTCTGGCGAACCAGAGCAGTGCATGGAAACGCCATTTACCTTCCCACCAGAGCGGTACCTATTTATCTACTTGCACTTTGACGTGCTTCTAGGTTGGCAGGAGCAGGGACTGAGCAACGGGAGCTCACCCTGTCATGGGGATTTGAACCGCTGACCTTCCGATAGACAAGTCCTAGGCTCTGTGGTTTAACCCACAGCGCCACCCGCGTCCCTAGTTGGCCATAGGTAGCAACTTTTCCAGGTTGCCGGCAGGAGTGAGGTCTAGCACCTCTCTTCTGGGATATTGACTCTTGCATGAACAAACCCCAAGAACGAAGATCTGGCAGTGATCCCCGGAAGAGCTTCCTTTCGAAAGAACTTGCCAGAAGAGCCTGTGTTGTCACACAACACCCAGACGCTGTGCGAGAGAGAGAACTAGCACATTCATAATAGGCTTACTATTCCCTTTGGGTTGTTATAAACAAAATCAATCTGCACTAATGACTGCAGCAATAAATTTAATCCTCTGTCATCTGGTAACAATCTGCACTTACCCAGTTGCAGCTCTGACAGAGAATAATAGAATTTGCCCTTTTAAAGTTGTAAATTACTAAGAAAATGCTGAGCCTTACATTCCGGGTTGTTTTTAAGCTGAGGAAATATTGGTAATACTTTCACTAAGCATACTATTAAAATAAATAAACAGTATTTATTGCTGCGGCTGGAGTCGGAAACGCAGGGCGCCTATTTGTCATGCACGGCGCATCGCCGCCCCCCACCCGATATCTGCCGAGAGCAAGGAAAGATCATCAGTAGCTCATTTCTTATGTGGTTCCTGTTCATTTTTGGGGGTAGCCAAGAAGAAAATAGATACAAAATAGAGGCTGCCTTTGAAAAGTGCTCAGAAATTTCAACTGGCTCCAAGAGCTGCAGCCAGATTGCTGGCTGGGAATGGCTAGAACAGCTCCTCTGGTTATGGTCGGTTTTTAAGCATAATTCAAAGTGCTGGATAGGACCTATAAAGCCCGACATGGCTTAGGCCCAAGCTGTCTGTATTCCCTCATACGAACTTGCCCATGTTTTGAGATCTTCGGGGAAGGCCCTTCTCTTGGTCCCACCACCCTCCCTGTCGTGCTTGGTGAGGATGTGGGACAGGGCCTTCTTGGTGGCTGCTCCCAGACTCTGGAACTCCCTTCCTAGAAAGGCTTTTTGTTTTTCCACTGGCAGGTGAAGGACTTTCTTCTTCCACAGGCTTTGGGGAATTGACTGCTTTTAATAAGATGGTTGGTGCTGTGCTATTTTTATTGCACTTATCTTTATGCCTTTAATAAATGAGAGAGAGAGAGAGAATTTTAATTCTATTAATGTTTAATGGGTTTTTTAAATGATTTCCCCTCATACGTTTTATTCCTGAGTGGGGGAAAAGGTGGGGTATAAAATAATAATAATAATAATAATAATAATAATAATAATAATAATAATAATAGCAACAACAATTCTTCCAGAAGAACTAATAAGCCTAAAATGTTATGAACTGCACTCAGGAACCATAAGAGGAGATGTCCTATTTTGCAGAGGACAGTCCTCTGTTTGGAGTACTGTACTTTTCCGTGTATAAGACGAGGTTTTTTTATTCTAAAACGGGCTTCCTGAAACTTAGCCCTCCAGATGTTTTTGGCCTACAACTCCCATGATCCCTAGCTAGCAGAACCAGTGGTCAGGGATGATGGGAATTGTAGTCTCAAAAAACATCTGAAGGGCTGAGTTTGAGAAAGCCTGCTCTAAAATAGTCCAAAAATGTGCCTCGTCTTATACATGGATAGTGAATGGGGCGGACGAGTGATCGGCTGCAGCCACGAGCAGGAGCTTGTCAGCTACGATTTGGTGGGTGTTTGTTGTCTGCTAGAAGGACTTCTTTGGATTGGGTGTTGCTGTTCTGGGATGCATGCGATTGCCAGCGGACAGCTTTTCTCAGGCGGGTTTGTGATTTTCAGCTGTGGAAGGGTCTGTTGGTGACTGGCTGCCGCTGTGGGAAGTGGGTGGTCGATTGGCGGCTGCTGGCGATAGTCAGTGTCGGAGCTGCGGGTGAGCAATTTTCGGCGAAAAGGGCAGATGTGACCTGACATGGCGGGACAATGTGATAAGCAAGGACGCAGGAGCAC
The DNA here is from genome assembly GCF_965113315.1 of Podarcis vaucheri. Taxonomy (NCBI): domain Eukaryota; kingdom Metazoa; phylum Chordata; class Lepidosauria; order Squamata; family Lacertidae; genus Podarcis; species Podarcis vaucheri. Next base: position 52,428,425 of record NC_138751.1, on the reverse strand, counting down.
CGAGAAATGGACAGCTTCCTCCCAGCACTAATGAACCCTATGAGACCATATGATTCAGCCAGTAGGATATGGGTGGGCATGGGGCAGGAAGGGAGGGGTGCTATGGTTTTTTTCCTGGGATTCCATACTTTTCCTGCTACTGTGTAGGGAAGGTAATGCATAAAGACTTGTATTGTAGCCTTATTAGACTTTACCGATTGGTGGGCTCTATGTTGCTCCCGGACGGGAGGAAGGAAGTCAAATGACACCGAGGGTTGGTTCAGAGAAAGAGTTCTTTATTTCTGCTCTCCGGAACAGCAGAAAGGCACTTGCCTGGTCAGTCCAGAGCAAGTCCAAAGAAATGAGAGATTTCATGCAGTATATATATCCTCCAGGCACCCTCTCCCCCTTCCCCAGGAATCCAGCCACGTCAGCTTGTACACGCAGGTTGACATCACAGATGTTCCTGCTCCAGTACTCTTAACCATAAAAGGGTATTCCTTCCTGTACTTCTGACCATAAAAGGGTATTCCTGTTCCTATACTCTTATCTTGGAGCAAGAGGTCACCAACTCCAAGAACACACTCTGGCGCTGTTCCTGGACTAGGTCTGTGCGTCAGAGTGTGGTAAGATAAGATGCAGACATGTCATCCCTACTCCACTGGAACAGCCAAGGTCATCCATTGCCGTGACTGATAAAGGAGAGAGCTTTGTTTATACAGCTGTGTTCTTGTTATGCATTTGCTCAACAGCTCAAGTTTATGCATTTTAGAAATGCTCTCTTGGAGAAAGAAGAAAAGGGGGGGGGTTGGGGTCCCGTTTCAAACTGACTGCACAGAAACCCATTCCTTCAGTATTAATATTTTTTGCATGCTGCTATGTGAGTTTTTCAATCTAAAAAGTAGTCTATGAATATCTAAAATGTATTTATTTTAAATATTTAAATGCTATCCTATACAGTGGTACCTTAGTTATCAAATGCCTTGGTACTCAAACAACATGGAACCAAAACACTGCAAACCTGGAAGTAAGTCTTCCGGTTTGCGAACTTTTTTCGGAAGCCAAATGTGCTCCGTTTTGAGTGTTACCCTTTCATTTTGAGTGTTATGCTGAGGTCTGTCTGTTTTTGCTATTTATTTTGCGTTTTTGTGGCTCTTTTTTGTTGTTTCTGTGACTGTGTGGAAGCCAGTTCAGCTACTGATTGATTGTGCGGCTGCAGTACATTGTTTATTACTTTCATTTTATGGATCAGTGGTCTCGTTAGATAGTAAAATTTCATGATAAATTGCTGTTTTAGGGGCGGTTTTTAAAATTCTGGAACGGATTAATCCATTTTGCATTACCTTCTATGGGAAAGTGCACCTTGGTTTTGGAACGGACTTCTGGAACAGATTAAGTTTGACAACCAAGGTACCACTGTAACCATGTTCTAATAACAGCAATAATAAAAACCCCGCTTGCATGCTAAAGGGAAATGGACAATTCTGCTCTGTGATCTGCTATTTGTGTGGCCTGCTCACAAACTCTCTCTGTGTGCATTTGTCTCTTCTTTTAAAAAGCAGTTGTAAAATTTTAAATATGGTTACTGCACTAGATTACATTTTACATAAAGCAATCTGAGTAGCAACTCACAGAGGGGTGCCATATTAGTAAAATTATTTATCTACATCTGTAAGACATGTAATCTTTTTAAAGAATTAATTATACACAATATAAATGAATGGATACTATTTTGTTTTGTTTTTAAGAACCTAAAATTATGAAAGGGTCTTTCCCCTTTACTATAAATCATTAGGTGATTCACACAGTCATTTAAATAATGCACTAGTTAATATACGGTATCATCTGCAACCCATTAATTTCTTTTCTGCTCTGAATGTGAAATATATACAGGTTGCTCTTGCAAGTGTTTTAATATTTCTGTGGCTCAGAGTTGCTAATATTCCTCTGCAGTCTGGGTGCATTAGCAAAGAGGCACAAATGTGACCGTGTTTGCCCATGAACCAAGCTTAGAATTATTCATACTGAGGACTGCTTCCTCCTGAGATCTGCACCATATGCACTTTTCTTCATAAATTAAAGACTTGCTGCATCCAGAGGGGGCAGCGAATTCTGAGGAAAGTAGCTTGAGGATGGAAGCAACTGGACTGAATGGAAAGACACATGAGGAAAGTGGATCTAAGCCATGGGTAGGCAAACTAAGGCCTGGGGCTGGAACTGGCACAATCGATCCGGGAATCAGCATGTTTTTACACGAGAAGAATGGGTCCTTTTATTTAAAATGCATCTCTGGGTTATTTGTGGGGCCTGCCTGGTGTTTTTACATGAGTAGGATGTGTGCTTTTATTTAAAATGCATCTCTGGGTTATATGTACCACATACCTTCGGGACTGCCTCTCCTGGTATGCCCCGTGGAGGACCTTAAGGTCCACAAATGACAACATTTTGGAGGTCCCACACCGCAAGGTGGTTAGATTGGTCTCAACTAGGTCCAGGGCCTTTTCAGTACTGGCCCCGACTTGGTGGAATGCTCTGTCACAAGAGACTAGGGCCCTGTGGGACTTGACATCTTTCCGCAGGGCCTGCAAGACAGAGCTGTTCTGCCTGGCCTTTGGTTTGGACTCAGTCTGACTCTTATGTTTCCCTCACCTTGTGGTTTTGATGATGTAGTGGTTAAGAGCAGTGGACTCGTAATCTGGTGAACCGGGTTTGCTTCCCCGCTCCTCCACATGCAGCTGCTGGGTGATCTTGGGCTAGTCACACTTCTGTGAAGTCTCTCAGCCCCACTCACCTCACAGAGTGTTTGTTGTGGGAGAGGAAGGGAAAGGAGATTGTTAGCCGCTTTGAGACTCCTTAAGGGGAGTGAAAGGCGGGGTATCAAGTCCAAACTCTTCTTCCTCTCTTCATCTATGGGCTGCTATTAAAATGAGACTGCATTTTAAATTGTATTTTAACCTGTATTTTAATTCCCCCCCATTATGTTTTTGCTGTAATTTTACTAGTGTTAGCTGCCCTGAGGCCAGCTCTGGCCAGGGAGGGTGGGGTATAAATAAAATTTATTATTATTATTAGGCATAGGAATTCGTTCATACCCCCCCCCCAAAATATATATATATATAGTCCAGCTTCTTCAAGATCTGAGGGACAGTGGACCGGCCACCTGCTGAAAAAGTTTGCTGGCCCCTGATTTAAGTGTTCACAGCGTGAGGCAAGTTGCAATCCCAACTGGAAGAATGCTGCGTGTCTCCAGTGGGACAAAATACAGCCGGTTCAGTTCCCTCCCCTCCAGTTGGGGCTTTATTTATGGTGTTTGGGGCAAACAGAAAATTTGGAGAGCTAAAAAAAATTTAAACATCTTTCCAGCATGAGTGAATGGCCAGTAAAATGACAAATTGTAGTTCAGCATAAGTACGTCAGAGCAAGATAAAATCTTAAATTCACATGTACGGGGTTTGAACTGTGGTGAATAACCAGGAATGAGATCTTGTTGTTGTAGCTCTGTGACTCTCTCAGTGAAGGCACACACCCAGTGTGCAGCAGTTGTGAAAAAGGCGAATTCAGAGCCAGGGCTCATCAGGAAATGAAATGAAAATAAAACTCCCAATATAATGCCATTGTCGAAATCTGTAGTGTAGCTGTGTTTGGAATACCGTGTACAGTTCTGGTCCCCTCAACTCAGAAAGGATACTGTAAGGATCATGACCACTGGTCCCATCACCTCCTGGCAAATAGAAGGAGAAGAAATGGAGGCAGTGAGAGATTTTACTTTCTTGGGCTCCATGATCACTGCAGATGGTGACAGCAGCCACAAAATTAAAAGACGCCTGCCTCTTGGGAGAAAAGCAATGACAAACCTAGACAGCAACTTAAAAAGCAGAGACATCACCTTGCCAACAAAGGTGCATATAGTTAAAGGTATGGTTTTCCCAGTAGTGATGTATGGAAGTGAGAGCTGGACCATAAAGGCGGCTGATCGCCAAAGAATTGATACTTTTGAATTATGGTGCTGGAGGAGACTCTGGAGAGTCCCATGGACTGCAAGAAGATCAAACCGATCCATTCTTGAGGAAGTCAGCCCTGAGTGCTCACTGGAAGGACAGATCCTGAAGCTGAGGCTCCAATACTTTGGCCACCTCTTGAGAAGAGAAGACTCCCTGGAAAAGGCCCTGATGTTGGGAAAGATGGAGGGCACAAGGAGAAGGGGACGACAGAGGACGAGATGGTTGGGCAATGTTCTCAAAGCTACCAACATGAGTTTGACCAAACTGCGGGAGGCAGTGGAAGACAGGAGTGCCTGCCATGCTCTGGTCCATGGGGTCACAAAGAGTCGGACACAACTAAACGACTAAACAACAACAACAAGGATTGGAAAGGTTCTGAAAATGGCAACCAAAAATGATCAAGTAGGGTAGGAAGGACACAACATCTGCAGCTTGTCAGTCTAGGAGAAGGCACATGAGGCAGAACATGATAGCATGAAATTATGCATGGTTTGGACAGAACTAATAGGGAGACATTGCTCTCTAAAAACCTTAGAACTTGGGGGCATTCAATGAGGTTGAAATGCTGGAAGCTTCAGCACAGACAAAAGAAAGCATTTCTTCATTCAGCACATCAGTATGAATGGGGAAATATTTTATTTTGCTTATGCTATGTTATTCTGCTTAAAGATGCCTTCACTGCTTTCTAATCTGTATTCAAGGCTGCTCCTTAATAAAAGCACCGAACAGCAAACTCCACTGCTGTTGTTATTGCCACTGAATCTGAAATAATTCTTGCATTTGGCAAAACAGTCACAACCAGTGCTGTTTCCATTCTGCTGCACTTTCGCTTCTGCCAAATCCTTCCATATTCATCTTGCTGCTCACTACTTCATGTTAGGTGTGTAACTTGTGTAACTGTTTACATTCATTGCAATGTAAAGGAAATGCCAAATTATGTGTTTCATTGTGGACTTTAAAAACAGCCGTGATGTGAATGAATGCCGGTCATATTTACGCGAGCGATTTCCGTTCCTGGCCACAGGTGAACACACAAACTGCAGCAACTTCTGCCTCCTTTTCTGTTTTCGTTGAATTTCTGCAGCACCCTCCATTTCCCCCTCAAATAACAAAAGTTGCGAGCAAGTGGCCGCCCAGTTCATCATCTACTCCAAGGCAGCCTGGAAAAATTCTGCCTAGGGATGGGCGCAGCACTACATTTCGTAAAACAATAAGATGCATTCATATTCTGATGGAAGCTGCTAGCGAGGCCTCTGTTAATTTTCTCTAGTTTATTAGCAAATTCATAACAAAGCATGTTATTTATGCAGGGTGTATTCAAAGATTTATCTTCTTGGTAATATATGAAATTAGAGCAGCAGCATTAGTGATGTAGATAAATGCATTAGCATTTCTCCTCTAGCTCAGGGTCAGGATTATATCACAAAAGAAATTAGTTTTGTGGTTACATTGCAAGCCCACATTAGGCCCTGCCCTTCACCAACTCACTGTCAATCACAATCGCAAGGAAAGAGTTGTGATTATGCCGTTTTGTAGTCTCATTTACATAGAGCTGTTTTAAAAAGGAAGGAAGAAGGGGGAAAGAACGAGGCCCCAGGAACTTCATTGCTTAGCAGAATCTATGTAAGAAGCCCTGTTTCCTGAACTGAAATATACTGAGAGTTGAGAGTGGATTTCATGCTCTTTATTCAGCTCATAGTGGTGAGGAGGAATCAAAGTTCCCTCAGAATGTCTGCTTTATATACATTATTACATCTTTATATACATCTTGCAGGCCCTGTGGAAAGATGTCAAATCCCGCAGGGCCCTGGTCTCTTGCAGGGGAGCATTCCACCAGGCCGGGGCCACAGCCAAAAAGGCCCTGGCTCTAGTCGAGGCCAGTCTAACCCCCTTGAGGCCCGGGATCTTCAAGGTGTTGCAGACCGTAAGGTCCTCCGTGGGGCATACCAGAAGAGGCAGTCCTGTAGGTACGACATGTAACAACAACAATAAAATAAAGTAATCATGAGACAGTCAGAAGATTGTTCGTTAAATTTTCTTCCTCCCCCCCCCCCCCGGATCTCTGTCCTCTTCCTTTCCCTCTTTTAATCTTGGGTGATGGAGTTTAGAAACCTTTACTTTAAATGTTATACATTTAGATAGGGTTTTCTCTTCATTGTGTGATTTTTAAAGGCTACAGGACCGCCTATGTGTTGTGGATTCTCTGCAGTTTCCAGGCTATTGATTGCTATGTGCTCCATGTCAAAAAATTCCCCAGTGACAAATATTCAGCAGTAATGACCTTGTTCTCTAACAGAAACAAGGGGCAGCTGGAGAGAATAATGAGAATAAAAGGCGTCAGATCACCTGAGACTTAACGCAAGACAACATCAGCTGACAGCAACATTCACTTCCACACCAGGCAACCACTGCAATTGACGTTTTGTTCAATTTTGGCAATTTCTTGGCCTGGACGTATACAACGCCTAGATGATCAATATATTCCAGTCTGCATCTCTTAAGAAAGGTTGTTACAACAAGGTCAGCTCCATAGGTGCTGTAAAATCACTAAGCACTGTCAGGCTGTCATCTAATTAATTTGTCTTCAACACTTTGATAAGGATAAATCTGTATTGACATGCAGAATGCAGAAGGGGCAAGATTCAGCATGAATGACAAGAGACAGAGGGAAGGGGGAGTGCACAAGAATAACTGAAAAGAAAGAACAGCGTGTTTCTTTTACAGAAATAATAATGGAAGAATGATCTCTTGCCTGGAAGGGTGTCACCTACAGGTACATTTCACATATTTTATGCAAAGCCAAGCATTAGTTTGCTATCATGCAAACAGTCAACTGGCTTCCGACAATCTGTAAGGCACAGTGGTCTGGTTTGCATAATACAGTAAGACAATCCATGGTGTACTGGGACTGTGTGAACGTGTGGGTACCCAGAGAGGATCGGACATTCGCAGGGAAACCCAAATGCTTGTTTACAAATCTATTGTACTACCAACCTTACTGTATGCTTGTGAAACGTGGACCACTTATAAACGCCATCTCCAGCGCTTTGAAAGATTCCGTCAATGGTGTCTCTAAAAAATGGTGTCTCCAAAAAAATGTACACATCATTTGGGAACAACCAATGCCAGTGTACTGGAAGAAGCAAAGATCTTTTTTGAAATCAAACCTTTATTAGGCATTATGCAAATAAAAACCGTAAGAAGGAAAATAACATGTAAAAGCCTTGAAATATATATAAAAAGGCAGCAGTTGGCTACGATCATATATATATATATACATATAAAATCAGTGGTTTTCCTTGTTAACCTGAAGCAAAGATCACTAATGTCAAAGCAATGATTCTTCAACATCAACTTCGTTGGACTGGCCATGTTGTGTGGGTGCCTGATTATCATCTTCCAAAGCAACTACTCTATTCTGAACTTAAAAATGGAAAGTGTAATGCTGGTGGTCAACAAAAGAGGTTTAAAGACTTTCTCAAGGCAAATATTTAAAAAGGTAGTATAAACATCAACAACTGGGAAACACTGGCCTGCAAGCGCTCCAATTGGAGAACAGCCTTTACCAAAGGTGTCGTGGGTTTGAAGATGCTTGAACTCAGGACGAAAGGGAGAAGTGTGCTAAGAGGAAGGCAAGCTTGGCAAACCCTCACTGTGATCAACTCCTGCCCAGAAACCTATGTCCCCACTGTGGAAGTACGTGTGGATCCAGAATTGGCCTCCACAGTCACTTACGGACTCATTGTTAAGACCATGTTTATGGAAGACAATCTTACTCGGCTACAAGGGATTGCTAAAGAAGAATAAGAAGACACTTCACATTAGTATATGGGGAAAATTAGTATTCAAACAAAGATTAAGTTGAGAATGAAAAAACAAAACCAGAGTTTTATTACAGAGACATTGATTAATATGCAGGTTGCTACACAGTTTAAAAAGGTTGGTGAAGAAATCTGAGCTGGGGCAACTGAGGTAGGAAGAGATGCCAGTCTGACATGTGGCACCTATTGGTATGAAGATAAACTTAGAAATGAAAAGGAAGAAGGAGAGAGGAAAGCACCAGTATTATGTGTTAAGTTGTGGGTGAACATATCAGACGACACAGCGATTCTTCAAACAGCTCTTGTTTATTCACAGGCCAGAACAGAACTGAACTGAAGGGTTCAGCCAGCCTGCTTATATAGAGCTCCACTAGAACGCAACAGTAACCATTTTCTGTAATTAGCCAAACACTGAACTTCACTTTCAATCCCTTATTTGCATATGTGGACCTGAGTGAAAACTATCTACAGTATCCCCCTGCTGGCCCAGGGTGAGAACTTCAGTATATAACATTATGTATCTCAGAGCCTTGGAAAATGAGGCAGGGGCTGACTCAGAGAGCTTCCTTCACGCCAGACTGTCAGGGGTTGGTGGGTTTCATAGACTGACCATTATTTCAGGCTGGCTGAGCCTTCCTGAGATTCTGAAAGCCTGTAGCATCGTGAGGTTTCCTTGAATGGAGCATGGAAGCGAGGCATGTAGCCGTGTATTCCTTGGGCTGCATTGCCTAACTGAACTTAGTTCAAACCTGTTGAAATTGGGGAAAGGACTACTAGGAAGCAGGGAAGGAAGGGAAGGGAGCCAAAGTTAACTAAAGAAAAGGTTGCAGCGACTTGAATGTTTCTTCAAATGAACCCATCTCCTACACCCACAAAATGGGCCCTTGGAGAGTTTGCACAGGATGGAACACAGAAACCTCACGGAAGATTCCTCTCATAGGACAAACGATACCTTGAGGGTTTCCCCCCTATATGGTGAAGGAGACAAACAGCCGTATGGGCCACCAGGACTACCATGGTTGTACAATGAACAGAGAAACTGATGGTGATTCAGTGCAAATGGTCACGTAGAGGACCAATCTCGGGGTTTGTTTTCAGATGGTTTGGTTAAGTTGTGAATCAGATAATGAGAAGCTTGGCACCTGCATATCCAGAATTCTCATGTGATAATGCAAAGCTTCATTGCCTGGGCTGCCCCTAAGCATCATGTCTGAGTCAGCCTTTCCTAAGCAAAAAATTAAAATAATTAATTTCAAGGTGCTTAGAAGCAGAGCGTTAGTGTGGGTGCTTAACCCTTTCCTTGCCCGGCTCCTCTTCCCCTCGATAACAGAGGTTCGATTCAGAATTTTCTCTTGTAAACGTGCATTTGGAATACTGCAAGAGAGACAAGTAGTTTGAGGAGGGGGAAGGTTTCAGATCAGAAAAGCAGGGAGAAGAGAAAGGGTAAACCATTCCTGCTACTTTTCGGTTCCTAATTCTGTCCCTCCCCCATTTCTGCTAACTGCTGCCGGGCAGTTGCATTTCTCTGGCAAAGTGGCTGCAAAAAGCGCATAACAGGAAAATTTGTGCATGTAGTATGTTACAGAGGGCCATCTAAGGTCTCTGTCTGATTTCTGTGGCTGGACATGAGACCCCAGCATCAAAGCTATTCTTGATAGCCTTGATAGGTCTCTATGTGTGGGACAACAATACAGTGGTACCTCAGGTTACAGATGCTTCAGGTTACATATGCTTCAGGTTACAGACTCTGTGAACCCAGAAATAGTACCTCAGGTTAAGAACTTTGCTTCAGGATGAGAACAGAAATTGTGCAGCGGCAGCAGGAGGTTCCATTAGCTAAAGTGGTGTCTCAGTTTAAGAACAGTTTCAGGTTAAGAATGGACCTCTGGAATGAATTAAGATCTTAACCCCAGGTACAACTGTACTGGGAGTGGCCTGGGCCTACAAACAATGTTAAGGATTTCTGCCATATGAGCAAAAAAGGCAAACATCATTATCCATTTCACTATGCAATCTGAAAGGTGACTCTGGGTAATAGCCTGCATATTCATTTTTGCATCTTTTTTGCAGGGATGTTTACTCTCTTCCTTTTGACTGTGATTTGGACATAATGAGAGGCCATGGCTTTTGCATGCTTTTCCCTGGCAAAGAGAGTGCCTAATTGAGTCTTATTAGAATGTCGATGGACCTTCAAAATGGATAATCACATCTCAAAAATACTTGCTGCTGGACCATGCGGAAGAAAGCAATTCTCTTTCTCTTCCGTATATGTGCAATATGTATGCATGGGTTGAAATATAATCCTTTAATCAGAACCTTTCAAAGCCTGGATGGAAAACAGGCAGCCTCGTGCTATCAACTTCCCCATAAATTATATCCTTCATTGAGCTCAATGGCATGATCAATTTGGTCATTGGGAGTGGATGGATTTCAAATGAGTCGGGTGACAGGAATTCATTCAGTGCCCTGGGAATCACCAAAGAGCTTGCAGCCAAATGTTGACAATGGGGCAAATTTAAACATGGTGGAAGGATGAGGGGGAAATTGTGTAAGGAAACGTGGGGGGGGGGGGAAACAGAGGCATGCCAAGGCCTTCAAGCTGTCCTATCAAAACCCACACATTATAGTTAATTAATCACCTCAGCTGACAGCTGCATATGGCAAACTGCTGTGGAATCGTTGACTTTGTCTGATAGCTTGTTTCTCATTACCTGCATTTTGGTACGAAATGCAGTGCTTCAGGGATCTGAACCTAATTTAGCAATTGTTTTATTTACATAAAATCCATGAATGGCATCTGTGTGGAGCATTTTGAATTACCTGTGAAATTGCACCCAAAGGGAAAAGCTTGAATGAATTTGAAACAATGAAATTTGGGTGAAACATAAAATAAAAAATGAAAAACAGGGAAAGCCAAAGGAGTTTTTCAATAAGCTGCCTGCTCATACATTTCAAGGGGTGGGTACTTTGCACGCAACACTGCTTCTGTCCTGCTGCAGTTCACCAGCAGCTATTTAACTTGCGAACTACTATGATGAAATTGCAAAATCATGCCATCCCACACATTGCATTAGAGCATGGGTAGGTGCTGTGGGTTAAACCACAGAGCCTAGGACTTGCCGATCAGAAGGTCAGCGGTTCGAATCCCCGCCACGGGGTGAGCTCCCATTGCTCGGTCCCTGCTCCTGCCAACCTAGCAGTTAAAAAGCACACAGTGCAAGTAGATAAATAGGTACCACTCAAGCAGGAAGGTAAACAGCGTTTCCGTGCATTGCTCTGGTTCGCCAGAAGCGGCTTAGTTATGCTGGCCACATGACCTGGAAGCTGTACGCCAGCTCCCTCAGCCAGTAAAGCGAGATGAGCGCTGCAACCCCAGAGTCATCCGCGACTGGACCTAATGGTCAGGGGTCCATTTACCTTTACCTTTTCAGGCAAACTAGGGGCTGGGGGCCAGATCTGGCCCAATCGTCTTCTAAATCCGGCTCGGGGACGGTCTGGGAATCAGCATGTTTTTACATAAGTAGAATGTGTCCCTTTATTTAAAATGCATCTCTGGGTTATTTGTGGGACATAGGAATTTGTTCTCCCCCCCCAAAAAAAAATATAGTTCGGTTCCCCAAAAAGTTTGCTGACACCTACATTAGAGCTTGTGATGCTGAAGTCACATTCGTGCTGTTGGATTCTCAGGCCGCAGTCAGAGGTAACTAGCCATTCTCCAGGCATTCGGTTTGAGATCCTTGTTGACCTTCCCGTCTGCGTCTCCCGGCAGGATACAGGCGAGGTCACTTATCGGCGACCCCACTCAGCGTGAGAGGGACACACCACTCCTCCCTCCTCCCTGCTTCCCTCAGGGAGGGGAAAAGAGACAGACAGAAATCTATTTACATGTCTTTATTCCTGTCATTCCAGCAGTACAGAGAAACACGTCTGCACTCTCCAGACTCCAACAGTAGAGAGAGAAACTCCACCCCTGTACTTCCAGTACAGGTCAGATGACACTCTGAACTAACATCCGGTGCTCAGTACAGTGAATAGACTGCCCTTTTGTTCCAATAGTACAATAGTCCCAAACATCAACATCCTGTTTTGCATTCCAGCAACTTGCAGCTCGCTCTTGCATTGCTGCTTTTTCCTGACACGTGCTTTGAATGGGGTGGGACAGGGTTCTCCTCCATGACTCAGTGACATGGGGGTATTCCTGCTGCAACATCTAATAATAATAATAATAATAATAATAATAATAATAATAATAATAATAATACCCCGCCACTCTGGGCAGCTATCACTTGAATGGCACCTCTTTAAATTTAATCAGCTCCTGGTGATTCCAGTTACGCAATGATGTAGTGCAGGGGGTTACCATAGGCAGACACAAAGATGCATAAGATCCATGAGGCAGAATGATGGGGTGGAGACGCTCCTTCAGGTAGACTGGGCCTAGGCAGTTTAGGGCTTTAAAGGTCAGCACCAACACTTTGAATTGTGAATCATTTCTACTGTCCTGGATGCTGGGAGCATCCTATCATTGTGGCACCACTGTTTTTGGAGAGAGTGTCTTCCTGGGCTGAGTGCATACCAAAAATGGCCCCCACTGCCCTGGCACTATGGTACCACATCCCTCCCACCCACGTGTATTTCATGTACTGGGTTTCACTGGCTGTTTAGCACCCAGTCCAACAGGTTTCATGAGTGGCCAAGTGCTTACCTCATAGAAATCCCTACCATGCCAATTAATCCTGCTCAAATTGTGCTGCGTTGCTGTGCATGGGATCTAAATTAAATGTCTGAAACAGTTCTCTAATCGAGTTCCAATATTCCTCTTGCAATATTGCTTGGAACTACCACCAGCCAGCTTGTGAGGTAATATATTTATTTGACTCCCCGAAGCATTCATACTTGGTTTCTTCCCTCCTCCGGACAAGAACTGATAAAGGCTCTTAGAGAAAGGAAGAATAATGGTGGTGGTGGGGGACATTTTAGCAATGGTAACTGCCTCTCGCCTGTGAGGCTATCCATCAAATTATTTTAAGGTGTCAGTCACAATAAATCGTGCTTTGTTGACACCGTCTTTGGCAGACAGCCACAGACCTCTTCTAAAATTGGCTTGAGGAATACACATTTTTTTCCTGTCTTTGGAGAAACAAAGTAATTAAGGAGGTGCACGTCTACCCCCTCTCCAAGAAACCCACCTCTGATTCCACCCCTGCAGAAATATACACATTTCTTTGATACACATTTACCTGGGATTCTTCTTTCCCTCGTTTCATGTTCAGAAGTGTCATGATTTCTACTGAAATTATTCATTGCAGCGAACTCCTGATGCTTAAAAAGAGCTGTACCCAAATATTCTCCAGTTTTAATCAATAGCAACTCGCAATTTGGCTGGAGCATTTCCCCTAAACAACAGCTCGCACAAGGTTTCAATTAAAAAACCCCAAAAGAAAACGTATTCAGTGCCATTCCCCCCCCCCCCCAATTACCAGAGGCAGATTTAGGGGAGCACAACCAGGTTGGCCACACTGGGTGTAGAGTGGGGGGGGGGGAGGCGCAGGGCCCACTGCAACTGTGAGGTAGAATGGGAGGCAGGAAGCGGTGCGGGGGGGAACCAAATTTTGGAGTCATTTTTTTAAAATAAATATTTATTGAGAATTTTCCATTTTAAAAAGCCAAAAAGAAAAGAAAAAGAAAAAGAAAAATTAAAAACATATACAGTTTACAATCCTTATTTTCTATAACATATTTCCCTGACTTCCCCACACCTCCCCTTCTTATATTCCAATTCAAATTGTAAATTCAACAAGTTCTTATCCCCAATTTTTAACCTTTTTATATTTAATTCATTTTAAAAAGCCAATTTTACCTTATTAACATCAAAAATTATACCTCGGTACTCATTCTTAAATCCTTTTTTCTAAAGTCGACCCAAATTCCCTTCCACGAATTCCCCACTTTTCATACTAATAATAAAACAGAATAAAGAGAAAAAGACAAATTATAATTATACACCCTTTGGATCCCCAAACCCTACCCCATCCCCTTTCCCGGTTTCAATCCCCAACAAATGTCCCTCAGTCTTAATCTACTATCAGCCTGGAGATCTCACATCCGAGGCCCTTAATTGTCTCTCAGTTCCTCTCTGCTGGTTTTTTTGATAGTTCTTAATATTAAACACCAGATCTCGGAGATGCTCTGACCCGATGGGGACGATGTTTCCTCCAGGCAGCCCACCATACTCAAAAGTGGAGCCCAAATCTTGTTTCTTGCTCCTTTCAAGTCCAAATGTCCCCAAGGCTCTAGCTTTCACCAAATTTTGGAGTCATTGAGGGTGCCACAGAAATTTGAGACTCCCAAGGTCTGCCACTAACTGGAACAGCCGCAATGTTGATGCCCTCCTATCTGAAATCACACAATGAAAGGGAAGGTGTCATAATATTATGCAGCTGAATGGATTTGGTTGAAACATGGAGAGTATAAATGCGTAAGGGAATATTTTCATGAGGAGTGCTTAAAAAAAAAGCCGAAGCGCAGTGGTACACTCCTGGGCAGTGCACCCAGAGTGCATCGCTCTGAGAAAGGACCCCGCTGGTCCTACCTCAGAGTGAGACAAGGAGGGGGAGATGGAAGGGGCAGCAGAGACCCTCACTGGGTGGGTGGGTGGGTAGGCAGCACTGCAACCAGCAGCAGGACTGGTTGCCAATAACAAGAAGAGTGAGGGATCTGGGGACACACCAGTTAACTACTCCCCATTGCTCCCTGATTGAGACAATGGTCTCTTTCTCAACCAGGCTGGCTCTGAATGGAGTGTACTGCTATAATATAATAGTGGTGGACTCATAATCTGGTGAACCGGGTTCACGTCTCCGCTCCTCCACATGCAGCTGCTGGGGGACCATGGGCCAGTCACACTTCTCTGAAGTCTCTCAGCCCCACTCACCTCACAGAGTGTTTGTTGTGGGGGAGGAAGGGAAAGGAGAATGTGAGCCGCTTTGAGACTCCCTAGGGTAGTGATAAAGTGGGATATCAAATCCAAACTCTTCTTCTTCACCTGGCTGAGTTTCCCCAGCCACTCTGGGCAGCTCTCAACCGAGTGTTAAAAACAATACAATACAGCAAAAGCCCCTCAAACAGTAAACCTTTAAAAAAAGAGAACAAGAGACTGGCAGCTTTAGGACTGGAGCTGGAAAGAGAGCATGGCCTGACACGGGTCTACTCTTTCCCTGAAATCTGATGGGGAGAAGGTTCCATTGGAGTATTAATGCTGTGAGCCTTCCATCTCAGACTAAGCCTGAATATATGAGTAAAGCCATCCGTCTCCCATGACCTTCTGTCTCAAGGAAACAAAACACAAGGATCCACATATCTGAAACCTCTCACCACTATGAAATTGGGGTGCAGACAACATTTCAAATCAGATAAGGGGATAGGGATTCAAAGTCCTCCCATAATGGCTCCCATCCTTCCTTGAGGAAGTGATGATTATTGGTTCTGTAATTAAGAGAAAGCTACTTACAAAGAGCCCTATTCGTATCCGTTATGATCCTCCCCCGGGATCATTTAACTGACTGATTTGGACAGGCCAGACAACAAATGAAGACCAGTTCTCCTCTCCTCCTACAACCCTTGTAAACACAATCCCCAATTGATTGGTCTCTAATACATCAGACCCAAATGAAAAATTAATTAGATTGGCTGCAGCCCCACAGCGAGCACTTTAGCACTCTGTTGTTTTGGCCATTGGATCCTTTGATTTATGGGCAAAGTGCAGGAGATTGGGGGGGGGGGATTAACACTGGGTGCTCACAGGCTCCAGGCAGTTTGCTAGAAATGAAATGTAAGTGGGGGTGGAGAGGTCTCTGTTAAACATGGGGAGAAGGCTCTAATAAGCTTTTGAGTGATTTTAGTAGTGTTGAGTTGGATATTCTCCAGGTCTGATATTCAACAGTGATGGGATGAAAAAAGACACACACACCCCAACGCTCAAACTTACCTTCTCCTTGGCTGATCTCAGACATTGTTTTCTTCCTCTGCAGCTATTTGCTGGCCATTTCCCCCATTTTGCTACACCTTGAATGATCCCAGGCAATCAGGGATTTGGAGGATAACCAGCCTCATATAACCAACTTGCCTAAGACTAATTAATCTGTGAAGGGGTTAAAACCATAGAGTAAACTGTCCTGCCAGGCTTAGCTATGTCACTTCCCTTTACCGTGTAGTTAATAAAGACTTTGTACATACAGTGGTACCTTGGTTTACGAAGTTAATCTGTTCTGGAAGTCCGTTCTTAAACCAAAGCGGGGGACTCAATTTACAAACAGAACACACTCAGCAGGAAGCGAAACATGTTATTATTCCAAGGCAAAGTTCACAAACCAAAACACCTGCTTCTGGGTTTGCAGCATTCTTAATCCAAGTTGTTCATAAACTAAGCTGTTCTTAAACCAAGGTACCACTGTAGTTGTATATTGTGCTTGCTTACAAGTTTGACTCCAAACACTCCCACTTTTCTTCCTCTTTCAGCCTCAGTCCTCATATGCTGCAGGCTGGTGCACATGAATATGAATATGAATATAGCACATGCTGAAATGAATGAAATAGAATGCCAATGGAAAAGCATAGCTGCAACAGCAAAGGCTTGCATATTCTAATATACAGGGTGGGTTTTTAAACAATAAAAACATGCAAACAGTTTCTCCCATAGGAAGAATGACTTGCAACTAACCAGAAATTAAAATGGCCTGGCTTGTTTTTGTGCTTTGGTGACAGAGTATTATAAAACAATGCTAATCTCCATGCCAGGGAAAACGTCTTCATCTGATTAAGACTGGATTAAAAGGTGTAGAAACAGGCCAAGCTCTTTTCCCTGGGACAAATCCTATCCGTACTTAACAGCACTAAACAACTGCCTAATATTTCCTATTCAGATGATAGAATAATAAGTGTACAAGCTATAGCTCCATTTTTGAATGTTCATATTCCATTGCAAAGTTAGCCCATATTTAAGACTATTCATTTCAACGGGCTTAAAAGTGCAAGACACTCTGTGTTTGGTTGTGGCTGAAGTGTGCATTGACCTTGGCAAATTCAAGTATCAGTCTACTGAAACACTGGCAGTATTTTTCTTTGCTTGCTATTACTTTGGTACAAGATGTGCCCGGACTACATACAAATCCAGCAGATAATGGGATTAGTGAGTTTTGGTAAAGGGAGAGAGAGAATGAAGGACTATGGCAATAATTATTTTGCATCACTGCCTTGAATAAAGATATTGCCAGGTTACAATTCAATGGCAAGAAGTCATTACTGATCTTATTGACCCTGTAGGACCCTCTGAGTACATTATAGTGGTCCTGGCTCATTAATGCTTTAGAGTTTTTGTCAGATTTCTCTCTTAATAGGTTTAATTATAGGAAACCAAAGCAGTGCCTATTCCCCTTTCCTCATACAAACTGCTACTTTAAAAAAAAATTCTGAAAATGTTTGCATTGATTCGGTAGTACATGAGTATCTGGCTCTCTTGAACAGTTTTGATTTCATTTTGGAGAAAATTAACAATCCTGGAACATGCAGTCAGGAAACTAGGTGGTGTATAATTTCTGCCAGGCCTATGTTTTAAGTCATTGTCACAATAAAGCTAGTCAAACATACTACCAGACAAGTTGCAAAAGTAATTGCAGTGATTTGCAACTGACCATTATTTTAGACTGACAGGTGAAATGATGTTCTGACAGGTGGTGGGTGTTAGGGCCAGAGAAGCTAGTGAACTTCAAAGGCAGCCAAACAGAAGTGTCAGGTTTTTGCCACTGGAGACTGGTGTTTTCATTTTGCTTTAATCAAAAGTTATCAACCCTTGTTGTTCTCAATGAACCAGTGCACTCAGCTACACTTTTACCTCGTGACTCAAGAAATCCAGGTACAACTAGGGTGGCAACGATAAAAAAGAAAAGGAAGAAGATCAAACTCCTGCACCTTTAATAGGTGTAAATAAATTTTAAGCAGGTATTGCTTGTCATCTGAGTGCCCGTTTTGCCAATTAACACCGCAGGTTCTTTAGAGGATCTTTGGTAAACAATATAGGAGGGGAAAAATATTTTTATTTGAACAGAATAGGAAAACCTCCTCAAAGAGCAACCAAAATGTTAGAATATTTACAACTAGCAAAATTGACGGGAAGAGTTAGAGGAGTATTGAACCAGAAAATATTTGGAGAATGGAGAATATTTAAGGATTATATAAGATCATATTGTACCAACCACACCATATTAGCAGAACTTGAGTGATACTTGTAAAAACAACAAATACCGTTTGTGGAGTAGACGGGAACAATATTAAAAAATATAGAACTGTGTGAAAAAAACAACGACAGTATAAACAGTACAATGAGAATGAGTGGAAGACTCATTTTGTCAGAAGTCTTTTTTATTTAAGTGTTTAATTAAGTATTAATTAGGAAGATTAAGTGTTTTTTTATGTACGTAAATTTCCTTTTCCTCTTGCTTTTTTCTGTATTTTCTTTTCTTTTTTTCTTAATTGTTTTTTCTTTAACTTTCTTTTTGTAGTATGAGATTGTAAATTCTTTGTATAAGTGTGTAATTTAAATTAATTTTTTTTAAAAAAACAGCAACCAAAAAAGCCCCTCAAACAGTAAACCTTTAAAAAAATATTTTTACTGGTTTTCAAAATTTTTTACAAATCAAACCAAATTACTTTAATTTAATACAATTTCTTTTTAAAAGATCAGGTTTCCTGCTCCTGTTGCAAACATATGTCCATCTTTTCCTCCTGTAGCCACATCATCTCTTCAGCCAGCCATTATTACCTCCTCTGTTAAAGTCACTGCCAGAATTCTAATCGCAAAAGGTTGGAAGGGAGAAGATATCCCATCTAAATCAGACTGGCAAAAATAAAATAAGAGTACGCCGAACTGGCGACATTATCAGCAAGATTAAAAGACGTTACAAATGAATTTTTTCCCCCAGAGAGTGGGATATACACTGAATTTATGTAAAAGAACATTGTCAATAGATCAATGCGTTGGCAGGTTTTGATTGAGCTTAGGTGTGCAAATAGGATAACTGTATAAAGTAACATTCACAGTAAGTCAAATAATATGGAGAAAGTAAATTTTAAACACATATTTAAGGAATTTAAATCGGGAATGCAAGGGGAAGATCAGGGGTCTTGACAAATTTAATCACAAATGGATGTATAAAGCAAGCATGAGTTAAAGAATGAATAACTGTTTATTTTTCATTTTTCATTTTGCCTATATCTATTGTACTCTTCTGTTATAAAGTTGTCAATCAAGAAAGCATTAAATAAAAAAAGACAGAGCCTTGGTTATTTCTTAAAAATATAAAATCCATTTCACTTGTGTAGTTCTTCATAATCGTTATTGTCTCAGACCTGGTGTGCTGGGATAGTTAATTCTTATCTCCCTTTGTTCAGTCTTTGCAGTGTTTACAAAGTCACATTCCAACTTCCCCTGTTCACCACTTGCATGCAGGCTGCGGCTACAAATAACTCACAGGTTACATGTCCACTCTCTGCCATTAAAATCCCACTCTGGGGTTCTTCCTCGGCACACAGCTAAAGACATAATTATTTTCTCAAATACAGCCTCTTGCCAGTTCAAAGCGGCAGCCGTTCACTCTTTTTACTCAACATTGCTCCCTCATATTCCTGGTCCAGTCCAAAAATCATTTTAAATAAAGTCCATTCAGCCTTGGTGGAGGGGGAGGGCATACTAAAACCTTGTTAAATTCCTTATTGAGCATAAATCAAAACCTTCCCCCCTCTCTTTCCTCATCAAACAGTAAACCTTCTTAAACAGCAATAAAAACCCTCATACACCAAGAAACAAACAATTCCCCCACCAGACCTTCACCTACATACAGCACCAGAATCAGCTGTAGGAAACCTCAGCATCATCCTCTTCCTACTTGACTAAGTTGCCCTGTGCCATTTCTACCTGCTTCATCATCCTCTTCCTACTTGACTAAGTTCATCATCCTCTTCCTACTTGACTAAGTTGCCCTGTGCCATTTCTACCTGCCCCAACCAGGCAGGACTGGATGTCTCTACAGATGCTACCTGTCCAAATTACGGCTCCTAATCTGGGCATCCAGCCCCAGCAGGACCACCCTCAAGGGCAGGAGTGGCCCTGCCAGGACTTATAGGCAGGGTTGGCTGTGCCAAACCAACACCTCCTCCATTCTTTATTGCACATTTTCCACTACAGCACCCTCTTTGAAAACCCCAGGCGCTGCTAAATGGTATGTAATGAGCTAAAGAAAATATTTAAAAATACTTTTGTTAAAAAACCAGAAGCCTTTTTATTGGGTACAGTGGGTGAAGAGATCCCAAGGGAAGATAAAAAGACTGTTTATGTATGCAAGAACTGCAGCAAGAATTCTTTTAGCCCCCAAATGGAAACAACAAGAAGTACCAACAAAAGAAGAATGACAGATGAAGATGATGGACTTTGCAGAACTGGTGAAGCTGACAGGAAAAATCCGAAACCAGCATAATCAAGTATTCCAAAAAGACTGGAATAAAGATTCTTGTAAGCAATTAACATCACTAGCAGGGTTATCTGAAGACTTGTAATGAGAAGTTTTCTACCTTTCTATATTTATTTGAATTTTGAGTTATTTTATAATGTGCGTATTTAGAATTGGAAAACATACAAAATGCTATGATATAAAGGTTAATTTTGAAAGCCATGAGGCGGGAGGGGAGGAAGTCAATAGGCTCTAAATAGCCTGGGAGGTAAAGTGGATAAGAATGATGTGAATGTATATTATTAAATGGAAAATAAATAAAAATTATATACCGGTATGTAGAAAACCCCAGGCGCTCCTTACAAACTTCAAAGCAGCATTGGGAGACGGCTATTAGCTGTTCCCCTTCACACATAATTTCTCCCCTGCAACTCCCCATCAACTTTCTCCAGAGCTGGGATTCCAGAAGTGTGTTTGTCATCCCGAAAGTGAAAGGTCCTGTACCTTTAAGAGTTGCGCAAGAGATAGAATTTCCCCAAGTGCAGCTTTCCCACATCACAATACTGCACAGCCACTTGCACAATACTGCACCTTGTATAATTCTCCCTTCTATGCCACCCTTAAAGATATAGGAGACCCTGCAGAATCTGAATCTTGCACTTGCATCCTTAAGTAAGATCATGACCTCCTTGTGAGGACTGTGTCCTATTCCGGGTTCTGTACGGTGCCTATAACTCTGTTGGCATTACAGAAGTTTCACCATTGTAATAATAGTTGTAACCTTTTGCATGCAACACCATTAACCTATGACTCCAGTGCTTGTTAAGCATGAAATACTTTTGCAAGACATTAAAGCCCTAAATTTCCGCAAGTCTGGTTGCAAATGAGGCAAAAATGGTAATGCTAGCGAGTGGCCCCATATGTTTGACTGTAGAGCATTTTAAAATACTGCCATAGAGCTCTTTTTTTCTGGAATGTTTCATCATTTTGGCCCAACATGGAGATTTTAACATCGCCATCTCTCAGAACAGGTGGGTGAATTGTGTCTCACTCCATTTTAAGTAGTCCATGGAAATAAATTCTTTCTTGGATCTGGAAAGAAAACTGGAATTCTATGTTGTGCCTCACATCAAAGTTCGAGGAAGTCAATTAAGAACTTGGCATTGAATTGAGAGCTAAACTGCACAGTGGAATCACATCTGTTGCTGGATTGTATTACGTCACACTGTGTGTAGGATATCAGATGCTTGATGACTCCTTGTCATCCAAAGCCCTCTCTACATACAAGACTAGCATCAGGGCGAAACTAGATGCTACACAGAAGATATGTACTGAAAACTGCCCAGAAACTGCAGTTAATCCTTAGTGTAGCAGCTCAGCTGTTGACAGTGTCAGTTTGCATTTCATAGTGCAGAAAGTATTGATCTAATGTGTAGAGATCTTTTCTATTCCAGTTACGGTAATTCAAGAGGGTTCTGAAAGCTTCTCTGTGTGAAAGAAACAAGCAGAAGGTTCATGGTGTTTGGGTTATTCCTTCAGAGAAGATGAGCACAGCTGGCTTAAACTGGTTCTGTTATCTCTTCTGTAAAGTTCATACTGACTATAATAGTAAGGCCAGAAGGAGCCTGGGTTTAACTTTTCCTTTTCCTTCTGGTGTGGTGTTCGGTACATAGTACGCTTAGTGTTGAGGTTTAGACTTATTATAAGTTATTGTAAGTTTAGGTTAAGTCTGTTGCAACTGGATTTCTTATGGACAGTGCCAATCCTGAATGTATTGAATTTATAACCATTACGCTCATTTCCTTCAGTTAAGCTTTGCTGGATGAAATACAACTGCCTCTGGTCTATTTTTTGGGAATCCTGCAATGTGTTTAAGTTTTTACTCTGCTAATTATACATTGGAATCTACTCTGGATCAATATTGAGTAGAATTTCAATGACAGACAGGTCTTAAATGTACGGTACAATACTTACTAAGTCAGAAGTGAGTTCCACTGTGCTCACAGGGGCTTAAAGTATAAAGGTAAAGGGACCCCTGACCATTAGGTCCAGTCATGACCGACTCTGGGGTTGGGCGCTTATCTTGAGGGAGCCGGCGTACAGCTTCCGGGTCATGTGGCCAGCATGACTAAGCCGCTTCTGGCAAACCAGAGCAGTACACGGAAACGATGTTTACCTTCCTGCTGGAGCGGTACCTATTTATCTACTTGCTGTTTGACGTGCTTTCGAACTGCTGGGTTGGCAGGAGCAGGGACCGAGCAATGGGAGCTCACCCCATCGCGGGGATTCGAACCGCTAACCTTCTGATCGGCAAGTCCTAGGCTCTGTGGTTTAACCCACATTAATAAATGTGTGTAGGACTGCAGCCTAAGTTAATGGCTGGCTCATTTCAAGCCTTTGAGATCTGGGCACCTGAAGGATTGCTTCATTTGACATGAACACGCTTGCATGTGATAAGGGTTGAATCTGTCCATTTCTGTTTCTCTGAACCGACAGTCTTACGTTCACCATGTACATTATTTGTGGACAGGTTCTTCTACCAGCTGCAGTTAACTATCATTAAATACTTTTGCACCGTGACCCAATCAGGATTTAAACTCAATTCAGTAAAGGTAAACGATACTGATTGACTTGTTAAGACCACCATCTGTCGATGAAGCAGACCAACTTGGTTTTTTTGCTAAAGAATCCTTTCCCTTCAGTCTTGTGACAGGAAAGATCTGACTTCGAGGCCAATTCATTCTTCTTACATAAGCAATGGTTGTTTTTCCTTTTTCCAGCTGGAGGTTAGTTGGTAATAGCATCAAATTTTCCAAGGCAGATAAAAGCAGAACGTCATTAACGATGTAGTATTTCAAATTCAGATTTCACATCCCATTCTCCACTGTTGTGCAGCTTTCCAAGGCTGCTTATATAAAGCAGGGAACAAAAGGTGCAGAGATTATTATTAACTGAACAAGAAGAAAAAACTGAAAGTTTCTCTTTTTCCATCAAAGATATAAATCTTGACATACCGTACTATAAAGTGCAGATAAAAGAAACCAATACTTAAAGTGCGTTTGTATACATAGTATACATGCCTGTATACATACCTGTATACCTGTATACATACATAGTATACATACCTGACTTTTTTTTAAATTCTCAGTTTCCTTTCCTTTCCTTTCCTTTCCTTTCCTTTCCTTTCCTTTCCTTAATTATCTTGAATAACTAATTCCAGCATGAAAAACATAGCTGTTTAAAAGAAAAGCTCAGGCACTTACAAATTAACTTCTACACAAAAAGTAATAATAGAAATTATTAGTAAATGGTTCTGCCTAAATGTCTACATTATGTTACAAATAAATGCTTTATACAACCTTACGTAACTTAAGGTCAATGCATGTCAATGGACTTACTCTAACTAGTTGGTTATCGCCCTTAGAAATGAGTGTGTACTTGTACTTTTCTTTGGTCTTAAAATCTCACTGCTGGGCTCGGGGGATGCATCCAGGTAGATATTCTATGGATATAGCTTCCCCAATAACTTGCATACAGAATAATTGCCTGTCTGAAATAAGTAACGGACATATTCCTCGGCTACCAGTATCTGTAAATCAAAGTAATTATAATCTCTAATACATCAAACAAAAGAAGTCTAAAATACTTGAGGGGAAAGCCATTCTTTTCACACGGATGCAAATTCTGCAAGTTGCAAAGCATCATTGGGTTCCCATTGCCAGCTCTTCAAAGCAAGAATTCTGACAGCTTGGCAAGGCCTGGAGAATGAAGCCATGTAGCCCAATGGCTGTGGTTGGATGCGCAAAGAGGCCTGGTAGTTTGGAGGAACCCAGCAGAAAATGCAAATCAGTTGCGCACAAAAATATTTTTGTCAGCAAAAACGACTACCACTAACCCAGCTAGGCCATCTTTTTTTCTGGTCACACAGCAACCTTCTTTGTTTTTCCAACTTTCCATCAGGTCCTCATTAAACCACAGCCATGAGAGCTGGAATCTTGCCTTTTTCGATGAAACTTTCATTTCCCCAGGAATATGGGAGCTCACAGCCACACATAAATGTCCTGGGGCTGCTCATTTTTGTTATATCAAGAGAGAGACAAGGAAAACACAACAACTGCTCTTGGGTGAATTTAGCCGGTGGTGAACCATGTCAGATATTCTTCCAGACATGAAATAATTGGGGTTTGCTTTTTTTGGAAGGGACAAATAACAAAATTTGTTTTATATTCTCTTAATGGGCATGCAACAGAGAGATACCGAGATATTGTGTGGACACAAAATGTGTCCAAACACTAAGTGGCAAGGTATTAGCCTTGTCTCCTGGAGTTCCTTTCATCTTTCATTTCTAACATGGCTCTTTCTCACCTGGGGCAAAATGGCCTCACAGTATTTGTGTGTTCATTGGCCTGTTCTTAGATTATGAATTATAAAACTAAGGAGAGGGAGAGACAGCTTGATGGAACCCAAATTTTGTTACAATAGATGGTAATGAATGTCCTATTTCAGTGGGATAATAGGATTCCTGTTTGCTGGCAGTTGTTCAGCCGTCGCAGTTTCTCCATTTCTTCCACTGGCCTTGACTCTAATCCAGGGACTGCAAATCCCTGGCTGCTCTTTTCAGCTGTCTCATTAGTGGCACTCCATTGGGCAGCTCCCACAACAGCCGTCCAATGGCATGAAAGTGGCACAGGGCAAAGGACTGTGACTGATTGGCAAGCATTAAGCTGAATTACAAGGCAGGGCTAGGAAGCAGAAAAGGGAAGGGGTGTTTGGAAAAAGCAGCAACAACTAAGGAGTCGTAAGCGCATGCCTTCCCTTCTGTGGGTTGCACTGTAAGAAAATGCTCGTCTAACAAGTGAGCAACCGAAGATACTATCATTTTACCTCTAAACACTGCATAAAGGAAAACCAATGGGCAATAGCCAACACTAGTCATACAGCAGTACCTCTGGTTGTGAACGGGATCCGTTCCGGAGGTCCGACCTTATCCTGAAGTTTTCGCAACTGGAGAGACCACTTCTGCGCATGCGCAAGCGGCAAAACACTTCCAGGTTTACCGCTTTCTCAACCCGAAGTTTACGTTACCTGAGGGTAACGTAACCCGAGGTTTGACTGTACTTGTAGTGGCCCCATTGAAGTGGGTCTACTCTATGATTAATGTTGAATATCAGCTGATTCAAATACAGATATAACTGCATCGTTCGACTTTAGAAACCAAATGTAAAGTGGTTGAAAACAAACAGAAAGTGGTTGTTTCCTGTGTTAACAGAGGCTCCCCATGTCTCATTTTTGAATTACTAAATTACTAAATTTAGCAATAATAATAATAATAATAATAATAATAATAATAATAATAATGTGCTTTAGAACTCTATGTATCACTTCTACTTCTACTAGCCTTTATTGGCATAAGTTAAAACAGTAAAATAATGAAATCAGCCAAAGTCATCCAAATGCATAATATAAAAAAGACTAGATAGCAGCCACTGAATAAATCAGGCAACTTTAGATTTAGCTTTAAAGATCTCAGCTAAGTACCCTGTGACAATCTTGGTAGTTTCAGGAGTATCATCCCTCAACAAATGCTGGATTACAGTTCTAAATCATGTGGGGAGCAATGCTTTCCTGCTCCCCACACCACATGTTTGCATATAGATAACCATAATGAAAATGATAATAATAATAATAATAATAATAATAATAATTTATTATTTGTACCCCGCCCATCTGGCTGGGTTTCCCCAGCCACTCTGGGCGGCTTCCATAGAAACAAAAAATACAGTAAAATATCATAGATTAAAAGCTTCCCTGAAGAGGGCTGCCTTAAGATGTCTTCTAAATGTCAGGTAGTTATTCATCACTTTGACATCTGATGGGAGGGCGTTCCACAGGGTGGGCGCCACTACCGAGAAGGCCCTCTGCCTGGTTCCCTGTAGCTTTGCTTCTCGCAATGAGGGAACCGCCAGAAGGCCCTCGGCGCTGGACCTCAGCGTCCGGGCAGAACGATGGGGGTGGAGATGCTCCTTCAGGTATACTGGGCCGAGGCCGTTTAGGGCTTTAAAGGTCAACACCAGCACTTTGAATTGTGCTCGGAAACGTACTGGGAGCCAATGTAGGTCTTTCAAGACCGGTGTTATGTGGTCTCGGCAGCCGCCCTCAGTCACCAGTCTAGCTGCCGCATTCTGGATTAATTGTAGTTTCCGAGTCACCTTCAAAGGTAGCCCCACGTAGAGCGCATTGCAGTAGTCCAAGCGGGAGATAACTAGAGCATGCATCACTCTGGCGAGACAGTTCGCGGGCAGGTAGGGTCTCAGCCTGCGTACCAGGTGGAGTTGGTAGACAGCTGCCCTGGATGCAGAATTGACCTGCGCCTCCATGGACAGCTGTGAGTCCAAAATGACTCCCAGGCTGCGCACCTGGTCCTTCAGGGGCACAGTTACCCTATTCAGGACCAGGGAGTCCTCCACACCAGCCTGCCCCCTGTCCCCCAAAAATAATACTTCTGTCTTGTCAGGATTCAACCTCAATCCATTAGCCGCCATCCATCCTGGCCTAAATAGCATCAAGACATTTGACTCGGGCAGCTCCCCATTCATGTCAATGGAAGAGCTGCTCCACACACCCTGAAGGAGAAACATTTGCACACCAGGCCACAGGTGCCGTCTTGGCTCAGCATGAATTGGTTACTATTTTAGCCTTTACATTTTAGCCTTTTCTTCTGTTTCTGTTTACATCTCGGTTCCTTCTGATTCCTGGATCCAGGAAGGATTCAGTTGTTGGAACAGCCAGACTAGCTTCTTGGTAATGACCAGAGGGCAACTGACTGGCAGTCAGAAGGACAAAATGCAGGCTGTCAGCAAGCACTGAGAGATATACTTGATTTCTGCTTGAATCAAAGGCTGTGGCTATGGGAGAAGCAAGACCTTCTTGGGCGGTTAATGCTGTGAGCCCTCCATCATAGGCTCAGGTTGTATATATGGGTAAATAAGCCATATACCCTAATGACACCACAGTCTCCATGGTGCTTCATTTCCAAAAGAAAAAATGAACTCTGGGTAAGCACCTTGAACCCCTGGAATCTCACACTGTTCAGAGATTGGAGTTAAGCCACTTCCGCCCTGCAGATGAGGTGGGATTGTGGGCCAGCCCTGCGCGATTGGGAGAATCCCCGGCCGCGTCATCCCCTGGCCAGCCAATCGGCTGGCTTTGGGGGTGTGGCCTGCCCTATTTAAACGCAGGCGCAGCCGGGGATCTCCCTCTTTTCCTGCCAACCTGCTGTTCCTGCTTTTCCCACCCTCCCACCCTTTAAGGTTTTTATTCCTTGACCTTGCTATGGACCTTGGTTGGTTGCCGTTGAGGGGCCTGGTAGGAATTTTTCCACTTGGCAAATTGGCACAGCCACTTGGTTTTCGCCTACCTTGTAGCAAATTGTCACAACTTTCTTGGTATTGGCAGTTAGGCATTGGTATTGTTCTGTAGATGGAAGAGGAGAGGTAGCGCCATCACCTGCCCCACATATAGAAGGGTAGTCTGGTAAAGGATTCCGGGGGCGTGGCCCTGTCCGAAGCCTATGTAGGTGAGGGCCTAAGGCATGCCCCCAAGCGGTGACCCCGGGGGAGCTCCCAGTTGATGTGCATCAGCAGGACTCCCCCTACTGGTGGTTAACCCTTCCTGGACTTCAAGCAGACGGGCTGAAGTCAGATAGAGTCGGTTATGACCAATGCCTAAGCCAATACTGCTCATATCCTGTAACCAATAAAGTTGTGGCCTTATTTAGTCCATTAACCTTAATAATTGTGTCATGTGTCTTTATTTTCACTGGGGGAGAGGGGGCGCAATGTATACCAGCTGACCAAAACTCTACACTACAGCCTTAAACTGAATGTTGCTGGACTGCAATTCTCATTAGCTTCCTTAGGGGATGCGGCAAAATTCTGCTTGACAGTTTACGTTGCAGGAGGCAGCAGCTGACGGAACTATTGGTCCAATACCATATAACACACTGACTGTTCAAAAATCAGTTTTCAACTTTTTGTTTTTGTTGTTACTGCTGAACTTCCAGGGACGCGTCCAAGGCTCGCATTTCTGATGATGGTGACAGATAGCCTTTGCATGACTTGCTTGCAGGTGTTGCTTCTGCCTTTCAAGGCTGCCTGCTTCTTGGACAAAAAGCAACAGGAAGGTTGCATTAGGCCAAAATATTCTATGAAACAGTTTCCCACTAGACCTTGTTCCTGTGCCTCCAGTATAGCAAGTGGAGCTCCATGCCACGCCAACAGAAGTCGGCCTTGCTGCTGCCCCAGATCCTGAAAAGCTACTGAGCAAATCCACAGCCCTAGCACAACTAGGTTGCAAGGGAAGACCACATAGAAGCTGCTCAACAAGAGATGCTGGTGCCAAACCAGCAAGAGAAGACCATCACCTCCATTCTCTGCTTGTCAGGCTTCCTGCTGGTTGGTGGTTGTGACAATCAAAGATGTTGGAGTAGATGGACCTCTTGTGTGATCCAGCAGTCCCCTTCTTTTGTAGGGGAGCCTGAAAACGTATACAGTATATGAGAAAACACAGCATGTTTGCTGTGTATAAAGGTAAAGGTAAAGGGACCCCTGACCATTAGGTCCAGTCGTGACCGACTCTGGGGTTGCAGCGCTCATCTCGCTTTATTGGCTGAGGGAGCCAGCATACAGCTTCCGGGTCATGTGGCCAGCATGACTAAGCCGCTTCTGGTGAACCAGAGCAGCGCACGGAAACGCCGTTTACCTTCCCGCCGCAGCAGTACCTACTTATCTACTTGCACTTTGACATGCTTTCGAACTGCTAGGTTGGCAGGAGCAGGGACCGAGCAACGGGAGCTCACCCCATCGCGGGGATTCGAACAGCTGACCTTCTGATCAGCAAGTCCTAGGCTCTGTGGTTTAACCCACAGCATCAGCCATGTCCCAGTTACTGGGTTTAAAGACCTCTAAATACCTATTCCAAATACACAGTGATTCATTGTACCAGTTCTGTTTCACGGTTACATATTGCCCCACTCACACACGCCCCCTGCAATGGCTCTCTCAGTAGTCTTTGTTTCTTTACATATAGAATCATAGAATCATAGAGTTGGAAGAGACCACAAGGGCCATCGAGTCCAACCCCCTGCCAAGCAGGAAACACCATCAGAGCACTCCTGACATATGGTTGTCAAGCCTCTGCTTAAAGACCTCCAAAGTAGGAGACTCCACCACACTCCTTGGCAGCAAATTCCACTGTCAAACAGCTCTTACTGTCAGGAAGTTCTTCCTAATGTTTAGGTGGAATCTTCTTTCTTGTAGTTTGGATCCATTGCTCCATGTCCGCTTCTCTGGAGCAGCAGAAAACAACCTTTCTCCCTTCTCTATGTGACATCCTTTTATATATTTGAATATGGCTATCATATCACCCCTTAACCTCCTCTTCTCCAGGCTAAACATGCCCAGCTCCCTTAGCCGTTCCTCATAAGGCATCGTTTCCAGGCCTTTGACCATTTTGGTTGCCCTCCTCTGGACACGTTCCAGTTTGTCAGTGTCCTTCTTGAATTGTGGTGCCCAGAACTGGATTCCCTCATCTAGTTGGCTAAGTCCCCACCCCACCCCCTGCAATGATCTGCAGCAGACACTATTTCCCCCAGTTCATCAGTGACAAACATTTTATTCAACTGCTATGATGTATCATAACTCTGGAGCTTTGCCACATTTATAGCACGCTAATTGACGATGGATAGCACCCAAGTTGAAATCAACAAATGGATATGTTTGTCATGTTGTTAAAATTCAATCTGCCTGACTATGACTGAGAGCTTCAGAACTCACCCCCCCTCAAAATGATAAGCAAACTGTCAAGGTTCTCTCTCTCTCTCTCTCTCTCTCTCTCTCTCTCTCTCTCTCTCTCTCTGTGTGTGTGTATGTAATCACACCTTTGATTGAACATATTTCCCTCAAAAAACATTTCTAAAGGAGCAATTCCACTATCCAGGAGTGAATGCATGTGTTTGAAATTGAGAGCATTTTGAGAGGGATCGTTTAATTCCTTGCCTATGAACAAATCTCAGTCTTTCACTCCTGTTTGTGAACATCTCTGTTCAGCAATAGAAAAAGAGAGAGGAATAAATAGAGAGATGTTCAGACAGATACCCGTGTAAGGAGTAGCAATAAGTGTCCTTTCTAAGGTTTATGAAGATGATGGTAAAACTGTGTGAGATGGAATTGGGGGTAGAGGTGGGTGGAACACAAAGATCAAAGTGGAAATCGAAAAGACCTCACACCATTTCAGAGTAATTATGTAATTTGTTTTAACAGAATAAGTTCAAATAGATTCTTTCCTCCTCCCCAACAGGGCTTTCAAACCTGCATCTGCAACAGACATCAAAGGCACCTGCGCTGCCTCTGGACATCAAAGTGCTGGGGGAGCTACTCAGAGGCAGGACCCCATGGTGCTGACTCCACATGGACCACAGGGAAATGTGATGCGCTCCGCATCCAGCGCTTCCCTTTTGAACTAGATCTGCAGCCACGCTAGACATAGCAGCTGCATTTGTTAATTGTGAGATATTTAACACTAACGATGGTCAAAACCTGCCAGTCACACTTCAGAAAGGGGCTGAGCCTTTTCTAGCGTGCTTGGAGAACTCCCAAAGAAAGGTTCAGAAACAGTCTGCAGACGCATTCATGATTTAAAACACAACGGGGTCATTCCTGCCGCAATGTGCATTTGCACATTGATGTACACATCAGAGATGAATATATTCACCAGATGCACATTATCCATTTCACTCGCCTGCCCCTGCAATCTCCCATGCTCCTGTTCATGAATCCGTCATCTGCGTATGCGCGGTCATCTGCGCATGTGCAACAACTCTCTCTAATGTCCACACCTCAGCTTCAATGTTAAGTGGATGTGGCTTACATTTCTAAATCAGATGGAGGCTGATAGGGGAAATATTAACATTGAGATCTGTTGGGCCTGTGGATCTTGCCGCTTGAGGCAGTCGCCTCACCTTGCCTCATGGGTGGGCTGGCCCCAAGAGTCAGAGTAAATGGAAATGTGTACACAACCCCAAACCTGGAAAAACCCAGACCAAGAGAGTTTCTCTCTGTCCCTGCCAGCCCTCCCCCAGAGCTCCCTAACCGAGTGGAATAAAGGAATTCCCATTGGCAATGGACACACCAACCATACTCTGAATGTCCTAATGCAGTCAGAAAGCTTAAGAAACTTAGGGAAAGCCCTCAGCTTTTGACAGTTAGGAATTGTGTTGGCTGAGAGAAAAAGCGTCAGGCTAGAGAATTTTTCCTTCTTTGTACATTTGACATATTCACCCGGCACTTCTGCCACACATTTAACTAAAGAAATTGATGAAGTTATCTCTTTTGGCTTTTTATTTGCTTGCCAAGGGCTGAGACCTCTGGGTATAGGGCAGTATATAAATTCAATTAATAATAATAATAATAATAATAATAATAATAATAATAATAATAATTGTGTACAGTCAAACCTCGGTTGTGGAACATAATTCGTTCTGGAAGCCCATTCAGTTTCCGAAATGTTCGACAACCGAGGCGCAGTTTCCAGTTGGCTTCAAGAGCTTCCTGCACTCAATTGGAAGCTGCGTCAGACATTCAGCTTCCGAAAAATGTTCAAAAACCGGAACACTTACTTCTGGGTTTTCGGCATTCGGGAGCCAAAACGTACGGTAAAGGAGGCGTTCAGGAACCGAGGTGTGACAGTACACATTATGGTCATAACATGAAAAGCAGCCTTTCACTATCCATTGCTTCTGCCATGCTTTCCTTATCATTCCTTTAGTGGATTATTTTCTTTTCGAGAAGGGTGCAGCAGAGGAAACTAGCTGGTAAAAGAGAAATATAATTAGCTGGTGAAGGAAAAAATGGCGACAACAATAACTTATTAGTTGCTTGCTGCACAGAAAAGGCCTCCAAGCGACTTACAGCTTTTTAAAGGCCATAAAACACAAGTAATGGAACACATGAAAATAAAAAGAAGCAAATATAGACAACCGATGGAGAAACATGCCCAGAACTGCTACAATCCCTTTTCTATCTGCCTTTGAGGACCACTTCAGAATTGACTAAAGTCTGAGCCTGGTTTACACAATGGAACAAATCTGTCCCGTAGATTGAAAAGACTCCTGGAAACTGTAGTTTGCTGTGGGTGCTGGGAATTGTAGCTTGGCAAGGGGTGTTCTACCAGCTCTCTGCACACTTAAAGTACAGTTCCCAAGATCCTTTGGGGAAGCCATACATGTATGGTGTGGGTTACACCGTGGCTACTTTTGGGGTGATGGGTGGAATGTGTGGTCAGGCTCTGTTCACAAACAGCCTCACTCACCCACCCCCAGGTCCTCATACCTTTTTTTTTGCCTCTTTCCCCCTTATCAATGCTTTAGAAGATGTGATAGATTCTCATTTACAAAGTCCTTGCTCAGGTCATTTTAAAATGAATGAGTTGGAAAATATCCATGATGAATAGCCCAAGGGGACGTAACCTCCCTGCTCACCAAGGGTTTCTAGTGAGCTATGAAAATTGAGCAATTACCTCAGGAAATGCTTTGCAAAGCTATGACCTCTGTCCTTTGTAGTATCCATGGAGACCAGCAGTAAAGTAAATCTTATGCACTGGATGGAGATAAGCAGGAGAAACATCTACAGAAGTGCCCTTCATGTGTTTTCCCCTTTTTTCTTATTTAATTATTTCCAAAATTTCTCCCCTCCCTTTCTATGGGACAGTCAAGGTGGCCTTTACACCATGATGAATAAAGAATAGCAATTACTATGCAGATTACCAAACTCAAACAGGCTAAAGGCTGTGAAGGCCCGTTGAACTCAAAGGGACTTACTTCGGAGCAGACATTCAGTGTGCAATAGCCAGGGAACCAGAGTTGGTATGGGAATGTTAGGAATTAATAAATGGTACAATTTAGATTTGTTGGCATCCGTCTGTCTCAAGAGACATTGGGGTGCACCTCTGGGGGGTGACGTCAACTGCTACATTAGCAGAACTGAAGTGATATTTCTGGGGTGCAAGCCTGGGCAATGTGCATGGAGGTCCTGGGCTGACCAGACGACAAGCCCCCCCCCCAGCCTTGCTGATGGGGTCCAAAGGAAAGTAGAACAGTATGTTTGGCACCAGCTTGGCTGCAGGAATTGCTGGAAGGAGGCGTACAAGGCGCCATCCAACCGTCTTAAGGACTCCACTCTGGTTTTGGGTAGACCAGGGGTAGGCAATCTAAGGCCTTGGGGTTGGATGTGGCCCAATCTCCTTCTCAGTCCGGCCCATGGAGGGTCCAGCAATCAGCGTGTTTTTACATGAGTAGAATGTGTCCTTTTATTTAAAATGCATCTCTGGGTTATTTATGGGGCCCGCCTGGTGTTTTTACATGAGTAGAATGTCTGCTTCTATTTCAAATGCATCTCTGGGTTATTTGTGGGGCATAGGAATTCTTTCATATTTTTTTTCAAAATATAGTCCGGCCCCCCACAAGGTCTGAGGGACAGTGGACCGACCGATAGCTGGAAAAGGTTGCTGACCCCTGGTGTAGACTTTACTCCTTAGTCTTTTCTTCTATTGAAGATATCCTGCAAGGCAGCAGAGATTTAGGGTCAGGGTTTCCTTTTGCCTAGATGGGCCACTGTTCATGGTTGATGAGCCCCGTCTGCCCGTCAGGATTTAGATTATATTGGGATACTGAAGGGAAGATATAGGACTGCAGCAGTTCCCCTGAACAGTGCCAAACATGGAAATTCCTGGGTTTGGCCTATTCAAACTAGCCTGGTTGGGCTGGTTGAATAGAAGCTGTTACCGTATTATTCGCCCTATAAGACGCACTTTTCCCCCTCCAAAAATGAAGGGGAAATCTGGGTGCGTCCTATGGGGCGAATGCAGGCTTTCGCTGAAGCTTGGAGAGCGAGAGGGGTCGGTGCGCACCGACCCCTCTTGCTCTCCAGTCTTCAGGAACACATCCGCAGCCTAGGCAGCCCTGCGGGAGGTCCCGCAGGGATGTCTAGGCTACGGATAGCAGCCTGCCGCCCAGCGCGAGGGGCGCCCTGAAGCAGAGCGCCCCCCGCGCCCGGCAGACATCCGCAGCGTGGGGAGCCCTGCAGGAGTTCCCCGCAAAGCTCCACACGCTGCGGATAGCAGCCTGCTGCCCGGCGGGCGGGGCGCCCTTATGCAGAGCGCCCCTCGTGCTGGGCAGACATCGGCCAGCCCCACAAGGTCGGGGGACAGCAGGGAGGCGCAGCGCCGCCATCCCACTGTTCCTCGACCTGGTTCGGTTTCCCCGACCTGCTTTTGGGGGGGAAATAAAGGAATTTTTTTTCCTGTATTCCCCCCCCCCAAAAAAAAACTAGGTGCGTCCTATGGGACGGAGCGTCCTATGGGACGAAAAATACGGTATGTATTGAAGTTCTCGCACTGGGCCAGCAGGGGGATACTGTAGATAGTTATGCAAATGAAGGATCGAAAGTGACGTTCAGTGATTGGATAGTTTAGAAAGTTGCTACAGTAACTGTTGTACTGGAGCTCTATATAAGCAGGCTGACTGAGCCCTTCAGTTCCAGTTCTGTTCTGCCTCTGAATAAACAAGAGCTGTTTGAAGAATCGCTGTGTCATCTGATATGTTCGCCCACAACTTAACAGAAGCCATGATGAAACCATGGCCAGGCATCTACATATCAAATAAGGTGTTTGTGTCTCTGCAAAACAGGGGGTGTCAAGGTGACAGGGAGGGCCCTGATGCGATACAGGAAAATGGAAGAAGAGGGGGGCGATGACACGAAAGGGAGGTGTTGCATTTGACTGGGTGTTCTGGGAAGGAAGAAAAAAAAATGGAGACCATCTTGTGGGGGCTGCAGGGCTGCAGCCAGTACAGTGGTACCTCGAGTTACAGATGCTTCAGGTTACAAACTCCGCTAACCCAGAAATATTACCTTGGGTTAAGAACTTTGCTTCAGGATGAGAACAGAAATTGTGCAGTGGTGATGCGGCGGCAGCAGCAGGAGGCCCCATTAGCTAAAGTGGTGCTTCAAGTTAAGAACAGTTTCAGGTTAAGAACAGACCTCCAGAACGAATTCTTAACCCGAGGTACCACTGTATTGCTGACTGGGAAGGGGGTATGAAGGGTTGGTGCTTAGGACAGCTCTGTCTTCAATGCTGGATTGCTATGAAGAATATGTCCTCTTTTTCCAGGACACGACCTCTTTTCCATGGGCAGAGCGATCCATAGTTAAAAGTAGAAGTTGTCAAATGTGTCCTCTTTTTCGCTCTTCAAAATATGGCAACCCTAGAAATGACAATGCTGTAAGATCTGCAGCCCCTTCATCTACACTTAGGTGTAAATATGTGTAATTAAACCATATTTCTCAAAAGACACTACAGCTTCTGTCGTGTCTCGATTCTCAATGGAAACACGACTCTTTGTGGTCTTTGATATGGGAGATAACAGGACGGGCTTCTGCATCATAGGCACTTAGGCCAGTCAAACCACTCTTTTCAGATTTTGATAACCAAACAGCTCCTGCATCAGTATCCAACTGACATGTACCTTAGAAGCAGGGTCTCAGAAATGGAAACGTGATCTTAGGCAGACCATTTTTGAAACTAAGTTGTGCTGCCTATTTTTTTCTTGCTGCTGTATAGAAAGGCACGTGAATCTGACCTTTGAAGAATTTGTAAGTAAACAATTTTTAACTTACCAAAAGTGTGCTATCTTTCTATGCTAAAGAAAGTGGGAAGTTTTGGAAAAGACTTAGAAGGAGATATTTTAAAAGTCTAAAAGGTAAAGGGTAAAGGGACCCCTGAACATTAGGTCCAGTCGTGGCTGAGTCTGGGGTTGCAGCGCTCATCTCGCTTTATTGGCCGAGGGAGCCGGCGTACAGCTTCTGAGTCATGTGGCCAGCACGACTAAGCCGCTTCTGGCGAACCAGAGCAGCGCATGGAAACACCGTTTACCTTCCCGCCGGAGTGGTACCTATTTATCTACTTGCACTTTGATGTGCTTTCAAACTGCTAGGTTGGCAGCTCACCCTGTCGCGGGGATTCGAACCGCCGACCTTCTGATTGGCAAGTCCTAGGCTCTGTGGTTTAACCCACAGCGACACCCACGTCCCTATTTTAAAAGTCTAGCAGCCTATATTTCCACACTTTGCTGCATGTTTAGTGATTTTAGATCTTTAGTGATTTAGATTTGCTGGGCTCTCTCACCCAACAGTATTTGCCCCAAACCTTGCTTTAGGCATCCAAGGAATTCTTTTTTTTTTCTTTTAACCAAAGTACCAAAACCCAAACAAACCTAGAGCCATACAGCTCTATTTCTTAATCTTTCTGCTGTGCTACCTCCTCATTCCTACTTGTGATTTTGATTTGCTAATGTGCTCTGATGAAAATTGGTCCCTAAAGATCAACACCACAGGAATCATTTGTTTGGAACAGTTTATCAATACACTCCAGGCACATTCAATATTGCTTCATTTTACAAGGAATTACTAGAAGTTGCCAGCTTCTTTTATCCTGATGTGTTTTCACAGTGCATTACAGAAATGATATCACTCTCTGCGATATTACTGTTAACTGGTCAAGTTAATGAGTTCACCCTCTTGATAAGACTAATGCAAACACATCAGATGTTATAGACACTGCTTATGTACAGAGAAAACATATTTCCTGTGCTGTTTATTTTCATAATACTCTCAGGACATTATCTGTAATGGTTCTTACTGATAATTTAGCTCCGGGGTAGAGAAAAAGGCATTCTGGGCTTACCCTTTGCCTCACTCTTTCCAGACAAAGGTCTGTGATTTAAGACTCCATGTCCAAGTGTTGTTTTTTGGGTTTGTTTGTTTGCCCTGAGCTTTCTCTGAGAAAACCTGCTCTTTAAAGCTGAATTGGAGCAAAGAGCAATTCGAGTTTCCCATGGATTGATATTTGTACACCCT
The DNA here is from genome assembly GCF_965113315.1 of Podarcis vaucheri. NCBI lineage: Eukaryota > Metazoa > Chordata > Lepidosauria > Squamata > Lacertidae > Podarcis > Podarcis vaucheri. The sequence goes on along the minus strand of NC_138751.1, from coordinate 52,391,157 downwards.
CCGACATTTACCTGATGAAAACTGGAACATCCTATTCTCCACCAGGAAGTTTCTCCTATGTTGGATCTCGCAACACACATAGACACATCTTCATCGGTTGCCTTGAGCCAGTTACAACCTCTAAGCCTAACCTACCTCACAGGATTGTTGTAAAGAAAAAATGTGTGAGGGAAGAGATCGTGTCCAACACCTTCGACAAATAAATAGAACGAAAGAAAATTTTAGCTGTAAGCTGCCTTGAGTTCCTCTTGGGGAGAAAGGTGGGATACAAGAATGGTGATGATGGAAACTGTGAGAATGATCAGGAACATACCAGAGAGTATCATAGAATCGTAGAGTTGGAAGAGACCACAAGGGCCATCGAGTCCAACCCCCTGCCAAGCAGGAAACACCATCAGAGCACTCCTGACATATGGTTGTCAAGCCTCTGTTTAAAGGCCTCCAAAGTAGGAGACTCCACCACACTCCTTGGCAGCAAATTCCACTGTCAAACAGCTCTTACTGTCAGGAAGTTCTTCCTAATGTTTAGGTGGAATCTTCTTTCTTGTAGTTTGGATCCATTGCTCCGTGTCCGCTTCTCTGGAGCAGCAGAAAACAACCTTTCTCCCTCCTCTATGTGACATCCTTTTATATATTTGAACATGGCTATCATATCACCCCTTAACCTCCTCTTCTCCAGGCTAAACATGCCTAGCTCCCTTAGCCGTTCCTCTGGCGGCGTGGTGGTAGCAGGAGGCCCCATTAGCTAAAGTGGTACCTCAGGTTAAGAACAGTTTCAGGTTAAGTGCCCTCCGGAACGAATAAGTACTTAACCTGAGGTACCACTGTACTGAGACTTCCTGTCTCACACTCTCAGACACTCACATGATATAAACAACATAGTGCTACTTGCTTAGCAGCACGGTGGATAAAAATCCTAACATACATATGCACATGAGGTGGAACCCGGGGTATAGGAAGGGGGGTGCGAGGGAGCAGTCCACCCTGGGTGTCACCCTGAGGGGGGGTGACAGAATGGCGGGTGGACAATGCAGAGCCTGCAACGCACCCAAGCCACTTGTCTCCGGTGCCCACAGGCTCTGCGCTGTCCGCCCGCTGCCTCTCCCCAGCTGTAGAGCGGCTGAGGCCCCAGGCCACGCCACGTCTAGTCTCTATGGGCGGTTCGCCCCACCCCTATGGGCAGTTCGCCCCATCCATGGGTTCACTGAACCAGGTGCCTGAGAGGCTTCCTCCGCCGCTGGGTGGAATAAGGCAAGGAGAAATCTATGAACAGCAAAACTAGGTCTTTTGAAGACCTGGATCTACAACTCTAACCCAGAAGCTTTCAGAGGAGTCATGGAGTATTCGCTGACTTGAGTTAGCTAACTGCTTTAAGACTTCCTTAGTTGGTGTGGCAGAAGTCTCCCTGCAGGGTCCTTTTTTACCATGAACTGGTGGTGGGGGGTGGGAACACCCATGCTGAATTTTCGTCAGACATCCCTCTCGCTGCAGGCTCAAGTCCAATAACTTTTCCTTTTAGTGCACTTTCAAAGCATCTCTTTGGATAAGACAAAATCTGTCTTGCAGTGCACCTCTGTGACTAAGCAGTGTTCCCCTACTGATATGACTCTGTATAAGCCAACCGCAAACTTAGCAGAACGGCCAATGGCTTGCTTTGTTTTTGTTAAGTTGTGGGCGAACATATCAGATGACACAGTGATTCTTCAAACAGCTCTTGTTTATTCAGAGGCCAGAACAGAACTGAACTGAAGAGCTCAGTCAGCCTGCTTATATAGAGCTCCAGAACAACGTAACTTAGCAACTTTCTAAAACTATCCAATCACTGAACGTCACTTTCGATCCTTCATTTGCATAACTATCTACAGTATCCCCCTGCTGGCCCAGGGTGAGGTGAGAACTTCAGTACATAACAGTTTTCATAGCTAATGAAGCTGGGCACCCCTTTTTCTTTTTTAAATTTATTTAATCATTTTTTTATACAAACAGCAACCACAAAAGACAACAAATACAACAAAAACCATAATAACACTAATAACACAATTTGACAATTCAGATTTGAATACACTGATAATACCTATGACTACACCTTTTTAACAATATTTTCCCATCTCTCTCTCCTCCCCCTACTTCCCACCACTATCTGCCTTATCGCTTAAATATTCATTTCAGATTTTTTCATATTTATCCATTCTTAATTTGTGTTGACATGCAATTTGTTCGTATGTAGCTAATCTGTCCATATTATCAATCCATGTGCTCAATAGAGTCTTTTTGCGGCTCTTCCAATTCATCAAAACAAGTTTTTTTTGCTTCTAATATAGCACGGTAATATAGCACCCCTTTTTCTTTAAACCTCCCAGTGTTCACATCAAAAAGCTTTGCCATGTTCAAGAGTGATTGTCTTAGGGGGAGGGGCGTCCTTGCAAAACCTGCTATGCCATTCAAAACCATACAGATGGCATCTTGTTCTTTCGTGGAATCTCTTTTTCACACCATGAAATGGGGGTGGGGTCGGCAAAACAGTCTGAGGCAGATGGAGTTAAATATATTTAGACCTTGCAGCAAATACTGAATTGTATTTAAGAGCAAATCTACCACTTGCAAACTATTGTCTGTTTAACTGTATTTAAACGACAATTAACAAGCTATATCTTGCTCATGTGAGTTAATTAAGGCACTCACAACTATTAAAAATGACTGAAATGTGATAAATAAGAACCTAGTTCAGTGTGTAATTATGGAAATTTGCATAAGATAAACATGGATATTGCCTTTTCCCCATAAAAAAGTATTGCATTAAAACAAGGACAGAGCCATTTAATTAGCATTATAGGATAGATGGAGAAAATTAATTATATGTAATTTCCTTTAAATAATTGTAGACCGTATGGGACGCCAAAATGGCTTTTGCGCCCTTTGTCAAGAAGGCTGGTTTGCCTGCCTGCCTTCGGTTAACGCTTTCAATCCAAACAGCACACAGTGCCTGCTACATCATGGTTTGAATGTGAATCGCAAGTCTGTTGTGTAGTAAAGGGCTATTTTGCTTGCAGTCCTGCATTCCGTGTGAGAATTGGTAGTCCGGCAGCAGAACAGTTACACCCATCATACTATAATCCTCCTATCTTTCTCAGATGAAGCAAGACTTCCTTCTTAAAGTGAAAAAAAAGAGAAAACTGGATAGCACATGGATTGATTCCAGTGCAACACGAATTTTACATCAGAGCTAAGAGCTGATAGCCGAGAATTCATAAGGCTCCCATGGAGAAAGATAAGCAGAAGACTCTAGCCACCTTTCCTTCTCTATTTGTTGTTGAACAATCTTGTCTCTCCTTTGGTGGCTAATTGTGTGGCAAGGTCCCAGACCCTCCCGGGAAGTGGAATAAAGACACATGAAACAGTATTTTAGGTTAATGGGCGAAAAAGGCCACTTTATTGGTTACAGAATGTGAGTGGTATTGGCTTAGGCATTGGAAACCACACGACTATACAGTGGTACCTCGGGTTACATACGCTTCAGGTTACATACGCTTCAGGTTACAGACTCTGCTAAGCCAGAAATAGTACCTTGGGTTAAGAATTTTGCTTCAGGATGAGAACAGAAATCGTACTCCAGCGGCGCGACAGCAGCGGGAGGCCCCATTAGCTAAAGTGGTGCTTCAGGTTAAGAACAGTTTCAGGTTGAGAACTGATCTCCAGAATGAATTAAGTTCTTAAAACTGTACAGTGGTACCTTGGGTTAAGTACTTAATTCGTTCCGGAGGTCCTTTCTTAACCTGAAACTGTTCTTACCTTGAAGCACCACTTTAGCTAATGGGGCCTCCTGCTGCCGCCGCGCCACCGGAGTACGATTTCTGTTCTCATCCTGAAGCAAAGTTCTTAACCCGAGGTACTATTTCTGGGTTAGTGGAGTCTGTAACCTGAAGCGTCTGTAACCCAAGGTACCACTGTATCTGATTCCTGTCAGTCTGCAGGTGTCTGGGAAGGGTTAACCACCAGAAGGGGGAGCCCTGCTGATGCAAATCAATTAGGAACTCCCCCAGGGTCACAGCTAGGGGTCGTGCCATGGCCCTAGCCCCCCATATGGGGCTTCAGACAGAGACTATGCCCCTCAGATTTCTTTAATGGAATAGCCTTGAAATAGGAGGGGTAGGTGATGGCCACTACCTCCCCTCACCTTCAACAGAATACTCCAGTGCCTAACTGCCAAACCTTACTAAGTTGTGACGATTTGCTACAAGATAGGTGAAAAACCAAATGGCCCTTGCCAATTTGCCAAGTGGAAAAAAATTCCTACCAGGCCCCTGTTAAGTAACATGTCCTTGGCTGTGGGCTGTTTAAATAGCCTGTGCCACGCCCCCGGACTGTCCGTATTGGACAGCCTTGGAATGACATGGCTGAGGACCAACCAATGGGGAAGGGGACGGCTTGCTCCCAGCCCACAACACCATCTCCCTGGGGACGCGAAATGGCTTTGTCCCTGCTCCTTTCTCTGATGGCAGCCTGTGAAAATTAACCACTAAAGGGAGATGGATAGAGAAACGTGGACAGGGATTGCTGCTTTTGCTTCGCTCAGGATGCACAGGAATGTCTTGGGGGATGCCTCAGAATTCTCAGCAGTGTGAGCCTTATGATGAATGTCAAAAGTGGGTAACAGTTACAGATAGGTAGCCGTGTTGGTCTGCCATAGTCAAAATAAAAAAATTCCTTCCTGTAGCACCTTAAAGACCAACTAAGTTAGTTCTTGGTATAAGCTTTCGTGTGCATGCACACAAGTGGGTAACCTGCAGCTCACGCAAGAGTTTGGTTCCTGGGGCCCATACGCAAATGTAAAATCATGTAAAGTGCCCCCTCCCCAGCAAAGGGCGGGAGGCTCCTTGTCAACAAGACTTCCGCCTTCTGTTGAGGCCTTCTGGTTGATGTCAGAACAAAGTTTTCCTTCACAAGCTGAAGAGCATGTTAAAGTAACCAAAATAAATATTAATGTGCAGCACTAAACACACACACACACACACACACACAGAGAGAGAGAGAGAGAGAGAGAGAGAGAATGTCGGCCGCTGTTTGTCTTCATAGAACAAATTGGGCCAATGAAACCAAGTCTTGGAATGTTCTGACTCAAATATAACTAAATTCAATGCAAATAAAGGCCAGCTAAGTTAAATGTAAACACACATTCAAATATTATGTAATTTTGTAGGACTTGTTGATAACAGGATCCATGCATGCTCATGTGTCTCTGGAACTATTAGTGTTACAGCTAAAACAAATTCCTACATTTCTTCTTTAACTGGTGGCGCTGTGGTGTAAACCACTTAGCCTTGGGCTTGCCGATCGGAAGGTCAGCGGTTCGAATCCCCGCAAGGGGATGAGCTCCCATTGTTCAGTCCCTGCTCCCGCCAACCCAGCAATTCGAAAGCACACCAAAAAGTGCAAGTAGATAAATAGGTACCACTCCATCGGGAAGGTAATTGGTGTTTCCGTGTGCTGCTCTGGTTTGCGTGCTGAGGTCCCACAAAGCCCCTACCCCAATAACTCAGACATCACACATAATTTTTGTTTTGGTTTTTGGCATAATTTTGGCCACAACTTTATTTTATACAGATTGAGAGTGGTTGCTTAGGCATTGGTTATGACTACCTGTCCCCCCCCCCCGCCTTGGGGGACAGCACTGACTCCTTAGCCAGTCCCGGAGGAAACATGGTCAGAGTCAGATGGAGCTGCGTCACAGACTCTCACTGCTCCGCGCATGTTCCTTGAAGCTTACACGGCCCGCACCCTGCCGTCAGGGTTTGGACGAGGGGGATGGTAAGCTTCAGAATTCCTTTAACGGAATACCCGTCTGCAGCAGCATTGGAGGGGCAGGCACAGCCAATCCATACCCCTCCACCAACCAATTTTAACCAATGCCTAACCGCCAACCTTACAAGTTGTGACGATTTGCTAAGCAGTAGGCAAAACCCAAAAGGCACGCACTAATCAGCCAATTGGACAAATTCCTACTGGGCCCCCGCACCAAGGCGAACGACCCCATGACAGGCAAAGCAAGGTCAAAGCGCAAGCCCAAACAAGGGAGGGCGGGCGGGAGATCCGATGTCCACAGCAAAAGAGAAAGAGAAAGCTGTGGACCCTGCTTATATAAGGGGACAAAACCCACCCCTAAATTGGCAACATCAATTTTGCCCCAGTAACAGCTTTAACCAATCTGCTCCATCCCATTGCCCTCAATGGGCTGGTCGCTAACTGCGGGTTTTGTTTGGCCCCATCCGCAACACGTGCTCTCTCTTCTATGAGAACACGCTTTGCCAGAAGCGGCTTAGTCATGCTGGCCACATGACCCAGAAAAGCTGTCTGTGGACAAACGCTGGCTCCTTCGGCCAGTAAAGCGAGATGAGCGCTGCAACCCCAGAGTCGTCCGCAACTGGACTTAAAGGTCAGGAGTCCTTTACACATTTGAAATGTTGGAAGGCATTGCTCTGATGAAAATAGGGATGTCCTGTTCCATTAACAATAACAATTATATATATATATATATATATATGCAGGTTTTGGTGTCTTCGGGTGTCTTCCCGTGTAAGAGTCGGGGTGTCTGGGCGACGTTTCGACGAGGTCTCACTCGTCATCTTCAGGCTGGTGCTTTCGGCTTCTTGTTACTGGAACAGAGCAGAATCTGGTGTTTGAGTTCCTATAAATACTGTTGAGGGGTGTGGTGTATAGCCTCCAACGTTCTGGGCAGAGAGGAAGTTCCTAGATTAGTGTGCCTTTTCTTCTTTTGTTCCTTAATTACTTGAGGGATATCTTGAGTGATTTCATGAGTGATGTTCTGAATACCACTGGGTGGGTCATTAAGTGTAGATTAGTTGCTAAAGCTTTCGTGTCTTGACCTCTTGAGCTTGTGAAGAGTTTTTCTGAGAAGATGGCTGTGCTGCATTTAGTTGTGCTCTGGCTTGGCTTCGTGTATAGGGGCGAGCTGTGATTTTGTGCCTTGTGCCAGCCAGATCTGTGTAGGGATTGCAGGGGGGTGCAGCATCCGGAGGTGCCACTATAGTTTGGCTACTGGATGGAGTCTGTAATATGTCTGTGGAGAGGGTCTGGGTTTGGGTCTGGTGTGGTTGATTGGTGACGGCGTTCTGTGTGCCTCTGGTTCTGGTGTCGGTTTTTGTGGGGAGGGCTAATTTCCAGATGTCTGGCAGGCGGGACGTGTCGTCACGCTTGTTCATGTTGTGAGGGTGTTTCTCTATCTCGATGGCTTCCATGATTATTCTCTTGTGGTGATGTTCCATGTTAAAGAGCAATTTGGAATCTGCAAAATTAATTTCGTGTCCTGTTTCTTTCATGTGTTGGAAAAGAGAGGAAGTTTTTTCTTCTTTTTTGACGGCATTCTTGTGTTCTGCGATACGTGCATTTATTCGTCTGTTTGTTTGTCCAATGTACGTGGCTGGGCAGACTTTGCAGGGTATTTCATAGACCCCTTGGTTTTCCAGCTGGATTTTGTCTTTTGGGTTTCTGAGGATATTGGCTATTTTTTGGTTGGTGCAGAAGGCTGTTTTGATATTGTGTTTATGGAGGATTTTGCTAATTTTGTCTGTAGTGCCCTTGATATAAGGAAGGAGGGCCATGCCATTGTTTTCTTCTGTGTCTTGGTTTTTGGGGGGTGTTTCTTTTTGGATTCTTTTTGGATTTTGAAACGTCGCCCAGACACCCCGACTCTTACACGGGAAGACACCCGAAGACACCAAAACCTGCATTCCTGTACCCGTGAAAATCTACGAAAGCATATATATATATATATATATATATATTTATACATATATATATATATATATATATATATATATGCTTTCGTAGATTTTCACGGGTACAGGAATGCAGGTTTTGGTGTCTTCGGGTGTCTTCCCGTGTAAGAGTCGGGGTGGCTGTGCGACGTTTCGACGAGGTCTCACTCGTCATCTTCAAAGAAGATGACGAGTGAGACCTCGTCGAAACGTCGCACAGACACCCCGACTCTTACACGGGAAGACACCCGAAGACACCAAAACCTGCATATATATATATATATATATATATATATATATATATATATATATAAAATACCCTGCTCATCTGACTTGGTTTCCCTAGCTACTCTGGGCAGCTTCCAACATATATAATAAAACATTTAAACATTTTAAAACTTCCCTATATAGGGCTGCCTTCAGATGTCTTCTAAAGGCTGTGTATTTACTAATCTCCTTGGCTCGGGAGTCGCATAACTCTATACTCTTCAACATTTCTCCAATGAAAACAGGGACATTTAAGGAAAAGTGGGAATTTTGGGGATCAAATCAGAAACCAGGACAGCTTCTGTAAATTTTGAGCTGTCCCTGGAAAATAGGGACACTTTGAGGGATTGCATTAGAAGCTTAAAGCACAGCAAGGTTGTTCCCCACCCCACCAGTGTTGTGGGCTCATTCTGGGCAATTGTCCACAGACAGAGGTTAGACAGACATCCTTCTTGCTGAACTGGCAAAGACTTCCTTATTGCAAAGGGCCTTTTGAGGTACCGTTTGGTTTTATGATGTCTTTATATTGTTTTATTCTCTGTGTGGTTAACTTGGATGTATACCATTTAGAAATCCAAACGATTAACTGGTATACAAATGCTTTAAATAATATATAATATATGCAGCAGTAATAAATCTTTAATAGTCCAAATCCTGTACAGTGCATTATAGCGTAAGCCAAACACATTTTGACACAGAGAGGTCTTCCACAGCAGCCCAATATAACATCCAAAAACCTAAGCTTAGCAAATCAGTAGAAAACAAGAACATTTGAAGGTCGGCACAGCAGCAACCATGTATACAAAACAAGAGACCAATATTTCATCAATATAGACTTTGGATATAAAACTTCAAAAGGGGAATGCAAAACAATTACTTCAAATCTCCAGTATAAACAGCCCTCCTGGATAAACTGATAATTTTCAATATCCCTAATTAAAATAATAGAAAAATCCACCTTCACAAACCCCAAGCCACAAAATTAACCTTCTCAAAGCTTACTGAATTGTTATTTGTCAATACAAACAATCCCAGGCCTATTAGTATTAGCCTACAACTTCCATACAAATTTATCTTCTTTCTCCAGACTCAAAGCCTCTGGTGAGTATACGTGAAGCCCTTCTCTGCTTCAGTCATTATTAAGTTTCTATCAAGGTTGTGTTGTTTTCTTACAGCAGCTGTGGACTCACACCGATTCACTTAACTGCTTCTGTTCCAAATTCAACCAAGGTGCTGCACCTCTAATGAGGCATCAGGCATAAGCCTGCATTTTATTAATGTTTGATCAGGACTTGTATATTAAAGAGAGAGCTTAGATTTTCAAAAGTTTCAAGCCAGCAGTTTACAACCTTGGTAATGTTTATTCTCCTAGACAAGGGCCCCTTTGATTGATAGCAGAAAACAATTCTCAAAGTCGTAAAAGCTGGAATTACAGACTGAGTGAGGACACTGACCCTATATGTTACAGAAGATAAAAAAGGCAGAAATAAATAATTAGGAATGAGTAAATAGTAAAATAATGCCAATGTGCCTCCCAGTAAAATGAGCCAGATCTTCTTTCCAAGGTTAAAGACCAAATGGAGAAGCATCTGGCTGGCAGAAAGAAAGCATTTTTTGGGAAGTCTTTTTAAAGCTGTTTCTTTCTTAAACTGAAGAGAGTTAAAGGGCAATAAATGTTGGGAAGAGCTAATGGGAAAAGCAGCTGGCTGGAGAAGGGGGGGGGAATGTAAACTGGAGAGGCTTCTTTTAAAGCGGTTTTTTACTGTGTTCCTTTTTACTAAGTTCCTTTTCTACTTTACAAAGGCCTTATTCCTTTTAAAAGGCTACCTATGTTATGTATTAAATATATTGTCTTAAATGTAATTATGCAAAGGATTTAAGAAATGCTAGATTTCATATAGTTGTAAGAGTTAAATTAAGTCAGCCACCAGCCTAGCCCTGCCAGACGGAAAGACGCCATCTGAGCAGTCCTGATATATTAGTTGTCAGACATTTGTTTAGAAACCTTCAAATGAAGGAGATCTTTCAATGTTGATGTGAAACTCAAGATCCTTGACATATGTTTAAGATAAAAATTTAAGATTAACCATTTGTTTTAGAAGGCAATAGGGCAAGGAGGGCAAGAGGTGAGCTGGTAATTAAGATGCCTTGTTGAGACACATGTAAGATATATTACTACTTATTTGTCATTTATAGATGTAACAATATATAGCTCTTTGTGTTCCATATAAGGACAGGAGGATATGGGTGTATCTTCTAGGATTGGTTCTAGCAATCAGCCAATAGGAAATTCAATCAGGCTGATTGGACAGAGGTAGCCACAGGAGGAGCAAAGGGGGCTGGATTAAGGGAATATAAGTGCTGGCCATAATGGCAGGAGGCCAGGCCAGAGCTTGGTAACCATATACCACTGTGCCTCTCATTTATTTGTCTGACAAATAAATAATTATTTTAATTTCTCTATTGCTGCGTTGAATATTTCATTCCAGCTAAGCGTTAACCACAAGCAGGGTGCTACATTTTATGGTGCCTGCGACTCGGATAAGTGGTCTGCTGGAACGCAGCCCCTTCGCCCTACTGGGCAGGGTACAAGAGAGAGGACCACTCACTGCCTACCCAGCGCGCACTGGAAAGTTTTTTTCCAGGGGAACGCAGAAGTCTCATCTGTCTGATACCCTGCTCACTGGCGGCGACGGACCGGGGGGAAACGGAACCAACCAAGGGTAAGTGCACAAAGGGATTTTTTGGCCCTCCAATTAACTGGGAGGAAGAGAAGTCTTGATCAAACTTCTGTGTCTCAGCAAGTGGGAACTGAGTATGCTAGGTGGTTGGGTATATCAGATGGTGGTCTGGTGGGGGAAAAGGGAAGAATGGGAGGTAGAGTGTGTGGTGAAGTATCTAGCGCATTGTATGTGTGAGAAAGTACAGAGCAATCTGTAGCTGACCTGAGTGTGGAGTGGGCAGTACTTCGGTTCCTGGTAAGGCGACTTCACCAGGCAAGGAAACCCACGAAGTGTGTGTGTGAGTGACTGAGTGGATACTTCACAGGGCCATACAATGGGTTCAAAGGGGGGAAATACACCTCTTGAATGTATGTTAAATAATTTTAAGAAAGCCTTCTCAGGGGCGTATGGAGTCAAAATGACGCCAGAGCGCCTGAGAACGTTATGTGAATTAGAGTGGCCGAAGCAAAATACTGAATGGCCATCTCAAGGAACCTTTGATATAAATTTAGTAAGCAAACTTTGGTCTAACATCGCCAAAGAAACTGGAGGGTGCCCAGAACAATTTTCATATATAGATTCTTGGCTGAGCACATTAAATAAAAATCCTCCATGGATAAGGGAATGCAAAGTCCAACGATGCAAATTATTGGCTGTAAAAGCCGAAGCTAGGAAAGGAATCTTGCCAAATAAACTCAAACCCATTTTTGAGGGACCAGAGGAAGAGCTGCTTCCACCTCCACCCTATGCTCCACATCGAAGGGAGCCTAATCCAAACACTCCACCAGTTGTAACCCCAAGGCAAGAAAGTGGAATGAATAATGGGGCTGGAGTCACAGAACTTGATTCCTTGATAGATTATGATAAATATCTTCAGGAGGCATTGGAGGCCTATAATAAAGCCCAAGCAGAAGTGGTTATTCCACCTGTGAGTCCCAGTAGAACTCCATCTACAGTCTCTTTTAGTGGAATAACTGATTGCCTACCCCAAACTCCTGTACATCCAAGTCCTAGAGAATTATTACAGAAGTTACAGGGAGACCTTAATCGGTCAGCAAGCAATACAGCCAGGCGTATAAGGCTGCTAAAAGAACGCCTTGGGACAAATACCATCCCCTATGATTTGAGGCCCCTAGAGCAAAGCGAAGAGAAAGATCACGTACTAGCCCCTCTCAGAAGAGTATTTGATGCACTTGAGGAGCCTGTGCTGGTTAACGGGCAACCCGGACCACGGCCACCTCGAACTTCGACCCTCCAGTACATTCCATTCACAACTACGGATCTGATGAATTGGAAAACACACACCCCATCTTTTGCAGAAAAACCTCAGGCTATGATGGACTTGGTGACTTCAATAATAAACACTCATAGTCCTACTTGGACAGATTGCCGCCAGCTCCTGAATACTCTGTTCACCACTGAGGAAAGGAGAGACATAATTGAAAAGGCACAGATATATTTGCGTGAGCAGGCCAGAGTGGGAAATATTTATAATATTGACCGTCATCTCCAAGACCACTTTCCCTTGGAAGATCCTAATTGGGATCCAAACAATGTAATTCACCTGGCCAGACTTACCACCTATCGCCAGACGCTTGTGCAAGGTATCCGCAGGGCATGCCAGAAGCCCACTAATATGTCTAAAGTCTCAGAAGTAGAACAGAAACCAAATGAGAGTCCAGGAGACTTTTTAGAGAGGCTGCAAGAAGCCTATCGTATATGGACTCCTTTTGACCCTGAAGCCCCTGAAAACAGTAGAATGATTACTGCTACATTTGTGGCCCAGTGCGCTTCTGACATTCGTAAGAAAATTCAGAAATCAGAAGGATGGGAAGGGATGCTGATGAGCCAAATTATGGCCATTGCACGCCGAGTTTATCGGAATAGGGATGAGGCTGAGAAACAAGAGAAGAAGAAGTGGCAGAAGGAAAAGATGGTAATGCTGGCCACAGCAGTGAAGCAAGACTACCGCCCCTTAAATGGAGGAAGAGGGCGGGGAAGGAATCCACCACTGGGAAGGAATCAATGTGCGAATTGCAAGAAGGAGGGTCATTGGAAGCGGGAATGTCCTGAACCTCTGAGGTTGGAAGAAGTACGCCCAGGCCTAGGCCCAGGCTCCGGCCCAAGAAACCAGGGACGGGGAATGATCCGAAATGGAAGATATCAGAGACCTGGACAAGGACAGAGTAGAGACAATTTCATTGGACTGGCAGAGGAGGATTTTACCCAAGACTAGGAAAGACCGGACTCCATAAAGTTAGGCTTCCAGGAGCCCACGGTCACGATTCAATTAGGAAGCCATTTAATAGACTTTATGATTGATACTGGGGCTGAATACTCAGTACTCCCAGAACTATTGCAGAAAAAGGCATCCAAAAGTGTAGTCATTAAAAGTGCCACTGGTCAGTCAGCTAAGAGGTCTTTCCTCCAACCTTTGGAATGCCAGATTGGGGGACATCGTTTAACCCATCAGTTTTTGTATATACCTGAGTGTCCAATACCTCTCTTAGGTAGAGATATGCTGTCCAAATTGCAGGCCCAAATCACCTTCACTCCTCGAGGTCCAGAAATGAAACTGCCATCAAAGGCAGCAGGAATAATTTCCCTCTCAGTACCTAAGGAACAATCATGGCGCCTAATGTCAGCCCTGCAAGTCCAACCCACATTGGATACAGAGTTAAACAAGCTCCTCCGAACCCTACAGGTGCCACCAGGAGTATGGGCCGAAAATAGCCCACCAGGAATGGCTAAGAATATAGCTCCAATTGTAGTAACCTTAAAACCTATGGCTACCCCTGTATCTGTAAAGCAATATCCTTTACCCCGGCGAGCAGCAGAGGGCATCCAGAAACATTTGGACCGCCTATTAAAATATGGTCTGCTTAAGCCCTGCCAATCAGAATGGAACACACCCCTTTTGCCTGTTCGAAAACCTGGGACAGATGAATACAGGCCAGTGCAGGACTTGAGGCTCGTAAACCAGGCTATCGAGACCTTGCACCCAAATGTACCAAACCCATACACCTTGCTGAGTTTGATCCCACCAGAAGCAACATTTTTTACTGTATTGGACTTGAAAGATGCATTCTTCTGTTGCCGGCTGGCACCACAGAGCCAACCTATATTTGCCTTCCAGTGGGAAGACCCTTTGACAGGAACAAAAGGCCAGCTAACCTGGACAAGATTGCCCCAGGGATTCAAAAATTCCCCAACTTTATTTGGCACTGCCTTGGCGAAGGATCTAACAAGTTACCCCTCAATACCTGGAGAAAAGGTGGTTCTGCAATATGTAGATGACCTTATACTAGCAGCAAAGGATTTTGATACCTGTAAAGAAGGTACAGAGGAACTGCTCCACTTGCTCTGGCAAGCTGGCTATCGAGTTTCCCAGAAAAAGGCACAGTTATGTTTAGAAAAGGTCAAATATTTGGGCTTTGACATCTCACACCAACAACGAGCATTGAGACCAGAGAGGAAAGAAGCTATTTGCCTTATCAAGGAACCCACCACAAGGAAACAACTCAGAGGATTCTTGGGAACAGCAGGGTTTTGTAGACTATGGATACCTGATTTCAGCAGTCTGGCCAAGCCCTTACATGAAAGCACTCGAGGTGCAGAAAAGGACCCATTCGTATGGGGACCTGAGCAGCAACAAGCCTTTTTAGTTATCAAACAACGACTTATGGAGGCCCCAGCCCTTGGACTGCCTAATTCAGAAAAACCCTTTCAGCTGTATGTACATGAACAGAATGGGATTGCAGCGGCAGTCCTGACCCAGAGATTAGGAAGTTGGAACCGTCCAGTAGCTTATTTGTCAAAACAATTGGACTCAGTAGCAAAAGGATGGCCTCCATGCCTAAGGGCAGTAGCGGCCACTGCAAGCCTTGTCAAAGAAGCTGATAAATTTACCTTCGGCCAGACGATGTACGTGAATGTACCTCATGCTGTTCTGACACTCATGGAATATAAGGGTAGTTATTGGCTAACGAACCCAAGGATGGCTAGGTACCAAGGCCTATTGTGTGAAAATCCCAGGATTCATCTACGAGTAGTGAATATGCTCAATCCAGCGACTTTGCTGCCCCTACCAGAGGTAGATGATGAAGAATCACATGATTGTCTCCAAATAATGGATGAAGTTTATTCCAGTAGACCTGATCTGAAAGATGAACCATTGAAAAATCCAGATGTTGTATATTATACTGATGGTAGCAGTTACCTGCATGAAGGTGCCAGACGAGCAGGATATGCTGTGGTCACCAATGAGGAAGTTGTGGAAGCTGAAGCTTTGCCTGCTGGCACCTCAGCACAAAAAGCTGAACTTATAGGTTTAACTAGAGCTCTGCAATTGGCAGCCGGATGTAAGGCAAACATCTATACTGATTCTAAATATGCCTTCTTAACCCTGCATGCACATGGAGCTCTATGGAAAGAAAGAGGTCTAATAGGAGCCCACGGGAAGGCCTTGAAATATGGACCTGAAGTAGAAATCCTGTTAGAAGCAGTATGGGCTCCAGAACAGATTGCTGTAATGCACTGCAAAGGTCATGGACGAGGAAGGGATCCAATAACCAGAGGAAATCATGCTGCTGACAAAGCAGCTCGAGAGGCAGCCCAAAAGCCTGTGGGAGGATTTATAGCAGCCCTCATACCAGAGGTAGTTCCAGAAGAAGTTAAACCTCACTATACCCCAGAAGAGAGGAAGTGGGCTGAACAGGAAGGAGCGGTTGTGAAGGACGGTTGGATGATCCTGCCGGACAATAGGATTTATGTACCTCATCATCTAGCAGGCACGATTGTAAGAAATTATCATGAATCTACTCACCTTGGCGGTACTGCAACCAGAGAGAGTCTCAGTCGGAAGTTGTATATTATTAATCTATCACAATTAGCAACTTGCATTTCACAGAAATGTGTTCTTTGTGCTAAAAACAATCCCAGGCAGGGACCGGTACAACCTCCTGGAATCCAACATGTGGGATATGTCCCCATGGAAAGCCTAATTGTGGACTTCACAGAGCTGGTCCCTTCTAAGGGATTCAAGTATCTCCTTGTGTTTGTGGATACTCTTACCGGATGGGTTGAAGCTTTTCCCACCCGAACTGAAAAGGCACGAGAGGTAACTAAGAGACTCCTCACTGAATTGATCCCGAGATTTGGGTTACCTAGATGCATTGGAAGTGACAATGGGCCAGCGTTCATTGATCAAGTAGTACAAGAAGTATGTCGAGTCCTACAAGTGAAATGGAGACTGCATGCAGCCTATAGGCCTCAGAGTTCAGGGAAAACTGAAAGAATGAATCGGACTCTGAAAACCCAATTGGCAAAATTAACCCAGGAAACGGGATTGGGATGGGTAGATGTGTTACCCATAACACTGTTTCGTGTTCGGTGTGCACCCACAAAAAGACTTAAGTTGTCACCTTTTGAGCTCCTGTATGGGAGACCGCCCTCCTTTGTTCAGGATATTTCAGTTGACCTTAAACAAATAGGAGACCATGTGACACAGGGACAAGTGCAATCTCTCTCCCGTGTTTTTGTTTCTCTTAACAGGTGGGCCCTCGAGCGCACGCCGTGCAGCATTGCCGAGCCGATTCATCAGTTCCAGGCTGGCGATAGCGTATGGGTGAAAGAGTGGAAACGTGATCCACTTGCACCTAAGTGGCGTGGACCTTACACCGTCTTGCTCTCTACTCCAACAGCGGTGAAGGTAGCTGAGGTGACCCCCTGGATTCTGTTGGTTTCTGCTCTCTTCACTGTGCAGCAAAGTGCTTGTCACAAGACAATGTTTACATTCCACAGTCAGAGTACTGTTGGGTTTTCCCACGGGAATGGGAAGCTGGATGTGACGTACTCTGGTTTCCTGTTTTTCACGTGTCTCTCGGTGTTAGTTATTCCGAGGAGAAGGATGGTTGCTTCTCTGCTCCAGCAGAGGCAAGATGCATGTTTGTAATTTCTCCACTTTGAACTGAAAATAAAGCAACTTTAAGCATGTGGCACGTACTGTTCATCATTCCGTTGTGCACAGGACTCTGCAATATCAACATTTAGGTTATCGGGCCCAGAAAGACGTAAATCAAACTGAGGAATGCCGGCAGAGGTACAGAGGAACGGATCGCGTTATCTGCTCTGCGCGTCAAGTTTGATTGATGAAGGTATGTGCTCATGCTCCGAGCAGCCTGCCAGTTTCTAGTTTATGGCTTTATGGCTGGACTTTGTACTTTTAAAGCCGTTTTGCCGCGATAAAGGCTATGAGGCACAAGCTCACAGGCTTGGATGGCTGGGGAAAACGAAAGTACTTTTTAAAAGTGCTTTTGGCTGCAGCTGCTGTACTGTGACGCAGCTCAATTAAAGCAGCAATGATGGCTGAAGCAAAGCTGGTTGATGCTTTTGGGATTCCTAAGCTCAATAAGAAAAATTACACGGAGTGGGTGCAGTATGCAGAGGCAATTCTGCGGAAAGAAGGTCTGTTTAATGTTATTACAGACAACCCCCCAGCTCCAATTACAGATGAATGGACTGCTAAGGATTCCAAAGCAAGGGGAACACTTACATTGATAGTATCCCCAGAAGAGCTCTGTCTGTTGCGTGGAAAGACCACAGCCAGAGAAATTTGGCACTCTTTAAGAGAGGCTCACTTGAGGACAGAAGCTGGTTCCTCAATGTATTACTATGCCAAGCTGCATGGCATGGCTCTTGCTGAAGGTGGAGATGTGCGTAAACACCTGATGGAGATGCAGAATCTGAGACATGAGCTGCAACAGAGAGGACTCAACTTTCCAGAGGCTGTGTATTCCTTCATGATACTACATTCTTTGGGTCCAAGTTGGGAGTCCGTTGCCACTCAGATTGCTGTTCAACCAACTGCTCAGCTCACAGTAGCCTATGTTACTGCCGTGATCCAGAATGAAGCAAATCGCCGGGGTGCTAGCTGCATGGGTAAGGGGGAGTCTTCACAGACGTCATCCCAGAGTGCAGTGGAACCACCAGAGGGCGCCAAAGCTTTGAAGGCAGTGAAATGCTACTCGTGTGGACGTCTAGGCCATATGAAGAGGGAATGCAGATGTCCCAGGGCCAAGACAGAGCAGTGCAGCGGAAGCTCATCGCGTGGAAAAGGCCAAAGCAAAGGCAAAGGTCCGGTCTCCAGGACAACGCAGCACAAGGCAATGGTCTCACGCTTCACCCCAAACATCGCAAAGGTCCAGAAGACGTCTAGATCTTTCTTCGTTGTTGATTCAGCAGCTACCCACCACATGTGCAACGATAAGAGACTGTTCGTGTCTTTTACACCGCAGGAAGGTGCGATTCACCAGGCGGATGACCACACGATCCCCAGTCAAGGCTACGGAACTGTTGTTCTTCACAGTTTGGACTTATCGATACAGGATGTACTTTACGTTCCGGATGCCACACACAATCTTCTAAGTGTGATGCAGCTGAATGAACGGAACATTGACGTTTCCTTCAAGAACAAGAAATGCACCATCACAAAGAAAGACGATTATGTATTGCATGCTGAATGTGTTGATCGTTTGTTTGTTTTATATTATGATGATGTTGTGCAGAATGATACTTGTTGCATTGCAGGTTCTAACAAAAGTTTGCATGCAGGTTGTATTCATGATTTTCACAGGAAATTTGGTCATTTGCATTTTGAGGCAGTATCTAAAATGCCTGCCTTGGTTGAAGGTATGACTATTAAACCCTGCAGGTACCACATGAAGTGCAAGGCATGCGCAGCAAACAAGGTGAAAATGGCTGCGAAAGGTAAGGTGTCTAGTAGGCAAGCTACAGAACCATACCAGGTTGTTCATGCTGATTTAGTTGGTCCACTATCGCCCTCTTTGGGTGGCAATAGGTTCTTCATGGTTCTCATTGATGCATTTTCCAGGTATATTTACGTGTACAATCTCAAACAGAAATCAGAGGCTTTTCCAAGGTTCAAGGAATTCTGTGCTTGGTTGGAAAATGTGCATGGTAAGAAGATAAAAATTCTTTTCACAGATCGCGGGGGAGAATTCACTTCTCAGCAGTTTGAAGCTTTTCTGACTGAGAAAGGAATTCAACACGATTTGTCCAGTCCTCGCTCGCCATGGCAGAATGGGCTTTGCGAAAGGGCAAATCAAACATTGCTTCAAGGGTTAAAAACCTTGCTGCATGATGCCAATCTTCCAGAGAGTTATTGGGCCGAAGCTCTCTCGTGTTTTGTTTACAGTTACAATCGCAGGTTATCTTCAGCGATTGGTTGTACCCCGTATGAGAAGATGTTTGGCAAGAAACCGTACATCAAACACATGAAAATTTTTGGTTCTGACATGTGGATTCACTCACCACAAAGCTCCAAGTTAGGCAAGCGTGGTTTGCATGGTATCTTTCTAGGTTATCAGAAAGGTTCTTACAGAATAATGATGACTGACTCTAAGACAATTAAGCTCACAAGAAGTGTTGAGTACAATGCCAAGTGGGGGGAGAATGTGGGAATTTTCCAATGTTATCCTGATGACAGTGATGAGACTGAGGATAAGCAACAACAACCCACACCCACTGATGAAGGTTCTGATTCTGAGTCTGAAACTGAATCGGATAATTCAGAGGATTTCAAGAGTGCGAAAGCCTCTATGCGACCCTCTGAAAGCTCTGATCAGGAATTGGAAGAACCATTGTTCACAATAGGTCACTTTTCTCCTAAGAAGGAAGAGGAGAGTGTTGAAGACCAAAGGCTGATTCGCAGGTCACAAAGAGCCACAAAAGGCAGACCTCCAAAGAGATTTGCTGATGAATTTGCTAAGACAGCAGTAGCAGCTGTTAAAAGCTCCAAGAAGGTATTTGAACCTTCAAGTTTCCAAGAAATCCAGGATTTGGATTCTAAGGAAGCTGAGCCATGGTTAAATGCCATGAAGGCTGAGCTTGATTCCTTAGAAAAGAACAAAACTTGGGAGCTAGTTCCAGTAGTTCCAGGAATGAAACTGCTTGGAAGCAAATGGGTCTTCAAAGCGAAGACTGATAAAAATGGCAAGATAGTCAGACACAAAGCCAGATTGGTAGCCAGAGGTTTTGCACAGGTACCAGGTGAAGACTACCACGAGACCTACTCACCCACGGTGAGATATGAGAGCATAAGGCTTATGCTCAAGCTAGCTGCAGAGGAGAGTCTACACATTAGTCACCATGATGTGAATACAGCATTTTTGTACGGATCTCTAGGTGAATCACTTTATATGCTTCCACCTGATGGCGTACAGATAAAACAGGGATTTGTTTGTGCTCTAAAGAAGTCCCTTTATGGTCTCAAACAAAGTGCACGGTGTTGGCACACAAAACTCACTGAAGCATTGTTTTCTCTAGGTTTTAAGCAAGGGAAAGCTGATCCATGTGTGTTTGTCAAAGAGGAGGGGCAAAAGAAGCTGTACTGTTTGTTTTATGTTGATGATATTTTATTCTTTTGGAAAGATGTCTCAATGTACAATAACACCCTAGCTCAACTGAAAGAGCACTTTGACATGAAAGATCTTGGTGAGGTAAACAACTACCTATCTCTGGAAATAGAGAAAGATCAAAGTGGTAACATTCTAGTACACCAGTCACGGAAAATTGCTGATGTGTTAAGCAAACTAAACCTGATGGATGCTAACCCTGTAGACACACCGATGACAACAGGTTATCAGGTAGAAGACACTGAAGAAGCATTTTCTGACACTACACTGTACAGAAGTGTGCTAGGCAAGCTAAACTTCATTGCCAGATGTTCAAGACCTGACATTGCTGTTAGCTGTAATTTGCTAAGCAGACAAGTTAACAATCCTACTGTTAAGGATTGGAAAGCTCTGAAACGCATAGCACGCTATTTGAAAGGCACTATGCATTACAGACTGAGATTTAACAATCAGAAGTCTGGTGGTCTTGAGATTTTTGCAGATGCAAGTTTTGGAAGTGACACAACAGACAGGAAAAGTACATCTGGAGTTTGCTACATGTACAATCAGGGTCTATTTGATTGGTCATGCAAGAAGCAAACAACAATTAGCTTAAGTACTTGTGAAGCTGAACTGAATGCACTGTCTTATTCACTTAAGGATTGTGAATGGTTGTTACAATTGTGCAAAGACATGAAAATTCCTGTCAAATGTCCAATCCAGGTTTACCAGGACAACAAAGCATGTTTGGCTTTGCTGAATTCGGAAGGTTGTAAGCAAAGCACGAAGCACTTGCAATTGAAGTTGCAACATGCTAGGGAACATATTCAGAAGGGACTCGTAACGGTGTCCTATATGCCAGGTAATGAAATTCCTGCTGATGTATTGTCCAAGATTGTGTCAAGGGATCAACACTGTACCTATGTACAGAAGTTGGGTTTGTACTGATATTGTACGAACACGCTGCCCAGTGATGTTCACAGAAAGGGGGAGGATGTTGATTTCTGCTCTCTTCACTGTGCAGCAAAGTGCTTGTCACAAGACAATGTTTACATTCCACAGTCAGAGTACTGTTGGGTTTTCCCACGGGAATGGGAAGCTGGATGTGACGTACTCTGGTTTCCTGTTTTTCACGTGTCTCTCGGTGTTAGTTATTCCGAGGAGAAGGATGGTTGCTTCTCTGCTCCAGCAGAGGCAAGATGCATGTTTGTAATTTCTCCACTTTGAACTGAAAATAAAGCAACTTTAAGCATGTGGCACGTACTGTTCATCATTCCGTTGTGCACAGGACTCTGCAATATCAACATTTTATCACTCCCGTTTGAAGAAGTCCGAAGGCAGTTGGACGTGCAAAGGTGACCCCTCTAATCCTCTTAAACTGACTCTCTCCAAAAACCCCTGTATCTAGCCCTACCGGGAACGGGCTAGGTCACGGGCAACATTAGACGACCGGCCTGCTGCAGCCACAACCTGGAAGCTGGCTGACCTGCGCACGCCTGAAGCTTGAGGAGCATCTGAACCAGCGATTGTGAAAGGAAAGATTCTCTTATACAATTAATTGACTGCCCCCCCCCTTGTGGAACAATTATCAGAGATATTACTCATTGGGGATCCTCGGGATATATGTTTTGGTCTTGGTGGTTCCCCATTTCTGTCACTGGGGGAATTATATTGGGACTAATATTTATTTGCTATCACAATAAGGTAATCTTTTGTGGAAGGAATGCATATGCTAGACATCAACATGATTTTATTATTAATCCTGATCCCTTGGAAAGGGGAAGGGTCCTTGAATCTGACCAAATTGACTAAATATGGATTCCGCCATGACCACAATATGTGGGTAGGTTTAGCTGAAATGGTAGCCAATGTTGCAAATAGGACCAATTGCCTTGTTTGCTCTCTTGGGCCAGATGATTCAGAGGGAGGTATGCCCTTATTACCGATACCATTAGATGCCATTGGTATGGTAAGCGAAATACCACACCAAACAGAAATACAGAATTTCCCCGGATGGAACTCAACTAAACCAATACGAGTTATACCTGTACAAGGGGAATTCTGTGTACATAAATCATCAGATGCAGCTGATTCTACCATGATAGGCTCTTCTCATTGTCGCTATACTTGGGATAATATTAAGAATACCTGGGCACACGGTACTACCTATCGAACTCGGAATGCCTTGCCCTGTGCACCTCCTTTTATTCATGCATGGAAAGTGGTATGGAACATAACTGTGACAGAAAAAGGCAATCTAACATACTGCACTGTGAACTCTCTACCTCTTTTGCTATTTCGCCTTCTGTACTCCACGTACCAAAAACCTCAGACCCGATGGTTGTGGTGGATATGTGGAGAATGGGCATACAAGAAACTCCCCTCCAAATGGAGTGGGACTTGTTTCCTGGGATGGGTATTACCACCAATGTGGATTATGCCCACTAATTTGGCCAAGCGAACACGAAGAAACGCTGATATTTCTCATATAGCAGGAGGAAGTACCCAAAGTTGGAGCGGTACTGATGATTGGCCACCAGAGCGCATTATAGCCTATTATGATCCTGCCTCCTGGAATCCTGGTGAGCTCATACAAGGGGCACGGGATCCTATTTATAATCTAAACAGAATAATTCGATTGCAAGCAGTAGTGGAACTTGTAACCAATGCAACGGCCCAGAGTTTGAGACTTATTGCACAACAGTTGGATGAAAGTAGAGCCGCCATTTTGCAGCTGAAAATGGGAATGGATTATGTACTTGCCAAGCAGGGAGGCCTATGTGGAGTCTTGAACTTGACAGGGAATGCCTGTTGCTTTAACATTTCAGATAATGGTGAGGCAATCCGTGTGTTGGCCACAAAGATGGAGAATATAGCACATGTCCCAGTACAAACATGGGAAGGATGGGATATGGGATGGCTCACCAGTTGGTTACCTAATGTCACAGGACTCAAAGGGATACTATTGTCTTGCTTGTTTTTCTTGACAGTAGTGGTAATGGTTTTATGTATGATGCCATGTATCATTTCATGTTTTAGAAGTACAATTAGCAAGATGGTTTCAAATGAAACTCTACCTCATATCATGGCCCTATACAGAGCTTTACCTCAGGAACATGATGAAGGTCAAGCTATCAAGGACACTTGGGATGAAGGTCCTTGAGCTTGAAAGGGGGGAATGAGGCATCAGGCATAAGCCTGCATTTTATTAATGTTTGATCAGGACTTGTATATTAAAGAGAGAGCTTAGATTTTCAAAAGTTTCAAGCCAGCAGTTTACAACCTTGGTAATGTTTATTCTCCTAGACAAGGGCCCCTTTGATTGATAGCAGAAAACAATTCTCAAAGTCGTAAAAGCTGGAATTACAGACTGAGTGAGGACACTGACCCTATATGTTACAGAAGATAAAAAAGGCAGAAATAAATAATTAGGAATGAGTAAATAGTAAAATAATGCCAATGTGCCTCCCAGTAAAATGAGCCAGATCTTCTTTCCAAGGTTAAAGACCAAATGGAGAAGCATCTGGCTGGCAGAAAGAAAGCATTTTTTGGGAAGTCTTTTTAAAGCTGTTTCTTTCTTAAACTGAAGAGAGTTAAAGGGCAATAAATGTTGGGAAGAGCTAATGGGAAAAGCAGCTGGCTGGAGAAGGGGGGGGGAATGTAAACTGGAGAGGCTTCTTTTAAAGCGGTTTTTTACTGTGTTCCTTTTTACTAAGTTCCTTTTCTACTTTACAAAGGCCTTATTCCTTTTAAAAGGCTACCTATGTTATGTATTAAATATATTGTCTTAAATGTAATTATGCAAAGGATTTAAGAAATGCTAGATTTCATATAGTTGTAAGAGTTAAATTAAGTCAGCCACCAGCCTAGCCCTGCCAGACGGAAAGACGCCATCTGAGCAGTCCTGATATATTAGTTGTCAGACATTTGTTTAGAAACCGTCAAATGAAGGAGATCTTTCAATGTTGATGTGAAACTCAAGATCCTTGACATATGTTTAAGATAAAAATTTAAGATTAACCATTTGTTTTAGAAGGCAATAGGGCAAGGAGGGCAAGAGGTGAGCTGGTAATTAAGATGCCTTGTTGAGACACATGTAAGATATATTACTACTTATTTGTCATTTATAGATGTAACAATATATAGCTCTTTGTGTTCCATATAAGGACAGGAGGATATGGGTGTATCTTCTAGGATTGGTTCTAGCAATCAGCCAATAGGAAATTCAATCAGGCTGATTGGACAGAGGTAGCCACAGGAGGAGCAAAGGGGGCTGGATTAAGGGAATATAAGTGCTGGCCATAATGGCAGGAGGCCAGGCCAGAGCTTGGTAACCATATACCACTGTGCCTCTCATTTATTTGTCTGACAAATAAATAATTATTTTAATTTCTCTATTGCTGCGTTGAATATTTCATTCCAGCTAAGCGTTAACCACAAGCAGGGTGCTACACTAATAACAAATAATAACAACAGTACTAATAACAACAGTATCCAACTGCAATGGCTAAAAACAACAAACAACAAAAACAAACAAACAACAGAACTTGAAGCAGATGGGCAAATAATCCAAAACCCCACATAGAGAAATCACAATAGGGGAGTTCATTTCCGTTCTTTGTTGAGACCATCAGGTGATTTCAAGGAACAAATCTCTCTCTCCTTTTAAATTTTGCTTTCAATGGTAGCCAAACCTCCAGTGATGTTTTCAAGACTCCAGATATTTCTCAGTGGTCTGGTTCACATGTCACAGTCAGTCAAACTATTCCATCCCAGATAGAAGGCGTGTACCGGTCTTGAAGTCAAACTATGGTTTCCCAGGACTGCACAAACAGGTCATACCTGCCAACATTTCCCTGATGAAAATAGGGGTGTTCTAAATAATAATAATAATAATAATAATAATTAAGAAGAAGAAGAAGTGAAGACCTTACTTAGAAAATCAATACAACCCAGGTGGTTAAGAAAGCCCAACAGAGACTCCATCTCCTCAGAGTATTGCGAAAGAATGATGTCAATCAGCATCTGATGATCTCCTTCTACTGGTCAACAACAGAAAGTGTCCTTTCATACTGCATCACGGTGTGGTACGCTGGTTTGACATCATCTGATAGGAAGTGCCTACAGAGGGTGGTGAATACAGCACAAGAAATGATGGACTGTCCCGTGAATCTGCTGGATGACATAGCGGAAGAACATTGCCTCAGGAGAGTGAGGAAAATTCTCAGGGATGATTCACACCCTGGCCGGCACTTTCTTGATCTCCTGCCCTCAGGCAGAAGATATAGAAGCAGGATTAGTCGCACCAACAGTTTCTATCCGTGGGCTGTTAGACTGCTGAATGAAAAAATAACAGGGCAACTGACTTTCAGGTTTGGTGGGTGTGAGTCAGTAAATGAGGGGAATTAAGACTAAGAGAGCTGAGTGGGGGGTGCTTGTGTAATCTCACTGTATCCAAGTTGTACAAGTGACAATAAACTATTTCAGTTTCAATTTCAATAATAATAATATCCCGCCCATCTGACTGGGTTGCCCCAGACACAGCGGTGTAGCGTGAGTTGTCAGCACCCGGGGCAACGAAAGTAATTTGTGCCCCCTAACCCGGGGCAAGGCAAGTAATTTGCGCCCCCCGCTGCCGCCCAAACGACGCCGCTTGCCCGGAGGAGGAGGGGGGCAGAGAGGCGAGGAAAATGCAACGGCCCAGCAGCTGCAGCAGCACCGGCGGAGGCGGGGCTGTGAGGAGGGGCTGCCTGGCGCGTCCTCCGCGGCGAGCGCTGAGAGCCGCTGCCTGCCGGGCGCCTTCAGCCCGGGCGCGCGCACAGCTCGTCGGTTCCACAAGACATGCGGCTCCGCTACTGCCTGCGCCCGAGGCTCTTCGGCGACTCCGGAGGCAGCGAGCGCGCCCCCCCAGATGTTGCGCCCGGTGCGGCCGGCACCCCTGGCACCCCCCACGCTACGCCACTGCCCAGACACTCTGGGCAGCTTCCAACATACAGTAGTACCTCTGGTTACGTACCGTCCTCCTTGCGAACGCTTCGGGTAACGAACTCCGCTAACCCGGAAGTAGGTCTCTTGGATGTGAACTTTGCCCCGGGATGCGAGCGGAAGTTGTGCGCCAGAGGCGTGTGTGCAGCGGGAGGCCCCATTAGTGAAAGCGCGCCTTGTGTTAAGAACGGTTTCAGGATAAGAACGGACCTCCGGAATGAATTAAGTTTGTAACCGGAGGTACCACTGTATATACAAACATAATAAAACATTAAACGTTCAAAAAAGTCCCTATACAGGGCGGCCTTCATATGTCTTCCAAAGGTTGTATAGTTACTTATCTCCTTGACTTGGGGGTCACATAACTCCCTCCCCTCCAACATTCCTCCGATGAAAATAAGGATGTCCTAAGGAAAAGTGGGACTTTCTGGGATCAAACCAGAAACCGGGATGGCTTCTGTAAATCTGAGACTGTCGCTGGAAAATAGGGATATTTGGAGGGTCTGGCATGTGGTCTCCTAGTGAAGGAAATTGCAGCTGCCTGGTCTTTTATATTGTTGGTTTAGCCATAAACCAAGGTATGGCTTAGAGTGTTGTCCAAACCTGGCTCCCACTTAACTAATGTTGGTCTGCATGCAAACCTGCTGTTCTCACATGAGACAATATGATATCTTTATTGTCATTGTCCCATACAGAACAATGAAATTGAAATGCAACCCTGAGACAACATATCTCTCAAATCAGAGGCAGAAAAGGGGACCTTTCTTTACACTTAGGAAACAGGGTGGTTTTCGGTTTGTATCAGAAGATGTTCTGATGGAATCCATGCAGCTGCAAGTGATCTAAGTTGGCACTGTATTTTACTTGTATTTAGTCAACCAAGCTTAAAACTTTGAAACTGCCAAGCTTCTCTAATATTGTATTTGTAACTGACATCCCATTCATTGTTGCTAATGAACTTACTGAATTTTCCACAGAACAAAAGAGGATCAGGAAAATTTGAGCACCACATCACTGCTTGAAATTCCTTACATTAAATGCCAATCTTTCAATATCTTTGGATGTATCCGTTACATCCATCAAATATGAGTAGAACCACAATCCTATTTTACTTTCCTTATTAACTTGGGATTTTAGAAAAGTTATTCTTTTTTTACCCCTTTGGCTTTTTACATGTGCTCTTTATACAAGGCTAGCTCCAGTATTCCCTGTTCTGAAGTTGTTTTATCAATATTTTTGATTGTCTGTAAAAATCAAATACCACCACAATTTCTCCTTGGCCCTAATCATTTCAGCGTATGGCATTTTTCCCCTTATATGTTTTGGATGGAAGCAGTCATGGGCTGAAAAAGAATTAGCAACTATTGGTTTCCTAAAGACAGCAGTATTGATGAGTTCTTCAATACTACATCATCCAAAAAATGTATTTTACAATTATCCTAATTGATACAATTATCCTAACTTAGTGGTGCCGTGTTTACTTGAGGATATACTCTCTAAACTCCAATAAAGATTTTTTCAGCTACATATTTCTAAGATACATACCTATCAGGTAAATATTTAAAATAAAAAAATTCCTTCCAGTAGCACCTTAAAGACTAACTAAGTTAGTTCTTGGTATGAGCTTTCGTGTGCATGCACACTTCTTCAGATCTGAAGAAGTGTGCATGCACACGAAAGCTCATACCAAGAACTAACTTAGTTGGTCTTTAAGGTGCTACTGGAAGGAATTTTTTTATTTTGACTATGGCAGACCAACACGGCTACCTATCTGTAAGGTAAATATTTGTAATAGGTTCCTGTATATTTAAGAAACTCATTGTTCCCATTGATAACATTTATTAGTTCAATCCATAAATAGATTTGACAGCTCTTGATCAAATTTGCAACCTATAGCTGTGCCAGGTATCTGTTGGTGCATTGCATAGCATAAATAACTGCAGTTTTTCCACCCTGGGCTGATTTGAGAGGGCAGGATAAAAAAATTAATAAATAACAATATAGATACCAGTCCTGAAATTGAAGCATTTTTCTTTACTGTCACTTTGTTTGCAGACCACATATATTTGGATTTAACAAATCCTGTCTTATTTAATAAATTTTCATATCTCCACAGCCTTTCCTTGAGGTACACTGTTATACAATTATACCACATCCATGGTTACTAGATTTTTTTTTTCAAACCACCTATATCATTCACAAAGGATTGTTCCTGAAGGATAAATGGATTTTTAAAAAATGAACCACAGATTCTGATCTAGGTTTTGAAATAGAACCAGAGTCAGTTATATTTGGGACACTTGGCAGTGGAGAGACTCTTTTGTGAATGTTGGTTTAAAAAGTCAAAACACTGGTGCTCTTCCCTGAGTCTAATAAGAAAATCTCATGTCTTTCTATCTAGATCTCCTTCTTTCAGTTATCAGCATTCTCCCCCTACTTCTGTTTCCACCAGCTGTGATAAATCACCTTAATTCCAAAGATAATGTGTTTTGGTTTCCATTTTCTACCACAGCAAGACTTGTGTCCTAAATAAACCACTCACTCCTTTAGTCTGCTGGCTTAAAGACTAGATCTTCTCGCCTCCTCAAACCTGCCTCCTTGACCCTTGCCCATCTTGGCTTCTTAGCCAAGGAGGTAGACTTTTTGGGGGGGACAATGTTGCAGTAGTGATTCATGCATCTCCTGTAATGCCTGAGAAATTTCTACACAACTCTGCATGGCAAGCCAGCAGAGGGAGCTCAACATGTCCACTGGGAAGTAGAAATAAATTCTCCTTTCCTTTGCTAAGATCTGTTGCTAAAGCTGTGGCACACCACCTCCAGTGTTGAATGGCTCTTTCCTCGCCTGCCCTTTTTTTATACCAAAGCTTCCCAGGCAGTCTGTGGGTAAGGAGAGCAAATGAGGAGATGCTCTGGTTGTGTTTGGGCTTAAACGCTTAGCACTAGGGTGTGTGTGTGTGTGTGTGTGTGTGTGTGTGTGTGTGTGTGTGTAAGGTTTTTAGAAGTTAACCAGAATTTTAAGAAACAAAAAAGGATGTTCTTTGTTAGCAACTCATGCATAGCTAGTTCCTTACAAGTTTAAAGTTATTCAGAGAAGCAGCAAGGAAGAACAATCTCTACTTTCATCAGGCCTTCTCTGGCTCTGCCTCTTTCAGCTGCTTGAAAAGGAGGCAGGAGTCCTGGTGTGCTTTTTAACACTGCGTTTTCTAGGAATGTGCTATTTCCTTCGCAATTCTCTCACCTGGTGGAGAAAGTTTCAAAGAAGCAGCACTGGGGTGCTTCAATGGGGAAAAATAATAATAACAGAGCACTATCAGGTTCCTGTTGCGAGGACAGGCGGAGTCCCCCCAACCCCAGGTGACCCCTGAGCAGAATAATGACTCAAGACAACGTGCTATGGGATTAAAATTGGCCACAACTTTATTAAGTTTCAGATGTAGGGAGACCTTGGCTCAGGCATTGGCCGTTTATCCTTCCCAGTTCCCAGCCGGGGATCTGGGAGACATCAGGGTTATCCAGAATGTGTGGGGATTGGGCTGGCTCTGGAGAACAGATGTTCAAGCAGAGAGCCCACCCCCGTTTCGTCGCTGTCACAGGGGAGAGCAATGACAACCTCACGGCGTATGGCCAATGTCTCCCCTCAAGACCCCTTTAGCGGGGAACCCTGAGATCACCACTGCAAGGGGGGCTTGGGTCACCGCTTCATCCCTGCCCCCCATTTAGGAAGATAGACTAAAGGATTCCACCCATGGCCTGAAACCACCAAAGTTGTGACGTTTTGCTATGGGGAAGGCAAAACCTGCCAATGCAGGAAAATTCCTTCCCGGTCCTTTAACAGCAAGTTTGTTAATACTTTCAATTACAGTGGTGCCCCGCAAGACGAATGCCTCGCAAGACGGAAAACTCGCTAGACTAAAGAGTTTTCCGTTTTGGAGGTGCTTCGCAAAACGAATCTCCTATGGGCTTGCTTCGCAAGACGAAAATGTCTTGCGAGTTCCTGCGGGTTTCCCCCCCCTTTCCCCCCTTTTTCTAAGCTGCTAAGCCGCTTATCAGCTGATCCGATAAGCCGATAAGCCGCTAAAAGCCGCTAATAACGCTAATAGCGCTAATCCGCTAATCCGTCAATGGGCTTGCATCGCAAGACGAAAAAACCGCTAGATGAAGAGAATCACAGAACAGATTCTTTTCGTCTTGCGAGGCACCACTGTAAGTGACTTACCTTAGTTCAGAAAGGTCACGATTCCAGTCGCAGTTTTTTTAAAAATATTTTTTATACATTTTTCATTAACAACAATCCAAGATGAGCCACATCAATACCATACCAAATCATAATACAATTAAAAGAGCCAATTATTCCATTCCAAACTAAACATTTTTGGAATGTTTTCAGTGTGGGTTTAGTCACAGTTTTTAGTGTGGGTTCATGCTGAAAAAACTCTACATTACCACTGAATTGCATGGGTATCACAACCTGCTAAATATGTATGCATTTGCAGCCTGAATTGTTTTTTCTTAAAGGTGGACCACACAGAATTCTTAACAAGGGACCATACAAATTTACAGATCTAAGGAAAAGATTATTCCCCTTCCCCATCTTACTCACTTTTTTGCATCTCCCTCCGCCCAAGAATGTGAAATAAGGTGGAGGGATATTAAATGGAGTAGGATCGGGATATAAATTATGCAGCTAAATGCACAGAGGCATTAATAAAACATGCAGGTTTTTAAAGTGTAATAATAAGAATAACTACAGATTTGTATTTATTTTCATGTAATGAACACTAATATATATATAAAAGGCCCAGTGTTTTTTGAAACAAAACAGAAATGATTATCCCAAGCACATTTTGAACAGCACACATTAATTTTACTCGCGGAATTTTCTTCTCTAGTCTTTCTCCGCAGCTTGGGAACGTTAAGTAAAATGGCATCTATTGTTGGGAAAGGCTCTCCTCAGACAAGCTGCCTAGCCTTCGTTGTTTGCAGACCTTCTGAATGATATTTACTCAACTCTAATCAAAAATGTTGATGTGCTATTTATTTACACTTTATTTTCTCCCACAGACATCTGTCCCCCCCACCCCTGTAGCTATCTGCTTCCCTCGGCTGCTCAAGTTGTTGCATGTGCTTAATAAATGACTTTCTCATCCATTCCAGATTTTATTACAAAGGGCAAGGAACCGCTGGGTAAGTTACACAAAGCAAAATGGCCGACATTAGCTGATGGGAACGTTTGTGGAGGGAAGGAGGGCAATTTGTTTAAACCAAAAGAAAAAGAGACAACATTGTCTCTCCAGCCTCTGAAATTTGTTTAGTGTCCTGCCTATCAACTGTGTATTTGAACAGGTTTCATTACCTAAAAAAAAGAGTGCAAAACCCTTGAGCACTGTTAAAAATATGCTAATCCTTTCTTAAGCAGAAAATGAGGGAAGCTCGTTAACCGTTTTATTCCTTTTCCAAGTGGGTGGATGAGCCTTTTGCGGGAACATAAATATAAGAAAATCCGCCTTTAATGTTAAGCGATGCTAACTTTTCATGCTATTCATAACAATGTTTAACATTTGTCACCTGCACATCCCCAGCATGAGGATTGTTGTTGTTTAGTCATTTAGTCGTGTCCGACTCTTTGTGACCCCCTGGACCAGAGCACGCCAGGCACTCCTGTCTTCTACTGCCTCCCACAGTTTGGTCAAACTCATGCTGGTAGCTTCGAGAACACTGTCCAACCATCTCGTCCTCTGTCAGCCGCTTCTCCTTGTGCCCTCCATCTTTCCCAACATCAGGGGCTTTTCCAGGGAGTCTTCTCTTCTCATGAGGTGCCCAAAGTATTGGAGCCTCAGCTTCAGGATCTGTCCTTCCAGTGAGCACTCAGGGCTGATTTCCTTCAGAATGGAGAGGTTTGTTCTTCTTGCAGTCCATGGGACTCTCAAGAGTCTCCTCCAGCACCATAATTCAAAAGCATCAATTCTTGGGCGATCAGCCTTATTTATGGTCCAGCTCTCACTTCCATACATCACTACTAATAATAATAATAATAATAAATTTTATTTATATCCCGCCCTCCCCAGCCGAAGCCGGGCTCAGGGCGGCTAACAACAATAAAAATAGTTCAACATTCTAAAACATTCATTATAACATTAATTAAATCAAATTAAAATCAAATTAATGGCAACCATCAAGCAAATTTTTGTGCAGATTGCCAGAGGAGGGGGTCAGGCTGCGCCCTGACAAAAGGCCTGGTGGAACAGCTCTGTCTTGCAGGCCCTGCGGAAGGATGCCAGGTCCTGCAGGGCTCTAGTCTCTTGTGACAGAGCGTTCCACCAGATTGGAGCCGCGGCCGAGAAGGCCCTGGCTCTAGTTGAGGCCAGCCTAACCTCTCTGAGGCCTGGGATCTTTAGGAAGACCATAGCTTTAAATATATGGACCTTTGTTTGCAAGGTGATGTCTCTGCTTTTCAAGATGCTGTCTAGGTTTGTCATTGCTTTTCTAGCATGAGGATACTAAGGAGTAAATTGGTTGAATATGGGATGCAGCTCATATTCTTATCTCATTAAAGCCCACCATGCCAAACTTGGTATACTTGCTACCAAGGTGAGGTCTAGGAACTGCAGGTCACCCTGGAGGAGAGGCATCCTTTTGGCTTCAAACACTGGATCACAAAAACAATGGACCTTTGCTGTTCGCTACCCACCTACCCAAGAGATGGGCAGAGGAGGCTCTGTTGCAACCTCAAACCCTGAGCTAATAAACCTTGGAGTTTATAAGGCCATTAGGACCCCAAGGGAATCTCCATGGGGTCTTCTTGGGCTCCATGATCACTGCAGATGACGACAGCAGTCATGAAATCAAAAAATGCCTGCTTCTTGGGAGAGCTTGGCCTCTTGAGGCTGGCACCTCACCCTTAGATTTAGCTGCTTCTCAGGGAAATGAAAATTCAGGGCAACCAACATTTTGAGCAAGACCCACAGTTAAACTTCCTTGCCTGCAGCTTGCCTGGTTTTCCTAGGCAATACAATGACAATGGCTTATTGGGGCACTGGTTTTTTCCCCATTGTTTCACCTTCAGATGACCCTTCCACATTGGCTTATCAACAGAGGAATCCATGACCTAACCCCCCCCCCCACCATGCCAAAATCTGTCATGTCAACTGAAAATGAAGGAGCCACATGAGGAAGTTCAGAAGAAGAGTACTCTTTGGCTGGCTGAGAAAACCATGGAAATGGAGTACTGATGTGACAAATCATGCTACTGAAAATCCTAATTGCTAATACGCTTGTAGGATTGTGAGAGGACACTGGTAGTTTTGTCCATTGGTCCCGAGACTCTCATCAGTTCTGGATTAGAACTGCAGACTTTTGGTTTCAAATAGGGGCATCACTCACAGAAGTCTCAGGTTTCAGGGGCATAGAGCAATATACAGTCATACCTTGGGTTGAAGTTGCTTCAAGTTGAGTGCTTTCGGGTTGCGCTCCGTGGCAACCCGGAAGTAAAGGAACACGTTACTTCTGGGTTTCGCCACTCGCGCATGCGCAGATGGTCAAAATGACGTCACGTGCATGCGCAGAAGCAGCAAATCGTGACCCACGCACATGCAGACGCACAGATGCGGGTTGCATTTGCTTCTGGATGCGAACGGGGCTCCGGAATGGATCCCATTCATATCCAGAGGTACCACTGTAGTAGGGGAGGGGCAGGAAAAATGCCAGAAAGTGAAGATTGTAGGATTTTTGGAGCCCAGCATAATGAGTGTGGTTTTACTGGTTGTTTTGGCCAGTGCCCCATTCTTGATGCACCCCTTCTCTCTATGGGAAGCTGGAAGTAAAAGAATAACCTCACACCATGAATAAAACACAAGAGATGATCCAATGAGGAACCGTTCGCCTTCACAATATTCTCAGAAGCTGCAGGGATGTTTGCCTTTCATTTCCGTTCTCTCCCCTTGCTTGCTTGCTTGCTCCCTCCTTTCATCCCTTTCTTTCTAGAGAATTCCCCCGCCTGTCTGCCTTCAGTTCTGTACAAACGGCTTCGCTGAAGGCACTCACTTCTCCTTCCAGGCTCCTGTGCGCCTGCATGCTTCCGACCCTTGATCTGTGCTTAATGTATCCTCCCAGAGCCTGGCCACTGGGACCGAATTTCAAGGCATATCCATATTAGATTATTGTGATGTTTTTATCTTTCCGTGATTGGGAACCATTCTCTGCAGCCAAAACAGACACTTCTCCGAGGGTGCTGAGTGAATTTTTAGCTCTCCTCCGAGGAGTTAGCTTCAATAAAACATGAGGCCAGTACCAACGCTGAAGGGCTTGAGTGATGTAACATCTCATGCGGTTCATGCATTTCTCTGTACGTTTACACTAGTGTGAACATTAGCCTTGCCAGCCTGTGTTGCTTTAAGTGAAGGTTTGCACGCAAACATGGCCTCCACAAAAGCTACCTCAGGCTAAAGCACTCCCGTCATCGACAAAATTAAGTATTACACTGGGTCTCTGGTGGGCAACTCGGCTTGTGATTCGACCGTCTCGCATGTTTTATTAATGGTGAGAGATTGTCCTTTTATTTCCAGGTTCCCACAGCAGGTGAGCTTGTCATATCCACTAAAGAAAAACCAGAGCAGATTGCCAGCCACTTGCGTGCACAGTTTCGACAGTTCTTAATTTCTGTTGAGAGGCACGCAATATAAACAAAGTTTTGCTTAAGTGCTGGAACATTTGTCTAAGGTTTGATACACGCAAACCTCCACTTCTGCACCATGAAAACAGACAATTTCCCCCTTCTGTTAACTCCGTGGGTGCTGAAGCTAATGTGGTGCTGTGATAAGAATGCAAGTTCATCTAAAGCAGCAGCAATGTTAACCTAATACCTAGGATGTTCAGGGCAAATGAGGGTAAAAGTGAGCCTGAGCATGAAATCAGGAAGTCCCTGGTTTGAATCTTGCCTCTTATTGTGAGTTCAGCAGATGACCTTATCCTAGCCACTATCTCTCAGTATAGCCCCCAATCATTAGCATGTGGCGCTGTGGGTTAAACCACAGAGCCTAGGACTTGCTGATCAGAAGGTCGGCGGTTCGAATCCCCGTGATGGGGTGAGCTCCCGTTGCTCGATCCCCGCTCCTTGGCCAATAAAGCGAGATGAGCGCCGCAGCCCCAGAGTCGGTCACGACTGGACCTAATGGTCAGGGGTCCCTTTACCTTTAATAATACTAGTGTACCTTACAGGGCTGTTGTAATTCTATTTGAAGTGTTTACAATGTTGTAAATTGCCATATAAATGCTAACCATTATCATTAAAAAGAGGGGACGCGGATGGCACTGTGGGTTAAACCACAGAGCCTAGGGCTTGCTGATCAGAAGGTCGGCAGTTCAAATCCCCGCGACAGGGTGAGCTCCCGTTGCTCGGTCCCTGCTCCTGCCAACCTAGCAGTTCGAAAGCGCGTCAAAGTGCAAGTAGATAAATAGGTACCGCTCCAGCAGGAAGGTAAATGGCGTTTCTGTGCGCTGCTCTGGTTCGCCAGAAGCCACTTAGTTATGCTGGCCACATGACCTGGAAAAACTGTCTATGGACAAACACCCGCTCTCTCGTCCAATAAAGCGAGATGAGCGCGGCAACCCCAGAGTCAGTCATGACTGGACCTAATGGTCAGGGATCCCTTTACCTTTATCATTAAAAAGTAGGTTTGCCACAAAGAGCCATTCTTTGCAAGGTAAACAATGTTTTGAGTTCTATTTAGCCTGTTTCTGAATGCACTTTTCTTTTTTAACTGATGAAAGGTTTGCTGTTCCCTCTAGGATCGTCAGCTTACATCCTCAAAACTGCGTCTTTAACCGATGTATATGCAGTAAGAGAGGCTGTTATTTCTGTTCCTCTCCCTATTCCTAGGTCTTGTTACTCAGGCCCAGGAAGGGGTAATAAATGCTCAGAACCAATGTACACACCCTCATCCCCACTCCTGGGCAAAAAAAGAGAATCCGTATATATAGGAAAGGAGGAAGAGATAGATAGATATAATAACTGTAAAGAGAACCATCTCTTGGATATCACACACATATCAGGGACGCCATGTGACATCTTGTTGTGGGACCTTGCATGTTCTCTCTCTTTACAGTGTTCAGGCACGAGTGCCAGGAGCATCAGCCATGCGCAAGAAAAAGGCATTGACAGAGAGGGGGGAACCTGACATTTGCAGAAGCATAAACAATCATTGCAAGGCAGGGTTGACCTCAAAACCGTCCAGTGAGGACTGCATATGCTGAGTGACCACAAAATCCTGAATGACTGTTGGGTGGCTGGGGATAAAGGAAAAGAAAACTGGGTGGGAGCAGGGATGGGCTTGGGTAAACTTTCATAATATGGTGCCCTGTGCGAGGCCAAAATTTGGCACCTCCAAATGGATCTCCATAATTATGATACGATACGATAATCTTTATTGTCATTGTCCCATACAGAACAACAAAATTGGAAAAAAACTACATCAGACATTCAAAAGCCAAAAACCAACTATCCCTACCTGGTTAACCCCCTAAAAACTCTGATACCCCATAATTAAATACAATATACTTCCACAGAGACTACCTTACACTGCGTTTATAACCAAAATCGCATTTGGATAGAAACTGTTTCTCAGGCGGCTAGTCCTACTCTTTATAACCCTGTACCTTCTTCTAGAAGGCAGAAGCTGAAAGAGATCACTTCCGGGGTGCGCACTATCCTGCACTATCTCTGCATCTTTCTTATGACACCTGGAAGCGTAGATTTGATCCAAGGTGGGAAGAGTGCACCCAATTATTCTCCCCGCAGTCTTTACAACCCTGGACAGCATTGTTTTTACTTTCACCATGCAGCTCCCAAACCACACACAGAGACCATAAGTTAATACACTCTCAACAGTACAATGGTAAAATGCCTGGTAAAATTCTGGATCTTCTCAATTTTGCACCACTTCAGCTTGGCACACAGTGGGGGGAACAGCCTGCGTCGCCCTAAATCTGGCGCCGGTGGGAGGAGAAATTGAACTGTTAGTTAAGGGACGCAGGTGGTGCTGTGGGTTAAACCACAGAACCTAGGATTTGCCAATCAGAAGGTTGGCAGTTCGAATCCCCGTGACGGGGGAGAGCTCCCGTTGCTCAGTCCCTGCTCCTGCCAACCTAGCAGTTCGAAAGCACATCAAAGTGCAAGTAGATAAATAGATACCACTCCGGCGGAGAAGGTAAACGGCGTTTCCATGCGCTGCTCTGGTTCGCCAGAAGCGGCTTAGTCATGCTAGCCACATGACCTGGAAGCTGTACGCCGGCTCCCTCGGCCAATAAAGCGAGATGAGCACCGCAACCCCAGAGTCAGCCACGACTAGACCTAAGGGTCAGGGGTCCCTTTACCTTTATATATACAGTGACATTTCCTATTTATAAACGAAACTCGGTGCATAAGTTTTTATGTAAATAACAATGGTATGTAACAAAATATGAACCTGCCTTTTTACAAATTCAATAAAAGGACAGCACAATAAGCAAATGCAGTATTTGCAGCTCTCTCACTAATTACACAGAAATGGCTTAGTCATGCTGGCCACATGACCCGGAAGCTGTACACTTGCTCCCTCGGCCAATAAAGCGAGATGAGCGCCACAACCCGAGAGTCATCCGCGAATGGACCTAATGGTCAGGGGTCCCTTTGCCTTTAAAGGGAGAAGAGACATGTGGCCATAAAAAGGGTAAAGGATAACAGCATCATAGAACTGTAGAGGTGGAATTGGGCCTGAGGGTTGTCTAATCCAACCCTCTGCAATGTAGGAGTCTCTGGGTGGACTCAAACCACCAACCTTCTGGTTAACAGCCAGACCCACTGACCTACTGACCATCTCACTCTCTGAATATATCACAGTGAGAAGCTATTTTAAAGAAGACTGAGCATGCCCCGTAGGCACAGAATGCAGAGCGACTGAGTGAGAGGGAAATCAATCAGGTGGGGGGCAAAATGGAATGGAAAATTGTGGCATGGCTGACTGACAGAATAGGAGCATTCGAAGCTGCAACATTTCGTTGCAGGTCCCACTTGCACATCTATAAACACAATCAAATTACCAGGAAGTCAATCCTTCTATCAGTCTAAGTGGGAAGGTATCAATTGTAGCTAGCATACTGTCATAGGTGACTGTGGTATTATGTGTTATTTGAGTGCGCATATTCATTATTCTGTGTATGAAATGGATGAGTTGGCAGACCTCCCACTGAGTCTTCAGCACACTCATGAACTGACGCTCATCCATAAGTTTGTACAGAATGGATTAGATGACAGGTCTCCTGATGAGTTTTCAGCTTCCATATATTATGATCATGCACATTTGTGTGAATTGATTATATACATCACAAGATTAGATTCTGTAAGTGGTGATAGTGTATTTTATTTTTCTTATGACTGCCATTTTCTTCTTATCAAGATTTGATCCTGAGATATTGATTGTGATTTAATGTAGTTATAATCCTATCTACGTGGGACGCGGGTGGCGCTGTGGGTTAAAGCCTCAGCGCCTAGGGCTTGCCGATCGAAAGGTCGGCGGTTCGAATCCCCGCGGCGGGGTGCGCTCCCGCTGCTCGGTCCCAGCGCCTGCCAACCTAGCAGTTCGAAAGCACCCCCGGGGGCAAGTAGATAAATAGGTACCGCTTACCAGCGGGAAGGTAAACGGCGTTCCGTGTGCGGCTCTGGCTCGCCAGAGCAGCGTTGTCACGCTGGCCACGTGACCCGGAAGTGTCTCCGGACAGCGCTGGCCCCCGGCCAATAGATGTGAGATGGGCGCACAAACCCCAGAGTCTGTCAAGACTGGCCCGTACAGGCAGGGGTACCTTTACCTTTACCTTTAATCCTATCTACGGGGTGCTCTTTCTTTTTTTGGTTCTGTTCTGCGCACACTGCTTTCAGAAAATGCACTATTGAAAAACGTATTGGAAAATATGAGCTGTGAGATTTCATGTGGCCATTTTCTAAAAGTGATCTTGATGGACCAATAGTTTCATCATATGAATAAAAAAAATAATAAAAAATTAAGGAGTAGTTTGACAGCACTTTCCCACAGGGCCACTGGGTAAAATTAGCAAACTCAAACCCGGTGACTTTTTCTGTTCAAGAAGTAGTCTCAACGGAATATTAATTGCAATGCTAATTAGGGTGATGCAGCCATAGCAAGTCTAAATGCTACCACTGAAGACATAATGGTTGCATCTTGCTAGCAGCCTTCAAAAAGTGGCATATTTTTAGATCTCTCCACCCCCCCCCCAACTGCTAGAGCTGCCCAACACGAATAATCAGACTTGGGAGAAGGGAGAAAGCTGTTGCTTTTATAGTCTGAAAACCTATCTACAAGTCAAACCAAGGTTCCAGGCTCAATGTCCAGCTGAGCATTTTCAACTCACTGACTTCACTGTGATTCAATGACTTGTAACATCCTAATTTGCTGGTCAAATTCCACCAAGTTCTAGTGTGATCAAAAACAGCACCTTGAAGGGTAACAGAAAGCTGGAGTGACTCCCCTGCGTATTTCTGGAGGCGGTACCCTCCCTTGGCTCCAGCATCCCTTTTGAAGCATTCTTCTCCTTGATGCCTCTGGGTGCCAATCATTGTCCCCAGCATCTGGTACCCAATGAGATATTGCCTTTGAGAACTGAGGTTCCCCTTAGTTATCAGTGGCTGTTGGCGGAATCCTGTGCCTTCCTCCTTGGAAGTAAGTCCCACTATGTTCACAGGGGTTTACTCCCAAGTAAGCACGTGCATGGTTTTCCCAGTAGTGATGTATGGAAGTGAGAGCTGGACCATAAAGAAGGCTGATCGCTGAAGAATTGATGTTTTTGAATTATGGTGCTGGAGGAGACTCTGTCTTGAGAGTCCCATGGACTGCAAGAAGATCAAACCTATCCATTCTGAAGGACATCAGCCCTGAATGCTCACTGGAAGGACAGATCCTGAAGCTGAGGCTCCAATACTTTGGCCACCTCATGAGAAGAGAAGACTCCCTGGAAAAAGACCCTGATGTTGGGAAAGAGTGAGGGCACAAGGAGAAGGGGACGACAGAGGACGAGATGTTTGGACAGTGTTCTCAAAGCTACCAGCATGAGTTTGACTAAACTGCGTGAGGCAGTGGAAGACAGAAGTGCCTGGCGTGCTCTGGTCCATGGGGTCACGAAGAGTCGGACACGATTAAACAACAACAACAACAACAAGGATTGTGCTGCTTTTCTCCATAATTTTGTCTCTTTCATTTATAAACACTTTTCTTTGTACAGTACTAAGGAGGGAAAACATGTACATGTGCCGAACATGGCGAGCACTAGGCCATTGCCACCTGTGTAGGGGGAGGACATAGGCCAGTGGTAGAAGCATGTGCTGTGCATGCAGAAGGCCCCATATTCAACCCCAGGGGAACAGTTCAGATCTGAAACCCTTGCAAGCTGCTACCAGTTAGTGTGCACAACACTGAGGGGGTCCTCCGAACAACCTATTGAGCATTCATACTGATCTGCCTACACAAAGCTTATGCAGAGGTTAGATGGCATCCAGTCTTTATTCAGCATTCATTCTGACTTGTTTGAGGGAAGCTTATACAACAAAAAGTTGCTATTTAGGATGCTGATGCTTAGACTTTATAGACATTTCGGGGGGCTCTGAACCAGGGTCCTTGTGCACATAAACCATTTTTGCAGCTGCAGCCACATTGCAGCAGCATCAAATTCAGATTGTGACCAACTACAGCAGGTATGTCCAACAGGTATATTGTGATCTACCGGCAGACCATTGGACGTCTGCGGTAGATCACTGGTAGATCACAAGCTCCCCCAAAGAAGCTCAAGAAGTTTGGTTCTCCTAAAAAAAGCTCAACATTTTTGCCTTTGTTGCTGTTTAGTCATTTTGTCGTGTCCGACTCTTCGTGACCCCGTGGACCAGAACACGCCAGGTACTCCTGCCTTCATGGATCACTTTTGCCTTGCACCCTCCAAAAATGGGGCTCCCTAAAAAAAGCTCAATAACTTTGACCTGAACCCCCCAAAATGGGGTAGATCACTGCCAGTTTTTAACACTGTGAGTAGATCACAGTCTCTTTGGAGTTGTCCACCCCTGAACTACAAGTTTGATCTCCATTTCACGTGTACGACTGTCAAACCAGGACTCCCCCTTCCCATACTTTAATTTGGGGGGGGGGCATAAATACAAAACTTTGCATAGGCCGTCCAAGCACATTTTGAGCCATTCTGGCTCCATTGACCTTCACTACATGGTCACAGTACCATTTCATGGACTTCCACATGACTTTATCTCAGTTTGGAACAAAGGAAGGTTGCCTTATACTGAGGAAGGCCACTGGCACATTTCGCTCACTATTGTACCACACTGTATACAGATAAGTAAAGAATGTTCGAGGTATATTTTACAGCAAACCTAGGTGGTGTTTTGTTTTGTTTTTAAAGTTAGGCAGCTATTTCTCTCTACACAAGGCAGAATCCTTGGGTTAGCATCCCTTGACCTTACTCAATCTCTCCTTTGGTCCAGTGGCTGAGTAAGGGCAATGGAGTTCAAAGCTTTCTGCGTTTCTTGAATCTGGGGTGGGGGGGGAAACAGGGCAGTGTGTTTTGGGCCAAGAAAAGGTTAAAACACACCAGATTGTGGTATAATTATCAAATTACAGCATCTAATTTGTAGTTCTAACTTGCTAATTATGTGTGACAAATGTGTGGCCAAGGGTGAATTGTGAGTGAACGAATCTAGTCTTTTGTCTTTGTAAATTCAATGTGATACTTAAATGGAACAAAAAACAACAATCTGTCAAATAATATTGTCTCCTTTTTTATAGATTAAATACGCATTGAAAAAGAACAGCTATTCTTTACCCAGAGAAAAATAAAGTTTTGGAATCATTCTGTCTGGGAAAAATCATAGGCCTCTTTGTATAGCTTGCTCTTTATATTGTTCCAGCTCTCTCTGCTGTGACTGGTTGTTGTGCTTTCCTGCCTCTATATGGGTTCTGTTGCAATTCTGGAATCCAAGACCCAAGTTGGGGGCAAGTATTTGTTGGTGAGAGAACACCACTGGAGATTCAACATGGCAAAACATGCAGCATGGAACTAGAGGCTGTGAAACCTTAAAAATGTGCCCTTCCAGTGAGTCCCAGCATGCCCACTTTTAAAAGCTCTTTCCAAGCTATCTCGCATAGAACTATACAACCCATTTGTTAAGTCATAAAGTGGTTTACTTACAAAACTCTTCAAAGGTCAAATTCATGTACTTTCCCACACAGCAGTCAGAAAAGATGCTCAGGCAGTTAAGACATTGCTTCGTCACAAAAGGTAAAGGTTTCTAACTACTGACAGAGGAAAAAACACTAACTTCAGACTCTGTTCTGGTCTGAAACAAAAACGGCTGGTTAAAGCCATAAGGCTAGAGGAACCAGCTCAGAGTTCTCTATATACTGAATCCGCATGGAGAGTGAGAGCTTTCCTCAAAGTGCAAAGTGATAACATAGGCTAAGCCTGGCAGGGCAGCTTACTGTATGGTTTAACCCCTTCACGCGCTAATAAGATTCAAACATGCTAGAGTTATATGAGGCTAGAACTCTACAATTTCTCCTTTCTATTAGCAGAATATCAGCAGTCCTAAGTTAGTACTATTTATTTCTTTGCTGTAATTTAATTCTGCTTTTCAGACAATTATTTTCTTCCAAAGCAGCTCAAGTACAGTGGTACCTCAGGTTACATACGCTTTGGGTTACATACGCTTCAGGTTACAGACTCCGCTAACCCAGAAATAGTACCTCGGGTTAAGAACCTTGCTTCAGGATGAGAACAGAAATCGTGCTCTGGCGGAGTGGCTGCAGCAGGAGGCCCCATTAGCTAAAGTGGTGCTTCAGGTTAAGAACAGTTTCAGATTAAGAACAGACCTCCAGAATGAATTAAGTTCTTAACCCAAGGTACCACTGTGTATATACACATATATATATTAAGATAGGCCCTTTTATCAGGCTTAGAAACACAGGTAGGCAAGGAAAGGTGAGTGGAGGTGAAAGCTGGAGGGAGATCAGTTCTTCAAGGCCAGAACAAAGTGCTGAACTTAAATGGGGGCATTTATATCTGGTTCAGGCCAAGCTGATCTTTCTTTGCCGGTCCTCTTGTTTTAGT
Source organism: Podarcis vaucheri (assembly GCF_965113315.1). NCBI lineage: Eukaryota > Metazoa > Chordata > Lepidosauria > Squamata > Lacertidae > Podarcis > Podarcis vaucheri. The sequence goes on along the minus strand of NC_138751.1, from coordinate 52,347,847 downwards.
TGCAGTTGGCGACTCTTCTTCCCTTGGCCTACGGATGGGGCAAAAGCCCCAAATACTATTATACATCATGATCATGTCAATAGGTCAATAGTATTTGCTCTTTTTCTGAAATAGAGCAAGCTCTCCCTACTGCCTCTTTTCAGTTTGCTAAGTTTATTGAGGTGCCTGATCCTATGCAGAGCTTAGACAAACCAATAGAAATTTGTGTGCTCAAACATGTCTAAACTGTAGCTTTGGGCTGCAATCCTATACATACTTTCTAAGAGGTAGCCCCATTGAACACAGTGGGACTTACTTCTGAGCAAATATGTACAGTGGTACCACAGGTTACACATGCTTCAGGTTACATACGCTTCAGGTTACGGACTCCGCTAACCCAGAAATAATGCCTCGGCTTAAGAACTTTGCTTCAAGATGAGAACAGAAATCGTGTTCTGGAGGCACAGCAGCAGCAGGAGGCCCCATTAGCTAAAGTGGTACCTTAGGTTAAGAACAGTTTCAGGTTAAGAACGGACCTCCAGAACAAATTAAGTTCTTAACCCGAGGTACCACTGTATAGGATTGCACCATGCAAACATATTAAAATTGCTTGTCTGAAGCCTTGATATAAAAGAGAGAGGATTCCATGGCAACTTTAAGAGCCATGCAAATCAGTCAGCTGGATTTTTCTGTTTCCTAATTTTTCTGGGTTTTTTTAATGGGATTAAAAACCTGTTTGGGATCAGAAGAATGGATGGCTTTAATTCTGTTAATTGTAAAATGGAAATCGGAAGAAATCAATCAATTGATCCTATATTCATTGATCTTAAAAGCTGGCAGGGGGAGGATGAGTTAATTCTCTTGGCAATTAAACAAATTTTGTTTGAGTTGTTGGTAGCATGAAGGAGGGGAGGTCTTGATGAATACAGCCCCATATTAAGTATAGGGAAAATAAGGCTATCACTGAACTGTGTGACTGGAAATCTACAACCACCTCCTCCTAAACCTCTCCCTTGATTCCACAGGATTTTTTTAAAAAAGAGCAGGATTATTCCATAGGAAAACTTGTCCTTGGTTGAGCATTATGGATAATCCTTGCTCCTTGCAAGTAAGTTTGAGGTTCCTTTTTCAGGTTGTCTAGTGTAGGTAGGAATGAATGGAACTGCTTGTTAAATGGTTGCTTCCTGTCTTAGTTAGAGGTGGGTTTTTAAAAACAAACAAACAAACAGAGAGTCAAAAGGAGGTTCATCATTCAATCCAGAAACCTGAACCTTATGGGGAAAAGGAAACCTAAAGATGTAAAAGGGAGGACAGAACCCTGAGACAGTACCTGTAAATTGAACTTTCCTGCTCTTTCAATTGACCAACAGGCTGGGAAAAGAGTAGAAATCATGTAAAGTTACCGTATTTTTCGCCCTATAGGACGCACCGGCCCATAGGACACACCTAGATTTTTTTTTTGGGGGGGGGGAATAAAGGAATATAGGAATAATAAAGGAAAAAAAGGGGGGGAATATCCCCCCCCTCGGGCTTTGGCAAAACTCGGGCTTTGGCAGCTTTGGCATCGCTCTGGGAGCTTGCGGGGCTGGAGGAGGGGAAAGCGGAGCTTCCCCCTCCCCCAGCCCCCAGAACAGGACCCAGAGCCATGTGGAAGCTGCGTGCAGCTTTGGCATCGCTCTGGGAGCTTGCGGGGCTGGAGGAGGGGAAAGCCCTCCGCCAGCCTTCTCCCGCTGTCCCCCGAGTTTGCGGGGCTGGTGACGGGGAGGAGCAGGCTTCTCCCCCCGCCAGCCTTCTAGCCAAGTCGGGGGACAGCAGGAAAGGCGTGTTGCGCCTCTCCCGCTGTCCCCCGAGCTTGTGGGGCTGGCGACGGGGCTCTCCTGAAGCCTGGAGAGCAAGAGGGGTCGGTGCGCACCAACCCCTCTCGCTCTCCAGGCTTCAGCGAAAGCCTGCATTCGCCCCATAGGACGCACACACATTTCCCCTTCATTTCCCCGGTAGTATACTCGTGCCTTGGTTTCCGAATACCTTGGTACTTGGATGTTTTGGTTCCCGAACACCGCAAACCTGGAAGTGAGTGTTCTGGTTTGTGAACATTTTTCAGAAGCCAAACATCCGACATGGCTTCCAATTGAGTTCAGGAAGCTCCTGCAGCCAATAGAAAGCCACGCCTTAGTTTTTGAACTGTTTCGGGAGTCGGATGGACTCCCGGAATGGATTAAGTTCGACAACCAAGTTACGACTGTAAAGGGAATCAGAGTGCAGATGGAGAAAGAAGAAAGAGCCAAAATCAATAGGAAGATGTCCGAGAGATGTGGTGGATCTGAACACGGAGGAAACAGCTTTACTACGAAGAATTGGCTTCGGTATAGAGACAACGTAGACTAGAGGCGTGCTTTGACTTTCAACTGAAGCTACCATGCTTAAAGGGTGGCACTGTGGGTTAAACCATAGAGCCTAGGACTTGCCGATCAGAAGGTCAGTGGTTCGAATCTCCGCAACGGGGTGAGCTCCCATTGCTCGGTCCCTGCTCCTGCCAACCTAGCAGTTCAAAATCACGTCAAAGTGCAAGTAGATAATAGGTATTGCTGTGGCGGGAAGGTAAACGGCGTTTCCGTGTGCTGCTCTGGTTCTCCAGAAGCGGCTTAGTCATGCTGGCCACATGACCCGGGAGCTGTATGCCGGCTCCCTCGGCCAATAAAGCGAGATGAGTGCTGCAACCCCAGAGTCGGGCACGACTGGACCTAATGGTCAGGGGTCCCTTTACCATGCTGAAAGTATGGGAGGAGCCCATAATCCTGTGGGCCTCAGATCATGGGCTGGATTCTGCTTGCATTCAAGCAAATGCAACTACAAGTCCCTTGCAGCCTTGACCTATGCAACACAGAGGGGTGTGATCTCCGTGGGGAACATATAGGGCAGGGTTTGCATGTGTCCCCTTATCTCTGCCCACACTTCCAGCATTTCGGTGTCCAAATGCCTTAAGTTTAGCTGGATGTTTTTTCTCGCATGTTACGGTAATTTCATTTTGTTGTTACGGTTAGCCATTCAAACTGTTGTGAAGTTATGTGGATTCCCCACCCACCCCCATTAAAATGGAGGAGCTGTTTTTGGCTGCCTTGCATTCTCTTCCCATCCCAGGCTGCAGCCCATGCTGCTACTGTAGCTTATTTAGCATAACCTGTTTTGTTTCTTTTTATGCTATCAATCTGTTTTCCCTCTTGTCGTCTGCAACTCAATGCCAAATCTTAATAAAGCCGTTAATTAGAAGCATTTTCTGCGTATCTTTTTTTGACAACCCAAGGATCTGTCTCTAGCATGCCATATTGCAGTTTGCAGGCAAAGGACCGTGTCTCAGTGGTGGAGCATCTGCTCTGCATTGCAAAAGGTCCTGGGTTCAATCTGTGGTGTCTCCAGGTAGTGGTAGGAAGGACTCCTGCCTTAAACCCTGGAGAACAACTGCCAGACAGCATTGAAAACACTCAGGTAGACCGGCATGATAATACAGCTTCCTGTGCTTCTGTGTTTTGACCTGTGGGAACTAAGGGGGAAAGAGGATGGACTGGCTCAGCTATGACTGCAGAATTTGCTGGTGGTTTCCCCTTCCCAGGCTGAAAATTAGCTTTCAGGAGCTACACTGAATGGAAAGGTGGCGGCAGATGTAAGGAGATGTCAGAGGCTGGCAGCGCCTTCAAGGCAGTTGGGCATTTCTCCCAGTGTGGTGCTAACATCCAGTCAGGTTTGAGCATCGTGGCAAGTTGGAAATATGTACAAAAGGGATAATCCGTAGGAAATGTTCATTTAATTCACACAGAAATGAAAAATGCATTTATTAATCAAGTTTTAAAATAGAAAATGGCTAAATGTGTAGAAATAGAAAATGGCTAAATGCTAAAATTGGTTGTTGTTTTTCCCCCACAGTAGTTTTTCTAAGGGACTCTAAGCTCCCCAATGGGTTAATGATTACCTGTTGATTGATTTATGTTACTCAGTCTAAACTGTTGTAAACTGGCGGCTAACAGATTACGGTTGAATCCTGACAAGACAGAAGTACAGTTTTTGGGGGACAGGGGGCAAGAGGCTGTGGGGGACTCCCTGGTCCTGAATGGGGTAACTGTGCCCCTGAAGGACCAGGTGCGCAGCCTGGGAGTCATTTTGGACTCACAGCTGTCCATGGAGGCGCAGGTTAATTCTGCGTCCAGGGCAGCTGTCTATCAGCTCCACCTGGTATGCCGGCTAAGACCCAACCTGTCCGCGGACTGTCTCGCCAGAGTGGTGCATGATCTGGTTATCTCTTGCTTGGACTACTGCAACACGCACTACGTGGGGCTACCTTTGAAGGTGACCTGGAAACAACAATTAATCCAGAATGCGGCAGCTAGACTGGTGACTGGGAGTGGCCGCCGGGACCACATAACACTGGTTCTGAGAGATCTGCATTGGCTCCCAATACATTTCCGAGCACAATTCAAAGTGTTGGTGCTGACCTTTAAAGCCCTAAACGGCCTCGGTCCTGTATACCTAAAGGAGCGTCTCCACCCCCATCGTTCAGCCCGGACACTGAGATCCAGCACAGAGGGCCTTCTGGCGGTTCCCTCATTGCGAGAAGTGAGGTTACAGGGAACCAGACAGAGGGCCTTCTTGGTAGTGGCGCCCACCCTGTGGAACACCCTCCCTTCAGATGTGAAGGAAATAAGCAGCTATCCTATCTTTAAAAGACATCTGAAGGCAGCCCTGTTCAGGGAAGTTTTTAATATTTAACGCTGTATTGTTACAGCGGGCGGGATATAAATAATAAATTATTATTGTTGTTGTTGTTGTAACCTTAGATCAGGTGGCAAAGGTATTGAGCTGCAAATCTGCCATCTTGAAATGGTGGTGGCTGCAAGTCATCTCTCTGAATGCTACAGAGCGAACGATGCATGTACATGGCTCCAATCCCTGATTGGCTGGGGGAAAATTAATGAAGCAGAAGTAGAATACCGTTGGGCGTCAGTAGCTATCAGAACTCGCAAAGAGCCGTGCAAAGGTAGTGTTACATTTTGGGGAGGTGGGCAGTGTTGCCAGTGGCACCAGACTCTCTAAAATCATTATATTCAAGATAAAATTTGAACCTAGGGAACATTTCCTTTGCCACTGCCCAATATCTTTTCCAGTTGTTGCCTGGAATGTTGTGCAGGTGCTGAGAGACAACATGATAGCCAAGCAGCACACGGGAACTACTTCCAATGCCCTAGGAAATAAAAGTTCAATCTTAAAAGAGCTCCAATAAAGCAGCAGCCAAACTTTCAGCGATACGTAAGAGCAGAAAACACAAAAACTCATCGTGCTGAAGTCACTTTTGCAGAACAAGGCTGGTCTGCCTTCCTTTTTCTCTCTCTTTTTTAAAAAAAGGCCACTTCAAATGTGGAGGCAATTTGCATTAATTAAATTTCAATCTGTAGGGTTTATTTTTTAATGAAGCATCAATTTTAGCAACATTTGCCAAAGACAAGCTGGATGGTTTCACACCATATGGGGCAGTGCTAAAGATATATGCTGCTCAAATGGTGTTAATTGCACAAAGCCTCTTGCATCCACTTTCACACCTGGTGAATGAGAGGGAATTTTTATTGAGAGATATGGACAGATCTTGCCAGATCAGAAAAGGCTTTGGAAACAATCCAATCCCATGCAAACAAAAAGTGCCTTCTTAGGTTTATGTAGCTGAAAATGATCAGTGGTAGGATAGGGTGGGACTTTGTACTTGTGAATATAGATACTCAGTGGAGAGAAACCATTGGCCTGTGAAGGATATAAATACTGTGGGTAATTGATGTGCCCAGTAACTGCAGTGGAACAGGCTCAAAGGCCTCAATTATTCATGAAAGATGCATCCCATAATTAAAGAGATACAGTTTAATATTCATTAAATGTAATATTTGTCTGGATTTTGTTTAAAAGGCAAAGTTTAGACAGTTGCATTAAGCAGGAGGTTTCACTCTGGCAAACGCGGCAGAAAAGGTTGGATGTTTTCGTTCTAGTAAGGTTGATTGATAAATCATCTAAGCAGCAGCAGCAGCAGTAGACACTAAGCTCTGTAATGATGAACAAGCAAGTTGCTTAAGATCTCTGCCTTTCTAGGACCAGAGAGAGGAAAGTTTATTGAACTGTTTTAAGGACTTGAAGAAGACGAGATTGCATTGCTTGTTAAAGAGCAATGTGTTACTTTGTATCTTGTAATGTTTGTTTGTAACTATTCTAAGACTGTTTCCATCTTTGAAACTCATTCTTGTGTTGGAGGGCCTTCATTTCTACTCTGCACAAGGTCCAGATCAGGGATTTCATTGCAGCAACTCTTAACACCCTTTATATAATCAAACCAGCCATCGTGCCCACAGCTGCACAGAGGCCCACTATGAATATTCTTGGTCTTGTCTATTTTCAGTTTTATGCTGAAGTGTTATAGAAACAAACATGTTGGTTTTTAGCACCTCCTTTTTTTTTTTTTTTTTTTACTTGAGGGACACATATTCAACTCTGCCTTCTCATAGCTGTTTTCATCGTACAGTATTGCCTCTAGCATTCTATTCCAGACATGAAACATTTTTGACCACTAGAAATTCTCCTGTTAGCTGCAAAGTGAAGTGAGGTGTGTGTGAAGTTTAAAGAAGCCATTTCGGATAACAATTATAATTGTCCGTAAAAAGCCTCACACCACACACTCTCTCTCTCATAATGTATAGTCCAAAAAAGAAGAAGAAGAGCATTTATGACAGAAATATCCATTTTAATTTTTCTTCATACTGTATAGTAGTAGCTTCCAGACATCCAAGCCACAGTGCAATGCTTTGCATATTGATGCATAAGTAAATGTCACCATGTTAGCAGGTGTTTGCTTCCCAGCAAGCAGGCACAGGATTGTAACCTAACTGCAGAGCACCCTTCTGAAATGTTACAAAATATTTTCTGGGCTTGCAAAAAAAAAAAAAAAAAATGTCCCAGAATGGGAGGTACCGTGAGATGGTGGACTTCTGATCAGTTTCGAGTTGAATCTAATTTTACTTTAATTTGTTTATTAAAGTAAATAAACTACCTGCCAACCCTATCAATGCACCTCCCTTTAAAAAGGTTTTTAAATAAGGTAAAGGTAATATTTTGTTGGAAGCCACTTAGAGTGGCTGGTATATTATTATTATTATTATTATTATTATTATTATTATTATTATTTCAATTGAAATGTTTTAGATTTCCATTGCTTTCTGCAACCCCAGAACCGGTGGAAGCAGAACTGTCTACATCAAGATTGCCATTCCTGGCAAGAACCTTCCCAAACCACCACCAGATTTAGGGCGGTGTGGGGGCTTCTTCTGCAGAGGCCGCCAAGCCAAGGGGGTGAATGATGATGATGATGATGATGATGATGATGCCTATATTTATACTGGTAGCTACTGAGAATGGCCATAGAAAAAGCAACTGCACCGAAAGGAATTATTGTGAAAATAAGAAATATTGGGGTGAGGGAGCTGCCAAATTTTGTCCTTGCCCAGGGAGCCATATTACCAAAGACTGCACCTGCCCCAAGAGTTGCTCTGCTTTGCAGTTTCAACTACATGTTAACTAGTTTTAGCCCAGATTCTCTGCCCAGCACGTTGCTTCTAAACAGATGCTCTCCGAAGCCATGTTTATTCCACATTCTTTTCCCCATAAGGTCTTTATCAGCACAACAATATGAAATATTCAATAAGAGGTTATTGCAGTGGCTAAATAGATAAAAGATGAAATGGCCTCCCAACTCTCTGTTGCTAGGGAGGGGAGGGGGGCATTATTCAGAAGGCACAGCGTCACTTATAGAGGTGGTCAGATCTCATCGCAGCTTTGCTGGTGCAAAATTCAGCACAGCTTGGTCAGTATCGTATGCATTCCCAACCACACAGCTGAGGAGAAAACGAGAGCACACGGTGCTCTACCGACTGAGCTATTGTTAGGAGTCCAGTCCCCGGCTTGATAACACAGTGAGTGTAGTTAATTAAAAATGATGATTTATTGTTAAAACAGATAGCTCCAGACAGCTTTAACATAGCTTCCACCCTCATCCATCAAGATGACCCTTCTGAAGACTGCTTCCGGTGTGGACAGAAGCAACTGAACTTTCGCTTCATACGCCTTTTGTTTTGCTTCCTATCTTGCAGCCTTCCCATTGGCCGAGACCTCGGAATGAGTGGGTCCGCTTCCTCCTCTTCCCCATTCTCTGAGAGGCTGTCTCTTAACTCTTTCCCACCTGTTTGTGCTTCCGGCGAGCTTTGACTGTGTTCTAGCTTGCTACCCACCAAAACCTTATCAGTCGGCATTCCAAGGGGCGGGGGAGTTGGCACTAGTTGATGCTCATCCTGCATGGCAGTTAACCCTCTCTGTTCTTGGCTGCTTTTTTCAGTTGGCAGCAACCTTTCCCTGGGAGCTGGCTCATTCATGACAGCTATCCAGTAAGGGAAACTTCTAAGCAATTTCTATGAGATGATGAGCTAGCCTTGCTGTTCCTGCCTTTCTCTAAGGTGCTCAAGAGCTGCTTCCTTTTATTTTATTTTCTGCTTCTGTCTCATTTTGTAGTCCTTGGAATCTCCAACAGTCCCAAAGACTTCATTTCCCATCATCTTCTGTTGCCCTGCCTGCTATCTTTCCCATGGTGGGTTCATCTGAGATCAGGTACTTCTAGGACGGGGGTCGGCAACCTGCGGCTCCAGAGCCGCATGCGGCTCTTTAAAGCCTTTGCTGCGGCTCTGGGGAGGAGGCGAGGGGAGGAGGCGAGGAGCGGAGGCGAGGGGCGGAGGCGAGGGGCGGAGGCGAGGGGAGGAGGCGAGGGGCGGAGGCGAGGAGCGGAGGCGAGGGGAGGAGGCGAGGGGCGGAGGCGAGGGGAGGAGGCGAGGGGCGGAGGCGAGGGGCGGAGGCGAGGGGAGGAGGCGAGGAGCGGAGGCGAGGGGCGGAGGCGAGGGGAGGAGGCGAGGGGCGGAGGCGAGGAGCGGAGGCGAGGGGAGGAGGCGAGGGGCGGAGGCGAGGGGAGGAGGCGAGGGGAGGAGGCGAGGGGAGGAGGCGAGGAGCGGAGGTGAGCAGCCTGCCGCCCGGCAGGCGGGGCGCCCTGAAGCAGAGCGCCCCCCTCGCCAGGCAGACACCCGCAGCGTGGGGAGCCTTGCCGGACTTCCCGGCAAGGCTCCCCACGCTGCGGATAGCAGCCTGCCGCCCGGCGGGCGGGGCGCCCTGAAGCCGAGCGCCCCCCTCGCCAGGCAGACATCCGCAGCGTGGGGAGCCTTGCCGGCAAGGCTCCCCACACCCCACGGCAGTATGGGGTGGACTTCCCGGCAAGGCTCCCCACGCTGCGGATAGCAGCCTGCCGCCCCGCAGGGGGGGCGCCCTGATGCAGAGCGCCCCTCGCGCAGGGCAGACATCGGCCAGCCCCACAAGCTCGGGGGACAGCAGGGAGGCGCAGCGCCTCCATCCCGCTGTTCCTCGACCTGGTTCGGTTTCCCCGACCTGCTTTTGGGGGGGAAATAAAGGGAATTTTTTCCCCCTTTATTTCCCCCCAAAAAAACTAGGTGCGTCCTATGGGACAGAGCGTCCTATGGGGCGAAAAATACGGTATTTTTATAATGACGAATGCCTCATTATTAATTATTATTTACATCAGGCACTGATTATGATTTATGGTACACTGGGGCCCTGATTAATTTTCTATGGCATTTTGGGGCATTGATTATTGGGTATAGCAAGTCGCGGTTGTGTGGAATTTGTGCTTTGTGACCGTTTGAAGTGGGGGTTTTTTCTTGGGAGGCTGGGCGGCGCGAAGAGAGGGATTATTTTTATAATGACGAGGATGACATTGGGCCCTCATTATTAATTATTATTTACATCAGGCACTGATTATGATTTATGGTTCACTGGGGCCCTGGTTATTTTTCTTTGGCATTTTGTGGCATTGATTATGCAGTCGCGGTCGCGTGGAATTCCACGTGGAGTTAGTTGCCTGAAGCCCCTTTTTAGTTGCTTGAAGCCCCTTTTTAAACTTAAGCAGGGGAAAGTTTGGGGAAAGTTTGGTGAATTGCTGCCAAGGAGTGTGGTGGAGTCTCCTTCTTTGGAGGTCTTTAAGCAGAGGCTTGACAACCATATCTCAGGAGTGCTCTGATGGTGTTTCCTGCTTGGCAGGGGGTTGGACTCGATGGCCCTTGTGGTCTCTTCCACATATGTATGTGAGCAGGTCTTCTCCAACATGAACTATATTAAAAACAAACACCGATAAAGCCTCACAGATGACAGCTTGCAAGCCTGTGTGAAAATGAAGGTGACGTCTTACAGCCCTGATGTGCAGACACTGAGCACTGAGGTTCAGGAGCAAAAGTCCCATTAACCTGGTTACCTGGTTGTAAATTAAATATTTTAATTAGCTATTAATTTGTCCTTTTTTCTTGAGATTGACAGCTGACTGCACGATCCTGTATATATAGCATTAAGGCCAGAAACAATATATGCAGTGTTATATTTGTTTTAAATGTTGCAATGTTTTTGCGGCTCCCAGTTGTTGTTGTTTTTTCGGAAACGGGTCCAAGTGGCTCTTTTTGTCTTAAAGGTTGCAGACCCCTGTTCTAGGAAGTTATTTTGGTGCAAATGCTACTACACAATAAGTGTGGGTGGATGTTAAAGGACATCCCCCCAAAAAAACAACAACCAGAAAATGAAAAATGTGAAATCGGCAAGAGGCTTGTGCATCTTACTGGGCATCTGGGAGGGCTGGGTCACCAGAATTTTAGAAGCAGCTCCACAACTTATCTTAGTTTTTGTTAGTATTTTAATACTTTACAACTTTTGTTTTCAAATGTCTGGGCATGTTACCTGTATGTAGGAGCTAAGGTAAAGGTAAAAAACCCATGGACTGTTAAGTCCAGTTGAATTCAACTCTGGGGTGCAACGCTCATCTCCAGACACTCATAAAGAATTTGCCATGTAGTTAAGTTACAGTAAAATGATAATTATTTTCATTTTCATTTTTAGCAATCATATTGCTAACGAGTTTCTGCATTTATACAAAATGACACACAGTAGTGTGTGGTGGTGTTTTCCTTCATTAAAAAAGAGTAAAGTAACCCAGCAAATATTTCTCTCCACATCAGATTTTGATTTGCCTCAAGGAATATATGATCTTCTGGGATAATATTATTTCTTCTTTTTTTGGATCAGATTTAATAATGCAAATTGCAAACAGCAACAATACATTTTATTAGATCTCAGCACTTGCTATCTGTCTGTCAAAATGTTATGAAGTCCTGTAATGATTAATAACTTTGCTGTAATATCCACAAGAGGGGTGGCCTTGAATAACTGATTCCCCTTCCATAGGACGGCTGTTTGGCATCCTCGGTTTAGTTAACATAGCCCAACTGCTGGATCAACTCAGTATGGACCTTGTGCAGATCTATGTGCCAGTAAGTTTCCAGCCGCAAGGACTTATCATGGGGTGGACATGGCTGGAACACTGACCACGGAGCTACGGAATTTAGCATATGTGTCTGTGGAAAGTAGCCAAGAAAATCCAACACAGCCACAGCTAATTTCAAAAGGGAATATTTGCAACAAGGAGGGGGAAATTTGAAAGGGAGAATCAAGGTGTTCAAATCTCTCCAAATGCTTGAAGGTTTCTTAAAACTATGATAACAGATGCTTAGCTAGAACATACAGCACTGTCAGGGACTGGATGGACACCAGGGATTGGTGGCAAGATACTGCTGAATGGTCACTTGAAGAAGGAGGGGTTGGAGACAGACTTGGAAGAAGGGGTCCATGAACTGGGGGAGCCTGTAACAGCCAGGAGACGAGAGTCATAGTGTGATGGCCTGGGATTCGGACTCTGAGGCTGAACCTGAGGGATCCCAGCCTGCACAGGAGTCCCCGCCTCCAGAACCAGCTGAGCCGGGGCTGGGGCATGAGCCTGAAGGGTCCTCACCTGTGCTGGATCCTCAGGTGCAGGCACCAGCTGAGTCTGCTCTGGCTCCTGAGGTGATGGAGGACCCATTGCCTGCAGGTGCTCCACTCTCACCCCGTCAGGGGAAGCTGAGGTTGCCTCTGGGTCCGGTCACCCTCCAGCCTCTCCTGAGCTGCAGAGGCTCAGGGCAGAGAGGCGGAGGGAACTAAGTTTCCGCAGGAGGAGTGCTCGCCTCCAGGCCAGGAGAGGTGAGTCACCAGAAGATCGGGGTCACCCGATGCCTCGGGGCAGATAAAAGCCGGCCAGCCCCAGTCCCAAGTTGCGGGAGCAACATTGTTGGTTGCTAGTTCCTGCCTGAGCTCCTGACCCACCCTGGCTCCCTGCTTGCATGCTTGTTCCTGACTTCACCCAACTCCCTGCCCTTGTGATGGTCTGGGAATCCGATTCAGAGGCTGAACCGGAGGAATCCCAGCCTGCACAGGAGTCCCCGCCTCCAGGGCCGGATGAACTGGGGCAGGGCCTTGATTCTGAGGCGCCTGACCTGTGCTGGATCCTCAGGAGCAGGCACCAGGTGAATCCACTCTGGCTCCAGAGGTGGTTGAGGACTCAGTGCCTACAGGTGAGACTCCCCCTGGGCCAAGTAACCCTTCAGCCTCTCCTGAACTGCAGAGGCTCAGGGCAGAGAGGCGAAGGGAACTGGTTTCTCCCAGGAGGAGTGCTCGCCTTAAGGCCAGGAGAGGCAGCTCACCTGTGGGCCGGGACCGCCCCTGGCCTCAGAGGAGATAAAGGCCAGTCAGCCCGGTCCCAGGTTGCGGGAGCAACGTCGTTGTTGAGTACCTGTTCCTGCCCGGACCCAGACCTGACCCTCCAGTGTTCCTGTCCCTGCCCGGCTTCCTGCTTCGGACCTCGCCCCGCTCCTTGTGAACTGTTTCCAGGCTAGTGACCCAGGACCGGGCTTTGACTACGCCAACGGTAACCTTCCCCCCGGGACCAGCGCAGCCCTGCACCCAGCTTCAGCTACTACTGACTGCCTCCACATTGCACCTTTGACCACGGACCGGACTTGGACCTCGCCTCTCGGGTAACCCACGAGACCAGCACACATAGGCAGGAGAAGATGCTGATTGGAAAGTGAAGAACAGCCACATGAGGAGGGATAGAGATATCTACTGTCTCCCTGTACCAGAAAAAACATTGCGGCAAGAGGAGCAGATACTTAAGCTGAGGGTCGGGATTGGGACCTCTCTACTGCTGCAACTGCTACTCATCAGGTGTGCACCTAGGAGTAGCTGACAGAGGTAGGGCTGATGTACATGCCTTTTCCTAACTTGCAAGCATACTTCTGACAATAAAACGTAGATTCCTCACACTGGACATTCCGTGTCTGACACCACAGATTGGAAAGGTGTCAATATGTCTAAGGTCAGGGGCAGGGAATCTGTCACCTTCCAGATATTATTGCTCTCCAGTTCCCGTCAACCTGGCCATTGGTCATAATGGTTGGGGCTGATGAAAGTTGGAATCCAGTGGCATCTAGAGGGCTACAGGTACCCTGTCTTTGTCCAAGATCAAATGGTTAATAAGCAGAGTCAAGGGAGATATGAAAGATAAGGAAACATCTGCAAGAAAATGGAAGCCTTGTCCAAATAAGGAGAACACAAAGGAACAGGGACTCTGATGACAGCTCCCACCACAACACAGGAAGCTGACAGTAAATGGACACAAAAAGTGTATCTAGTAACAAGACTGGAAGATATTTAAAGACTATTTGAATAAATATTGTAACATTAAAAGTTACCTGAAAGTACTAAATGGGCCTAGGATTAAATTAGGATTAAATTAAATAAATGAGATTTATAATGTTAAGAAAAGTTAAGAAATTTGACTATAATTGGAATATTATTTTTGAATAATGATATTGGAAAACTGCTACATTCAGTTACAAGGAAATTCAGATGGGAGGGACTAGAGGAAGTCAAGCAATATGTTTATGAGGTTGGAAGTTTAATTAATTAATTAATTTGTATTGTTCATGTGTGTGTTGTTATATCTTTGCTTGTTACTCATTTTATTTGTTTTATTTCCTTTTTTATTTTTGTTTCTTCTGTTTTACAGTAGGTGTTATATTTGTATGAAACTCAATAAATATTATTGTAAAAAAAAAAGTGCATATAGTAACAAAAGAATCTGACAACAGAAAAGAAGATGCTATGGAATTGGTTTACCACTATAGTCTTTGTAACAAGGCTTGTAACTGGAACAGAAACCTTCACATTTTCTTCTCTTGTATGGGCTGGTTGCATTGTTTCTGCAATATTTCAAAAAGCAATAAACTGTGGAGTTCTGTCATCGTGCCGGAAGGGCTCTGTGAGTAAAGGGTTCTGTAAAGAGAAAATTTGCATTCGCAGACATGAATAATAAGCAGATGTATCTGTTTTTTTTACAAAAACTCTGGGAGGAATCCACAAGAGGAGACCAACTTTTGAAGCCAACACAGAGCAGTGTGCGGCTTAAAAAATACCGGACCCAAGTATTAGGCCAGCCATATTTTACTAGCTTCCAGAGAGGGTAGGTAGGTATAATGGGAAATGACCTTGCTGCTTCTTTAAGCAGTGCCGTATTGTACCTGGACAGTGTGTGGTCCATTGAGGAAGCCATTATTATTATTATTATTATTATTATTATTATTATTATTATTATTATTATTTCTTATCTGCCCTTCACCATAAGGTTCCAGGGCACGTTACATCAATTTAAAATACAATGTTTTAAATCACAATACTTATTATTAAATCAGTTTAAAACAAACTGCTTTTGAAGTCAAAATAAAAAAAAAATTCCTTCCAGTAGCACCTTAAAGACCAACTAAGTTAGTTCTTGGTATGAGCTTTCGTGTGCATGCACACTTCTTCAGATACACTGAAACAGAAGTTGCCAGATCCTTCTATATAGTGAGAAGGTGGGGAGGGGTATTACTCAGAAGGGTGGTGGGAATGGGAGATTGGCAGATAGCTGAGATGAGCCTGTTGACAACTCTTAACGACTGCAATAGGTCTTACAGGAAAAGGCAAGGGGTGAAGAGGTGAAAAATGGCTGGAAAGAGAAGCTGCTGAATTGCAACTCATTAGTAAAGGTAAAGGTACCCCTGCCCGAACGGGCCAGTCTTGACAGACTCTGGGGTTTGTGCGCCCATCTCACATCTATTGGCCGGGGGCCAGCGCTGTCCGAAGACACTTCCGGGTCACGTGGCCAGCGTGACAACGCTGCTCTGGCGAGCCAGAGCCGCACACGGAACGCCGTTTACCTTCCCGCTGGTAAGCGGTACCTATTTATCTACTTGCCCCCGGGGGTGCTTTCGAACTGCTAGGTGGGCAGGCGCTGGGACCGAGCAGCGGGAGCGCACCCCGCCGCGGGGATTCGAACCGCCGACCTTTCGATCGGCAAGCCCTAGGCGCTGAGGCTTTAGCCCACAGCGCCACCCGCGTCCCCACCCGCAACTCATTACCAAACTTAAAACCATGGAGAGACCTGGTCTGAACAAAGACATTGGATTCTTATCTCATTATACGTGACTAAGCCATTTTTCACCTCTTCACCCCTTGCCTTTTCCTGTAAGACCTATTGCAGTCGTTAAGAGTCGTCAACAGGCTCATCTCAGCTATCTGCCAATCTCCCATTCCCACCACCCTTCTGAGTAATACCCCTCCCCACCTTCTCACTATATAGAAGGATCTGGCAACTTCTGTTTCAGTGTATCTGAAGAAGTGTGCATGCACACGAAAGCTCATACCAAGAACTAACTTAGTTGGTCTTTAAGGTGCTACTGGAAGGAATTTTTTTATTTTGACTATGGCAGACCAACACGGCTACCTATCTGCTTTTGAAGTGGAAGTGAAACCAAATCAGTCCAGGGCAAGACAGAGTAACTAACTCTCCTGGAACTGCTTTCCCCTGAAAACTTTGTTAAATGCCTCAGCATCACCTTTTGTTCAGCAGCACAGCTGGAGCTCACCATGTTAATTCTTGCTTAGAGGTGTCCCTAGGGTCAGCCCATCCATGAGGCAAGGTGAGGCTACTGCCTCAGGCAGCAGGACCCACAGGGGCAGCAGATCTGGCCTCCAAGGAACTCATCACCTGCAAAGTCTACAGAGACACAGGCCTCTCCCCATGCTACCCTGCAAAGCTGAGGTCATCCAAGCAATGTTGCGATGTCACCGAAGAAGTATGGCAAGATCAGCAGAACATCCTTTGAATCCTAAGCAATGAGTTCACAAGTTCAGCAACATGCCCTGTGACTTGGATTGTATTTATGGCTTCAGCAGTTATCTTTCACCATGTCGGTCTCTTTAGTAAAAATCTCTTCATGCTCATGATGATGACCACCAGTCACCTCCCTTTAAAAAGCTCAAAAACTCTAAGCAATGACAATGGGTAGATCACTGCCAGTGTTATTATTTATTATACCAGGAGTGTTAGGATATTTCTGTTCCACCTTAAAAGGGAGCAGGCTTTGAGAGTCACAGAGTCTGCGTATTTCCTGTTCACAGGATGTTTATGTTTCCTATTGCTTTCGTTTTCTCTCTGTGTCTGGAGACACTGATGCAGGCAGTCATGTTTTTCTTTGTTCTGGTCAACGCTGAATAAAACTTGTAAATAATGCTCTCCTGAGTGCGACTTTGGCTGTGAACTATTCTGCTGATAGAGTGTGCATGAGCTCTGGAATGTGGCAAGCTATTTTCTGGAAACTCGTGTCACTAATTGCTGATACTGTATCTACGGGAGATCGATGGATCGTCCGGCAGCTGGCTTGGGGGCCATGATGGACTTTGTCTCCCTGGCAGTATCCCAACAGGGAGTAGATCACAGTCTCCAGAGAGCTGGATGTGCCTGCCATAAGGGGATAAAACCTGCAAGCTTGGCACTACTAGCTGTTAGATTATGCATCTTCAAACAGCCAAGCCCTTGTCAACCAGACTTCCATCTTCTGTGGAGGCCGAGGCTTTCTGGTTGATGTCAGAACAAAGTTTTTCTTCACAAACTGAAGAGCATGTTAAAGTAACCAAAATAAATATTAATGTGCAGCACTAAACAGAGAGAGAGAGAGAGAGAGAGAGAGAGAGAGAGAGAGGATAGCACAAGTGTCGGCCGCTGTTTGTCTTCATACAACAAATTGGGCCAATGAAACCAAGTCTTGGAATGTTCTGACTAAAATATAACTAAATTCAATGCAAATAAAGGCATAAAGGCCAGCTAAGTTAAATGGAAACACACATTCAAATATTATGTAATTTTGTAGGACTTGTCCATAACAGGACCCATGCATGCTCATGTGTCTCTGGCACTATTAGTGTTACAGCTAAAACAAATTCCTACATTTTTTCTTTAACTCATGCCGCTGTGGTGTAAACCACTTAGCCTTCGGCTTGCCGATCAGAAGGTCAGTGGTTCGAATCCCCGCAAGGAGGTGAGCTCCCGTTGCTCAGTCCCAGCTCCTGCCAACCTAGCAGTTCAAAAGCACGTCAAAGTGCAAGTAGAAAAATAGGCACCACTCCGGTGGGAAGGTAAATGGTGTTTCTGTGCGCTGCTCTGGTTTGCCAGAAGCGGCTTAGTCATGCTGGCTACATGACCCGGAAGCTGTACACCGGCTCCCTCAGCCAATAAAGCGAGATGAGCGCCACAAGCCCAGAATCGTTCATGACTGGACTTAGCTGTCAGGGGTCCTTTTCCTTTATGACCTGGGGTGAACTGTCAGGGGAGGAGAAGGAAAGCTACTCAGGAAGTCTCAGTTGGAAATGGATGCATCCTTGCACCTTTGACTTAAAATTGCAATCCTATATACATTTGCCTAAGTGTCTGAGTGAACTCAGCAGCACTTTTGAGTAAGTGATGCTTTGTGGATGTCTGATTTAATCTGCACCTCCATTGCAGCAGCATATAATATTCAGATAATTAATTCTGAATGACCCAGACTCCCCACACTCTTTCTTTTACTTAAAATTCAGCCAGGAACCAACACACCTCCCCAGTACACACATACACAGACTCCTTGGCTGACTTCCCTAAATTATTTGCTGATCAAGGAGTAAAGCACATGTCTAATTAACACTCAGCTAGCTTATAAAACAATGTTGGCTCTTTTGAAAACTGCTGTCCTTAATTAGGCTATTTCTTTCTAACTGCTTGAAAATAGTTCAAATTAGAATAGAGAGAATGACTAACATACCCAAAAAGCCATTATTAAAATCTGAAAAAGCCCCATCCATAGCAAAAGATCATTAGACTGAATTGCAGTTCGTTTGCAAAGATGGCACTTTGAGATTGTTCCTTACAAAAGCCATTCTAAACTAGAACAAGGATGCAGTCTAATAAAGAGGATTAACAAAGCCTTGAAGAAATGTAGAAATCATCTTGCAGCTCATCAAACAGGAAATTGTTATTCCTTGACATAAAAGAAAGATTACACATTAGGAGCCTGTTGGAGGAGGGGATGTCCTATTGTGTGAGGGCAAGAAGCAGGATTTTTTCATTGATAATGATAATAGCATCCTCTTAGTACAAATAACTAGTCTGCAATCCTAGGCACTTGCCGGTATGCTTGAGGAAAAACGCCCGTGAGCTGTGTGGTACTTGCTTTCAACTATGCAAACATTTGAGTTGGACAACACACTTGGCAGCCACATCAAAGCTTATAATTTTATCTGTTTCGTTTTATACAGCACCTTTGCTCCCATTATGGTTCATATTATAAGATACTGTAAATATAGTATTAAAGGTAAAGGGACCACTGACCATTAGGTCCAGTCGCGGACGACTCTGGCATTGCGGCGCTCATCTTGCTTTATTGGCTGAGGGAGCCGGCGTACAGCTTCCAGGTCATGTGGCCAACATGACTAAGCCGCTTCTGGTGAACAAGAGCAGCGCACGGAAACGCCGTTTACCCTCCTGCCGGAGCGATACCTATTTATCTACTTGCACTTTGTGCTTTCAAACTGCTAGGTTGGCAGGAGCAGGGACTGAGCAACGGGAGCTCACCCCGTCGTGGGGATTTGAACCACCGACCTTCTGATCGGCAAGCCCTAGGCTCTGTGGTTTAATGCACAGTGCAACCCATGTCCTTCTAATATAGTATTAAGGCAAGTATTAAAACAATGGTATGACTTGGTGCAACAGATTTATCTGTTAAGGATATCTTAAGGCAGGCATAGGCAAACTCCGGCCCTCCAGCTGTTTGGGACTACAATTCCCAACATCCCTAGCTAACAGGACCAGTGGTCAGGGATGATGGGAATTGTAGTCCCAAACATCTGGAGGGCTGGAGTTTGCCTATGCCTGTCTTAAGGTGATAGAATCCTAGCCCCTTTCATTTGTTACTCAAGGGAAGGGCGTCTACATGATGAAAAGTGCCACAACTCCAGAACCTCAGTATCATAAATGATGACTTGATAAAGAGACTCCACCTAAGGGAGAATGGCTTATAAAACTGATGGACTATGCAGAAATTGTGAAACTGACTGCTAAAATAAGGGGACAAAATGATGATCTTTTCATCACTGGAGGCCATTGGTGGACTACCTATCGAATTATTATTCTTATACGAAATAATGTGGAAGATTTGAGATATGAGCAATGGAAGAATGTATAGAATGAATTTGGGGGGGCTTAGAAAATAAATGTAGATGTGTTTTAATGCAACTATTAAGGGGAAATTAAAAAAACACATCAGGGAAGGAGGGACAGGAAGTCAAGAAGAAAATATGTAACAAAAAAAATGATATATATGATGGAGTTATGTAATAATTTGGAAGATTTAATAAAAATCGTGGTAAAAAATGACTACCCCCCCATGGTTATGTGTTAGGCATTGATGTTTGCTGTGGAGAAAACTACATTCCTAGACTTTCAAGTGATGTGGAGAATTGATAGTGTCAGATAAGCAGCAGAGCTCTGTGTTGCTTCTACACATGCAACCCAAAATGTGAATAATAATAATAATAATAATAATAATAATAATAATAATAATATTTATTACTTATACCCCACCCATCTGGCTGGGCCTCCCCAGCCACTCTGGACGGCTTCCAACAGAATATTAAAAAACACGATAAAATATCAAACATTAAAAACTTCCCTATACAGGGCTGCCTTCAGATGTCTTCTAAATGTCAGATAGTTGTTTTTTTCCTTGACAGCTGGTGGGAGGGTGTTCCACACGGCAGGTGCCACTGCCAAGAAGGCCCTCTGTCTGGTTCCCTGTAACCTCACATCTTGCAGTGAGGGAACCACCAGAAGGCCCTTGGAGCTGGACCTCAGTGTCCGGGCAGAATGAAGGAGGTGGAGACGCTCCTTCAGGTATACGGAAGAGAATCCTAGACTCGTAGATGGAGTTGTGCCATTAAATGTACCAGCACTTAGAATGCTGCCAAGGCCAGTCACGTGGTTAGTCAAAGTCAGTCACCTGCCTCATATCTCAGTCAGCAGATGATGGGGCCCACAATCATCCCAGCTTCTCCACTTGGCCACCTGCATACTCCAGGCCTGTACTGGTGGCAAATAGCCTTCCTTACCTCCCAGCCCTCTCTGTGTTTATCGTCAGGTTTGCAGCTGTGTCCCCGAATTTGCCAATAGCTAGAATTCTGCCTGTTGTCTTTGTCCATGGAGTTTTCTTGGCAGGGATACTGGAGTGGCTTGCCAGTTCCTGCTCCAGGTGGATCACGTTCGGTCAAAACTCCCCACTATGACTTGTCCATCTTGGGTGCCCTGCTCGGCATAGTTCATAGCTTCTCTGAGTTATTCAAGCCCCTTCGCCACGGCAAGGCAGTGAAGCTATGGTTTTCCCAATAGTGATGTATGGAAGTGAGAGCTGGACCATAAAGAAGGCTGATCGCTGAAGAATTGATGCTTTTGAATTATGGTGCTGGAGGAGACTCTTGAGAGTCCCATGGACTGCAAGAAGATAAAACCTATCCATTCTGAAGGGAATCAGCCCTGAGTGCTCACTGGAAGGACAGATCCTGAAGCTGAGACTCCAATACTTTGGGCTCCTCATGAGAAGAGAAGACTCCCTGGAAAAGACCCTGATGTTGGGAAAGATGGAGGGCACAAGGAGAAGGGGACGACAGAGGACGGGATGGCTGGGCAGTGTTCTCGAAGCTACCAGCATGAGTTTGACCAAATTGCGAGAGGCAGTG
The DNA here is from genome assembly GCF_965113315.1 of Podarcis vaucheri. Lineage (NCBI taxonomy): Eukaryota > Metazoa > Chordata > Lepidosauria > Squamata > Lacertidae > Podarcis > Podarcis vaucheri. The sequence goes on along the minus strand of NC_138751.1, from coordinate 52,326,739 downwards.
GAAGACAGGAGTGCCTGGCATGCCCTGGTCCATGGGGTCACGAAGAGTCGGACACGACTAAACGACTAAACAACAACAAGAATTCTGCATTTGTGCCAAAGGGTATTATCTGTCTTAATTATCTATAAAATCCTTGTTGGTTAATTCACTGCATTCAGATTAAGAGCTAAGGCAGTCAAAGACCTGAAATTGCTACTGAAACAAATACCTATTTGCCTTCACTGGCATGTCACCAGCAGCCTCTCTGTTTTACTTTACTTTAAATCTGTTTTCCGAGCACTCGTAGTAAACTAAAAATTAAGTTTAGGATTAATCTAAATGTTTCAGCTAGCTTTGCAGGAAGTTCACAGTGCACTTGCATATTGCCTAATGTTTCAGAATAAATGTCAGACCTTTTGTTATTTTCTTAGTGCTTTGTTAACTATTCTGTGATAAGAAAAATCAGAGAAGGGTTACATTTTCCTGTCAGTGAAAACTTGCATTGCTTTAATTGTCTTTGACCCAGAGAGTGAAAGAATCACATACACACCCCAAAAAAATCTCATTGGAAATTGAAATTTGCATGTTTACCTATATAACGAAGGGGAATTATTGGCTGTACCTAATAGTGTAGAAATACTGAATGTCAGAAGAAACTATTCTCTGAGATCATCCTCTGAGACCCTTCTTTGTGTGTCTCCTTCATGAGAGGTCTAGAGGGCAGCAGCACGAGAACAGGCCTTTTCTGCAGTGGCCCCTATTTTTTGAATGCTTTCCCCAGGGAGGCTTGCCTAGCACTTTCATTATACACCTTTAGGCAGCAGGCTTTTTAGCTGATTAACATCAGATACCCGTTTGAATGTGTTGTGGGAAGGGAGGTTATTGGTTTGCTTTTGCTTTTTATTTTGTATTTTTTTGCATCTCATATTTTTATGCTGTGAACCATGCTGTGCTCTATGGATGAAGGGCACTATGCAAAGTAAATAAATAAAAATAATAAACAAACAAACAAACAAAGCTAATTAGCTATTGCTTTCTCTTCCACACAAATAAAACCCCACTCCTTGTTTCTGCACACTGTAGTGCAGGGGTAAGAAACAGGTGGACCTCCAGGCATTGATGATGATGATGATGATGATGATGATGATGATGATGATTTATTACTTATACCCCACCCATCTGGCTGGGCCTCCCCAGCCACTCTGGACGGCTTCCAACAGAATATTAAAAAACACAATAAAATATCAAACATTAAAAACTTCCCTAAACAGGGCTGGCTTCAAATGTCTTCTAAAAGTCAGATAGTTGTTCATTTCCTTGACATCTGATGGGAGGGTGTGCCAAAGGGCAGGCGCCACTCCCGAGAAGGCCCTCTGCCTGGTTCCCTGTAACCTCACTTCTCGCAAAGAGGGAACCGCCAGAAGGTCCTCAGAGCTGGACCTCAGTGTCTGGGCTGAATGATGGGGGTGGAGACGCTCCTTCACGTATACTGGACCAAGGCTGTTTAGAGCTTTAAAGACCAGCACCAACACTTTGAATTGTGCTCAGAAACGTACTGGGAGCCAATGCAGGTCTTTCAGGACCGGTGTTATATGGTCTCGGCGGCTGCTCCCAGTCACCAGTCTAGTCATCCCTGACTAAGGCTGAGGGAACGGGGAGTCCACCAGTTGGGTGACTACGGTCTCTCAGCCCCACTCTAGTATGACCCGGTCATGGTGCATTTCTGCCAGTGAAGGAGAACTGTGGTTTCTGTGGCACACAATTCAGATGGGAGGGAACTGCCCCTTCCTCACCCAAGGCCATTTGGTCACTGGGGCAAGTTTCATCCTCAACTCCTCAGTTGCACACTCTTTTATTTCTTGTGTCGGTGAATGTATAGCCGTTTGGGAGAAAGGAAAGCAGCAACCCTGGGGAGAAGATTATGGCGGCCGCAAACCTGCTAAGCACCCCTTATCAGGAAGCTTAGCATCCAGAGAAAGAGACTTCCTAGGTGGTGGTGGTGGGGGGGAAGGGGAGTCCCTGCAATATACATGCCATCTCACCTGTCATAATGACATCCACTTTGCTAATTTATGCATCCGCAAGCCTGAAAAGAACTTAATGCGTTTGGATTATATTAAAAAAACAACAACCCAACCCAACCCCCCAACAACTAATAAAATAAAGGAGGGAAATCTGCTAATGGCCAATTGCAAAGTACAGAGAGGCATTATTACATTACGGCTAATGCACATAAAGCATCTCCCATTGAAAAAGGTTGGCGGCTTTATATCCTATTAAACATATCAAAGTTGTGCTTCTATCACAAATCCTTTTATACACGGGTTTTAACAAATATGTCCTCTAATGGAGTGTAACAGCTGCTTTCAAAATGCTATGCGCATGTGGTGCAAAACATAAAGTGAAATCGCCAAATATAGAGCAGGAAAGACAATTTTGTCTGGGGCCTGATGGTTGGAGGAATTGATTTCAATATTTGTGTTCCTCAGGCAAGAGTTGACTAGGCATTCATCTGAATAGCAAGAATGTAATAGTATTGCACAAGCTGTAAATGTTAAGAGTATGTTCCCTGACTTGAGGGCTGCAGTTTATTGTACTCTTTGATGTTTCCGAACTCAGTTGTACCTTTTTGACAACATCAGTATAGAAATAAAAAAGAGCAGCTCCTGCATTCTAGTAAAATCAAAACCCGCAATGCAGAACAATGATACACTGATGAAGGTGCCAGCCAGGTTCACCATCGGGGGTGGGGTGGCAGGGTTCCCCCAAAATTTTTAAACGAGGGGGGGCAAACCCCCTCAATATTTCACAGAAACCATGCACATGCCATGCGACTGCCAGGAGCTCGTTCTACACTTGAGTAGGACCCTGGCAGAGATACATGCCCAACTGGCATGTCCTCTCTCTCCTGGTCATTCATTCGGGAGTTTCAAAAGCTTTCTTCTGCCCAAACATCACAGCGACCGATGCCAACAGACACCGGCACACTTAGGGATCCGCAGTCTTCACAGCTTGCATAACAGAACTCAGCATTTTGGCTAATCTACGTTATTTACATATAAACACACACGGAGCACTGCAACATGGCTCCCTCTCTCTCTAGCATCAGACAGCAAAGAGGAAAAGTACAAAGGACAATAGTCCCACTTCATGGAACACGGTAACACAAACATCCTGTCTCCGTCACTTCCCGCACTGTGGAGTCAAAACATACACCATCATGTGATAGACAACAATCCCATGACTGCAATCATGGAGCAGGAATTCTAACAGCGACATGCTTGCATCACGCACGCAAGGTGTGAGGTATGCGCATCACACAGCACGACATGCAGTGTGCATAAGTGTTGTCAGTGAGCTGAATTTGATACCTATTTGAAAGAGCACAAAATCTAGACACAGAGGGCTGGTTAAGTCCCCAATCTCATTCTGCTTCAATGACAACCTCAGCCACAGAGAGGCAAGGTGAGGTGTCAGTGACTACCTCTGGGCAGGGCTGGAGCTGGAAACTCCATAAAAGTACAGCCCAAATGTTTTCTTTCCAACAGCAGTCAGTCTCAGATGGAGTCCTAAATCGCTCAGTCGCTAGCATGGCCATCTGTGAGATGAGCCTCTTCATCTATCAGTTCAGATGGAGCAAGAGAGTGTGTGGCTTCACTGGGGCTTCTGAGCAGGTTTCAGGAGTCCCAGTGTCTGACTTGATAGCACAGCAAGGGTGGTTAATTAAAAAGGAAAATTTATTGCAAAAACAAACAGAGTTCTCCTGACGGCTCTAACACGCCGCCAGCCTCATAAATCATGATGACCCTTCTGAGCTTCCCTTCCAGTTACAGAAGATCTTGAACTTTCTCACTTTGCGCCTTTTGCCTTGTTTCTGGTCTAACAGCTCTCCCCTTAGCCTATTCTTAGGAAGGATTGACTCAGCTCCAATCTCTTCCTGTTCTGACAAACTGCTTCCTTCTCTGTTCATGCCAGTAGAGCATCGGCTTGGTTCAGGCTCGCCCTCAGCCATCCTCTTATCAACTGGCATTCCAAGGGGTGGGGCAGTTGGAACTCGCTGATGCTCATCCTGCCTGGCGGTTAACCCTCTCTATTCCTGGCAGCTTTCTTCAGCTTTTTGCAACCCTTCACTGGGATCTGGTTGTAAACCTTCCCTGGTGGCTGGCTTATTCATGACAGCAGGGGTCCTCAGAGTCGGAGGAGGGCAGGGCAATGTCTTCACCCTGGAGAGGCACTGGCCAAATGGGCTGCTCTTGCACTAGTCCGTCTGATTCCCCTGTAGGGCTGGACTTGAGGGCCATTCCCTTCTCCCACTCGGAGTCCCCAGCCTCATCCCCTGAAGAGCAGGGTCTAAACGCAGGGTCACAGCAATCCTAATCACCACCTCTGAAGAAGAAAACAGAAAGGTGTTCTGGAGAAGGTGTTCTGCAACCATGGCACTGCCACAGATAAGTCTTGCTCTCCAGCTGGCACTCACCTAACCTCCAAAGGCCAGGGGTGGGGTGCCTGGATAAGGAATTTCAAAGATTTCAATGACTGGGCAGATTCAGGGCTAGGAGTGGTGGGGTTGGCAAGGGGTAGGAATGGGGGCACTGGCAAGGTGCGTGCTGGGTTTTGGTGAGGGGGTTTTGGTGAGGGGGTAGGCATGGTTGGGGAATGAATGGGTTAGTGGGGGGGAATGAGGGTTGTCAAGATGTGAAGGCTTTGGTGAACAAATAAAATCGTGTTTCCTTAAAAGTGTCCCTTTACCACACATCCTCAGGAAAAGAGAGGCAGCGAACGGCTGATATTTAAATTACCACCTCCGCTACCTCTGTGTATTTGATATTTTATGTGAACCACCCTGAAACCTTCGGGTATAGGGCAGTATAGTAAACAAACAAACAAACAAACAAACAAACAAACAAACAAACAGAATTTGCAGTAAATAAAATGATACATGGTAGAGGTGTTTCAGAGAGTAAGTGGTGGCTAGCCTTTGTAAAGTATGAGAGAACAGTGTAAGCATTTTTAAAAGGAGAATCATTATGCTGTTTACATGAAAGGAAGGCTTTGTAACAAAACCTTGATCGCAGCTCAAGTGCTTTTCTGTGCCACCCCGCTAAGTTAGTCCTGCCATTAGGCAGAGAGAGGGGCTCTCCCTCATGTGGCAGGTTTTGAGTATGATGAAAGGCCAGTAGCAGCAAATGATCAATGATTCAGTTTATGGTTATTTTCATGCCACCACCGTGGGGGTTGGCACTTCAATTTTCTGCCTAAGGCATCACCCTTCCTCAGGCATCACAATTCCTTCTTTTGCCCCTCTCGCAAAGTCAGAAAGTGCTGGGAATTAACAAAGAGAGCACTTTGTTCCAAGATGAGGGAGAAAAGGCAACTTTTGTCTTGATCTCTCATTCTGGAAGGAGATTTACAAAGGGCCTTGTAAAGGACATGTTTAATTTTTCCTTGGGATCTGTTTCTTGTGATTTTTTCCAAAATGCCTCATTCTTTTGCTGTATGGCAGTTCTCGGCATTAAATCAGTCGCAGCAGATGGCTCAATGAATAGTAGATATTATTACCATATATGATCACAGATTATAATTCTCATCTCATGTAAACATGCACCAGTCTAAAATGCAGAGCAGGGGCAAAAAGCCGTCCTTAAGTAGTGCGGGTCCTAATGTTAACTGAGCCAATCTTTAACATCAGCAGATACAGAGTTCCTGAGTCTCTTCTATATTAGACTGTAGGTCAGTGAACTGCATGTTTGAATGTTTTCCTACATATGTTTCTTCGCCTTTGCCAGCAGGTGTTGTTGATGTGGAGAAGGGATGGGGAAAGGCTAACATAATGATGTAAGTTCATGGAGGTAAATTCAACCAGATGCTGTTGAGGAGGGAAGTTTGCAACTGAACAATAGGTTCCACTCTAGCTGAAAAATGGAAAAGTTTTTCCGTTTCAGAAGGTTTAGGCTATCTGATGAATCATCCTGAATCATCATGCAGGCAAGAACTTGGATATCAGCTTCGGCTTCAAACATCCTGTAGCAGCAGGACGTTGAAACCTGAGAAGCTTGGCATCTCTGTGCTGTGGGAAGCCAGCAGAGAGACAGCCAGCTCCGAGTGTTTGGAGAAGGAGCTTCTAACATAAGGGAGCCTCTCTCTGGGATCAGAGAAAGGTTCCTGGATTGTATTAAAGGACTTAAAGGACTGAACCACATTGCCTGCTACTTGAGTGCAATGTGTTACTTTGTATTTTGCTCTTAGTGATATTCATATGTAACTAATTTTGAGACAGCAGAGACATCACCTTGCCTTGCCGACAAAGGTCTGTATAGTTAAAGTTATGGTTTTCCCAGTAGTGATGTATGGAAGTGAGAGCTGGACCATAAAGAAGGCTGATCGCCGAAGAATTGATGCTTTTGAACTATGGTGGTGGAGGAGACTCTTGAGAGTCCCATGGACTGCAAGAAGATCAAACCGATCCATTCTTAAGGAACTCAGCCCTGAGTGCTCACTGGAAGGACAGATCCTGAAGCTGAGGCTCCAATACTCTGGCCAACTCATGAGAAGAGAAGACTCCTTGGAAAAGACCCTGATGTTGGGAAAGATGGAGGGCACAAGGAGAAGGGGATGCCGGAGAGCGAGATGGTGGGAGAGTGTTCTCAAAGCCACCAGCATGAGTTTGACCAAACTGCGGGAGGCAGCCATGGGGTCACGAAGAGTCAGACACGACTAAACAACAATTTTAAGACTGGAAAGCTTTAAAACTTATTGTTGGGGTGGAAAGCGCATTTATATCCACACAAGGTCCAGATCAGGGATTCCACTGAACAAATCTATTCTCCTAGTGGCACAGTAATAAAACTGCTAGCACATTTGCAAAGCTAAGCAGGGTCCGGTATGGCTTTGAATTTGATGGGGGACTGTGGGTTGAGATTGGGGGGCTGTGGGTTGAGATTCCTGCATTGTAGGCGGTTGGACTAGATTATCCTCAGTGTCGCTTCCAGCTCTCCAATTCTATGATCCTATAAGCTTCAACTCTTGTGTTCCAACTTGCCCCTCCACCCATTCAAACTGAACACCTGAAGAGGCCTAATAGAACAAGGTTATATACGCCACTCCCCTGAAATTCTGCCTGTAGAGAGTGCAAAGGAAAGCTCATGGTCTGAGATTAGTTCAGTCCTGGTTCTAAAAAAATGAAGCAATGGATGTCTTGAAATTATATCATACAGCAGACTTGGACTTCCACCATGTCTTCACAAATATTTTCTCTCCCTCTTTTAACAGAGAGCGTTAGAAGAGTCAGTGATGTAAGTAAAAAAACAACTCTGTCTGTCTATCTGTCTGTCTGTCTCTCTTTTTCTCCTAATAAAGAAACACTCTGAAGCCCCTTTTCATATAATGTTTTCTGCCATAAATCCCCGATTCATCTGCCTGGAACCCCTGATTCTTTTTTAAACTCCAGACTTAATTCCATGGGGCGTCCATAACCTATTTCCCCCTTGTTATGCCACTGCAGTAAGAGAACACAACTTGTTCTCTTATTTTATTTGTCTCCTACTTAAAAAAAAAAAAAAATACTGGAAATTACCTCATTGTCTTAAACATCCCCCAACCCTCCCAAAAATAATTGCCATTTTATTGAAGAGCTGTAGCAGTAAATTAAAGCTAATCTATGTCAGCAGATGTACAGGTTATTGGGTTCACACAACTCACGCAAATTATTTATATAATGGATTGCATGTCATCCTCACAGAATGGTTAATATTTAATACCCTTAAATGAAAATTAAGGCCAAATATAGTATCATTATGGAACTTGCTTGTTTAAATATTACAAATGACATGAGCTATTTTCGAGAATTCCTACTAAACTCTGCCTCAGTCATAGGATTTTGTACACAAATCTTTTCCTATTTCAACGCCCCCTCTCCCTTTTCACTGAGGCTACAAAAGATATGAGAATATCATATTTCTAGTGTGCACAGAAAATTGCAACTGAGTTATGTACAATTAAAGCTTTTGCATATTACAATGCTAATGTAATAGAAAAACAATGACTCAGATTTGGTTCTATTTTCCTTGACATTTTCTTACTTTAGGGCTGTCCCATGGCTGTCTCCCTTGAAAATTCTCCAGAATTAAACTCCATCTGCTGCATTTGTCCTTTGTGGCCAAAAACAAACCAACAAGTTGTATATTTCTCTCTGTGTGTGCATGGGGAATAACTTGCACGCAAGTGAGAAGATGCTTTGCAATTTCTACAGCTGCATCAGCTTTCTGTGATTAGGTGGCCAATTGCTTTGAAGTCCACATTTTATACTTTTAACTAAAAAGGAGGACTCAGTCAAATGCTACCCTGAAGTTCACCTTTCCATTTGCAGGCTGAGAAGTTGGGTGTTCATTTTGGCAATTGGTATGGAAAGCAAACAGGGGCAATAATTTTACTCAGCTTAGCGCTTCTGTCTTCACTCTTCATTTAGCTGTTGCTGATAATTTTCTTAAAAAGAAAAAAAAGGTTGGTGACTTCCATCCTGATGCCAAATCAGAGTGAGGGCATTATCTGGAAATAGTGCTTTCTGTTGAGGATGTACTAGGTTTAAGAAGGTGAAGCTTGACTTGGGTCTTACATGGTCTTTGCTTAAAAGAACTTCTGTTGGACCAGAGTTGATTCAAGTCTGATTTGACTGTTCAGCAACTTAACAACTTTTTGGATCAAAGAAGCACTCACTCAGCCAGGATTCAGACTCAGTGTACTAAATTATAATAATATAATATAATATACTGTAATATAATATAATATACTGTATTTTTCGCCCTATAGGACGCACTTTCCCCTCTCCAAAAATGAAGGGGAAATCTGTGTGCGTCCTACGGGGTGAATCTAGGCTTTCGCTGAAGCTTGGAGAGCGAGAGGGGTCGGTGCGCACTGACCCCTCTCGCTCTCCAGGCTTCAGGAAGCTATCAGCAAGCCTGGGGAGCCCTGCGGGAGTTCCCGCAGGGATCCCTAGGCTGCGGATAGCAGCCTGCTGCACGGAGCGCGGGGCGTGCTGAAGCAGAGTGCCCCGCACTTCGGGCAGACATCGGCCAGCTCCACAAGCTCGGGGGACAGCAGGTAGGCGCAGCGCCGCCATCCTGCTGTTCCTCGACCTGGTTTGGAGCCTTGCGCTGGGGAAAAGCACGCTTCTCCCCAGCGCCAGGCCCACAAGCTCGGGGGACAGCGGGGAGGTGGAGTGCTGCCATACCGCTGTTCCCCGACCTGGTTTGGTTTCCCCGACCTGGTTTTTTTGGGGGGGATTAAAGGGATTTTTTTCCCCTTTATTTCCCCCGAAAAAAACTAGGGGCGTCCTATGGGACGGAGCATCCTATGGGACGAAAAATATGGTAATATAATATAATATGACCCCATACAGCCTGCTACTGTATCCAGTGTCAGGGACTGGGCAAAGGAGGAATGGTGGAAACCACTTCCCAGCCTGACCCTTCCAGAGAAGAAGAAAACAGTTTAGATTTACAACAGGAGTTTGAGGAAGGTCACAGCTCAGAGGCAGATGAGGGGGAAAGCTGGGAAATAATGGGAGAGCAGGAGGAGGGAGAGGAAGTACCAGGGGAATGACAGCTGATGGACACCGTGTCTTTAGAAAGCGTTTGAAACCCTCCCTTCTCCCAGAACCTGGTGAGCCTTGAAAGTAGGAGAGCAAAGAGCTCAAAGACAGAGGGCACTTCTCAGCACCCATAGAGGGGGTGATGAGGATGACAAATGAGGAAGTGGGAGAAACGGAGGGGGTGGAGATTCACTCGGGACAGCATCATTATCCAAGAGACAAGGTTCTAAAGCCTCTCTCTGTAAATAGTGAATAAAAAGTGGATGCTAAGAAAATTTCTTGTCTTTGTACATTCCTGGGCAACCGGCCATGGGAGTTTCTGGCAGCATCCTGACACCCAGGACTTTCTCAGCCATTCCTTATTCAGATTGTTACAGCGAAATAGAGTTGGGTACCATCAGCATACTTATAACACCTTGCTTCAAAACTCCTGATGACCACTCCCAACAGCTTCAAGTAGATGCAATAGCACCAGAGGTGATATACTGCCCTGCAGCACCCCACAGCTTAAGAGCCAGGGGGCTGAGAAGCATTCATCCAATGCTACCTTCTGGAATTGTCCCTGAAGATAAGACCAAAACCATTGCAGAACAGTGCCCTCCAATACCCATCTCCCATAGATAGACCAGGAGGACACTATGGTCAACGGTAGCAAAAGCTGATGAGAGATCTAGTGAGAACACAGTTGCACTTCCCATCATTCTCCCAATAGCGTGACCAAGGCAGATTCTGTCCCAAACCCAGATCTCAACCCAGATTGGAATAGGTCTAGATAATCAGTTTCCTCCAGGAAGGACCCCTTCAAATACTTTGCCAGAAAAGAGGATATTTGCAACAGGGTGGTAGTGCAGGGTGGTTTCTTTCAGGAGTTGCCACACTGCCTCTTTCAAGGCAGCCAGGCATGTCTGGAAGGGTTCAGGGTTTGAATGCATCCAGAGATGCCCCCCTGGCTAGGACAGGAACATCATCAGACCGCAAAAACTGAAACTGACCCCACAAAATATGGCTTGATGAAGCATTGGAAACCTCACGTGCAACTTCCTCAGTCACAGCATCTAGCTTGCTACATAGACAAACAACCTTGTCCTTTAAGTATCCATCAAGCAACTCTCTGAGTCTCTGAGGTGTGCCAGGCTCCATCCACTCATATAGTCATCGATGGCCTACAGACTGCCCTGAAAAGCTCGGCTGGCCAATTTCTCAAGGACTCCATGGAAGCAGCAAAGGAGACCTTCTTCGCTGCTGCCATAACCATGCAGTAGGCACAGTTTGCAGCGAGATCTCCCCCACCTGCGCTCTAGCTGTTGCCTGGCCTTTATTTATTAAGGTTAACAGATTCTTACAGATTCATAAAAATGGAAGCAATAATACTCTGCAGTGTGAGCTGCAGTTCCGACTGTGGGGACTGGATTCTGCTTGCAGTCACCTGACAAATCCTCATTTTGCCCACATGCCTCATAAATCACAGGCACAATATGCACGTGAGCAAAGAGCACAGCCATTTGGAGTGTTTAAATAGAAAAATGCAAATAAATAGATAAATGCCGCTGCTGTGCATTTGAGACTATTGGTCGGGCCATAGCCAGGCCTATGCTTGATGTCACCCAGCCAAAACAGGATGGACAAGAATGAAACCCCATTTGCCCACTGGAGTGATCAGAGCTTTTCAGTATTATAAGAACTGATAAATAGTCTGTGTGTCAGACATTTCATTTGCTTAATCAAAATTCCTAGTCTGCTAAATTAATCACCCCCCGGGGCTACAGGAACAGATTTCCAATTTAGCTGCAAAGCATTATTAATAATGAAAAGTTCTGGAAGCACTTCTTGATTCAAGTCTCCTTTTGTTGATCAGGCAGGTTTAATGTGACAGGACCGGAGGGGAGCAGGCGCTGGGTCCCTTTGGACATTGCTAATAAATATAAAATAGTTCTTGATGTCATAGCATTCAGATGTCTCTTTTTATTGAAAATTACAACCCACATATCAGCGGTAGCACCATGTAGTATGCATACATTCCCACACAGCGACTGGGCTAGAGATTATTTCCGCGGCCTCCCCTAAATGTTTCTAATTACACGGAAGCAGGAATGGAGCGGAAATTATAAAACGGTATGCAGTGTATACATAAGTGGCCAACAGGGATGGGTTATTTGTTCACTCATTTTTTGCATTTCTATCCTGGTTTTCAGTTAAAAAGTTTGATATGGCAAAGAGCAGAGAGAGAGAGAGAGAGAGAGAGAGAGAGAGAGAGAGAGAGAGAGATTAAAACTATATATTCAGCAAGTCAAAATTCAGAATCCTGCCCGCACAGTAGACCTTTGCTCCCTCTCACCAAACATCTAGCTACAATTCTTGCTTTAATTTAGTAAAAGGTAAAAAGTAAAGGACCCATGGATGGTTAAGTCCAGTTGCAGAAGACTCTGGGGTTGCAGTGCTCAACTCACTTTCAGGCTGAGGGAGCCAGTGTTTGTCCACAGACAGCTTTCCAGGTCATGTGGCCAGCATGACTAAATCGCTTCTGGTGCAACGGGACACCATGACAGAAACCAGAGTGCACAGAAACACCATTTACCTTCCCGCCACAGCGGTACCTATTTATCTACCTGCACTGGTGTGCTTTCGAACTGCTAGGTTGGCAGAAGCTGGGACAGAGCAACGGAAGCTCACCCCGTCGTAGGGATTCGAACTGCCGACCTTCCGACTGGCAAGCCTAAGAGACTCAGTGGTTTAGATCACAGTGCTGCCCGCAGAATGACACCTTATAATGGTCCATCTGCCTCAGCATAGCCAACGCAGACCTACAGTGGCTTCCCAAGGTTTCCAGTTGGGTCCTCTCCCAGTCCTACCTGGAGATGCTGGGGACTGAACCAGGGACTTCTGCATCCAAAGCAGATGCTCTGCCACTGAGTCAGCGTGGTGTAGTGGTTAAGAGCGGTGGACTTGTAATCTGGTGAACCGGGTTCGATTCCCTGCTCCTCCACATGCAGCTGCTGGGTGATCTTGGGCCAGTCACACTTCTCTGAAGTCTCTCAGCCCCACTCACCTCACAGAGTGTTTGTTGTGGGGGAGGAAGGGAAAGGAGAATGTGAGCCGCTTTGAGACTCCTTTTGGTAGTGATAAAGTGGGATATCAAATCCAAACTCCTCCTCCTCCTCCTCCTCCTCCTCCTCCTCCTCCTCCTCCTCTTCTTCTTCTTCTTCTTCTTCTTCTTCTTCTTCTTCTTCTTCTTCTTCCCTCTCAGTTAGTTCAAGACCACTCCGTACATTAACCCTACTGTATGTTCAATGGCTCCTAAAAGTTCCTTATAAGCAATATAAACTATTTTAGAGGTCTCGGTCTCCATGGATTTACACTGGCAAACACTAGTGCTTCTGGAAGCATGAGTGCATTTGTATGTGTTCTCACATTTCTCTTAGAGTGAAGGGGATCTTTGAGCTTGGATTTTGTTTTTAAATAGAGACTGCTTTCTGATCCCAGCCAATTAGGGATCATACAGAGAATGTTTTGATGTTATCTCATCAGGCATTAAGATCCATCTATGTGACGACATCAAGAAGGCAGTACATCCAGTCTTCACTCTGAACAGTCATACATTTTCAGGCATACCCATGACAAACTGACCAAACAGAGCTTCCCCTTCTTTTGGCTCAGCTGGAGAAGCAGCTGAATACTTTTAAAAAGCCTGTTAGCTTAGCTTCTTCAACAGAGTCTTCTTCAACTGTTTGCAGCAAAAAATAGCATGGACTCAGTGAGTAAAAGAAGTGAGACACCTCCCCTGCCAGAAAACAACGGCTCCATCCTTTGCAAATTAATTTTAATAACTGTGGCTAGTTTGCTGTGAGTCAAAGAGTTTTGCATGAACACACACAATTAAATTAATATGCAAATGTCCTGGTTCCTCTGAGAGCACAAAGAGGCATTCTTTGTAACACATGTGATGAGAATTGGAGGTTGGGGGAGAAAAGAAAATACATCTGTTGCCAGACTCTTTCCATTTTGTTCCCATACTTCCGATCGCCTGTTGGTAGTTGTCAAGAACAGCAAAGGCTACCGGCGGATAATGGTGAGAGGACGCAACTCACCCTGCATTTAAATGGAGCAGAGTGCTGCCAAACCGTGGACAGGGTCGTCTATTTGATTCCCTTCCCTTCTTTCTTTCTTCCTTTCTCCTCCTGTGATGGAACTCCTATTTGGGGACTTCCCTGGCTTTTTTTCTGGCCCATGTAGGACCAGTCTGGATAGTTAGCCTTGGTGAAGATTTGACGTTTTCATCCCCCCAAAAAGTTGTGATTTGAGTTTCCATTGAAATGAGGCTGCGTTTTAATGTTTTAATGTTGTATTTCAATCTTGTTTTTTAAGTTGTATTTCAATCAATTTGTTTTTATATCGGTTGTTAGCCATCCTGAGCCTGGTCTTGGCTGGGGAGGGCGGGGTATAAATAAAATTTATTATTATTATTGCTGTAATGGGAATTGGGGTTGCTCGTGTGTAAAGAATGCTGAAGCTCTAGGCAACGTTGCCTGGCTAAACCTTTCCCTGGCTGGACAGCCCTTTCTCCGTGGCTGTCTCAGTCACTGGCAGAATCCGTCAGTGGGTGTTTCCTGAACTTCCTCCAACATAAAAATTCCTTGACGCCCAATCTCCGCCTAGCCTCCCTGCGCAGAGTAGGCGTAGCCAGCGGAGGTCCTGGACTCTCCCCACTGGTCTCTATGGAAGAGTCTTGGAGCCCTCTCTCCGAAGTCCTTCCCTGATTCCCTTCCTCCCCGGTGTCACGCTGATTACCTTCCCCAAAGGGAGTGTTCTCTCTCCCCCTACTGGTCCCTTCTCCTGCATGGTCAGGGAGCCTTACCTCCACTCTTGGCTCCGATGGCAGTTCCCTGACAATTATTATTATTATTATTATTATTATTATTATTATTATTAATAGGCGCTAGGGGTGCGGGGCACCAGGTCAAGAGTCCAGGGCCCAAGAGTTGAGTCTGGGGAAGAGGCCGGCCATTGGTTGGAGAGCCGCGGTCGGTTCTTCTGCTGCAGGCAGCTCTGTGCCATGAGTTCAGGGGTGACCAAGCCAGCGAGACGCTGAGGCAGCCGGCCGGCTCTGTCCTCCTGCGCGCCTGGGACTGGGCAACGGGCGGGCGGGGGGGCCACCAGGCGGATCTTTGCACCCCGGCACCACATATGCTTAAGACAGCTCTAACCGTGGAACACCCTGGGGCATGCTAAGCCAATCTCCTCACCATCCTCTTGCAATACTTCAGTTGTTAAGGTTATTCCAAGTAGGAATTTATTATTTATTATTTATTATTCCAAGCCTTGCACTTGCCATTGCATAGTTCAGTCCAGCTTGAACTATCCAGATTCTTAACTGCACAAGGAACCTCCACAACCATTACCCTAGAACACAGGAAAGCCATCTCACATCATGAGGTGACTTGGTGGGGCTAGGTGGCCTTTTCTACTTGTGTTGCACCTTCATTGTTGCAACACCTGAATTGCATTTCTGCTACTCAGCCATTGACACTACTAAGCAGCCTGTGCACGGTTGCGACTTTTCCAACGGTTTAGCCATCAAGTGTCTGCGACTCCCTTCTCAGGAATTGGCCCTAACGCTTCCACTCCCTGGACAGGTTGCAAGTGAGGAAACAGGCTGGCTGAGGGCACACAAGACGTTGGTGGGGCAATGCCTCCTTTTCCTCTACTGGTTTCAAGGTGATGGATGGGTGGAATCAGAGCTGACAGGATGTGCTGTGTTGGGCTGTCTGAAGATGGGGAAGGGAAAACATATTGGAGGTGGACAGGCTAAAGTCCAAGGATACAGGATGAAGCCAATAGTTTCTGCCAGCAACAAGTTGCTGAGACCAAAGAAGACAGTGGACATGAAAGTGTTAATACTTGCTGGTGGCACCATGTTGGCTCTGTGGTATCTCCTAGCTTCTAGTTGTCCCTGCCTTATGCTTTCATCCCCCTTTGATCTGGCTGCAATTTGATTCGAACAGTGGAAGGGTGCTTAACCTTTTCCCCGGAGGGCTGTTTTTCTTATCAAAATCCATCCTCCAAGCTGCTTTCCCACCTGTCGAAGACAAGATACAATTTCTGTCCACCTTTTCACACTCAGGGAGGAAAGCAGCTTGGTCAGTGTGGTTTTCAGAGAGCAAATCGCCCACAGGAAAAGAGCTACACTCTCCCTTTAATCATAACCAGATTCCCTGCAGTTCTGTTATTTTATTTTTTAAAAAAGCTTTCTTGACTTATGCTTTGTATGCCCAGTCATGACTCTTTTGGCCCGCAAAGTAGCAAATCACAAAGTTTGTCTCTTTGTCATCTTTTGTTCAGGCTACAGAATGCTCTAAAAACATTGAGGCTGCAGAATTAATAAATTTCAGCGGAAACCATCTGTTTCGCCTTCAACTGCACTGTGACTGCCTCTGGTAAATAATACATAAAGGACATTAGTCTCTAGAAATGCAGTCCTGGCAGTGGAGAAGGAGGAAGAGGAAGAGGAAGAGGAAGAGGAAGAGGAAGAGGAAGAGGAAGAGGAAGGATGATTTCCTATCTGGAAATAGGATAGGACAAACAAACAAACCTGAACATAGACCAGCAAAACAAAAGGTGTCAGGCTAGAAGGCAGACAGGAATAAGAGAGAAAATCTGGAGAGAGTCTCCCCCCCCCTTTTTTGGCAGGGTGTTGAAGACAGTATTTTGACAGAAGCATCATTGCCCATGGTGTATGCACTCATCGTAGTGCTGTTAAAAGGCTGCAAAAGCTGCTTGAGTGGAAATGACAAAAGATGTGTGCGTACTCCCAGGGCAATGATGCATCTCTTTCCACTTTCAACTAGGGATGAAATGGATATCTGCAATTCCCCCACCCCCCCAGCAGAAATTGTGTATTTGAATATGCTGGGAATCATTACCAAACAGGCACCAAAGGCTTTACACATCGTTTCATGGATTCATGGAACAGAGCACAAAGTGCAAATAGGTGCTTAGAGATTGTGCGAACTGGCGAATAGCTTTGAAAGGGACAGCGACTGACTTTGATCCTGCATTTTGCTAATAGCCCGAAATGATTGTTCCAAAAACTCCCAAGCCCTCCAAGGTCTTAAGTGCCCTGTAGGAATGTTAAGTGTTCCCTTTCCAAATACATTACAGTGGTACCTCTGGTTGCGAACGGGATCCGTTCTGGAGCCCCGTTCGCAACCTGAAAGGAATGCAACCCGTGTCTGCGCACACATGGGTCGTGACTCGCCGCTTCTGTGCATGCATGTGAGGTCATTTTGCGCATCTGCGCATGCGCGAGCGGTGAAACCCAGAAGTAACCCTTTCCAGTACTTCCGGGTCCCCACGGGATGCAACCTGAAAAGACGTAACCTGAATCAAACATAACAAGAGGTATGACTGTACTAGCAAGAGGTAGGGTGCAGACATATCCTTGAAAACTTTCTATCCATCCATCCTCATATTCCTGTGACTCAGCCATGATGCTCACTGGTTGACCTGGGGCTGGTCACCATTGCTCAGCCTAGTCTACATTACAGGGTTGCAGTGAAGTAAAACCTTAGGGGAGAACATTGGTTATGCTGCATTCCTTGGAAGAAAGGGGGATTAACATGTAATAAACAGAAAACAGATTTTCTCTCTCCCAAACTGCTGTCTTGGGAGCCTTTTAAGGCACTACCACAAGAAAGGAGACTGCAGCTAAACACCAGGAAGAACTTTCTGATGGCAAGAACTGTTTGACAGTTGAATGGGCTTTTTCAGGAGATCATAGAATCATAGAATCATAGAGTTGGAAGAGACCACAAGGGCCATCAAGTCCAACCCCCTGCCAAGCAGGAAACACCATCAGAGCACTCCTGACATATGGTTGTCAAGCCTCTGCTTAAAGACCTCCAAAGTAGGAGACTCCACCACACTCCTTGGCAGCAAATTCCGTGTCCGCTTCTCTGGAGCAGCAGAAAACAACCTTTCTCCCTCCTCTATGTGACATCCTTTTATATATTTGAACATGACTATCATATCACCCCTTAACCTCCTCTTCTCCAGGCTAAACATGCCCAGCTCCCTTAGCCGTTCCTCATAAGGCATTGTTTCCAGGCCTTTGACCATTTTGGTTGCCCTCCTCTGGACACGTTCCAGTTTGTCAGTGTCCTTCTTGAACTGTGGTGCCCAGAACTGGACACAGTACTCCAGGTGAGGTCTGACCAGAGCAGAATACAGTGGCACTATTACTTCCCTTGATCTAGATGCTATACTCCTATTGATGCAGCCCAGAATTGCATTGGCCTTTTTAGCTGCCGCGTCACACTGTTGGCTCATGTCAAGTTTGTGGTCAACTAAGACTCCTAGATCCTTTTCACATGTACTGCTCTCAAGCCAGGTGTCCCCCATCTTGTATTTGTGCCTCTCATTTTTTTTGCCCAAGTGCAATGCTTTACATTTCTCCCTGTTAAAATTCATCTTGTTTGTTTTTGCCCAGTTCTCTAATCTGTCAAGGTCGTTGGTGGACTCTCCTACCTGGAGGTTTTTAAGCAGAGGTTGGATGGCCATCTGTCATGGATGCTTCAGGTGAGATTCTTGCATTGCAGGGGGTTGGACTAGATGACCCTCGGGGTCCCTTCCAACTCTACAATTCTATGATTCTACGAGAGGGACTGTGAGCAACATCGTAGGACGGGTGCTTCTAAGATTAGGGTGAAACTGTGAAGCTCCCTTGTTATTTTTGCTGCTGGGTGCTGCTTGCTATCTAAGTAATCGTGTTATATTTTTAGTACTGAAGTGTGGTTTTTTTGTTGTTAATTTTATTTTTGTGAAATTGTTTTTCTAGCACTAGTTTGAAATGCATCCCTGTTTCTTTATTGCAAGCCACTTTGAGCGTGTTTTTTGTGTGGAAAAGTGGCAAACAAAAGTGTCCCTTGTTCTCTAGCAGAAATCACCCTGGAAGTTGTATCCTGCAATAATCTTCTATCTAAAACTTTCATGGTGCATAATAGAACTTGGGGGGGGGGGTGTCAATTTTTGCACCATCAACCATGTTAGTGAAGAATCGCAAGTTGTTTCAGCTCAGTCCAATTAAAAAACTATAGTCTTTTCCCCACCACAGTGTGTGTAACAGAATGCAAAAGATTAATTTGTGTTGTACACATCTTAGATTTCAATGTTTTGCGAGTATGTGACTAAAGAAACATGCTCCTCTTAAATTATCGTTCCCCTGTTACCAGGGCCGGATTTAGGTTTCATGAGGCGCTAAGCTCCTGAGGGTAATGGGGACCTTTATACAGTGGTGCCTCGCAAGACGAAATTAATCCGTTCCGCGAGTCTCTTCGTCTAGCGGTTTTTTCGTCTTGCGAAGCAACCCTATTAGCGGCTTAGCGGATTAGTGCTATTAGCGGTTTAGTGGCTATTAAAGGCTTGGCGGCTATTAAAGGCTTAGCGGATTAGCGGCTAAAAGGCTATTAGCGGCTTAGAAAAAGGGGGGGGAGCGAAAAAAAATCAGAACACTCGCAAGACGTTTTCGTCTTGCAAAGCAAGCCCATAGGGAAAATCGTCTTGCGAAGCAGCTCAAAAATGGAAAACCCTTTCGTCTAGCGGGTTTTCCGTCTTGCGAGGCATTTGTCTTGCGGGGCACCACTGTATGGCCAACTGTCCTTTGTCAACAACAAATTGTCGCTGTTTTCTGTGTTGAATATATGCTATATGGTCATTTATGGACCTAATAGGTATCTCAAGCCATTTGCACATGCAGAATGTAGGCACCCTATATACAGAAATGAGCAAACCAGTGATATTTTAGGGAGCGGGCTAGCAGGCAGGGCCCATTACTTACATCATAGGAGACTACACAACACAACACAACACAACACAACACAACACAACACAACACAACACAACACACTGTTGCTGTATGTAGGTTTTATTTCTTTTTTTATCTTATATTTTGGAAATGTACATCCAGGTTTTTTTCCTTTAATTTTTTTTTTTGGGGGGGGGCCAAGGGAGTGGGGCCCTAAGCTATAGCTTGTTTAGCTTATGCGTAAATCCGGCACTGCCTGTTACCCTACTCCCAAGTAATCCAGTCTTAAAGCCAACCGTATTTACTAAGAAGTCTCATTGATTTCAATGGGTTTTGCATACAATGCATTTTGTTTAAAGCTTTTCCTCCGATGTGTTGCTTCTTTTGGCTGCAAAAGCCCTTGTTTACTATTATCCCCCCTTTTTAACCACTGTCTTCTGCCCCTGCGTTTTCGACTAACGTGTGTGTGTGTACATTTGTATTTATTTCGAATAGACCTTAGCCAGAACAAGTTCTCAAAACAGCTATTAAAACTTTTAAAATTCATACATGCAAATTTTCAAGGTACAATAAAACCGGCACTTAAACAAATGAAGTACCAGAAGAGCAAAATACGACAGAAGCAGTAAAACATGAAACTTGGCTCCGGCAGCACTTTAAAATTAGCATCAGGTACCAGTGTTTAATGAAGATAAACACATTTCTAAAAGTAAAACTCTTCACCACTGTGAGAAACCTGCTCTGACCAGATGAACCTCCCATAGAAAGGTGTCCCATAGATTGGGTGCCTGTACGGAACTAGGGTACAAGCTAGTTCCCTCCCTATCTATTTGTCCCCAAACCAAACTGAGGCCGCACCGCACCGCACGCCTGGCACCCCCCCCCCTCCATAGTGGGCGGCGACCCAGCGGCTCGGATCGGATTTGCACAGCCAGCACTGCAGTGAGAGAGAGTGAGTGAGCCAGGTAGGGGCAGAGAGCTGCGAGTGCGAGCGCGCCCCCCCAGATGTTGCGCCCGGTGCGGCCGCCCCCCCTGCACCCCCACACTACGCCACTGCCCCTATTGCGCCCACTTCTTCCGCCCCTGCTCCTTGCTTCTGCAGCAGCATTGTGCAGGATGCCAACGGGAGCACCATCCTTTCAGAGTCCACTGCCTGAGGCAGCTGCTTCAGTCCACCTCATGGATGGGCCGGCCCTGACTCCATGACCTTTGAATGCTTTTCTTTGTAGGGGAAGGGGGAGAGTTATTGTACATCCTAACCAGTTTTTGTACATTGCCTTTGGAGGGCTTTCCTAGAATGCAGCAGGTTAGTATGTCAGAACATCCGGTCCTCTAAGCCTGCCTACTTAAATGGAGCCCATTGCTATGAAGCAATCAATGTGATCCACAGCTCAGCTAATGGCTGCTATCCTTCCAGCCTCACAGTGACCTGTCTGGACATGCCAACTGTCACCACTGTTTCATTTACTGGCCAGGCGGCAAAGGCGAGTCAATACTTTGCTCCCAAAACATTTCGACATAGCTTTACTGTGCACGCCTATGCATGTTTACTCGGAAATCAGTTCCATTGTGGCCAAGAGGGCTAAACTCCCTAGTGAGTAGGTTTAGAACTGCAGCTTCAGAGTACTGCTTTTATCTGCTAACTCAGGCTTCACCTATAGACTTTCACGTCAAAACATTTCAGCACGATGCAAAATACAGCTGGGACTAAGCTGTGTGATTTGGGAAGAAATGCATTAGTTTGCGAGCAGAATGCAGTTTCGCTAACTGTATGTTTCCTAGTGAATAACATGTCCCGTTAAAGATGATCATTGGCTGGAAGCAGAAGTCACCATTGATTTGACTGAGCGGGCTAGGAGAAGCCATGAGTTTTCCATTTCAATTAAACGCTTGTTGGGAATGCAGAGAGGCAGACGGATAATCTATCGCTCTGTAGCGGATCAAATGAAGGCAGGATGACATCTCCCAAGTAAGTTTGCAAAGCGGTGCTTATAACCTCTTTAAAGTTTAAATGGTGCCGTCATGTTGCTGTAGTATAACTTACGCTCGCTGCTTTGTTGAGATACGTTCCAAAAAAGGAATCATTTTAAAAATTCAAATAAATAAATAAATAAATATAAACAAGTTGCCTGATATTCGAGTCTACAACAAAATTCATGACTAAATTAAACATAATGAAGTCCTCTGAACGACAACAAAAAATCAAGACATAGTCTGCATATGTACTACATCTTGAAAGCACATTCACAGCACATTTTTTGCTGTGAATTCTGGACACTGGCGTTGGTAAGGGTTGATGAGAATTGTAACTGTGAGGGGTAAAATACAGAATTCCTTGAGGGGAAGAATATGCTTTGAATGTACTGTAATGATACAGTGTGTACAAAACCAAAGAGTGTATTCACATAGACTCACAATTAACCAACCTCTGGATTAGGGTTGCCAATTTTCTTCCTCTCCCCCCCTTTAACTAGCCTGTTTCTCTCTTTTTTATAAAATATTTATTAAATTTTCACAACTTATATAAACAAACACAACAATTCAAACAAACACACATACAAGAAAAAACAAGCATAATTTCAAATCCTTATTTTCTTAAAACTTACTTCCCCGACCTCCTCATACCTTCCCTTTCTGCATTCCAGTTTCAAATATTCAGTTCAGCAAATCCTCACCCTTACTTTTATGTAATGATTAGCCTTTCTTTTCTTTTAACTTAATATTTACAGCTGTAATCCATTTAATTTCTAAAACCGCATCAATCTAACACTCATTGATTTTACAATGTTTCTTAAGATAGTTCTTGAATTTCTTCCAATCTTCTTCCGCCGTCTCCTTTCCCTGGTCTCGGATTCTGCCAGTCATTTCTGCCAATCCCATATAGTCTATCACCTTCATCTGCCATTCTTCCAGAGTGGGTAGATCTTGTGTCTTCCAATACTTTGCGATGAGTATTCTTGCTGCTGTTGTAGCATACATAAAGAATGTTCTGTCTTTCTTTGGCACCAATTGGCCGACAATGCCCAGGAGAAAGGCCTCTGGTTTCTTCAAGAAGGTATATTTAAATACCTTTTTCATTTCATTATATATCGTTTCCCAGAAAGCCTTAATCTTTGGGCATATCCACCAAAGGTGAAAAAAGTACCTTCAGTTTCTTTACATTTCCAACATTTATTATCAGGCAAGTGGTAAATTTTTGCAAGCTTGACTGGAGTCATGTACCACCTATAAATCATTTTCATAATATTTTCCTTTAAGGCATTACATGCCATAAATTTCATACCGGTGGTCCACAACTGTTCCCAGTCAGTAAACATGATGTTATGACCAATATCTTGTGCCCACTTTATCATGGCTGATTTCACTGTTTCATCTTGTGTATTCCATTTCAACAGCAAGTTATACATTTAACTAGCCTGTTTCTCTGGTTTCAGTCAGGTTGTGGACAAGATGTTTTGCTTTTGGTGGAGAAGCGGGTCACCCTGTCTCTATTTATGTGTTGGCTGGTATGGCAGAGGCAGGCCCAGTGTAAGATACAGGAGTCCATTTGCATACTGCATGACCCAGTTTAAGGAGGTTGCTGGGCCCAGTCTGAGGCAGCTAATGGAGTTCCTTGTGTTACTGGGCCCAGGGTGGCCCCAGCCCATCTCAACCTATCAGATGCTGTGATACATCAATCACTACCTAAGTCCCAGGAAAGCAGATGGCACTGTGCATGCTTGTGACAATGGCCTAGCCTGCCTGCTGAGTAATGGTTTTCATACATACATTCTTTGGCTTGTTACCACTGTGTGATGTTAAAACATAATTGTGTTTGAGGCTTGTTCAGGTACTATGACACTTGAACAGTGGTGTTTAATTTCCCAGCGTCATTCAAACATATAAATGCCTTTGTATAAATACATATACAAATTTAATTAATAAATAATAATAATGGCTACAATTAACAAGATCACATGGAAGAGCTAATCTCTTCACTGGAGGCTTAATTTGGTCTGGTCTGAATGACGGTGGAAGCAGACGGCTTCCTGATTCATGGACTAATGTTATGTGCTTTGAACATGTTGCACAGTTAAGATAAGGTTTTGGTCAACATTATCGATCCTAAAAAATGAGGAAGTCTTTGAGAAGGGGGACAGACTTTAGTAATTTGGAGTTTCCATTTTCTTGTTTCCAAAGCAATAATGGAACATAAAGCAGAAAAATGACTGTTCCTTCTGGATTTTCCTTGTCAGCAGATGCCAAAAATCACATTTTCACTGTTCTGGGTGCATTGAAGTTGATTGGGTTAGCAATCCTGCCAGAAGTTGCCACATTCAGGAAGTTCATAACCCGCCTGCTTGTAATGGTACTTTTAATCTTTTCTGATGCTCTTCCAGCCTTCTATCCATTTCTTTGCTACCTCTCCAGTCTGGTCATTTCTTGAGAGGCAACTGACTTGAGCCACAAAGGAAGTGTTACGATTCGCTGGGTGTTGATCCAGGGAATAGACTATATGCCTTTTTGAGAACTTGCTATATTGTTTGTAAGGACTTCTAACCAAGAACCCCAGCCAAGGACTGCAGTGCTAAGAGAGAAGGAGAAAGACTAAGAAAGTTAGAGAACATAAGACCAAGCATTTCTATATAGCCTTTGCAAATGTTCAGAGCACTTCACTTTTTAATTTATTCGAAATTCCGCTTCATGCAAAGTCAGATGATAACTCCAGCCAAGGGCCGTAGGAAGGAAATGAGATGGAAAACTGCCCACAAACACCCACAATTGATATATTTTCATCTTTTGTACTGTTCCTCTTTTGCACTTAATACCCCAACCCCAGCTTCATGTCTAGAGTTGAGTGAATCTGTCAATTTCAGTTTCTCTCTGTTCCTCATTTTTTTAATAGAGTTCTCATGAAAATTTATCAGGTGTTTTTTTTGGTAGGAATCTCTCCTAATATCAACATTTTTGCAAAGAAATTCTTCTTAATACTATGCATTTATATACATTTTTACCAATATATGCATTTTTCCCAATAGTATATGCATTTGTATTCCAGTACAGTGGTACCTCTGGATGCAAACAGGATCCATTCCAGAGCCCGTTCACATCCTGAGTAGAACGTAACACACAATCTGCACAAACGTGGGTTGCGTTTCACCTCTTCCGCGCATGTGCGTGATGTCATTTTGAGCGTCTGCGCATGTGCGAGTGGCGAAACCCAGAAGTAACGTGTTCCGTTACTTCTGGGTCACCACGGAGCGTAACTTGAAAATGCTCAACCTGAAGCATATTCAACCCGAGGTATGACTGTATTTGTATTTTTGTACAGGTTAATTGGCTGGAGAACGGCATTGCAAAATTCAGATATGTGTGAATTTCTAAGGGTGCCTGTGTTCAGATATTAGATGAATTAGGTAGAGTCACCTCTAATTGTGAACTGAATTGATTTCCCTTCCCCCTTTTCCTTTTCCTGTTCCTGCTACACCACAGGTGCACACACAAAACAAAAGTTCTTTGCTGAGCTTGCATTCTTTACAAATCTTCACAAATCTTTGGTTTCCCTGCAGAATGCTTGCAGGCCTGTAAAAATGAGATATGTGATCTGGCATGATATGGAAGAAAGTTTTATTGAGAGTGGCATCTTTAAAATGAAACTAATGTAACCTGAATTGTACAGTGAAGCCTTTATGCTAGTTAAAACTGGGACAAGGGTGACGCTGTGGTCTAAACCACAGAGCCTCTTGGACTTGCCGGTCAGAAGGTTGGCAGTTCGAATCCCCATGACGGGGTGAGCTCCCGTTGCTCTGTCCCAGCTCCTGCCAACCTAACACTTTGGAAGCATGCCAGTGCAAGTAGATAAATAGGTGCCACTGGAGCGAGAAGGTAAACAGCATTTTCGTGCGTTCTGGCTTCCATCATCATGTTCCGTTGCACCAGTAACAGTTTAGTCATACTGGCCACATGACCTGGTCAGCTGTTTGTGGTCGGCTCCCTTGGTCTAACAGTGAGCGCCGCAATCCCATAGTCGCCTTTGACTGACAGGGGTCCTTTACCTTTTACCTTACCTTGCTACAGCACCCCCAAAATAAAAGAATAATTCCAGTTAGATGAAAAGAGAAATGAATTTCTAACAACACATGGATTTCTTAGACAACAGACTTTGGTATTGCATTTGTTTGTACATGTATTTAATGTGAAAAATGGGACTGTGCACTTGATTCAGCCAAACCCCAAACCAAATTCAAATGGAATCCAGGAAAACCTGGGGCAGAATGAGCTTGTAAGCTCTCTATGTTACTTACCAGGCAAGGCCCACTCAGGTCTGTCGGCTCTGGGGTGCTTTCGCTAGATCTCACTGGGCCACCCCAGGCTTCCAGAGCTGGTGCACTGAGAGCAACAGGCCCAGTAAGCAAAGCGAAAAGCTTGAAAGCTCGTTTTGCACCAGGAAAAGACCTTGAGGGTATTTAATTTGTGAAATTGCAACCGACTAGCCTTCAACCGCACAAAGTTTAAATTGCACAAGTTAAATGTGCATAAGATACGATCGCACTCAGTCCCCCAGAAAACATTCAGTGAAATGGTTTCCCCAGTTTCCTCATCTGTAAATTTTGAACACATCTAAAGATCCAGTTGTAACATTGCTTAATATTATTTTAATATATTTGAAGGAGGGCATGTTCACGGCTCCTACTCCTTCTGGTTCTCCTCTCTTAGCTAAATGCTTCCTTCATCCACCAATCTGAACTAACAACACAGTTTCATTCAACATTAAAAGTGAAATTCTAAATAAGTCTACTTATTGAAGAAAGCTCAATTGACTTCAATGGGGCTTATTCCCAGTGGATATAAGATTGCAGCCTAAGTGAGCTGATTTTCAAAAAAATGCTTATTTTATTGGTTAGCACTTCCTGGGTTTTTGGCTAAATTCATCTTCTGCTGTAAATATTTGGTGAAATGCCTGTCTCTCAGTTTTACCACCCACAAACCGTATGAAGAATTGTAGGGCATTATTTCAACCCAAACCCCGGGGTGGAGGGAAAGTTTTAATTTCGGGACTGAGCCTTCCCTTCTCCGCCACAAGACCTTTTGCGTTCAGAAATATTCAAGGACATAAATCTATTATGGCAGATGGGAACTCATCAGCTCAGCAATGTACAGCTCCTTCTCAGTAATTATGCATGATAAACATCCTGATTTATTATAAGACGTCTCATTCAACGGCATGATCTCTTCACAGGGACACGCTACCAGCTTACTGATCGAACCAGCCTGTTCCCAGCTTTCCGAAGGTGCTATTTTCAAAACACACATGCTTCGTTCCCTTCAAGATGCTTGATAGGGCTGTATTTTGAATACTGAGAGCATCATTTACATTCAATTAAAACTTTCAGCCTCTTCCTCTAGATACAAGCTTGAAGCTCCCAGCAAGCACTCACTTTGCATGTAAGATTGGAGAAGTGTCAATAAGTCCCACCATCTTGCCCCAGCCCTGCCTCCCACACCACCAAGTGCGGATGATCTGAAACTGCCAGGTTCACAAAGATTATATTTTATTTCCTTTGGGATCTTTCCCCCCTCATTCTAAAGCTATACAGTGGTGCCTCGCAAAACGAAAAGAATCCGTTCTGTGATTCTTTTCGTCTAGCGGTTTTTTCGTCTTACGAAGCAAGCCCATTGACGGATTAGCGCTATTAGCGCTATTAGCGGCTTTTAGCAGCTTTTAGCGGCTTATCTGCTGATCGGATCAGCTGATAAGCGGCTTAGCGGCTTAGAAAAAGGGGGGGAAAGGGGAAAAAACCAGCAGGAACTCGCAAGACATTGTCGTCTTGCGAAGCAAGCCCATAGGAAATTCATTTTGCGAAGCACCTCCAAAACGGAAAACTCTTTAGTCTAGCGAGTTTTCCGTCTTGCGAGGCATTCGTCTTGCGGGGCACCACTGTATTTGATGGCTCCTGGCACATAAGGGTCTTCCTTCCTGAGACATTCACATCCATTTCTGTAATATTTCATTCAAAGCTAATTGCTGCAGGGCAATAGCATGAAATGCAGATTAAGTTTAAATCATACAAGGAGCATTCAATAATTCAGGTAAATTTTTAAATATGCCATTCCATGAAAATCTATATTCACATGAATATCAGGAAAGTGGAGCCACTTAGGGGTGAATCAGAGCAGGGAAATCATTGATTTCCCAGCCTCAGCTGCCCACTCCAAACATGGTGCTTCTATAGCCACCACCAACAACAAAAAGGGTTAGGACCCTAGTATGCAGTAAGTGATGCCTACAGCCAACCCCCTCTACCATAAGTCACGCCGAAGGTCTTCTGGCGGTTCCCTCATTGCGAGAAGCGAAGTTACAGGGAACCAGGCAGAGGGCCTTCTCGGTAGTGGCACCCGCCCTGTGGAACGCCCTCCCACCAGATGTCAAAGAGAACAACAACTACCAGACTTTTAGAAGACATCCGAAAGCAGCCCTGTTTAGGGAAGCTTTCAATGTTTGATGCATTACTGTATTTTAATATTTTGTTGGAAGCCGCCAGAGTGGCTTGGGAATTATTATTATTATTATTATTATTATTATTATTATTATTATTATTATTGGGATAAAATTCAGAGTTGCCACTAGTTTTCATCTAAAGCGGAACTTGAGGCAAATTTGTAGAATACTGGCCAGCAGAACCATATCTAAGATTTTTTTTTTGGGGGGGGGAGAATAATAACAAATAAATATAAGGAACGGTCCTTAGTAAAGTGTTACACTTCTCTCGAGGTTCTTAACCATGTGTCTCATCTGGGGAAAAGGCATGGTATGACATTAGAAACACATTACAAAGCATGAATGATCGAAACATGTTAAAAAGCATACTGACAGACAGCCTAATAGTAGAATAATCATCATAATAACAATCTTCTCCCCTGTACTTTTACAGGATCTCTAGGGAGAGCATTCCACAATCGGGGAGCCACCACTGAAAAGGCCCATTCGCTTTTTGCCACCCTCCGAACCACTCTGGGAGGGGGGAAATAGAGTTGTCATGGGGAGGGCTTGTAGGCTAATTGGGTCCAACCTGCTACTTGATGCAGGAAATCCAGAGCTAGAGATGTCCACTTAAAGGCCTCCAGGCTTGGCAATTGACTCCATTGTCAAACTGCTCTCACAGTTAAGAAACGTCTCCTAACATTCAACCGAAAACCTACTCTCATGTAACTTAAGCTGACTATATTGAATTGTGCCTTCTGGGGCAGCCCTTTGCTTTCCAGTCTTTGCCCTCCATTCTCGCAACACTTTCGCTATGCATGGGTCTCGCCTGAATCTGACAACTTGCCCTGTAGCCTTTCTCCAGCAAAGTTCTTTTATGATTAAATATTTTTGTTCCTGTCAGTTTCCTTTAGTCTGTAGCAGGGGTCAGCAAACTTACCGCGCCTTGAGCCGGTGTCTCCAGCGCCGATTGTGCAGTGGGCAGGGGATCACATGCCCATTTGCTTGTGCACACGCTATTTCTGGCGCACTTCCGGGTCGGAGGAGTGCCGGAAATATCTTGTGCGCATGTGCACGGGCCTCCTCCGACCCGGATGTGCACCAGAAATAACGCTTGTGCATGCGCAAATAACGATTGTGCATGCGCACAAGCTATTTCCAGTGCTCCTCTGACCTGGAAGTGGGCAGCCAAGCACTGCAGTACCGGTAAGAGCGGGCGGCGGGGGTCGCCACGGGCCGGATAAACAAGTCCCTTGGGCCTTATCTGGCCTGCAGACCTTAGTTTGGGGATCCCTGATCTATAGGTTGGTCTCTGGCAACCTCTCACTGTATTCCGGTTAGCAGAACATCGTCATCCTTTTCTCTTGAACTAATGAAGCTGTCTTATCCTGCATTAGACCATTGGTCCATCTGCCTCTGTTTTTGTCTATGCGCACTGGTGGCAGCTCTCCAGATTCTCTGACAGGGACTGTACCTAGCCCTGTCTGGAGATGCTCAGGATTTAACCTGGCTCCTTTCTATGGGAAAAGCATATGCTCCTCAGTTTCCTTTATGTAGTTGCATCTAGAGCTTCTTTGGTTTCCTTTCCGTCTACATTTCTGTTCAGTTGCCTCTTCATTTCTGAGTCCTTCATTTCTTACAATGTGCTCTGCCGTACCGGATTGCCCATGACAACTCTGGGAGGAATGATTACGTACAAAGAGAAATTGGAGTTTGTATGGTGGGGAATGGAAAATCAATAGCAAGACATCCTTTTGGTATGAATTGGAAGAAGAAAGTTAAGATATAATTCTACTTTACGAGAAAAGTCAACATTGAACATTCTCATTATGCTTGGCCGGGTCAAAGCTCTGCTCCTCACCCTGTGACTCCTTAGTTTAATTTAATAGCTGTTTCTCAGCCAAGGTAGAAAGGGAAATACGCTGGAGGAGGCAAGACAAAAATAACCACGCTGAAAGGTTTTCTAATCTAGATGTATTGGACGAGGGACACAGAGAATTAGCAAAAATCCAATGCGATGGATGCATTTTGGTGTTGATAGCATTGTGCAATTTCTCCTCTCTGCAAGGGCTTAAGAGGAGAGAATTACTGAGTGGGAGGAAGGGAGGGAGGAAACTTGCTGATCACAGCACTTACATTAATCTCATTTAGAGGCTGAATTGCCCTGAACAATATTACGGTGGGCTAAGAAATGGCCATTACAGGAAGGTGAGGGTGGCAGCAAGCGCACAAGGAACCTCAACTTCAATTCACTGGGGGAAAGGAATAAAATTAGTCTCATTATGTATGACTGATCACACACACACACACACACACACACACACTCACACACACTATGCCAGAGGGGCAGTCTCAAGCCAGATTTCCAGTAGTCGGATCCCAAGAGGTCATCTCCTAGGTCTCCTTTGATTAGGTGTTTTGAGGCCTGGAAGACCAAGCTCTGTGGTTCAAGACCGCCATCTAGACTGCTGTAGTAGCCTGGAAGGACCTAGGGCCAGCCCCTATCTACCTGACTCAGACCTTGTTCTCAGTCTGAACAACGCCGTGAGGACACTATCTGGGTGCTTGTCCTTGGTAGTTGCTGCAGGATCTCAACAGCTGCCTAGTTTTGATCTTGTTGTGGCTTCTATCCCTTCTGATTTTCTGCTGCTGCCAGCTCTTGGGCTTTGTTTTTGGGATTTTTAGGGATTTTGACTCCCTACCTGACTCTGCCCTGCTCACCTACCCCCCAATCTTTGTTTGCTGCTCTAGAACTCAGCTCCTGCCTGTTGGGGTCTATGTACCCACTTGTGGCTGAACTGAGCTGACAACCAACTCGCCTGGATGCTAGACGTTGATTTCTTGGTGCCTGACCCTTGCTGGGACTTCACAGTGTCCCTCACCTTCTCCTCTTCTTTTTCAGTCTCTTACTTTCCATGCACCCATTTCCTCAGCAAACTGATGCTTAAGGCTGCATCATTCATTATTCCATGGCATGACTGACTCGTCAAGAAGTAAACATGGCTGAGGCGGATGCAATCTCCACTACACAGCAGTCCTGAATTTGGAACAGTCCTATTTGGAACCACAATGGCTTTTCCAGGACTTGGGGTCAGGGACTGGGCAGAGGAGGAATAGTGGAGATGGCATCCCCAGCCTGACGCTTCCAGAGAAGAAGAAGACAGTTCAGAATTACAACAGGGGTTTGATGGCGGTCACAGCTCAGAGGCAGATGAGGGACAAAGCTGGGAAGTAATGGGAGAGGAGGAGGAGGAGGAGGAGGAAGCACCAGGAGGGTGACAGCTGATGGACACAGTGTCTTTAGAAAACATTCCTGTCCCAGAACCTGGCGAGCCTTGAAAGTAGTAGAGCAAGAGCTCAGAAGCAGAGGACCCTCAGTGCCACCAGTGGGAGGAGATGATGACAATGAGGAAGTGGGAGAAAAGAGGGTGGAGAATCACTTGGGACAATGCCATTATCCCAAGAGGCTGTGTTCTGAGCCTTTGTCTGTAAATATTGAATAAAAAGCAGGTGCTAAGAACTTTTCCTTGTCTTGTACGTTCCTGGCAACCGGCCTTGGGAGTTGCTTACTGCCGCTTGACACTGAGCAAGGAGAGATAGTTGAGGTGGAGAGAATTAGGTAGGCAGAAGTAGAGATCTACCAGGACCTCAATCATCTGCCTCACAGAAGAGAATCTTGGGTCAGCAGGATTTATGGTGACCATGTGTCCTACTACTTAATAAAGGACAATCCTCTGTACAAGGGTGGTCAGTTGGGGTGGGGGTACCATCTCCTATGTTGCGGCTGCTTACCAGGAAGTAAGTCAGAGTGGTGATGTAATAGCAAAGTCTACATGATGCACGGGCATTTGCACCAGATTAGCTCCACCAATGTGCTTGCACCACACCAGCCTTGCTGCCTCACCTCTCTACCTCCTCGTAAGCAGCAGCAACATTATCTAAAGATAAAGAACCACCAACTGTTATAACCTGGATAGCTGACTGAGCAGGCACACAGGTTACTTGCTCGCAGTCTTCCCTCACTGTGGCGAAAGGTATTGCATTTCTATTTAAATTATAATAATTATTTCCTATTTGCATCACTACATATAAATCAGTGCATGCAAATTTTATGCAAATCTGTGCCCCCTTTCTTTGATGATGACCAATTCAATTGGGTTAAGAACTAATTCCTGGCAATCTTTTTTCTACTGTATCTCTAATATAATCAAACATTCTAGGTATAGCGTGACCCACAACTTCCTTCAGACACCCCACTTTCCTCCCTGAACTTCATTTTTCTTTCGCCTTTATTTCATCCTTCTTGTTTTTCATTTCCACTCACTTCTGCATTGTTGCTTCCCAACTGCCAAGGCTGACAGAAGAGTCCAGAGAAATCCCTGAGCATTCCCGCAGGACTGTATCCCCATGACAATCCAGTCTCCACCAGGCCTGTGAACAATTGCAAACTCCCCACAAACACTCATTGCTGAGTCACCAGCTGACACAAATGGACACTCTGAAGATCTGTGCTATTTAGAAGAACTTTCTGAAGAATTTCAGAGGGGAGGGAGATGGCATAATATTTTTGCTATATATTCATGCTGTCACATGCTGTCACCGCTTCAAATCCCTGTGACATGGTGAGCTCCCATTGCTCGGTCCCTGCTCCTGCCAACCTAGCAGTTCGAAAACACATCAAAGTGCAAGTAGATAAATAGGTACCGCTCCAGCGGGAAGGTAAACGGTGTTTCTGTGGGCTGCTCTGGTTCGCCAGAAGTGGCTTTGTCATGCTGGCCACATGACCCAGGAGCTGTCTGTGGACAAACGCCAGCTCCCTCGGCCACTAAAGTGAGATGAGCACCGCAACCCCAGAGTCGTCTGCGACTGGACTTTATGGTCAGGGGTCCCTTTACCTTTATCACCACTAAACAAGTGGCATCAATATGAAATAGAACCAGAGTAGCTCAGTAGTGATCCTTGTGGTGAGAGAGAGCATGACATAGTTTGGCTCATACACTGGATTAAGAAGTTGGCAAGACCATTGTGGCATGCCTGGATCGCCTCCTCTTTGACCCTTACACTTGTGTTGAGAGACCAGGCCACCTGACTCTGGGGTGCAATAAGGTAGACATTAATAAGGACTGAAGGCCCTTTACTGAAGAGTTTATCAAACCCTCAACAGGCTTCTTTCTGCCAGATACAAATGCCACTGTGGCATAAATTAAATTAGGGATAAGGGCATATCTGAGTGAGCAGAACAATACGTGTTTATTTCAGGTTCCCTGAAAAACCAGAAATCAACTTCAAGCAAAGCAGATAGTCAAGATGGGACTCTCAAGACACATCTTAAAGGGAATTTCTAACCTTTTTGAAGCTTCCTGTCTTCTAAAAGACTCTTACATTTCTTTATTCCCAACTATATCACCATACCTGTCCCTATTTCCATCCACATCTACCACTGTCTGTACAGGCCAGTCGTGTCTGACTCTAGGGTTGTGCACCCATCTCACTTAAGAGGCCGGGGGCCAGTGCTGTCCGGAGACACTTCCGGGTCACGTGGCCAGCATGACAAAGCTGCTCTGGCGAGCCAGCACCAGCGCAGCACACGGAAACGCCGTTTCCATCCACATCAAGGAGACCACAAATCCTAGACACTGCAACCCCTTCTGCTATCTACTGGACACCACATGTCAAGGAACATCTCAATGCAACATTGGATCAAGATGATTAGTTAAAGAATTCTGTTGCCGCGTTGTGATTCAGACCACCTGCTCCTGGCTTCTGGTTTTGACTCTGGCACACCTGCAGAACTTTACTCTCTGTCTACTCTTCTAGCATTGCCACACCAAATGAGTGTGCTTCCACCCTTTTTCTTTTTTCTGTTAGTATTAATAGATTTTCCTTTTTAAAGAGGGTGGTTGTTGTTTTTTAAGTCTTTCAGGTTATGAATGTATTATGGTATTAAATATTCCTGTGATTTAATACCTATGTGTTGCACCACATTAATCAAGTCAAGATTGAAGCTTTCTTCCACTTCGTGGTAATAAATAAACACTTCTCTGATTCCACTTGGATTCTTCTTGTGGATGTGAATTTCTGGGTTTAAACTACCTTCTCGGCGCAGCGCAAAGTTGACTTGCATTGAAGATCCCACCTCTTTAGTAAATGCACGCACATTCAGGTTCTTAGAGACACATGTAACAAGAGCCATGGAACCAGGAGCCCAACACCAGTGGTGCTGTATCCTATCTGGAGTAGGACAAAGTAAGGACTATGTGGATGTACCAGACCTCCTGCTGTGAGGGGAGAGACTCCATCAGGCAAGGTCTCTTTCCACCTGCCTTGCCCCACTGTCTGACCCTAGGAGTCCTCATAAGGGAGCAGGTCTTGAAGGAAAAACTATGAGGGGGTATTATTTTATGTACTGTGGCTTGCCATTGTTTTATTGATTATAGTTTAGAAATTATTTATTGTAACTGTTGAGTGGATTTCTGTTTAACTTTTATATGTTATTATTATTTAATACTATTCTAATGATTGTTGAATGTTACTTTTTGATGTAGGTTACCTATTTTAAAGTTTTATTATCACATTTCTTGTATTGCATTAGATTGTTATAAGATGTCCATTTTTTTTGTTTCTTCAGCTTGTAAACTACCTTGAGTATTGTAAGATAGAAAGATGGTACAGTGGTACCTCGGGTTAAGAACTTAATTCGTTCTGGAGCTCCGTTCTTAACCTGAAACTGTTCTTAACCTGAAGCACCACTTTAGCTAATGGGGCCCCCTGCTGCTGCCGCTCCACCGCTGCACGATTTCTGTTCTCATCCTGAAGCAAAGTTCTAAATCCAAGATACTATTTCTGGGTTAGCGGAGTATGTAACCTGAAGCGTCTGTAACCCAAGGTACCACTGTATACAAATTAAAAAATGATGAGGATGGTGTTAAGTTGTGGGTTGACATAGCAGCCGGCACAGCGATTTCTTCAAGTAGCTCTTTTATTCTGGTAAGCTGGAAATAAACTGACAGCGAACAGCTCAGCCGGCCTGTATTTATAGTCAGCCGGCTGTCAACATTGTAACCATAACAGCTCAGAGTTCCCGCCTAAAATAACGGACGCGGACCTGAGTGAAAACTATCTACAGACCTGAGTGAAAACTATATACAGTATCCCCCTGTTGGCCCAGGGTGAAACTACACTACATAACACCCCTCCCCACCGAGATAAGGCGTTAGTTACAATCGTAATGGTTTCCTTATATACAGCACTACGCGTAATGGTTCAATTAGGCACAAAAGCATATCGGTTACATTTCCCCTACTTAGACCAACAGTGATACCTGTCCAACAACATAGTCCTTTAAATAAGTTGGGCGCTTGGAAACTCTGCCAGACCGCCGGGGACTGGTAGCCAAGTCCGGAGGGCCACACAGTTCTCGCTGAGGCTGTGGTGCAACCCTAGGTGGCGTTGGAACCAACTCCCCTGGATCCGCTGCTGTGGGTGGAGCCTCCGCAAGTGGAGTGGTCTGAGTCTGTTCTGAAACGGCTTGGTTCGGCTCCACGCTGGCAGTTTGCGAGGGAGGTGTAGGTGGGGCCTCGCCATCTGTACGTGTCTCTTCCGGAGCCGCAAGCGCAGTTGGGGGCACCTCGGTAGTGTCCAAGTCCCCAACCCTGCGCCTAAGCTGGTCTAAGTGCCGTCGCCACAAACGTCCGTCTTCGAGTGCCACCTGGTATGAGCGAGGTCCAGTGACTCCCACTACTGTGGCTGGCACCCAAGGGATGTCCCCCACATAGTTCCGGGCAAAAACCTGGTTTCCTGGGACAAATGACCGTGGTGCGTTGGCACAGCCTGGGGGTTCAGCCACGGCAAAGTCTGGGTGTAGCCGGTCGAGCGGTGACCTGAGGCGGCGGCCCATAAGCAGTTCAGCAGGGCTCCTCCCTGTGTCCGCATGAGGGGTGATGTGTTGCACGAACAAGTATTCGGCGACCCGCTCATGCCAGTCTCCCCGGTCCAGGCGCGCCAGTGCCTCTTTTGTCGAGCGCACCATTCTTTCTGCTTGCCCGTTGCTGGATGGATGAAAAGGTGCCGTTAGGGCATGGCGGATGCCCAGTCCCAAAAGATACCGCTCAAACGTGCCTGACGTGAACTGCGGTCCGTTGTCAGAGACCAGGACATCAGGACACCCATGCGTTGCAAACAGGCCTCGCAGCACCCGGATGACAGCTTCGGTAGTGGTGGAGGGCATCAGGGCGACCTCCAGCCATTTGGAATAGGCGTCCACCACTACCATAAAGGTCCGGCCGTGAAAGGGGCCAGCCAGATCGATGTGCACCCTCGACCAGGGTGTCTTTGGCGTCTCCCAGGTGTGTCCCTTAGCTGCCGGTGGTGCAGGCCTCGACTCTTGGCACGCTTGGCAGGCGGACACCCAGGCAGTGATGGCATCGTCCATATTAGGCCACCAGACGTAACACCGAGCCAACGCCTTCATTTTGACAATTCCTGGGTGGCCAACGTGCAGAGCCTCCAGGACGCGCTGACGGAGTCCCTGGGGAATCACGACGCGGTCTCCCCACAGCAGACAGCCGCGATGAGCTGAGAGTTCATGTTGTCTGGTTGCGAAGGGCTGGAAATCCGATGCAAAAGGCCCTTGTGGCCACCCCCTCCACACCCAGTTGAGCACCCGGCTGATGGTGCGATCCTGGGCAGACGCGGAGGCCACAGTGGCAGCCGATACAGGTGCTGTCGGAAGATCCTCAATCAGAAGGAGCGATGAAGCTGGAGCCGGGTCTTCCACAAATGCTGGAAGAGGGCAACGGCTGAGGGCGTCGGCATGGCCCATCGATTTCCCCGGGCGATGGATGAGCCGGTAGTGGTAGGCAGCCAGGAAAACAGTCCATCGCAGCATGCGTGGTGAGAGGACCGGTGGAGTTGGACGATCACCGGCGAGGAGGCCCAGGAGTGGCTTGTGGTCAGTGATGAGGTCAAAAGTCCTGCCATAGAGGTATTCATGGAACCTCTTCACTCCAGCCACAAGTGCCAATGCCTCCTTGTCGAGCTGGCTGTAATTCCGTTCCGTCGGAGATAGTGTCCTGGAAAAGTAGGCGAGCGGTGCTTCTCTTCCATCTGGAAAACGGTGACTAAGGACAGCACCGATGCCAAAAGGTGAGGCGTCGCAGGCAAGGACCAGCGGCCTGGATTCACTGTACTGTACCAGCACACTGTCTGAAGAAAGGAGAGCCTTGACCGCGTTGAAGGCCGCCGTTTCCCGATGACCCCAGGCCCAAGGCGTCTTAGTGCTAAGGAGTCGGTGAAGAGGCTCAGCCACTGTGGCTTTGTGGGGCAGGAACATGTTATAAAAGTTCAGCAGCCCCAGGAATGCCTGCAACTCCGTTTTGTTTTTTGGGGTGGGGGCCTGCTGGATAGCGCGGATCTTGGATGTGGTTGGATGAAGGCCGGAGGCATCGATAAGATAGCCCAGGAACTCTACCTGTGAAACGGCAATCTGGCACTTCTCCCTCTTTACCTTGAGCCCGGCCTCCTGGAACCTGGTCAGCACGGCACGGAGGCGCTCGAACAGCTGCTGGTGTGAGTCTGCAGACACCAAGACGTCATCAAAATATGGTACCACGCCCGGAAGCCCTTGC
Organism: Podarcis vaucheri; assembly: GCF_965113315.1. Taxonomy (NCBI): domain Eukaryota; kingdom Metazoa; phylum Chordata; class Lepidosauria; order Squamata; family Lacertidae; genus Podarcis; species Podarcis vaucheri. The sequence goes on along the minus strand of NC_138751.1, from coordinate 52,289,291 downwards.
AGGAGACGCTCCATAAGGCTTTGGAAGATGCCAGGAGCCACACTCACCCCGAACTGCAACCGGCGGCAACGGAATGCCCCCCGGTGGGTGACGATCGTCTGGGCCTCAGCAGTGGCATCATCGACAGGCAGTTGTTGATAGGCTTGGGCAAGGTCCAGCTTAGCGAAGACCTTACCCTCACCCAGGGAATGCAGCAGGTGGTGGACAACAGGAACCGGATAAGCGTGCTGCTGAAGTGCCTTGTTAATCGTGCACTTGTAGTCAGCGCAGATTCTCACCGACCCATCTGGCTTGACAGGCGTGACGATGGGGGTTTCCCACTTTGCGTGGTCAACCGGCTCCAAAACTCCTTGGGCGATCAGTTTGTCCAGTTGTTCGTCCACCTTAGCCTTGAGAGCAAAGGGAACCCGGCGTGGCTTTAGCTTGATGGGGGCGACTTCTGGATCAAGGCTAAAGGAGATGGGCGTACCTGTATATTGCCCCAAAGTGCCGTCAAAAACCTCGGCAAAGTCTTTGACCAGACCCTCAGTCTCTGCGTTAGAGATGCAGTTGATGCCGGTGATTTCCAGGCCGAGGGCATCAAACCAGTCTAGCCCTAGGAGGCTTGGCCGCTGACCTTCGACCACCACCAACCGGAGCAGGCCCGAAAAATCCTTGAAGGCGATCCGGAACCGGCCAACGCCTACCACGGGAATGTCGTTTCCCTGGTAGTCTCTCAGGTGTACGCGGTGAGAGTCGAGTTGCCTTTTGGACACTCTGGGTACCAGTCTATTGAGGGTGCTCCATGACACGATGGACAGGGCAGACCCGGTGTCGATCTCCATGTCACATGGAGCTCCTTCAATGAGCACCGTGACGTTCAGCTTGCGTCGCGTCGACGAGTCGGTTTGGCCAATCGTGGTTCCAGACGGGCAGCGGCAGTTGGTGAGAGCGAAACAACTTTCCTTGGCAGACTGGAGTGAAGACTTGGACTTGCGAGTCGATGAAGGGGGGGTGTCAGACGAAGCCGATCGGCAGACCTTAGCGATGTGGCCCCTTCTGGAACACTTCCTACAGATGGCGTCTCTGAATCGACACTTGGCACGGGAATGGTTGCCTCCGCAGCCAGCACATTCCGGTTGGCCCTTGGAGTTCTGTTGGAACTTCCTGCGCTCCCGCTTTGTCTGGTGCACATCATCGTCTTCACTGGAGGATGCCTCATCACTGCTGGCCTCTTCATGATGCACCGGAACTGGCTCCCTAGCAAGACGCGGGCTGCTGGACTTGCGGATCTCCTGAGCGGAGCGTTCAGCAGCTTCTGAGGCCACAGCCTCCTCAATGGCTTTCTGTAGCGTGAGGTCTGGCTTGGCTAGGAGACGCCGTTGCAGATGGATGTCCCGGACCCCGCAGACGATTCGATCCATCAGGGCATCGTCTAAGTCTCGGAACTCACAGTGCATTGCAGCCTGTCGCAGGGCGGTGGTGTAGTTGTTGATTGACTCCCCCTCTGCCTGGTTCCGGTGGTAGAACGCATGGCGGGCAGCAATCTTGGACGGCTTTGGTGCGTAGTGGCTGCGGAGCTTCTCTTGGATCGTGTCCCATGGTGTTTCCTGGACTGCTTCAGGCGCAACCAATGCTCGGGCCGTCTCAAACACCTCAGGCCCACAGAGGCTGAGGAATAGGCCCCGCTTCCGATCCTTTGATACTGCTGTCAGCTCGTTGGCTTGGAGGTAGCAGTCGAACCGAGCGAGGTAGGAGTCCCATGATTCAGATGCTGGCGCAAACGGCGGTAGAGGCACAAGTGAAGCCATGATTCCGATGCCGGCGTGAAGGGCGATGGATGGAACACAGTGCTCCAGCCAGAACAGTCAGCTCTGAATTGGTTCTGCCCAGTGATTTCGCTCAGTGATTTCGCTCAGTGATTTCGCTCTGTGATTCAGCTCAGTTCAGAGGCTGGCCGCATCTGGCTGTGCTCTGATGTCCATCCATCCCACCTTCGTCGCCAGTGTTAAGTTGTGGGTTGACATAGCAGCCGGCACAGCGATTTCTTCAAGTAGCTCTTTTATTCTGGTAAGCTGGAAATAAACTGACAGCGAACAGCTCAGCCGGCCTGTATTTATAGTCAGTCGGCTGTCAACATTGTAACCATAACAGCTCAGAGTTCCCGCCTAAAATAACGGACGCGGACCTGAGTGAAAACTATCTACAGACCTGAGTGAAAACTATATACAGTATCCCCCTGTTGGCCCAGGGTGAAACTACACTACATAACAGATGGTATATTAATGCAGCCCTGATCTTTCCATTTTGCCCCATGTAAGTAAGCTGCAGTTGGGAAGGTGGGTCTGCCCCACCACACAGGCCATTACTGGGGTGTATAGTGCAGCCTCCCCCAATCTGGTGCCCTCTAGATTTGGACTACATATCTCATCAGCCCTGACCATTGGCCATGCTGGCTGGGGCTCATCAGAATTACACTCCAAAATATCTGGAAGTTGTCAGCTTGGGGAAGGCTAGGGTAGAGTCTTTGTCCTGGGTCACGGACAAGCTAGAACTGCTTTTTCAGCCATGAAGCCCATTCAGATGCCTTCAGAATGTTGTACTGTTTAAGTGCAACCTGTGTTACAGCACTGTTGTAACTAATTTAAACCCCATTGATTTAATGGGATTTAAACACTGAGTTTTATCCGAACCGGGGTCAGTTACTAAATCTACCTGACCATGTGCTGCTAGGTCACCAGCTTCAGAACAGAATCATGCATAGAGTGTTGAAGCTGTTGGGATTTGATTAGATGCTAAGAGAGGATATAACGGGACGCGGGTGGCGCTGTGGGTAAAAGCCTCAGCGCCTAGGGCTTGCCGATCGAAAGGTCAGCGGTTCGAATCCCCGCGGCGGGGTGCGCTCCCGCTGCTCGGTCCCAGCGCCTGCCAACCTAGCAGTTCGAAAGCACCCCCGGGTGCAAGTAGATAAATAGGTACCGCTTACCAGCGGGAAGGTAAACGGCGTTCCGTGTGCTGCGCTGGCTCGCCAGATGCAGCTTTGTCACGCTGGCCACGTGACCCGGAAGTGTCTCCGGACAGCCCTGGCCCCCGGCCTCTTGAGTGAGATGGGCGCACAAACCCCAGAGTCTGTCAAGACTGGCCCGTTCGGGCAGGGGTACCTTTACCTTTACCTTTAAGAGAGGATATATTTATTAGATATTATCCTTCCTTCCTCATATTAGTGAGTTCAGCAGAGTGCATCCCTTTGCATCTTAAAAGGGAGTTGGATAGGCTGCTTTTAGTAATACAGGATGTTTTATGGCAGACTGGATTTTCCTGGTATTTCCTTCCTTTTCTCCCACCCAAAATAATACCGTATTGACCTGAATATAAGCCGCGCTTTCCCCCCCAAATTCCGATTGTGAAAAGTTATAGTGCGGCTTATATTTGCGACCTTATGGTGCCACAAAGTGGCGCAGCTACCCCACCCCCAGGAAGTAGTCCAGGATTGTGGGGCAACAGTACCCAGCCCACCTGCCACTCCCAAGCCTCCCTCAAGCCTCTGAATTGTAAAGGTGTGGCTTATTTTGGGGTGTGGCTTATATTCGGGCCAATACGGTAACTGCACACAAACAGTTTAGTTAGAAAGTAAAAATAACATTTACTCAGTTTACGTCTTCAAGAATAACAGGTACAGCAGCATGATGTAGGCAGGTTGAAAATGCTAATTAAGTTACTGTGACATTAACATGAGAGTGCTGGAGGTGAAATAGTTAAACAGGTTACCCAATCAAGTCCCAGGGGGGTGGAGTCAGAGGGACTATAAAACCAGCTCTGGGAGGGGTGAAAGGGGAGTTTGTTGGGAGTTGGGTGGTTGGTTGGAGTGAGAGTGAATTGGGATAGAGTTTGTGGTTAGGCTGAGTTAGTGTAATGAGCCAGGAATAGTTAGGGGCTAGGAAGACAAGTAAATATCTGAGAGGTGGTTTAGTGAGTGAGAGCAGGTAGCGGAAGTTATAGGTCTGGATAGGCACCCCATGGTTGTAATTGACTGATACTGTTTATGTAACCACACGCTTGTTAAACTGCAATAAATAAAGAAAAGTTTATGTTTCAATTTACCCCTGACTGGACCCAGTATTGTACCAGGTAGGGCCTGGGTGGTGGCAGTGAGAAATAAAGTGGTGGCACAGGGATCAATAGACGGGAAACATCCGGGGACCCTGTGTGATCGCCACAGTTACTAACAGATACTAAAGTCTAGCTTAAAAATGGTGTCTGAGCTGGAGCTCAGATATACAGAAGCTCTCACATGGTGGAAATGAGAGTTTGCCCAGGCAGGGAGGTGCGTATTAAGTTATGCCTCTTCCTGTCAGAACACAAAAGGGAAGTGATCTCACAGAGTCCTTTTAATAAGTACCACAGGAAAACCCTGTGAGCATCAGCCCCTATTATGTGCCTGTCTAGCAACACATGAATTGTTGATTTGACTGCAGTAAATATCCCACGGAAGCTGGAACAGAGAGAGGTCTTAGTTCAAATGCCAGCTCAGTTCACTGGGGAGCTTGTTGCGCTGAAGGCAAAATGAGTGTGCCTTGCCTTCAGAACCTTGGAGGAAGGTGGGGAGATAAAAATGGAGTCAGTAATAATACAGTCGTACCTTGGAAGTCAAACGGAATCCATTCCGGAAGTCCGTTCGACTTCCAAAATGTTCGGAAACCAAAGTGCGGCTTCTGATTGGCTGCAGGAAGCTCCTGCAGCCAATCGGAAGCCTCGGAAGCCCCGTCGGACGTTCGGCTCCCAAAAATAGTTCGCAAACCAGAACAGTCATTCCCGGGTGTATGGTTTTCGGGAGTCAAAACGTCTGAGTACCAAGGTGTTTGGGATCCAAGGTATGACTGCATCTCAGTACAGTGGTGCCTCGCAAGACGAAATTAATTCGTTCCGTGAGTTTTGTCGTCTTGCGATTTTTTTCGCCTTGCGAAGCATGGTCTCGGGAAAGTTTTGGAAAAGCTTCAAAAATCACCAAAGTCTTTAAAAACCTCAAAAAAGGCTACCACACCGTGTTCTATGAGTTGCTCCTCGAAGTCAAGTCGCAACTGTATTAACGGTGTTAAGGAAAAGAAAACAAACTTGCAAGACGTTTCCGTCTTGCGAAGCAAGCCCATAGGGAAAATCGTCTTGCGAAGCAGCTCAAAAAACAAAAAACCCTTTCGTCTAGCGAGTTTTTTGTCTTGCGAGGCATTCGTCTTGCGAGGTACCACTGTACATTTTCCAGGTTGGTCTTAGCAATCATAAAAGCCAGAAATCTGTTTTTTAACCAGCAACAACAAAATAAGATGAGTTTCTTAAGTTACCGAATTCTGGGCAAGATTCCATATTCTATACTTGTATAGTATGGTGTTCTAGATTTACCAACACACCCACTCTGCTTATATCTTAGGACGAAACAACATGTTAAACTGTCTGCAGCGATGCATAATATTATGTGTTTATTTAAAGAAAAATCATTGCTTATTATTGGTTGCAATAGTAGCAGTATTCTGTTCACATAACACTTCATTGGCAAAGTGGCTTCTAAGATGGCTACTAAACCAATTACAAAAAGATACACACCCAAAATTCAAACACACACTAAAGCAATCCAATCAAAATGTTAAAATAAACACCAACAAATAAAAGGTGCAATAAAATGAGCCCATTAAAATGCCAGTTCAAGCAAGTGGTTTGGGTCAGGAGATCACAGAAATATATGTCTAGACAGGTGCTCTTTTGAACACATGAACACCCCAAAAAAGGTCAGATATACATGGGAATCGAGAAGCTAAGTGTATAAATGGAAGCCATATATTTGACATATAGCCTGATGACCACTCTCTCATCCAAAAATATATTTAAGATGGGAACAATTTACAACAAAGAAGCAGTGGCGGAGAGTATTTGAATCCCCCCCCCCCCCGGGTTCCAAGTATGTTAATTCTCAACCCCCATGGAAAGGTAAGGGGGAGTTTCAGGAGAAAGTGGAGGGTATTAATCACTCCTTCCCCCCCTGCTGCTGTTTTGCTGCAAATTTACTTCCAAAGGATACTTTGGTATGGAAAAGTGACCATGAGGCTAAAATTGCATGTGGCTGCAGTGTAACATATCATTTGGTACAAAGTAATGGCTAGTTATAAGGGACGCAGGTGGCGCTGTGGGTTAAACCACAGAGCCTAGGACTTGCCGATCAGAAGGTTGGTGGTTCAAATCCCCGCAACGGGCTGAGCTCCTGTTGCTCGGTCCCAGCTCCTGCCAACCTAGCAGTTTGAAAGCACATCAAAGTGCAAGTAGATAAATAGGGACTGCTCTGGCGGGAAGGTAAACACCATTTCTGTGCGCTGCTCTGGTTTGCCAGAAGCGGCTTAGTCATGCTGGCCACATGACCCAGAAACTGTACGCTGGCTCCCTCGGCTAATAAAGCGAGATGAGTGCCGCAACCCCAGAGTCGGTCACAACTGGACCTAATGGTCAGGGGTCCCTTTACATTTACCTAATGGCTAGTTATATGACAGGAGTGCCTGGCGTGCTCTGGTCCATTGGGTCATGAAGAATCGGACATGACTAAACAACTAAACAACAACAACAAAGGCTATAATAAGATATAATAAGAGTTAAGGCATGGATAGGCAAACTAAGGCCCGGGGGCCGGATGCGGCCCAATTGCCTTCTAAATCTGCCCGCGGACAGTCCGGGAATCAGCATGTTTTTACATGAGTAGAATGTGTCCTTTTATTTAAAATGCATCTCTGGGTTATTTGTGGGGCATAGGAATTCGTTCATATATCCCCCCCCCAAATATAGTCCCCCCCACAAGGTCTGAAGGACAGTGTACCGGCCCCCTGCTGAAAATGTTTGTTGAGCCCTTACTTAAGGGATAATTTACTTGGAAGTAACAGTGGGCCATCTCTAGGATTACACAATGGCAAAAGACAAACGCCCTGCTTGCCTTGGAGACAGACAACACCGAGATGTTCTGCGTACAATGGGACCTCGGTTGTCAAACGTAATCCGTTCCGGAAGTCCATTCGACTTCCAAAATGTTCAACAACCAAGGTGCAAAGTCAATTGAGAAAATTGAAAAAAGCCGTTTGACTTCCAAAAAGCGTTCGAAAATGGAAGCAATTGCTTCCAGGTTTTTGGTGTTTGAAAATCAAAACGTTTGGCTTCCGAGATGCTCAAAAACTGAGGTACCATTGTATATGTTCTTTCGAACTTGGTTATTATTTTTCAGTACTATTCAATATTACCTGGCACTGCACATCTCTAAAATACTACCTGGTGCAGTCTATTCTTTTTATTTGCATGTATGTTAGATTTTCAATATATATTGTCTTTCTTGCATCGGTTTTACAGTGAAATGTCCTTTTGTATAGCATATTCAAATGACGTGCTCTGCTGGCTTCAGTTGCTCCAGCTCAGAAACTTGATTTAATGTCAGCATTAAAGTCCTTAAAAAGGAGACAGATGTAATGACACAAGCTGGCGTTGGCCCTGCATCTAAATTCCTGCGCCTCTTTTTAAGGGAGACCGATGGGGTTGCACAATGCAGTAGTGGGAAAATGAGAGGTTTAAGCGAAGGAGCTATTTAGATGAGAAAATTATAGCCGCATGCTAGCACATCTGCACCTTGACAATCAAATACATGAGCGCATGATAATTTTCATGAATTATGCAAAATGCTAATTAAAAAGTCTAATTTACTAATCATCTCTCAGGGTCATAACTGGAACTGAATTTTATTAAGGACAGTTTTGTAAAGGGATCCAACATCATGCATTGCTGTTGGGGAGAGGGAGGCAGATGGCTTCCTCAAAGGGCGGGGACTTGCTCAGCAGTCCTGAACCAACACTACTGCATGGAGGAGAGTTCACAGGAATCTTTGCCCCTCTCAGAATGTACCCACATTTTCCGCGATACATCAGTGGCACTTGTATGGATGAAAAAATGTCCAGGGGGAGAGATGCTTCCTTCCCCAGCCTTGTCAAATGTGCTACTGTGCCCTACTCTATCATATAAGAAAAACGTGGCAGCGTAGTACAGTGGTATCTTGGTTCTCAAACTTAATCCATTCCAGAAGTCCGTTCCAAAACCAAAGTGTTCCCAAAACCAAGGCACACGTTCCCATAGAAAGTAATGCAAAATGGATTAATCCGTTCCAGACTTTTAAAAGCAATGCCTAAAACAGCAATTTAACATGAATTTTACTATCTAACAAGACCACTGATTGATAAAATGAAAGCAATAAATAATGTACTGCTGTCACACAATCAATTAATCAGTAGCTGAACTGGGTTCCCACACAGTCACAAAAGCAAAACGAAAAGAGCCGCAAAAAAAAAAAAAAAATGCAAAATGAATAGCAAAAACAGACAGACCTCAGCATAACACTCAAATCGGAAGCGTAAGACTCAAAACGGAAGCGTAACACTCAATACAGAAGTGTAGAACTCAAATCGGAAGCGTAAGACTCAAAACAGAGCACTTTCGGCTTCTGAAAAATGTTCGCAAATCGGAACACTTACTTATGGGTTCGCAGTGTTTGGGTTCCAAGTTGCTTGAGTACCAAGGCGTTTGAGAACCAAGGCACCACTGTATAGCAAAATGGGAACATCAGCTCAGATGAGCATTTTGATCTGCATCGAAATGAACATGGTATTACATATCTGTGTGCAGGAATATTCCAGTGGGCATTCAGGCAAGGTTGTGACAGCAATGGTTTGCCCTCAGTGATGTAACCACATTGCCAACTCTGGATGAGAATTTTGTGCCAGGGCATCAACATGTTCACTGATTGGTAGGGACTATGTAGTAAAGGAAAAATAAGCCTGAAAAAACTTGGGGAAAATGGGTTTCATGACAGAAGCAAATCAAGTTGTGAAAAGAAGATGAAACATCTTAGAGCATTCAAATAACATTTCAGCCGTTCAAAATCACATTTTTCATCTCGATATTGGTTTCAGGTGAAAGTTTGGAGCGTCGCTATTACTTAGACAGGTGACAGCATGTGGATTTCAGACAAAAAGAGGATGTATGCAAACATGAGCCATGTCTGCGTGGTCGCCCTAATGCACGGGTGTCAAACACAAGGTCCGCGGGCCGAATCCGGCCTGCCAGACCTCGTCATGTGGCCCGTGTAGCCGCCGCCGGCCGCCAGCCTTCACCTTTTATTCTCGCTTTTTTTTTTTTGACACAAGAAAGCCGCCTCTTCAGCGCATGCGCGGCAGCCTACAAGCCAGAGAACGCCTGCCCTCTAGCGGCGCTAGATGCTGATGTGGCCCCCGATGAATTTGAGTTTGACACCCCTGCCCTAATGCATAAAACTTTTAAGTATGAACCATGAAACGTGAGAAGATCCTGCCCCCACATCCCAGCAAATCTTTCCCAAGCAGCATGCAACAGAAATATCAAAAGAATAACATACGTTGTAAAAATTAAGTGGGTACAAAAGTCTAAAAAATGGATCTTAATAGCACTTGAAGATTTCACATAGTAGACATTATAAAATGGCTGAGTCACTCTTCAGGAAAAGCCTTCTTAAAAGGGGGTGGAGGTGAAGGTTTTCAATAGTTGCCTTAAAGCAAAATTGCCAGAGGGCTGTCCACGTTCACCAGGAAGCTGATACACAGTGCATGTGTGGCACTTTAAAAGCTACTATATTTATATCTATATTTATAATATTACAGTGGTACCTCGGATTAAGTACTTAATTCGTTCCGGAGGTCCGTACTTAACCTGAAACTGTTCTTAACCTGAAGCACCACTTCAGCTAATGGAGCCTCCTGCTGCTGCCGCGCCACCAGAGCACAATTTCTGTTCTCATCCTGAAGCAAAGTTCTTAACCTGAAGCAGTATTTCTGGGTTAGCGGAGTCTGTAACCTGAAGCGTATGTAACCTGAAGTGTATGTAACCCAAGGTACCACTGTATTACGGATTCTGAACAGAATGGAAAAGCACAAAGGGCTTTGGTACGTATGGGTGTGCTTCTATTGGGCAAGTGTTTCCGTATTACTTAGCTAGCAGATGTTCCCAGAAACAGGTTTGCCCGGATGTGAACTCACCAAGTATACTGAAGAGGTTGTTTGTTTTGATGGGGCCAGGCCCCGGACCCCTTGAAGCTTTAATGCAGGGGCATGTTTGAGAAAAGCCAATAATAATAGCAAAATCTCCTATTTACTGGCAGGCTTGATAAGCTTCCTGAGCTGTCAGTATTTTAATTTGAGTTTCTCCAACTGCAGTAGTTCATTGATTATTAGTTACCATGTATTAGTTTGAAGGCAGAAGGTTCCATTATGCCTGTCAAAGGATTTAATGTAAGACTCATCCTGAAACCCAATGACATCTTTCTGCGTCCTGGGGCTGATGGATAAATAAATTGCCTGCTTTCAAGACAGCCGGATGAATGTGAAATAAGGAATGGGAACCTTAAGTTGTCACTAGTCTTAAGTGCAGGGCACAGAGGAACTTGCAAAGTTATGTTCTTTCCGTAACCTTCTGAGATGGAATCCAGCAAAGGAACAAGAGTTCATTGTCTTTCCTCGCAAGCTCTTCTGAAGTGCTTTCTCTAATCAAGGAAAGGGGAAAGGAAAATAATCAAAGTAGATTGTGGCTTGAGAATTCATGAAAACTAAGCAATCATTATTCATTCAAGCAGCCCTACGTTTGTTGCAGGAAGCAGTGTTTTCTGTAACACACTGTAGATATGGGAGCAAGGTACCCTTGGTATGTGGCCTTTGACACCCAACAGTTGCGGCTTTTCCAGGTGCGTTTATGCGCCACCCACAAGATTTAGCTTGTATCTGTATGTTTGGGAAATGGCCCATTCTCTTTGGGAGCTGCTCTGTGCTCGTTCCAATTCAGGAACCAAATCAGATGTGTTTAAAAGGAGCCTCTGTCCCCAGCCCACCCCAGAATCCACCACAATGGGGAATCTAAACATGGCTATAATGACCAGTGGGTTTTTTCTGGGGGTACTCAAGGAGAGGGTGGTCTTCTGTTTTCTCCCCATGGATTTTTGTGGATACAGTCCCTTCTCCTGGGAAGCGGTGGTTGTGGAAAACAAACACAGTTTTTCAGCCATCTGCCAAATCACTGAGATTAACCCTAGACCTGTCTACCAAAATGAGAGATGCCCCCACAATTCATTCCCGACTTGAGCTCAGGGTGTTTTCCTAATCAGTTTGGTTTCTTTTCTTTTGTTAAAAAATGATGGAGTTGCTGCTTTAAAAATACAGCATTTGTGGGGCACCACAAAGTGATTTAGGATTTTTAGGAGCCCCAGATCTGACTCCTTGTTAACTGGGCAATCTCATTCAGGAGTGTGAAGATCTCATCTGAATCACCCCTATTTGCGTGTTCAGACCCAGAGAACCCCCCCCCCCCAATAAATACACATTTGACTCACATTTTAGTTTTGGTTCTTGGCAGAATTTAGGCCACAACTTTACTGATTGCAGAAAAGTGAGTGGTTGCATAGGCTCTGGTTCGACTAGCTCCCTGCACCCTTGCAGGCAGCGCTGACCCAGGGCACCAGCATAGGTCAGCCAAGGGTGAACACCTGAGGTGGGTGGAAAGCCTGGGAGCAGACTCTGTTCACTCCCCAGATGATGCCTTAGACTCAGGCACGGGCACAACCCCCTCTCTGGGGTTGACCAAACCAAGTTGAGTCCCTGGATTACTTTAACAGAATACCCTTCACATAGGGATGACGAGACCACTCTCCCATCCCTATCACATGAACCAGAGACTATCCACAACCTTACAAGTTGTGACGATTTACTATGCGGCAGGCAAAACCCAAATGGCAACAGCCAATCAGCCAAGTGGGGAGAATTCCTGCCATGTCCCTGTCCCAATGACAGACGACACACAACGGCATAGCAATGTCAAGAGCAAAATGCCTAAAAGTAGGGAGAGGTGGGCGGGTGTTCCAATGCACGAGCCGAAAGAGGAAGCTCTGAGTCACGTGCGTAGGTATATATAGGTCCCTCGATCTGTTTAGACTGTACCCCATTGGCCAGATTAAACCCAGCAATGAGAGACCTACCAATTGGGTGTTGTGGCTATCCGATAGACCCACCTACAACCAGGAGGTCAGTCTCCAGGTCTCACCACAACACGTGCCCTTTTTTAGGGAGGACAGGATTTGCCTTGAAATTTGGGAAGCACGCAGAATCACTGCCCCTTTACATGCATATTTTGCTGTTATATACAGTGTTGGCTGCAGAAAACATTGGTATTTCATGTAACAATCATTTGGTGGTTTGCCGCTTTCAGCTCTCTTGGTGGAAATGTAGCCCTCCTAACATGGTAAAGCAGTGAGAGAAAAATAGGTGCACCAGCTCAGAGTAAATCAATAGGAGACTGATTGCTGCTCATGTATAAGTCAAAGTGGGCGATGGAGGGGGAAATGCATGAGATAGATGCTGGTTCATGGAATGGGATGGCACTTCCCTTTAAGAATCAGGGTTGCAGCTTGGAGGATATTCCTAGATCTAGGACTTCTGCAACATCTTCAGATGGCAGCCGTGATCCTGAGTGCCTTTCTGCAAGTCCTGATCCTGCCAAAACCTTCACTTTTCCCCATTGTTTTTATTAATTTTCCCAAAAAAAAATTAAGACAAACAAACAAACAAACATACACCCTAGTTGTAATTAAGCCAATCTTAATAACATTGTTAAGTGACTTCCTCAAATCCCCCTGGTTGAAATTTCATTGTATATCGTTTTAACAGTTTTCCAAAATCAATCTTCTCAAAAAATTAACTTGATCACTTAACATCTTTCATTCTTTCTAATTTAGCTTTAAACATCTTAATTCCTATCCTTACATATTTAAATCCTGAGCCTAGCTAATATTTGCAAGCTTTTCCAATTAAGTTATCTTAACATATTTAGCTAAGTAGTCTTTAAGTTTTATCCATTCTTCCTGGTACTCCTCCTCCTCCTGGTCGTGGACTCTTCCAGTCAGGTCGGCTAGCTCCGAAAAATCCAATGATCCTGCCAAAACCTTTACTTTCCTGGTATACCCCAAGGAGAGCCTCAAGGTCCGGAAAAAGCAACACCCTAGTGGTCCCGGGCCCTAGAGAAGTTAGATTAGCTTCAACCAGAGCCAGGGCCTTTTCAACACTGGCTCCAGCCTGGTGGAACGCTCTGTCTCGTGAGACCAGGGCCCTGCAGGATCTGATTTCTTTATGCAGGGCTTGTAAGACAGAGTTGTTCCACCTGGCCTTTGGCTTGGAGCCAATTTGATTCCCTCCCCCTCTTTCTTTTTTCTTTTTCATTTCTCCTCCTGTGATGAGGCTACATTTTAATATTCTAGCGGTTCCCTCCCTGCGAGAAGCCAAGTTACAGGGAACCAGGCAGAGGGCCTTCTCGGTAGTGGCGCCCTCCCTGTGAAACGCCCTCCCATCAGATATCAAGGAGATAAACAACTACCAGACTTTTAGAAGACATCTGAAGGCAGCCCTGTTTAGGGAAGCTTTTAATGTTTGACGTATCACAGTATTTTAATATTCTTTTGGAAGCCGCCCAGAGTGGCTGGGGAAACCCAGCCAGATGGGTGGGGTATAAATAATAAATTATTATTATTATTATTTTAATGTTTCAGTATTTTAATTGTTGTATTTTAATCTTGTTTTTAAGTTGTAATCATTCAACTTGTCTTTATTATTGCTTGTAAGCCGCTCTGAGCCCGGCCTTGGCTGGGGAGGGCGGGGTATAAATAAAATTTGTTATTATTATTATTATTATTATTATTATTATTATTATTATTATTATTATTAAAATGCAGGTTATAATACTCCATTTTATCACTTCAACACACAACAGCAAGGATTCTTTCTGGGGCCTACTCCCAATTTCATTTTGGGTGCAGTTCAAAACTGCTGTTGGAGACCTCTCTTGGTGATGTTGCAGATGAAACCTTTACCGATTCCAGACTCGTGAGACAAACATGTAGTTGTAAGAAATGCACATGATTCCATGTCACTGTGGAGATAAGCTTATTTTCCTTGGAGGAGAAATGTTTCCCTCCTATCAAGGCTGTAGCAATGACTTACAGCAGCAGAAGCCCATGTTTTTTATCATGCAAATCTCTCTTGATATATGCAAAATTTAAAATAGGAGGGAGGGGGAATGTAATGTTCGTAACAAAAATTATAGCCATTTCTGGGCTTTTCAAGATCTGCACATGTGCAACGCACAAGGGATTTGTCTGTCTTCATGAACATTTCCGCCTCTGTCAGCTAAATCAGAAATTCCAATGCAAAATGTGGTCCTCAGGAAAATTATGTAAGTTTGCAGCACTCCCTGGGGGGGCCTTTGGGTCCATAAAGCAATGAATGGCAGATAATGAGACATAAATATAGTACTTTCATCTGTGACAGATAATCTTGCTGCCCTATTCATGCAATGTAAAGAATAACTATGCAGGCTTTCTTCAGCCCAGCAATCTGGGTTTTCAAAGGAGGGGGAGCTTGCTTATGCATGAATATGATGAAGTCTCAAAGGGACAATGAGTTTGGCAAAATTTTAGTTCTTGCGGGCGGAGGGATGGGAAATAGGTGCCATCATCTTTTGAATACTTTCTCAACCCCATGCGCTCACAAACGCACTACGAGGAAAGGCGCTTATTCAAAACCAGCAATAGGCTAGAAGTGTTTAGCGCAAAATATGTGCTAATTTGAGACAGCCCACTGGTTCACATAAAGGCTGAGAAGAGATAAAGCCCGATTTTTTAATATATAGAAACCCCTGCAAACCAGAATGTTACAGTCTAACATCCGTTTTAACTTCTCCATAAGCCATATTCTCTTTTTCAAATTGGTGCTGCATGAACTGAAATGCAGTAATAAAGATGGAATACTACTAGCACTGAGCTGATTGTTTGCCTGTTTTGACTTTGACTTTATCTTGCCCAAGGCAACCCCAACAACTGACAGCCAACCAAGCAACACATCCTCCAATAGATACATTAAAACCAAGTGGCAGAATGCATTAAAAACTTCCCACCTACTTCTAAAAGGCCACAGATAGTTAAAGACCAACAGCCTGGTTACAGAGGAAAGCTTTTGCAGGGCGCATAAAGATGTATAATGATGGTGTCAGGTGGGCCTCCCTTGGAGAGCATTCCACAAATGAGGAGTCACAGCAGAAAAGGCCCCGGTGGGCATTGAGGGTAGTAGAACAGAGAGCTCAGCGACAGAAGGCTCAGATTAATAATAATAATAATAATAATAATAATAATAATAATAATAATAATTTTAAAAAAGATATTTATTGAGAAAATTTTTTGAATATAAGAAAAAATAAAAAATAAACATACAAAATAATAAGCAGTTAAAAACACACATTAATTTTCAATAACATAACTTCCATACCCTTATTTCCTCCGACCTCCTCATACTTCCCTTCTTTGTATCCCATTTCAGTTTGTTAGTTCAGCAAATCCTTTCCATTAAACTTTTACCCATTTATAATCCTTTTTTCACATCTCCTAAAACATTACAGCTGGAAACCGCTTAGTTTCTATCCAACAACTTTCTAACATTTCTATCCAACATCTTTCTAGCATTCATTAATTTTACAGTTACAGATGGGTAGCCGTGTTGGTCTGCCATAGTCAAAATAAAAAAATTCCTTCCTGTAGCACCTTAAAGACCAACTAAGTTAGTTCTTGGTATAAGCTTTCGTGTGCATGCATGTGTATCTGAAGAAGTGTGCATGCACACGAAAGCTTATACCAAGAACTAACTTAGTTGGTCTTTAAGGTGCTACAGGAAGGAATTTTATTAATTTTACAATATTTCTTTAAGTAGTCTTTAAATTTCTTCCAGTCTTCTTTCACCGACTCTTCTCCCTGGTCTCGGATAATAATAATAATAATAATATTTTTATACCCCGCCCTTCCTGGTTCAGAAAACCGGGCTCAGGGCGGCTAACAACAAATTTAAAACAATTGATACAAAAAAAAAAACACAGCATAAAATACAGTATAAAACATAAATAACAATAAATTCAGAATTCAAAAATCAATTTAGGGGGGGAATCCATCCAATAAACATTAGATGATCACCAGGGCTAGCTGGCTAAATTAGTTCTATTTGGGCTAAATTAGCTGCCTAAATTAGTTCTATTTGGGCCAGTGAGGAGATCAGGGGAGAATTAGCTGTGGGATCCCAGAGTGGGATTAGCGGACGCAGGACTGATGTAGAATAGCTCACTCGCTGGATCATCACCTTGTCGTGGTGAATGGGCTTGCATGTTCCTATAACCCTTGTGAGCGAAGCTGTCGGGAATCTTGTACTCCCAGTAGGGTCACCCAAGGCGGTAAGGTGAAAGGGAAGGAGCTAGACAAAGAATGAGCCAAGAAGTCCTCAGTGGCAGAACAGGTAGATGATAACAAGTGGTATGTTACAACAGTTGTGAAGGTGGATGAAGGCTGCAGCAGATAAGATCTACCGGTTCGTCGTGACTACTGATGCTATCAGAACAGAGCCCTACTGTGAAGACTGTGTGTTGATCAGCGTGCACTGATCTGCACACATAAAACAAATTCACGCGCAGGCGTCTTCCAAAAACCCAACCCAAACCCCAAAAGTCCCATGGCGATCGGCAAATGGTAATGGGGGCAGGATTGTTAAATCTGGAAGCCCCTAGTCATGAACCATGGTGGGTGGTTGATACAGATTCAGTCATTTTGACTCAAGGAATGAGGCAGTTGAGCAGCTCGGCAGCTGTATCCATGACTGAGCAGCCCTTTTTAGGATCCACGCTGCTCACCCCGAAAAGGGGAAGGGGCTAGAAAAGGTACCTTTTAAACATAATTTGCCTCCCTTTTTCCCTGACTGGATTACCACGCCCAGTGGGGTCACCACCTAGCGGTCGTAAAAGACAATTGAACTTTGGAACATGGAGTATATGGACTTTGTCAGATTCCTGTGTTTATGGGAAACAATCTTACTTGGCTATGAGTGATCACAGAAGAAGAAGAAGAAGAAGGAGGAGGAGGAGGAGGAGGAGGAGGAGGAGGAGGAGGAGGAGGAGGAAGGTGAAGGGAGGTGGGACTTTACTTGGAGCAACGCCATTTCTTTGTCACTCACTGTGATTATTGAATAAACTAATTGGTAAGAACTCTTCTTTTTTTATCTGCTTCTCTGCTGCCACTGGGGGAGGGATCTGATTCCCGGAAGCCCGATGGTGTGTGACTGTTGAATTCCCTCTTGGGTTTTAAGAAGTAAAAATTGTTTGTTAGTAGCAGAGCTGACAGCTTGGAAGCTGAATCTACCCATCCCCTCCAACACCTGTTTTGCCTCATTCACACACCACTAGCATTGCTTGAAAAGAGTAAATAAAACACACAGAGGCCCCATCTTCAGATATCTCAAGGGCTGTCGCATGGAAGATGGAGCAAGGCAAGCTTGTTTTCTCCTGCCCAAAATGATGCAGTTTACAAGAAAGGAGATTCCGGCTAAAAATCAAGAAGAACTTTCTGACAGCAAGAGTTGTTTGACAATGGACTCTTCCCCCCCAGGATGGAATGGCATCTGCATCTTTTCACATCCACTAGCACCGATCATGCTTACTTGGAAGGGAACTCTTTCGAAATCAATTTGAGAAGGCCCATAGCTCAGTGGGTAGAGAGCATCTGCCTTGCAAGCTGAAGGTCTCAGGTTCAATCCCCAATGGCATTTCCAGGTAGGGCTGGAAAAGACTTCTGCCTGAAATCCTGCAGAGCTGATGCCACCAATCAGTGTAGACAATAGTGAGTGACCGATGGCAACTTAGAATCATAGAATTGTAGAGTTTTAAGGGACCCTTCAACTTCCTGTGTTCCTAATGTGTGCCATTTTTCAGAAAACATGTCTCAGATCGTGGTTTAAGCTGACTGCAGAATGAATACATGCTTTAAGAGAGAGGGAGAGAGGGAAGGCTGTTCTAGCATTACATGCGTGGTAAACTGCTTGCACAAATGTCCCTCTGTGTTCCCATAGTCCAACAAAAAGTCCTCCTCTATGAGAGCCTGGTCTTAGCAAAACAGCCAGACCCAAAGATGCTTCAGGCTTGGCTTTAATAAAGCTGTCAAGGTTGACATGCCCAGGATCCATTGCTTCTCTCCCCCTTCCTCCATCAACCCAGTCGGACGGATTATGCAGATGAGCTTCCTCATTGTGTCTGGCTCAGGGATATTGTCCTCCACGCTTGGCGTAGCCTGGATCCCAGTTTTTTTTTATACCCTTGAATACCCCCCCTCCCCTCAACTGCCTCAAAGGGATAAATACCTTAACAAAGCTGTTGAAGGGACACACTAAATGATCCTGGCAGGCGCAAACATCATCACAAATACAAGGGGGTTCCCCCACCCAGGTTATTCCAACCCCCCTTTCCTTTTCTCCCTTCGTGTATTTTGAAGTCTGATTCATGCTGCAGACAGAACTTAGGCACTCAGCTGAAAGCTTGCAGCCTCTTAAACTGACACTGTCCCTTTCTCTAAGCCACCAATTTCAGAACCTATTATAAAGCCTCTTCTGTTTCCTGGCTGCACAATGAACCATTCAGGTGTTTTCTTTAAGGCTTTGTGCTTGGGAGAGATGCATTTCCTTGCTAGCTCCAGCGTAGCCGATCCATCCGCCTCTCTAGCTACAGTCATTGATGCTCTCACTGCCCCCGCCACCAATCTGTCTTTGCAGATCTTTGCACCATCTTTGAGCCTTTGCATCAGGGCAGGGAAAGACTACAGTTCCCAGGCTTGCTTTGGAGGGAAATGTGATTTAAATGTATCACAGGTTTCTTCTTCTGGTACTAGTTGTTATTAGCTTAGTTTGCAAAATTCAAATGCTGGCCATGTCCTCACCAGACATTTAAAGCACTACTATACTGCTCTAAAGAAGCATAGCTTCCCTCACAAAGAATGCTGGGAACTGTAGCCTGCCGAGAGCTGGCGCTGTGGTCTAAACCACTGAGCCTCTTGGGTTTGCTGATCAGAAGGTCAGTGGTTCGAATCCCCACAACGGGGTGAGCTCCCGTTGTTCAGTCCCAGCTCCTGCCAACCTAGCAGTTCAAAAGCACGTCAAAGTGCAAGTACAGTGGTACCTCAGGTTAAGTACTTAATTTGTTCCGGAGGTCTGTTCTTAACCTGAAACTGTTCTTAACCTGAAGCACCACTTTAGCTAATGGAGACTCCTGCTGCTGCCACACCGCCGGACCATAATTTCTGTTCTCATCCTGAAGCAAAGTTCTTAACCCAAGGTACTATTTCTGGGTTAGCGGAGTCTGTAACCTGAAGCGTATGTAACCCGAGGTACCACTGTAGATAAATAGGTACTGCTCCGGCGGGAAGGTAAAAGGCGTTTCCGTGCTTCTCTGGTTTCGCCAGAAGCGGTTTAGTCATGAAACCACATGACCCAGAAAACTGTCTGTGGACAAATGCCGGCTCCCTTGACCTGTAAAGCGAGATGAGCAGCACAACCCCAGAGTTGTCTGCGACTGGACTTAACTGTCCAGGGGTCCTTTACCTTTATCTTTATTCCCCTCACAGAGCCTGCTCAGTAGATATGTACACCAAATGGCTGTTTCAGAGGGGCAGAAACCTACTTTTGCTTATGTTACTCGGTGCACAACATTTGTGGACTTCATCAGGCATGCCAAAGGAACAAGTCCGTTTGTTTGGCTGTGGATTACAACATTTAAAAAAGTAGCACATGCTTTTAGAAAACGCTGCCTTTTTGCTATTTAATCCTGAATATATCCAAGAACAAGCCTTGACACATTGCTGTGAATGCATTTAAAATTGATGCCCCTGCTGAACCCAGCCTCTCTCCTGCACCCCACCTTCCTGTGATTTGCATTTTGCTGGGAAGCAAAAGCATTAGCAACAAATATTTGCTAATCTGTGCCAATGTTTACCCATACAGCTTCTCCTCCCTTGACTCTCAGAATCTATTTTAGATGGTAGCTGCTGTACATCGGCTGCCCCATCGAGCTGGCTGGTGATATTAGCAATCTGTCCATTGCTTCTCTGTTCCTGACTAAATGGGCTCAGGGCACAGAGGGGAAGATAGAATGGTTATGACCTTGGCTACAGCGAAGCTGTAATAGATATAGAATTAATTAGGGGGATGCCATCTGCAAAATGGTGCTTTTTCCACCTTCACCTGGAAAGGCCCCCAGATCTTGCTGTGCAAAAACAGGATGCTCCAAATTAGTCAGCAGCGAGAGCTCCCACCCCTGTAAATTATATTTTCTCCTCTCTCCGTTGCATATATTTAAATTTAATAAGAAGAAAAAAAATGTAGATGCTGGAGATTTGCGGTTGCTTTTTGGTGCCAGCACTAGCATAGTCCAAACTGACACGGCATCAATGGATCAGGAGTTCACCATCCTGTTGTAGCTCTGCAGATACAGAGCTGTAACAAAATTCTCCTGCAAAAAGACCTGGGGAAATTCATCGCTAGGGGATCTCCTTTATTAGATTCTTGCGCACATTGTATCAGTACCAAAACATTGGTCATTGTGGGAGGCATGTTTCAAAAAGGTATTTAAATATACCTTCTTGAAGAAACCAGAGGCTTTTCTCTTGGGCATGGTTGACCAGTTGGTGTTAAAAAAGGATAGAACTTTCTTTATGTACGCTACAACAGCAGCAAGAATACTTATTGCAAAGTATTGGAAGATGCAAGAATTGCCCACTTTGGAAGAATGGCAGATGAAGCTGATAGACTGTATGGGACTAGCAGAAATGACTGGCAGAATTCGTGCCCAGGGAGAAGAGTCGGCAGAAGAAGATTGGAAAAAGTTTAAGGACTATTTACAAAAATGGTGAGGTGACTGATGGTGAACAAAGCAAGTTTTAATTAAAGAGGGAGACCCTTCTTGCAGGACTGCCCCCTTGCCTCTGGTCCTCCTGTTATTTAGGGATGCAAGTGGTGCTCTTGTCTAAACCACTGAGCCTCTTGGGTTTGCCGATCAGAAGGTCGGCGGTTTGAATCCCCGCGACGGGGTGAGCTCCTGTTGCTCGGTCCCAGCTCCTGCCAACCTAGCAGTTTGAAAGCATGCCAGTGCGAGTAGATAAATAGGTTCCACTGCGGCGGGAAGGTAAATGGCATTTCCATGCGCTCTGGTTTCTGTCACGGTGTTCCATTGCACCAGAAGCAGTTTAGTCATGTTGGCCACATGACCCGGAAAGCTGTCTGTGGACAAATGCTGGCTCCCTTGGCCTGAAAGCGAGATGAGTGCCACAACCCCATAGCAGCCTTTGACAGGACTTAACTGTCCAGGGGTTCTTTACCTTTACATTTTACCTAAATGTTATTTGAAAAAAGTAAATGTATGCAAGTAGAAGAAGAGTTTGGATTTGATATTCTGCTTTATCACTACCCGAAGGAGTCTCAAAGCGGCTAACATTCTCCTTTCCCTTCCTGCCCCACAACAAACACTCTGTGAGGTGAGTGGGGCTGAGAGACTTCAGAGAAGTGTGACTAGCCCAAGGTCACCCAGCAGCTGCATGTGGAGGAGCGGGGAAGCGAACCTGATTCACCAGATCATGAGTCCACCGCTCTTAACCACTACACCACACTGGCTCTCTCCAGTGTCTGATCTACACAATGGTAGTTAATTGAAACTGGTATTTTGCTTAATGCAGTATTTTGCTTAATGCAGCATTTTGAAACTCTTTGGTGTATCTGGCTGTATCGGGGTGTTTGGGTCCTGTGCTCCCTGAAACTGACATCTTAATTCATCCAGCAAAACAGCAAGGCTGGATTGTCTCACTGCACTTGAATATATGAGGCAAAGCTGATCCATCACTGAGATATAAATACGGTATATTAAATTAAAGTGGCATTACTTAACAGCAAGCCAGGCATCTCAGCCTGTTCAATTATGTGCCAAACAGCCCGGCTCTTTTGCCTTGGTGCTTAGAGGATTACTGCAGCTATGTTTCAAGCAGTCACTCATATTTTTTGTGTGGCACTCCAATAACATGTTATGCTTCCCGAAGACAAGAGGCAATAATAGTTTGATTCAGCCGGGCTTGAATGCTTGGTTAATAACTGTGCAATGGGCTTATCTAGTCAGACAAAGTGTCCCCCTTTCATGTCTGTTCAATTAGCGATAATAGTTGAGGGCATTATTCACACTTCTCTGTCCCCCTCCCCTTCCCCACCAAACTTCCCTCGGCTAAAGATACCCTTGCGAAGGACGCAGCCCAGCGCACATCCGACACCCTGCGTTGCCATGGCTCTGGCAGGGCTACACTCTGAAAGGCAGGACACAATCAGCACCCAGACAATGGGGGGATTTTCATATTTAATGGGATGGGGGTGGTGGGGTAGGGGTGGGTGTTTTTTGGTCTTTTCAAAGTCTGCTGCGGCAAACTCAATGGCTGTGACCCTCGCCTGACCTTGCCCTTGCTACTCCGCTGAAACATGTCGGAAAGGTCTGAATCCCAGGGATCCTGACAGGGGGAAATAAGAAACGGAGAAGCCTTTTTGAGCCATTCCCGTCTACAGCAAAACAGTTTACTGTTAGCTATTTATTACTGGGGGTTTTTTTGGGGGGGCAAGGGGCTATTCTAGGGCTATCTGGAGGGTTTGAAAGAACAGGATCCGGGCTGATAACAAGAAACTTATAACAACAACAACAACAACAACAACAACAACTACAACAACAACAACAACAACAACGCTTCCTAGCCCTTCAGGGACATTTGACCCAGATTGCAGTGAGTAGCAGGGTGTCAGGGAACTGCCATCAGCTCCGAGGCAAGAGATGGAAGGGCAGTTGTGTTATAGGGAGCCTCGGAAAATCTTGCAAAGCAGTTCCTCTTTTGGAGAGGAGGAAAGCCCCACCTCCAGTGAAGAAGAAGTGCAGGGGCCAGAGGATGCTAGGGAGAGCCTTAACACTGAGCCTGAGCAAGCCAGAGAGGCAGGAAGTGCGCCCTTGCCAGCGCCCATTCTGTGCAGTAGTCTCTGGCACAGGGATGGGCAGAAAAGGCTGGGGGTGACACGACTTTTATGCTGGGGGAGGTACAAAAACCGACCACTCCCAGATTCTGCTAGCGATTGAGACAGACATGGACTTACAACGCTCTTCACTGTAAATAGTTTGCACCAAGAATAAAGACAGGTCGGAGTCTTGCCTGGTTACTCTTGAGCAACCACCACAGCCACATGACGCAGGGATTGGGCTGGTGTCACTTTTCCTGGTGGGGAGGGGGGATAACAATGTGAGCTTTGATCCAGGGGGTCCCCATCCTTCACCTCTGCAATGAGTCACTAGGTGGGTTTTGGAAAGCCACTATATGGGCATCACATGGCAAGGCAGAGTCTCAAAGATGTCCTCTTCCCCGGCATGTTCACACTCCTGTCTCAGCGACGCCTGTGCTGGCTTGCTCATGCAGAATGGAAGATCCCCAGGGATGCGTTCTGTGGGGAGCTGGCTTCACACGCCAGGCCTGCTGGCAGACCAGCTCTTCAATATAAAGATGTCTGCAAACGTGACATGAATATACAGGCGTCTGGATGCAATTTTGCCCAACATACACATTTTTTTGCAAAGCGATCTCCCCGAATATCTCCCCTGATCTCACTGTGATCAGGCTTAGTTTGGTAGGAAGCCACTGGCTGCAGGTACACCAGTCTCAAGGCAAAGCTGTGTGATGGCCTGGGACTCGGAACCAGAGGAGTCTCGGTCCACACCAGATCCTTTGCCTCAGGCGGCATCTGAACCAAGTCTGGGGCCTGATCCTGAAGAGTCCCAGTCTGCACAGGTTCCCCTGCAACAAACACCAGCTGGGCCAAGTCAGGGTCCTGAGCCTGCCCTGGCTCCAGGTGTGGGTATTACCTCATTGCCTTCAGCTGGGCCATCACTTACAGCTGCTCCACTACCAGTTGGGTCAGGAGAGGCTGAGGCGGCCTCTGGGTCTAGTAACCTACCAACATCTCCCAAGCTGCAGAGACTAAGGTCCGAGAGAAGGAGAGACCTGAGTACTCACAGGAGGAGTGCTCACTTTCCGGCAAGACAGGGAGGTGAGTCACCGGGAGATCAGGACCGGCCATTACCCTGACAAAGATGAAAGGCTGTCGGACCCCGCCCCAGGTTGCGGGAGCAACATTGCTGTGTGCTAGATCCTGCCTGAGACCCTGTGCCTGAGGAGGGCAACCAAAATGGTCAAAGGCCTGGAAACGATGCCTTATGAGGAACGGCTAAGGGAGCTGGGCATGTTTAGCCTGGAGAAGAGGAGGTTAAGGGGTGATATGATAGCCATGTTCCAATATATAAAAGGATGTCACATAGAAGAGGGAGAAAGGTTGTTTTCTGCTGCTCCAGAGAAGCGGACACGGAGCAATGTATCCAAACTACAAGAAAGAAGATTCCACCTAAACATTAGGAAGAACTTCCTGACAGTAAGAGCTGTTCGACAGTGGAATTTGCTGCCAAGGAGTGTGGTGGAGTCTCCTACTTTGGAGGTCTTTAAGCAGAGGCTTGACAACCATATGTCAGGAGTGCTCTGATGGTGTTTCCTGCTTGGCAGGGGGTTGGACTCAATGGCCCTTGTGGTCTCTTCCAACTCTATGATTCTATGATTCTATGACCTTTGCCTGGTTTCCTGTCTCGTGTCCTGCCTTGGCCCTGTCGGACTGACTCCTCGTGGAACCCTTGGATTCGGGACCGGACCTGGACCGCGTTGCTTGGGTTAAACCCCTGGGCCCAGCACAAGCTGTGACATCAATTGTACCTGTTTCATACCAAGATTTTTAGGAGGAAGCAATGCTGTAGCTGTGGCTGTAGTTCCTATCTCAGAATCAGCCATTTATTCCAATTACAGAGCCATGCTGGAAAATTGCATCTTCCTCTTTTCATTTAATGATTCCTATTAATGATCATGCACTGGTCATATAGGAATCGTGGTGGGGTAAGAGAGGAGAATATACAGTAATTACTCCATGTTTTGGTGGGAGATGAAAGGAATAATTAGCGCTACCACTGAAACCATTCCAGATATTTGTGGGGGAGCGGGGGAAGGAGGCGCGAATGCCTATAGAAAAGGCCAAGCCATATCCTTTTCTCTTCCCCTTCCCCTTCCATCATCCCCAGTAAATCTCATCTTGGATGAATGGTCATGTTAAGAACATTTACACTGAAATTTAAAATGTAGCTGAAACAAAATTGCATCCGACAAATCACATTGGACAAGGTAGGCAAACATAGATAAGTTGGCACACAACGGGCCAGTCAACATTGATTAGGATTTTGTCCAAACAGATTTACAATGCAGATAAATGGGAGAGTACAGAGGTAAACCAATATGTGCACCTTTGTAGTGCAAGATGCTTCAATTTGGCTGACAACGCCATTCCACAGAAGTAATAGTGAAATATCTACCGGCTTCGGCTGTTACATCAGGTTGCAATAAATGTGGTGAAAGTACTCAATTTCATGAGTATAGCAGTAAGCTCAGAAAGTTCAGCTGAGCCACATAATCATGTGGCAATTTGTAGAAGTGCATTGGGGTGCCATGAGGCAGCCAGTGGCAAAGGCCCAGGAATAGAGTAGATCTCTGATGTCTAGTTGAAAGAAAGAAAGAAAGAAAGAAAGAAAGAAAGAAAGAAAGAAAGAAAGAAAGAAAGAAAACAAAAGCTTCCATCACTCACACCCCTTGTATATGATTGGCACTGTCGTTAGCCTGTTCCATTTATGAATCACCTCCTAGGAAGCATCGTGAAGTGATTTCACCATGCAATAAAAACATACATAAAACAACTGCATACAGTAAAACAGCCAAAATTGCTTCTTGTTCAGTGATAGGAAGGGTCTGCAAGCAGCTACAAGAACTCTTTCCCATCACTTACAATTAGCAGCAACTGCATGCAGGAACTGCCATGCCCTGCCCATCCTGGTTGCCATTCGTGCCATCCCATTTTTGCTACTAATGTGGCACTTTGAATAGTCATTGCCCCCTCCAAAGGATCCTGAGAACTGTCACTTGTTAAGAGTGCAGATAGTGGTTAAAAAGGTAAAGGGACCCCTGACCACTAGGTCTAGTCGTGGCCAACTCTGGGGTTGTGGTGCTCATCTCGCTTTATTGGCCAAGGGAGCCAGCATACAGCTTCCGGGTCATGTGACCAGCATGACTAAGCCGCTTCTGGCGAACCAGAGCAGCACATACCGTTTACCTTCCTGCTGGAGCGGTACCTATTTATCTATTTGCACTTCATGCTTTCAAACTGCTAGATTGGCAGGAGCAGGGACTGAGCAACAGGAGCTCACTCTGTCGTGGGGATTTGAACCGCCGACCTTCTGATCAGCAAGCCCTGGGCTCTGTGGTTTAACATATTCCCCTCATAGAGCTACAACTTCTAGAGTGGTTTTACAATCTATTTCTTTTCTCAGGGAATGCTGGGGATTGTAGCTCTCTGGGGGGAATTAGGGTGTCCTAACGATTCTCAGCACTCTGTAACATAGTACAGGGAAGCTTTTAATGTTTAATAGACTATTGTATTTTAATATTTTGTTGGAAGCCACCCAGAGTAGCTGGGGAAATCCAACCAGATAGGCGGGGTATAAATAAATAAATAAATAAATAAATAAATAAATAAATAAATAAAATTAATAATAATTACAGTTCCTGGGATTTCTTAGGGAAAACCATGACTATTGAAAGTGTCATGATACTGTTTTGAGTGCATAGTGCAGGTGCAACCCATCTTCAGGTTCATATAAGTGCCACACAAATGCTAAGTGCAGTTATGATTGCTTTGGTGTTGTCCTAATGAGGCCATGCACACATATTGGGGTTGGCAATGAGTGTGAGGAGGCCTCACCCTCATTCACACAACCTGCAACGCTCATTGACTCAGCCATGCTTTCCATCATCACTAGCAACTGTGTGTGCATCAGCCAACTCATGTAGCATCATTCATCATTCAATTTGAAACACCAACACTGGCGCTAAACAGCGCCATGGTGGGTGTCGGGGGCTTTTCCACTTGCATGCAGAAAAGCTGCTGGTGGAGAGGAAATGCCATAGATCATCCCTGAAGTCAGGTCATTAGGATAAATGGTTAATTACGGGGGTAAAGAACAAAACGATCTCAATTCTCATTAAACTTTAAGCTTTGAAAGGTAACAGGATGGGATTTTTCAACTTTGGTGCTAGCTCTGTTGGATTCCTTATCAAAGAGCCATTCCACATATTTACACAGAATTCTGGATTTACAACATCTCAGGCCGACGGTGAGGGTTGTATTTTGGATGCATATATATATGTCCAATGCTTATGGCGAGATGAATTCTCCAGCCTTTGGACTAGTAGAATTCACGCCAAACTCCTGAGTTATGGAATCTCTCCCTTAGATTCCCTAAAACTAGATCAAATCACTGCTCAAAGACTGATCCGCCAAAGACTGGATGACATCGATTTACAGCGAAATTATACGCTGGGGGGAGGTGTTTGTTCGCCCCAGAACATTGGTATCACTTTAACTTACTGCGTTCCATCATACCTCTCCTCCCTTTCGACTGTTGCCCATAGGCTGTCCTTCACCAAAGCGAGGTTTAACGTTTTTCCCTCCAATGTCCTGAGACATAGATTCTCAAAGGGCCAAGCCTCCGCCATGTGCGAATGTGATAAGGAGACGCCGGAGTCGCTTCAGCACATTATGTTCACTTGCCCCTTGTTCAATGTGCCACGGGAAAATTTGTTGGGATTAATCATACAGAAGCTAGAGGGTACCCCACCAAAATTCCACCTTGCCCAAATCTTGCAGGATAAGGAAATCCATACGACCCTGAAAGTGGCTAGGTTTCTGGTCGCTGTCCTTACCCAAAAGCGCTGCCAAGGAGCACTACAAGTTAATTAAGGCGCAGCATGTCATTCCATCTTATAGTATTTTATTGTTATAGTGGTGTTTTAGCGGCTGTTTTTTCCCCACGTGCACAAGCTGTTATTTATGTCTTGTTTTTATCTGTATGGGCCTATGGCCGTAATAAATAATAATTGAATTGAATTGAAAATATATATATATAGGTCCTTAGAAAGTTAGTGTTATGATCGCTCAGTTGGCATAGCATGAGACTCTTAATCTCAGGGTCATGGGCATCAGCCCCACAGGCAAAATATTCCTGCATTGCAGGGGTTGTGCTAGGTGACCCTCGTGGTCCCTTCCAACTCTGCAATTATATGATTCTAAAGCTTGCTGAGAAAGGAAAGTCTTCAACAGGTAGTGCAAAGACAACATGGCCAACATCTGTTTGATTTGTAATGGGAGGCTATTCCGAAGGGGCCACTGCAATAAAGTCCAGTTCCAACATTGTGCAAAATGGACCTCCCGATAAGAGGCTATCTGTGAAATCCCCTTTCTTGCAGAGCACACACATCAGTTGGCTCTATAAGGGATGAATTATCATTTAGGTATTCTGGTCCCAAGCTAGGTGAGGAGTGGGTGGCCTCTCATGTCCTTCAAATGGTTTGCCTCTCCAAGAGGCAGAGAAGTAAGTCAATGTGATTCCTTCTAGCTGGCCAGGAGTCTGTTTTCCTACAGGGCCTTCTCCTGGCGGTAGGTCTGTGCATGTGTACGTCTGCTCTGAACAGGCTGATGTGTCTTCCACTGAACTCTCCTTGGTCCTGAAAGGAGAAGGACAAGTTGGAATTTGAAGTCCCGCCCTATCTTCCCCCAAGTTCCTCCCCAGTTACCATGCCTAGTTCCTGTGGTCACTGCAAGACCTTTCTCCCCTAGGGATGAGCAAGCTTCCCGTGTGAGAATTTGTAACTTGCTCATTAATGAATGAATCCCATGGTAGAAGCTTAGAGAAATTTCTGGGTTTTGCTCATGCAAAACCAAGAGTGAAATTGAACAAGGAAAGGAAAGGAAAGGATGAAGTGGGTACTAATTGACATCTGGAGTTACTTCTGTTAGTCTCTCCATCTCACTCCTTCTTAAAAAAAAAAAAAAGTTTTGCCACTACCTCAGTGGCAGTGGAACTGCCAATCCCTCCCCAGAGGGAGACATTTTGGGCGAGGGAGAATGCATGCTCTCAGTTTGCTTTTGCCATGGCAACTAGAAATTCTGTTTAAAATTAGTTAAATGTTTGCAGTTACTTTAATAGATACATTTATTGATCCAGTTAACAGACCTCCCAATAAAGTGTGTTCATTGGCCAGCGTCCAAAAATCAGATACAAAATTATTGACTATCTCTGTTAACAAACAGGGAAAGATCCCTTCCTCAGAGTGAGGCATGGGGATAGGGCAGATGGTCTGGAGAGTCCTGAAAGAGCTTTGCCAGGTGCGTGGGTGGGTAGTGGCAACAACAGCAGTGGCTATCAAGCATTGACTTGGTAGGCAGGGATGTGTGCACGGAAACGACATATTAACCATGAATCATAGTTTGAATTATGGAAATATTTAAGTTTGTTACACAACTAGGCTCTGCACTCATCTGCAAAATTCCTTCCAGATTTGACCTACAAATTACTGTACCTGTTTCTGAACTTTGGTGGCATAACTTGTTCTCCCCTGATTTTGCTACAAAGCCATGGGTCAGATCAATAGGAGATTGAGGAAGCTGTGTCAGTACAGGCAACTTCCCACTTATGTGGAGGTTATGTTCCAGCCCTCCCCCAAAAATAAAATCACATAAGGTAAGGAGCACCCTCTAAACACCCTCTCTGCCACTCTCTCTTCAGTCCGTACCAGAAATACTGTGTCCAAAATTGCGTGGCAAGGTCCCAAACCCTTCCAGGATGTTGGAATAAAGACACATGAAACAGTATTTTGGGTTAATGGGTGAAAAAAGGCCACAACTTTATTGGTTACAGAATGTGAGTGGTATTGGCTTAGGCACTGGAAACCTCACGACTAAATCTGACTCCTGCCTGTCCGCAGGAAGTCTTGGAAGGGTTAACCACCAGAAGGTGGAGTCTTGCTGATGCACATCAACTAGGAACTCCCCCACGGTCACTGCTAGGGGTCATGCCATGGCCATAGCCCCCCATCTGGGGCTTCGGACAGAGACCACGCCCCTCAGATTCCTTTAATGGGATACCCTTGAATTAGGAGGGGTAGATGATGGCCACTACCTCTCCTCCCCTTCAACCGAATACTCCAATGCCTAACCGCCAAACCTTACAAAGTTGTGACAATTTGCTATGAGGTAGGCAAAAAAACAAATGGCCATTGCCAATTTGCCAAGTGGAAAAAATTCCTACCAGGCCCCTTGGACAGGAGACCAACCAAGGTCCATAGAAAGGTCAAGAGATAACAAACCTAACCTCGTTGGTCGGCCAGGGATGCCTCCCCGTGCGCATGGGTAGGTAGCTCTGGGGCTGGCAGGAGGCGGGAGTACACACAGGAAAGTGGCTTTTTCTCTTAGGTAGGGAGGCTGAATTGTATTCCACATTTGAATTGTATGATTTACCGTATTTTTCACCCCATAGGGCGCACCGCCCCATAGGACGCACCTAGTTTTTTCGGGGGGGGGGGGAATAAAGAAAAAAAATTATTACCCCCCCCAGGTGCGGGGCTGGCACGGGGGAAGCCCGAGCTTCCCCCAAT
This sequence comes from Podarcis vaucheri, assembly GCF_965113315.1. Lineage (NCBI taxonomy): Eukaryota > Metazoa > Chordata > Lepidosauria > Squamata > Lacertidae > Podarcis > Podarcis vaucheri. Next base: position 52,258,744 of record NC_138751.1, on the reverse strand, counting down.
CCCAGCCCCGAGAACAGCCTGCTATCCGCAAGCCTAGGGAGGCCAGCGGTAAGTCGCGCCGGTCTACCCAGGCTTCGGAATGCAGGCAGCTCTGCGCAGCCATCGGGAGGCGGGCGCGAAGTGGTGCCGGTCTCCCGAGGGTTGCGCAGAGCTTCCTGAAGCCTGGAGAGCGAGAGGGGTCAGTGCGCACTGACCCCTCTCGCTCTCCAAGCTTCAGTGAAAGCCTGCATTCGCCCCATAGGACGCACACAGATTTCCCCTTCATTTTTGGAGGGGGAAAAGTGCATCCTATAGGGTGAAAAATACGGTAATATTTCCCTGTGCTGCGTGTATGCATGGTCCCGCAAGAGTTGATTGCATGTAAGGGGGGGAGGGACGCGGGTGGCGCTGTGGGTTAAACCACAGAGCCGAGGACTTGCCTATCAGAAGGTCGGCGGTTCAAATCCCTGCGATGCGGTGAGCTCCCATTGTTCAGTCCCTGCTCCTGCCAACCCAGCAGTTCGAAAGCACGTCAAAGTTCAAGTAGACAAATAGGTACCACTCCGGCGGGAAGGTAAACAACGTTTCTGTGCGCTGCTCTGGTTCACCAGAAGTGGCTTAGTCATGCTGGCCACATGACCCAGAAACTGTACCCCGGCTCCCTCGGCCAATAAAGCAAGATGAGTGCCACAACCCCAGAGTCGGCCACGACTGGACCTAATGGTCAGGGGTCCCTTTACCTTTACCTTTGGGGGGGCAGATGTATTGTCTTTACCAGTTAGCTAAGAAGAAGAAGTTTATCTGATTAAGTTGTCAAGGCAAAGCCTGCCATTGGACACAGAGAGATTGACACTGGGGGCACATTCAGACTAGGATGAGCTGAAATTTCTCAGAAAATATAATTTTTTTGAGCTCTTCCTGAATTGTTGGAGAATTGCAGTCATCTCCTGGAGATATTTGGTGGAATGGCTTCCCAAGTTTCACCACCTGAGAATAAGGTGGATAATTTTGGATCCAGTTTTTATATTGCTGAATATTATATTCATATTGTTGAATAAAGGAATGGCCACCCATACTTTCCAGGCCACCCGCATTAGCTGATTGCGTCCTTTAACCCACTACTAGGAACTAACAACAGAGTTTCATTCAACAGTGAACCAAAATTTCTCAGAGGGGAGGTTTTTGAGAAAAACCGTTGGAGAATTTCACCTCTCCCCCGAGAATATCTGGTGACATTATTCCCCCAATTTCACCACCCACAAGCAGTATAGAGAATTTTAGGAGTTCATTTTTGCTCGGCCCAAATTAAACACAAGATCCTCTGCCTGATACAGTCTTGAGTTCTCTTTGCAGGACCGTTGCTCTAAAACTATCCTGCCAGCATTGCTCATGAATTCTACCAATAAAAGGGCAGTTCTGAAACGTTCAGTCCATGTGTCAAGTGAAAGCCTGGATGTACGAGCTTTTTGAGATCTTAAGTGAAGCCAGAAATGTAGCTTGCATGGAACTTCCCTCCTGCATGTTCCCATTAGATTCAGTTAATGAGGAGCACCAAGGAAAACATAAGAGCAATACCTGAAACATGTTTAGGATTGGAGTCCCTGGCAGATTTGATTTTGACCTTGGCAGTTTGACCTAATCTGTTTGTCCCACTTTCTATTTCCTTCCTTCCTTCCTGTCCTCTCTCTCATTTCTACATTGTCCTTTATGTTTGCCCTTTGAGTTTGTAAATCTTTGGGGTAGGGGTGCTTCCATGTCCTTTTATTTAAAAAATAATAATCAGACAGCCACTAGTAGCCTCTGGAAATATAATACAGTAGTACCTTGGTTTGCAAACAGTCTGGTTTGCATACGTTTTGGATTATAAACATGTCAAACCCGGAAGTGCGTGTCCCGGTTTGCAAACTTTTTTTGGATTACAACCCATTTTTCGGGGGATTATGAAAAATTTTTTGGGGGGAGGCCCCACTGGTGAAAGCGCGCTTCGGGTTACAACCTGTTTTGGTTTACAAACAGACCTCCGGAACGGATTATGGTTGTAAACCAAGGTACCACTTTATTATTTATCTATCATCTATCTACATTTATATCTATCTATATCTATCTATCATCTATCTATCTATCTATCATCTATCTATCTATCTATCTATCTATCTATCTATCTATCTATCTATCTATCATCTATCATCTATCATCTATCTATCATCTATCTATCTATCTATCATCTATCTATCTATATCTATCATCTATCTATTATCTATCTATCATCTGTCTATTGATCTATCAATCTATCTTCTTCTCATTCATTTTTTCCTTGTTAATCTAGGTGCAAATCTGGAAGATTATTTGATGCTGACAGTGTGTTCTTTTAATGAATAGCAATGGGTCTCTCTCTCTCTCTCTCTCTCTCTCTCTCTCTCTCTCTCTCTCTCTCTCTCGTGTTCTAATTTAAACCATTACCATGGCCAGTGGTTAGATGTCATTATGTTGCTAATGGATCTATGGCAGAATATGACACCAGTTATATAATCCGCTGGGACTTTGAGACATATAATACATGTGTTTATTTCAACTCTTATGAGGCTGTACTAATGGCTTCGGTCCTTTTCTGTTAAGTAATCAGTACTTTCCACCACCATCACCACTCACCCCCAGCAAGGAATGAGGATGTAACACAATCCAGGTTTCCCTGAGATAATTGGTCTTTTGGTCCTCAAGACAGTGCTTCTGCAGAGAGGCTATGTACAGGAGAGGTGTAATACACCCTGATATATAGTCTGAGTTCTTCGTGGTGAATAGGGTCCAGTTTCTTCAGAACTGATGGTGTTGCAGAATTTCATACTGCAGAGCCATAGTCCAATTTGGCGTGAACCAATGCCCTGTAGATTTGCAACACAGATGCATGGTCTACTCTGTGAGGTGCCGAGGATGTGAGTTTCAGAGCTCTGTTTCTTTTGCAAGGCTGGGCTTTAAGTGCACCATTGAGAATGCATTTTCAACCAGCCTGAGCAGCGAGTCTGCCAGCCCTCAAGAACCTATATTTATCTACCAGACCTTATAAGTATCTGGCCTCAAAGCTTGCTACAGTCTGTTCAACTTGTCTCTAGTATGATGATAGGACCAAGTGCCTGTTCTTAGATTTTGACTTGCCTCTTTTCTTTAACGCTTGCTTGAAGTTGCCTTGGATCTTCACCCCTACCTTGGCTTGACTATGCATCTCTGACACCTCTGATCCTTATTTGTTGCATGGGAACTCTCAGCCCCTGCCTGTTCTGCCCCCAGCACCTGGTTCTGCCCCACTTTAACTGACATCAAGCTGCCCCAGGTCTTGAAACACACCTGCTTGGGCTCTGACCCTGCTGAGGCCTGGGAGCAGCCCACATCTTTCCCTTCAGAACTTTCCCCCCTTTTGAATATTGAGTGAATTGGTACCGTGGAGAATCAGGCTGTATGAGTGCCTCTGTGGAACTTCATTTCTTTAGAAAAACAAGCAAATAAAATCCACAGATGCCATTTCCAGGAGGGGAAAGTCTGCTGATGGAAATGTGCAGGATTCACTTTCGGATAAAATAGAGAGGAGAAAGGGGAATAAATTGAAAAGATAATGAAATGAGAAGAGTGCTGATGAGTCTTCTCGCTGCAAAACGAGTTGCTGAGGATGAAGAGCAGCCCCAAAGCTATTGCTTCATAAAGCCATGTGAATCTTTAGAATAATAATAATTGGAGACTTCAGATGACCCACACAAACAATGAAAGAATGCGTGAGAGGGGTCACAGGGCAGTGTGGGCTGGCACTTTTTCATAGAATTGTACAGTGGTACCTTGGGTTAAGAACTTAATTCGTTCCAGAGGTCCGTTCTTAACCTGAAACTGTTCTTAACCTGAAGCACCACTTTAGTTAATGGGGCCTCCTGTTGCCAGAGCCCAATTTCTGTTCTCATCCTGAAGCAAAGTTCTTAACCAGATGTACTATTTCTAGGTTAGCGGAGACTGTAACCTGAAGCGCCTGTAACCTGAAGCGTCTGTAACCTGAGGTACCACTGTACAGGTGGAAGGGATCCCATTGGCGGGGCCATCTTAAGCATATCCAGCATCGTGATACAAAGATCCCTCCGGCGCCCCCCCTTTCCCAGAGTTGTCGACCTTTTTTTGGGTTGGAGGGCGGTGTTGGGAAACTGTGTACGTGCAGCTACTCACACAGAGTCAATTAAGGTTTGGCAGACAGCCAGAAGGCAATCTGAAGGAGTAAGTCTGCCTGGTGATAACAGAGGCATGGATACAGCTCCATGATTGGTCAAGCTCTTTCAAGGGAGTGATGATTAATGGCCTACTAACTGGAATGTGTTAGTTCAGTATTCAGAGGTTCAGAGTTCTGTGTGTCAATGTAGGAGTTGTGAGTCATGTCAGAGAGAGCTAGCAAAAGATCTGTTTTCTGTTCCTGTAACTAATCCACTGTATATTATAAACACCTAACTACAAGTTCCTGGTTCCTGCTTCGTCTATCCTGTCTGTAGCCAAGTCGCCAATTGCTTCCGTGGATTCTGCGTGTACTCTGCTAGGTCTGGCTAAGGTCCTGCAACTAGTCAGAAAGTTGCGAAGCACCAAATAGGTTTTGCCAATAGACGGCTCCTCGGATGGGGAAGAGGCAGAGGCTGGACGTAGCGCCTCCCAGCTTAGCTGGCCATTTCATGCCGCGGTGACCACGGCAGGAAGCACACCGAGTGAGCGGGCCTGCGCCGAGCGAGCGAAGGCGCGTGCGTCGTTCCTGCCGAGCGTCGGCTCGTCCCCCCCCCTTTAGCCTTCTGGCGCCCCGCACAATTCGGCGCCTGCAGGCTAAAAGGGCAAAAACTGAGCCAACGCTTGGCAGGAGCGGCGCATGCACCCTCGCTTACTCAGTGCGCTCGTTCAGTGTTCCCCGGACTCTCGCCTGGCGCCTTCCAGAACTTGGTGCCCTGGCGTCCTGTTCCACAAACCTCTATGGGTAAGATGGGCCTGCCCACTGGCTATCTTGTCCAACTTCCTGCAATGCATCATGCACCCAACCATGCATGCTACAGCCACATCTCCTGCCACCTGCACCTTCAGCTAGCATGTGGAAGGGCTCTCTGCACATAATGATTGATGGCCATGTGCATAGGGACTGGGACCATAACGTGATAGATCTATGTACATACATAAAGCTGCTTCACACATCAGCTGGACATGCAGATAGTAGGTGAGGGGAGTGGTCCCTGCACACCTTCTTGACAGGGGTGTGAACACAGCCCCATGATCTCCCCCTGTGTCATGATAAAGGTGTGGGAGGGTCATTTCAACATCTCCGATCTCATTCCAATCCCAGTGATCAAATGCAGCAATGGGGGGGATGAGGCAGCAGTAACCTTGGGCCTCCCTTCCTCTAAAACTCATATGGTGTGTAAGTCTCCGAGTGTCTTGAATTAGAAATCCTGATGTCTAGCTGTCAGAGCTGCCCTAGGTCCCAGCTCACAAAGGACCAACGCCACTTCGTTGTTATATACAAAAGTCTTTATTGAAGTTCAGTTTTTGCTTTCACAGCTGCCGCGTGCAGCTCTACGTCTTAAACTCTAGACCGCTGAAGCTCCGTCTGAGTCTCCTCCCCCCAGACACCAGTTTAAGACCCTAGCCTTGCTCCACCTCTTCCTCTGCTCTTTCCTCCTCTGGGTCCGCCTGTCAGTTGGGGTTTCGCCCTTCCTAGACTCTTCTGACGCTGAGTCCCCTGAGTCTTCCCCCTGCCTCCGGCGGGCTTTAGGACCTGGTTCCCGATCTGGGCTTTCTGCTGTCCCGCGCGCCTGTACATTTGAACTTGGCGCGCGCGCCCAGCCGGCAACCTTCCTCCTGACCGTTACACTGCTCCTGTCACTGCTTCCCCCACTCTTCGCTGGAGGTGTGGTCAGTCTCGACTCATCTTCTCTCCCTGCTGGAGGAGACGCTGGCCCTGACACCTGGGACTCCTCCCCCCCCACTACGCTCTGGTGGGGAAGCTGGCCCTGATCTCCAGCTGCTGCTTTGGGAGTCCCTGCTGGCCCCCCTTGCCCTGACCATCGGCGCCTCCTTCTGGGAATCTTCTGATTCGCTGGAGAAGCTCATGGAATCTCTCAGGTCACTGCCATACTCCCCTACGCTGCCCTCAGATCCTTCCCCTTCGCTCTCCATCTCCTCTCTCCCCTGTGCCTCTGTCCCTGAGCCCCTGACACTAGCATTTTGTCTCCTACGAAGGTGGCAGGTCTGGAAATACAGGGAATACAGACTGACATGTTATTCAGTACAAAATATAGACTGACATGTTATTCAGTACAATGTTCCCTGATATAATGCAGGGCTCAGCAACCTTTTCCAGCCAGTCCACCATCCCTCAGACCATGTGGGGGGCCGGACTATATTTTTTTTTGGGGGGGGTGAATGAATTCCTATGCCCCACAAATAACCTAGAGATGCATTTTAAAGAAAAGCACACATTCTACTCATGTACAAACACCAGGGAGGCCCCACAAATAACCCAGAGATGCATTTTAAATAAAAGGATACATTCTACTCATGTAAAAACACACTGATTCCCGGACCGTCTGGGGGCCGGATTGAGAAGGTGATAGGGCCGGATCTGGCCCCCTGACCTTAGTTTGCCTATCCCTGATATAACACATTTTAATGTCATCGTCACCGTACTACAGTGGTTCTCAACCTTTTTATTTTTCAAAATAAAAAAATTGCTCATGCCACACCAATTTTTTTTTATTGATTAAAAAATATATTGGGAAACAAAAAGAAAGAACTTCTAGGAGTGCTTGATTTGTAATATAGAACACAACTACTTCATCATATGAACATGGGACATAAGGACAGCCTGCCTAGCTCAGTTAGTTAGAGCATGTTGCAGGTTTGAACCACTGCCCTAATACATGAATTTTGTACAAATTGCTTGGTTGTAGGACTGCACTGCAAAATTCAGAGAAGTGTGAATTTTGAAGAATGGCTGTCTTTCAGTTCATGTAGTTTTTGAAAGGACAAATCAGGCAGATTTGCTTTTAAATGCAAACTCAATCACAATTCTCCAAATTGCTTCTGTTTTCCACCCGTTTGCCTTAGTTCCCCAGACTCCCTCCTGCGACAGTTAGTTTGGGCACAGGTCCTATATATCTTCCACCATGAAGACAGATGCAGTGAATTCATTCATCTCCTCTACAATCATTGCAACAAGTCTGAATATTACAGAAATTGCTGGAATCTCTGCCTGTTTGGTCCTTCTTTCCACTGCCAATGTATCCTGTCTATTCCAGAATGTTAATCCTAAATTAACTGTGACATGATCTCAGCATTGCTGGCAGATGGCACAGAAAATCCCACAACCAAGCAACTATTGTATATTATGATGTTCAGAGGCAGTGTAATACTACCCTGCTATTAATTAGATCTTAACTGAAGCTATCTAAGTCCGGGGATTTGTAAGGTGAGTATTAATGTCTCTCTGCTAAAATTGCAGAAGTATCCAGGGATCTGAGATAGTCAATTGCTTTACGTTCACAAAATGACCTTATTAGTTCAGCTGAGAGAGAGAGAGAGAGAAATCTAAGTTTCTTTGTTACCATGCTTGATCTAATGAATGCCTGACTGTCTAATGGAGTGAAAATATAGACATTTCCCCCGAGAGACAAAAGTATCCCTGGTTATTTTAAAGGGTGGATCAAGTCTACATAGCTATTATTATTTGTGGCAGGGAGGGCTTACTGTTTACTCATTTACTTGTGTGAGGGTGACAGGAAACAATAGAAATAATTAGAAAATTAACTTTCAGTTCCTTTTTTTTTTTAATTAAAAGCTACACGGGCTCACAGCGCCCATTAAAGAGACTACAGAAGGCTCCCAGAAAGCCTCAAATTCTCCATCACAGGTTTCCTTTGCTTGTGTTCAGTCCTGGGTGTTGAATGATAGTCTTCAAGGACCTGCTATTGGATGTCATGTGTTGGGTGCCTCATAACTGTAGGTGGCTACCAGTGTGGTGTAGTGGTTAAGAGCAATGGACTCATGATCTGGTGAACCGGGTTCGCTTTCCCGCTCCTCCACATGCAGCTGCTGGGTGACCTTGGGCTAGTCACATGTCTCTGAAGTCTCTCAGCCTCACTCACCTCACAGAGTGTTTGTTGTGGGGGAGGAAGGGCAAGGAGATTGTTGGCCGCTTTGAGACTCCTTAAGGGGAGTGAAAGACGGGATATCAAGTCCAAACTCCTCCTCCTCCTCCTCTTCTTCTTCTTGACTTACAATTCTTTGCAATGAAGTGAGGGGCAGATGGGGCTCATCAACCTGGGAAGGCAGCCCATTGAAGAGAATGAAAACTCTGATGCGAAACCACCGATGCCTTGCGGAATATATTTGGAAGAAGAAAAGGCTACGGAGGAAACTCTACACAAATCCAGAGTGGAGTCCCTAAGATGGTTGAATGTCATCCTGTACACCTCCTACTGGAAACTCCAGCAGCCAAGCTGGTGCCAAAGGTCTTGCTCCGATTTCCTTTGGACCACACCAGTGGTGCCAAGAGGGGGATCTTGTCATCTGGGCAACCCAGGACCTCCATACACGCTCCCCAGGCTTGCGCCCCAGGGAGGTTACTTCTGTGCTGCCAGTGCAGTGGTTTACTTCACCCCCAGCGGCACACTCCATTAGATTGTGAGACAGGAGGATGCCAATCATTTGAGTTGAAGGCTCAGGTTAACCCAAGCATAGGCAAACTCGGCCCTTCATATGTTCTGGGACTCCAACTCCCATCATCCCTAGCTAACAGGACCAGTGGTCAGGGATGATGGGAGTTGTAGTCCCAAAACATCTGGATGGCCAAGTTTGCCTATGCCTGCAGTTAACCCTTTCATGGACAGAAGTGTGAGTCAGTAGCTGTATGTTACAACACAGAGTTGTCGTGAAATTTGGAGAATAAAGGGAGGAGACAGGACAGAAACTTATAGGCCAGAAAGGCATGCTTAAGATATCAAGATTCACAGCAAGGTTCAAGGACCTGTTCTTGGATATATTCAAGGTGCACTCCATTGTCTCTTGATTCAAATGGATGTCAACAACAACTTTTTTTTATACAACAATAGAGAGTTACTTTACAAGTATTCATTGTGGCTGCTTTCTTTGTTCCTCAAAATAATCAGAATGTGCTTCTTCTTCTTTAATTACTTTTTACTGAGGATTTTCTTGTGTTGCAAAACAAACAAATAAACAAGGGAAAGTACATATACCGTGTCCATATTCAATTCATAGTCTTTTTTTCCACAGTTCGTTTACATTCGGTATGAGACACTATTGTCATAGAGATTGTGTGGCTGCAGGGGGAAGAGAGGGGAGAGAGAGGCAGGAGAGACGGGGGGATAATGATATTACGTTCTATTGCACATTGTTCGTGCAGGGTTTTTGTGTCGGCATCACATGGGTAGGTCATTTATTTATATATTTATTCATACAAACAAACCACACTGCCACCAAACGAACGCAACCAGCCAAGCTATGGACCCTTAATCTCTCTCAGTGCTAATTAAAAGAAACCAGAATGTGCTTCAGGTAGCCTGAAATGTGGATGTGATTGGGTGTCCTAACTCTTCCTAGATCATGGGTAGGCAAACTAAGGCCCGGGGGCCAGATGCAGCCCAATCGCCTTCTAAATCTGGCCTGCAGACAGTCCGGTAATCAGTAGAATGTGTCCTTTCATTTAAAATGCATCTCTGGGTTATTTGTGGGGCCTGCCTAGTGTTTTTACATGAGTAGAATGTGTCCTTTTATTTAAAATGCATCTCTTGTGATTTGTGGGGCATAGGAATTCATTCATGTCCCCCCCAAAATAGTCCGGCCCCCCACAAGGTCTGAGGGACAGTGGACCGGCCTCCTGCTGAAAAAGTTTGCTGACGCCTGTCCTAGATGATGCCCTTTGGGCAATGGATACAGAATCACACAGCATGGAGTCTACTGGGTTTTCAGAGCCTGAAAGTGGTAATCAGATGGAGCGGTGTTACTGGTTAGACCATCAAAATCCTGGCTGTTTGGCCACCCCAGGCATTATTGCACCTACAGTAAAGGACTGGCTCTGCAACAGGCTTTTGCTTCTACCTAGGTCCCTTTCTCCCTCTCTGATGCGTTGACTGTCACCAGTCTGCCGGCTGTGCAATGCTCAAGTCCAATAACTCACATGAAAAATGATTCCCACCGGTATCCTTCTCCCCTCCGCTTCTCAGCAAAGATTTAACGGCGAGATACAGTGGCGAGGTTTCCTTTGTCACTTTTACAAGATGTACTGGGCCGTAAGAGCGGTATACTGCGCAATATTATGATAAATAATTTAAACGGCATCTGTCAAAATAGAAGAGCTGAGCCTGCAGAGATATACCACCCTTGTTTGTCTGCAGTTTCCTGGCCAATTTGCTAATTTGCAGCTTCTAATTACTCACCCGAGGCTTTGGGACCATTACTGTGATTTTTGTGAAATCCTGCAGGCACGTTATCCTATCAAAGTTCTCATTGTTTTCTGGCAGATAGAATGATTTTTGTTTATTTCACTGCTGTGCGTGAGAGTTGAGAAGCTTTCCCAGTAAGTAAGGCTGCCAACATACACACACTTAAAAGATAAAGGGACCCCTGACCATTAGGTCCAGTCGCGGACAACTCTGGGGTTGTGGTTCTCATCTCGCTTTATTGGCTGAGGGAGCCGGCGTACAGCTTCCGTGTCATGTGGCCAGCATGACTAAGCCGCTTCTGGCGAACCAGAGCAGTGCACGGAAACGCCGTTTGCCTTCCTGCTGGATTGGTACCTATTTATCTACTTGCACTTTGATGTGCTTTTGAACTGCTAGGTTGGCAGGAGCAGGGACCGAGCAACGGGAGCTCACCCCGTTGAGGGGATTCGAACCACCAACCTTTTGATCGGCAAGCCCTAGGCTCTGTGGTACCCCAATGGGACTTACTCTTTTGAGCATGCATGGCTACCATCATGCTGTTAATCACCTTTAGACTGTGGGCGACTAAAAAAGTGGGTTTTTTTAAAAGAATGGTCCTGGTCAACAGCAGCCATCATTGGGGTAATTCAATTTCCTGAGGCTGTGAACTGCACTGTGAGATGGGCACCTTAATCAAGGAAGCATGTCAAAAGGTGGAAAAGGTCAGAGTCATTTCAAGTTCATGGATGCTTTCTTCCCATCCAAAGAAACCCCCTTTACTTTTCCATTTCACTCCTTGATCCCCTTAGTAAGCAGGACCGTGGCCACATCTTTATTGATTCAAATGTCCTACACTTGTAAGCTGTAATATACATTTAAAGGTGACTTTTCAAAGGAGCTATGCAATTACTCGTGTATTCCAGTCACTCAGGCATTGTGAGATAGTGAGCTCAGAGGTATTCAGAAGTCTACTCCTATTTTAGCTCATCAGCTACATGTGGGGAGAAATTCACACATAATTAGGAACAGTGAAAGATCAGATTCCCTGTGGCTTCTTCCTACACCTTTTGGATAACATCTGGATCCAGATGTGAGGGCCACGCCAAAATTATATCTGTCCCCCAGTCCAATCCTGGTGTTTCCAGCAGTCCCTGAGGTCAGCTCCTGGAGCTGGGGGCAACGGCAAGGATCTCAAATCAAGCAAAGTTACATATCCTTCAACATTTCTCCAATGAAAATAGAGATGCCCCCTCCAACATTTCTTCGGTGAAACTAGGGATGTCCTAAGGAAAAGCAGAGCATTCCAGGATCAAATCAGGAACTGACTTCTGGAAAAAAGGGACACTTGGAGGGTCTACAAAGATAGAAAACTAAGCTCCTAATTTTAGTTCAGCTCAGAGGTTCCTTGACATTATACTGTATTGGAGAAATTTGCAAAAGTTTTGCTCTAACTGGGGTTCCCCAGCAAAATCCCCAAATACAATGGCTTTAGGTGAAAATTTAGGCCTTTATTAATACAAACATACATACGGTCAGTCTTGTAAAACTCAGAGACAGGCTGCCTGCTGAAGCTGTCTGGCACCATCTTTTATACACATCCAACTACACAGATGATTACCATTACTTAACCAATTAGATGATTACAGCAATCCTTCCCACCACAAGGACACAGTTTCTTGTTGTCATACACTGCCATCCTTCTTAAATCACTCCTTTGGCACCTCTGACTTGCCCACCCCAAACTTCTCGTTGTAATGATAAGTGAACACACCTAACCATCTTTCAATGTCTTTCTTCCTCGTCTTTTGACTAACTGCATATTTGTGGTCTGCCAATGTCTGCTTTCAGTTGTCTATGTTGATAATTTTGTTCTCTGCTTGAGTGTAACTTCTGTGCTTGGCCGATCTCCTAGTGTTTCGTTCTTCATACATTCCATCCCTTCCTGTTGAGCTAGGAACTGAAGGAGAACACAGGATTGTGCATGCTTCTGCTTAAAAAAAAACAAATTGGTTTTTTCTGTTAGGAAAGGTTGAGTAAAGCTCAAACACACTGATGTCAGACTGCAAAGCTCAAACTGTGCAAAATGGATTCGGAGGCGAAACAAAATGGGGAGATTCTCCTTCATGTGTTCCAGCTCTACAATTCTATTATTCTATGATTCTATATCTGAAGAGAGCTTTGAAGCCAGCCTACTCATCCCCTGTACAACATTGCCTTCTCTCTCCTGGATCTTCACCCACACCCTCTCTCTCTCTCTAACAGGTCCTGGCTGCTCATTTTCTTATCCTCTTCTCCCCCACCCCAACTTCTGACTGCTCCATTTCCCCCCCCTTCTCTGATCAGCTACCTTCCCTACATGCAACAAGTAGGCACAGCCACACATCTATCGGCATCTCCTTCCTGCTGATAAAATCCCATTTGAAGGGCTCTCTCCTCTGTAGGTAGAGTCCAATTAGAACTGCTCTCTCTCTCTCTCTCTCTCTCTCTCTCTCTCTCTCTCTCTCTCTCTGTCCCTCCCTCCTAATTGGATGCTGCCAACAGAGACCAGAGGCAGAACAGTTCTAAGTGGACACTGCCGGCAGAGAGAACTGTTCTCTCTTCTCTTTTCCAAGTCCACTGGCCAACCAGAACAGGAGAGGAATGAAGCAGCTAGTGTGGCGATAAGTGAAGAGAAACCCAGGAGGCTATTTTAATATGGAGTTGAGGGGCTAAGGGAGCCTGGCAGGTGCCCCAGTAGGTCCCGTCTCCCCCCCCCCCGCCGCAAGGGTGCATGAGTGCCACAGTTCTAGACAGCCCCTTCATGTGTTTGGCACCCAGGGGTATTAACTGTCTGGGGGGGGGGGGGAACGCCTTGCAATAAGTAGAAAATTGAGAAGTGGCTTCCCCCTGCCACTCTTTTTATTAGATCTTTAAACCAGGGTTGGAGAAGCTTTGTAACTCCAAAAGCTACACTCAGGGGTGGAATTTGGTCTTCCAAATTTCAGCAGCGCCCTTTGAGAGGACAAGATCCAGCAACGCATTGCACCTTCTATTCTGCTCAAATCATGACATCTAATTGTGACACCCTACAGCGCCCTGTACACCCAGTGCCCAGTGTGATGGAACCTGTTATGTTTCCCTGAATCTGGCTACACTCCTTCATGAACCACCTTCTGGAAGCTGCATTTGTCATTGTCCTGGTTCTCACTGGGTGAAGAACTTGGAGTACAGTTCCTGCCAAAATCTTTAATGCACAGGTCAGTAATATACATAGGAAAGGAAACTCCCAAGGCACATCAGGTGCTAAGGAAGCTAAGAGGTTGATCCAACAACCAAATTGGTCCTGTTATATGGGAATGGGGCAGGCCCTCCCCCCCTTGAATTATAAGCTTTTTAAATGAATGATTTTTTGTATGCTATGTATCTGGATGTTGTTGTTTAGTCGTTTAGTCGTGTCCGACTCTTTGTGACCCCATGGACCAGAGCATGCCAGGCACTCCTGTCTTCCACTGCCTCCCGCAGTTTAGTCAAACTCATGCTGGTAGCTCCGAGAACACTATCCAATCATCTCGTCCTCTGTTGTCCCCTTCTGCTTGTGCCCTCCATCTTTCCCAACATCAGGGTCTTTTCCAAGGAGTCTTCTCTTCTCATGAGGTGACCAAAGTATTGGAGTCTCAGCTTCAGGATCTGTCCTTCCAGTGAGCATTCAGGGCTGTTTTCCTTCAGAATGGATAGGTTTGATCTTCTTGCAGTCCATGGGACTCTCCAGAGTCTCCTCCAGCACCATAATTCAAAAGCATCAATTCTTTGGTGATCAGCCTTCTTTATGGTCCAGCTCTTACTTCCATACATCACTACTGGGAAAACCATAGCTTTAACTATACGGACCTTTGTTGGCAAGGTGATGTCTCTGCTTTTTAAGATGCTGTCTAGGTTTGTCATTGCTTTCTCCCAAGAAGCAGGTGTCTTTTAATTTCGTGGCTGCTGCCACCATCTGCAGTGATCATGGAGCCCAAGAAAGTAAAATCTCTCACTGCCTCCATTTCTACCACATACCAAACTGGCTCTATAATTTAACCTGTGGGAATTCTGTGGGTCATGAAGGGTTTGATAAGACTGGGAATATTTCTCAGAGAGGTTTCACATACTCCAGCAAATGACAGTGGCACACAACAGTGGGCTACTTTGGTTTTGCCATATCTCCTTGCTGTGTAAGCAAGGTGTTGCATTGATACACCTTTAAATTAGCAACAAACCTTTTTTACCATGTAAATATGCTTTGGAAAATGTGAGCTTCTCAGAATGCAGTCATGACCAGGTGCTTGCTGAACTTATGAAAGCACGGGCTCTAGCATTTAATTTTCTATTGAAAGCTGAATAGAAACTTCTACACCATGCCTCTGGAGTAATTTCAATTTCACTCTTCATTCATTTCCCATCTGAAAATTTAATTCCCATCTTTGACAATCTTGGACATTTAGCCTCTAAGCTCTTTAAATCGTGGAGAATTTCTTATTCAGTCCATACAACTCATGCCTCAACAGAGCTATGTCCTTGTATCAAAGACTCCTAAGTAACTTTAGAAGTCGTGGAGTAAGAGGATAGATCCATTTATGGATCACTAACTAGTTAAAGAACAGGAAGTGGAGAGGAGGAATAAATTGACAGTTCTCATAATGGAGGGATATAATAGGTCAGAACTGTATTAGGACTGACACTTTTTAACATTTTAACATGATCTGTAATGAGCAGTGAGATGGCCAGGTTTACAGATGATACCAAGTTATTCAGAGTGGTGGAGAAACAATTATCCATATTGCCTGAGCAACGAAATGATAAAAACAGTTCAGTCTAAGTAAGTGAAGTGATTGGGGCCAAATTTCTTGGCTTCAGGATATGAACTGACTGGGAAAGAGATCTTGGGGTGGTGTAATGAACATTTCAATGGCTGCTGTTTTAAAAAATGGAATTCCATGCTAGAGGTCAGAAGGGTTGAAGACAATGACTTTATACAACTCTGTGCAGCCGTACTTGGAAGACTGTATACAGTAGAGCTATGGAGTTTTCTACCACGAGATGTTACGTGTGAAAGCCACTTGCTTCGATCGCTTTGAAAGGGGCCGAGAGAAATTCTTTATGGGTAGGGCTATCAATGGCTATGTTGGCTATACGCATTATTCGGGATCAGAGACACCATGCTTCTGAATACCAGGTGCTCAGTGCTATTTTTCTAGAAATGGAGGTGCTGGAACTCATCATGAATGCCTCCCTTGTTCTCTTATAATGGTGGCCACCAGAGAGGTGCCAGAACTGAATTCCAGTGAGCTCCAGCTGGAAAAAAGCCCTGCAAGTGCTGTTAGAATTCCTGCTCCATGATTGCAGTCATGGGATTGTTGTCTTTCACATGACAGTGTATGTTTTGACTGCACAAAGTAGGAAGTGATGGAGACAGGATGTTTGTGTTACTGTGTTCTGTGAAGTGGGACTATTGTCCTTTGTCCTTCCTCTTTGCTGTCTGATGCTAGGGAGCCATGTTGCAGTGCTCCGTGTGTGTTTATATGTAAATAAAGTAGATTAGCCAAAATGCTGAGTTGCTGAGGTCTGTTACACAAGCTGTGAAGACTCTGCGGATCCCTAAGTGTGCCGATGTCTGTTGGCATCAGACGCTGTGTTGTTCGGGCTGAAGAAAGCTTTTGAAGCTCCCAAACAATTGACCAGGAGGGAGAGAACATCCCAGTCGGGCATGTGTCTCTGCCAGGATCCTACTCGAGTGTAGGATGAGCTCCTGACAAGTGCTAGGGAATAACAGTAGGAGATGGCTGCTGACTTAATGTCCGGCTTGTTGGCTTCCCCAGAGTCATCTGCTTGGCTAACTTAGGATACCAGATAACTTGATTGGTCCTTGGTCTGGACCTGTAAGTCTCTTCCTATTTTCTTAAGATGTCATTTGTGATGGTGCGGAATGGCATCTCTCTTCCCTTCCCTTTCCATCATTGCTCCCCATCCAATGGCACCAAGATTTATTTATTTATCACCACCAATAACTTGGCTCTTCTTTTGTGTTCTTGATTTGCATTATGAGTTTTAAAGGGACCAGGAACCATTTTGACTTTTCGATGGGGATGGAAATCAAAGAGAACAAAATGGAATGAGTAATTGCATGGAAAATTAACAGGAACAAAACCAAATGCACAAGATTAGAGCAATAGTGATTTTAAAAATCTGAGCTGCACTCTAGAGGAATCTGCAGCTGGGCTTTTCCTTTAGCTTTTTGCTACATCACTCTTCAGTGCTAAGTTGGCATTTATGTGGGGAATTATGGACCTATACATCACCAACGAAACTACAAGGCAATCTGATTTGTGAGCATTGTGACTGGGAGAGGGGAAGAAATTCAGTTCACATTTTATTGCAAACCTACCAGATTTGCATTTCCTGAAACAATACACAAACTGAAACACAAATTTATCCTCCTAAATTTGCATTTCTCTGAATGTTGTGATGCAGCTCTCCAATCCCCAAAATGTGTACAAAAATATGTTTATCAGGGAAATATGCAGATAAAAAAATGTTTAGTATAGTTTAAAATAATATAATGCAATGCATTATGCTACAGAAAATTCTTGCAAATGTGTTAATTAGGGCAAATTGCATAAACATAATTATTAATGTTAATATTATTGTTATTATTTATGTTGATGAATTATTATTAGTTATTTGGAGGAATATGTCCTAAAACACTGATGCACTTTCATCATCTTTTTTTCAAAACAAACAAACAAAGAAATATGACAAACTGAATTTAAGATGGATAAAATGAGAAACATAGAACAACCAAACTGAGAGATTCATCGATTCCTAGCTGTGAGCTTGATCTCTCTGATGGTGATCACTCTAATGAAAAGCATTTCCAATCTAACATGGAATTTCACAGCTCCTGGATCCACCACAGTTAGCATTTGGCGGATGCTCCACAGAACCAGGAACTGTATTGCAGACCTTTGGAGTGAGAGGTCTTCTTCAACCCACCCAGAGTGATTTGCTTCCCAAAGAAGGTCCACTGGAAAAGTCCTCAATTTCAGCACAGATCATAGTTCCAAACCAGAGCCTGGCTTCTTTAAATCTCTTTGGGATCACTTGGGTTCACTTGGGAGATGGGACTCTGGAGGGCATCAGCCCTGGCTTGGGGAGAATACAAAGCCCGTTGGGTTTTGGAGATCATTGGAGCTGTTAGGACAGGTCCAGCAGCTGTTGGGAGCTGATCCAGCTCTTGCCGTATCCTCAACTGACCACCCATCTGCTCTCTGCTTCCTGACCGTTGTTCCTGCATTCTGTTCCCTGCCACTGACTGCCTCCCCCAGCATCTGACAGGCTCTCCATCCTGCTGGAGCAAGATAGCACGTGAGCGAGTGGCTGTACATACTTGGCAGCGAAAACATTGCACACCGTATAGGCACCGCGTCCTATATATTTCCAGTAGGGAGGTATCGGCTCATCAGAATTCCTAATCAAAGAGATAATTTAGGCAAGGTGCTGCAGCCAGAGCCTAACGGCGGGTAACATTTGATTGCATTTGTATGCCGGTGAATTGTCAGCACTTACGATGGTCTGGACAGAGTGCAGTTTTCAGCACTATTGATCATGAAATTTTAATATCATGCTTGGAAACGTATGCTGGGATTTCAAGAACAGCTTTGGATTGATTTTGTTTTTAGCTGCTCCCTGGAGACGACTCCTTATTGTCTGCGGTGTGCCTCCTTCTCCCCCTCCCCACTTATGCATGACCATTGACTGTATATGATGCATGGACCTGAATTTGTTTTCTCAGAATCTATAGCTCAGGCTGACCTTTACATGGTTATCCATTACTGAATTTACAGCATCCCTAAGCAGCCCTTGGCTGCTGCATATATTTATTCCACTTTTACTTCTTTTAATGCTGCTATCGTGGGGTTTTCCCTTTCTCTTTTAAGCATCACATGATGCTGGTAAGGGGATATAATTAGGCTCCTTAAAATTATGTGTGCCCATTCTACTGCAGTGCTGAATTTTAGTTAGTGCTGCTTTATTTTTGGTGCAAAACTCCTGCTTTCAAAAGGGGGTCTCCTTTTCAAAATTGCCATGTCTAAAATGCTTGCTCTTGTGGGGGGAGATATGTCTGCTGCTTTTTTTGGGGAAGGGAGGGGTTACAATTCCTACAGTGCCCTGGGACTTTGCAGCTTGCAATTACTTCCATAAATAACTGCCACGGAGCCATGCTGGAAACATTATGACGTTTCATGTCCATGTACAACATAGTTGGATGACTGATGTGGGGTGGCAAATTCACATGGGCCACGACGGCAAATTAAGGAACATGGAGGCACCATCGGCGCTGAACTCATATGCCCTGATTTCACAGGAGTGTAGAAAGGCCTGAAAATACTTGCAAAACTTCTTTCGGCAAAAATACAAACCCCTTTTTGGGATAGTTTCTGCTCACTGCTGCATGAACAAAACTCCCTGAATACAAGAAGCTTAAAAAGCTCCGAATACGACAGGTTGTGGCACTCTAGTGTACAGGTTGCATGTTTAATTCTTCACCACAAGAAACCCCCTCTAAATATGAAACAAACAAATTTTCATGTAACTGGTTTTTTTTTTCTGTCTGCAGAGAAAGTAAAAAAAAAAAAAAATCCACATAATTTCCTTTGGAATGGGTTGGATCCAGAGTCTCACTTCTGTCAATGGATGGTGCCTTCTATTCATGGAACTGACTGATATCCAGCAGAGGATTCCTGCCTGTGAAAGGAGGAAGAAGGCAATTTTTGCTGATTAATTCTTTACCCTGCTAGAAGAAGAAGAAGAGTTTGGATTTGATATCCCGCCTTTCACTCCTCTTAAGGAGTCTCAAAGCGGCTAACAATCTCCTTTCCCTTCCTCCCCCACAACAAACACTCTGTCAGGTGAGTGGGGCTGAGAGACTTCAAAGAAGTGTGACTGGCCCAAGGTCACCCAGCAGCTGCATGTGGAGGAGCGGAGACGCGAACCCGGTTCCCCAGATTACGAGACTACCGCTCTTAACCACTACACCACACTGGCTCTGCTATTCCATACACCATCTCTTATGCTGCTCCTAAAAAAAGGTAAACGTAGAGGACCCCTGACAGTTAAATCCAGTCGCAGACGACTCTGGGCTTGCGGCACTCATCTCACTTTCAGGCCGAGGGAGCCGGCATTTGTCCGCAGACAGTTTTTCTGGGTCATGTGGCCAGCAGGACTAAACCACTTCTGGTGCAACGGAACACTGTGACAGAAACCAGAGTGGATGGAAATGCCATTTACCTTCCCACCGCAGTGGTACCTATTTATCTACTCGCACTGGCGTGCTTTCGAACTGCTAGGTTGGCAGGAGCTGGGCCAGAGCAATGGGAGCTCACCCCGTCACAGGGATTTGAATCGCCGACCTTTTGATCAGCAAGCCCAAGAGGCTCAGTGGTTTAGACCACAGTGCCACCCGTGTCTGTATGGTGCTCCTAGGGGTCCCCCAATTCTTCTCGGAAGCAGAGCAGCACACGGGCAACCCTCATCACCTCTAGTGTTATTATATTGTAAACTGCGCTATGGAGGGCAGTAAAGAAATGTAGTAGTAGTAGTAGTAGTAGTAGTAGTAGTAGTAAAACAACAACAACAACATTGACCATCTTGGATGTGAGTTCTGGGAGATCTGCTCCCTGCCTTTTAGGCCTTTTCCCACCTGGCCTGGGAGGGTGGGGCTTGGACTGACTCCAGCTACAAAAGTTTGAGGGTTAATGTCATAAGAGAGTCATCTGCCTCCTCTTTGTTTTTTTAAAATAATAATATTTATTAATTTTCCAACAAATTGAACACAACACTACAAAAAACCAAAAAAGAAAAAACATACATTAATACAGTACAATAATAATAGGGAAAAAACTGCAAAGCATTAACATACAACTAACAAAACAAAACAAAAACCATTTAAAACACAGTCCAATTTCAATATTTTATCCTTCTTTCACTAATATCCACGACCTCCTCACACCTCCCTTTTTGTATTCCACTTCTATTGATTGTTTCAGCAATTCCTTTCCATCTTCCTCTATTTTCTATCCTTAACTCTAACCTTATTTTTCCCTTTAATGCTCTAATAATCTATTTATACTTAATTCCTTATAACATTTCTACTAAAGCCATATAACTTCATTCCAACATTTTTCTAACATTCATTAATTTTACAGTATTTCTGTAAATAGTCTTTAAACTTTTCCCAGTCTTCTTCCACCGACTCTTCCCCCTGGTCTCGGATTCTGCCAATCATTTCCACCAATTCCATGTAGTCCATCAACTTCATCTGCCATTCTTCCCGAATGGATAAATCTTGTGTCCATCTGCCTCCTCTTTGAGTCTGGTAAGGAGACTCTTCTGTCTGTTTGAGTTGCATTGCTATGAGTCTCTCGGTCTAAGCTGTATTATACAATGCAGATTATCAAGTATACAGAGTTCTTCTTTCTTTGCATCAGGCAGGTGCCTTTCCTATGAAACAGAGGAGCATCCTTTGAAGCACATCATCTGGCATAATCTGCCCCCCAGATAGGGAAATCTAATCTGTTAATTTTGGTTTCTCATTTTCCCCATCTTGTCTGCATATATTTGCAATTCATTTTTAAAAAGGGGGAAAGGCTGCATGAAAATTCAAGAGCATTTTAGTGTGTGTTTATTCTAATTGCCCTGTTTGTATGCAATGTTGCAAAAATATACATTCCCCCCAATTAGTTTCATGGGAATTACTCTCAGCGAGCCTTGCATGGGGTTGCAGCCCTAGAGGTTCCCGATTCGGGTGGGAATAGGCAGTACTTGATGCCATCATATGATGACAGAGGCGATGACTGCAAGCAGAGCTCTGCCCTTTTGACAGCTGGCATCTTCAGCTAAGGGACAGGGCTCCCTGTGAGGTTCAGGCTATTTGAATTCAAAGCAGCATTGCTGCTGCAGTACTGACCTATCTTGGATCTCGTCAGCTCACTCTTCTGAAAATGTACCTGTTGACTTCCTCCTGGATTAATCGTCTTGTTTGTGTTGTGAGTTCTGTTGTCATGGCCATTGGCTATATAAGCAATACAAATCTGACTTACTGGCTGATCTGGGATCTTAGAGCTCCTGCGACACAGTTCTCTAACCAAACAATCGCATATTAGGGGGAAATGTACGCAAAAGCCCTTATGCATGCCAAATACATGTATAAGAGAAAAATGCATGCGTAAATGTGTGTATGTATACCAAAATGCATATTTTATTTATTTTTGTTTTCTTTATTAAATACTGCCCTTCACCCAAGGATCATAGGGCAGTTTACAAAAAGACATGGCATAATATCAAGCTAAACAAGACCACTACTCCGTTTAAAAAGCTGCAGATTGTTTATTTAGCCAAAGGCTAATATGAAATTTCAAGAAGAGTGTTTTTTAAAAGGCAAAGTGATGTGAAAATGGGAAGAACTGAAAACAGGAAACATGAGAAACTGAGAGAAACCAAAACTGACAGATTTGCCCATTCCTACTTGTCCATTCCTACTTCTGTCAACCCTGGAGCAGGAACCAGCAAGCCACTCCAGTATCCCTGCCAAGAAAACTCCATGGACAAAGACAACAGGCATATAAAAGTTATGACGCTGGAAGATCAGCCCCTCAGGTCAGAAGGAATCCAACATGCTACTGAGGAAGAGCGGAGGACAAGTACAAGTAGATTCAGAGCTGATGAAGTGGCTGGGCCAAAGCTGAAAGGTCACTCAGTTGTGGATATGCCTGGAAGCGAAAGGAAAGTCCAATGCTGTAAAGGAAAATATTGCATAGGAACCTGGAATGTAAGAACCATTAACCTTGGTAGGTTGGATGTGGTCAAAAATGAGATGGCAAGAATAAATATTGACATCCTGAGCATCAGTGCTTAAGGAAATCATCCCTGAGTGCTCACTGGAAGGACAGATCATGAAGCTGAGGCTCCAATACTTTGGCCACCTCATGAGAAGAGAAGATTCCCTGGAAAAGACCCTGATGTTGAGAAAGATGGAGGGCACAAGGAGAAGGGGACAACAGAGGACGAGATGGTTGGACAGCGTTGTCGAAGCTACCAGCATGAGTTTGACCAAACTGCGGGAGGCAGTGGAAGACAGGAGTGCCTGGCGTGCTCTGGTCCAGGGGGTCACGAAGAGTCGGACATGACTAAACGACTAAACAACCACAACTTCTGCCTACATGGGGCCTGAGTGAAGGGCTCAGGGCACTCTTCAGATTCTCTTAAAACGCCCCAGGGTTTGATGGCAGTCAAGTTGCTGTGCAAAGAGTTACTGGGGGCAGAGAGGTTGTAAAGCACTAGCACAGAGGAACACCTGTGCTATTCATAGCTGTCAATGTTTCCCTTTCCTTGCGAGGAATCCTCTTCAGAATAAGGGAATTTCCCATAAAAAGGGGGGAAGGTTGACAGCTATGGTGCTATTCGGATGACGCTAGCAATGGTAAGTTGGTAAAGTCCAAGAGCTCATTTTGGCAGCCCCCCCCATAGCTATGTCCCCAAGGAGAGTCCAAAAATGGAGGCGGCTGACCTCTGTGCTGATGATCCATTATCAGTGAACCGAACAATGAATGGCACTTACTTCTGACAGCGTAAATTCAGCTTGAGCCTTTAATGAACTGTCCTCCCTTAGCTGAAATGCAACATTTTAGCTTTTCTTTCATTAGAGATGCAAACTATTATGCAAGGGAGCATGACCAGCTGCTAGCATAAAGTAGAAACTCAACAAAAAGGAAAAACAATTGTTGTTGTTGTTGTTATTTGTTATTAACTTATGACACAGAAGTGTCCAAACTTGCAATGTATTAAAAAAAACATGAACGTAAATACTTTATAATACTGACACGTTCATACACAACACAATTCATTTAAAAATATGTGGAAAGTTTTCTTGTTGATTATTTTCCCCACTCTCTGACTCCCTCTAGCAGACCCTCCAAGTGTCCCTATTTTCTAGGGATGTCCCTGATTTAGAGATTCCATCCTGGTTTTGATCCCAGAATGTCCCACTTTTTCTTGGGATGTCCCTATTTTCATTGGAGAAATGTTGGAGGTATGGAGTTATCTGACCCCTGAGCTGCCTGAAGGCAATCCTGTATAGGGAAGGGTTTTGTTTTTTTAAAAAATGTTAGTTTTATTATGTTTTTATATATGTTGGAAGCTGCCCAGAGTGCTGGGGCAACCCAGTAAGATGTGTGGGGTATAAATAGTAAAATTATCATTGTGGAATGGGATGTCCCTATTTTCATCGGAAAGATTGAATCCTGACAAGACAGAAGTACTGTTTCTTGGGGACAGGAGGCGGGCAGGTGTGGAGGATTCCCTGGTCCTGAATGGGGTAACTGTGCCCCTGAAGGACCAGGTGTGCAGCCTGGGAGTCATTTTGGACTCACAGCTGTCCATGGAGGCACAGGTTAAATCCGTGTCCAGGGCAGCTGTGTACCAGCTCCATCTGGTACGTAGGCTGAGACCCTATCTGCCTGCGGACTGTCTCGCCAGAGTGGTGCATGCTCTGGTTATCTCCCGCTTGGACTACTGCAATGCACTCTACGTGGGGCTACCTTTGAAGGTGACCCGGAAACTACAACTAATCCAGAATGCAGCAGCCAGACTGGTGACTGGGGACGGCCGCCGAGACCACATAACACCGGTCTTGAAAGACCTACACTGGCTCCCAGTACGTTTCTGAGCACAATTCAAAGTGTTGGTGCTGACCTTTAAAGCCCTAAACGGCCTCGGTCCAGTATACCTGAAGGAGCGTCTCCACCTCCATCGTTCTACCCGGACATTGAGGTCCAGCACCGAGGGCCTTCTGGCGGTTCCCTCACAGCGAGAAGCCAAGTTACAGGGAACCAGGCAGAGGGCCTTCTCGGTAGTGGCGCCCTCCCTGTGGAACGCTCTCCCACCAGATGTCAAAGAGAACAACAACTACCAGACTTTTAGAAGACATCTGAAGGCAGCCCTGTTTAGGGAAGCTTTTAATGTTTGATGTATCACAGTATTTTAATATTCTTTTGGAAGCCGTCCAGAGTGGCTGGGGAAACCCAGCCAGATGGGCGGGGTATACATAATAAATTATTATTATTATTATTATTATTATTATTATTATTATTATTATTATTAAATGTTGGAGGGTGTGCTCTATGCTCCTCTGCCACAAACAAACAAACTTGAAAGCCTTGTTATCATCCCACTCACTTGCTAGAGCAAGGAAATTGAAGCAGCCACCCTGGTTATCTTGCTCTGAAATAGTCCCAGAGCTCCACAGCACTGGAGACCAGGCAGACATTGCTAAGAGGTCTGAGCGAACAAGCAAACAGTGAACAGGTGAGGGACCACTTAGAGAAAAGACAGAGGGGTATCTTTCAGATAATCTGTGGCAATTGCTTGGAAGATGCTACTCCATCTTGGCCACAGAGAGGGCATAAGTTCTGCAGGCAGCCTCTTTTCTCCCGCAAGGATATGCTTGGAGTGCAAACATGGGAGCAGTCAAGTACAACATTCCTTGCAATGCTAGAGAAGACATGCGAGGGAATGTTTGGTCCAGCCAGTCGAAACTTCCTGTTCCTCCTGGCCGGAGCATCCTTCCTTTTGCATGTGATAGAAGGTGGGTGTGACCTAACCTGTCCGGGTAACAAAAGGACGAGTCACACAGCACCTCTCTCTCTTTCCTCTCTTTTCCATCTTCCTTTTGTCGTGTGAACTACTGGACTGCTAGCTTGCAGTCACTGGGATTACTCCCCCATATGGGGTAGATCCACATGTACATATTTGTAACTAGGTCTGCCTTCAGGGACCCAACTGTGAACTGATGTAAGTAAACTTCTTTCATTGACTTTGAATAAGATTGTGGCATCTTTAAGAGGGATTCAAGGGAATTTACCAGGAACCTAAAATTCAATCTGAGAGATTGAATTGTATACAGTCATACCCCGTGTTGTGTCTGCTTCATGTTGCGTCTTTTTGCGTTATGTCCCATGGCAACCCAGAAGTACTGGAACTGGTTTCGCCACTCGCACATGTGCAGCAGTGTTAAATTGTGCTTCGTGCATGTGCAGAAGCTCCAAATCGGGCCTAGCGCCTGTGCAGATGCAGTGCTTCAAGTTGTGGGCATTTCACGTTACGGGCAGGCCTTTGGAACAGATCCTGTCTGTAACACGAGGTACTACTGTAATAGTGAGAGGCTTACACGAGCCTGCAACCAGCTATCTTCTGGTCTGTGTAAAAGGGAACACACTCTGCTAAGTAAAGGAACTTGCTAGTGCACGTTAGGAAGGATATCAATAAATAAGTTATCCTCTCCTACCACCCTGAACATTCATACCCATGGCACCAGCCTTTCACAGTGGCGCTGCATGAATCCCAGACGATCTGCAGGGTGACCCGGTGCCTGAGGATCTGTGGGCCAAGAGCAATGGAAGAAGCCCTACTGGCTGCCCTGACTGAACGGCTTTGTGAGAATTGTTTCCTGGCTTTCCTGGCCTCTCCATGACCTGGAGGGAAACAGTGCAGTGACTGAATTAATATTCCCTGAGAATGAAATGAAATAAGCTACAGGGGAACTGTATGAAATGAAAATAAAATGAGGGCAATAGGTTGCTGCCTATAACAGAGCTCTGTAAATCACTTAGGTCGTTGAGCTCCTGTGGGCTGCTAAGCTTTGGAAGGATTTATAATACTAAGTGGCGTTTTAAACATACCTACTGCAGAAGAACGAGCAAAAGAGAGGACAGTGCTAGATCAGCTAGGAATTGTTTACTGCCGGCTGCCATCATTTACATTTTTATGGAATCATTTTATTTCCATTCCAGAAATTAACCTCCAATGAAATACATGAAGTTGTTGCAATAAACAGGGTGTGTAAAAGAGCAATCTGGACAGCGTTGATAGGTCTAGTGCTGTCAAGATAGAACCTCCACAGCCAGAGGCACTATACCTTTCAGCACCAAATGCTGGGAACAAACAACAGTGGCAGACCCTCAGCACAGTGCAGGGGCTGTCTAGCCCTGTATGTGCATTTGCCTCTTCTAGTTCCTCTCCAGATCTTTATTTTGTTCTTCCTAGTTTTCCAGGGAGACTTATGATCCTCTTCTGCTGATTATCATCTGCATTTCCAGATGGAAAAACATTTTCCGTCCCACTCCCATGTGTGCAGCTGTCAGGCTGTTAAGCACAGCGACAACAGCCACAGCCCTGCCATTGAGAACAAGCTCTCGAAGGCAGCTTACAGTATAAACCTTAAAAGCAAAAACAATGGAACAATTAACATAATAAAAAGAGCATCAGATAACATCAAACGCTATAGCAATGAAATCAGTTAAAGGCTTACAGCATGGGTAGGCAAGCTAAGGCCCAGGGGCCGGATCCGGCCCAATCGCCTTCTAAATCCAGCCCATGGATGGTCCGGGAATCAGCATGTTTTTACATGAGTAGAATGTGTCCTTTTATTTAAAACACATCTCTGGGTTATTTGTGGGGGCTGCCTGGTGTTTTCACATGAGTAGAATGTGTGCTTTTATTTAAAATGCATCTCTGGATTATTTGTGGGGCATAGGAATTTGCTCATATTTTTCCCCAAGATATAGTCCGGCCACCCATCTGAGGAACAGTGGATCGGCCCCCTGCTGAAAAAGTTTGCTGACCCCTGGCTTACACAAAACAACAACAAACCTCTGGTTACATGAAACATATTCAATAAACACACAAGACGTAGCCTGCAGTACGTTTGAAAAAATAATATATACTATTCATTGTATTGAATTGTAGATTTCAACAGAAGTAGCTCATAAAGTTCAACAAAAAAAGTAGAAGACCCAGTGGATGAGTTCATTCTATAATCAATTTATGCATAATGTCCATATGCATATAAGTAAAGGTAAAGGTACCCCTGCCCGTACGGGCCAGTCTTGCCAGACTCTAGGGTTGTGCGCTCATCTCACTCTATAGGCCGGGAGCCAGCGCTGTCCGCAGACACTTCTGGGTCATGTGGCCAGCGTGATGAGCTCCTCTGGCGAGCCAGAGCCACACACAGAAACACCGTTTACCTTCCCGCTAGTAAGCGGTCCCTATTTATCTACTTGCACCTGGGGGTGCTTTCGAACTGCTAGGTTGGCAGGCGCTGGGACCGAGCAACGGGAGCACACCCCGCCGCGGGGATTCGAACTGCCGAACATGCGATCAGCAAATCCTAGGCGCTGAGGTTTTACCCACAGCGCCACCCGCGTCCCGTCCCCATATGCATATAGAAAGTGTCTATTCCACTTGTCTGTTCATACAATCCAACAATCCACACAAAAGGTTGTTGCAGTTCCACAGAATCCTTTCACAGAGTCTAAGACAAGGATTTCCGAAATATTAGCCTTGTTTCGCCATCTTGGGCTTCATCAGTAGTACAAACTCATATAAGATATCACAGGACAGTGGATCTTATACCATAGTAGTAACTGCTGTGTTACTACTATGCTATACAGTTACTACTATGCTATAAGATTCACCGTCCTGTGATATCATATATGAGTTTCCTGTTTAGGAAAGTTTTTAATGTTTGATGTTTGATCACTTTAGTATTATTACTAATAATATTCTGTTGGGAGCCAGCCAGATGGGCAGGGTATAAAAAAATTATTAGTAGTAGTAGTAGTACCTATTTATATGACTCACCTGAATTATATTGTCAAGAAATAGAGACCAGTCCTCGTCAAAACTGTCCAATTTGGTTTTGCCCCAGATGACACGTCTATGTCTGACCAGATGTTCAGATAAAGGAATGTTCCATACATTATTAAGCCAAGCATTGGAACTTTTGATGAACTTACTTGCCTAATATCTGATCCTCTGGAATATTTGATCCTCTGGAAACCCCCATTATGTGATTTCTCTCCCTCTGTGTATGACTGCCTACAAATATTAATAAAACAGGTGGCAGATGTTTAATTTTATATTTGTGGAAACAGCACAGAGACAGCCCCAGGGGAGACAACCTCATTCTTAAGCCACTAAGCCCTGATTTATAGATTATATATGAAAAGGCAGCTTCACATAGCAATTCTTAAAACATATTAACTGGGGCTTGCTTTAATAATAGGATTGTCTCACTGGGACTACCTCTTCAGAATTCTCTCAGATGTAAAGTTAAACACCTGCCATCTTGCTTTATTAATATTCATAGACGGTAATGTAAAGAGGTTATAGAGGTCAAAGGAGACCTGCATTGAACCCTGCGCACAAGGACAACCTTTTCCCTCCACAGGAATTACAAATCGAGAACAGAGAAGGACCGTGGCAGGTGGTATTAATGACGGGAGAAAAACAGAACAGCTACAGCCTGCTAGCAACTTAATAATTTGCGATGTGTTTTATGGACTCTCCGCTTTAGAGAATTTTAAAGAGGCACTTCCAAAGGGTTGGCAAAATCACTTGGCGGTACCTTGCATCAGTTTTGCCTGTGTCAAGGAGACACATCAATAATACTAAGGAATCTGGCATCTGTCTTCTGAAACACCTGAGAAAGTGACTCTTTGTCCAGAAATTCCAGTGGTTAACTGATCTGAAGAAAGTGATGGCACCTGTAGGATATCATCTTCACGCTACGTCTGTTTTTCTTCTTCTCTAGTTGACCTACAAGCAGTGGCGTAGCATGGGTTCTCAGCACCCGGGGCAGGGCAAGTAATTTGCGCCCCCTAACCCGTGGATTTTAGCACTCGAGTCTCTTCCGCGCCCCCCCAGATGTTGCGCCAGGTGCGGCAGGCCCCCCCTGCACCCCCCACGCTACGCCACTTTCCCCACCACAAGTCTTCAGGATAGCCATCCGAAGGCTGGCGCGGGGAGAAGTTCTCTCCGCCCCACCGCCAGGCTTCGGAGGAGGTCCGAGGACAGTGGGGTTCCTGCTTCCTCTAGGAGGGCCGGCCAAACGCGCCCCCCCCAAAATGTTGCGGCCGGTGCGGCCGGCACCCCTGGCACCCCCCACGCTACGCCACTGCCTACAAGTGCATTTGACCAGGAAAAAGCAGGCTTAAGTGGATTAAGTGTGAAAATGTGCAATGCCTGTCTCAGACTGTGCTTCCAAATGCTGGGACAAAGAGATACACTGTGGTTGGTCCATCTTTCTGAAAATCTACAATCCAGCAGTTACCTAGATCCATTTCTAGCCTTAAGTCAGTGGTGGTCAAACATGGCCCTCCAGCTGTTTTGGGACTACAGTTCCCATCATCCTTGACCACTGGTCCTGTTAGCTAGGGATGATGGGAGTTGTAGTACAAAACAGCTGGAGGGCCAGGTTTGGCCACCACTGCCTTAAGTGAAACACACTGTTAGCTCTTTGTTATGTACTGAGCTGAATCCTAGAACAATGGGATCCAAAATGCAGTAGTCTGATTAGTCCACAGGAGCCACCTAATCCAGCGCCAGGTGGAAGTGACCTGGAGCAGCCAATCAGGCTCCTGGATGAAGTGAATCTGCAACCTGATTGGCCTACAGGAGCAGCCCGGAATTAGCCAATCACTCGGGGACGAATGTGCAAATAATGTATATAGGGCTAGATGTTCTGGGAAAGTTTTGGCGACTTCTGGGTCAGCGCCATCGGTGAATGGCGGAGTTCCTCCGACTGGAGGAACTAGCTCTGTGAAAACTGGGTCTTCCCACCGTGGCGAAGGTGGGGACCCGCTAGAAATCCCAGGCGGAGGAAGCCTGGGAATGTGGGGTTCGGCGGGGCACCAGAAGCGCCCCCCTACTCACCGGGAACCACTTTTTCAGGCGCTGGATTGAAGCGGGGTGAGAGGCGCGGTGCTGCGAACTGATTGCTACTTTCACGGAGTGAAGCCGCACAGCCATTGCTGGAGAGCGCTGACTTTTTCCTGTGGACAATTGGATTTAAAACAAGTACCCGTGAGTAGAAACAGAAAATTGGATCAAGAAATATCTTAATTTGGCATCGAAGCGGGAAAGTTCAGAACAGGAAGTCCGCCTTCCGCTTTTTGTATATAGACTAAAGCAAAAACTTCGTAAGCTAAAGCCTGGAAAGCTGTCAAAAAAGTCTAAATTTCCTTCATTCAGAAATACTGAAACCCCCTTGGAAGCGGGAGAAAGGGGGGGGATTTTGTTTAACCCCTGCAGGAGAGGGAGCGAGAAGGATGAGTTTCCACCGTCTCTAACCTGGGAACGGGGTGTCAGAGACAGAAATTGTAGGTTCATTGACTGTGAATGGAACATTTTGACAGATAGTTAAAGAAGAGAAACAAGCTGATTCCAATGTTGCCTTTTGCATCTTAAAGGAACAAAATATCCGGAAAATATCTGAAAAATGAAAGTAATTTTCCTTTGTTGGACTTGCCTAAAAAAAAAAATGGATACAAATAGAAATTGTCTCCTCTAAAGGGAGCTTGTTAAATTGTTGCAGCAGTATACTTGAGGACTCAACAGCTGTGAGATTAAGACCGTGGGAACAGTCTTTTCTGACCTTGCCTAAAGATGAGCTGGGAGGAAGATTGGGTGCTTGCTTTATGCAAGACAAGTGCCCTGTTGGAACAGATGCATGAGAAGATGGACTTGATGAATGAAAAAATGGATTTGACTGTTGTGGTTAATAACTGTAGACAAACAGGGAACATTGATATTCAGGGACCAACTCATGAATTAGTACTGACTGGGCAAGAACAGAAGATAATGGAGGAGGATGCGGTTGTACCTCAAATAATACAAATGGAGAGACCCGAGGCCCTACAGGAGCATAAGCCGCTGTTATTGAAGATTGAAGTTGGAATGGGCCAGGGGGGATCTGGTGTTCAGGAGGTTCCTAACTTTAGAGAGACCTTGAAATATGTTTTTAAATATTTTTTGGATTTTATCGAGGACTTTGGGGAGTGGGACTTTGGGGAATGGGTGGGTTTGATGAAGGGATATGGAGACAACTCTGGGTTGGAACCCCCCAGAGACCTACTCCTCAATAAGAAAGGAAAGGAATTAAGAAAGAGACCAACAAAAGACAAGGAAAAGGGCAAGTATAAACAACAAGAAGAAGAAATGCAGAAGGGACATGGAAGAGACTTAAGGGCCTCAGACATAAGGCTTCCAGGTTGATGGACTAGATGGATTGGACAGTAAGGACTGACACGATCCGAGACCAGGAAGATGAGACGTTGGATGGAGATTGGGAGAAAATTTATAAAGGAAACTTTTTATTTAGGGAATTGGCTAAAAGTTAATGAATATTAGGGGAAATGTTGGAATGAAACTATATGACTCTAGCAGAAATGATATCAGGAGTTATGTATATTTGAAAACTAAGATTTAAGCTTTAAGGTATTTTAGGGTAAGATAAGGTTAAATAAATTAAGGCAACTTGAATAACAGAATATGGGGAAAGATGGTAAGGATTTGCTGAGCTAATTATAAAGTTAAACTGTCAAGATAATTTTTTTTTAAAAAATTGAGAAAGATGGAAAGAATTTGCTGAAATAATTAATTAAACTAGAATACAAAAAGGGAGGTGTGAGGAGGCCAATGAAACAAGCAAATGGAAGTTATAGATATGTAATTTGGGATCTATGTTGTTTTCTTTTTTCTTGTGTTTTCCATTTTTATTTTTATTTTTTTGCTGTATTGTTGTTTTCACTTTTTCTTTCTTTCTATGTATTACAGTGTTGTTTTTAATTTTTCTTTTTTTATAACTTTGAAACTATTAATAGATATTTTTTTTAAAAAAAATAGATGTTCTGGGAAAGTTTTATTCATTGCTACTACGAGCTGAATAAAGAGCATGAAATTCACACTCGACTCCAAGTATATTTCACTCTTCCTTAGAGCCCTACACCAGCACGGCAACAGAAGTCTCTCGCCTGTTCCTTTGGCCCAACGAATTAAAGGGGAGATCCTTGGAATCAACTGAGGAGCAAAGAGAAAGTCCCATTGGAGCTGTAGGTTTACTATAGAAAAAAACTGGGACTTTATGCCCTCTGAGTCTAACTTAACTTCTATGACAAAAGGGAGCTTGCTTAGTGAGTGAACAGCATGATGCCAAATCTTTAGACCTGTTGTTTCTTCCTTCTATTGTGAGTTTGTGAGATAAATTTGATGTAAAGAGGTCGCAACTTTAATTTTGGGAGGACCACATCTTTATCTTTACAGTTCCTGAATCATACAGTTACCTTCAACTTGATCTTCATCCTCTGATCATCTGTTTCCCAGCCTCATTACAGGAGGTTGTTAAACAGTAAACAGACCTTTCTGGCAGACACAAGGATTAGTGCTCTGATCTTTTCTGCAACCGCTGGGGTCAGGATGTTAGCTGTTCTTTTCAGGTCATTTATAAGAAGGGAGGGTCACAGATAGTTCATGCAGGGCATGCCTTTTCTACTAAACTTTTGGCAGCTGCGCTAATGTCAGGAGCCACAGAAATAAATCATGTTGAAAGTCCAGCACTCATCGTTACAGGGAATTCTCAGCACCCGCAACAAATTCAACACTCTTACCGGGATGTTTTTTTTGGGGGGGAGAGACTAAGGAGGTTAAAGAGGTATCCAGCTGATGTCAAAGCTGGCAGTGAAGTGAGATGGGAACCAACAATCTGGACTGGTGAATCGTAAAGGACCACAAACAATCAGGATCAGAGAACAAGCCAGGATTCAAGACTAAAGGGTAACTTGAAGCATGCCAGAGCCAGTGGCAGAGCTTCAAGCTATGGCGGGGGGGGGGGGCAGAGAGCAGGTAGGGGCATGTCTGGAGTGCGTCCCAGGGGCATAGCACACTGCCCGCAAATTGGAAGTGTGGCACTCAAAACAGAAGCGTAACACTAAAAACAGAGCACGTTCGGCTTCCGAAAACAGTTCGCAAACTGGAACACTTACTTCCGAGTTTGCAGTGTTTGGGTTCCAAGTTGTTTGAGTACTAAAGCGTTTGAGAACCAAGAAACCACTGTAGTTTCCGTCACCAATGTATTTTAGAGCTGAAATTTCCCTGAAATTAATTTATAGCCTAAAAACAAAACATGACTGTCCTTTTTACATTGTGGGTGGCACTGTGGTCTAAAACCACAGAGCCTAGGGCTTGCCGATCAGAAGGTTGGCTGTTCGAATCCCCACGACGGGGTGAGCTCCCGTTGCTCGGTCCCTGCTCCTGCAAACTTAGCAGTTCGAAAGCATGTAAAAGTGCAAGTAGAGTCATGCTGGCCACATGATCTGGAAGCTGTACGCCGGCTCCCTCGGCCAGTAAAGCAAGATGAGCGCCGCAACCCCAGAGTCACCCGTGACTGGACCTAATGCTCAGGGGTCCCTTTACCTTTGCTAAACTTATTTTATTTTAAAATCAGTAATACTTTATATTTTAAAAATCTGCAATAGTAATTTTAAAACTATGGTTGGGTTCCAAGAAGTTCCACATGCATACAGGAAGCAGGTGGGGTCTGAAAAGTCTTGGTCTGATCCTGATGTACGTAAATTGCTGAAATCCATTGATGTCCATGCACAAGTGGAACAGGCTTCTGTTCATATCATGGGACTTCCCTTTCCTCTCTCCACCCTGTGGCACCCTATACAGAGGACCCTCAAGGTGTGGGGGACTGCAGAAAAGAGCAGAGGAAGACCTACTGCATGAACAGAAGACTGCTTGTGCAATGGATTTCACCCATTTCAAGAACTTACAAAGGAAAAATTCCTCACATGTGTTCTCTCAGGATTTGGTAGGACAACTCGGTAAGCCAGGGTGCTCCTACTTCAAACGCCTTCTCTGCTATGTTCTCACTTGGTAGCTGTGTTGTTTGCCCATACCTTGTGATTATGTTTGTACAGGGGATGGAAATGGTTAATGTAGACTGACCAATGAGAAAGCTCAGAGGTGGAGCCTACCTGGTTTTGAGGCTCAGCCCAGGGGTTTACCATTGAGAGATAGAGGAGTGAGGATCAGACAGAGGCCGAAAAAGTTGAACATAGTGGTTGTGAGAGACAGGGATAAAACTGAGAGAGAAGAGTTTGACAAAATAAAAAAAATCCTTCCAGTAGCACCTTAAAGACCAACTAAGTTAGTTCTTGGTATGAGCTTTCGTGTGCATGCACACTTCTTCAGATACACTGAAACAGAAGTTGCCAGATCCTTCTATATGGTGAGAAGGTGGGGTGACTCTTACAGTCGTTAAGAGTCGTCAACAGGCTCATCTCAGCTATCTGCCAATCTCCCATTCCCACCACCCTTCTGAGTAATACCCCTCCCCACCTTCTCACTATATAGAAGGATCTGGCAACTTCTGTTTCAGTGTATCTGAAGAAGTGTGCATGCACACGAAAGCTCATACCAAGAACTAACTTAGTTCGTCTTTAAGGTGCTACTGGAATGAATTTTTTAATTTTGACTATGGCAGACCAACACGGCTACCTATCTGCAAGAGTTTGACAGTGTGAGATAGTGCCACATCTAGTTAATGGCGCGCATTTGAGAAACCGTTCTGAACCTATTTAAAACTGGTTTGTTCGTCAATAAACTTTAATCTTTGTTGCTGACTTTACAACCTGACTGAGACTCAGTATTTCTCCAGAAGAAACCTGGTTGGTGGCAGCAGAAGAATAAAGCAGTGGTGTACAGGTCAATAGTCTGTGAAACAACCAGGGGCTCTGTACGAATGCCACAGTAGGCTTAGCAAACCACTCCGTCTCAGCCTCACATGTTGTTTAAATGTAGGGATGCTAACTCCTGCTGCTGGTGGGGCTGAGACAAGGTAAAACAAGATGCCAGGGGCTTTTTTAAAAAAAGGTCTGTCGGCAGCTGCACGTGCAACACTAGTGCACTGTGTCACATGCTCTGGTGTCATGGGTCCCTGGCATGCTCATGTGGCAGGTGCCTCAAACAGGTGGACACATGCCTAAATGGGCATGTGGTGTGTGCATTTGTATATATTAAAGGAGGAGGACGCGGGTGGCGCTGTGGTCTAAACCACTGAGCCTCTTGGGCTTGCTGATCAAAAGGTCGGCGGTTCGAATCCCCACAACAGAGCAAGCTCCTGTTGCTCTGTCCCAGCTCCTGCCAACCTAGCATTTTCAAAGCATGCCAGTGCAAGTAGATAAATAGGTACCACTGTGGTGGGAAGGTAAATGACGTTTCCACATGCTCTGGTTTCCATCACATTGTCCTGTGGTGCCAGAAGCGGTTTAGTCATGCAGGCCACATGACCCAGAAAGCTGTCTGTGGACAAACGCCGGTACCCTTGGCCTAAAAGCGAGATGAGTGCCACAACCCCATAGTCGGCTTTGACTGGACTTAACCGTCCAGGGGTCCTTCTGGGTTAGTGGCGTCTGTAACCCAAAGTGTTTGTAACCCAAGGTGTTTGTAACATGAGGTGCCACTGTATTAAAAGAGGGAAAGGAGTAAAAAGGAAGCAAGGTAGAGGAAAAACATCATCATGTTTTACAAGAACTATTCTATAAGGATTCGTTTTTCAGTGCAATTTTGGGGTTTTGCTTCTTTTGCTTCCTGTGTGTATGTTAACACACTGACACAAAGCTTATAATTTGTCTGAGAGGGATTGGATTGCCTAAGGCCATTTGGTGAGTTTATCACAAAGGATGTTTATTAAATTCTCCCCCTCCAGATTTCCGAGTTCTACATTACCTGATCTGCCGTTCTTTTATAAATATATTTAAATTACATGGAATGTGTGCTCAGACTTTGG
Source organism: Podarcis vaucheri (assembly GCF_965113315.1). NCBI lineage: Eukaryota > Metazoa > Chordata > Lepidosauria > Squamata > Lacertidae > Podarcis > Podarcis vaucheri. Next base: position 52,222,630 of record NC_138751.1, on the reverse strand, counting down.
TGCCTGCACAATTTGCGGCAATTTCCAGCTTGCGACTTTTTGCCTTATGGATTACTGTTGAGCACCAATGCATGCGCACGTTGGTTCAGTCACATGCAAAACGGAATTGTGATCTGATCGCATGTGCACATTGGCCATCTGTAAAAAAGAGAAAGATACAAACTGTATTTAAGACAGTTTCAGTGTTTAACTGAAAGGCGGTCAACAGCAAACCCACAGAAGAATGATGGGATGGAACATGGCAGGAGCATGGCTCTGTGGCGAAGCCTACATAATGTGTGCAAAAGATCCCGGGCCCCGTTAATGACATCCCCAGTTAACAGGGTCAGGTGTCAGGTAATGGAAAAGGTCTCTGCTTGATGCCCTGGAGACCCACTGCCAGAGAGAGTAGACCAGGTATAACAACCGTTTTCTTCTGTCAAGAGCCACATCCCATCAGGGTAATCTGTCAGGGGCTGCATGCAGGCAAAAAGCAGAGCCATAGCAAATGATGGGCAAAGCCAGAGGAAAAGGTGTTCTGGGTCAGCAAGTGGGAAGAGTGCTGCTTGCAGAGGGTTGCTATTTACACATCGCCTGAAAGGAGGACAAAAAGAGGGCACCGATTTGCATAAAATATGCACATGCTAATTTATATGGAGACAATGGGAGGAATTCAAAGTAGCACTAAGGATATTGTTCCATCAGGCAGAGCAATCATCCCTCTCCTCTTCCCAGGCACAGTCCTGTGGGGGGTGGGGTTCTCCTGTCCCCCCCCCACTACAACTGTTGTGTGGGCACGGGGGGGGGGGGCAACATGATGGCAGGTGGGCGGAGTGCATTCTCCTACCAGGAATCTTTGCATACTGTCGGCTTCTGCTAGCAGGACTGGTTAGTTGAATCTGGCCCTATAACACAAATATATCTCACTATGTTGGTTTCCCCCGTGCTGCATTTCAACTTGCATTTTTTACGTTGTTGTACACACCAGAATTGGGGCAGGGATCCCTTTGCCCATTGTACATGACCAGGGGCTTCCCCTCCCCCACCATGCCAAACACCTGTTCAGTAAAACTGTCATGTGCTTGGTCACATCAGCTGTCTGAAATGTATGCCCCTCATAGAATCATAGAGTTGGAAGAGACCACAAGGGCCATCGAGTCCAACCCCCTGCCAAGCAGGAAACACCATCAGAGCACTCCTGACATATGGTTGTCAAGCCTCTGCTTAAAGACCTCCAAAGTAGGAGACTCCACCACACTCCTTGGCAGCAAATTCCACTGTCGAACAGCTCTTACTGTCAGGAAGTTCTTCCTAATGTTTAGGTGGAATCTTCTTTCTTGTAGTTTGGATCCATTGCTCCGTGTCCGCTTCTCTGGAGCAGCAGAAAACAACCTTTCTCCCTGCTCTATATGACATCCTTTTATATATTTGAACATGGCTATCATATCACCCCTTAACCTCCTCTTCTCCAGGCTAAACATGCCCAGCTCCCTTAGCCGTTCCTCATAAGGCATCGTTTCCAGGCCTTTGACCATTTTGGTTGCCCTCCTCTGGACACGTTCCAGTTTGTCAGTGTCCTTCTTGAACTGTGGTGCCCAGAACTGGACACAGTACTCCAGGTGAGGTCTGACCAGAACAGAATACAGTGGCACTATTACTTCCCTTAACCCTGGCTTACGTTTAATAATAATAATAATAATAAATTTTTATTTATATCCCGCCCTCCCCAGCCGAAGCCGGGCTCAGGGCGGCTAACAACACTAAAAAAGTGCAACAATATAAAAACATCATAAGAATTAATTAAAATCAAAATTAATGGCAACCATAAACTAAAGTATTGTAAAGATTGCTGAAGGAGGGAGTCAGGCTGTGCCCTAGCCAAAGGCCTGGTGGAACAGCTCTGTCTTGCAGGCCCTGCGGAAAGATGTCAAGTCCCGCAGGGCCCTGGTCTCTTGTGACAGAGCGTTCCACCAGGTTGGAGCCGCAGCCGAAAAAGCCCTGGCTCTAGTTGAGGCCAGCCTAACCTCTCTGTGGCCTGGGACCTTCAAGATGTTTTTATTAGAGGACCGTAAGTTCCTCTGTGGGGCATACCAGGAGAGGCGGTCCCGTAGATACGAGGGTCCTAGGCCGTATAGGGCTTTAAAGGTTAAAACCAGCACCTTAAACCTGATCCTGTACTCCACTGCTGCCGCCCTGCTGGTGAGTCTTGGGGAGGACCGCTCCCCCTGCAAGCCCATTCTCCACCTTGGGCCTGGGGGCGGGCCCCAGACTCACCACCATCACAACTCGAAGGACACCGCTGCTGTGGCAGCAAATGTTTAATTGTGTTATATATTTTAAAGTGTTTTAAAAGTGTTTTTATTTTTTACTTTGTTGTACCACCAGAAACGGTGGTTTTTTATCCATGTATTCTTATTTTGTTTTGTTTTATTTTGGGTTGGGGTGGGACGGTTTGTTGAGTGGGGTGGGGATTGGTTTTGCTTTGGTGTAATTGTTTTTTTTTCTGTTTGTTTGTTTGTTTGCTTTTATACTTTGTAAATGGAGGCGAGTATGAGGCCTGGGATTCCTACTGTGGAGGGGCGAGGGAGGTATGGCGGTGGGGGCAGATGGCATAGGCGAAGGGGATCGAGATACGGATATGCTCGTACCCCTTCCAATCTGCGCCCCATCCCGAGAGACGAGGGTAGGGTGAGAAAGGATTACTCACCTCCGTCACTGGTGTTGTGCAATGCCAGGTCTATAGGCAACAAAACCGCCACCCTGCGAGATTTCATCATCTCGCAGGGGGTCGACCTGGCTTGTGTGACGGAGACCTGGGTGCGCGAAGGGGTAACTGTTACCTTACGAGAGATGGCGCCCCCGGGTTTCTCCGTCCTCCACCAGTCACGGACTGTGGGCCGGGGGGGAGGGGTGGCATTATTAATCCGGGAAGACTGTTCTTTCAGGGCTCTACCACCGCCATCGATCCCCGGCATTGAATGTGTTGGCCTAGTGTGGGGCTCCGAGGTGAGCTTGGCTGTCTGGCTGGTGTACCGGCCACCTAGCGCACCAGCAGCCACCCTGTCAGGCCTGCTGGAGGCGGTGGCCGGCTGGGCCTTGGAGTTCCCTAACCTATTGGTATTGGGAGACTTCAACATCCATGCCGATGCCACTCCCTCCCAAATTGGATGGAAGACAGGGGTGTAGGAAGGGGGAAGGGGGGTGGTCCGCCCTGGGTGTCACCCTGAGGGGTGTGTGTGACAAAATAGCAGGCGGGCGAGGGTGCGTGTGCGCTGCTGTTATGGGTGCATGTGCCATCCATATTAGCGCCACACATGTACTGTCCATATCAGCACTGCACATGTGCCACCGTGCGGTTTACCCCGCCCCTGTAGGGAGTTCACCCCCCCCTTGACACCCCACACTGGGTGCCAAAGAGCCTCCCTTTGCAACTGATGGAAGATAGTTTGAAGGGGACTGCATTAAGCAGTCATGTTTCTCAATAAGTTGCAGGATACCAATGAATTGTAGCTAACATACTCGTCTTCAAACACCAGTGGTGGGAGCGCACTGGAGCGCACATGTAAAGGGCAACATGTACACAGACCTAAGCATGAGCTTATGGGATATGCAGACCATAAATCCCAACCCTGAGCAGTGTGAAGGGCATAACTGCAACAAAGAGAAAGTAAAGACAAGCACAATAGAACAGCGAAACATTAGCAACGCTCACTTGGTGTCGAACTCATCTGTTTTTCCGAGATCTTATTACCATACATTATAGGTGATTTCTAATTCTAAATTCCTGCCCAATGGACTATGGCCTGAACAGTGTCCTTCATGGCAAACTCCTCCCCAGAAGGGCTTCAGGGAAGCTCATTTGAGCTGTGGTTGCAGAAAGCAAATTGAAGCCATCATAAGCCGACATATATATAACTACTGTAGTTAGTCAACATATACAGCAAAGCAAAGCATTCCCAGTGAGACTGCAACACACTGTTTGGAGCATTAACCTGATGTTACATCTGCCTTGTTATCTTTGTGATTACTTGCTTCCAATCTCACTTGTCGTGAATTCTGGGCATGAGAGGTACTTCAAAACCCACATCTATGTGCCAAGGAAGACATGCAACCCCCCTCTCTTTCTCTCACTCCCTCTTCACACAGCTCTTCATAGGGCCACAGGAAAAAAAATCATCCAGATCTGTCCAGGCACCAAACTCTGACTCATTGTTCATGGCAAAGAGACTGTTGCCTTTCCTTTTTGTCTCATCTCCACCTTGGACTCTACACGATTTCTTGATCATGCTCATCAAGCTTCATGAAGTTAAGATGGACCACCGGCCATGTCCCCATCTACAGCTCCATCTGGCTATTGTCCTGAATATATTCCCCTCTCACTTCCTCTGCTCTCTGGTCCCATTCTAACAGCTCCCACCTATTCTTCCTCCAAGTTTTCTTTGGGTCCTTCAACTTTACTTTCACTTGTACTGTTTAAGGCTGACTTCCCTCCACTCCAGACTTCCTCCTTCTCCACTCTCAGTGCTCTTCCTATCTCAGCTCTCCATCCTCCTGTCTCTCTCCTCTCTGGTTCTCCCTGCCTGAGCCCCATCCAGGGTTTTGTGGGAATGTTCAAGGTGGTAGGAGAGGATATATTGTTTATTAATATCCTTCCTAACTTGTGCTGGCAAGTTCCTTTATGTAGCAGAGTTACATTCCCCCTTTTATATGCACAGCAGATAGCTGGTTGCAAGCTTGTGTGAGCCTCTCATTATTATACAATTCAATCTGTCTCAGATTGAATTGTACGTTCCTGGTAAGTTCCCTGGAATCCCTCTTAAAAGAATGAAGATGCCACAATCTTATTCAAAGTCAATAAAAGAAGTTTACTTACATCAGTTCACAGTTGGATTCCTGAAGGCAGAATTAGTTACAAATACATACATGTGGATCTACCCCATATGGGGGAATAATATCAGTGCTTCTGCTAGCTGAGAGCTAGCAGAGATGTCCTAGCTAGAAGCTGGTCAAATGAAGAAGGAAAAAGAGAGAGGTGTGCTGCATGACTTGTCCTTTTGTTACCTGGACAGGTTAGGTCACTCCCACCTTCTATCACATGCAAAAGGAAGGATGCTCCGGCCAAGAGGAACAGGAAGTTTACAAGCATTACAATGAATGTTGTACTTGACTGCCTCTCATGGATCACATCCCACAGGTTTAAATGCTGACCCCATTCTTTTCAGGCTGTTGCACTGTCCCAGTGGTTATTGTTGGCTTCTGAGAGGGCTTGTAGGCTCCTAGCACCTGTGCTAGACATCAGTTGTGGGCATCTGGGTCAACAACTACCCTGATCAGCACCTGTGGCATCAGGAAAGAGGGGCTATGGTAAACCAAAAATCCTGGTCACATCTTACGCCCTCCCCCAAAAGCTGTTGACTTGCTACTTAGCTTCAGTGGCAGGTGAGGAAAAATGCTAGACTGTGCTAATAGAGGCAGGTCAGACTGTGCTCTTACAGAGAAATAAAGTCCTCAGTCCCTTAGAAATGCATTCAATCAAATCTGCAGGAGGGGGTGGAAAAGTGTGAGAGAAAGTTCTTAACTAGTTGGCTTCCTCCTTATATCAAAGGGGAACAAAGACCCAGCAAGGAACCTCGGCTGTACCTGAGAGAGCTCCGTGTGCTCGCTCAAGCAGACAATGACCTTGTTCACACAGCGGTGGAGAGGCACACATAATGCACTGATTCCTCATTAAATAGAAATAATAAAAGATCCCTACATAGAAAGAAGAGTGGGCAGGGCAACAGCAGAGGAAGGCAGGTGTGGAAATTTGGTGAGGAGAGTTCTGAGGTGGTAAAATGCTTTGCCCTGCTTCAAACTGCAGGTGGGAGCTCACTTAAAAAAGGAGAAAGATCTCCTGTATGAAAAACCGCCTGTGTTCTGGTCTACAACCTCCTGTCACAATGCGCTAGCTTGTTTTGTTTAAATCCAAACCTTCCAGCTAGCTTTTACACACGGGGCAAACATTTAAAATTCATCGTTCCCACCTGTGCTAGCTCTCTTTGACGTGCATACAGATCAACCCCAAGCTGAGGGGTGAGACAGGTGTGCAGAAGCTTCTGGCATGTCCAACAGCCAGTGGCATCCTTGACCCTGCAGTGGACACGCCTGCTTGTGCCAAGGCTTAAGCCAGTAGAGGCTGGTCTATCAGGACAAATGCACTGCCCCACTGAACGATAGGTAAAGGGAACCCTGACCGTTAGGTCCAGTCACAGATGACTCTGGGGTTGCGTGCTCATCTCGCTTTACTGGCCGAGGGAGCCGGCATACAGCTTCTGGGTCATGTGGCCAGCATGACTAAGCCACTTCTGGCGAACCAGAGCAGTACATTTATCTACTTGCACTTTGACGTGCTTTCGAACTGCTAGGTTGGCAGGAGCTGAGAGCAACGGGAGCTCACCCCGCTGCAGGGATTCGAACCGCCGACCTTCTGATCAGCAAGTCCTAGGCTCAGTAATTAATTAAACAGCCTCCACCTGACTGCCTTTTTACTTACATCCACACCAGGGGGTGTCGCTGGCAATCAGCTCCCTCTTTCTCAGTCTCAGTGAAGAAAAAGAAGAAGAGTTTGGATTTGATATCCCGCTTTATCACTACCCTACGGAGTCTCAAAGTGGCTAACAATCTCCTTTCCCTTCCTCCCCCACAACAAGCACTCTGTGAGGTGAGTGGGGCTGAGAGACTTCAAGGAAGTGTGACTGGCCCAAGGTCAACCAGCAGCTGCATGTGGAGGAGCGGAGACGCGAACCCGGTTCCCCAGATTACAAGTCTACCAGTCTTAACCACTACACCACACTGGCTCTCGATGTAATGGTGCCATTACAGAACCCAACAGGGAGGAATTTGGAGGCAAAACCAGAAATACTTGTCTCTGCCTATCATTGTCTTTGGCTCCACCTACTGTTGGCCTTTCTGTCTTCTCCACTATCAGTCTCAGTGGGCACCGCTGAGTTTAAGACTGCTCCAGGCTGTATTTCAGAGTCCAGGAAGACTACCAGAATCCACTAGATTCTGCCCTTCTCCTTGGAAGTCTGAGAGCTAGTCTACAAACCACATGTCCTGAATCCTTGGCCTACCTGGCAGCAAGTCCTGCTGGCATATGTAGCGTATCAAGTCCAAAGTCCAAGAGTCAGGAAACACAATCCAAGCGTCATTCCACATCGGCAAAGTCCAACAGTAGGAAACACAGTCCAGAGTCAAGCCCGAAACATCGTCCTGTAGAGGTTCTGGAGCTAATAATAATAATAATAATAATAATAATAATAATAATAATTTATTATCTATACCCTGCCCATCTGGCTGGGTTTCCCCAGACACTCTGGGCTGCTTCCAACACAATATAAAAATACAGAAATGCCTCAAACATTAAAAGCTTCCCTAAACAGGGCTGCCTTCAGATGTCGTCTAAAAGTCTGGTAGTTGTTGTTCTCTTTGACATCTGGTGGGAGGGTGTTCCACAGGGCAGGTGCCACTACCGAGAAGGCCCTCTGCCTGGTTCCCTGTAACTTCTCTTCTCGCAGGGAAGGAACTGCCAGAAGGCCCTCGGCGCTGGACCTCAGTGTCCAGGTAGAACGATGGGGGTGGAGACGCTCCTTCAGATATACTGGACTGTGGCCAAGGTCCATCAACACGAGCAGTTGAGCAGACACAGCACCTCAACTCTGCTTCCCTTTTATAGCTTGCATGTTGACTGCAGAAAGCCCCACCTGGGCTGTGGACCCTTGCCTGCCTCAGTCTCCCAGAGTGCACCTCCCACTGCTCTCTATGCCTCAGAGCCTGCCTAGTTTGTGGAAAGGGGGAAACTCCCTTGTTCTGATGAGCAATTCTGTTCTCCCGGTCCCTGCACACTGACCCCCATCCCCTCACTGTCCTCTGTCTCCCTGTGTGTACTTTCCACAACCTCACCAATCTCCAGCTTGCCCCAGTGGGTCCCAGTCATGGCTACAACCCTTGCAGGATCCTTTTGCTCCATTCACTTTGAAAGCAGTTGCTCCATGTGAACCTTCCCCAAAGACAGGCAGGGCAAGTTGGTGGGATTGTAGGAAAAGAGGAGCTGCTGGACGCCTTTCCTGCTCTGGGTCACCTTTTCAGTCTCTGTTTAGCAGATTATTTCCCCTGCTCCTCCGCCTCCAACCTCCAAAATGAAGTTAGTTGCTAAGGAGGGACGCGATGAAATTGGGAAATTTTGGAGCATGGTCCACGAGGAAATAAAGAAAATACTAAGGATATCATATACAGTGGTACCTCAGGTTACATACGCTTCAGGTTACATATGCTTCAGGTTACAGACTCCACTAACCCAGAAATATTGCCTCGGGTTAAGAACTTTGCTTCAGGATGAGAACAGACATTGTGCTCCGGTGGCGTGGCGGCAGCAGGAGGCCCCATTAGCTAAAGTGGTGCTTAAGAACCAGTTAAGGTTAAGAACAGTTTCAGGTTAAGTACGGACCTCGGGAACGAATTAAGTACTTAACTTGAGGTACCACTGTAGTAAAAGACCAGAGGCATTCCTTTTAGGAATTTTAAATGATGATATTCCAGAAGACAAAACTAATTTTTTTCTATACGCGACGTCTGCAGCAAGAATCCTGGTGGCTAAGTATTGGAAAGGGAATCAGCTACCCACTAGGGGAGAGTGTTTATGTAAGCTTTCAGAATATTTAGAATTATCCAATTTGACAGATATAATAAGACAAAAAACCAAAAAGTGAAGTGAAAAAGGAATGGGAGTGCCTAAATGAATACCTTAAAAGCCAAGGTTCGAGGACAGAAATATGGCTGAGTCAGGAATAACCTTGTGAAGTGAAAGGATAAGAAAGAGGGATTTATATCTGGATGTTAGGATAGAGATGATAAGGAAAACAGGAAAACAGGAAGACACAATGAGAGGTAAAGGAGGTGGTGTGGGATTGGTGGAAGTCAATGTTTGTTTTTGTTTTTAGTGTTTATATTATTAACTTGTAAGATATGGATTATTATTTTTTGAATGTTTGTTTTTGTGTTTTGTATATTGTTATTTTTCGATATATTTTGTATTGTGTGGAACATACTAATTTTTTTTTTTAATTTTTGGAGAAAGGCAACTGGCAGTTCCTTGAGTGCTTCCTTGTCATCATCATCAGAATTTATTACGGTCAAAGACCAGCTCGAAAAGCACAACTGGGACAGCTTTCACAAGAATAAAATATACATTTAGAACATTGTACAACAACAGCTTAAAGTTTAAAATCTGAGATAAACGCATATACACATAAAGACCTAAAATTTGGGCTACCATACAAATTGGCCCTGCCACCATGGAGGCCGACTTTGACTGTTTTCCTGGTGAACTGATTTGTTTCAGGGGGTGGTATGCACCTGCAAATCTGCACACAGATCTGGCGACCATCCAGGTTGTCTTGTGGTCTTTGCCTAAGAGGAGAAAATTGAGTTTAGACTTATCTGAAAGGTCAGCAAGCCTCTCCAGCTGAGAGTCAATGGTATCTCTGCGTATCTCGTCATAAAAGGGACATCTAAAAAATAAATGCGCAGGGCTTCCTGTTTCCCCTAATGGGCAGGCGCAAAGTCTCTGACTTTTCCAAATGTTCCTTCCAAAATCGGCGAGGAGAAGGCTGAGCTTCTGACTAGAGTAAAGGCCCTTCTTGGGTTTCTTGATGCGAGAAAATAGAGGTATGCTGCCGGGGCTGCCAGCTTTTCCAGCTTTTTGGTGCCAGTCTCTGGGGCAGTCCATTCTTAAGGAAATCATCCCTGAGTGCTCACTGGAAGGCAAGATCCTGAAGCTGAGGTTCCAAGACTTTGGCCACCTCACGAGAAGAGAAGACTCCCTGGAAAAGACCCTGATGTTGGGAAAGATGGAGGGCACAAGGAGAAGGGGACGACAGAGGACAAGATGGTTGGACAGTGTTCTCAAAGCTACCAGCATGAGTTTGACCAAACTGCAGGAGGCAGTGGAAGACAGGAGTGCCTGGCATGCCCTGGTCCATGGGGTCACGAAGATTCAGACATGACTAAACGACTAAATAACAACTCTGGGGCAGTTGTGAATTCTCAACAGCCAGTACCTCCTGCACATTTTTTGGGACATTCTTTAAATAAAGCATAGGCAGGGTCTTAGAAGGGGGAATGTTCCACCCATTTCCAGTGACAAGACACTAAGGGATTTTGCCTAATCAAATGGGCCCATCTTATTTTTTAGGCATGAGGGTTTTATTTGTTTATTATTTATTTTAAGCAATGTGCACACGAAACTCTGCAAAGAACAGTTGTGACATTCAAATTGAGTATATAGCTTTTTTGGGAGGGTGTGGGTGTAAAAGACGGGATTTCCAAATTCGCATAACAGAAACTCTGTGCTCAGGCATATAATTTGTGTGATCATGTCAAGCCTCCGGTTGACCTGCAAGAGACCAGTCTTAACTGCAGCTGTTAAAATCAGCAGGTTGATGCACTCAGGTACAATGACATACATGACTACCCAAGCGGTGATCCGATTGCTCCACAGCCTGAATAATTTCAACCCAGGCTGCAGGTTGTAGGACGAAGGCAACTTTGGCATGACTGCAAATGAAGCTAAGCAGCAGTTTCTGCGCTACTCTAAAAATCAGGATTCTTTTAATAGAAAAGAACCAGTTCAGAATGAGTGGCAATGATTTGTCTCAAATTTGATAGTAATAATCAGGTGTGTACAGGTGTCAAAACATTGTGTGGCAGAAGGACATGATCACAGATGCTAAAACATTTTGCAGTGATATAAATCTGGCACCTTAGAGACAGGAATGAATTCAAACTAATCACAGCCGTCTGAAGGAGGTATGGGACTTGGATTTGTATGTTACAGTATAAGGACTCTAGGCAATTTCGATTATTCTCCATGGATATATGTAACCCTAATCTAGGACCTCTTATACATAGACAAATCAATGATGTTGCCATCCCGCCTGCAAAAGCTCATTCAAGAGCACATGTGATGTTGCCACAGATCAAAGGAGCTATTTGCATATTTTAATAATATTTCATGCTCTTATCAGCAGGGAGGAAAACATTCCACCAAAAACAACTTTTTAATGAAATTTTTAAGGGATTTTCCTCTGCGTACTTCCTCAGGGAGCAAGTCCCATTGGTTCAAGAGCATTTACTCCTGAGAAAACACAATTAGGATTCCACTTCTAGTCTGCTACAACAATTAGTCATCAATACACTGAAGAAAAATACCTCTTACTCTCTTTTCCATCTTGTTATCCCAAGGCAGCAATAGCTTAGCAGGTTTCCGACAGGCAGTTTGGTAAATAAAGTATACTGCAAAGCAATATACATAAAATGTATGCATGGTTGTTGTCGTCGCTATTTTTAAAAAAACTTTCAACGTAGAGATCTAAGTTGCAAAGAATTCATTCTAGCATCCATGCCATAATGGCAGAATCAAACAAAAGGACGGAAATAAATATGTTCAATAGTCCATTTGCAACAGATGCTTTTTCTTGTTGTTGTTCGAGTTTTTATTTCATTTTATAATGCAAATTAAATGAAGAGAACAATTGTAACTGAAAAGAATTAAAAGATGAAAAGCAAAATGGTAAAATAGGCACGTAGAATAAGTAGCTACATGTGAGTTAAAATAACAAAGTAAATAGAGACTACCAATGTCATCAGATCATCAAGTGTAGTTTCAGATTTATCCAGGCTTGTGATGATGGTCGTCTTGAAAATAATGGCTCTACACTGTATGTCATAAACTAAGTAATGTCAAATTGTATTAAAAGTGTCTGGAGGTTCTAGTCCTTGCTGAAATCTCAAATCATGCATTTTTCACCATTACTGCTGTGTTCCAGGGTGAGTGGTACCAAGTATTCAGTGTAAGATTTTGAGCTGTTTTCCATCGAGTTGCAGTTACTGTTCGTGCTGCCAAGATCATATATAAGGCCAATTCTTTTGCCATCAACAGATTCTTCTATTAGAACTTGCTCTCTAGTCCTGCGCTGGGGAAAGCTACCAGATGTGGGGACTCCATAGACAAGGATTTTTCTTTGGTGTTTCCCATATCTGTGGAATGCCCACCCTACGGAAATGAGTGGTCTTTAGAAGAACCTTCAATGCCTTTTTAATCCAGTCTGCATTTCAATGTTTAAACCAGTGTTTCCCAACCGGTGTTCCTCGGCACACTAGTGTGCCGCGAGACGTTGCCTGGTGTGCCGTGGGAGGGAGGCAGGCGAGTCGGGCGGCGAGAGGCGGGGCGGCGGCGGCGAGGAGAGGCCGCCCAGTGCGGGGCTCTCGCCGTCTGCCTGCCTGGCTGCCTGCGTGGCACTGACGTCACGGGGCTGTAACGTGCCCCACATAGGCACACGCGGGGCGGCGAGCAAGCTCCCTCCCACATCCCATCGCCGCTCGCTTCGGCCGGCCTACTGGGCTGTCGCAGGCGGAAGGCCTGCGCATGCGCAAGGTTTTCGCGCCTTCGGGATTGCCTTCACGCCTTCCTCCTCCCAGGTCCTTGAGAGCGCGGGAAGCGGCAGCGCGAGACCGGCGTTGAGCCTGGTAGGTATTGCGCTTGCCAAGGCAGTCATTTGGGAAATGAAAACTTGCAAAGCAAGCAACCAGTTCAATCTGAAGTACGTGTATGCTTAATATCCTGTATCTGAAACCTGTTCTGCCCCTCCCCCACACTTGGTGCCATTTTCATCTACACATGCAGCAGAGTAAGTTGACCCAGAATAGTACCAATTCAGGTGGCAGATGGGACAATGACAGTGCTGAATGCTTTCCCATGTAGAACAGTTCCTGCAAATAAAAACCTAGCATATTTGGAAGAGGGATGCTAGCCTAACCATTACCTTCTATGCTGTTACTATTTTTTTTTTTTTTTTTTACATAAGTAAAAAGTGACCTTTCTCCATCTGGCATGGTGGTGTGCCTCGAGATTTTTTTCATGAAACAAGTGTGCCTTTGCCCAAAAAAGGTTGGGAAACACTGGTTTAAACCATTGTTTTATCTGCTGCTGCTGCTGCTGCTGCTATCTTTCCATGTCACATTATAATTTTAATCATTTGGAATTTTAGCGTACATGAAAATGACAGCAAAGGAGTGTAAGGTAGGGGTGCTATATCAGATATTGGGGAATGGGGCAACATTTGAAGGTTCTATATAACCTCTTCCTTTTTTTCTTTTTCTTTTGAAAGCCAAGATTCATAGACTCCAATAAATCTGCCTATACTCCAAAACAGTACTCCAAAACAGGCATAAGCAAACTCGGCTCTCTAGATGTTTTGGGACTACAACTCCCATCATCCCTGACCACTGGTCCTGCTAGCTAGGGATCATGAGAGTTGTAGTCCCAAAACATCTGGAGGGCCGAGTTTGCCTATGCCTGCTCAAAAAAAAAAAAAAGGACCTGAGTAACCTATGGAAATAAATAAATTGTGCACTCAGGCAATCAACATTTTTGTACAAGGAAAATTGGAAGTCTCCTCCTGTATATGTAATGCAAATTAAGGGGGGAATTCAAAGTGTTTCCAGTTTGGTTTAGTTTGGCAGGTGTTGTTGTTGTTTTTTAAAAAAATAAATAAAAATAAAAATCTGTTTCTGCTTAGGATGGGATGTAGAAATTTCAGAAGGCATTCACCTCCTCACTTTCAAGAATACCTTTGCATCTTTGTTTTTTTCTCACTCAGTAAAGTCGACATACTTTGCCTTTGCTGTGGGCATTGCAAGACAGCAATTGTAACTGAGGAAAAAGCACTATAGGAGGTGCTGTGTGTAACCACAATTGCATTTCCCCCCTTAAAACTAGTTACACACAATGCTTTTTTCTGGGGGGATGCAGGGGTACGCATACCCCTAAAGATTTTGTGAATCTAAGTTTGGCTTCGTTGAGGGACAGTATTCAATATGAGTAGGAAAATGAGAGTACAGTCAAGTCTCTACTTGCCACTGCCTCTTCTTACGGTTGTTCCAAGTCATGACCTCGGCAAACCCAGAAGTAAGTGGCGGGTTTGCTGCCATTTGCGCATGCGCAGGAGTGATGATCACCATTTGCACATGTGCAGAAGCAAGCAATCACCATTCGCACATGCACAGAATCAGGCAATCGCCGCCCGCGCCTGCGCACAATGGTGCCTCTCCCAGCGACCTGTTTCGGCCTCTGGACGGACCTCCAGAATGGATTATGGTCGCAAATAGAGGTTCCACTGTATCCTTAATCATTTTTTTAGGGAGGGGGGAACACCGGTTATATATAAACATTACTAAGAACAAGACGTGAGAGTCCCATGGACTGCAAGAAGATCAAACCTCTCCATTCTTAAGGAAATCAGCCCTGAGTGCTCACTGGAAGGACAGATCATGAAGCTGAGGCTCCAATACTTTGGCCACCTCATGAGAAGAGAAGATTCCCTGGAAAAGACCCTGATGTTGGGAAAGATGGAGGGCACAAGGAGAAGGGGAGACAGAGGACGAGATGGTTGGACAGTGTTCTCAAAGCTACAAACATGAGTCTGACCAAACTGCAAGAGGCAGTGGAAGACAGAAGTGCCTGGCGTGCTCTGGTCCATGGGGTCACGAAGAGTCGGACACGACTAAATGACTAAACAACAACAACAAGAAGAACAAAATACAAAGTAACACATTGCACTCAAGTAACAGGCAATGCTGTTCAGTCCTTTAAAACACTCCAATAACTTTGCTCTCTGATCCCAGAGAGAGGCTCCATTATGCTAGAAGCTCCTTCTCCAAACACGCTGAGCTGGCTGTCTCTGCTCGCTTCCCACAACACAGAGATGCTGAGCTTCTCAGGTTTCAACTTCCTGCTGGAGCAGGACCTGCTTGGGTTTCCAGGATGACTCATTAGCCTAACCCTCTGAAATGGAAAATCACAAGCTTAACGCTTTCACCTAGAGTGGTGCAAATTTCTCTGCTTTGCGAATGCAAACCTTTACATCAGTTTTGACTTCAATGCATGCAAACATTACATGCTATGCACATTAAACTTTTAATTTTAATAATTCTTTCAGAAGTACCTGAAGCAGGGAGAGAGAGAAGAGTGCTATTCTTGACTGAAGATAAGGGTTTCTCTCTCTCTCTCTCTTTCCCCCTCCTTTTTCCGGTGCTCTCAGTATAAGTATGGCTTTCATTTTGTTATTCCAATCTGGCTCTTGCTGATTGCCAAGTTACACTGTAGGCTGAGTACACTTGAAGAAAAGGGGCAATGCTAGCATTCGGGGATAATAATCACTCACACTAACAGCAAACTCAGTTGCTGAGTGCCAGAAGTTAGGTAGCCGAAACAGGGCTATTGAGAAATAAGGCAGAAGTCTCATATATTTTTTAGTTTTCTAGGTCCCACTCCCCTTCATTCCCCCAAAAATTAGGGACAGGGAGCAGGAAAAAAAATTATGTGGTTCCCCCCCCCCAGGTCTTCACATCTCTAATCTTAATCCCAGTAATCTGAAGTACATCACCTAATCCAAAAAAATCTGAGTTACTCCACAATACTGCCACAGAAGCAGGAAGTTGACGTAAACTGTTGTACACTCCCAACATTAGAATTTAGCCATATGACAAAACTTGTTTATCCGAGCCAGTGTAGCAAACCATCTGCAAGCTAATTTCAAGTGGGGTCCTTATAATCTTGATGAGGCAGAGTTTTCTAATGGCATTATGCAAAGCTATCCAGAGGGACTCTGAAATACTTATCCTCAAATTCCTGCACCAGTTGTTCTTATAATGATCTCTGCTTGTGTTTATTTCCAGAAAACATCTGTATACTGGAAAGAGCACTCTTTCTTCATCAATTCCCTTTGGGTAACCACTTTCCCATTTTGTCAAAGTCCACAAATTAAACAAATTCCCCAGAATGGAATATGCAGTGCTGTGGATACTGAAACCATGATACCTTTTGATGAAGAAAGATCCACTCTTTAGTTTTCATGAGCAACAGTGAGTCTCCTGATTGAACGACATCAATATATCTATATTAATTAAGCTATTTCCAGCAGGCAAAAACATCTGAATTGAATACAATAGGCTGGCAATAGAGAGATAGGTGACCTGATTTTGCTATCATCATTTATCCCAAACCTTGAATGGGGAATCTGTGGCCCTTCTGGGTGTTGGTCTCCAACTCCTATTAACTGCAGCCAGCACAGCCAAAAGTCATGGATGATGGGACTTGTAGTCTAGCAACATAGAATCATAGAATCATAGAGTTGGAAGAGACCACAAGGGCCATCGAGTCCAACCCCCTGCCAAGCAGGAAACACCATCAGAGCACTCCTGACATATGGTTGTCAAGCCTCTGCTTAAAGACCTCCAAAGTAGGAGACTCCACCACACTCCTTGGCAGCAAATTCCACTGTCGAACAGCTCTTACTGTCAGGAAGTTCTTCCTAATGTTTAGGTGGAATCTTCTTTCTTGTAGTTTGGATCCATTGCTCCGTGTCCACTTCTCTGGAGCAGCAGAAAACAACCTTTCTCCCTCCTCTATATGACATCCTTTTATATATTTGAACATGGCTATCATATCACCCCTTAACCTCCTCTTCTCCAGACTAAACATGCCCAGCTCCCTTAGCCGTTCCTCATAAGGCATCGTTTCCAGGCCTTTGACCATTTTGGTTGCCCTCCTCTGGACACGTTCCAGTTTGTCAGTGTCCTTCTTGAACTGTGGTGCCCAGAACTGGACACAGTACTCCAGGTGAGGTCTGACCAGAGCAGAATACAGTGGCACTATTACTTCCCTTGATCTAGATGCTATACTCCTATTGATGCAGCCCAGAATTGCATTGGCTTTTTTAGCTGCCGCGTCACACTGTTGGCTCATGTCAAGTTTGTGGTCAACCAAGACTCCTAGATCCTTTTCACATGTACTGCTCTCAAGCCAGGTGTCACCCATCTTGTATTTGTGCCTCTCATTTTTTTTGCCCAAGTGCAATACTTTACATTTCTCCCTCTTGGGCCTCATAAGTTTGCTTAAGAATTACCGTATTTTTTGCTCTATAGGACGCACCAGATGATAAGAATCACCTATTCTTTTTTTTTTGGGGGGGGGGGAGGAAAACAAGGAAAAAAACATTTTGAATCCCAGAAGCCAGAACAGCAAGAGGGATCTGGCCTCTGGGATATCATGTGGCTGTTCTGGGATAACCGCGCCAAGCCTCTTCAGGGCAGCAGGATGAAGGCTCCCCCTGCCCGAAGAGGCTGTGCTAAGGCAGAAGCCAGGGCAGGCACGTGGCTGAAGGGGCGCTGAGCAGTTCTCCCTCTCTGCGCAGCGCCTCTCCTGCGAAGGAGAGGCGCTGTGCAAATAAGGAGAGCTGTGTAGCGCCCCTTCACCAAAGCTGGAGGAGGAACAGAAGGGGCTCCGTTCCTCCTCGCGCTTCACTGAAGGGGCGCTGCGCAGCTCTACCTCTTTGCGCAGTGCCATTCACTCCATAAGACGCACTCACATTTCCCCTTACTTTATAGGAGGAAAAAAGTGCGTCCTATGGAGTGAAAAACACGGTATTTTTGTCTAATCATTTCATCTCTGAAAACTCTTACCAACCCACAGCATATATTTCAGTGGTAATTGGGTGTGTTTTTGTTCTAATATGCAGTTCCTATAAAAAGGATCAATTTGCTAACCAGAACAGTTGAGCAGCTTGAGAGTAGAACAGAAGGTTAGAAGCAGCTGATTCTCCTTTTTCTGGAAGTTTTGCATGCTACTGGCACATTGTTCCATGTTTCCCTGGCCATAGCAAGTCTGTCAGGATCTCATGTTTTCTCTGTAAGCTACTAGCAATGTGAAGAGTTGCAAAGGGAAACAAAACCCTTTTGTCTTTCTCTCGTGGCTGACCAGTCCTAGCTCCACTTTCCTGGAAGTAAACCCCCCTTGATTCAATAGAATATACAGTGGTACCTCGGGTTACATACGCTTCAGGTTACAGACTCCGCTAACCCAGAAATAGTGCTTCAGGTTAAGAACTTTGCTTCAAGATGAGAACAGAAATTGTGCTCCGGCGGCACGGTAGCAGCAGGAGGCCCCATTAGCTAAAGTGGTGCTTCAGGTTAAGAACACTTTCAGGTTAAGTATGGACCTCCGGAAAGAATTAAGTACTTAACCCGAGGTACCACTGTACTTCCAGCTAGACATGTTGAAGACTGCAACCTAAGCATTTGCAGAAATAGGGTTTTTTTTTAGCTACTTTCTATTTTTTTTTTAAATAGGATCCTGCCACCAGTACTCTGTAGAGACACTAAAATCTTTTCCCTTACCATAGTTATCTGCTTGTTTTCAAAACTTAAACTGAGAGCCTTTAACCACACCAAAACTATTTATGACACATACCTCTGAATGCATTAAACAGCCATGCATTTGCCAGGTGCTAGATAACCTTCTCCCCATTTTTGCAATCCCAGGCAGGCAGCAAAACCAAGAGGACCAAGACACATGGCTGGCCACCTGCATTCAGCATAGCGGGTTCCCGTATTGTGCAGTCCTGAACCTGATGATCTATATGATATCAAGGAGTTAGTGCTAGTTTCAAAGACAGATAGAAACATTGGTGCAAATAAACAAACTGAATCATGCTATGCTACAACGTATTTTCAAATGGAGCAATAAATCCTGTCTCTCTCCCCTACCCTTGCTTTTTAGGATAGCAGTGAGCTTACTTGCCACAGATCAGTCTTAGATGCTCTAAACAGATAGCAGAATTTCAGCAGCCAAACTTGAGCCAGCAGAGAATTTCTGGGCTCCTATACAACGTCAGTCCCAGCACACAGACAGTTCAAAACAGCAGCATCCATTATCACCAGAAAGTGTATTTTTCAAACCCATCAATGGCCCATTTGGAAGATATAACCATCTATTGTGATCCCTCTATGCCTGTAATTGCTGTTTATTAGCTTCCTCGATGTATTCAGGGCTATAAATACAAAAGCTGAATGGTCCAGGATTATATCTGAGTAGGTGACTCCTGCTCTCGGAAACATGCCACATCTGTTTCATGCTTAATAATCTAGCACAAACCAATTGTGCATCTGACATCCCACCATGGACTGTATTTCCCAAGCGATACAGATGGTAAAAAAAAAAATGTGTTCCCCTTCAGAGGAAAAGGCCTGAAGCCAAGCCAAGCAAGCAGGGTGGCAAGAAGAGACGACCATTTTTGGCTCCCACCCTCAAAGCACTTGTCTCATTCAAACAGTATTCATTTCTACTGGCTTATTTTGGCAGAGGATATGAAATGCCAGGAGCTGTCATTTATTAAGCAAAGACCTGTGATGGATGCCTGGAGGACTAGATAACGTTTAGGTGAAGAGGGAGACAGGAAAGCCACAGGATCAAACTCTACACAAGCAAGGGCATTTTCTACAAGGCACAAAAGATACCTGCGCTTATCTGACATGTTGTTGTTCAGTCGTTTAGTTGTGTCCGACTCTTTGTGACCCCATGGACCAGAGCACGCCAGGCACTCCTGTCTTTCACTGACTCCCACAGTTTGGTCAAACTCATGCTGGTAGCTTCGAGAACACTGTCCAATCATCTCGTCCTCTGTCGTCCCCTTCTCCTTTTGCCCTCCATCTTTCCCAACATCAGGGTCTTTTCCAGGGAGTCTTCTCTTCTCAAGAGGTGGCCAAAGTATTGGAGCCTCAGCTTCACGATCTGTTCTTCCAATGAGCACTCAGGGCTGATTTCCTTCAGAATGGATACGTTTGATCTTCTTGCAGTCCATGGGACTGTCAAGAGTCTCCTCCAGCACCATAATTCAAAAGCATCAATTCTTCGACAATCAGCCTTCTTTATGGTCCAGCTCTCACTTCCATACATCACTACTGGGAAAACCATAGCTTTAACTATATGGACCTTCATTGGCAAGGTGATGTCTCTGCTTTTTATCTGACATAGGGAAGGACAAATGATGCCTCATGGACTTCACCCAGCTCATTCTCCTGTTTCTAACCCAACAGGAGTCCTACCTGGTACAAAATAAGAAGATGGCAAAAAGGCTCTTTTACCTTTAATAGTTCTGCAGAAGAGGGGGTTTCAGCATGTATAACTTCTCATGTTTCCCTCTCCATCTGGCCACCCTATCTCAGAGGCATTGGCAGGGTCCTTTTAACTCACATGGCAAGGGGCTCATGCCAGTTTTCCCAGTCAGAGTGAGACATAATCTCAAGGGTGCTTAGATGCGATGGGGTGCAGCTTTGCCAGGAGACCTTGGCCTTGCAGCACTTTGGGAGTGTCTCCCTTCCAGGGGAAGATTTTGACTTCTCCAATAAAATACTTGTGCTATTCAGCACTTTATAAATATTGCGTGGACAGGCGGAGTCCCCCAAACCCTGGGTGGCCCCCGTGTGGAATAATGACTCAAGACAAAGTGCTTTGGAATTAAAATTGGCCACAACTTTATTATGTTTCAGATGTGGGTAGACCTTGGCTAAGGCATTGGGTGTTTATCCCTCCCAGTCCTCCGCCAGGGATCTGGGGAACATCAGGGTTATCCAGTGTGGGGGAGGGGATGGGCTTGCTCTGGAGAACATATGTTCAAGCAGAGAGAGCCCACCCCCCGTTACGCCGCTGTCACAGGGGAGAGCACTGACGACCTCTAGGCGTATGGCCAAAGCTTCCCCTCATAGAATCATAGAATCATAGAGTTGGAAGAGACCACAAGGGCCATCGAGTCCAACCCCCTGCCAAGCAGGAAACACCATCAGAGCACTCCTGACATATGGTTGTCAAGCCTCTGCTTAAAGACCTCCAAAGTAGGAGACTCCACCACACTCCTTGGCAGCAAATTCCACTGTCGAACAGCTCTTACTGTCAGGAAGTTCTTCCTAATGTTTAGGTGGAATCTTCTTTCTTGTAGTTTGGATCCATTGTTCCATGTCCGCTTCTCCGGAGCAGCAGAAAACAACCTTTCTCCCTCCTCTATGTGACATCCTTTTATATATTTGAACATGGCTATCATATCACCCCTTAACCTCCTCTTCTCCAGGCTAAAAACAACCCCTTTAAAGGCGAACCCTGGTATCACCACCGCAAAGAGGAAGGGGTGTGGGTCACTGCTACATGCCCACCCCCATTTAGGGAAGATAGACTAAAGGATTCCACCCAAGGCCTGATACCACCAAAGTTGTGATGTTTTGCTACGGGAAAGGCAAACCTGCCAATGCAGGAGAATTCCTTTCTGGCCCTTCAACAGCAACTTTGACATAGCAGCGTCCACGTACCTGCGGAGAAAAGGTTAACCTGCAAAAGAAGTCTTAACTGAGGGTGGGTAGGGTGGGAGAAGCTCTGGAGCCAACTGACGATTCCCAGGTAAGGTCCTCCCCCTATTGTGTGGGCGGGTAGTCCCTCCCCCTACCTGGCTTGATCACCTTTGCAACACCTCCCCAGGCAGGATTGGGCAACTACCTGAGGTAGGCAGAGACCTCCAGGTATCCCACCTGGGGAAGGCGAAGCCAAGCCTGTGCTAATGGGGCCGCATAGGGTCCAGGTGGCTGCGCGCGACTACGCATTTAATGTGGGGAGAGGTCATTGTTGCCTTAGGATATCAGGCTGTAACTTTGACCACAACCCTGTTGTTGCTGTTTTTCCATAGAAGAGGTTCTCAGTCTGAAGGCCACCAGTGGACTTTGAGCATCATGTAAATAGTCCATGGAAATATTGCAGAACACTTGAGACTACTTGTAATTTGCATTGTTGTTCATTTTTTCTGACAACAAATATTGAGGCTATTTTTACTAGGGCTGGATTATCAAACAAGCCAACAAGGTTCTGACTTAGGACCTCTGATTTTCATCAAATGGCTCAAGTACGAGATGAAACTTGAGGGCAGCAGGCAATGAAAATCCCAATACGGAAGCAGGTTGAATGTTGAACCTGACTGGAGCCCGAAGCTGACGATCACTATATGTGACTTCAAGGAACTTTGCTAACAAAACCAGCCACATTTATCAAATTAGACAGGCAAGCCTATAGTTCTAACCATACGCGTTTTGCATGTACTTTGATTTGTAGTACCAGATTGTTAATGATTTAATTGGTCTTCCAAAGACCACCAGTCAGTTTCATGTGGTCTGAGAATTGCAGCGGTGTGCAGTTTTTTGCTTTGAAAATGAAAGCTACAGTTCTCACACAACTTCTTCTAGAACGGAATGACTGGAATTGACATTTGGTACTAGAGATGGAGGAGAAATTTGATTCAGTTCCCATTTAAAGGCCATTCTACCCAACTGGCGCTTTGTGAAACTGTTCTCCAAATGATACAGTGCAGTTCTCCTGTCAGGTAATGGGCACAAATATTCGTTTACCTGGGTAAAGTGTGTATAAAAATGCATCTGTTAGTGAAAATAACATACAAATATATGTTATATTAGGGGAAATTCCTTTGCAAAAATGTGTACATTGGGCAAAATTGCATACAAAGGTATGTATATTAAAATAAATTTGCTCCAAAATGCTGGTGAACTTTCACAAGGACTTTTTTTAATGCAAACTGATGTGGAAATGTGGGAAACTGAACTTAAAGATGGGGAAAAGTGAAAGTGAGAGAAGCCAAAATGGACCTGCTCAACCACGCCTACTTGGAACTAAAGCCACAAAGAGTTGCTTGGTCTCTTGAGTCTCAGGATAGATCCATATCATATCTAAAGGCCCCACTTGAATCTTCCTCTGCCCTAATCAAGTGTTTTAAAACTTGGAATTAGCAAAGCTGACTGATTTGATAAGACAAAAACCAAAAAATATAATCCAGAAACAATGGAACTATTTAAATTATCATTTATGTAGACAAGGATTACGGTAAGTGTAAGGTATTGGTTGTGTTTAGAATAGATTTATGAAAGATTTAGAAAACTTATTGATTAGAACATTTGTATGAGATTGTATGGGGGAAATATGGAATAACAGATACAAATTTGCTTAAAATGTATATTGGAAGTGCAGTGTAAGCGATGGAAGTCAAATAATGAAGTTTTATTGTTGAGATATTTGTGGAGTGAATTTGGAGGTAATTCTTCCAATTTTTCTTCTTTTTGCAATTTTTCTTCATATTTTTTCTTTTCCTTTTCTTCCTTTTCTCTTTTTTGTTCTTTTTTTATATGTGTGTGCTTATCTGAAAAAAATATGTATATATGTATTTTGCTTGTATTTTGCAATAATTGTGTTAAATAAAATTTAGCATAATATTTATATTTAGAAAAGTGTTTAAACTCTGTATTCTGAAACCTGAGATTTATTCAGGAATAATGGCAGACACCAACGGGGTCTTGTCATCCGGGCAGCCCAGCAGTCTCCATATACATTGCCCAATCTTGCACACCATGGAAGGTCACTCTGGTGCTTCAAACACAGTGCTTTGACTTCACCCCTGGAGGTGCACTCCATTGTCTCTCAAGACAGACAGATGCCAACAACAACCATGGCAGACAAGATTCCCTGAAAAATAGCTTGCCCATCACTTCTGATTTCCCCTAGAATGTGGAGGAGTATTAGGGGTGTTCTAGAGAACACATTCAATCCATGTGGGCATCACTAGCCCAGACCCCATGCGGGCTGTTTGTCCTAGATCAGGCACCCCCAGCCTCATGCCCTCCAGAAATCCAACTCCCTTCACTCCCAGCTAGCATGTCCACCAGATGGCACCAGATTAGGGAAACCTGCCCTAAAACCTGCCCCAGAGTCGACTGGGGTTCCATGTCAGCTGCACTGGGCTTCCTGGGAAGACAGATCAATGCCAAAAGGGTTCCCTGAAGGCTGAAAGTTCATCTGAGAGAGATCATATAGATTAGCAATGGTATTTGCAGACTCCAAGCCAGGGGTCTGCAACCTTTAAGACAAAAAGAGCCACTTGGACCCGTTTCCGAAGGGGAAAAAAACCTGGGAGCCGCAAAACCACTGCAACATTTAAAACAAATATATCTCCGGAGCCGCGATCTTACAGCGGGCGGGAAGGTGACTTCAGGACGGTGCGTGACTAACGCATGCACCGCCCCCATGTGACGTCACAGCCAGTACAGCGCCCGCCACAGTGGGGAGTGCCGGGGCGCACAATGCGCCTCCTCCCCTCGCTAGTATCCGCCCCGGAGCCGCGGCAAAGGTGTAAAAGAGCCACATGCGGCTCCAGAGCCGTGGGTTGCAGACCCCTGCTCCAAGCCCCCTTTCCCCACAACTCAACAAATGTGCTACTGTGAGCCAATTCTGGTGACTTTGGTAATACGTACGTACTGCTGATAAAGGATCTTTGCATTTAAGACTTAGAATTTGATGTATTCAGCTAAAACCTAATGCACTTTGGAAAGTGAGTTTAAAAGGCTTTTTAGAACTTAGGGGTTTTTTTGTAATGGAAAGGGCTTGTAAAAAAGGAGGGGGAACCTCTTTGTAAACTAAAAGGGTGTTTTAAAATGCTTTCAAGTTCAAAATAAATAGAATGGTGAGGAGGTAAAGTGATTAAACATGTTTCAATATAAAATTAAAAACCGCAATAGTATAAAGGCAAGATGGGGTGGGGTAGAGGGGTTGCTTCATTTTTGTTGTAAACATGCTCTTTGATTGTAGTAAATCCCACTAAATCCCCTTAAATTTATGTATCCCCTGACCTCTGCGGTGGACCAACAGATTCCTATTAAGTCTTTGCTTGCCACAAACCACTGGAAATGGTGTCACACTAAGTCTGCCTGGATGAGGGCTGAAAGGAACAGTTTCCACACCTTTGATTTTGGCTACAGAAAGGAAATAGTTTCGAGGTTTGGAACTGATTAGAAAAACGTTGTTAAGCGGAAAGAAAAACCGCTGAGAGGCAGAAGCATCTTCGTAAGATCACAGGGTGCTAGACTGATGTTGCTTTTGGAACTGAAGCAGCTTCTGCACAATAATGTGTCTGTGTCCTGGGCAGCTGTTTATCAGCTCCATCTGGTATGCAGGCTGAGACCCTACCAGTGTGGTGAGCCAGTGTAGTGTAGTGGTTAAGAGCGATAGACTCGCAATCTGGGGAACCGGGTTCACGTCTCTGCTCCTCCACCTGCAGCTGCTGGGTGACCTTGGGCCAGTCACACTTCTTTGAAGTCCCTCAGCCCCACTCACCTCACACAGTGTTTGTTGTGGGGGAGGAAAGGGAAGGAGAATGTTAGCCGCTTTGAGACTCCCTAGGGTAGTGATAAAGTGGGGTATCAAATCCAAACTTTTCTTCTTCTTCTTCTACCTGCCCGTGGACTGCCTCGCCAGAGTGGTGCATGATCTGGTTATCTTCCGCTTGGACTACTGCAATGCGCTCTACGTGGGGCTACCTTTGAAGGTGACCTGGAAACTACAACTAATCCATAATGCGGCAGCTAGACTGGTGACCGGGAGCAGCCGCCGAGACCATATAACACCTGTCTTGAAAGACCTACATTGGCTCCCAGTTACAGGGAACCAGGCAGAGGGCCTTCTCAGTAGTGGTGCCCGCCCTGTGGAACGCCCTCCCACCAGATGTCAAAGAGAAAAATAACTACCAAACTTTTAGAAGACATCTAAAGGCAGCCCTCTTTAGGGAAGCTTTTAATGTTTAATAGGTTATTGCATTTTAGTGTTTTCTTGGAAGCTGCCCAGAGTGGCTGGGGAAACCCAGCCAGATGGACGGGGTATAAATAATAAATTATTATTATTATTATTATTATTATTATTATTATTATTATTCTTTTTCAGCTCCAATTAACTTCAGTGATGGTTGTTCAAAAGTTTTTTCCTGGTGGATTGGTCTCATGTTGATTAGTGTTTGTGTAGCATCTCTGTGTGGATTTTCTGCCTTAGGCATCCAAGTACCAATGAATTTTCCGGTGTTTTTTCTTTAAAGACTGGACAAGGTTCAGGATATGTCTCCTTGCAGTGGCCATGTTGTCAGACAACAGAGCTCAGGGTCCCTGTCAGATTAGACTTGGAAGCACCTATTCATTCATGAGAAGTACACCATACACAGCTTCTCTCCTGTCTTCCTGTGAGCTACTCTCCTCCCTAGAAAGTCATGGCCGAGGCGTGGGAACAAATGCATGTTTTGCTACACAAAGCGATCCCACTGCAACAACAACAACAACAACAATAAAATAATAAAAATTTATTTATATCCTGCCCTCCCCAGCCGAAGCTGGGCTCAGAGCGGCTAACAACAGTAAAATGATGCAACATTCTAAAATCATTTCATTATAAAACCAGTTCAAATCAGATTAATGGGCTAGAGTTCTGTGAGGATTGCCAAAGGAGGGAGTCAGGCTGTGTCCTGGCCAAAGGCCTGGTGGAACAGCTCTGTCTTGCAGGCCCTGCAGAAAGATGTCAAGTCCCACAGGGCCCTTGTGACAGAGCGTTCCACCAGATCGGGGCCACAGCCGAAAAAGCCCTGGCTCTGGTTGAGGCCAGCCTAACCTCCCTGTGGCCCGGGACCTCCAAGATGTTTTTATTTGAAGACCGTAAGGTCCTCCGTGAGACATGCCAGGAGAGGCAGTCCTGTAGGTACGAGGGTCCTAGGCTGTATAGGGCTTTAAAGGTTAAAACCAGCACCTTAAACCTGATGTTGTACTCCACTGGGAGCCACTGGGAGCTGGTATAGCACTGGGTGAGCTTCGTAATAAAGCAGGCATTTCTTCAGGGATACTACCAGCCACATCCTAAATGCTGAGCTCAGCATCCTTCCATGCAGCTAACAAACATGGAAAAGAAGAAGACCCTCAGCAACCATATTGACGATACCTAAGGAGAACTGATGGGTAGCCCACCTTACAGAGGCCACTTGCCATACAATTAAACCAATGAGAGCAAAGCTGGCAACGGTAGGCTGATACAGGGGACAGGGCCCGGGGGAAGGAGGCAGGGAAGGGATTTCACCTTCAAAGGGGTCAACCAGTCTCTGCTTTGGTTGGGCAAGGTAGACCACAGAGATATAAATATATTAGAGTGACACGGTCTCAGTTTCTGGTTTCTGTAGCCTCCTCTTTCCTGGGGGAAAAGTAGGAACTGCCCATGGAACTATGATCGGAGAGCAAATCTCCTCCAAGTAAGAAAATATACCAGCTCTTTTTAGCTGGAGGCCTATTTCATGTGAGAAAGGAACCTTTTTTTTAAAAAAAAAAATCAAATCTTGAAAACTGTAACATGCATGCAGCAACTGAATATGACACACTGTTGGCACATGACATACCATAATAGGGTAATAAAAGGAAGTGCAAAAATAGGGTAGATTTGAGATTATCTGGGTGCCCTTCTTGACATTTGAAAACTGGAACAGATGACTAATGTAACCTCTGACGTCTCAAGTTAAACTGTGCAGAGCTTTTATTCATGGTGGGACCTAAAAAACACACTCTCTGGTGCATAAAAATGAGCAGGTAACAGCACACAGGCCCACTTGTATTGTTTGTTTTTACTTTGGTTGGTCAAATTATAAGCCTGTACTCCACACGTTTCATGTACAGTGGTACCTTGGGTTAAGAACTTAATTTGTTCTGGAGGTCCATTCTTAACCTGAAACTGTTCTTAAGCTGAGGTACCACTTTAGCTAATGGGGCCTCCCACTGCAGCCGCACGATTTCTGTTCTCATCCTGAAGCAAAGTTCTTAACCCGAGGTACTATCTCTGGGTTAGTGTAGTCTGTAACCTGAAGCGTCTGTAACCTGAGGTACCACTGTATTGTTTTGTTCTGTTCTGTAAGATACAGAATGACCTTTTCTGTGACCTGAGAGGTGGGTTTTTTTTTTCATATTGCAGATTTTTGGTTGATAATGCAAACCAGCCCTAGCCACACCTCTAATGTGCAATACTGAAAGTGGGCTGCAGCTGCAAAGTGTGTTGCCTCCCTTGCTTCAGATTAACCCCCAGCCTGCAACAAGGAGATGCACCAACTGTCTAGACCTGCAATTCCTCTAGTACTGAGCAGAACAAGACTATGGAATTGCTGGGTGCTTTTTCTCAACAGTGGTCGAACCCAGCAATAAGGGTACAAAAAAAACCCTTGAAAAAAAATTGCAGTTCACATGAAATAAGTTCTAAGTTAGAGCAGAAACTTGTCTTTCCTGACACTTTTTTGTTTTGCAGGGGATATTCTGCATTCTGTACCACAATCACAGCTATGTAAGATTCTGGATTCCTCCATTGATTTATTTGGCTGTTCTTGCTTCTGCCCCAGGGGAGGTTTAAAAATGGCTTCTCCTTCGAAAACCTGGAAAAACCTTATCCAGATGATATGATGCTGCTGTACTTCTTATATCTCTGTGTGGAAGAAACCCAGAGGGGAGAAGTGCAAGGCAAGAGATTAACCCTTGCTGGGAAGAGGCAAGCAAACTAAGAAAGAAGGCAAAGGAAGAATAGCCTATGGCTGCTCCATTTCAGACGCAGCCCCTGAAACCCATTGGATTTAGGGCGCTCGCCTATATTCAGTTGAATTTCTTTCCTCTGGTTCACTCCTTATTAAAGGCAGGGGTCCTTCTGTAGTTAAGAGTTAAAGGCTATGTTATGAGTTGGCAGAAGGTAGACTGAAAGCCTGGGTCCCCTTCTGATTCCTGGAATAGCTGAGCTAGCTTCCTGGTGAGGTGATGGGCCATTAAGGGGAACAAAGGAAGTGGCTCTGCGCAAGAAGGCACATGGGTGGGGGTCTCCCTCCTTCAACCCACGGGTACCTAGAAAGGCCAGAGGAGAGAGTTTGAGTGTTGTGAGCTAGAAGCAAAGCAGCAAGCTGGGAACCGAGAGAGTCAGAGCAATGTTGGATTTCTGTGTGGCGCCAAGTCTGTGGCTATGGGTGAAACAAGGCCCTCTTGTGGTGTTCATACCCCATCATAGGCTCAGAGTGTATATAT
Organism: Podarcis vaucheri; assembly: GCF_965113315.1. Classification (NCBI taxonomy): domain Eukaryota; kingdom Metazoa; phylum Chordata; class Lepidosauria; order Squamata; family Lacertidae; genus Podarcis; species Podarcis vaucheri. The sequence continues at coordinate 52,193,827 of NC_138751.1, read as the reverse complement.
GTGTAAGAAAACCGTATATCATAAAGACATTGCAATCTCTGCTGTACCTCATTCCAAAGGAAACATGAAGGTTAAGGGGTGATATGACAGCCATGTTCAAATATATAAAAGGATGTCACATAGAGGAGGGAGAAAGGTTGTTTTCTGCTGCTCCAGAGAAGCGGACATGGAGCAATGGATCCAAACTACAAGAAAGAAGATTCCACCTAAACATTAGGAAGAACTTCCTGACAGTAAGAGCTGTTCGACAGTGGAATTTGCTGCCAAGGAGTGTGGTGGAGTCTCCTACTTTGGAGGTCTTTAAGCAGAGGCTTGACAACCATATGTCAGGAGTGCTCTGATGGTGTTTCCTGCTTGGCAGGGGGTTGGACTCGATGGCCCTTGTGGTCTCTTCCAACTCTATGATTCTATGATTCTATGAATCCTGTGTAAATGCCTAGAACCCCTGGAACCTCGCACCACTCAGAGATTGGGGTGGCATGCAACAGCTACAGCACATGATTATTGGTGTCTATAATCGTAATAATAATTTTATTATTTGTACCCTGCTCATCTGACTGGGTTGCCCCAGCCACTCTGGGCAGCTTCCAACAAATATAAAAGCATAATAAAACATCAAACATTGAAAAACTTCCCTATAGAAGGCTGCCTTCAGATGTCTTCTAAAGGTTGTATGGTTTCTTATCTCATTGGCTCAGGGTTGCATAACTCCATACCCTCCAACATTCCTCCGATGAAAATAGGAACATCCTAAGGAAAAGTGGGACATTCCGGGATCAAACCAGAAACCGGGATCGCTTCTGTAAATCTATGACTCTCACTGGAAAATAGGGATATTTGGAGGGTCTGGCATGTGGTCTCCTAGTGAAGGAAATTGCAGATGCCTGGCTTCCACCGGGTCTTTTAAATTGTTGGTTTAGCTGAGCTAAACCAAGGTATGGCTTAGAGCAGCCTTTCTCAACCTGTGGGTCCCCAGATGTTGTTGAACTACAACTCCCATCACCCTGGCTAGCAAGGCCAGAGCTCAGGGATGATGGGAGTTGTAGTCCAACAACATCTGGGGACCCACAGATTGAGAACCGCTGGCTTAGAGTGTTGTCCAAACTTGGCTCCCACTTAACTAACATTGGTCTACACTGAAACTGCTGTTCTCACATGCAACCCTGAGACAACATAACTCTCAAATCAGAGGCAGAAAAAGGACCTTTCTTTACACCTAGGAAATAGGATGGTTTTCGGTTTGTATCAGAAAATGTTCTGATGGAATCCATGCAGCTGCAAGTTATCTAAGTTGGCACTGTGTTTTACTTGTATTTAGTCAACGAAGCTTAAAACTTTGAAACTGCCAAGCTTCTCTAATATTGTATCGTTATTTATCTCCTTGACATCTGCTGAGAGGGCTTTCCACATCAGAAAAGACCCTGAATGGATTTGTTCCAACACTGTGTTGGGGGAGGTAGCTACAGACTCTTTTCTGGCTCTCAGAATGGTGGCTGCCCAGCAACAGCATCATCTAGAAGTAAGCCTTCACACTTAATAAACACTTACAAGTCTTCTTCATCCAAGACAAAAAGAGGGTCACATTAGACAAGTCACTGGATGCTGGGCCTACCAGAGGCCACACCAGTCATGGCTGTATACTCCCTCCAGAATCAGAGGCAGCATGTCTCTGAGTACGAGCCACTGTGAACAATAGCAGGTGATGGCTTCTGCTTCTCTGTCCTGCTTGTAGGCAGAGCTGGCCAGCCCATGAAGCAAGGTGAGGCCACCACCTCAAGCTGTGGCACACTCTTTGGAGGCCAGACCTGCTGACACCTCAGCACCCGCACGCCACTTCCACAGTGGCTTCTCAGTGAATAGGAGGCACTGCTGGTCTCCACCCCTAGGGAGGAAATGTCAGGGGCTGCTCTCTGGGGTTTCCTGAACTCTGCACCCACCCAGTGTGATTCACCTTTCACCTCATGAAGGCCTTTGATGAACAGTTCAACCTTGGAGTAAGGTAGATTCATAGCTGTCAACGTTTCCCTTTTTAAAAGGCAAATTCCCTTATTCCGAATAGGATTCCTCGCAAGAAAAGGGAAAGCAGAGACATCACCTTGCCAACAAAGGTCCGTATACTTAAAGCTATGGTTTTCCCAGTAGTGATGTATGGAAGTGAGAGCTGGACCATAAAGAAGGCTGATCGCTGAAGAATTGATGCTTTTGAATCATGGTGCTGGAGGAGACTCTTGAGAGTCCCATGGACTGCAAGAAGATCAAAGTGATCCATTCTTAAGGAAATCAGCCCTGAGTGCTCACTGGAAGGACAGATCGTGAAGCTGAGGCTCCAATACTTTGGCCACCTCATGGGAAGAGAAAACTCCTTGGAAAAGACCCTGATGTTGGGAAAGATGGAGGGCACAAGGAGAAGGGGACGACAGAGGACGAGATGGTTGGACAGTGTTCTCGAAGCTACCAGCATGATTTCGACCAAACTGCGGGAGGCGGTGGAGAACAGAAGTGCCTGGAGTGCTCTGGTCCATGGGGTCACGAAGAGTCAGACATGGCTAAACGACGAAACAACAACAACAACATGGATAGATTTGCTTCTCTCCATTGTTCCCAATGTAGATCTTCATTCCCCTTGTTCCAACTATAACTCCCTCCCCCCCCCCCACACAATTTTTCCTGATGTAGATCTTCCTTCTCCTCTTCTTCCCTGGCTGGGGGGACACCATTTGCTTCAGGTGCCAAAATACCTTGGGCCAACTCTGCCTGTAGCCTTGCCACAGGCATGCCACTGGCCACGACGGGGCACAGGATACAGTAGGCCTGTGGCCTGATCCACTGTTTATTTTCTCACATGTTGCGCTCAGCCACAATATTACAGGCAACATGAAACTCTCCACGTGTCACAGGTTGCCGGTTTCAGACATTCACGGTGACATCTGCCACGGGTAAAGGAGTACAAAGGCCTTTTGCAAAGGGTTAACAGAGATGCAAAGGAGCACCCGGGTCATTTGTCTATTTGCACCTTGAAAATTGCATGGCTCCTCCTCTCCCCTCAAATGTGGATTGATATGATTTGGAACCCTGATTTCACGTGAGGAGCAGACAGGGATGGAAAATGGTCCCTGCTTCAGAAGTTATCAGTTAGCACATGAGAGAGAGACCATGTGACCTTTGGAGGTCAGGGGTTAAATGCACAGCCCCACAGCCCCTGTGTATGTTTTGTCCCTTTATACGAGTAACACACAAAGAGAACTTCACACTTGTTTACATGTGGAGTATGTAATCGTGAATATCTGAAACGAACTCTCCAAGTGTTCCTGTTTTCCAGGGATGTTCCTGATTTACAGAAGCTGTCCCGGTTTCTGATTTGATCCCAGAAGGTCCCGCTTTTCCATAGGATGTCATAATAATAATAATAATAATAATAATAATAATAATAATAATAATTTATTATTTATACCCCGCCCATCTGGCTGAGTTTCCCCAGCCACTCTGGGCGGCTCCCAATCAGTGTTAAAAACAGTACAGCGTTACATATTAAAAACTTCCCTGAACAGGGCTGCCTTAAGATGTCTTCTGAATGTCAGGTAATTATTTATCTCTTTGACATCTGATGGGAGGGTGTTCCACAGGGCGGGCGCCACTACCGAGAAGGCCCTCTGCCTGGTTCCCTGTAGCCTCACTTCTCGCAATGAGGGAACCGCCAGAAGGCCCTCGGCGCTGGACCTCAGTGTCCGGGCTGAACGATGGGGGTGGAGACGCTCCTTCAGGTATACAGGACCGAGGCCGTTTAGGGCTTTAAAGGTCAGCACCAACACTTTGAATCGTGCTCAGAAACGTACTGGGAGACAATGCAGATCTCTTAGAACCGGTGTTATGTGGTCCCTGCGGCCACTCCCAGTCACCAGTCTAGCTGCCGCATTCTGGATTAATTGCAGTTTCCAGGTCACCTTCAAAGGTAGCCCCACGTAGAGCGCATTGCAGTAGTCCAAGCGTGAGATAACTAGAGCATGCACCACTCTGGCGAGACAGTTCGCGGGCAGGTAGCGTCTTAGCCTGCGTACCAGGTGGAGCTGGTAGACAGCTGCCCTGGGCACAGAGTTAACCTGCGCCTCCATGGACAGCTGTGAGTCCAAAATGACTCCCAGGCTACGCACCTGGTCCTTCAGGGGCACAGTTACCCCATTCAAGACCAGGGAATCCCCCACACCAACCCGCTCCCTGTTCCCCAAAAACAGTACTTCTGTCTTCTCAGGATTCAACCTCAATGTTGAGGGTATGTTGGAGGGTATGGAATTATCCAATCCCTGAGCCGTCAGAAGGCAATCCTGTATAGAGAAGGGTGTTGTTGTTTTTTAAAGTTTTATTATGTTTTGATATATGTTGGAAGCTGCCCAGAGTGCCTGGGCAACCCAATAAAATGTGTGGTGTATAAATAGTAAAATTATCATTATGGAATGGGTCGTCCCAATTTTCATCATAGAAATGTTGGAGGGCCTGCTGAAATTTGATGAACGTCAACAACTCCAAACAATATTTTTTGTGTGAATGTGCCAAAATTGAGATCTGGCTGACACATTTTCCTCTACACTTGATGCCTGGCAGTTGAATGTGCAAATTCTTGGTTGAAATCTGTTGTATTTCAGGTGATCTGAGGCAATATGACAGTTTTATCTGCGGCACTATAGCTGCAACAGCCTTCTTCGCACATAGCAATCCTCATGTGTCATTGCTGCTATCAAGTGATGAACTAATGAATGCTTAGTTGCTTCTCAGCATTTGCCAACGCAGTCTGAGAAAGCAGAGGAATATTGGAGCTTGGCAAATAGCAATTACGCAGCTCCAGTTGAGCACCAGCAGCTTACCCAACCTAGAAAAGAGTGCACAAGCAGGAAGAGGTGGAGCTGGTGGTAGGAAGGGGCGGGGCATCAACACATCATTTTTTTGGACAAGAAGGGAAGGAGTGGGAGCCAGAAGATGACGACACTGGAGCAAAGGTCCCTTTATACCAAGTGTGAACCAGAGGCACAAGAAACCTGAGGAGACCAAACCTTTCTAATCACCTGCCTTAAGACACAGCCATCTCCAGCCACACATCTCTCCCAAGATAACCCCACAACAAGCCTGCCTGTGAGGGAAATGGGAGCCAGAGCTGTTCCTTCCTTTGTTTACCCCATTATTGAGCTTTCTTCTTGAGGCTTTGTGTTCCTTTTCACCTCCCTTTCCAGGTAAAGGAGCAGAAGCAACCAAGTTGGCTGTACATCCTGAAAGATCTGCTCCCTGCCTTGTAGATCTTTCCCCACCTGGACTGACTCCAGCTACAAAAGCTGAGGCTGCTGAACAGACTCTTGGGCCGGCGTGTTGTGGAGGGCTTGTTGTTGGCAGGGGTTGGATTTGGTGGCTGTTGGATTTTTGTATCTTTATTTTAGATTTATTTTATTTTAGAGCAGATTCCATCAGGGTTGTCCTCTAGCCTGCCTCTTTCCTGCCTGTTGTCTGAAATAGATACACTGGAGCCATACAGATGATGTTGGACATTCCCAAAATAAATAGGGCATTTTCATTATTCACGTGTGAATATAAACTTTTACTAAACATCAAACAGTGGTGGTATTCAATTAAATTTTGCTCACAGTAGGCCCACTGAAATTAATGGACCTAATTTCATGATGGTAATTAATTTCTATGGTCTACCCTGAGTAAAACTTGGTTGAATACCACCCATTTACTGTTATACCTGCAAAACCCAAAAGAGAAATTGTAGCGTTACGGTGCAGAATAGCTGCTCTTTACAACTTGGAAACAATTCCTCCTTCAAAAATGAAACTTTTTATTACTCTTCCTTGACTGATAGCATCACCAGGGGGGCATAAAGCAGGTTGGGGGGTTGGATCTGGCCTTAATGCTGCCATTTGGCCATCCCGGTTTACACAACTGGTAACAGTAATTCACAGACCATGTATTTACGGGCTGTCATGTCGATAAATCACAGATTAAAGGTCCCAACTCCTAATGCAATTATTGATGTGATAGTCTGAAGGAGCCATTAGTATTTATTGTGTCAATGATGCTCAGACAACAGAGGACTGGAAAGATTTTAACTGATTTTTTTTTTGCTTCATGTTACAATGCCATTAGATGGGAGTACAATAAAAAAAAACACACAGAGAGAAACATTACTTTGTTTTCAGCAAAGAATTTGATTTTATGTCATTTTGTTATACAGTCCTTGTGTTGTTTTATGAGTGTTCGGATGTCACATCCAACAAAACACACCGCTATCATATAAAAGAGATGTTTTTAAGGGGGTCCCATGTTTTTCATTTTGTTTCTTTGTCTGGGATGGCTGGTAGTATGAACGTGCAGTTAGAAGTTGAGTGTTTTTTAAAATTTGGTCTTCCAAGTTTCAGACTACTTATGGCACTTCCAGCAGAATCTTATATGAAAACCCCATTGAGTTCAACACAGTATACTCCCAGGTAAATGCCTATAGGATTACAGTCTCAGAGGGATATCATGTGTAGCACCGAGTAACTTGTTCAATCAATGCAAGGATTTAATAATAATAATAATAATAATAATAATAATAATAATAATAATAATAATAATATCTTTATTGTCATTGCCCCCTTCGGGGACAACGAAATTACTTGACTGCTCCATAAAAACACTAATTAAACAATACAGTATAATACAGCAAGGGAGATTAGATGACTTTCAAAGTCCGGGCTTCCCATTCAGGGCCGAGATCACTCTGGAGAAGAAGCTGTTCTTAAGACGGCTCGTTCTTGTCTTCATCGTCCTGTATCTCCATCCCGACGGCAAGAGCTCGAAGAGACAGTGACCAGGATGCAATGGATCTTTTACTATGTCCAGTGCCTTCCTATGGCACCTTGTGGCATAAATCTGCTCTAAGGTGGAGAGAGGGCAGCCAACAATGCTCTCTGCTCACACAATGGAACTTCCCCCTTTTCCTCCCACCAGATCTGTTCCAGCTTCCACCCACCCCAAACCCTCCATAGCAGATTTGGGGAGGGCACAAGCCACATATAGGAAAGCAGGTGTTAATTCTGTTGTGCAAGCTTAAATCCAGGTAGAACAATGCATCCATTGACTCTCCTTCTTGGTTATGTCTCTGGCAAGCAGTGACTTATATAATGTAGCTGGGGAAACCCAGTCAGATGGGCTATTATTATTATTATTATTATTATTATTATTATTATTATTATTACAGTGGTACCTCGGGTTAAGTACTTAATTCGTTCCGGAAGTCCGTTCTTAACCTGAAACTGTTCTTAACGTGAAGCACCACTTTAGCTAATGGGGCCTCCTGCTGCTGCCGTGCCGCCGGAGCACAATTTCTGTTCTCATCCTGAAGCAAAGTTCTTAACCTGAAGCAATATTTCTGGGTTAGCGGAGTCTGTAACCTGAAGCGTATGTAACCTGAAGCGTATGTAACCCAAGGTACCACTGTATTGTTATTATTGTTGTTGTTATTGCATATAAATTATTGGTGAGCTGGTTACTTGCACATCAGCCTGGCAAGTAGAATCTGACCAGTCCTCTGCTTCTCCGGATTTCTGATTAGGTGATGGAGTGGGGAACAGTGGCGTAGCGTGGGGGGTGCGGGGGGGGGCGACCGCACCGGGCGCAACATCTAGGGGTTAGGGTTAGGGTGCGCAAATCCACGAGTTAGGGGGCGCAAATTACTTGCCTTGCCCCGGGTGCTGACAACCCATGCTACGCCACTGGTGGGGAAAACATTTCCTTTGCCGTTCTGCAGAATGAGGAGAGTCCACTGGCATACTATGCAAATCATGCCAACTTCCCATTTAGAAAGTGGCGGACTGTGTCTACAGAATTCTAAGGATGTTAAATAAGTTGAAAGCCTCTGTCAGTGTTAATCCTTTGTCTCTAGCTGCCGAAAGGGATCCCTTGAAAGACTGCCTCCTTCCATGTATGGACCGTAAGACCTTCGTGTGTACGTTTCTGAGCACAATTCAATGTGTTGGTACTGAATGGCCTTGGCCCAGTATACCTGAAGGAGCGTCTCCACACCCATCGTTCAGCCCAGACACTGAAGTCCAGCTGTGAGGGCCTTCTGATGGTTCCCTCACTACGAGAAGCAAAGTTACAGGGAACCAGGCAGAGGGACTTCTCGGTAGTGGCCCCTGCCCTGTGGAACACCCTCCCATCAGATGTGAAAGAAATAAACAACTATCTGGCTTTTAGAAGACATCTGAAGGCAGCCCTGTTTAGGGAAGTTTTTAATGACTAATGTTTTAATGTATTTTTTGAAGCTGCCCAGAGATGGGCGGGGTAGAAATAATAATAATAATAATAATAATAATAATAATAATAATAATAATAATTCATTTGAGGGCCCCCTCCCCAACCTAAAGTGCTGAAGCGGGTGACCACTAGGGAGAGGGTATTTTTTGTGGCAATGCTCCAGTTATAGAATGCTCTCCCAAATGAAGCTCAGCTGGGGCCTACATTCCTACATTTTTGACACCCCACTAGATACCTTTTAATTCTTCTGGGCCTTTTAGAATCATGTTTTAGTCGGTGGAAAACAAAATGTATATGTCATTTTTAGAAGGAGTTCATGCTTCTTATGCGAATTTTCATGTGGATATTGAATCGATTTTAGTGAGTTTTCTATTTATATTATTTTAATTTTGTGTGTCCAGCCCAGAGGCGGTTTGGTTTTCCCTATTGTAGCACTTCCTTTAGACTCCACCACCTGAGAGCAGGATTAAAAAGCAGAGCCATTCCACTGATTAAGCCACAATTGTGCTCCTCTCCTTACTGTCCTCTCAGAATTTAGTGAGGAAGGGACTTGTAATTGCTGGCCCCAGACAATGTACTCCCCTGTCCTCTTACCTGGTGGATACTGTTGTAGCTGCTTCTCTGGTATTACGAGTAACTTTATTTCCTCCTCCTAATTTTGGGTGCCAGAAACAGGGAGGGATGGAAGGAAGTGGGGCTCTCTCCTCCCCCTCCCTGCTACCTGTAATGCTGCTATTTGCATGGGGCGGGTACCAGAGAGGAAGGGGGGATAAGAAACTGGGAGAGACCACCTTCCCTGCCTGTCACTCCAGCAGCCGCCAGTGAGTGGGAAAGAAGAAATCTTCTGTAGCTTGAATCAAAATCTGAGCCAGAGAAGAACTCATGAGTCACAATGCTCAACGCATATTGAGTGTGAGCAATCCAAGTCGCTGAGCTAAGGGCTTATAAACTTTAGCCACATCACTATCTAATGTGGATTCTGGCATTTTATTTTATTTTCTGCCACTTTGATAAAATATAGTTATTGGAGCAAATTATCTGCATGACAATGTGTTTGAACAGTCTTCCATTCAATGGAGCCCGGCTCTTTGTTGTGATGGCTAGAAACCATTTGCGCTGCTCAGTGCTCAGTGGAAACAAGAACATATGTGGTGATTAGAGATGCATAAGTTTGGCTCTGGAAGCATTTTCAGCAAAATTAAGTGCTTCTTATTTTAAGAGATGTTCTATTTGGAAATGTAATACAAAATACCCTGTCCGATAAAACATAAATAGTTAAGATCAATAGCTCCTCAAGTGGATTCGAAATGAGTGAATGGCTATTAGTACAGCCAGAAAATGTCTATAACCTCCATAGATAGATCTAAAGCAAAATTAATATATGGATTAGTTTTTCATTCCTCTGGTTTCAGCAGCCTGCTGTTTAAAAGACATGCTGCTGGAGAAAATACTGAAGCTTCACGTTATCATGCAGAGAGGAGATAGTACTCCAACTTTCTCCTCCCAAGCTTCAGGGAGAGCTCAGTGAATTTTCAGCTGTTTAATTTGTATCTCACTTTTTCTCCCCTGAGCTCAGAGCAGAGACTGAACCACCCAGGTTGGTTGTAGCAGTTAACTTTTGTCAGCATCAGACAATTGTTTTGCAGTAGCATTTGATCAATTTGGAGTTGCTTAACGGATCAGAGCCTGAACAAAGAACTTAATCAGAATGGGGATTCAAAGAGGAGATTGTCTCTAAAATCGCCCCATGTTGTGAAGGTAATCTTGAACTTCCCAAGAAAACCACAAGCCACCAGGGTGGCTGTCGAATCCATAGGTTTTGCTACTTCTCCTGCGCTCAGAGTTTTGTCCATGGGGAGCTATTTCAATATGCAGCAGCCCTCATTGCAGCCAGTTTAGGAAAACCACTCATTTCTGCTGATTGTATAAACTGGCCTTAAACATGGCTGGGTGGCAGAATCGGCAGCTTTCTGTTTTGATGCGGAGCCACTGGCAAAGTGCACTGATTTGGTTTCCAAACTGAGAGAGCTCCTCGCGATGTTTCCCAACTGCCTTTTTGGCAAATCATTAAAATTTTAGAAGGGTAAATTGATATGGCTGTCCTCATCCATATAACGTAAAATGATGGGATAGAAGATTGAGAGTCATTTTAAATTATTATCCATCACTAACCCCAACATTCAAAAATGGGCAAGGAGCTATAATTGACACTTTAATGAAAAATGTTCATTTGGCTTTTTCTTTAAAGAACAGTAGAGCTTATGTGAGAACATTTCTAAAATATTTCATGTGGGGGAACTAGGTTTTTTTTAAAAAAATCAATATGAGATATGAGAATTATTTTTTGCTTTAATCTCCTATTGATATTTCAGAAGTTATCTCTTAACATCAATCCCCCTTTAAAGATTTTTCAGAGTCATCCAATTTTATCTGGATTAATGCTAATACTGGTTTGGTCTCCATGCTAGTTTCACCTTTGTCAAGACCAATTCTCATACTTTCAGTTTACATTAGCATCAACTCTGGGAGAATTATGTGGCATTTTTGTTGCAGTGTGGAAAGCAAAGGGCTCCTTGTAGTTCTCATACAGGAAACCCCTTAGGATGGTGGCAGTGATATAGCCTATGTTTTGCATCTGTGAGCAGTGGGAGGTTCCAAGAGCAGCCTTTGACAGCTGCGGTTAAGTAAAGGTAAAGGGACCCTTGACTGTTAGGTCCAGTCATGGATGACTCTGGGGTTGTGGGACTCACAGTGGCGTAGCGTGGGGGGTGCAGGGGGGGGGGCCAGCCGCACCGGGCGCAACATCGGGGGGGCGCGCGCTTGCACTCTCAGCTCTCTGCCCCTACCTGGCTCACTCACTCTCCACGGGTTAGGGGGCGCAAATTACTTGCCTTGCCCCGGGTGCTGACAACCCACGCTACGCCACTGGGGACTCATCTTGCTTTACTGGCCAAGGGAGCCAGCGTACAGCTTCCGGGTCATGTGGCCAGCATGACTAAGCCGCTTCTGGCAAACCAGAGCAGCACACGGAAACACCGATTTACCTTCCTGCCAGAGCGGTACCTATTTATCTACTTGCACTTTGACGTGCTTTCGAACTGCTAGGCTGGCAGGAGCAGGAACCAAGCAACGGGAGCTCACCCCGTTGCGGGGATTTGAACTGCCAACCTTCTGATTGGTAAGCCCTAGGCTCTGTGGTTTAACCCACAGCGCCACCCGCGTCCCTTACAGCTGCGGTTGCCTTGTGCTAAAGATGCATAGTGCCTTTTGCAATAAATTGTTTCCTTACACATTTACAGGTTGAGCACTAATCCACAAGCAACATTTGACCAACCCGTAATGATCTGCTTTGGCTAGCTAGAGATATCATAGCCACGTTCTCCATCAAACACTCCATGTGTCACAATGTGTGCCAGGGGGGGAACCTATATGACACTGTTTCCAAAAACAAATTGTTCAAATGCGAAGTGTGCACACCCCATAGGATGGGGAACTCTGGACTAAATGAAAATTTGGAGGCAATAGATGACGTTTATATATTTGTAAGTGGGTTTATGTTCAGGAGCAAGGACTTGTGTTCAAGACAAGAAGAGGAAACACCTTTGTTGATGTTACCCTAAATGTCTTCCCAATCACTGAGCCTTTGGAACTACAAATGCCGCTTCAGTCCAGTGGAGAAGACAGCCAACAACTAGAGTCCTGCCAAGCAAAGGAACTAACACAGCATCAACTGCAAATGATAGAAGCCCTGCCATCAACAAGAGTAGCACTCTCATTCTGAGGGCTAAACAGGCGCATAACAAGGTTATGTCAGGTGCAAGTATGGGCAATGAACCGTGTAGTACCTTGCTGGGATTAAACAGCAAGGTGCAGCAGACAAAAGAAAAAGAGGAAAGCAAGGAGGACCGGATCTCTGTGGATTCAGTACACAACAATGGCAGGTATACTGGAAAATATATCAAGACAGGAGTCTCTGGTTTTCATCTGTGTTGCCAAGAGAAAAGCTTTCACACTGTAGCAGGCCACAATTTGTAGATGCTGCAGACACTATCCACTTGAAAGAACTTCAGTCTCAAAACCAGTCATCCTCAACTCTGGTGCATGTTCCAAATAGGTCTATATGCCACATATATCAGTCATCATTTGCCCAGGCAGGCGCATTATGTGACCCATGAGAGCAGCAAAATAACCAGACTATACAACAGCAGCGAGATAAAATCGGGCCAAATCTTTATTGACAACAGTAGGCACTGCAAGGGTTTGCATGGCATTGGGTCGGAGGATCAATTCATCATTCCACAAGCCCCATGTTGATGGAATGGATCCGCTGGGTTTGGATGGCTCCAAACCAAACCCCGTACGATGGGTGTAGTGGGACATGGGTGGTGCTGTGGTCTAAACCACTGAGCCTCTTGCGCTTGCCGATCAAAAGGTCGCCGGTTCGAATCCCCACAATGGGGTGAGCTCCCGTTGCTCTGTCCCAACTCCTGCCAATCTAGCAGTTCAAAAGCATGCCAGTGCGAGTAGATAAATAGGTACCACTGCAGCAGGAAGATAAACGGTGTTTCCATGCGCTCTGGTTTCCATCATGGTGTTCATGACAGAAGCGGTTTAGTCATGCTGGCCACATGACCCGGAAAGCTGTCTGCAGACAAACGCCGGCTCCCTCGGCCTGAAAGCGAGATGAGCGCCGCAACCCCAGAGTTGCCTTTGACTAGACTTAACCATCCAGGGGTCCATTACCTTACCTTTATGATGGGAGTCAGCCAGTGCTGAACCTTGCCGTAGTGCAAGCCAAGCAAGCAAGGTTTCACTGGGGGACCATGGTGTGGATTCCAACCAGGCAGATACTGAACCCACACTTAGGTTTGCCATGGTCAGTCTTCTCCTCAGTCCCCTTATGCCACCCCCCCCCCCCCGGTATACTATGCTGATCCTGACCAATGCTATTTCTGCTGCCTAACAAAGGAAAACCATAATTTCACTGAGGGAAAGGAGGAAAAAACCTTAATGAAGTGCCAATCAGGCCCTGTCAACCAATGACCCAAAATTGCTCAGTGAAGGCTCTAACCTGAGGGTGGGTGGACAGGAAGCTCTCAAAGTAAATGGCTTTGAGCTCTAGGGGTAAAGGTAAAGGTACCCCTGACCATTAGGTCCAGTCGCGGACGACTCTGCAGTTGCATGCTCACCTCGCTCTATAGGCCAAGGGAGCCAGCGTTTGTCTGCAGACAGCTTCCAGGTCAAGTGGCTAGCATAAGCTGCTTCTGGCGAACCAGAGCAGTGCACGGAAATGCCGTTTACCTTCCCACCGGAGCAGTACCTATTTATCTACTTGCACTTTGACATGCTTTCGAACTGCTAGGTGGGCAGGAGCTGGGACCGAACAATGGGAGCTCACTCCATCGTGGGGATTCAAACCGCAGACCTTTTGATTGGCAAGCCCTAGGCTCAGTGGTTTACACCACTGCGCCACCCATGTCCCATACGAGCTCTAGGGGAAGCCACCTTATATAGGCTTTCCCCTCCCCTCTTCAGCAAGGACTCATGGGACAGCTTTTTTCCCATGAGCCCATCACACAGAGAAGATACTGGGCAAAACCTTGGCAATCTATGGGCCACGGTGCCATCAGGCAAAGGCGTCCCATGCTTATTGGGCACGGAACAGGGCTTATAGCAAATCTTGCAGCTGATTGTGCAACTGAGCAGCACTGATGAGTAGCATCAAGTCAGCAGGAAAGAGGAAAGACAGGAGGACAGTAGCACAGTTGGGATCAATAAATGTTTCCATGTGCAGAAAGATGTAAACAGTGGCATGCAAGAGTTTATTGGTACCATATATCACACATATGAGCCACACAAAGGAGCTTCATATACAAGGAAACTGAGGATTTCCCTTGGCACTGAAAAAATAACTGAGATTCCTAGTTGACTTCTGATCAGGACAGGTTATTTATAAATCAGTTAATGTGGACAATGCTGAAGAGGTATATATATATTTTGTTCCACACAGCAGAAATCATTTGGAATTATTTTTTTAAGTGGTTTGGGGTGGGGAAAACCCAGGCTGTCACCATGGAAACTCAGCACATGATATCATATCATGAGATAGTCCACAAACTGGTTTTGCTGACTATCACTGCCACAGCACAGGGCATAATGACAAAAGAGCGTGAGTATGAGCAGTGCAGGTACCCAGCCTATTTAACATAGCCCTCCTTCCAAGAGAAGCAAAGGCAGTTATGGCAAACACAACATGGGTAGAGATACAACACTGCAAAATGGTTACAGCTACAGTTTTCCATTTTCATGGATCTGATGAAGATACACTGCTACCTTGACTACCCTGGTATCTTGGCACACCATTCTGTGACATCTGCACAATATACAAACCAGGTCTTCAGGTCCTGTTACACATCAGACAGGCACTGTCTCTACTGTATTTTTGGTTCCCATTGAATGCCTTCATTTTTCAGCAAGCCTTTTAAGTGGAGATCTTCATCCCAGTTTGTATCTGAACTGGATACAAAATTGTTTTTGCATCTGGAATTGCTTTTAGTTGTTTTTACATATGGAATTCTTACTATTGTTGATGTTTTCACTGTGAACTTGCTTTGAGCTCTTTTATGGCAAGCAATTCATGAGTGGAATTGGAAACTAAACAAAAATCTGCAGGAGCTATGTAAAAGGATGTTCTGCACAAGCATGGGAAAGCCATCGTTGTTGTAAGAAGGATTCTCAGATTGTCCCTTGACAGAGGGTGCAACTCAAATGAGAAAACACATAGATTCAAACATAGTAGTTGTCGCATGCAGCCCAAATGTGATGCTAGCAAGAAAAGGTGGGGGGGGTTGGTATGCAAACAGGGTTAGCAAGCAACATTTTTAACGAGTATTCAAAATAAACAACCCATTTGGGAGCAAATAGTAGTGGGGGATTTGTGGAAAGGAACTGGAACCAGGCATCAATCAGGATCTGGAGCACATTCTAGACGGGGGTTCTGCAGCTCCTTTTTCTTCAAAATAAATGTGCTCCATTTAAGCCCATTTGCTGTATTGTTCTTAACACTTGATTGGGAGCCACCCAGAGTGGCTGGGGAAACTCAGCCAGATGGGCGGGGTATAAATAGATTATTATTATTATTATTTCTAATATGAACTACACCTTCAAATATCTAAAGGGCTGTCACATGGAGGATGGAGCAAGCTTGTTTTCTCCTGCTCCACATGGCAGGACCCAAACCAATGGCTTCAAGTTACAAGAAAGGAGATTCTGACTAAACATTGGGAAGATGTTTCTGATGGTAAGAGCTGTTCAACCATGGAACGGACTCCCTCTGCAGCTTATGGACTCTCCCCAATGGAGGTATTTAAGCAGCAGTTGGGTGGCCATCTGTCATATATAATATCATTGCCAGTGTGGTATAGTGGTTAAGAGCGGTAGACTCGTAATCTGGGGAACCGGGTTCACGTCTCCGCTCCTCCACATGCAGCTGCTGGGTGACCTTGGGCCAGTCACACTTCTTTGAAGTCTCTCAGCCCCACTCACCTCACAGAATGTTTGTTGTGGGGGAGGAAGGGAAAGGAGAATGTTAGCCGCTTTGAGACTCCTTCGGGTAGTGATAAAGCGGGATATCAAATCCAAACTCTTCTTCTTCTTCACTGAGATTCCAGCATTGCGGGGATCTGGACGTGATGACCCTCAACTCTACAATTCTATGCTTGCATGTAGTTTGACCTTCAAGGAATGTGGTATGTGGCATAAGATACTTCGTCCACAGGGAAGTATCCATGGTCCTGACTTCCAGCTGCCTGATTTGTGCTTTGTCATGCCAGATTTAGCCAGAACATCCCCATGGACTTCAGCCTTCAAAGGAGACCCATAGGGACTTTGCTTTATTTTCCTCTAAACTCCTTTGCCCAATGAAAATTCCACTAGTGAATAGTGAATCTATTCTACAGTAGAATAATCAGGAGACCTACTTCAGACTTCAGCAGGGTTCTCAACAAGATTCCAAGGCCTGCTTTTGGATCTATTCACAACTAAATTACAAAATACATCATATTTTAAGAGCATTGTTATTATCATTCTCCTTGAAGTGCTGAACTAGGCAGTGGGCCAAAGGAACTGGTGCTTCTGTAATCTCAAATATCTTGCTGTTCCTAAAGGTACCTCTGGATATGACTTGTACAGCTCCAACTCATTTACAGATGACGTTCCTGTCGTTTGTTGTCTGATACCGTTAAACCTTCTGTGCTTTTAATTCTAATACAGTTTCAGTTCCTTTTTCTTTATCCATCATTTCCATTCTGCACATCCTCTGTTACCTCTAAAAATAGTCAACAAATTATCTTAACAACCTAACAACAGATGTAGTTTGGATTTCAGAGTGCATCCAGTAATGGTCTGTTCTGGTAATTGTTGCCTTGATTCTGTGTTTCCTGTTACAGAATAAAAATCACTGCAGAGATTGATTTGTTATTTACTCCATTTGTGTCCTCCCACAAGGCAGCTTACAGTAAAAATAATACACCATTACTAAAAGCAAACAAGAAGGCTAAAACCACAATAAAGCACTAATCAACCAGTATCAAGTAGTCAGAAGCATTAAAAACTTATCCAAAAGTCTTACCAAATAAATATACTTTGGTCCTGTGCCTGACACATCAGTGGGTAGAAGTCTGTTGCACAACCCAAGGTACGTTGTTCCAAATAACTAGCGCCATGACTGAGAAAGATATGGTTCCCGTAATCACTACTCTAGCTTCTTGATGTTCATGGCACTTGGAGCCAAATCTCAGCTGTATTCTGCAGCTTCTGAACAGTCCAATGTGGAATGCATGAATCTACCAACATGATAATATCAACATGAAGCTACCAACATGATGTCCAATACCAAGAGAGAACACAGATGGAGAATCAATTTGAAGCTAGTAAAATATACCCCTGGCTACAGAATGAATGAATCTTTATTTGCATCATCCATCGGCCATAGCAATAAAACAACAATACAGTATACAAAGAATAGAAATAAGAAGTCAATTATATAAAATACATTTTAGGGTTTTGAATCAATAGTCAAATAGTGGATCTTATTCTAATTGCCTCAGCTAAAAACCTTGCAACCTTTGCTGTCACCTGCTCATCTTGATCTGCCAAGAGAAAGGACACTGTGGCAGTGGTTGGGTGACCTGGAATGGACAATAAAAGAGGGGTGATAACCTCAAGTCTTTATAAAGAGTGCAAGCCAGAAGAGCATGCACCACCAATTTGGTACTGCCACCTCCACAGGGACATAAGCGTTTTTCATGTGCAGTATGTGGACCGAGAACTCCCAGAAGTGCAAGCTGGATTTTGAGGAGGCAGAGGAACCAGAGACCAAATTGCAAACATGCGCTGGATTATGGAGATAGCTAGAGAGTTCCAGAAAGACATCTACTTCTGCTTCATTGACTATGCAAAAGCCTTTGACTGTGTCGACCACAGAAAACTATGGCAAGTTCTTAAAGAAATGGGAGTGCCTGATCACCTCATCTGTCTCCTGAGAAATCTCTATGTGGGACAAGAAGCTACAGTTAGAACTGGATATGGAACAACTGATTGGTTCAAAATTGGGAAAGGAGTACGACAAGGCTGTATATTGTCTCCCTGCTTATTTAACTTATATGCAGAATTCATCATGCGAAAGGCTGGGCTGGATGAATCCAAAGCCGGAATTAAGATTGCCGGAAGAAATATCAACAACCTCAGATATGCAGATGACACAACCTTGATGGCAGAAAGTGAGGAGGAATTAAAGAACCTTTTAATGAGGGTGAAAGAGGAGAGCGCAAAATATGGTCTGAAGCTCAACATCAAAAAAACGAAGATAATGGCCACTGGTCCCATCACCTCCTGGCAAATAGAAGGGGAAGAAATGGAGGCAGTAAGAGATTTTACTTTCTTGGGCTCCATGATCACTGCAGATGGTGACAGCAGTCACGAAATTAAAAGACGCCTGCTTCTTGGGAGAAAAGCAATGACAAACCTAGACAGCATCTTAAAAAGTAGAGACATCACCTTGCCAACAAAGGTCCGTATAGTAAAAGCTATGGTTTTCCCAGTAGTGATGTATGGAAGTGAGAGCTGGACCATAAAGAAGGGTGATCGCCGAAGAATTGATGCTTTTGAATTATGGTGCTGGGGGAGACTCTTGAGAGTCCCATGGACTGCAAGAAGATCAAACCTATCCATTCTTAAGGAAATCAGCCCTGAGTGCTCACTGGAAGGACAGATCGTGAATCTGAGGCTCCAGTACTTTGGCTACCTCATGAGAAGAGAAGACTCCCCGGAAAAGACCCTGATGTTGGGAAAGATGGAGGGCACAAGGAGAAGGGGACGACAGAGGACGAGATGGTTGGATAGTGTTATTGAAGCTACCAGCATGAGTTTGACCAAACTGCGGGAGGCAGTGGAGGCCAGAAGTGCCTGGCGTGCTCTGGTCCATGGGGTCACGAAGAGTCGGACACGACTAAACGACTAAACAACAACAACAACAGGTTATGCAGATAGGTTGCCAGAGAGTTGAAATGAGAAGGCGGAAAATAATACCATGGGCAAAAGTTCCTTATTGTGGCCAAGTTGTTCCGATGCTCGATACCATTTAGGTGCTGACAAATTAGACTGCTTTACTAAAACCCAAAGTGAGTCACTGTTAATAATAACAATAATTGAATAATTTATTATTTCTACCCCTCCCATCTGGTTGGGTTTCCCACAAGAGTGAAGTTTTTGATAGACAATTTTAGTCCAGGTGCTCTTGTGACAATCTTGCAGCATTAGGGATATTAGGGATGCTTTGGTTTCACTTCAGATCGTGTAAATCTTTCGCCCCTGCCTACAGATGCTGCCTAGCCAACTAGATGTAACCCTGTGTCCAGAAACACCTGATGACTTCAAGGAGAGGGTGGCTATGACTATATATACAGAGCAAGTAATTTATCTGCTCGTAGGTAGGGACACGGGTGGTGCTGTGGGTTAAACCACAGAGCCTAGGGCTTGCCGATCAGAAGGTCAGCGGTTCGAATCCCCGCAACGGGGTGAAATCCCGTTGCTCAGTCCCTGCTCCTGCCAACCTAGCAGTTCGAAAGCATATCAGAGTGCAAGTAGATAAATAGGTACCATTCCGGCGGGAAGGTAAACGGCGTTTCCGTGCGCTGCTCTGGTTCGCCAGAAGCGGCTTAGTCATGCTGGCCACATGACCCGGAAGCTGGACGTCGGCTCCCTTGGCCAATAAAGTGAGATGAGCGCCGCAACCCCAGAGTCGGTCACGACTGGACCTAATGGTCAGGGGACCCTTTACCTTTACCTTTAGATACCTTTTAATTCTTCTGGCCCTTTTAGAACCATGTTTTAGTCAGTGGAAAACAAAATTTATATGTCATTTTTAGAATGAAAGGGGAAAACCTAGATCAGAAGAAAGGGGAAAACCTAGATCAGAAGAAAGGAGAAGTCAAAAGGAGCAAGGAGCACATCCTCCAACAGAGAAAGAACCCTCTCAGTAGAACTCCTAGCATGTGAACAAAGTAATGGTGACAAAGGAGATGTTCCTGTATTGCAGGGGGTTAGACTAGATGACCCTTGCACCCCTTCCAATTTTAATAATAATAATAATAATAATAATAATAATAATAATAATAATAATAATAATAATAATTTATTTATATCCGGCCTTCCCCAGCCAAAGCCAGGCTCAGAGCGGCTAACAACAGTAAAAATAACACAGTTATATATAATACATAAAATCACAATCAATTAATTAAAATACAGTCTTCATTCTAAAATCAATTCAGAGTCAAATTAATGGCAACCATTGGGCTAGAGTTCTATGAGGATTACAGAAGGAGAGAGGGGGTCAGACTGTGTCTTGGCCAAAGGCCGGGCACAACAGCTCAGTCAAATCCCGCAGGGCCCTAGTCTCTTGTGGCAGAACATTCCACCAGATCGGAGCCACAGCCGAAAAAGCCCTGGCTCTGGTTGAGGCCAGCCTAACCTCCCCTGGCCCGGGATCTCCAAAATGTTTTTATTTGAAGACCGTAAGGCCCTCCGTGGGATATACCAGGAGAGGTGGTCCCGTAATAATAATTTATTATTTGTACCCCGCCCTCCCTGGCCAGAGCCGGGCTCAGGGCAGCTAACATCATAAAACTAACACAGTATACAAAGAACATAAGAACATAAAACCAGACAATCAATTAATTAAAATGCATCTTAAAATTAGTTCAGAGCAAATTAAAATCTGGACAGATGGCAGTCCACGGGTAAAATTGAGAGTGGTTCATATTCTCCAGGGCCAACTGTTACCAATGGTCTTATAAAGGACCTGTGAGCTGGCTAGGAGGCCTCTTTAATGCTTGTTCTTATACAGAAAGAAAAGAACCAGACTGAACCCCAACCAAAGGTTTATTGACTACGAAAATAAAGTGTGTTTTGTACCATATTCTTTGTGTTATTCAGTTAGATGTAAACCTTTTAAATTTTCAATATGTGACATAGTTTAGGAGTGACAAGGCATCACTGGTTTTCAACAGAGCAGGAGATAACTGAAGACTCACACAGATGGGAAATGAACACTCTGGGATTTGTGCACTGGGATCCATTATTTGTTTGGAAATAATTTCCTTAAAAGATTTGCCACTGAAAAGTGATCCGCAGCATAAATCTCCATTCAGCAAGCCAGTTAGGAGTTCCTCTTCAACACACGACTGAATTTAGAACTGCCAGGCTGCAACTTGAAGATCTATGCAGTACCTTGAAATCCCCTAATGTGCATCTTCCCTCAGTTGCTCCCCACCTGTTCTTTCATCTGCTCTTCCCCTTCACCTGTTTGTGGAACGTTTGAGACAAGTGAGACAGGGAGGGAGATGACAGGGCCCAAGCAGAAACAACCAGGAGAATTTGCAACTGCCTTGTCCCTGTCAGGTGCACAGAGCTAAGGGCTGACAAGTACCTGGTACAGATGGGGATGTGGGCAGGCACAAAGGGAGAGCCAGCAAGCTTCCCATAACAGTGAGTTGCACCTGGTTCCTGGCTCATCACAAACATATGTGAGGAGACAAGCCTTCACATAGCCAGGTCCCAAGTCATCTAGGACCTCAAGAGTAAGATGAACCAATGCAGATCAGATTTGACTGAAGTTATTTATGGTATTTCTGCTCTCCCCTTCACCAGCTGGTGAACACCTTGGGAGCTACATTCTGCACCGGTTGAAACTTCTGGACCTCTATTTCTGTTGAAATATAGACTGTAAGACCTTTAAAATATGCGCTTCCCAGCTCCTTCCAAAGTTTTCCTCTTCCTTCGATGTAGGTTAAAAAATAGTTTACTTACAAACTCCCCAAAGGCCAGATTCATGTGCTTCAAAAGAGTTGCACAGGCAGTAAAACTTGGCTTTGTTACAAAGTGGTGCAAGTTCCTAAATTATTGGTAAAGGTAAAGGGTAAACGGACCCCTGACCATTAGGTCCAGTCGTGGCCGACTCTGGGGTTGCGGCGCTCATCTCACTTTATTGGCTGAGGGAACAGGCGTACAGCTTCCGGGTCATGTGGCCAGCAGGACTAAGCTGCTTCTGGCGAACCAGAGCAGCACACGGAAATGCCGTTTACCTTCCCATTGGAGCAGTACCTATTTATCTACTTGCACTTTGACGTGCTTTAAAACTGCTAGGTGGACAGGAGCTGGGACCGAACAATGGGAGCTCACCCCATCGCGGGGATTCGAACCGCCAACCTTCTGATTGGCAAGCCGTAGACTCTGTGGTTTAGACCACAGTGCCACCCATGTCCCACAACTGGCTACCAAAGAGGTATACCCAGATATTTCTGGGTAGCACGCACACACACAGAGACTTGCACTTTGACGTGCTTTCAAATTGTTAGGTTGGCAGGAGCAGGGACCGAGCAACGGGAGCTCACCCCGCCGCGGGGATTTGAACCGCCGACCTTCTGATCGGCAAGTCCTAGGCTCTGTGGTTTAACCCACAGTGCCACCCGTGTCCCAGAATTATTGGTACAGGAACTCAATAGTAGCTTGTGACAGCCATGCAGTCTGAGCTGAAGCAACCAGCTCAAACCTCTCCAGACTCTGAAGTTCACAGGTAGACTGGGGAGGAACAATAGGTTTGGTTACCCATTTCCTCCCTAAGGAAAGGGGAAGTGTCCTAGCTAAGCCTGGCAGGGCAGCTTACTCTATAGTATCAACCGCTTCATGCATTAACTTGATTTAACCATGTTGGTTATATGAGGCTGGTTATCCAACCCATGGAACTTTTCATCGCACACTATCACTAAATTTGTAGGTGCCTGAGCAAACAGGCATTTGGGATTCTCCCAGCCCTGCTGTAAGCCGTTTCTATTACTCTGTGTGCTCTGTGAGGTTAACCAAGCTTTTTCTCCAGCTGCCCAATGCCCAATTAGCAGCATTCCCAAGCACACTATCATTTAATACCAACCACTGCTGAGCATCTGTTTCTTTCCAAGCTGTTTGCTGTATGTGGAGTATTTCACACTGGCTTCACAGCTATTTCTGCCTCCTCCTTTCCAGCTACATCATTCTGAAGAAACATCTGCACAAGTCATGAAGGAAGCACTGGCAAGATGGTGTGCTGGGACGCCAGCTAACACTCGTTTTGTGCATTGCAAAACCCTCATAAAACATCAACAAATATGACTTAGGTCAGGGGTCGGCAACGTAAGGCCCATGGGCCACAAATGGCCCGCGGGGGTCGTTTGACTGGTCCATGAGCCACCCCCGAACCGAGCCACCCTTTCGGCGAGTCCTCGCGTACTGTGCTAAACCGGCACAGCGCAGCGCAGGGACTCGCTTCCACGGCGCCAGAAATCACGTCCGTGGAATCTGGCCCACAGAGGGATCTCCGCTGGAGTGAACCGGCCCAGGTGAGGTAAACCTTGCTGACCCCCGACTTAGGTCGTGCTATCTCACCCACTACCCACCACTCTAGTCCTTATTACAGGGAAATGCCAATGGGCATGTTTGGTGAGGGAAAGAAGAATTTGGCTCGCAGAAACGGCAGCATTAATCAGGAGAGTGTGGAATCCTGATGGGCAATGTTGCTAGTCTCATGAAAATTCTTTTGCTTTGGCAGAAATTCGTCAAAGGTTTCACCTGAGGAAGAACCCCCAAATTTGATTAATGTTTCACTGAGAACAAAATTTCAGCGTCAACTCACAAGCTTTAGTTCACTGACCAGCATATTTCTTCCTGGTAGCTAGCTGCCCCGATTAAGATCTTGAGAAGCCCTGAGCCCTCCAATGTGTGGAGTGGCCCCAGACCTGAGACTGGATGAGGGCAATGAGCTGAGGAACGAGGTGCTAAGAACCACCACAGAGGGCTTAAGATAAAAGGAACACCAGCCCTGTTGCCAGGCAACAGAGAACTAGTCTAGATACTGGCAATTATGAGGAAGCTGATGAGGAAACACCAAGTGAGTATCAGCTGGTGAAGAACCGGAGATGGGAGGCGGCATTTAAGAGCGATAGGGAGCAGGCCAGAGATTAATCCCTTGGCGCTCATTGGGTGCATGTTCCCCTCCCATGAAAGAAAGAGGGGCAAAGTTGGTTTCCATCTGATCCCTGTCTGAGTGAAAGCCCTGGTCCAAGAATCCCACGTTACTAAGTCCTGCTATGATTCCCCGTCCCACCACATTCTTTGATAGCTGAGCAATAAGCCAGCTTCCAGAAAGCCCATTTCACCATTCAAGGACCAGTTCAGCGCATTTCTCTGTGACATCAGAAATCCATCAGACTCCACCAATAAAACCAAAACATCTTCAGCTGGGGACTTCCCCCTTGACTCTACAGTCATGTTGGCATTTTACCTCCTTCTTCCCAGGTCAATGGTTGATGCTCCTTTTTAGTGCTTACCTTGGAACTGACCCCACTCCCTCTAAATAGCCCATGTTTGAGGCAGCTTCCATTGATTTCCATGGGGCTTGTGCAACAGAAGAGCCGTTTAGATCAGGCATAGGCAACCTCAGCCCTCCAGATGTTTTGGGACTACAGTTCCCACCATCCCTGACCACTGGTCCTATTACCCAGGGATCATGGGAGTTGTAGTCCCCAAACATCTGGAGGGCCAAGGCTGCCTATGCCTGGTTGAGATTGCGCTCCTTTACTGCTATTTCCAAGTTTCAGCGCAAGTCACAGTATTGTCCTGTTGGACCCTCCCCTCCTTCCAGAGCAACGAGAAATTTCAAGAGTATAGCGGCTACCTGGGTTCAGTTTCTTTGGAAGAAAGTCACAGAAAGCTTATGGAGTTTTGTAATATCTCATTATTTGAGTTTATTTACAAATATACTAGTTGAGCACAGGTGGGGGCACAGCTCCAACGGAGAAATTCATTACCCCTCATCAGATCTCCAGAGAGGAAGCCCTGCAAGGATACTCTTTCGTGGAGTTACAAAGTCCCAAAACAACCCCCCCCCTCTTTTCATGTTCACATTAAAAACACTGCAGTCTTCCCCTTTGTTTCCTCCCTCCCATAGCTACATTATATTGTACCTAGCTGGGTAGATTATTTTATTTATATTTATAAAAAGAGGGTGCTCTTACAAAATAACAGGGCAGCGCACAGCAATATAAAAAACTTTAAAGACAACCAAAAATGATCATTGAAATGACTGGCTGCTCAAGAAAATTGTAAGCAACTGCATAGACCTGTGGGCGGGGGAGGCTTGCCCTCTTCTTTGAACCATTTCCTTCACCTTCAGCTTTTCGGACCGGTGTGCCAGTGAGGAGCAATTGTGTAAGGTAAAGGTAAAGGGACCCCTGACCATTAAGTCCAGTCACAGACGACTCTGGGGTTGCAGCACTCATCTCGCTTTACTGGTCGAGGGAGCCGGCGTTTGTCCACAGACAGCTTCCAGGTCATGCGGCCAGCATGACTAAGCCGCTTCTGGCGAAACCAGAGCAGAGCATGGAAATGCCATTTATCTTCCCACCGGAGTGGTACCTAGTTATCTACTTGCACTTTGACGTGCTTTTGTACTGCTAGGTGAGCAGGAACTGGGACCGAACAATGGGAGCTCACCCCGTCATGGGGATTTGAACCGCTGACCTTCTGATTGGCAAGCCGTAGGCTCTGTGGTTTAGACCACAGCACCACCCGTGTCCCATAACTGTGTAACAACTGGCTACCAAAGAGGTGTACCCAGATATTTCTGGGTAACACATACACACACACACAGAGAGAGAGAGAGAGAGCAATTTCATTGCCCTAATGCTGGTTAGTTTTCAAACATGATGATGTATCCCCCACCCCTTTCTATGGGATGTAGATTTGAGATCCAAGGAAAGATGCAAAGAGCAACAGTAACACAATATATGAAGTGATAGTTTTAGTAGTAAACATTAGCAGATGTACATTGGAGTGTATTAAGAGGAAACTAATCCACAGCAATAAATCCTAAGAATGCACCTGACTGTGCCAAGTGTATATTTTCACGGGTGATAATAAAAGGAGAGGCTGACATTAAAGTTTGCTCTTGAAAGAAGGAGGCAGTACGGTGATGTGATGAGACTTAGATGGCAATGATAAAGAGGCAGCAAAGGAGAAGCT
Organism: Podarcis vaucheri; assembly: GCF_965113315.1. Classification (NCBI taxonomy): domain Eukaryota; kingdom Metazoa; phylum Chordata; class Lepidosauria; order Squamata; family Lacertidae; genus Podarcis; species Podarcis vaucheri. The sequence goes on along the minus strand of NC_138751.1, from coordinate 52,167,934 downwards.
GGTGAAGGAGGATCAAGAGCTTAATCCATTTAGATGTTCAAAACCTGAAACATGCTTTAAATTAAATTAAGGCCTAATGCATTGTTGTCCTACTGTAAGACATTTGCAAGAGCATGCTCAGAAATAGGAGGTCAAATAATGCAATACAAGCACCACCAGAGCTTCCAACCAAAGCTTGGGGGGCATCAAGGCACAATTCAGTAACTCAGAACCTTGAAAGGGTGAATTTATCAAGCACAAGCCACTCGTCTCTTTGTCCTAAGCTCCAACAGCAACAAATTTTTAAGCATTTATACTCGTTTGCTCCCGATTTCCTTTGCTTCTCCCATCCTCATGGCGAAAATTTAGGCTGCAGGTTCCTCAGAGAAGCGTTGTCTTCTTAGCTTGTGCCATTCTGTAAAGTGCTGCTATGTTCATGATGCAATATAAATAAAAAGTAACACTTAATGTCAGAGACATGGCCAGCAGAGAAGAATCTGCAGAGGGGGAGGAAGAGGCAGAGGGAAATGGAAACTTGATTCTTTCACACAACGAAGTGAGGTAAGCCCTTCTCACTCTGGAATGCTGCCTGTAAGTTTTCGCAGCAGCACAGAGACAAAGGAGCAGGATGCAGGTGGTAGGAGGGAGTAGTAGTAGTAGTAATAATAATAATAATAATAATAATAATAATTTATTTATACCTCGCCCATCTGGCTGGGTTTCCCCAGCCACTCTGGGCAGCTTCCAACAAAATATTAAAATACAATAGTCTATCAAACATTAAAAGCTTCCCTAAACAGGGCGGTGTTCAGATGTCTTCTAAAAGTCTGGCAGTTGTTTTTCTCTTTGACATCTGGTGGGAGGGCATTCCACAGGGCGGGTGCAACTACCGAGAAGGCCCTCTGTCTGGTTCCCTGTAACTTGGCTTCTTGCAGTGAGGGAACCGCCAGAAGTCCAGTCAAAGGCGATTATGGGGTGTGACACTCATCTCGCTTTCAGGCCAAGGGAACTGGTGTTTGTCCACAGACAGCTTTCCGGGTCATGTGGCCAGCATGACTAAACCGCTACATAGAGGACCATGATGGAAGCCAGAGCACATGGAAACACTGTTTACCTTCCCGTCGCAATGGTACCTATTTATCTACTTGCACTGGCATGCTTTCAAAATGCTTGGTTGGCAGAAGCTGGGACAGAACAGGAGCTCACTCCGTCGCGTGGATTTGAACCACTGACCTTCCGATCAGCAAGCCCAAGAGGCTCAGTGGCTTAGACCACAGTGCCACCTATTCCCTACAGTCCCTAAGACAGTTGGATAGCACCTTGTGCACCTCCTTCCGGCAACTCCTGCAGCTAAGCTGGTAGCAAATGTATTGCTCTGCTTTTCTTTGGACCACTTCAGCATACAGTCCTGTAAATGGCACTGGCTGTCAGCTTCCTGTTCCGCAGACTGTAGACCTCAACAGGGAAGAAGTTAGGAACAAAGTTAGAAGAAGTTGGTACCACCTGCCATCATCCTCCATCTTTTTGCCTTTTGCCTGACACTCTCAAGGGGGACTAGCTGCCACTGGATTCCTGTTTATGTGGTGTGTGTGTGTGTAAAACATACATATATTTCAGGCCTGTGTGTTGTTTACTAACTTTGCATGTCAAAGGTGGAAATCTCTTTCCTTGAGAGAAGAAAGGAGGGATGGCTGTGTTGATGCATCCAAAGTTAGATATTTCTAAGTCTTATTATTTCAAAGTGAATGCTAAGCATGCGTTTGAATCTTTCCCATTGCAGTGTAACAAAAGTGCTGAATTGTGCCTATTGTAGTTGTGAAATATTACAAAAAAAGGAAATACACAGCACAAATGTTTTTAGAATGGAGCTGCTTTGTTGCTGTTATGTTTGAATCCTGCTTCCTGCCTTTGAAAAGTCTTTTCCTTGCCCCCTTATTCACAGTTGAATAGCACACAGTTGTGCAAAAATTTATTACCTGCAGCAGTTCAGACCTTGTCAACAAATGCATTGTAAGCTGGATGGCAATAACTGCTCACTTTACTATACTGGAAGGATGACTGGTTTTGGCATAGCATTCCCAGAAGGACACTGTGGGAGTTCTGGGAATGACAGATATAGGCATAAGGTTGCTGGGTTTTTTCATCAGGAAAGATGAGACATCAGAGTATACCAGTGCTAAGCAAGGCTAAACGATGACTTATTAGAAGATTATAAAACTCTGTAAGTGCCAAGAGGAAGTAAATGTCAAAGGCTAAATAAATTTTATTTCAGCACTGTCATCTGTGAGCATTCATCCAATGCAACCCCCATTTTTTCAGCAGAGCGGGTGCCAGTGTGGGATCTACCCAAGAGTTCTTGAAAGAACTCAAATATTATTGTTAAAATATTAAATTGCTGGTCTTCTTTATATAAAAAAGGAATATCTCCAAGACTGGCTACCAGAGGACTGGAATTCAGGTAACACGATGCCAAGATTTAATAAGAGATCCAGCAGGGAGGTTAGATTAACTTCTGCTCCCAGTAAATTGGTGGATAGCATTATTTAAGATAAAACTATATAGCGCAGAACAGAAGAGGCCTCGCTGAAAAAGACTCAGCATGACTTCTTCCTCACGAATCATTTTAGAGCTTTTGAGAGCTTCAGCAAAGCATGTGGAGACAAGGCAAGGCAAGCTCCAATCAAAGTGCTCTCTGGTTTCATCTCCTCTGTTGGCGAGCCCCATTGGGAAGACAACAGAAGAGGAGCCCTGTTAGATCAGACCAGAAACCCATCTAGCCTTCTTCTTCTTCTTTGGTGATCAGTTGTAGCCGAGTAAGACTGTCTTCCATAAACATGGTTTTAACAGTGAGTCTGTAAATGACTGTGGAGGCTAATTCTGGATCCACACATCCTTCCACACAGTGGGGACATAAGTTTCTGGGTGGGAGTTGATCATGGTGAGGGTTTGCCAAGTGTGCCTTACTCTTAGCATGTTTCTCCCTTTCGTCCTGAGCTTGAGCATCTTCAAAGTCAATGACACCTTTGGTAAAGGCTGTTCTCCAACTGGAGCACTCGAAGACCAGTGTTCTCTTCTTCTTCTTCTTCTTCTTCTTCTTCTTCTTCTTCTTCTTCTTCTCCTCCTCCTCCTCCTCCTCCTCCTCCTCCTCCTCTTCGCCAAGCAGAACCTGCAAGCAGGACATGAATACAAAAGCTGAGCTCCCAAGCAACATATTTTTACACGCCACCCCAATCTCTAAGTGGTGTGAGATTCCAGGTGTACCAGATGTGCTTACCAGGGTCTGTCAGGGGCAGATTTAGGGCTGTGTGCCCCCACTGGGCACTGAGAAGGAGATGTGAGGCTCTGACAAGCTCCTAGGGTCCTCCCCGCTCCTTCCCAAAACCTAGTTAGAGCTTTCCCAGCTTTGGGAAGGAAGTGGTAGGGCTCTAGAACCCTGCCAGAGCCCTTGTGCCTCCTTCCCAAAACCGGGAGCCTCCTTACCCACCTTCAGGAAGGCAGCATGAGGACTGGGGTGGGGAGAGGTGCCAAATTTTGGGCTCACACAGGGCACCATTGTACCCAAGTCTGCTCCTGGGCCTGTGTTTCCTTTTTGACAGCGAGGCACGGTGGGGTTCTGGGATGTCTTTATGACCCATGGTTTATTTACACATATATACAACCTGAATTCAATGGAGGAATCTTCAGCATTACATTCGAAGAGGTTCTGGCCTCTCCCATTGCTGCCTCACTAGGTTCAAAAACAGACGTCAGCATCCTGCTTTTCTGACTCTCTCTCCAGCCCACAGCTTAGTAACTCTGTTTCTTAACTTGTAACTGCCATTCTAAACTCTTAACTCTCCTAAAAACACTGGTCTTACCTTTAAAACAAGATGTTATTCTGCCCCCACCCACCCCCGCTGCTGTTTACCCATTCTTGCTATTTATTTCTACAGCTGTATTTTATTATTTCTTTTTGCGGCAACCGTGTTTTAATCAAAAGTTTTGATTTTACAAAAGTTTGTTCATGTCACGTGGGCTGGCTAAGGATGCCTAACACATGGCTTCCGCCAACAAAAAAAATCCTGGGAACTTTAGTTTTCTTCTCACACAGCTACAATTCCTCACACCTTTTATCAAACTAGGGCTCCTAAGGTTCTTCAGAGGAAGCCCAGTGTTTAAAAGTGTGGTGTGGAACCGGAATGGTATACTACCTCTAGGATCAGGGACAGAAAGCAGCAGGCCTTGTGCTTGTGGGCTTTCCAGAAAGGTGTCAGCTTGGCCACGGGGGAGAGAGGACGAGATGACCCTCAGGGTCCCTTCCAACTCTACAATTCTATGATTCTATCCTCCATGCGGATATTTGAAGACAGCTATCATGTATCTCAGGCTCCTGTTTTCCAGGCTGATCATACCCAAGTCCTTCAAGCGTTCCTCATAAGGCTTGGTTTCCAAACCCTTGATCATCTTGGTGGGCCTCCTCTGCACACATCCCAGCTTGCAAACCTTATTAAATTGTGGCACTCAGCACTGGACACAGTACTCCAAGTGGGGTCCGGCCAGGGCAGAATAAAGGTAAAGGTAAAGGGACCCCTGACCATTAGGTCCAGTCGTGACCGACTCTGGGGTTGCAGCGCTCATCTCGCTTTATTGGCCGAGGGAGCCGGCGTACAGCTTCCGGGTCATGTGGCCAGCAGGACTAAGCTGCTTCTGGTGAACCAGAGCAGCGCCCGGAAATGCCATTTACCTTCCTGCCAGAGCGGTACCTATTTATCTACTTGCACTTTGATGTGCTTTTGAACTGCTAGGTTGGCAGGAGCTGAGATAGTGAAATGGGAGCTCACCCCGTTGCGGGGATTTAAACCGCTGACCACCTGATCAGCAAGTCCTAGGCTCTGTGGTTTCACCCACAGTGCCACCCACATCCCCAATAGAGTGCAGAATAGAGGGCAGAATAGAGTGGGATTATTACTCCCCTCGAGTAATAATCAAAAACCTAGAACAGCATTAGCTTTTTTTGCTGCTGCATCACACTGTTGGCAAGGCTTGCTTTCCACATTGCTTTCCACATATACCACTGGCAAGCCAGGGGACCCTCATCTGACATTTGCGTAGCTATGTGCCGATCCTGCCTATGCGCCGATCGTGATATGGGTCGCTCTGTTAATTCGTTTCGTTCGTTTGGGCCCAGCCGGTCTCCTTCAACTTATTCGCATGTCCTTCACGAAGACTGCCTCTACCATTCAACCGCTCGCTCGCCCCGGGCAAGCCGCGCTCTCCCGCTCACCGTTTGCGCAGCGCACGGTCAGGACGCCGATCGCCTTTCCAAGGCCGTCGAGAGGGAATCCCAGGCAGCTCATGCGAAAATCCTCGAGGGCCGCTATGATAAATGCTTTTTTAAAAAAAACACATCACACATTCCTCTTCCTCCCCACTTTGCGCGCAAGAAAGGCGCACCATTTAGTTCCATAGCCGCGCGCTGGCACCCTTGGGAACCAGCTTGGGGGGGTCAGAAGAGAGGACCCTCTGGCAGCTCCACCTTTTTGGCGATGCTAGCGAGGGGGAGGGGGGGTCGTCAAGGAAAGGGGAGGAGCCAAGGGCGGGGCTAAGCGCGCCGCCCCTGCCCCCGCCGCCGCGCTGGTGGCTGCGCGCAGCAGCAGCACCAAGGCGAAGCAGCAGCTCAGAGTTTCGGGCGCGCTGCTGGAGACGCGCCGCCGGGGCTTCCCAACACCGTCGCCATCCCCGCTCGCTACCGGGACGGAGGACGAGGAAGAGCGGCTACAGGGCCAGACGCCGAGCCGAGGAGGTTCCGCAGCGTCTCCGGCGAGGAGGAGAAGGCGGAGGAGGGCGACGACCCGGCCGAGGCAGCCGCCGCCGCCGCAGCAGCCCGCGCGCGGAGCCCATCCCGGGCGGAGCGAGGATGCTGCGCGCCCGCCCGCCGGCGCCGCCTCTGGCGGTGCTGCTGCCGCTGCTGCTCCTGCCCGGCGGGACGCTCCGGAGCGCGGCCGGCAGCCAAGGTGAGCGCGCCGGGCGAGGGATCGGGAGGGCGCCGGGCGTAGCGGGGCATGGGGGGGGGGCGCCGGGCGAGCGAGCGAGCGCTTGTCGGGGCGCCCGTGACCCTTTCCTGGCGGCCCGCATCGGGCTTCGCGGGGCTTCGGAGGCGCAGTCCCTCCAGCTGCCCGGATGGGAAGGGTGAAAATAAAAAGGGCAGCTTTCTCCACGTTGGTTCTTCTCTTCCAGCCCGTCTTCTCAAGGGTGAGGAGAGGGGTTTGGGGCTCGTCCGGCAGAGTTCATGAAAGAATGGGACAGTTGGAAGGGTCTACGAGGGTCATCGAGTCCAGCCCCCTGCAGTGCAGGAATCTGCCCAACGCGGGGATCGAACCCTCGACCCTGAGATTAAGATTCTCGTGCCCTTCCGATCTGGGGGTTGTGCCCACGATCTCCGCCGTATCAGACAGGCGCCCGGAGGCAATGCACTCTGCACCTGCTCAAGGGCGCCCTGGCCGTAGGTTTGACACATCTTCCCGGGTTTGTTGCGGGTGGGAGGTAGCGGTGCTGGAGATGGGAGCTTGGGCAAAGCACTGGCATGAGGAGAACTCATCTTTTTCATCTCCCCCCTCTCATCTCTAAGATCATTTCAGTAGCTGCTTCTCTCGCCTTCGCTTTTCTCTCCCCCCCCCGCCGCCCCCACTTGCCCTCTCATCCTCCCGACTGGTAGGGGCAGTGATTTTTTTCTGGGGGAGGACGCGGGGGGGGGAACGCATACCCCTAAAGATTTTGGGAATCTAAGTTTGGCCTCACTGAGGGGCAACATTTCAATATGATGAGTAGGAAAATGAGAGTACTGTACCCCTGAACATTTTTTTTAGGGGAGGAAAACTCTGGGTAGAGGGGTGAATAAGAGCAGCACTTTTTGCGGGGGAAAGAACTTGCCTGGCTCCTATTACATCCAGGCAGAAATCTCCCCAGCGAAGGTTTTCCTCATTGCTCCTCCCCCCCCAGACCAGGAAAATCTTCACCTGCTTTTAATGCCTACATGCTTGGCTGATATTGATACTGAAACAGAGGAGCAATATATATATATATATATATATATATATATATATATATATATATATTGAAAAAGGAGTTTTTTAAAAAAACCTAGAGGTTTTTTTTGTGGGCAATTTTTTCCTGTTCTTTCACTGCAAGTGTGTGAGTGAAGATTTGTTTGCATTTTAATCTAAGCAACTTCTGGTTATACATACAGTATAAGGGGTGGTAGTTGTTTTGCAGAATACAAGGGGGGAAGTGGCCTTCTGAGTAGGACTCACACTGATAGGTGATGGTCCAGAAAGAACCGTTTTCACATAATTGCAAGGTACCCCTAAGGGTCATCTAGACCAACCCCCGACGACTCAGGAATCTCAGCTAAATCATACATGATTTCAGCATCTTTCCAGGATTGTGGTGGCCACCGCAGGCTTAGAAGACTTTGCTTCAGTGGGCTGTTCAATGCCGTTTTTGTCTTATTTGGGCCAGCAGGATCACACAGTTAGAAGAGAAAGAAGATTCAGCGTGTAGAGCTGTGGAGATCAGTGGCGTAGCGTGGGGGGTGCAGGGGGGGCCGGCCGCACCGGGCACAACATCTGGGTGTTAGGGTTAGGGGGCGCAAATCCACGGGTTAGGGGGCGCAAATCCATGGGTTAGGGGGCGCAAATTACTTGCCTTGCCCCGGGTGCTGACAACCCACGCTATGCCACTGGTGGAGATGGCTCTTTTGGAGTGCAGGGGATTAGTCTGGGAGAAGAAGTGCTTCCCCTCAGATTCTGTGGGGCTAGGATGATCAAAGAAAACCCCAGCACCCAGAAATCAGGTTGTCCGCCTGTCCCTTCCTAAGGCATATGTCTGCGTCGGTGGCAATAGCTGGCAGGTCTTATTCCTAGCTCTTATCAACTGAACAACCCCCCCCCCTCTATAATTTTTTAAATATAATTTTATAAAATTAAAAGTTGAAGGTGCCTTTAGAATTCCTGCATGTGAGTTGGTTGAAGGGTACGGGAACGGCTTGGATAGTATGCATTTAGATGGAAAAATAACTCCAAAGTGACTTATTTGTAAAGCTACTTCGTGTGTACGAAAGCCAGTTCATTCTGCTCACTTAACTTGAGCTGTATGAAGTCTATATAAAGAGGTGCTTATAAATGACCTCCCCTATTTTTATAGCATTTCCCCCCTCCAGATTCTAGTATGGCGAGCTTAAGTGGGGGTTATAAGACTCAGGTGCCATTTTTGCATGTGTTGGGTCAAAGGTGTGAGGGGGGGGAGCAGAAACTCCTCAGCGAGGGGTGCGGAAACCCAGTTCTTCCTGCCACCAAAGAGAAGTGGGATTTCTTATCTCTTTCAGTTACTTTCATAATTCCTGGGATGATAGCCTTTTCCGTGCAGTGAAATCAAGATACAGTGAGATCTGATGGGAGTGTTTGTGTGTGCTGGGAACAGGACAGTAAATGAGCAATTTTGCAACAGGAAAGCCAGATGCTTTTGGAAGATTATTGGCATCTAATAGTTCTTTTATTTTGAAGCCAACGCATAACAAGGTTTGTCACTAGCTTATATAGATGAGGATTGGTCTTGTTATATTGCGTGGTTTGATAGTCAAAGCCTTACTGGCGATGCCTGTATGTGATGTGAGCTGAGAGAAAGGTTTCCTGACTATCACCCAGAAGAAAATGATTTGTCAAAACAAAACAAAACAAAACCTTCTTTATAGGTTTAATCCCACCCCCATGGAAAAGCCTAAATTGTGGTGTCTGCAACAAACTGCTTCAGTGTTCCCGTCAGCCATTCTCTCTCAGCAGGACATTTCCTTTCTGTGGCTACTGAGGGTGTTTAGCTTTCACTGCCCCCTGTTTCAAGACTGTCATTTTGCAAACCTCAGGGATATCTCCTCCACCCTACAGTTGCCCTTTTTTTTTTTTGGCTGCAATGCTGTTGGCACCGAACACATGAGTTTGCTGTTAGAATAAGTTATTGTAACACCTGAATACTTGTGCATGGGGTGTTAGCCTCAATAATTAGAATAGCTGTGTCTATAGTTATATTGATGTTTGATTGAACTGTTTGATCTGCCCTTTGTGGAATAATATTTCTGTGCTGAATGCTATGATCTGGATGACTGAATGGAGGATATGAGGCATTTCTAACACAAAGGCATTTTACCTTGCTCACACCCCCATGATCTGCACTGATATGGTAATGAGAGGCAGGTGGATTTGGGGCTTGGAAAATGTTCACAAGCATCTTACTTAGGAGAATGGTTGTGAAATCTGCTGGGAGTCCTTTCTTTGTGGGAGAAATCTCCTAAGCCAGGTCTCCATTGCTGATCATATAGAGAGATGGGATCAGTTCGGAAATAAACCCAAACTGTGTTTTGTGCTAATTACACTTTGCAACCTAAGGCCAAGGGACACGGGTGGCACTGTGGGTTAAACCACAGAGCCTAGGACTTGCCGATCAGAAGGTTGGCGGTTTGAATCCCCACGACAAGGTGAGCTCCCATTGCTCGGTCCCTGCTCCTGCCAACCTAGCAGTTCGAAAGCATGTCAAAGTGCAAGTAGATAAATAGGTACCGCTCCGGCGGGAAGGTAAACGGCGTTTCTGTGCGCTGCTCTGGTTTGCTGGAAGCGGCTTAGTCATGCTGGCCACATGACCCAGAAGCTGTACGCCAGCTCCCTCGGCCTATAGAGCGAGATGAGCGCCGCAACCCCAGAGTCGGCCGTGACTGGACCTAATGGTCATGGGTCCCTTTACATTTACATGGTTAAGATCTCCCCTATTTAGCACTTTTCTCTAGACATAGTGACCTATAGAGATGGATCAGTAGCATGGCTACAGTTTGCCAAAGCATATGTTACACCAAAGTGCATTTAACACATATTGTGGCTTTTTATTTGCTAGATGACCACAAACCACGGTTTGCCAATGCAGTGCCATGCCATATCATGGTTTCGCTTCCTCAACCATGGTGTGGCACGGTTTCTGAATTAAGTCCTAGACTGACAGAGTTTCCTGATGGGCAATTAGGTGTATTTGTAAATACAATATACTGTATGTGTGTGTTTTCAAAAAGTTGGCACTCCCAGAAAGATGGATTGAGGTAGGCAAAATATAGCTAGGAAGTGATTGTATTTATGCAGAAATCAGTTTATTTATGCAGAGATCAGTTGATGCTATAATTTTGCTCCGTGCAGCATGTTTTAGTGAGGGGCCTAGGTGTCTTTCTGCTTAGATGGAAAGCATGGGCTTGTTCCCTTAGGGAAACATAGTTTCTGACTGGAAAGTACTTGGTCAAAAAGCCCAGAGTTGTGTGGCACAGTGCTGACTGAAAATTTCAGCTCCAGGAGAGAGTCAGAGCTGCTGTGACAGACTGTTTTCCCAGATCCATCTTTTGGGACAGTGTATCTTGCAGCTCATAACTTTGAGATGTGTGGGGAGCCTTTTCAGTTATGCCCTCCTAATATTTCATTAGCATGGCAAAATGAAATTAACCCTAGTCACATCCTACAAAGTCAACATACGCGCTGCAGGAACGACTGACTTTGTGGAACTGAGCAGATTATTGGCTTGAAACTGCAGAGCCAAATTTGGAAGAGGATGGGGGGGGGGAAGGTTGGAAAATAACCAATGAATTATGCAGTCAGATACAGGATTGGTTCACCTTGTCTATTTGGCTGCTTCCGTTCACCCTCTGTTCTTGCCCTTTTAAGAGGGACATGGCATTAGAAGTGAACCAGAGTTTATTCGCTAATGGCCAGTTGGTACCATTTGGAAGTTTATTTGTAAACAAGCATTATTTGACAAATGCTTTGCACAGCAGGGGGTGCCTTGGCCAATTATGACCGAACAACACTGTCTCTGGAAGTGGCTGGCCTTGCAGAGAGCCAGCCACCATTCATTGCGACAATAGTCACTAATGTCCTTTTTCTAGGGTCCTTGGAAGTTCAGCTTCCTGAAGCGTAGCTGTACTCCTTCCAACATGTGGAATAGAACTGAGGATCACTTGAGCTGGTTCTGCAGGCTGATGGAAAAAGCTTAAACTACCCCCCCCTTATAACCAGTGTCAGGTTTTTTTTGGAAAAAAAAGAAGATTATGGACCCAATCAAGATTTCATTGATTTCAGCGAGTTGGCATATTCTTAACTCCCCCCCATTAAAATGAACGAGTCTTGAAACTATTAAAGAATCTTGCTGTATAATTCAAATAGACTTTTTTATTTTTATGAAGTTTAATTTTCCGGCAAAGATCTTTAATCGCTTGGCTTTGTAGGGGCACTGGTCTCCCCCCTCCCATCCCGCTTTTCTTTGAGAGCTAATAATTGGAATTTTCTGTGGCCTTGTAACAAATATTATATCGCTGTTACATCTCAGTGAATGTTAGAGGATTTGGTTCTGGATAGAGAGATTTCTAAAAGTTAACCTGCCTGCTCTTCAGAATTATGAGTGGATCAGCAGTGATACTTTAAAGCAGCTAAGTTGAAAAGCACTCGTCAAGATCTCCAGAAAGCAATGCAAGGCTGAAATAGGTTTTTGATTAGCACTCTAATGACATCACTGCTATACTTTACTGGTCAAGACCTAGCTCTTTTTTTTAATAGGTACTTGATGCTCAGTTGTGCTGCTAAGGCAGGCACCCCCAAACTCAGCCCTCCAGATGTTTTGGAACTACAACTCCCATCATCCTTAGCTAACAGGACCGGTGGTCAGGGATGATGGGAATTGTAGTCCCAGAACATCTGGGGGGCCGAGTTTGGTGATGCCTGTGCTAAGGGTATTACGGTTTTAGCTCAGCACTGTTTGTTTAATTGCATGTATTGTAACTTGTAGGCTACAATCCTGCACTCACTTACTTGGGAGGAAGTCCTTTGGAACTCAGTGAATTCCCCACTCCCGGTAGCCACATATAGGGTTGCACTGTTAGCGTGCCATTTTATGTACACCAAATAGCATGTACAAGCAGCACCTGAAAGCAATACAGTCTTGAAATATTATAAATAGTAAATAATAAGCGCCGTCTCCAAGAAGCTCTGTTTCAGGTATTGCTTTGCCAAGTAGTTTTCATTCCCTTTCTTCAAAAAATAAATAATAATAATAAAAAGGCAGGTGTGGGGATCAAGCTGTTACTTGAACTTCAGATGAAGAATTGTGCTGTAAATGTACATACAGGTGTTTTCATAGTGATGTATCTCAGCGCTCAAGGGAGATGTTCTATCATAGTGGCTCCATTTATGGTTCAGACCGAGCAATGGTTCTCAAAGGGTGTGGCAAGCGTGGCAGGAAGATTCAAAGACAATCAAAGAAACAATCAAAGAAACAGTGTAATATAGTCCAGCTCAGTTTCAAAATAACTTTTGTTTTGACGCACAACCGGAAACAGTATCAATACCTCTCTTCAAGAGCATTGGCTATTCTTCTACAGTTCTCCACAACAAATTGTTGTGAACAGGGATTTTCAACTCAGACAAATAAGAAAGATCAGAAAAGAGAAAGGCTTCTTTGTGTTGATGAGGAGAGGAGAGTTTGCTTGTCTCAAATTAGGCCCAATATCAATGAGATTACAGTGGTACCTCGGGTTAAGAACTTAATTCGTTCTGGAGGTCTGTTCTTAACCTGAAACTGTTCTTAACCTGAGGTACCATTTTAGCTAATGGGGCCTCCCGCTGCCACCGCCACGCGATTTCTGTTCTCATCCTGAAGCAAAGTTCTTAACCCGAGGTACTATTTCTGGGTTAGTGGAGTCTGTAACCTGAAGCGTCTGTAACCTGAAATGTCTGTAACCCGAGGTACAACTGTACTGGGGAAAAGCAAGCTCACACCACTCATTGAATTTGTATACATACTTAAAGTATATATGTAAGAGGCTCATTTATCATTATATTTTGGGAATGATTTATGTTCATATGCAGCTGCATTGTTTTATACTTTCTGATTATATTATAAAATAGCTCTGTTCTGTGTTATAAATCAAGCACTAGAAGCAACTAGAAGTTGTTTTTTGTTTGTTTTCCAATGTATTTTTTTAATCATTTTTTTAAAAAAAACCTGGTGTGGCGAGAGCAAGTTTTTATTCTGTGTGGCCCAGAGGGAAAAAAAGATTAGAGAATTCACTGGTTTAGAGAGAATCAGAAACAATGTGTGTTTGTTGCATCCCGGCTCTCCTTTGCAGTTTCCCTTCTCTATTTCCTGTTTAGCATTTACCATACTTTATCACGACAACTATGGCAGCTTTGGAGAGGTGATTTTTCTCAGAACTGACCTCGTCTGAAGAGGTGTGCATGCACACAAAAGCTTATACCCAGAACAAACTTAGTTGGCCTCTAAGGTGCTACTGGAATTTTTTTTTTTTTAATTTATTTTGACTTGTCAGGGAGAGATAGAGTTAAACATTGTCTCCTCACCTCCAGGATCCTGGAGCCCTTTAAGGCTTCTCCATGGTTGCTATTAACATAACAAAAATGTGCATGTTAATTGCATTCCTGCAATTAATGCCCCATCTAGTTTGGCCTTTAGTCAAGGTTGTAAAGTTGCAATTGAACTTGTTCTTGTTTTGTCCTTTTCTGGGAAAGGAAACCATGGAGATGCGCAGAGTAAATACAATCCCTACATAGTTTGGATCTTCCTTAGTGCTATCTTTTAGTCTCCAGTTGACAAAAGAGGGAGCACTAGAATACAAGATTATGTTTTCTTCATGTTTTCCCCTCTAATGAATACCCAGTGTGGAGGCTAAGAAGATTGGAAGACAATAAAATTCAGGGGGGGGGGAATTGCACTTAATGTAGCTTACCCCATAAGTATTATTTCTCTTTTCCCACTGTTAGCTATATATATGTAGCATATATATAGCATGTACATATATATGTAGCAACAAAATAATTTGCTGGTTATTATTTTGAAACTGCCATCTGAGCACAACCACAAGAAAGTAAGCCATGAAACTCAGTGGGATTCTCTCAGTAAATGTGTTTAGGGTTGAGAGTTGTTGTTTTTTAAATAAAAGAAATCTAAGATTGAAATGTATGTTAATCAGGCAACTTGTAGGAGAAATAACTGCTGACACCAGCATCCTTTTAAAAAACTAATAAGTGTGTGTGAGAGAGATAAAAGTGATTCCCAGATATAATTATACAGTGTAAATTTGGAGAAATTAAATCTAAAGCTGATGAACCTAATTGTCTTGATGATTTGAGAAGAGCAGGCGCTCATATTAAGTCACTTGTTCCCACATTCTTAGAATGTGGGTTTTACGTTTTATATGCATGATTTAAAGGGAAGGAAGGTGGAAAGACCAACAGAGTTTGTGAGTTGGAGCCATGCTAGGGACATCCTGCTGAGAATTGACTTGCATGGAGAGTGTGCTGTCATGATAGACACGGCATTATTCCATCAATCATGCATGTTGTTACATCAATGCATTAAATTAATTAGGTGCGTCCATATGCGAAGTCCCTATAAGTAGACTACAAATCTGCTTTAACCTTCTGTCAGTAAGGTCAAATGTATTCTGTTGGCACATCATGCAATTTCTTACAAACTGGATAAACTTGATTTCTTTCTTACTTTTTAAAAATTGATTCCCCCCCCCCATCTTAAATACTGTAGTAGTTGGAATACTAAGTAATCTGAATATAAGCATGCTAAAACAATTGTTTTTTTAATTATGGTGCTGGAAGAGACTCTTGAGAATCCCATGGACTGCAAGAAGATCAAACCTCTCCATTCTTAAGGAAATCAGCCCTGAGTGCTCACTGGAAGGACAGATCGTGAAGCTGAGGCTCCAATACTTTGGCCACCTCATGAGAAGAGAAGACTCCCTGGAAAAGACCCTGATGTTGGGAAAGATGGAGGGCACAAGGAGAAGGGGACGAGGGAGGACAAGATCGTTGGGCAGTGTTCTCGAAGCTACCAGCATGAGTTTGACCAAACTGTGGGAGGCAGTGGAAGACAGGAGTGCCTGGCGTGCTCTGGTCCAGGGGGTCACGAAGAGTCGGGCACAACTAAATGACTAAACAGCAACAAAACAAATTTGATCATTTCTTAAATATGAATATTTATCCAATGCTTTCCCAATGCAGCTATTTCATATGTACCTGATGAAAATAAAATGCTCTGTTTTATCCAGTAACTGTCTCGGCTTGCTTTAAGCTTCACATGAGTCAACAATGTGATGCAGCAGCAAAAAAAGCGAATGCAATTCTAGGCTGCTTCAGCAGAAGTCTAGTGTCCAGAACAAGGGAAGTAATAGTCTCACTCTATTCTGCCTTGGTCAGACCACACCTGGAATACTGGGCCCAGTTCTGCAGGCCACAGTTTAAGGATATGGACAAGCTGGAATATGTGCAGAGGAGGGTAGCCCAAATGATCAAGGGTCTGGAAACCAAGCCTTATGAGGAACAGTTGAGCAAATTGAGTATGTTTAGCCTGGATAAGAGGAGACTGAGAGCAGATATGATAACCATCTTCAAATATCTCATGGGCTGTCACCTGGAAGAAGGAGCAAGCTTGTTTTCTCTTGCCCCGGAGGGTAGGGCCCAAACCAATGGAGTCAAGATAAAAAAATTCCTTCCAGTAGCACCTTAAAGACCAACTAAGTTAGTTCTTGGTATGAGCTTTCGTGTGCATGCACACTTCTTCAGATACACTGAAACAGAAGTTGCCAGATCCTTCTATATAGTGAGAAGGTGGGGAGGGGTATTACTCAGAAGGGTGGTGGGAATGGGAGATTGGCAGATAGCTGAGATGAGCCTGTTGACAACTCTTAACGACTGCAATAGGTCTTACAGGAAAAGGCAAGGGGTGAGAAGGTGAAAAATGGCTTAGTCATGTATAATGAGATAAGAATCCAATGTCTTTGTTCATAACAGGTCTCTCCATGGTTTTAAGTTTGGTAATGAGTTGCAATTCAGCAGCTTCTCTTTCCAGTCTATTTCTGAAATTCCTTTGTAGTAAAACAGCTACTTTGAGATCTTGTATAGAATGTCCTGGGAGATTGAAGTGTTCTCCTACTGGTTTCTCTGTTTTGTGATTCTTGATGTCAGATTTATGTCCGTTTATTCTTTGGCGTAAGGTTTGGCCTGTTTGTCCAATATAGAGAGCTGAAGGACACTGTTGGCATTTGATGGCATACACTATGTTAGACGATGAGCAATTAAATAGTCCCGAGATGGTATGTGTGATGTTGTTGGGGCCAGTAATGGTGTTGTCCGGGTGTATGTGGCAGCAAAGTTGGCATCTGGGTTTATTGCAGGCTCTGGTGCCAGTGTCTGTGGAGTCAAGTTACAAGAAAGGTGATTCTGGCTAAACATCAGAAAGAACTTTTTGATGGTAAGAGCTGTTTGACAGTGGAATGGATTTCCCTGGAAGGTGGTGTCCTCTTCTTCCTTAGAAGTTTTGAAGCAGAGGTTGGATGGCCAATGGTCATGTATGATCTAGTTGAGATTCCTGCATTTCAGAGGATTGGACTAGATAACTTACCAACTCTACAATTCTGTGAAACTTTGGTCAAAGCCTTCTACAACAGCATGTTCCAGGTTTCCCTCAACTTTTATTAGGTTTGAATTACTGCACAATTTGGATTGTTGTGTGATGTTTTGGGGCACAGCCCCTGAAGGTAGTGAAAATGGAAGTGTGTAATCTGAGAGCCTTTGGTTTCAATTCCACTCCGTCCTGTCTGAATAACAGCGAGGGCTGAAAAATCATGCATATAAGATACTGGGGCCAAAGTGAGCCTGTAAATTGCTGCTTTCATTTTTAGCTGCTCTTTATGTCTATAGGTACATAGCATAGAACCCATTTGTGGGAAAGAAGTCTAAACAACTACCTGATAAACAACTACCTGACATTCAGAAGACATCTTAAGGCAGCCCTGTTCAGGGAAGTTTTTAACGTGTGATATTTTAGTGTATTTTTGGTTTCTATGGAAGCCGCCCAGAGTGGCTGGGGAGGCCCAGGCAGATGGGCAGGGTATAAATAAATTATTATTATTATTATTATTATTATTATTATTATTATTACTAAAGGGTTAAAATATAAGACTAATATGCCTGTTACGAAAATAAACGTGTTACCCACTATCACTAGAAACCTGAATTTTAAAAATATTTTTTTCCTGTTAGAACCTTGTGTGTGTGTCTCCCACCCTCTATAGCTATTTATGGAGTTCTTACTGAGTTCTTACTAAGTAATCCTGCCTTTGGGGTCATTTTGCTTCCAGTTGCTTCCGCAAATGTTTCCAAGCAAACCTACCCTTTCACCGTAGCATTTTGCCAAGGCCTAATGATCACTCTCCATCAAGGACCCTTCAAGGAGCCCTGTTCTCTGTTTACAGAAAAATCTTTACAAAAGGCGTTTGTGGCTGTCTTTATGCATCCTTGTAATCAGCCACTTCACAGTCGTGCAAATGTAGATGTATGTATTTTATATGTATATATACAGTGGTACCTCGGGTTAAGAACTTAATTTGTTCTGGAGGTCCGTTCTTAACCTGAAACTGTTCTTAACCTGAAGTACCACTTTAGCTAATGGGGCCTCCTGCTGCCACCACACGATTTCAGTTCTCATCCTGAAGCAAAGTTCCTAACCCAAGGTACTATTTCTGGGTTAGCGGAGTCTGTAACCTGAAGCGTCTGTAACCTGAAGCGTCTGTAACCCGATGTACCACTATATACCGTATATATTCAGGGGCACAGTATCATTGGATTCCTTTACAAGGAAAAAGTTCAGATTCGATGACCAGCTTCAATGCCAAACTGTAGCAGTAAAAAGCGAGCTTGCTTCTGTGTGTGTGACCTGTGGGTTATGTTTTCTAAGATTTTCCCACAACCCTTTGTGCTGGTCAGACCAAAGGTCTACATCAGGGGCCAGCAAACTTTTTCAGCAGGGGGCCGGTCCACTGTCCCTCAGACTATGTGCTGAGCTGGACTATATTTTGAGAGGGAAAGCAAATGAACGAATTCCTATGACCCACAAATAACCCAGAGATGCATTTGAAATAAAAGCACACATTCTGTTCATTTAAAAACACCAGGCAGGCCCCACAAATAACCCAGAGATGCATTTTAAATAAAAGAACACATTCTACTCATGCAGTGGCGTAGCGTGGGGGGTGCCAGGGGTACCGGCCACACCGGGCGCAACATTTGGGGGGGCGCGTTTGGCCGGCCCTCCTCGAGGAAGCAGGAACCCCACTGTCCTCGGACCTCCTCCGAAGGCTGGCGGTGGGGCGGAGAGACCTCCTCCCGCCGCCAGGCTTCGGATGGCTGTCCTGAAGACTTGTGGTGGGAGCAGTGGCGTAGCGTGGGGGGTGGAGGGGGGGCCTGCCGCACCTGGCGCAACATCTGGGGGGGGGCGCGGAAGAGACTCGAGTGCTAAAATCCACGGGTTAGGGGGCGCAAATTACTTGTCTTGCCCCGGGTGCTGAGAACCCACGCTACGCCACTGTACTCATGTAAAAACATGCTGATTCCCGGATTGTCCGCGGGCCGGATTTAGAAGGTGATTGGTTTGCCTACCCATTGTCTACATAGTCCGTCATTCTGTTCTCACAGTGGCCAACCAATTATCTGTGGGAAGTCCACAACAGCACATGAGTGCCATACCACTTTCTCACTCTTTCTCCCCATCAAGTGCTGTTCAGAGGCATCTTTTTTCTGACCCTGGAGGTCAGAAAGCCATCACTTCTAATAGTCCTTGATAGCCTTATCCTTCCTGAGCTTCTGCAGTGCTTCACAATGTTTTCTTAGTTTAATTTGCCCTATGATGCATGTTGCAGTCTTAAAACTGCTTGCCTTTTTAACTTTAGTATTTACATTAGTTTAGTTCGGTGGTTCTCAAAGGGTGTGGCAGGAGAGGATGGCAAGCGTTGCGGGAAGATTCAAGGACAAAGAAAACATTTAAACATTTTAGTATAGCGTAGCATGGCATCTAAATAATGTTTTAAATGGAAGATCCAAAAAGAGAAAGGCTTCCTTGTTTGGATGAGGAGAGTTTGTTTGTCTCAAATTAGACCTAAAATAAATGAGATAGCCCAGAAAAAGCAAGCGCATACCTCTCGTTAGGTTTGTGAACTTACTTAAGGTACATTCAGGTGGCAGCCATTTTAACTGGGTCCTTTTGGACCTGGGAGAAGGCAGAGTGGGGCAGAATGGGGCAGGGTGTGCTTATACACTTATACACTGACGCATGCAGGGGCCGGGAATGGAACATCCATGCAAAATGATATCTTATTGTATGTAAGAGGCTCATTCATCATTAGTGACAATTTCCAGGGTTTGTGGCTGGATTCTGCAGAATAGCCTTGCAGAATCAGTGTGTAAGACCTTTTCAAAGACGCGGCACGCCTTTGTTTTCCCAGGTGACACGATTCCTCAAGAGAAAGAGGAAGGAAACGGTGAGCTTTAGGAAAGTGAACAATTGTTTCCATTGCATGGATGGAACTTTCAGCATTTTCCATGTGCTGTAATTGTGACTTCTACCAAGGCGTCGTCTCTTGGGGGAAAGGGCTTCTGTAAAGCTTCCTTTTGCTTTGCACAAAGGCCCTAATCTGTTCCAGGCAAGAGAGCACCTTGGTTACAAACGGCATGTGCTCATTTGTAAGAGAGAGGGAGATGAGCCAGTGTGGTGTAGTGGTTAAGAGCGGTGGACTCGTAATCTGGTGAACCAGGTTCAATTCCCCGCTCCTCCACATGCAGCTGCTGGGTGACCTTGGGCTAGTCACACTTCGCTGAAGTCTCTCAGCCCCACTCACCTCACAGATGTTTGTTGTGGGGGAGGAAGGAAAAGGAGAATGTTAGCTGCTTTGAGACTCCTTCGGGTAGTGATACAGTGGGATATCAAATCCAAACTCCTTCTCCTCCTCTTTTTCTTCTTCTTCCCTCCACAAATGCAAGAACAGGTCACTTCAACCAGGGCACAAATTGACTTAAGTGATAACCTTGTTTGCACTTCTGAAATAAAACTTCTGAATTAAGTGAATTGGTATATTTTGGCTTGCATTGTTTGTTTTCAGGGTTTCTATAGTAGCAGGAGTTTTTCTTGGAAGGATGGGATTTGTACAGAGAAAAGAAGGCTAGGCTTGAAGGTTAGTCTAGTTGACCAGGGCAGGGGTGGAGGGCGGTGGCTACGGGTCGCCCCAGGTGTCACCACTGAGGGGGGTGACAAAATGCCGGCCGGCACTCACCACGGGGCCTGCAGTGAGTCAGAGCTTGGGTGCGCGCAGGCTCTGCGCTGCCCAAACGGTCCACCCCCTGCCTCTCCCCCAGCTGTAGGGCGGCTGATTGGGAGGAGACAGGCAGACTCTGGAGGCCCACAGTGGGCCCTGCCCCTATGGGCAGCTCGCCTCGCCCTTGCCCTGCCCCTATGTGCGGCCCGCCCCTTGGCGCATCACCCCAGGGGCCCAAGCGGCTTCCTCCGCTGCTGAACCAGGGTGCTAATTCTATAGCTTTAGCCCTGAGAGAAGGATGGGGAAATGGCGGAGGAACTGAGGTCTCCTCTCAAACAAACTATGCATAGCCTTTTTCGGATTTCAGAACCTTATCAGAAGTTCCTAGAATCATAGAATTGCAGGGATGGAAGGGAACGTGAAGGTTCATCTCGTCTAAGTTGTTAATGTACAGTGGTACCTTGGGTTACAGACGCTTCAGGTTACATACGCTTCAGGTTGCAGACTCCGCCAACCCAGAAATAGTACCTCGGGTTAAGACCTTTGCTTCAGGATGAAAACAGAAATCGCGCGGTGGCAGCGGGAGGCCCCATTAGCTAAAGTGGTGCTTCAGGTTAAGAACAGTTTCAGGTTAAGAACGGACCTCCAGAACAAATTAAGTTCCTAAAACTGCAGTTCAAAATATCAACCTTACTTTGACCCATTCTCTTCCATTTTATTTTAAAACGCAGGTGTTAATGAAATTAAATGGAAATAAAGGTAATTAATGCAATTTTGGGTACTGATTTTTGTTGTTATTACATCATCTGCATTACCATGGATAATTACCATGGGTACCACAGTTAAAAGAATTGCTTTATTCAAGACTGGAAAACAAAGAAAAATACTTGCACAAATGCAGTTCAAATTTTGTACCCTAAAAAGCTGTTCCTTTTTTGCTGGAGCTCTGAAGAGGAACATTTCTGTTGGAACAGGGGATTCTCACCACTGCATTTTTTATATATTTTTTGAGGGACCTCACTTGTTAAATTTGAAGGTCTTGCTGAAAGGTTAGGATAGCTCAAATTTCTTTAACTGAAGCAACAGAAGAATTCAGGCAGTTTTGTTGCCTGTAGTTGAGTTTTTTCTGTGTCACTCTCTTCTCTCCCACCTTATCTAGTTTAATAGTATGCATGACATATTTTGTTAATTGCATTCTTTTAAAAATGCATATCGGGGTATTGGATTACCCAAACTTCTAGGAAAATGCTTTTCTAGTAGAATTGCATCCATTTCAAAATGCAGAGGAGTTCTTTTCTCTCTCCGACGCCCTCCTTACCCAATTAGGTATTGATTAGTGAGGCTGGGTCAAAGTTGCAAAATGGCACAATGTAGCTTGCTGTCTGTTGCCACAACAGGAAAGCTCTTCCTTTTCTATGTGCTTGAGCCTTTGTTCTGGTGGCCTCCTACATGCATAAACAGTGTTAGCATCATATCATAAGTGCCTGTTCTTCCTCACCTGGTCTTAAAGGGATAGTTGCTCTTTAATACAGAAGCTATAGGGCCGAGCCAAAATGCAGGCCTTCTTTTCAGGGAGCCTTTTGCCCTCTGCCCAAATTTTCCCAATTTAGCAATTGTGTATGTGTGCTTAAAGAGGTGAAAATTTTGACCTCCTTTTCAAAATGTAGGCAGTCCATAGCCCAAGCCTTCAGTTCTGCTCTAGACCTTGGCATGTATCTGGTGACATCAGGCACACATGAGGCCCTACAAGTCTTTGTGCGTCTCCAGTGACAGGGGTGGGTACTTGGAGCAGGTCAGCAATAATTCACATGGCTTCAGTGAAGTTAACAGCCCAGGAGGCCAGGCCTAGAGAGCACAGCAACTCCTCCTGGAAGATCTTGCCCCAATGAGGCAGCTGTGGGGACTTGAAGGTCCTTGCTTTCCCACAGCTCCCTAAGTCTCCTTCTCCCCATGGTTCCTTCCCAAGCAATCTGATTCTCCACATCATCTTTGCTCCACCGTCTCCATACCTCTTCAGGTTGTGGGGGACCAGGGGAGAGTAACTTGTAGCAGAAGGGAGACCCCCTGGCTTCTTCAGCAGCTTGCCTAATCTCTGCCTCTTGGCCTCCGCTTCTACCTCTGCCTCTGGAGTTCTGTCTGCCACAGACTCTTCCTGCTCACTCAACCCTGTTGCCTCTTTTGACACCTCCTCCTCCCAGTCTGCTCCCTTTTCTTCCTCTGACCATTCATCCTCATCCCACCACCAATCTTCTGGTTTTGAGCCTTTTCACTTGGGGGTTCCCTAGCTGGTACCACCCTCCACTCCTCTACACCCAGCCAGTCCATGGCCAGATGTGAATCTAGGTCCTCATCTGCACCCATCTTTTGTGTACCAGGTTCCAGTTGGCAGGACCCAGTTCACCTCTGGAGATGTGCAGACTTCGTGGAAGCTTGAAGGCTCCCTTGCATGTCTAGCTTGGCTGGGCATCATAGAACTGAACCAGTATCAAGTGAGCTTACAGCTTGGTGCAGAAATAGACTTTGCCCCAGACCTGGGAGGCTTTTCACTTTTTCAAACAGAGAGCAGCATCTTTAGCATCCTGCAACTGCTGCTTGTTAAGGAAGGAGTATGTTGGTCCCCTCCAAGAGAGAATTGTTTCTCGTTTCATTTTGGGAGCTCATTCCATTGTACACATGTTCTTCTTCTGATGGTGTGTTGAGCATAAAGGCTATTTATAACCAATTTCCTTCCATAGCTGGGTTTCTGTAGCACCTAAATAGATTCATCCTAGTATAAAATCTCCTTTTCTTTCATGCAAATAATTAATAAAGTATTTGCTTCGTACAGTGGCGTTTTGATTTCTTGTGGGGGTTTCACCTGTCTTTTGCGTTTTGATTTCCTAGATCACTGAATCCGTCTCTTGGTTTCAGGAGTGGTTTGGATTTACAGCTTTGCAGAATTACTTAACACAACAGGGAGAACAGCAGGGAAACAAGTAATTGCTGTGGAGCAATGAAATCAATAAGGATTTACGAGGGGAGAAAAGTTTTGACTTCTAATGATGAAGGGGCTTGAACGCTTTGGTAGAGTCGAGAGGTCTGGGCAAGATGGTCTTCTGGGACAGCACTGGAGCTCTGTTGTCAACCTCAACTTGGGCTTCTAGCCAGAGCAGGTACTTGCTGCATGAACACTTCACTGCAGGGGAAGCCAAAATGATTCCTTGCAGATGTTGCTGCAGCTGTCAGCATCCCTGACCATTCGCCATGCAGGTGGGGGCTGATGAGAGCTGAATAACAAAGACTATACCCCAGGCTTCCTCAAACTCAGCCCTTCAGATGTTTTTGGCCTACAACTCCCATGATCCCTAGCTAGTAGGACCAGTGGTCAGGGTTGATGGGAATTGTAGCCTCAAAACATCTGGAGGGCTGAGTTTGAGGAAGCCTGCTATACCCACTTAATGGGTTTGCTACTATGCTGTAATGTGTTCTTCCTTGCTGGTTGAGTCTCGGATTGCCTGCCATGACTGGGAGAGAGGGCAAAGGGTACCTGTTATCTCTGGAAACAGAATATGCCCAGGCTGATGGCTAGATGTGAGTGAGGATGAGTAATAGAATTGTTGCGAGCAGTATGCTGATGACCAGGGCTCTACTTCTCCTTTACATCTGCAGGGATGGCAGTGGATGTGCTGGACCATTGTCTTGTCTCGGTAATGGACCAGATGAGAGCCAACAAACTTGAAACTCAATCCAGATAAGACAGAGGCACTGTTAGTGAGCTGGGTGGGTGGGAGGTGGCCTGCTCTTGATGAGGTTACACTGTTTCTGAAGGAGCAGGTACACAGTTTGGGGATACTTCTGGGTCCATATCTGACACTTGAGGCTCAGGTGGCACAGAGTGACTTCCATCAGCTTTGGCTCATGGCCCATCTGTGCCCCTTTCTGGACAGGGATAACCTGTCCTCTGTGCTCTGGTAATCACTAGGTTAGATTACTGCAATGCGTTATACATAGGTCTGCCTCTGAAGACAGTCTGGAATCTTCAGCTAATGTGGAATTCAGCAGCTGGGTTGCTCATCAGGGCAAGATGGCTTGAGCATATTACACCGAACCCTGGCCCTGACTGAACTGGCTGCTGATTAGTTTCTGGATCCAATTCAAAATGCTTGTTTTGACTTGTAAAGCTTTAAATGACTCAGGACTGCAATACCCCAAGGACCGCCTCTCACTATACAAACCTACCTGGACTCTGCAGTCACCATCTGAGGACCTTCTTTGTGAGCCCCGTCCATGAGAAGTCCGGAGGGTGACAACATGAAAATGGGACTTTTCAGTGGTGGCTCCCAATTTGTGGAATCCTCTCCCATGAGAGGCTGTCTTTCGAGCTGCCTTTCAGCCTTTTCCCATGCTCCAACGGTCATCAGGAGTCAGTTTTATGCTCTTTCATGATTTTTTAAAATAAAAAAATATTCAATGATCATTTCATATTGTTTGTTGCAGAATGATTGTTCCAAGGTACCTGCTTCATGACCCCTTTTCTTTCATACTCAGCAAATCAGTACATTGCAAAACCAGATTTGGAGGTGGTTGTAGCCGAGTCGTCCTTTATTGCTAGCATGCTGGCTTGAGGACTGGTCCATTTTGGCTAAATGTGAGAGAATCAAGCTTTCATTGTTATGAATTTGGTGCTCTGTCTGTTTCGTTCACTAATTTTCTGCAAACATACGCCATTTAGCTATGTTGCAAAACTGAACCTAGTGGGTTTTTTTCATGTTTTAATTAATGTATGCAAAATAACTTTGTGCTATCAAACATTCCATCTAATTATATTCATTACTTGCTTCTCCAGGACAGGTTTTAATTAGTTATACAACAATGTAGATCAATACTCATCGTGCACCCATTGCAATTTGCAAAGCGTATGCACTTTCCTGGATGACTTAATTATTGTAACTGTAGCAGAGAGATTTCCTCTAGCTATGTTGTCTTTTTGCCCAAGTCTTCCTTTGTTCTTAAAAATAATAATAATACCGTCTTTATAAGAATATGCTCAAATACACCCATGTGCCTCTCAATTATCTCACTGTACGCAAAGAACTTCTGGTGGTTTTTGCTCACTTCTGGGTTCCTGCAACAGTCGTATTGGCCACTTTGTGCCGCAGATTTCTTAAGGTCCAAATGAGGAAATGAAAGTTTGTTTCCCATGATCCATTTAAAAAATGGAAACAGAGCCTTGGAGTCAGCATTGGAAGAGTGGCAGAGAGGGAGACCCTATAGCCACTGGTGGAGGAACGTGGGGCAGGACGGGGGGAGCGCACCGCTCCTGGCACCATCAGGGAGGGGAGTACCATCACGGCTGCCCCCCTGGACACACACCGCCCCACCCCAGGGACGCACACCATGCCCCCACCTGCTCTCCTTCCCCGGTGCTGGAGCATGCAGCTTTGCCACTGCCTATAGCTCCCTCTACTGTGTGCAGGACTTTTTTTAAAGGAAACAACAAACAACAGCCTTGAAAGGTAGCAGTTGGAAGCAAGAGAGCAGTGGGAGGGGCCCTTTCCTTTCCAGACTTTAAGGGTGGTGAAAAATGCCCAACCCGGTACAGTGGTACCTTGCAAGACGAATGCCTCGCAAGACGAAAGAGTTTTCCGTTTTTTGAGTCGTTCCGCAAGACGAATTTCCCTATGGGCTTGCTTCGCAAGACGAAACGTCTTGCGAGTTCTTGAGAGTTTGTTTCCTTTTTCTTAAAGCCCCTAAGCCTCTAAGCCGTTAATAGCCGCTAAGCTGTTAATAGCCGCTAATAGCCGTGCTTCGCAAGACGAAAAAACCGCAAGACGAAGAGACTCGCGGAACGGATTAATTTCGTCTTGCGAGGCACCACTGTAATACAGAGTTTGGCCCTTGGACCTCTTAGCTTAGTGCAGTGATGCCTTATCCATTGCCCTTTGGTTCTTGTCTAACCCCAACCCTCACCACCACCAGCCAGAACTGCCAAGGAGTCATAGTCTAGCAATCTCTTGAGGGCCAAACATAAGTAAAAGGGGAATTTTTGTATATAAGCTTATTATTATTTTTTGTATAAGTATATAAGCTATCACCACCTTCCCCAGACCTCCTCCTCTCCTCTTATTGTTTTGCTGTACATTTGCTCGCTAACTCTTCAGAGCAAGGCTTTCTAGGCAGGAGAGTGTATGCCATCATCCCTAGATAACAGGACCAGGGTCAGGGATGATGGGAATTGTAGTCTCAAAACATCTGGAGGGCAGAGTTTGCCTATGCCTGGTGTATGGGATGTCACACAGTGCCTTTAAAAATAAATAAATCTCTAACTACGTCTAGACTTCAAAATATTTTTTAAGGGAAATTCTATCCGTGAAGGCACTTTCCTGGTCTACTTCAGCCACAATGTCTTGCTCTAGGGAAGTATTCAAAATATATATATATATATATATATGCTTTCGTAGATT
The DNA here is from genome assembly GCF_965113315.1 of Podarcis vaucheri. Taxonomy (NCBI): domain Eukaryota; kingdom Metazoa; phylum Chordata; class Lepidosauria; order Squamata; family Lacertidae; genus Podarcis; species Podarcis vaucheri. The sequence continues at coordinate 52,141,342 of NC_138751.1, read as the reverse complement.
TTCACGGGTACAGGAATGCAGGTTTTGGTGTCTTCGGGTGTCTTCCCGTGTAAGAGTCGGGGTGTCTGTGCGACGTTTCGACGAGGTCTCACTCGTCATCTTCAGGCTGGTGCTTTCGGCTTCTTGTTACTGGAACAGAGCAGAATCTGGTGTTTGAGTTCCTATAAATACTGTTGAGGGGTGTGGTGTATAGCCTCCAACGTTCTGGGCAGAGAGGAAGTTCCTAGATTAGTGTGCCTCTTCTTCTTTTGTTCCTTAATTACTTGAGGGATATCTTGAGTGATTTCATGAGTGATATTCTGAATATATATATGCTTTCGTAGATTTTCACGGGTACAGGAATGCAGGTTTTGGTGTCTTCGGGTGTCTTCCCGTGTAAGAGTCGGGGTGTCTGGGCGACGTTTCGACGAGGTCTCACTCGTCATCTTCAGGCTGGTGCTTTCGGCTTCTTGTTACTGGAACAAGAAGCCGAAAGCACCAGCCTGAAGATGACGAGTGAGACCTCGTCGAAACGTCGCCCAGACACCCCGACTCTTACACGGGAAGACACCCGAAGACACCAAAACCTGCATATATATATATATATATATATATATATATATATATTGGGGGGGAGGGATTGCTCTAAAGAGCCCCACACCGGTAAGGAGTCTCACCTGGTGGGTGGGCAGGCAGCAGCTTATGAGAAGAAAGTAGGGATGCGGGTGGTGCTTAGGTCTAAACCACTGAGCCTCTTGGCCTTGTCGATCGGAAGGTCAGCAGTTCAGATCCATGTGGCGGAGTCAGCTCCCGTTGCTCTGGTCCAGCTCCTGCCAACCTAGCAGTTCAAATGCATACCAGTGCAAGTAGATAAATAGGTACTGCTCTGGTGGGAAGGTAAACGGCATTTCCATGCGCTCTGGCACTCATCACAGTGTCCCGCTGCACCAGAAGCGGTTTAGTGCTGCTGGCCACATGACCCAGAAAGCTGTCTGTGGACAAACGCCGGCTCCCTTAGCCTGAAAGTGAGATGGGCGCCGTACCCCATAGTCACCATTGACTGGACTTCTGTCCAGGGGTCCTTTACCTTTTTTTTTTGAATGGGAAGAAACCAGGAGTCCAGGGGTGCTAATTTTCCCTTTCCTCCCACACTTCATGATGCAATTGCATTGCGAAAGGGCCGGCTCTGTATGGAAGATTATTCAGCTATGTGAGAAGCAGCTTAGTTCAGAAGTGGGCATGGGTCATTTTTCCCAAACAGATGCTCACTGACATACAAAGGTCTGGTGAGTGTGTGTGTGTCCTCATGTGATGTTAGCGTGTTTTAGGTGCTTCCTGATAAAGATATTGGCTGCTTGCTGCCCTGGTGCCAGAAGGAAAAAATGAGCAGACCTGAACAATGTGCAGCATAGTTGTCTTGTTGCCATTTGCTGAATAATTTTTTTGTTTGTTTAAAAAAAGCAGAACCTCAAATGAACCTACTGAATTTCTTAGAGTAGTGCAGCATAGTGACTTGCTTGCAGATTGCCTCTTAGTGGGAAGTCTCCCTGAGAAGAACGGTTTCTAATTCTGATTACACCACGGGCAATTTCACTTTGTTTACAGCAGAAGGGTCCTGATTGGGCATGCTTCATAACTCCACAATAACTGGATCTGATTTGGTTTTTTAGTGCGAAGAAGGGCCATAGCTTGTTGATAGAGCATATGCTTTGCATGTGGCAGTTCTCAGCTTCCAGCCTAGGCATCTCCAGGAACGAACAATATAGGCAGCTATCTAATCCTGGAGAAGAACCATTGTCAATCACAGTAGACATCACTGAGCTGAGATGGAACAATAGCCTGCCTTGGATTAATGCAGTTCTTATGTAACTTTAATAACAGAATTATCAATAAAGTAAAGATGGGGTTGGTGTAGTTTCAAACAATATCTGCAAAAATTAGTAGGAAATTATGAAAAGCAAAAGGCCTCTAAGATGAATTGGAAATGAATTTGTTGCCATCCAAGTAACGCCTTCACCCTTTTACAAAATTAGGCTTTGTGTTAGTTTAGCAGGGATGTAGGTTTTTGTTTTTTTTTAACGCTCAACAGACTGTTAACTATAAGCCCAAAAAGGAAGCTGCTATAATTTTCTTCAGCTTGCTTAAGTGTGTGCAGATTCGTTTTTTAATTATGCACTCTCTGTTTGGACTACGGATTTTAGGTAATGCAAGAAAAATGTTGTAAGCTTGGGAATAGTTTATTACTATTTAATGCAAAACTGTCCGTTAATTGGCTGGGGCAGAAGCTGCGGATTTCAGCTCAGGCGGACAAAACGGAGTGCAATTCTACCTAGAGTGGAAGGTGCAGTCCGCCAAGGATTGCTGCTTCACAGCCTCCTGAAATCCTAAAATGCAAGATGGGTGCTCCCCACCTGCCACCCAAAGCACTCTCATAAATCTCAGCTCTCTCTTGGATTGTACAGTGCAACAGACTAAGCCTGAAATCAGTTTGTCAACAGATTCATCTTGGGAGTAAGATGGTCGGTGCCATCAGTCTTGGGTGTTCCCCTTTAGGCCTTCCCCTAGCAGTTCTGGAACACCCTTCTCAAAGTCATGGATTCACTGTTAGAAGCCAAAGGCTACCTGGGGCTCAGATCATGTGAAGGTAGTCAACTTTGTGCCCTGCAGATGTTGTTGAACTCCAGCCGCTATCAGCCCCAATGGCTGTTGGCCAAAGATGGTGATGTTCTCCAGACCTCCACTGCGACTCCCATCGCAGTGGCTGCCTCTATTTTACTCGCGCTTTGTCTCCCCTGGGACTGGTCACCAGTATTTCTTGTCAAATGCCATATCTCCTTCTGTGTGGCAGACTTTTGTTTCTGCAACAAAACGGAACCGCTACCAGATTTTAGGGTCTGATCCAAAGATTTGTATATACGTGTGATTGTGGTTGGCTAGCTTCCTTTCCAGGGAAAAGTGTAAACTCTAGGGAAGGGGACTGAATAACAAAGGCAGGGCTCTGTTTTCTACTAGACTTGAGAGCTTTTGCTATTTGCTCCCACTACATTTCATTAAGCTTGACCTTTTCAGCCAGCTGGATAGTCCGGCTTTGCTGTCTTGGACGTGCTAGGTGACATCTTCTGACCCTGCTGAGAAGTACTGGGCTCTGCCTCTACCTCACCAGGCTCCATTCCAGATCCCAGGCTCTGCCCTCTCCTGGGGTCTGAGTCTGGCAGCCTTGGCAACGAAACATCAGCTTCCTGCAGCTCCGCTCCTTACTCTGTTGCTACCTGGTCTCACTTTCACTCTACAAGCCTTGCTGTTTCCGTTTCTCTGTTGCTCCTTTTGCACCTGCTTTCTAGAGTTGTCCTCCACTTGCCTCCCTGACCTGCTATTTTTTTGGTCTGATCCTGTTCTTCTTTCCCTCTCCTGGAGAGGCTCTTATCCCTACAGTGCATTTTTGGGGCTGTGTTACCGGGTGGTGCTGTGGGTTAAACCACAGAGCCTAGGTCTTGCTGATCAGAAGATCGGCGGTTCGATTCCCCGCAACGGGGTGAGCTCCCGTTGCTCGGTCCCTGCTCCTGCCAACCTAGCAGTTCGAAAGCCCATCAAAGTGCAAGTAGATCAATAGGTACTGCTCTGGCAGGAAGGTAAACGGCGTTTCCGTGCGCTGCTCTGGTTCGCCAGAAGTGGCTTAGTCATGCTGGCCACATGACCCAGAAGCTGTACACCGGCTCCCTCTGCCAATGAAGCGAGATGAGCGCCGCAACCCCAGAGTCGGTCACGACTGGACTTAATGGTCAGGGGTCCCTTTACCTTTACCTTTAATCTTGCCAGCTGTAATAATGTTGCAGCCAATTTGCACAGTGCTGCAACCTCTAGCTGCAGCATTGAGGTCCTTAAATGCTCTGCCACTGAGCTATGGCCCCAATCCTTCCACATGCGAACTGACTGTAGGGTGTAAACTGTACAGTACAAGCAGTACATATGCACATAGTCCGGCATGATGATTTGATACAGTAAGCCCACAACTTACACAGGGGTTATGTCCCAGGGTCGGTGCCTGAAACCAAAACCACGTACAGTGGTAACTTGGTTCTCAAACAGTTTGGTGCTTGAACAACTTGGAACCAGAACACTGCAAGCCCATTTGCAAACTTTTTTCAGAAGCTGAACATGCTCCGTTTTGAGTGTTACACTTGCGTTTTGAGTGTTACGTTGAGGTCTGTCTGTTTTTGCTATTTACCGTATTTTTCGCCCTATAGGACGCACCGGCCCATAGGACGCACCTAGCTTTTTGTGGGGGAAATCAAGGAAAAAATTTTTATTTCCCCCTCAGGTTTGTGCAGCCATCCCCAAGCTAGAAGAGGGAGACGGAGCGCTCTGTCTCCCTCTTCTGCCTTCAGGGACAGCCTCTCTAGCCTCCGTGGGGCAGCGGCTTGCCCCGCTGTCCCCCGAGCTTATGGGGCAGGCGATGGGGAGAAGCAAGCTTGCTTCTCCCCCCCCGCCAGCCTTCAGATCAGGTCGGGGAATAGCGGGGTGGCGGCGCTCCGCCTCCCCACTATCCCCCAAGCTTGTGGGGCTGGCGGGGGGAGAAGTTAGCTTGCTTCTCCCCCCCCGCCAGCCTTCAGATCAGGTCGGGGAATAGCGGGGTGGCGGCGCTCCGCCTCCCCACTATCCCCCAAGCTTGTGGGGCTGGCGGGGGGGGGGGAGAGAAGTTAGCTTGCTTCTCCCCCCCCCGCTAGCCTTCAGATCAGGTTGGGGAATAGCGGGGTGGTGGCGCTCCGCCTCCCCACTATCCCCCAAGCTTGTGGGGCTGGCGGGGGGGGAGAGAAGTTAGCTTGCTTCTCCCCCCCCCCCGCCAGCCTTCAGATCAGGTCGGGGAATAGCGGGGTGGCGGTGCTCCGCCTCCCCACTATCCCTCGAGCTTGTGGGGCTGGCGATAGGGAGGAGCAAGCTTGCTTCTCCCCCCCGCCAGCCTCCAGATCACGTCGGGGAATAGCGGGGTGGCGGCACTCCGCCTCCCCTCTATCCCCCGAGCTTGTGGGGCTGGTGATGGGGAGGAGCAAGCTTGCTTCTCCCCCCCGCCAGCCTCCAGATCAGGTCGGGGAATAGCGGGGTGGCGGCACTCCGCCTCCCCTCTATCCCCCGAGCTTGTGGGGCTGGCGATAGGGAGGAGCAAGCTTGCTTCTCCCCCCGCCAGCCTCCAGATCAGGTCAGGGAATAGCGGGGTGGCGGCACTCCGCCTCCCCTCTATCCCCCGAGCTTGTGGGGCTGGTGATGGGGAGGAGCAAGCTTGATTCCCCCCCGCCAGCCTTCAAATCAGGTCGGGGAATAGCGGGGTGGCGGTGCTCCGCCTCCCCACTATCCCTCGAGCTTGTGGGCTGCAGGCTGCTGCCCGCAAGCTTTGCGAGCCGGTGGGACCTCCCGCCGGGCTTGCAAGGCTTGCGGATAGCTTCCTGAAGCCTGGAGAGCGAGAGGGGTGGGTGCGCACCGACCCCTCTCGCTCTCCAAGCTTCAGGGAAAGCCTGCATTCGCCCCATAGGACGCACACACATTTTCCCTTCATTTTTGGAGGGGGAAAAGTGCGTCCTATAGGGCGAAAAATACAGTATTTTGCATTTTTGTTTTTGCGGCTTTTTTGTTTGTTTTTGTGACTGTGTGGAACCCAGTTCAGCTACTGATTGATTTATTGATTGATTGATTGATTGATTGTGTGACTGCAATTTATTGCTTTCATTTTATGGATCAATGGTCTCGTTAGATAGTAAAATTCATGTTAAATTGCTGTTTTAGGGGTTGTTTTTAAAAGTCTGGAATGGGTTAATCCATTTTGCATTACATTCTATGGGAAAGCATGCCTTGGTTTTGGAGCACTTTGGTTTTGGAATGGACTTCTGGTACCACTGTATAGTCAAAACACATTGGGTGCAATGGCTGGTGGGATTGCCAAAGTCTTTCCCCCCAGATGCCTGTCCCCTTTCCACCCCCTTTTTATTTATTTTTATGCCTTGTGCGTAAAGCTGAATGCACAAAAGTTAAATGCACGTAAGCTTTGAGCTTACTGTGCATGCAGTATATAATCCTCTCTCTCTCCTCTTCCCCTGCCTGGTCGTGCTCAGGAAAATATGGTCCACAATGCTAAGAGCAGAATGCTTTGCTTTTGGATAAAGGCATCTGCTAGACTAGAGATTCGCTAGAGGTGCTTTGGAGCCCCAGCTGTGCTTGGCTTTAATGGAGGTTGTGAGTGTGTGCTGTGAGCAGTTGTTCTTTTTAGCATTAGAGTAGAATAGAATAAGTGGGATGTGGGTGGCTTTGTGGGTTAAACCACAGAGCCTAGGACTTGCCGATCAGAAGGTCAGCAGTTTGAATCCCCACGACAGGGTGAGCTCCCGTTGTTCGGTCCCAACTCCAGCCAACCTAGCAGTTCGAAAGCACGTCAAAGTGCAAGTAGATAAATAGGTACCACTCTGGCGGGAAGGTAAATGGCATTTCCGTGCACTGTTCTGGTTCACCAGAAGCGGCTTAGTCATGCTGGCCACATGACCCGGAAGCTGTACGCCGGCTCCCTCGGCCAATAAAGCGAGATGAGCGCCACAACCCCAGAGTCGGCCACGACTGGACCTAATGGTTAGGGGTCCCTTTACCTTTAGAATAGAATTTTAAAAAGTAAATGGTTGCTTGTTTCCTGTGGCAACCATGATTATTTACCTCCCCCTGCAACACCCCTAATTCACCTTCTTTTTATTTTTTGTTTTTCAGTGAATTTATTGGACTCTCGATCAGTAATGGGGGATCTTGGATGGATAGCCTACCCGAAGAATGGGGTAAGTTTCTCTTGTGCCATGTGATGTGCTAATAATAGTTCTCTTTCGTGCAAGGTTCTCCAGAGCAGTTTGTGCACCGCTATGCTCAAGGCTGCAACTCGGCTTCCAGATAACTCTGCCCAGAATCTCCCAGATCTTGGGGCCAAGCTAGATGACATTAGTCACATGTTTAAACAAGTATGTCTAACATGGCCTCTTTTATTTTTGGAGCAAAAACATCAATGGGGACCCAGTCTGGATAATATGCTCTGGAACAGGACCCCCTATGACTGAATGGGACACTGAACCTTGCTGCTTTTTAACCCAGCATGTTTCTGCCATGAGAGCCAGTGTGGTGTCGTGGTTAAGAGCGGTAGTCTCGTAATCTGGGGAACCGGGTTCGCGTCTCCGCTCCTCCACATACAGCTGCTGGGTGACCTTGGGCCAGTCACACTTCTTTGAAGTCTCTCAGCCCCACTCACCTCCCAGAGTGTTTGTTGTGAGGGAGGAAGGGAAAGGAGAATGTTAGCTGCTTTGAGACTCCTTCGGGTAGTGATAAAGCGGGATATCAAATCCAAACTCTTCTTCTTCATATTCACCATACCTTTTGTTGTTCTGACCTCTCCCTTCAGATGGGTGTGCGTGTAGTCATTGTCAAGCCTGTAGAGGTTTTGCACTCCAAAATCTTGTCTGCCAGGATTCTTATCTCCTTTTCTTATTCGAGGTCCCCATTGAAGACTGTTAAAGCAGAAGTATTCAATATGGTGCCCTCCACTTGAGGCTGAACTCCAACTTCCATCATCCCTGGCCATTGGCCATGAAGGCCAGAGCTGATGAGAGTTGCTGTCCAACCTCCCCATTAAAGGGTCATCTTGGACTCTTAGAATCATAGAATCATAGAGTTAGAAGAGACCACAAGGGCCATCGAGTCCAACCCCCTGCCAAGCAGGAAACACCATCAGAGCACTCCTGACATATGGTTGTCAAGCCTCTGCTTAAAGACCTCCAAAGCAGGAGACTCCACCACACTCCTTGGCAGCAAATTCCACTGTCGAACAGCTCTTACTGTCAGGAAGTTCTTCCTAATGTTTAGGTGGAATCTTCTTTCTTGTAGTTTGGATCCATTGCTCCATGTCCGCTTCTCTGGAGCAGCAGAAAACAACCTTTCTCCCTCCTCTATGTGACATCCTTTTATATATTTGAACATGGCTATCATATCACCCCTTAACCTCCTCTTCTCCAGGCTAAACATGCCCAGCTCCCTTAGCCGTTCCTCATAAGGCATCGTTTCCAGGCCTTTGACCATTTTGGTTGCCCTCCTCTGGACACGTTCCAGTTTGTCAGTGTCCTTCTTGAACTGTGGTGCCTGCTACCAGCTTGGAAAAAGAAATAGTCAATCTACAGGTGCAACAACTATGATTGACTAAAATAATGGAGATTTTTTTAAAAAACCAAGCTGGCCAGACTGTTGACTACTTCCAGAATTCCCTAGGGCCTTCTGGTGGTTCCCTCACTACAAGAAGTGAGGTTACAGGGAACCAGGCAGAGGGCCTTCTTGGTAGTGGCGCCCGCCCTGTGGAACACCCTCCCATCAGATGTCAAGGAAATAAACAACCACCTGACTTTTAGAAGACATCTGAAGGCAGCCCTGTTTAGGGAAGTGAAGTATAGGTGGGTTCCCACGAGGCAAGACACAGTAATAACAGTGAGAACGTTTATTGAACGAACAGAGCTGGACGACAGGGACAAAGCAACTGCTTATATACATTTCTGAAGGCCTGGGCCAATCCCACTCCCAACGTGATTGGTTGTCTAAACTTCCAAGCTGCGAATCATGACTCAGAGTTTAAGGGCCAATGGCAGAAGCCCAAATCATGAAATGTTCTGTGATTGGATATTATATATCGAATCAGAACACAGGAGCTCAGATTCCTTCGTCCAGACTCAAGCTCAGGCAAACACAGACCACTGAATACATAAGAGGAAGTTTTTAATGTTTGATGTTTTATCTTGTTTTTAATATTCTGTTGGGAGCCGCCCAGAGTGGCTGGGGAAACCCAGTCAGATGGGGAGGGTATAAACAAATTATTATTATTATTATTATTATTATTATTATTATTATTATTATTATTATTATTGACTTGAGTTCAGTAAACCCACTTCTCTGAGATTTGTGCCCCAATATATTCACAGCCTTTTTTCAGATGTCGGAAATGCTGCTTTATTTCTCTACAACTGGCTTGCCATTTGTTTTCTCTCGTTTTCCTTAATATCCTCTCTCTCTCTCGATCTGCTCTATGTAAATATTTAATTCTCAATTCCAGATATAGATTTGAAAAGTGGTTGCTGTAATTAAAATGAAACTGGAGGAGGAGAAGCTTCTGAAGCCTGAACTTCCTTCCCCATATGCTCTGTTGTCGGGACGTCCTTTGAGGGATGCTTAGTGTACCAAAGATTCATCTTCTTGTGGTTCTTTAGCAAGGTTTAGCCAGAAAACAACCCTTCCTTTCAATAGACTGCCTGATTAATGCCTATTACCAATACTGGCGTCTTCATCATTTTAATAGCTTCCCAGTGCTTTGTAGTGATTCAGTGTGATGGTTTGCTTTAAGCTAGCAAAATCAAATTACTTTTTCTGGAAATATTTATGCTTGGTTTGAAGTATGTCATTTTTATAAAATAAAATAAAAATAAAAATAAAGGAGATCTGTTAATGGCAGCTGCAAAATATTTCTTGACTTCTAAATCTTGGGCTACAAAAAAAACCCAGCAGATTGCATGGTGGAGGAAATTGCACGAGGAGTCCCTCATGTAGAAGCCAAACCACATGTCAGGGGGAGAAGGCAGGGTTAGAGAACTTTATGGCATACTAGTTCCAAATGTGGAGAGAGGCTTTCAAAATGTGGAAGGCCACACAAACATTTGATTTTTGCTCCGATAATATGTTCACAACTGAGGCAGTTGAATTATATAGTCACTGACCTTAAGTGACTACTACAACAGCAATTCTTTATTGCGTGTCAAGGTCCCCAGGGCCACCCCAATAACTCACACATCCAACAGAAATTTTGTTTAAGGTTTTTGGCATAGTTTTGGCCACAACTTTATTAAAATTCAAAAATGTGAGTGCTTGCTTAGGCATTGTTTGCGACTTTCTGCCCCCCCCCATGGGGGACAGACTGACATTCCGCACGCCTGTGAAAGTCAGAAAAGGGGAATACACTTGGGGGTAGCGACGGAGCAGGCAACCTGCCCTCAGCCTTCCCCAAATGCAGCCAGGGGCTCTTGCGTGGCCCTAGCCCCTTGACAGGGTTCGGACAAAAGCAAAAGTGAGCCCCTGTATTCCTTTAACGGAATCCCTTGCAGCAGCAGCATTAGAGGGACAGGCACAGCCAATCCATGCCCCTCAACCAACCAAACCATAAACCAATGCCTAACCGCAACCTTACAAGTTGTGACGATTTGCTACACATTAGGCAAAAACCAAATGGCCCCAGCCAATCAGCCAGATGGACAAAATTCCTACCAGGCCCCTGCCCCAAGAGCAGACGACCCCATGACAGGCATAGCAAGGTCAAAGCGAACAACCCTAAATATAGGGAGGGGGGGACGGGCAATCTGATGCACGGGCGAAAAGAGGAAGCCCTAGCCTCGTGCAAGGAGTTTTATCATTTCTGGCTTTCAATCAACAAATGGCAACATTAACGTCTTCCCAACAACAAGGTAAACCCAATCACATCAGTGGCCAACAATAAATTAGCCCACCCCACAACTTTGGAGTGTCCTGTCAGCCCTCACCGCAACATGTGCTCTCCATGAAGGAGAACATGCTTTGTGGCCCAAAGACCCACCTGACGATATTCAATGCATATAAAATACATTGAAAGCACACAGACTATTAGGACATATCATAAGACAATGCTAGTTTCTGACTTTTGTCTAATACATATCGATCTCTGATTCTGACCACCAGGGACAGAAACTTGGCAATGGCCAAAGTCACACTGGAAATCTCATCGTCTAGTAAGCAACTTGGCATAGAACTGGGCAGATTTACCTGGTAGATTTGCCATTAGTGGATTAATCAGATGTTGTCGGGTCCCAGCATTTGATGACTAAACCAGAGCTCAACCAATAGTAGTAAATTAGTGAGGAGTTCCTTCATCCATTTACATGGATGCTCAATATGGCATGCATGCCCCTTTCCTCATTTATTATTGCAAGAACTCAATGAAGTGGGCTGCTTTGGATTTTTGTAGGTGTGTTTTGTTAGTGGGTCTCAGCAAGATGGATCCCTTTTTAAATCATGGAATATCAGAGAAGGCTGGCTAACCTTAACTTCTGAAATAGTACTTCTGCTGTGTAAAATTGCACCCAGTAAGTTTAGTTCTGTTCTTATTCTGTTGCCCCTATTTCTCTTAAAGGTAAAGATAAAGGGACTCCTGACCATTAGGTCCAGTCGTGACTGACCCTGGGGTTGCGGCGCTCATCTCGCTTTATTGGCCGAGGGAGCTGGCGTACAGCTTCCAGGTCATGTGGCCAGCATGACTAAGCCGCTTCTGGCGAACCAGAGCAGCGCACGGAAATGCCGTTTACCTTTCCGCCGGCGTGGTACCTATTTATCTACTTGTACTTTGACATCCTTTTGAACTGCTAGGTTGGCAGGAGCAGGGACAGAGCAACGGGAGCTCGACCCGTCGCGGGGATTCGAACTGCCGACCTTCTGATCAGCAAGTCCTAGGCTCTGTGGTTTAACCCACAGCACCACCCACGTCCCAAATACTATTTCCCTTACCTACAGTCAATTCCAGCGCTGACTGTCTCAATTTGGCTTGTATATTGGAACATTGAATCAGCAATATAAATACCATGTTTCAGAACAGATGCAAACATAGTTCGAAAGCACCTATATCTTTGACCTGTAGCTTGCTTCTGGCTACATTCAGACAGGGGGCTTATTGCATAAGTTTTCCTGGTTATAATGCTAGTGCTTCTGCCTCTTGTTGTGTTGTGTCACGGAACGGTGGCTTTTTGATTGACACACCACCACATTGCACTAAAATTTTAAATCTCAGATGGTGGGAAGGAATTGTGTGTACTGGGACACCAATCCAAATTTTGTAATGCAAGCAGTGGTGGCGCTATTGTGAAAACCGCAGGAAAATTACAACACAAATCTCCAAGTTAACGGGGTTGCAAATTGCTTTTTCTATCCTGGAAACAATTAACCCAGAAATGAGCACTAAACTTCTACTAGATTTCCAGAAGCGGCTTTTATGTTGTGTGAAAGATCACATAAAACTTGAAAATGAACAGGTAAAGAAATTTGTTGAAAAGATGGTACAAAGTGCTGCTTGAATACACCCTCTGTACGCAAAGTAGTATAGTGGTAACTTGGTTCTCAAACGCTTTGGTTCCCAAACACCCAAAAACCGGAAGTAAGTGTTCCGGTTTTCAAACGTTTTTCAGAAGCTGAACATCCGATGCGGTTGTCGGCTATTGTTTCCGGGGCGCCTGCACCAATCAGAAGCTGTGCCTTGGTTTTCAAACATTTTGGAAGTCAAACGGACTTCCGGAATGGATTAAGTTTGAGAACCAAGGTACCAGTGTATTTGGTACTTTTGGTTTTGCTATTTATTTTGCATTTTTGTTTTTGAGGCTTGTTCGGTTAATTTGTTTTTGTGACTGTGTGGAACCCAGTTCAGCTGATTGATTGATTGATTGTGTGACTGCGGAAATGGATAAAAGTCCCCCCTCCAAACAATGAATATCATCAGAGCAAGTAAGAGGAAAAAAATAATTTTAATTTTCATCATTTACAATACTGTCTTATTTATTTTATAGTACAGTACATTGATTATGGCTTTCATTTTATGGATCAATAATCTTGTTACAGAGTAAAATTCATGTTAAATTGCTGTTTTAGGGTTTTTTAAAGTTTGGAATGGATTAATCCATTTTGCATTACTTTCCATGGGAAAGCGTGCCTTGGTTTTGGAACGCTTTGGTTTTGGAATGGACTTCTGGAACAAATTAAGTTTGAGAACCAAGGCACCACTGTATTAGCTAACGGGTTACAGCCAAAGCAAATATTGCATCTTTCTTCCTAAACTGGAAGCTAAGTCGCTGGCCCCCTCATTGCTCCTTTGAACTCCTTGAAAACAGGCAGCTTTTTAAATTTTGTGATATGTAGGGGATTTTTGGAAAGCCATGCCTAGCATTCAAGCTTAACTGACCATAGAGTTGAATAAGATTGACACAGTAGACTTGTTTATGCAGTCGGGGAACTCATTTTGTGGTATGGTTATAGAGTTTGTGGGTCAGTTGGGGCTTTTCACTCCGTGCTGTGAAAAAAGAAAAAGTAGCTTTGACTTAGAATCATAGAATCATAGAAGTGGAAGAGACCACAAGGGCCATCGAGTCCAACCCCCTGCCAAGCAGGAAACACCATCAGAGCACTCCTGACATATGGTTGTCAAGCCTCTGCTTAAAGACCTCCAAAGTAGGAGACTCCACCACACTCCTTGGCAGCAAGTTCCACTGTCGAACAGCTCTTACTGTCAGGAAGTTCTTCCTAATGTTTAGGTGGAATCTTCTTTCTTGTAGTTTGGATCCATTGTTCCGTGTCCGCTTCTCTGGAGCAGCAGAAAACAACTTTTCTCCCTCCTCTATGTGACATCCTTTTATATATTTGAACATGGCTATCATATCACCCCTGAACCTCCTCTTCTCCAGGCTAAACATGCCCAGCTCCCTTAGCCGTTCCTCATAAGGCATCGTTTCCAGGCCTTTGACCATTTTGGTTGCCCTCCTCTGACTTATGAGTTTGGGAGTTGAGAGATGTGGTTTATGTGAACAGTTTAGGATTTGCCTTTGTGGGTTCTCATCAGAGGTAGGCACCGAACCCTCACATAATACTAAGTCATTACAGTTTTCTTAATAACTTAGTATTATGTGAGGGTTCAGTGCCCTTTGAGATATTCAGCAGTGTCCTTTGAGATAGCCAACAGTTCAGTCGTACCTTGGATCTCAAATGGCTTGCAATTCGAACGGTTTGGCTCCCGAATGCCGTAAACCCGGAAGCTCCTGCAGCCAATCGGAAGCCGCGCCTTGGTTGTTGAACATATTGGAAGTCAAATGGACATCCGGAACGGAGTCTGTACAACAACCAAGGTACGACTGTATGGTTATCAGGGTGGTAGATTAAAAAAAAGGGCAGATATCAACTGCTATTTCTGATTTGTGTAACTGTGGCTCGGAAAAATGTCCGCAAGAGACTTGGCCATGTCTGCTTCGATAGGCATGCAGAAATTTTGGTGTGGTTGTTATTTGACATTTTCTGCTTTTTAGGACTGTGGCTGAGAAAATGTGGGAGGTGGGGTTTAATACCCTCAAGCTGTGATCCTGATGAAAATTGCCCTCTCAGCTGCTATCTAAAGCAGTTTGTTCTTGCATGCTTAATTGTTCGCTGTGTTTCAAATAAACCACTGTGTGTGTGTATGTTTATGGTCACCTGCAACTTGCAGAATCTGTTTAGGCCTTGGCTTTGCTCTGTTTGGTTCATTTAGCATACTGAATAAACCACAGAGCCTAGGGCTTGCTGCCAGCGGTTCGAATCCCCGTGACGGGGTGAGCTCCCCTTGCTCGGTCCCTGCTCCTGCCAACCTAGCAGTTCAAAAACACGTCAAAGTGCAAGTAGATAAATAGGTACCACTTCGGCGGGAAGGTAAATGGCGTTTCCATGCACTGCTCTAGTTTTGCCAGAAGTGGTTTAGTCATGCTGGCCACATGACCTGGAAGCTGTCTGACGACAAACGCCAGCTTCCTCGGCCAGTAAAGCGAGATGAGCGCCGCAACCCCAGAGTCGTCCATGACTGGACTTAACGGTCAGGGGTCCCTTTACCTTTTATAGAGATGTCCACATCTTGTTCTGAAAGCTCTCTGTCCTCCTCTCCCCTGCCCACCCCCAGCCTTTGTGAGAGCTTAATTTTCTTTGTCCTTTTGTCCTGCTCTTTAGCCCCTCCTCCCACTTTCAAACAAGAACACAACAACACCTGCCTGCCTTGTGTGTAACTCATCCTTCTTTCCTCCAGTGATTTCACTGAACTTCCTGTAGTCAGGAACACTTCTCAATATTCCTCTGAGTATTTGCAGTGTGTTGTGGCTCACTGTTCAATTACTTGCTGCTGCTGCTGTTTGTTTTTCTGTCTGAGCTTCTTTAAAAAAAAAAATAATAATAAGAAGAAGACAGATGACACCCAAAAAGCCAGAATCATGCATGGATCTTTTTCATTGCAGAATATTTTTCTAAAAAGGTTGATTCTTCTATTCCAACACCCCCCCCCCCCGCTACAACCCACCAGCAAAGAAACAAGCCAAGTAATTGTTCCTGACGAGGGAGGGGGCATAATTGTGCGCCTGCTGGGAATGCCAGCTAAATATACGAAGCAGGTATCTGCGGCCTGTGTGTGATTTTGCGTTTTTTTGCTTTGTTCTCCCTTGCTACTGCTCTTTTTCTTTTGAAATGCAGATTCTCTAAAACTCCAGACTAAATGGGTATGAGTGAGGTGCTGTAGGAACAATTTCCGTAGCACACTGCTATTATTTACGTGTTTTAAGCGTTTTGTGTGCCCTCCTTCACTCATACGCACCAGAGCAGTTTACATCAATGAAAATGTTTTTTAAAATACAATAGAATAAAATGCAAGCATAATAAACAGTTCATAGCTCCAACACGTGGAGGGGGGCGGAGCATTAAAGAATTCACCTGTTCCTTCAAAATCCAGTTGTAAAACTGACATCTTTTAATGTATGATATTTTAGTGTTTTTGGTTTCTGTGGAAGCCGCCCAGAGTGGCTGGGGAAACCCAGCCAGATGGGCGGGGTACAAATAATAAATTATTATTATTATTATTATTATTATTATTATTATTATTATTATTATTATCTACCATTGTAGTCTGACAAGTGTGCCTATTGTGGTGATGGAAGCCTGTTAAGAAAAATTGAGCTAAAAACTGAGGGGTTCCTCCCTTCTCTCTCAAGATAGTTTCTGGTCTAGTCAGCTCCAATTAAAATGCACAGCATTTTGTTACTGTCAAATTCCAAATAAAGTTTATAAAATATATTAAAAAAGAAAGGTCCATACATGTCTAAGTGTCTATTCCACCTGTCTGTTCATAGTTCCACATAGTTCATAGTTAAAGTTCCACAGAATCTTTTCACAGAGTCTAATGTAAGGATTTCCAGAATATTAGCCTTGTTTCGCCATCCTAGGCTTCATCAGTAGAACAGGCTCATATGTAATATTACAGGGTAGTGGATCTTATGGCATAGTAGTGGTTGCAGACTCTGTGGAACTGTAACTATGCATGAACTGACTAGAGAATGAACTGATCCACTGGGTCTTCTCCTTTTTTCGCTGAACTTTATGAGACTTCCATTGAAATCTACAATTTGATACAATGAATAGTATATCTTATTTATTCAAATGTACAGCTGGTTACATCTTGGGAATCTCAACTAAAGCATCTCTGACAAATGGCCACCCAACCTTTGCTTAAATGCCTTCAGTGAAGGAGAGTCCACAACATCTGGAGGGAGTCCATTCTGCTGTCAAACAGCTCGGGTTTAGCCAGAATCTCCTTCCCTCTAACTTGAATCCATTGATTCGGGTCCTATCTTCCAGAGCAGGAGAAAACAAACTTGCTGGATCTTCCATGTGAGAACCCTTCAGATCAGGGGTCTGCAACCTTTAGGACAAAAAGAGCCACTTGGACCCGTTTCTGAAGAAAAAAAACCTGGGAGCCGCAAAACTCGTCATTGCAAAAATAACTTTTTTGTCACTTTTTATTATTATTTCTTTGACCCCTCAGAATTACTCCTCCTCATAGAAATAAACGTTAAATTAACAAGTTACCTTTGTGTGTGTGTGTGTTCTTCACTCCCCTTCAAAACAGTGACCAGCATACATGCCCCTTACAATGTAGCGGGCGGGCGGGCGGGAAGGTGACGTCGGGACGGTGCGTGACTAACGCACGCACTGCCCCCATGCAACGTCACAGCCAGTACAGCGCCCGCCACAGTGGGGAGTGTCGGGGCGCACAGTGCGGCTCCTCCCCTCACTAGTATCTGCCCTGGAGCCGCGGCAAAGGTGTAAAAGAGCCACATGCGGCTCCGGAGCCGCGGGTTGCTGACCCCTGCTTCAGATATTTGAAGATGGCTATCACATCTCCTCTCGGTCTCCTTTAGTAATCCCGGCGGAGGAACGGGGGGGGGAGTGCATTGCCCCCGGCACCATCGGGGAGGGGGGTACCATTGCGGCCGCC
This sequence comes from Podarcis vaucheri, assembly GCF_965113315.1. Classification (NCBI taxonomy): domain Eukaryota; kingdom Metazoa; phylum Chordata; class Lepidosauria; order Squamata; family Lacertidae; genus Podarcis; species Podarcis vaucheri. Next base: position 52,124,250 of record NC_138751.1, on the reverse strand, counting down.
CCCAACACGCACCGCGCACCCTCCCTGTGCCGGGCGCCACACCCCCATGGGTGGCGCACCACGTCTCCAGGACGCATTCCACCCTCCCGTGGGTGGTGCGCAAAGCCCCAGGATGCACGCTGCGCTCCCGCAGGTGGCATGCCATGCCCCCAGGATACATGCCGCGCTCCCAGGGACGCGCGCCATGCCCTTGGGGCGTGTGCCAGCCATGGCCCCGCCTGCTCTCAGCCCCCTGTGCTGGAGCATATAGCTTTGCCAGTGTCTAGTAATACTTTTTTATTGCTTCCCATTCCCATTTCAAATTCAATTCCCATTTCAAATTTTGTTCGAGAGAGTGGGGGTCAGTTCTGGATGGGCAAGGGGTAGGGTTCTGTTTTTTAAAAAAGGAGTACAGTGGTGCCTCGCAAGACGAAAAGAATCCGTTCTGTGATTCTCTTCGTCTAGCGGTTTTTTTGTCTTGCGAAGCAAGCCCATTGACGGATTAGCGGATTAGCGCTATTAGCGGCTTTTAGTGGCTTATCTGCTGATCGGATCAGCTGATATGCGGCTTAGCGGCTTAGAAAAAGGGGGGAAGGAAAAAAAACCTGCAGGAACTCGCAAGACATTTTCGTCTTGCGAAGCAAGCCCATAGGAGATTCGTTTTGCGAAGCACCTCCAAAACGGAAAACTCTTTCGTCTAGCGAGTTTTCCGTCTTGCGAGGCATTCGTCTTGCGGGGCACCACTGTAATATTATGTGTCTTTGCTATGGGGAAAATTATAATTGGACAATTAACGTACACAAAACCCATGTTGTGCTGCTTCTTTCGATCACACTATAGCTGCTGTAATTCTGCAAGTTCCCATGTTGAAAGCCTGCCCAGATTTACTGTAAATGTCCCAAAGGCGGCACAGTGCATATAAAAGATTTAACGTCTGCTACAGGGCTGTGCTCACTGTTGCTTTTTGCTCTGCCCTGTCACAAAACTGACTCTTGGGACGATTGCCCTGATATTGGGAAGAATTATTTGCAGTTGCCCTGAGACAGAAATACTCTTCTATGGAGAATTCAGTTTAAAGTTCCTTTTTTATAGTTAAAATGAAAACCGCTGCTTTGTGACTGCCTCATATGTCATGTAGGCTCTAGAAGACTTTGAGAAACTAGATATCTGATATAAAGGCTTTTTTATTATTTAAGGAAGGGGGAGGAGCCAAGGTATGTGTGTCTGATTTGTTTTTTAAGTTCATCATTATGTCTCCTTAATAGACTAATCAGATTTTTGGAAAATATGAAGGCATTTTGGAGAAATACTTCCTTTTCTACAAAGAAAAAAGGAACATTTCCCTTGTATTGAGTTAGAGGCATTGTAATACTCTGGCACATTTGATTTCCAACAGAAATGCCATAATTTCATTAGTGTGGTCAATTAACCTCCTTTTTTTTAACTTATCTAGGGAAAACATCCATAGAATAATTTAAAAATGGGGATCATACGAAATTCAACATCCATAGAATAATTTAAAAATGGGGATCATACGAAATTCAACATGCACATAATTTATGCTTACAGTTCCTAACATCGAGGATCTGCAAGGCACTTAGTGGAGTTTGCATGAGTAACTGAGACTGGGGTGGAAAAGCAGCCTGCTCCATTGTTTTCTTTAATTTATTTCTTTAATTTGTATACTGACTTATACCTGTAGATCTCAGGGTGGTATACAAAACAAAATCACGATATATAAACAGAAAAGACAGAATCTGTGAAAGGGACTTGTTTTGCAAAGGCTTAATACCTGAGCATTGTTTGGCCTATATGCAAAGATATGTAAATTTGTGCCTTTTTTTAAAAAAAAAAACCAACCCACTCTGATCAAAGATGCTGAATTTTATTTCCTTGGGAAAACAGTCAAGCCACCTTTCAGTTTCTTTCTTTGTCTATGCCCCTGCCCAAGTTTGTTTATGGTGGGTCCACTGTCAAACTGTTCTTACATAATGCAGCTGTGAGTGGCAGCGTATCTGTGGGTTCAGTTGGTGAGCGATAATGATCTGCAAAGAAATCTGGAGCCTGAAGGCATTGGCCTGATCACAGATCGCAGAATTCAAGCTTATTCATTGTGTCAAAAATCCTTTTTTGACTGTGCTGCTGAAATAACCGCCAGTATAATTCTGTGAGATTAAGCCCCTCCATTGCCTGACTGTATGCATCTGACGAAGGGGTCTCAAGGCCATGAAAGCTTTTGCTGAGATAAATTTGTTAGCCTTTAGCCCAAAATATTTTTATTTTTTTATTCATTTAGTAGCCATCTTTCCCTAGAGCAGGGATGGGAATGTGTGGCCTCCAGATGTTGTTGAATGGCAACCCCTGTCATCCCTGATGAACACGCACAAGCCACAATGGCCGCTGGAGTTCAACAAGACCTAGAGGCTTACAGCTTCCTCAGTTACCCCTAGAGATCGGGAGAAGCAGGAACAGTTCATTCTTAAGGGCGGAGAAGGTAACCAGAAAGAGATGGTGGGAGAAATGGATATTGTAGAACTGTCATCGCCCCTCCTCCCCTTTGTCTACCTTGATCTCCTCTTGACTACTCTGCCTGTTTCCAAGAGAGCCTACAGAATTCTCAATATTTTATTTTTATTTATTACATTTTTATGCCACCTTTACATTCCAGTGAGCTGGAGGTGGTGTACATGATTCTCCTCCCTCCGATTTCATCCTCATAACAACTCTCTGAGGTAGGATAGGCTAAGAGCTTTGTAGCTATCCCTTTCCTTGCTTTTATACTTTGCAGTCATGGCTTCTGGACTGTGTGCTTTGCTGCCGAACCTGTACAATCGCTGTAGGGGAGCGGGTAGTGCTGTGGTCAAAACCACTGAGCCTCTTGGGCTTGCCGATCAGGAGGTCAGCGGTTCGAATCCTTGCAACGGGGCGAGCTCCCATTGCTCTGTCCCAGCTTCTGCCAACCTAGCAGTCCGAAAGCACGCCAGTGCAAGTAGATAAATAGGTATCGCTGTGGTGGGAAGGTAATGGCCTTTCTGTTAGGGCTGTCTTAAACATATGCGGCGTCGGGGTGCAAAGATCCCCCCAGCGGCCCACCCCGGTTGCCCAGAGTTGTCGGCCTTTTTTTGGGGGGGACCCCAAAGTTGACCTTTTTTAAGGAAAGGTTCTCTAGAGTTGTTGTGCACCTGGGGTTTGGGCAACCAATGCAAGCAGCAGAGGAGCCCACCGCAACAAACAAGCCCGAGGCGTCGGCATCAGTGACTGAGTTAAGCCGGGCGCCTTGTGGTATAAGCAGCATGTGCTGGGCGGGCCTCTCCATGGCCCTATGCCAATCTCAGGCACACAGGAGGGCAGAGCTGCCAGCCGCCTCAGCATCTCACTGGCTTGCTTGCCCCTGAACATGCGGCACAGTGCTTCCCGCAGCAGAAGAGTCCACCGTGGCTCTTTGAACGATTGGCGGGCCCTTCCCCGGACTCAACCTTTGGGCCCTAGACTCTCGATCTGGCGCTCCTGAGAGCCCAGCGCCCGGGTGCCCCAAACCCTAGTGCCTATGGGTAAGATGGCCCTGGTTTCTGTGCCTCTGGCTTCCGTCACAGTGTCCCGTTGCACCAGAAGCACATTAGTCATGCTGGCCACATGACCCGGAAAACCTGTCTGCGGACAAACGCTGGCTCCTCGGCCTGAAAGCGAGATGAACGCCACAACCCATAGTCACCTTTGAGAGAACTCAACCATCCAGGGGTCCTTTACCTTTACCTTTTTTACTGTCACTACCTTGAACCACAAGTGAGAACCCCTGTTGTGTTTTGCACAGGAGCAGAAGAAGAGGTGGGGTGCCTCAGGGTTCTGTCCTCTCCCCCATGCTTTTCAACATTTACATGCAGCCGCTGGGAGAGATCATCAGGAGGTTTGGGCTGGGTGTTCATCAGTATGCGGATGATACCCAGCTCTATCTCTCTTTTAAATCAGAACCAGTGAATGCAGTGAAGGTCCTGCGTGAGTGTCTGGAGGCGGTTGGAAGATGGATGGCGGCTAACAGATTGCGGTTGAATCCTGACAAGACAGAAGTACTGTTTTGGGGGGACAGGAGGCGGGCAGGTGTGGAGGATTCCCTGGTCCTGAATGGGGTAACTGTGCCCCTGAAGGACCAGGTGCGCAGCCTGGGAGTCATTTTGGACTCACAGCTGTCCATGGAGGCACAGGTCAAATCTGTGTCCAGGGCAGCTGTTTACCAGCTCCACCTGGTACGTAGGCTGAGACCCTATCTGCCTGCGGACTGTCTCGCCAGAGTGGTGCATGCTCTGGTTATCTCCCGCTTGGACTACTGCAATGCGCTCTACGTGGGGCTACCTTTGAAGGTGACTCGGAAACTACAACTAATCCAGAATGCGGCAGCTAGACTGGTGACCGGGAACGGCCGCCGGGACCATATAACACCGGTCTTGAAAGACCTACATTGGCTCCCAGTACGTTTCCGAGCACAATTCAAAGTGTTGGTGCTGACCTTTAAAGCCCTAAACGGCCTTGGTCCAGTATATCTGAAGGAGCGTCTCCACCCCCATCGTTCTACCCGGACGCTGAGGTCCAGCGCCGAGGGCCTTCTGGCGGTTCCCTCATTGCGAGAAGCAAAGCTACAGGGAACAAGGCAGAGGGCCTTCTCGGTAGTGGCGCCCGCCCTGTGGAACGCCCTTCCAGCAGATGTCAAAGCGATAAACAACTACCTGACATTCAGAAGACATCTTAAGGCAGCCCTGTTCAGGGAAGTTTTTAACGTGTGATATTTTACTGTATTTTTGGTTTTTATGGAAGCCGCCCAGAGTGGCTGGGGAGGCCCAGCCAGATGGGCGGGGTATAAATAATAAATTATTATTATTATTATTATTATTATTTACAGAAAGAGTTTATCTTTGTGAAGAGGTTCTCTACCCATTCAAAAAAAGAGGCACGAACCTGACTTTCCTTGTTCTGCTTGTTTGCCTCTGCCTAGGCCTATCACAATCTGGATAATAATAGCAACAGTAATAAATCAGTACCCCCCTGCTGTTTTTATAAATGTTAATCAAATCTGTTAAATGCTTGACAAGTTGTTTCCCTACCAAATTATCATTTTAAGTCATTACTTGATTAAAGCAAGAAAATAAATCTTTTTTCATAAAAAGGATGTATTAGAAACAACATGTGGGCATGTTAATCACTTTTTTACCACAGCAGAAAAAATGACACGTGCATTGAAAAAAAAATGCTAATATTAACATTTACAACCGGGGTGGAGGAGTCTTTCTTCTTTGACAATCACTCATAGCCAAGTAAGATTGTCTTCCATAAGCATGGTTTAACAATGAGTCCGTAAGTGACTGTGGAGGCCAATTCTGGATCCACATGTCCTTCCACAGTGGGGACATTGGTTTCCGGGGGGGAGTTGATCACGATGTGGATTTGCCAAGCGTGCCTTCCTCCTAGCACGTTTCTCCCTTGCGTCCTGAGTTCGAGTGTCTTCAAAGATGAGTGCCGCAACCCCAGAGTCCTCCGCGACTGGACCTAATGGTCAGGGGTCCCTTTACCTTTACCTCGGTTTAAGAACAGCCCTGTTTATGAACTATTTGGTATAAGAACTCCGCAAAACCGGGAGTAGTGTCCCAGTTTGTGAACTTTACCTTGGTCTATGAACGGAAGCCGAACGGTGGAAGGGCACCGCCGGCAGGAGTCCTCATTAGGGAAAGTGCACCTCGGTTTAAGAACGGCTTTGTTTAAGAACAGACTTCTGGAACAGATTAAGTTTGTAAACCAAGGTACCACTGTAATGAGTTAGATATTAGTCTGTAGCCCTTGGACCATACCATCATGCAAAGAGATCCATCTGCATGTTATAATGTAGTCTCAGTAGAAACATTTTTCATTTCTTGTTGAGTACAGTAGGTTTGTTCCTGGCTAAAAGTGAATATATAATTAATGTGAGGCTTTTATAATGTAAATAATATATGGCAATGAATGATCTTTTAATTAATACGCTTTGTGTTTTATTTAAAATGTGCGTTAGAACCATCGGTGTGTAGGGGGGAGTAGCAAGGCCATGTCCTTGGGGTCAAAATGTTCTTTGGTCCAGACCCTCTCCTCAGGCCCCACATGTCATGTGTCAGAGTGTATGTGTAGAAGCAACTTTCCTTCAGAAAGTCTGCTATTTTGTAATCTATTTCTTATAGTGATGGTATTACATAAATAACTGCCCAAATTAGCAAAGCGATTTGCCCCGCTTAAAAAACTCTAGAGGCAGAAACATAGACAAGCATAAAAAAGCAAAGAGGGAGAAGTAAGAATGGGTGGTAATAATAATAATAATAATAATAATAATAATAATAATAATAATAATAATTTCATTTCCATGCCGCTTTATATTTTTATGGGGGAAAAACTCAAAGCAGTTGACAACCTACATTAATACATTAGATCAAACAATCTGGAATGAAACAAATACGAAGTTATACATTCAAAACAACATAACGGGCAACTAAAATATTATCTCAAAAGATTTCAAAATAAAACATTTTGAATGAGGTGAACTACTAACTGCACATTTATCGCAGCAAAGTTAACCAGAAAAGATATCTTAAACATTTTGAAAGAAAGCATTACTAAAGGAAGTCAAATATAAAACGCACCTTTAACCAGCATAATTAGCAAGAGAACCTAGGACCCTGTATTGGGAAAGTTTTAATGTCTAATGTTTTACAATTTTTTATGTGCTGTAAGCAACCCAGAGAGGCTGGGGAAACCCAGCCAGATCATAGCTGTCAACCTTCCCTTTTTTTGCGGGAAATTCCCTTATTCCAGCGCCGTTTCCCGCTGCTTCCTGCTGCAGTCCCGGATTGTTAGATATCCCGTAGACTATCCCCGGGACAGGTGAGGTTACTGATCCCTTATTTTTGAGGCTGCTGATCCCTTATTTTCAAATCTGAAAGTTGACAGCTATGAGCCAGATGAGTGGGGTATAAATAACAAAATTGTTGTTGTTGTTGCTCTTGCTGCCAATCTTGCTCATGGTGGTTTATAATGGTTGGCGGCTGTGGAAGCTCAGGCTCGATGACCTGGGTCTTTGCACTTTGACGTGCTTTCGAACTGCTAGGTTGGCAGGAGCAGGGACCGAGCAACGGGAACTCACCCCGTCGCGGGGATTCGAACCGCCGACCTTCTGATCGTCAAGTCCTAGGCTCTGTGGTTTAGACCACAATCCCTACTGGGCCATCAATCCCTTGAGCCTTGGATCCCTGTGTGACAAATAGCTGTGCATTTGGGGGGTCTCCTTGTCTGCTGTATAGTATGCAGCGCAGGCTGCGTTCCTGTGCCATTTAATGCAGCTCACGGCATCCAGACAGAGAAGACTTCGCTGTTTATTAGGGGATATATAATCATTTAAGCCTGACTAAGCTTCAAAGCCCTAATGCGGGTGTTTGGCCAACAGAAATGAGATGTAAATTTGCACTGAATAGCCACTGATTACAGAAAGATGATTAATGAAAGATTTAAAATTGATTTATGGCTGCAGTTGTCAAGGCCTTCGCCACGATTGTAATATTATCTGCGTGAAAAGCTCTTGGCAAATTAGAGACAAGGGAGGCAGGGTGAAATAACAGGTTTTCTGTCAAAGGACCGCTGCATTGTGTGGTTTTGTTGTCTGGTCTTGAATGACACAGGGCTGAGACCTTTTGTTTTGTGTGCCAAAAGATTGCAGCATACAGAGAGCCCTGTGTTTTCGAAAGTACTGGGAGAGCTGAAGACCAGTGTTTGTCACAGCATTTTCCCTTAATGGGCCTGCAACTAAACTCCCCCCCCCCATTTTTTTGGGTCTCTCCCAGGCAATATGAGAAACTAACCAACGATAAGCTGTAGCATGTTTTTCAGATAAGTTTGGCGGAAGATTATTGGTGTATATTCAGCATTTCTGTGTAATCCCTTTTCAGGCCCACAGCTGAGATACCCAAGAGCAATAAATTTTGACTACCCTTACTGACCACTGGTCCTGTTAGCTAGGGATGATGGGAGTTGTAGTCCCGAAACAGCTGGAGGGCCAAGTTTGGCCATCACTGGCTGAATATTTGTCAGCAGGTTTCCCCGCTTTCCCAAAAGAACAGAGAACATACTCCCCAACATTTCTCTGATGAAAATATGGATGTCCTATTCCATAACAATAACAATAGCAATAATTTCATTAATTATACCCCACCCACTCTGGGCAGTGTCCAATATACATATAGTGGTACCTCGGGTTACATATGCTTCAGGTTACAGACTCTGCTAACCCAGAAATAGTACCTCGGGTTAAGAACTTTGCTTCAGGATGAGAACAGAAATTGTGCGGTGGCGGCACAATGGCAGCAGGAGGCCCCATTAGCTAAAGTGGTGCTTCAAGTTAAGAACAGTTTTCAGGCTAAGAACAGACCTCCAGAATGAATTAAATTCTTAACCTGAGGTACTACTGTATAAACATAATAAAACAGTTAACATTATATATATATATACAGGGCTGCCTTCAGATGTCTTCTAAAGGTTGTTACTTATCTCCTTGGCTTGGGGGTTGTATAATTCCACACCCTCCAACATTTCTCCGATGAAAATAGGGACCTCCTACTATATCCTTCAGGGGCATGGGTGGCGCTGTGGTCTAAACCACAGAGCCTAGGGTTTGCCAATCTGAAGGTCGGTGGTTTGAATCCCTGCGATGGGGTGAGCTCCTGTTTTTTGGTCCCTGCTCCTGTGAACCTGGCAGTTCGAAAGCACGTCAAAGTGCAAATAGATAAATAGGTACTGCTCTGGCGGGAAGGTAAACAGTGTTTCCATGTGCTGCTCTGGTTTGCCAAAAGCGGCTTAGTCATGCTGGCCACATGACCCAGAAACTGTCTGCTGACAAACACCAGCTCCCTCAGCCAGTAAAGCGAGATGAGCGCCGCATCCCCAGAGTCGTCTGCGATTGGACCTAACGGTCAGGGGTCCCTTTACCCTTTACCTTTACTATATCCTTCAGCATTTCTCCAATGAAAATAGGGACACTCTTGTGGGAATGTTCTGGGGTGCAGGAGAGGATATATTGACTAATTATATCCTTATCCAACTTGTGCTAACAAGTTCCCAAAATATCAGCAGAGTTTATAGACATTCCCCTTTAAGTTCGCAACGGTAACGTGTGCACAGGTTCGCTAGAACCTCTATAATAATTACTCTGGTAATTTCCCCTTTTGTTCCCTCTTAAAATACAAGACACAACACAGTCTTTATAAAAGTATAAAAGAGTTTACTCACAATCTGTTCACAATATGATCCCAGACGGCAGACAGGCTTAAAAAGGTAAAATACACTTAGAATCTATCTTATAGGAAGATAGGCCTCTCCTCTCTTGGCTGAGAGCCAAGAGGGCATCCTGCTTCTTCGAAAGGTGATGGCAGAGAGAGAGAGATGGCTGCCTGCCCTGTGCTTTTCTCATTACCTGCACAGGTGAGGCCACACCCACCTCTGGTCACATGCGGAGGAAGTCCGTCCCCAGGAAGTTTACCTGCTTGCTGGACAGACATCCCTCCCCATGTTCTAACATGTACACTCTAGGAATGTTGTCATTGACTGCTCCTGTGTTTACATCCCACAACTCTAAGGTAAAATGGGACATCTTGGGATCAGATCAGAAACTGGGACAGCTTCTGTAAATCCGGGACTGTCCCTGGAAAATAGGGACATTTGGAGGGTTTGGGAGAATTGCCCCTGACCTTGGGCTAAGTCTGAGAAATACTAGTGAGGTCAAGGTGGGCTCTATCCAGCTTGGAACTGGGAAAGGAAACTGGAAAACAAGCCCCTGCCAACACAGCTCTTCAAAGTTGGGCAGGCAGGGCATAAAAGACTTGCTTTTCTTCTGCACCTGACAGGTACTCTGAGCCCGTAATGCTGCTTTAAAAGAAATCACCTTCTCTGCCGGCTACTTTGCCACCCTTACGTTGGAAAGGGTCTTTCAAACACAGTGCAGAGCCATTTCATGCAGTCTCAACGAGCCTCTTCTTTTGAACCGGCGAAGGATGTTCTTTTTCATCAGTTTGCTCTCCAGCATTCAAGGGAAAGGAGGAGTGGGGTGGGGGAAATTCACACAAACGGCGGTGGCAAGAAAGGTGACTATTTGCCAGCTTAATATAGCTATCTGCTCCGCTGCAGACAAGCAGAATCTGAAGGAAGTCTGAAAGGCAGCGCAGCCTCAAAGCTGCACCCTGTTCTCCTCCTTTTTCTAGCCGTTAACTTTCCTCTTGTGGGCGAGCTGTCTGCACACTCACGTGCCTAGCCTCCAAATCAAGTCCCTTCCCTGAAGTACATGAAACGAATGAATTTTGATTGTGTTTAACTGTGACCCTTGCCTAGGAAAGGGTTGATGGGACAGGAGAGCAGACGAGGTTTGCTACCAATCTGGGTGCCGCTGCGTTGAAAGGTGTGCCCTGTTTTATAAGGGTGGGGGTTGGTGCAGGTTGGAAAGCGGTTTTTAAAAATTGCAGGGAAAAACATCTTCTGCAGCAGTGCTCCTGAGAAATGTGTAAGGATAGCAGGGGAGGTTAATGAGAATCTGAGCCTGGAGGCAAGCTAGAGCATTAGTCAGGCCTCCAACTTAAATGCTAGGTTTGGTCCCTTGATATTCAGTATGTACCTGGCATTCCATGGTATAAATGAGCAGATTCTATTGGGCACTATGATCAGGTCTTATCAGATCTTTTTTAAAAAAAAAAAATTGAGAAAACTTAATCCATATTTTAAATATTTATGATTCTGAGCTGTTGCAATATATATTTTTTAAAAAGTCCCGTATTCCATCTGCTGTTTTTTGCTTAATATTTCATAAGTTTATTAATACGAAGCCCAGTCCAGTTGGGGAAAATATTTTACTTATCGTGTGCAGTGTGCCTGTGCCAAATATCCTGACTTTCTGGCTTTGTAGAATTGGTCCCTTTCGCTGTGTTTTTCTGAGCAACATCTGCTCAGTTGCAATTGGATTTTCCAGTTAACTCTAATTGGAAGTTGGGGCGCAGTTGGATGCAAGCTGGCCCTGAAAAGGGGGCTGGCTTTTCAGTGTTGATAAAGGCCAAGGTAAGGCACACACCCACTTTGTGGAGACTCAAAACAAATAAATAAGCAAACCCGGATGGCCGATGCCTGGGGGAAGTCCTGATTTGGAGTTTGAAGGTGGGGTTTCCATTCAGCCAAGGTATTGTTAGGAATCTAGGGATGAAAGACACCCTAAAATTCCAAATTAAGCTATTGGTAGAATTTATGTGTGGGATGTGGGTGGCGCTGTGGTCTAAACCACAGAGCCTAGGGCTTGCCGATCAGAAGGTCGGTGGTTTGAATCCCCACGACGGGGTGAGCTCCCATTGCTCAGTCCCTGCTCCTGCCAACCTAGCAGTTCAAAAGCACGTCAAAGTGCAAGTAGATAAGTAGGTACCACTCCAGGCAGGAAGGTAAACGGCGTTTCCGTGCGCTGCTCTGGTTCGCCAGAAGCGGCTTAGTCATGCTGGCCACATGACCTGGAAACTGTACGCCGGCTCCCTCGGCCAATAAAGCGAGATGAGCGCTGCAACCCCAGAGTTGTCCTTGACTGGACCTAATGGTCAGGAGTCCCTTTACCTTTTAGAATTTATGTAGGTTTGGTGTATTAAAGCCAGGAAATAGCCAGACTTGTGTATATAGGATAGACCCAAGTGTGTATTTGACCCATGCTACACCTTGCCAATCCTTTAATTAAGCCAAGTGGTAGAGCTGATTAAGCCAGGATTGGCCTACTGTGTGAGGTGTTAGGCTGGGGTAATGGGTTATTAGCAATATTACAGAATCATAGAATAGTAGAGTTGGAAGAGACCATGAGGGTCATGTATACCAACCCCCTGCAATGCAGGGATCTTTCACCCAATATGGCGCTTGAACCCATGACCCAGAGATTAAGAGTCTCTACCAACAGAGCTATCCAGTACCAGGGATCAAAGAACCTCACCATAGTGGGCAAAATGGTGAGACCCCTTTGACTGGAGAGATAAAAGCCAAGAGCTTAAAGAGAAGTGATGTTGGCAGAAGCTTAGTGCAGAGTGTCGGAAGTTAAGCAGCAGAATTAGAAGCAGTTAGAAGCAGTGGGCTGGGGAAAGAGGGACAAATAGCAACATTTGAGAATGATGGGGTTGGAGTCTGCTTAAAAGCCAGAGCCTCTTGGGGTTCTGTGGACCCCTCCTACATAGGCTCAGCTTAGGGATGCGGGTGGTGCTTAGGTCTAAACCACTGAGCCTCTTGGGCTTGCTGATCTGAAGGTCGGTGGTTCAAATCCCTGCGACAGGGTGAGCTCCCGTTGCTCTGACCCAGCTCCTGCCAACCTAGTAGTTCGAAAGCACACCAGTGCAAGTAGATAAATAGTTACAGCTGCAGCAGGAAGGTAAACGACGTTTCCGTGCTCTCTGGTTTCTGTCACGGTGTTCTGTTGTGCCAGAAGGGTTTAGTCCTGCTGGCCACATGACCCGGAAAGCTGGACCAACGCCAGCTCCCTTGGCCTGAAAGCGAGATAAGCACCACAACCCCATAGTCGCCTTTGACTGGATTTAACTGTCCAGGGGTCCTTTACCATTTTACCTTTAGGCTCAGGTTGTATATACCGTATTTTTCATCCGATAGGACGCTCTGTCCCATAGGACGCAGCTAGTTTTTTTGGGGGGAAATAAAGGAATAATTTCCCCCTATTTCCCCCCAAAACCAGGTCGGGGAACAGCGGGATGGCGGTGCTGCACCTCCCCACTGTCCCCTGAGCTTGTGGGGCTGGCCGATGTCTGCTCGAAGCGCACCAGGCCGCAGGCTGCTATCCTCAGGGTGGGGAGCCCTGCGGGAACTCCCACGAGCTCCCCAGACTTGCTGATAGCTTCCTGAAGCCTGGAGAGCGAGAGGGGTCGGTGTGCACCGACCCCTCTCGCTCTTCAAGCCTCAGCGAAAGCCTGTATTCGCCCCACAGGACGCACCCAGATTTCCCCTTCATTTTTGGAGGGGGAAAAGTGCAAAAAATACGGTATGTGTAAATGACCATATATCATAAAGATACTACAGTCTCCGCTGTGCCTGATTTTTCCAACAAGAAGTACAGACCCTGGGTCTGTATTTGTAACTGCCTGGAATATCTCACTGGAGCGAATGGGGTGTACCATGTACTCCTTGGAGAAAAAGGTGGGATGTGGATGCAATAAATAAGCTCATCAGACCTCACCTGGAGTACTGTGTCCAGTTCTGGGCACCACAATTCAAGAAGGACACTGACAAACTGGAACGTGTCCAGAGGAGGGCAACCAAAATGGTCAAAGGCCTGGAAATGATGCCTTATGAGGAACGGCTAAGGGAGCTCGGCATGTTTAGCCTGGAGAATAGGAGGTTAAGGGGTGATATGATAGCCATGTTCAAATATAGAAAAGGATGTCACATAGAGGAGGGAGAAAGGTTGTTTTCTGCTGCTCCAGAGAAGCGGACACGGAGCAATGGATCCAAACTACAAGAAAGAAGATTCCACCTAAACATTAGGAAGAACTTCCTGACAGTAAGAGCTGTTCGACAGTGGAATTTGCTGCCAAGGAGTGTGGTGGAGTCTCCTACTTTGGAGGTCTTTAAGCAGAGGCTTGACAACCATATGTCAGGAGTGCTCTGATGGTGTTTCCTGCTTGGCAGGGGGTTGGACTCGATGGCCCTTGTGGTCTCTTCCAACTCTATGATTCTATGATTCTGTGATCTGCTTACCTGCTTAAGATAGCTGGAGGGGCCAGCCAGAAGGACATATCAGTTGCCAACGTGGCAGCCAGAGATCTCCATGTGGTTGCGGTTGGACCCGCACCAGTAACACAACGCGCCTGGCTAATTTCTATCACTCAGCAGGGCACAAAGGGGTAGAGCGAGCAAAGGCTTTTGGGTGGCACTGAGACTTGTCATCCTAGCTTAAACATGTCAGAAACCCATGATTTGGGTTGCCAATGTGGGTGACTGGGTAAACTGTTTTAGGATACAGAACTGTGACCGGGAGGAGTTCTGATGGACTAGCTTGAAAGAAATGCACTGCTTGTGTATTGGGGTTGAGTCAAAGTGTGTTTGTGTTGTGATCTGTGTTTGATGATCGTCTCCTTTGGGAGGGATACATTTGTGATTACATATCTGTGGTTGGATGGCTGTTTCTTGGGGGTGGGTTAGTGTTATGAATCTGGGGATATAACCGTCTGTTGAGCTCATACATTTGACCAAGGGTCATTTTATATTTCTGGTGAGGGGGTGGGGCAGATCCAAGGTTTCCTGATGCGTGGACCTGTGTGATGCACACTTTTGCAACCCAAAATGCATTTGTCAGCCAAAAATGTACGGAGAAATTCTGCACTGCCCCAAATGCACTGGGTAAATCAGGACACACACACAGAAAATCAGTCTGAATCAGTTGATGTCACTGTTAAAGCAAATACAGATGGAAGACAAACCACACTACGAGTCATTAATACTTAATATACTGCTAGTCTGCCCCAGAAAAGGAGAGTACATCCATTTTCTTATTTGGGCAACTCGCTTACCTTCATCACGTGGCAGCAGTGGCGTAGCGTAGGGGGTGCAGGGGGGGCCGGCCGCACCGGGCGCAACATCTGGGGGTTAGGGTTAGGGGGCGCAAATCCACGGGTTAGGGGGCGCAAATCCATGGGTTAGGGGGCGCAAATTACTTGCCTTGCCCCGGGTGCTGACAACCCACGCTACGCCACTGCGTGGCAGCAAAATTACTGTATTTTTTGCTCTATAAGACTCACTTTTCCCCTCCTAAAAAGTAAGGGGAAATGTGTGTGCATCTTATGGAGCGAATGCAGGCTGCACAGCTATCCCAGAAGCCAGAACAGCAAGAGGGATTGCTGCTTTCACTGCGCAGCGATCCCTCTTGCTGTTCTGGCTTCTGAGATTCAGAAATTTTTTTTTCTTGTTTTCCTCCTCCAAAAACTAGGTGCGTCTTGTGGTCTGGTGCGTCTTATAGAGCGAAAAATACGGTAGCTACGAATGGTGGGGTGGTGGGCAGGTTCATATCCTAAATTTGGCTTTTAATAAACTCCTTCAGCCTTGATAGTTGGGATGTCTCTTGTCCTCTAGCAGGGGAAGCAGCCAGCCAGTTTCCCACCTTCACAAATTGTACCTAGCCATTCAAGCAAACATTTGCCTTGACAGGAGATGTTTTTGCAGGCAGCATTTTAAAATTAGCACTTGAACCTGAGGCTGGTCTGCCACATGCTGTGTGCCTTGTATTTTTAGTAGTACGTGTGATATCTTGGTCTTTATCACTGTGCATTTATATCTGAAGTGAATAGCGTGGTTGGCAGGGGCTGTGAGGCTCCCTCCCTCCCGTTAACTCACTCGCTGTTTTTCGCCCCTGAACACTTACGATTCAGAAATAGGCCTTGCTTATATAAATGATTTAACACCAGGTAATTGAAATGCATGTATGTTTTCCTTCTCAGGTTGTTAGAGACTTTTAGCATCAAATTAATGTCACATGTTCTGGGGTTTAATCTCATAGATAGTTAAGTTACGGATCTTGCAGTCATGTGGCGCTCAGACAATTTGAACTGGGTAAAAACCCTTCAAGTGTGCAGCAGTTTCTTTCTCTGTTATGTGGTGTCCTAGCTGGTTTTTCTTTTAAATCACTTTTCTGATTGTAAACATATGGTACTCCCTGCCATTGGATGGGGAATGTGCTTCTAGTGCAGAGCTCTCAATCAATCAATCAATCAATCAATCAATCAATCAATCAGGGCAGGTCCTATTAATGGCTATTATCCATGGTCGCTAAATGGATCCTCCATATTCAGGGGTCTTAGGTGGAGCAGATGGGGATCAGCAACCTGGGAAGCTAGCCCATCTGGGAAAAGAAAAATTCTGATCCTAAACCTCTGATGCCTTGAGGGAGATCTTCGGGAAAAGAAAAGGCGTAAGGCGTGAGTCCTACACAAATCTGGGGTGGAGCCCCTAAGAAGGTTGGATGGCATTTTGTATGCCTCCTTCTCAGGGGCATAGGAAGGGGGGCGGGGGGGGCGGTACACCCCAGGTGTCATCTCTGAGGGGGGTGACAAAATCTCCTCTGGGCGGATCGCTGTGCTGCCCCCCGGGCGCCGATCGCCCCCCCGGGTGCCAGTCACCATGCCAATCGCCCGCAATGGCCACCGGCTACCGGTTCCGTGCTGTCTGCCTGCTGCTTCTTCCCCGGCTGTAGGGCAGATGAGGCCCCGCAGTTTGCCCTGCTCCTGTGGGCGGTTTGCTGTGCCCTAGGTCCCTGAGAGGCTTTGAAATATACTCGGAGTCGAGAGTGGATTTCATGCTCTTTATTCAGCTCATAGTGGTGAGGAGGAACGGAAGTTCCCCCAGAATGTCTACTTTATATACATTATTTACACAATGGGCCCCACGTGATTGGCTAATTCCGGGATTCTCCTGTAGGCCAATCAGGTTGTGGATTCACTTCCACCTTGAGCTGGATTGGGTGGCTCCTGTGGACCAATCAGACTGCTGCATACTGGGTCCTATTGTTCTAGGACCATTCAGACGGCTGCATTCTGAATCCTATTGTTCTAGGACCAATCAGACTGCTGCATTTTGGATCCTATTCAACTCAGTACATAACAGGCTTCCTCCACCGCTGGTCCTTCTGGTAACTCCTGCAGCTTGGTCAAAGCTGGTGCCAAACGTATTGCTCTGTTTTCTTTTGGACCAACTCAGTGAGGCTGAGAGGGGAGTCTTGTTGTCTGGGCAGCCAGGAGCTCGATCCACACTGCTCAGGCTTGCATTCTGGGAAGATAATTTTGGTGCAGCACTGGTTTGACTTAATCCCCAGAGGAGCACTCCATTGTCTCTTGGGATAGATGGAAGCCAACCAGGTGATAAGAACAAGGCTGCTGCCTTCAAGGCCTGCTTGTGGATTTTTTCTGGAAGCCTTTGGAAACGGAATCAGGATTCTGAACGAGAGAGATTTTTAGCCTGAGTAGTGATTTCATTTCATTTAAAAGCATTCATACGCTGTTTAGTATTTCAAAAATCTCTAAGCAGTGTACAGTCCAAAAACAAACAAATGATATACAATGGACGCTCGGGTTGCGAACGTGATCCATGCGGGATGCATGTTCGCAACCCGCAGCGGCATGTCTGCGCATGCGCGGGTTGCAATTTGGCGCTTTTGCACATGCGCAAAGCACGATTTGGTGCTTCTGCGCATGTGCGACTGCCAAAACACAGAAGTAACCCGTTCCGGTACTTCTGGGTTTTGGCAGTCCACAACCTGAAAAAACGCAACCTGAAGCGTTTGTAACCCAAGGTATGACTGTATCACTGAAACAAAAACACAACCTAAAACTAATATAGCAGCAATGTTAAGCACCTTCTTACTACATTGAAAAGTTTCATAGCCTTTTAATCCATTCAATGCCTGGTGATTCCTTCTCTTTTATTTCATTTAAAGCGAATTGATGTTTGGCATGTTAAACCTTTTGCAGTGTGTGGGTAGTGATAGAAATCTCGGGAGGTAGCTGTAGTCTTGTTTGTGCTGCAGATACGAATGGCTTGGCGGTGGGAGGCGGACTGGAAGTTGCCGTCCTGCACTGAGATAGGAATCAAGGTACAATAATAGGGAAAGGTCAGGGTGCCTGGATAAGATCTTGATGATCTCCCTTGTGGGTTTGCAGAGATAAGCAGCCTTCACTCACTAGCAACAGTAGCAGAAGCAGCTGCTTTTTCATCTCATTTCCTTCTCAAGTAACTTTGCAGCAATGCCAGACGGGAGAGAAAGGGGCAGTTCTTTTCATCTCTGCTGAATATTCTGTCCCAAAGCTTCCCCACCCCTGGAATAGATGGACCCTTGGTCTGGCTAGTCCAGGCACCCCCAAACTCGGCCCGCCAAATGTTTTTGGGACTACAATTCCTATCATCCCTGACCACTGGTCCTGTTAGCTAGGGATGATGGGAGTTGTAGTCCCAAAACATCTGGAGGGCCAAGTTTGGGGGTGCCTGGGCTAGCAGGGCTCTTCTTAAAAAGCTGGAGGGGGAGGAGAACACGGGTCTCAAATTTTCAGATCTGCCCTGCAACAACATATAAAGGGGAGCAGAGGTCTTGCCACCAGGCATTTTGAACAGAATATTCAGCAGAGATGAAAAGAACTGCCCCTTTCTCACCCGTCTGGCATTGCTGCAAAGTTACTTGAGAAGGAAATGAGATGAAAAAGCAATTCCTATCATCCCTGACCACAGGTCCTGTTAGCTAGGGATCATGGGAGCTGTAGTCCCAAAACATCTGGAGGGCAGAGGTTGCCTATGCCTGATCTAGTCCAACTCCCTGTCCAACCCATAACTCTGAGATTAAGAGTCTCATGCTCTGCCGACTGAGGGGGATAGGGTGTGGTGTACAGGCGCATGCAGAAGAAGCAGGGGAAGAAGAGTTGAGCTGAATATTTATTAGGACAAGGCAGTGGCGTAGCGTGGGGGGTGCAGGGGGGCCGGCCGCACCGGGCGCAACATCTGGGGGGTGGTGCTCACACTCGCAGCTCTCTGCCCCTACCTGGCTCACTCACTCTCTCTCACTGCAGTGCTGGCTGTGCGAATCCGATCCGAGCCGCCGGGTCGTCGCCCACTGTGGAGGGGGTGGGTGCCAGGCGTGCGGTGCGGAGAGAGAGCGAGGGACTATCTGGGGGAGGGACAGTGCAGCGGCCGCCCAGCGCAGCGCTGAGCGCGGGAGAGAACCACACCAGACCAGACCAGGCAGCAGTAAGAAGAAGCTGGCAGCGGCGGCAGGTTAGGGGTTAGGGGGCGCAAATTACTTGCCTTGCCCCGGGTTAGGGGGCGCAAATTACTTGCCTTGCCCTGGGTTAGGGGGCGCAAATTACCGTATTTTTCGCTCTATAACACGCACCTGACCATAACACGCACATCGTTTTTAGAGGAGGAAAACAAGGGAAAAAATATTCTGAATGAAACAGTGGACGTATCATTTTTGTGCTTCATGCTGTGGCCACAGACATGTGATCTAATGGTGAATTTGGGGTGACCCAATGCAAAAATCCTGAGAATCCCTGTGGATCCATGCTTTGTAACCACGTTTTTGCACCATTGCAGCCCCAGGCAACAGTGGGTGCGTGATTTTTTTTTGGGGGGGGCAGGCTGTAGCCATGGACATGCTATGTGATCTGATGGTGAATTTTGGCTGACCCAATGCAAAGTTCCTGAGGATCCATGTGTACCCATACTTTTTAACCACGTTTTTGCACCATTGCAGCCCCAGGCAACAGTGGGTGCGTGATTTTTTGGGCGGGGGACAGGCTGTAGCCATGGACATGCTGTGTGCTCTGATGGTGAATTTTGGCTGACCCAATGCAAAGATCCTGAGGATCCATGTGGATCCATGCTTTGTAACCACGTTTTTGCACCATTGCAGCCCCAGGCAACAGTGGGTGCGTGATTTTTTGGGCGGGGGACAGGCTGTAGCCATGGACATGCTATGTGCTCTGATGGTGAATTTTGGCTGACCCAATGCAAAGATCCTGAGGATCCATGTGTACCCATACTTTTTAACCACGTTTTTGCACCATTGCAGCCCCAGGCAACAGTGGGTGCGTGATTTTTTGGGCGGGGGACAGGCTGTAGCCATGGACATGCTATGTGCTCTGATGGTGAATTTTGGCTGACCCAATGCAAAGATCCTGAGGATCCATGTGGATCCATGCTTTGTAACCACGTTTTTGCACCATTGCAGCCCCAGGCAACAATGGGTGTGTGATTTTGGGGGGGCAGGCTGTAGCCATGGACATGCTGTGTGCTCTGATGGTGAATTTGGGGTGACCCAATGCAAAGATCCTGAGGATCCATGTGGATCCATGCTTTGTAACCACATTTTAAGTGGGGAGGGAAGGAAAAACACAGAAGGCTAAGAATGCAGGAGAGGGCTATAACGTGAGGAAAGGAAGGCAAAAGTTTCCCCCCCACCCACCCACACAAGCCAGCCACTGTTTAAGGATTTCATCCTTTTAAATGGAAGAAAGCATATTTGAATGCTGTGTGTCTCCAAAAACAAAAAGCAGGAAGTCAAATCAGAATTTTAAGCCGAACCTGTAATCTCTCTTCCCATCACAAACATTGTTCCCTCCGGAGCAGGGACAGGATAGAGCGACGCTCTGCTTTCCTCTCTACTTGCCTGGAGGGAAGGGGCTTTCCCTGCTCTTTGTTCCGTTTGAGCAAACACAGCAAGGAAACAGAGAGGGCGGGCAGTAAGACCCTGAGGCAGAATGCAGGAAAGCAACAGCTTTCTCTCTCACGGAGCTCCCTTCTCCCTGAAGCGCGGTTTGATTTTTGCCTTATTTTTCGGCTCCAGAGACCACACATTCGCTCCATAACACGCACAGACATTTCCCCTTCCTTTTTAGGAGAAAAAATCTGCGTGTTATAGAGCGAAAAATACGGTACTTGCCTTGCCCCGGGTTAGGGGGCGCAAATTACTTGCCTTGCCCCGGGTGCTGACAACCCACGCTATGCCGCTGGGACAAGGCATTTGAGGGGAATAAGTGAAAAGAAGAATAGATTGGGGATGGCTTCCTGATGGCTGCGTATCTGTTTTTTTGTGCTTCCCCATTACCCCACTTCAGGCTTCCAGCAGATGAAGTTCAGCGGCCCGCCTCCACACCACTGAACATGTGCAGGCAAGCCTAATTAGAAAATAAGATTAATAACATTTTCATTTTCAAAAATGAAAAAATTGTCCAGTAGCACCTGAGACCAACTAAGTTTGTTCATGGTATGAGCTTTCGTGTGCATGCACACTTCTTCAGATACAGTACCTGAAGAAGTAGATTCTTCCGATTCTTCTTCAGATATTTTCATTTTGTTTTACTTTTGGCATTGCTAATCAGGACGTTTCTGCTTTCAACCTTTCAGCAAGTCACCTCCCCCATCTGTGAAATGGGCCTGATTATTTTGAGCGTCTTAATTTTTATTATTATTATTATTATTATTATTATTATTATTATTATTATTACTAATTAAATTTCTATACTGCCCTTCATCTGAGGATCACAGGGTGTTTTACAGCGTGAAAAACACAAACATGAATAACAATACAGTGGGTTACAAACACCTCGGGTTACAAACACCTCGGGTTACAGACTCTGCTAACCTGGAAGTAGTACCTCGGGTTAAGAACTTTACCTCAGGATGAGAACAGAAATCGTGTGGCAGCGGTGCAGCAGCAGCAGGTGCAGGAGACCCCTTTAGCTAAAGTAGTACCTAAGGTTAAGAAAGGTTTCAGGTTAAGAACAGACCAGTGTTTTGTCACAGCATTTTCCCTTAATGGGCCTGCAACTAAACTCCCCCCCCCCCATTTTTTTGGTCTCTCCCAGGCAATATGAGAAACTAACCGACAATAAGCTGTAGCATGTTTTTCAGGAAAGTTTGGGGGAAGATTCTTGGTGTATTTCTGTGTAATCCCTTTTCAAGCCCACAGCTGAGATACCCAAGAGCAATAAATTTTGACTACCTTTACTGACCACTGGTTCTGTTAGCTAGGGATGATGGGAGTTGTAGTCCCAAAACAGCTGGAGGGCCAAGTTTGGCCATCACTGGCTGAATATTTGTCAGCAGGTTCCCCTGCTTTCCCAAAAGAACAGAGAACATACTCCCCAACATTTCTCTGATGAAAATATGGATGTCCTATTCCATAACAGTAACAATAGCAATAATTTCATTACAGTGGTACCTTGGGTTACAGACGCTTCAGGTTACAGACGCTTCAGGTTACAGACTCTGCTAATGCAGAAATAGTACCTTGGGTTAAGAACTTTGCTTCAGCATGAGAACAGAAATTGTGTGGCAGCAGCGCAGCGGCAGCAGGAGGCCCCATTAGCTAAAGTGGTGCTTCAGGTTAAGAACAGTTTCAGCTTAATAAGGGACCTCCGGAATGAATTAAGTTCTTAACCTGAGGTAGCACTGTATTCCTTTAGATCAGGCCCCCGCATCTGCACGCATGCCTCACAGAAATAATTTACTTGCTGGGCTGACTGGTGCTCAGGAAGCTGTAAATGAGCCCTCGCGATGTCTGTAGCTGTTTCCACAGCTGCTTCAACCAGATGCGGAGAGTAGCTTTCCGCTGGATCAAAACCTCTTGCCTGCTCAGCCTCTGGCAGCACCTGACCACTTCTGGCCGCGGCAGAGAGGAGAAAGACAGCTGTAGCTTGGCAGAAATGACTGGCAGAATCTGAGACCAGGGAGAAGAGTTGGTGAAAGAAGACTGGAAGCAATTTAAAGATTATTTACAGAAATATTGTAAAATTAATGAATGTTAGAAGGATGTTGGATAGAAACTAAGGGGTTTCCAGCTGTAATGCTTTAGGAGATACGGGAAAAAAAGGTTTATAAATGGGTAAAAGCTTAATGGTAAGGATTTGCTGAACTAACAAATTGAAGTGGAATACAAAGAAGGGAGGTATGAGGAGGTCTGGGGAAATAAGCGTAAGAAAGATATGTTATGGAAATTATTTGTTTTTTAACTGTTTTTATGTTGTATTTTGTATTTTGTTTTTTTCTATTTTTTATTTTTTCATTGTTATATTTTAAAAAACTCTAATATCTAAAAAAAAAAAAGAGAGAGAGAGAGAAAGACAGCTGTAGCAAATATCCCTTAGCCAGGAGCAGACAGGTAGTGCGATGAGTGGGCAGGTGGGCAGACTGCACAGAAGACAGGTGGGAGACTCTGCTCAAGCGGCTGTTACAGGAATTTTTATAATGATGGAGGGGTGCGGCACACAGCATGTACCCCCCCCTTTGCTCACACACAATGTCTCCTCAAAGCACTACATCACGCACGGCACCACACAATCTCCAACGCTGTTCTGCTCAGGGAAAAGATGGCTACCGAAGGGGGAACCTGAGGAACTGCTAAAAGACAGGCCTAATCCCTGAAACCTGGGATCAGGTAGACAGCAACCTTTTGCATAAGAGATCATCACTGGCACCCTGGCAAATGGGTGCCAGACAGGTAGTCATCCTGTGGACAATAGCAAACCATCAGGAATGGATTAGGTTCTTGGTCAGGACAAACCAGGAACTTGTAAATATTTTTTTTTGTCTTACTTGATGGGTTTGAGGTGGAGGTCAAGGGAAGGAAAATGATGCTCAGGTTTCTGTCACCAGACCCTCCCAATTTGTGATGTAATTTTAGGGGTGTTGTGTGTATCTTTGTAAAACTGATGAAAGTGGGAGCCATCTTTTGTTCTGGGCTTCTTCTTGCTTCTCCCATGTGGTGGGCAACAGTCCTTTAAAATAAAGACCAGACCTACTGGCTGCTGTTTTGCTCCTATATTCCTGGCCGTTGTCTTTGTTTGATGAATGAATGAATTTATTAATACGGTCACCGACCAGCGTCAACACACACAATATCACAGATCATTTAAAAATATATATATCAGAAATACAAAGGACAATATGAATATAACAAGGATTTAAATATAAAAATTAAAATTTATTATTAGCGTGCTCCCTGTAGTTAACATTTAGGGATTTGGTCATTATGGGATACCACTTGCTTCCTGCGATTGATTGCAGACACACAGAATTTGGCTACATTTAATGTAGTCTTGGGATTCTTGTCCTCTAGCAGTAGTTTTAAACTATGGTGTTCCGATTCTTTCCTGGACTTTTGCAAAACAGGTGTAATAAAAGTCAAACGTATATCCTCATAAAGACGGCAACGTAATAGTACGTGTGGAGCAGTTTCAACTTCCAACGAGCCACAAGGGCAGACCCGTGCTGTATATGGTTTACCCTCAAATCTGCCCTGAAGTAAGGCAGAAGGGAGAACGTTGAATCTGGCGAGGGTAAAAGACCGTCTGTATTTGGGTACCTGAAGACCTGACAGATAGTTAGCTGGAGAGAAACCTCTCCCATGGTCCCTTATTGCTGGATGTTTGATCATTTCGCTCATGTGGCATTGTAATTCTACGTCCCAGATACGCTGGCGAATTCTCGAAGCCTGTCGCTATCAGGGTCTGCTGTGGGATCCCCAAGCCTTTAAGCTTTCCAGCAGTGTAGCTTTCCATTTGGATTGGTAGGTATCTAATAAGGTTAAAGGTGCCAGCCCAACCGGGCTGATAATCCAAGTGAGGCTAAGGATTTCCCTATAACATGGCTTTGAGAACTGATAGCTAAAAGTCACCCAGGAGTTTCTGGCCCTACAAAGTTCTGTTTGTGGGCTCCTTTGTGACTAGATCATTGTAAGAGGAGGAACCATTTGTTACCCATTCATAACGTGTGTGCTTTTGATGGATCGCTACTGTGAACTAATAGACATAAGCGCCAAGTACCAAAGTAGAAGTACACAACATGAGGATGGAAGGAATCGTTTCGGCTAAGTAGGGCGGCATAAGAGAAACCAGTCAGAAAACAATGTGATTCTTCCTTAGTGGAGCTTTTATGAGAACATTGTTGGACACACGGCAGAGGGTGTTTGCTTTCTTACGAGCTTCACACGCCACAATAAACAATTTCTTCGCCATTGTTGAGGGAGCGTCAAGCTAGAACGTATAATGTATTAATTGAAGAGTAATGGGTAGTTTAGCTTTTGGTCTAAGTTTAACACTTCAGTAACTGGGAAAGGAAGAGCTTAACGGCAGGCAAGTGGAAAACTTGGTGCCCCGTTGCCATAGGCACCTTGAAAAATTGGACCAGGCGACTGGTTCCTGGTTGCTGTAGAAGATAAGGAGATTTCTCCAGCTTTCCATGTTTGCCTCTGTGTGTATGACCTGGGCATTTCCTCTTTTCATATCCTTTGCAATTACTAACTTAATTTGAAGCGTGTGCTCCCAGGGATTCTCAGAGCAATGTGGTAGAACCTCTTTTCGTGTTACGTCTCCGCTCTGGAATGTATGAAGCAGTGGTAATGATGTGTCAGCATGTGCAAAAGGGGGGAGGTGGTCAGAATGCGCCCAAAAGAACAGGATTCTTCTTACTGGCAGAATCAGGTCACATTCTCTCCCTCTCCCTCTCTCTCCCCCCCACCTTCCCAATTTAGCTTTTAGAATATCTGGCAGACACCCAACTTTTGCAAACATACTTCACTTCTGCTTACTGAGGTCTAGCGCAGTTATCAACTTAGAATTACAGACATTTGCAATCTGTTTTTTAAATGTGTGCTTTCATTTTTCTTCTTTTTCTCTCCTCCCTCCCTCCCCCCCAAACGTTTAGTGGGAAGAAATTGGCGAGGTGGATGAGAATTATGCGCCGATCCACACATATCAAGTGTGCCGAGTCATGG
Source organism: Podarcis vaucheri (assembly GCF_965113315.1). Taxonomy (NCBI): domain Eukaryota; kingdom Metazoa; phylum Chordata; class Lepidosauria; order Squamata; family Lacertidae; genus Podarcis; species Podarcis vaucheri. Next base: position 52,098,950 of record NC_138751.1, on the reverse strand, counting down.
AACAGAGTCAGAACAACTGGCTTCTGACAAGCTGGATCTCCAACAAAGGGGCCTCTAGAATCTTCATTGAACTGAAATTCACCCTTAGGGACTGCAACAGCCTTCCTGGAGGACTTGGGACTTGCAAAGAGACTTTTAATATGTATTATTTTGAATCGGATGACGAAGACGGAAGGAACGTAAAAGAAAACCAGTACATCAAGATTGATACCATTGCGGCAGATGAGAGCTTCACAGAGCTAGACCTTGGAGATAGAGTCATGAAGCTGAACACAGAGGTGAGAGATGTTGGGCCTCTGACCAAAAAGGGATTTTACCTTGCTTTCCAAGATGTGGGCGCCTGCATTGCGCTGGTCTCTGTGAGGGTGTACTACAAGAAGTGCCCTGTGGTGGTTCGGAACTTGGCCATCTTCCCCGACACCATCACCGGAGCGGATTCTTCTCAGCTTCTGGAAGTCTTGGGGTCGTGTGTGAACCACTCTGTGACAGACGAACCCCCACGGATGCACTGCAGTGCCGAAGGGGAATGGCTGGTGCCGATTGGGAAATGCATGTGCAAGGCAGGCTACGAAGAGAAGAACAACACTTGTCAGGGTAAGGATTTAATGTTGGGAATAGTTTGGCTGGTATAGTTGGATGATTAGCTTCAAATGCTATTACATATGCAGATTCTTTATACAATGTCAGAGTGAATAGATACATTCCTTATCATAACGATGGCAGTGTTTTTATTTCACACATGCACATAGCAGCATAGATGGAACTCTTGCAGTACTTCAACACCCTACCTTCTCGGATGCTGGGGGCACTGTGGTCTAAACCACTGAGCCTCTTGGACTTGCTGATCAGAAGGTTGGCGGTTCGATTCCCTGCGACGGAGTGAGCTTCTTTTGCTCTGTCCCAGCTCCTGCCAACCTAGCAGTTCGAAAGCATGCCAGTGCAAGTAGATAAATAGGTACTGCTGTGGTGGGAAGGTAAAAGGCATTTCCATGCGCTCTGGTTTCCATCATGGTGTTCCATTGCACAATAAGTGGTTTAGTCCTGCTGCCCACATGACCCGGGAAGCTGTCTGTGGACAAATGCCGGCTCCCTCAGCCTGAAAGCGAGATGAGCACCACAACCCCATAGTCACCTTTGACTGGACTTAACTGTCCAGGGGTCCTTTACCTTTTTAGCTTTATCTTCTCGGTGAAGGATCTTCATGCACTCAGCCACAAGTTGTCACTTGATAAGGAACTGAGCAGTGAGCATGCATGCACGAGTTAGCCCTTAGTCATCAAACTCTGACTTTCGTGATGCCAGAGTTCACACCGAGCCTCCTTAGAAGAGCTTCAGATAAGTAGGCAAGTGACATTGTTACTCTGCTTTTCTTAGATGGCTGTAAGCAGATGGCTGCGGCTGCATTTGAGTAGATGGCCATGGCTGTGTTAAGCTACAAACAAATGTAGATTTGCATGTGGCCGCGGACAGAGTCAGCCCTAATCAAATAACTGGATTGCAAAGGTCCGGACACCTTGGTCTTGTTTTATGGTCTTGTGAGTACAGCTGTGTTTGTGGCAGCAGCCCATGTACAGAGTAAATAACAATCTGGACCAAAAATGCACAGAAAGCAGACAAGGGCACAAAAGAATTGCTGTTATCTCTCTCTCGAGTTATAGTCTGCAATTTATGCTTAGTAAGTGGTTGCTTGTCTGCACCGATGAACTCCAGGTGTGTGGAGACAGGAGTGCCTAGGTATAAAGGAAACCCATCCTTTCATAATACAAATGCACTCTGTACAAAAGTCCACTATATTCTTACAAGCATTCTTGCAGTCTTCCATGGCTGCCTCTGACCATCCAGTGTCCCATCAGCTGCTGCTATTAATACACTTTTTTGCCGTTTTGCTTTGACTCATTGTAAATACGGCTTTGGTCGAAGTCTGGCTATATTTGCCGATTGCCCTGGAGGTTGAGTTGCTTGTGCTGTATAGATGGTCGTCCGTCGTTGCTTCGGTTGTGGTGTAACAATTTTGTTTTTACCCCTGAATTATTATTTCTTGTGGGTTGTCCTGGAAATGTGACCGAAGGGCGGTATAAAATTACTTGTATTTATAAATGAGCAAATGGTTTTTTTTAATGACTAAGAAGCAACAGGGTCATTCAGGGAACTTGGTGAGTAGTGTTCTTTTAAATGTGTTAAGGATTTAGACCAAATAATGCAGTGGTCTTAAGTTCCGTGTTGCATAAGATGGCCAGAAATTTTCTCCTGCACCCCACATGAACATCTTGCCATGCAAATGGGGATGGCACTGGGTGCTTCAAATCGGGTGCACAACTTTATCCGATCTAACAAGGAAATCTGTGAAAAGATGTGTGGGCATGCATCACTTGCTGAATTGGATTGCAGATTTTAATACATTTTTGCTGTTATTTTTTCTGGACTGTTTATTTATTGATTAAATCAAAGTATGGGTAATTTTATGTGATTGCCAAGTTTCTTGATTTTAAAGAAATGAACCAAAAATGAAAGGGCAGCACCGTGTGTGTCATCCGATTCTAAAAGTACTGGGGTATTCCTAATCTTTGACTATTCAGTGAAAGGAGTGTTGGCTATATTTTACTGCTTGCAAAGCAAATTGGCAGCAGTAGTAGCTCTTTTGACTGATTTGGTCGTCCCTGTTCATGTTTGCAAAATGATAGAGGATACTTTATCAAAATGTTCATGTCCATCAGAAAGCCATAAGGCCAAATAAGAGCTGTATTGGATCAGACCAGAAATCCATTGCCCAGTAAAACAAGAAGGCAGCCAGATATTTTCAGAAAGCCCATATGCAGGGCATATAGTCAACAGTGTAACCCCCCACCCCACAACACAAACACATAACTGGTGTCCAGATGCACACGGCCAAACCCCACATAGGTTGATAAGGACAACCTAGGAGCTTGCAGCCGAATGGGGAGGCTGACATAGCTAAGAATGCACATTTTAAATGTTTCCTTGGTTGTCAATGGAACAAGGACTTTGGAGAAGGGGATACTGGAATTACAAGCATTTCAGCATAGCCAATTTGTTTCATTTGCAGTATAAATGAATAACTGTGTGCCAGATTAAGGATATAGATGTCTCTGAAATGTACCTGCTAGTCCATGAATAAATTTAATTGCTGAAATATTTTTATCATTTAAAAATATCACTTTTATAATTTGTGTGGTGACCCTGTGCTAAACCGGTCACTTCTTTTGTTTGCTGGAGGGCTCATAATTTCGGAGTAACTGGTCAGAACAGCAGATACGTCTTAGATGTCCTCTCTTGGGCTTTGCGAAGCAATTTGCCTTGCAGTCCCTTGGACCAAAACCCTGCCTAAGGTAGCAGAAGAGGCTTATGTTTGGAAATCATATGTTTCCGTAAGGAAACCATAGAATCTCATATTCCATTGTGCTTTCTGATTCTTGCTGTAATAAGGAGTGTAGTATTAAAGGAGTCTTACTTTTTTATCCTTGAACAATATAATAGATTGTTGTGCAATTGCTGGGAAGAGATGGCAAACTAATGGCATATGATTAGGGGTCAAAAATGTCAAGTTTCATGGCAATCTGCAAAAGGTTATGTTGATGAAATAAATATTGATTAATCAGGCTAAATCCCCAATTTTATAATATTGGACCACAATTCACACTATTTTTGCCAGTACAGTGCTGTGTAGAATTGATTTGGGGTACCTGTTGTCTTTTCTTAAAAAAATATACTGTATATATACTGTTTGAAGTGTCACTGAAACTGGCGATTGTTTCTCTAATGGAAGAAATGATTGCCTCAGACAGTTGTGGTCATAACCCCACCTGCGGCTTTCTTCGTTATCATGCTTGATGTTTGGAATGGCTGAATTGGGAGTCCTGGAGCAACTTCATATCCAATTCGGTATATTTTTATTTTTTTAAAAAAATGGAGACAAGGACGAGTACACTTGAGATGAAATTCTGTGACTCTGAATAGTCCATTCATGTGAGTAACAGAAGGAAGATTGCACCCTAAGGTATAGTGGAAAAACAGGTCAAGTTTAGAGGATAAAAAAAACCCCAGCACGCAACATTAATTGTTCTACTGGGAGCTGATTGCGTAGCATGGAAATAAAGCATCGACGGAAAGACTCTGAGCATGGAAAGCGCTGCATTTGGAAACAGCGGAGCCAAAAGGGAACATTTCCCGCCATAAATACCATGGGTGTGTTTTCTTTCCGATGCAAACCAAAAATGGGCTGAGACGACAGCATATTAGTTTCCTAGAAATACCATGACCTAAAGTTCCTAATTAACTTTAATTAGAAACTTTCCACAGCATCTTTGCTGAACTGTTGGTTTCGGCGGAGCTGTGTATTATTTGCCTGCATATTTATAATTTGGCAATTTGTCCAAAACATTTTTTTAAAGGTTTTGCTTTGCTTATGCACCAAGTTTTCCTATGGAAACTGTGGCAAACGTACTTAGGATATCACACACTGCTAATTAATTTGACTGCTAATGTTGTGTCCTCTTGCCACTCCCCTGGATGCCTGTTAAGTGAGGTAGAAAAGCTTTACAAAGTTGTGTCTTGTCTCTTGGGCTATAAGTGGTTATTGCAAATATATGTGGACTAGTAGCTTTTTAATGATTTGTTGGTAAGTCGGGTTTTGGTTCCCTGGTGATCCTCAAGGCTCTTGTCAGTGCTTAGGTTTGCCATTGAGCTGCTTTGAGTGGAAGGAAATATCCCCAAGTTGCTTCCTGACATATCCAACCCCTGCATTTCACCACCTCATGTTTCCTCACCTACCCCCTTTGTGTTGTAGTTGTTTAGTCGTTTAGTCGTGTCTGACTCTTTGTGACCCCATGGACCAGAGCACGCCAGGCACTCCTGTCTTCCACTGCCTCCCGCAGTTTGGTCAAACTTGTGCTGGTAGCTTCAAGAACACTGTCCAACCATCTCGTCCTCTGTCGTCCCCTTCTCCTTGTGCCCTCCATCTTTCCCAACATCAGGGTCTTTTCCAGGGAGTCTTCTCTTCTCATAAGGTGGCCAAAGTATTGGAGCCTCAGCTTCAGGAAATGTCCTTCCAGTGAGCACTCAGGGCTGATTTCATTCAGAATGGACAGGTTTGATCTTCTTGCAGTCCATGGGACTCTCCAGAGTCTCCTTCAGCACCATAATTCAAAAGCATCAGTTCTTTGGCGATCAGCCTTCTTTATGGTCCAGCTCTCACTTCCATGCATCACTACTGGGAAAACCATAGCTTTAACTATATGGACCTTTGTCGGCAAGGTGATGTCTGCTTTTTAAGACACTGTCTAGGTTTGTCATTGCTTTTCTCCCAAGAAGCAGGTGTCTTTTAATTTCATGACTATTGTCACCATCTGCAGTTATCATGGAGCCCAAGAAAGTAAAATCTCTCACTGCCTCCATTTCTTCCCCTTCTACTTGCCAGGAGGTGATGGGACCAGTGGCCATGATCTTCATTTTGTTGTTGTTGAGCTTCATACCATATTTTGTGCTCTCCTCTTTCGCCCTCATTAAAAGGTTCTTTAATATCCATGTAGGGGACCCCCTTTGTACAACCCAAAATTGAACAAGGGCACGTAGATCCTGGAGTATACAGGCAAGCTGTCTTAGCACAGCCTCTCTGCCTTTTGGGGGAATGCAAATGAGCAGGAAAAATTGAGGCAATAGCCTCATTTTTGCTGGGTGGGGGCATGCGTGAGTTTGTGTATTTGTGTTTTCCCATTTTTTTATTTGCTCTTGCCTATCCTGAGGGATGTGGGTGGTGCTGTGGTCTAAACCACAGAGCCTAGGGCTTGCCGATCGGAAGGTTGGCAGTTCGAATCCCCGCGACCGGGGGGGGGGTTGAGCTCCCGTTGCTCGGTCCCTGCTCCTGCCAACCTAGCAGTTCGAAAGCACCTCAAAGTGCAAGTAGATAAATAGGTACCACTCCAGCGGGAAGGTAAACGGCGTTTCCGTGCGTTGCTCTGGTTCACCAGAAGCAGCTTAGTCATGCTGGCCACATGACCTGGAAGCTGTCAGCGGACAAACGCCAGCTCCCTCAGTCTATAGAGCGAGATGAGTGCGCAGCCCTAGAGTCATCCATGACTGGACCTAACAGTCAGGGGTCCCTTACCTTTACTTTTATCCTGTGAGACTGTCAAGTCTTTCTGTAAGAAAGAGATTGGTGGAGCTTTGTTCTTACCCATGATGGAAACCTGTGTGGGGTACAGCTGGAAAGCAAATAGGGGCTTGCATTGCCATATCAAGTGTGCAAACTTCCTTGCACATAAATAACAAAATGTCCAGTAAAAAACTTCTTGGATAGCCAGCACCCTAGGGCTGCACACAAATGATTTTTTATTTTTTGTATGGAGGAAAATTCAGTTATGCAAAGTCTTACCTGCAGTAAGGAATGGTAAAGCCAAGAAACAGATTTGCCAACTTAGTAAAAACTAATACAGGAATGGAGAACCTTTGCCACCCCCACCAGTCTGATTTTGTTAGACTCAATAATGTAAAAAAACAGTTTTCTTCAGCAAAATTTGCTTTCCATACTCAAGTCTGTACATATTTCGGCTTCTGGTGTTGATAATTATGCATCTCTTTTGCCTAATGCTTCTCCTTATAGCAGCATTAACGGTAATTAATGTTCTCCTGACGTTTCACTCATAAGCAATATTTCTTTATGTATTTTATGTTTGCATTTCTAGTTCAATTTATTATGCACAAAAGATCTTTTTATGTGCACATTGTCTGTGGAGGATTTTTTTTTATTAAAAAAAACTATTTAAGTCATATTGCCAGTACGTTAGCCCCAATTGTTTCACATCCGCCAAAGCTCTCCTTAGTGAAGAATTTGATATTGATTCATGAGAGCAATACTCTCCAAACAAGGTTGGGCCTTTTACAACTTTTGAATGTGTTTTGGTCTATTCTAAATATATATGTCTGTGTATAGGTAGATAGATGCAGATCATGGCAAAAAATTAAGAGTGGCGTATTTGTTATGTCAGTTGTCAGGATTCTGGACTGAGCAGCATAATAGCGTCTTATTTTGTGCAGCTTCATTGAACGGATGCATAGAAGTCCACACAATGATTTGTATACATATTTTGTCAATGCAGCTTAATGTGTTGTTTGGGCAACACCTGTGTTTTAATGTGAAACACGTGTTGCTGTGTGTGCCGCTTGTATGCTGAAACTGCATCACTAATTCCAGAACGGTGTGTAATTTCACCGGGAGTTGTTTTCTGATCCGCAAGCAGGTTTGGGAACAGCTGATGGGCTTGGTCCATTGCGAAATGCAAACCACATGATTTCCTTCTCTGCCTGTAGAGGAGACCTAGACACATGAACACATATAGGAGATCCCAGCTTGAAGCCCTGGATGTGATCTCCTTGAGTGGTTGAAGTGCCGGAGCCAACCGGAGGGAACATGGCCTGGGCTCACTGCCTAGTTTTCATACCACACAGGTCATCAATAGCCCATAATAACCACACGTCCCCTCTTCCTTCCTCATTTCCTTGTTTTCTGGGGCCTGATTGCCATCTCTTCTCCCCCCTCTCCTCCTCTGGGTCAGTTGAGCACCTCTTTTAACACGGCTGCAGGGTCTAGACCAGGCATAGGGAATCTCGGCCCTCCAGATGTTTTGGGACTACAACTCCCATCATCCCTGACCACTGGTCCTGTTAGCTAGGGATCCATGTGACTGTCACCTCCAGGCTTGACTACTGTAATTCGCTCTACGCGGGGCTGCCCTTTAAGCTGTCTCAGAAATTCCAGCGGGTGCAGAATGCTGCAGCGAGCCTCCTCACAGGGTCTCTGCCATGGGAGCATATTCACCCAGTGCTTTTCAAGCTGCACTGGCTCCCGGTGGAGTACAGGGTCAGATTTAAGGTGCTGGTTTTGACCTTTAAAGCCCTATACAGCCTAGGACCCTCGTACCTACGGGACCGCCTCTCCCGGTATGCCCCACGGAGGACCTTAAGGTCCATAAATAGCAACACCCTAGAGGTCCCAGGCCCTAAGGAAGTTAGATTAGCCCCAACCAGAGCCAGGGCCTTTTCAACACTGGCTCCGGTCTGGTGGAACGCTCTGCCCCATGAGACCAGGGCTCTGCAGGATCTGATTTCTTTCCACAGGGCCTGTAAGACAGAGTTGTTCCACCTGGCCTTTGGCTTAGAATCAATTTGATTCCCTCCCCCTCTTTCTTTTTCCCTTTCTCCCCCTGTGAAGAGGCTGCATTTTAATGTTTCAATGTTGTATTTTAATCTTGTTTTTTAAGTTGTATTTTAATCAACTTGTTTTTATTATTGGTTGTTAGCCGCCCTGAGCCCAGTCTTGGCTGGGGAGGGTGAGGTATAAATAATTATTATTATTATTATTATAGTCCCAAAACATCTGGAGGGTCCAGTTTGCCTGTGCCTTGTATAGACCACATGGGAGCTTTATAGAGCATGCAGTGTTAGAAATTAGCCAGGCGCCATGTGACTAGCGCAGGTCCAGTTGAGACAACATGGAGATCTCTAGATGCCAGTTTGGCGACTGACATCTCCATCTGGCTGGCCCCTCCAGCTTTCTTAAGCAGGTAAGCAGAAGAGCTTATTTACTGCATTTATGTCCCACCCTCAGTCACAATCGCACCTCGAGGCCAGCTGAGGTGGGCAAGATGGGTTGGAGAACCATATAGCCCCCCCCCATTTGACGAAGCAGCTGCTGCCTCATCATCAATGCCATTGCACCAGCAGTAGGGGTGTGCTAGCTTATTTGCGTGTTAAGATCCCAAGACCTCTCCCAATAAATAAAGGCACAATCAAATTTAGTTTAAGGTTATTGGCATAATTTTGGCCACAACTTTATTGATTACAGATCGTGAGTGGTTTGCTTAGGCATTCGTTCCTGACTAGCTGCACCTGACCTTAGCAGGGCAGCACTGACACCTGGACTCCGGCAGAGGTCAGTAAGGGAAAACATCCGGGGCGGGGGTGTCATTGAACCAGGCTCAGACTCAAGCTCACCCCAAATGCTCCCAGGGACCCTGGCGTGGCCCTAACCCCTGGAAGGGGATCAGACAAAAGCAAGACAAGCCCCTGGATTCCTTTAACAGAATACCCTTTCGCGCATTGGAGGGGCAGGTGTGACAACCTCCCCTCCACCTTGAACCAATGCCTAACCACCAAACCTTTCAAAATTGTGATGATTTGCTACGCGGCAGGCGAAACCCAAGCGGCACCAGCCAGTCCGCCAAATGGGAAAATTCCTAACGGGCCCCTGCCCCAAAAACAGATGACCCACGACAGCATAGCAAGGTCGTAAAGGTAAAGGGACCCCTGACCATTAGGTCCAGTTGTGGCTGACTCTGGGGTTGCGGCGCTCATCTCGCTTTATTGGCCAAGGGAGCTGGGGTACAGCTTCCGGGTCATGTGGCCAGCATGACTAAGCCGCTTCTGGCGAACCAGAGCAGTGCACGGAAATGCCGTTTACCTTCCCGCTGGAGTGGTGCCTATTTATCTACTTGCACTTTGACGTGCTTTTGAACTGCTAGGTTGGCAGGAGCAGGGACCGAGCAACTGGAATTCACCCCGTTGTGGGGATTTGAACCGCCGACCTTCTGATCAGCAAGTCCTAGGCCCTGTGGTTTAACCCACAGCGCCACCCGCATCCCAGCAAGGTCATAATGGACCCTGAATATAGGGAGGGTGAGAGAGTGATCCGATGCACGAGGTGAAAAGAGGAAGCTCAGAGCAACGTGCGCGGTAGATATAGGTCCCTCGGTTAGCATGAACAATCCCAATGGCCAGAATTACCCCAGCAACCGAGGGACCACCAATCGGGTTGTTGTGGCTATCCAATCGGTCCTGCCCACACAAGCAGCGATGATCTCACTGCAACGCATGCTCTTTGTGAGGAGGACATGATTTGTGATGCAACACTGCAAGGAGGTTTCTGCACTGCCAGCAGGTAGTGGCAGCGGCGTAGCGTGGGTTGTCAGACCCGGGGCAAGGCAAGTAATTTGCGCCCCCTAACCCGGGGCAAGGCAAGTAATTTGCACCCCCTAACCTGCCACCGCTGCCAGCTTCTTCTTGCTGCTGCCTGGGCTGGTCTGGTGTGGTTCTCTCCCGCACTCAGCGCTGTGCTGGGCGGCCACTGCACTGTCCCTCCCCCAGATAGTCCCTCGCTCTCTCTCCGCACCGCACGCCTGGCACCCACCCCCTCCACAGTGGGCGGCGACCCAGCGGCTCGGATCGGATTCGCACAGCCAGCACTGCAGTGAGAGAGAGTGAGTGAGCCAGGTAGGGGCAGAGAGCTGCGGGTGCGAGCGCGCCCCCCCCCAGATGTTGCGGCCGGCCCCCCCTGCACCCCCCATGCTACGCCACTGGGTAGTGGTACATCTCTAGATAAGAGCAGAGATATTTTTCTCTGTGGGCTACTCTTGTGTGTGCTTGACTTTGTAAGTCTGAACTGCATGGATAAGTTGCACAGAGAATCGTAGAGCCACGAGCTGGGAGCTCATTATAGGCAGAAATGTAGCAAAACAAACTTCTGCTTTTCTGGGGATACTGTAGGTCTATACAGTCCTCTCATCTCTTTACACTTTCTTCTCACTTCCCCTTTTGGAGAAGACCTTCCCTGTCTTTTAGCTCACGACTGGACTGCATTATTCCCCCCCTTCCATGCTGGTTTTTAGCAGTGCTCTCCCCCTCAGTCCCCCTTCATTATTTTTCGACTCTCGCTGATCGAGCATGATTTCATATGTCAAAACTCGTGTGCCAAACTGGGTTTGATTGTCTTACATACTTGCTCAGAAAGAGGCCAGTCAGATTTCCGAGCATACTGCTGCCCATACGAATGAAGCATTGCAGCATTTGCCACTTGTTCTCGCCTGGTGACAGCCCAGGCTTTCTCTGACAGAGCTGGTGGCAAGGAAATTGGACGTGGTTAATGGCCAGTGATCCATACTGGGTCATTTCAGTGCATCCGTGTAGGTGCTCTTAATGCTTCAGAGGAATAAAATCCAGATATAACCAAATCGACTTGCAAGTAGGGACGCGGGTGGCGCTGTGGGTTAAACCACAGAGCCTAGGACTTGCCATCAGAAGGTTAGCGGTACAAACCCCCGCAACAGGGTGAGCTCCCATTGCTCAGTCCCTGCTCCTGCCAACCTAGCAGTTCGAAAGCATGTCAAAGTGCAAGTAGATAAATAGGTACCGCTCCGGCGGGAAGGTAAACGGCGTTTCCGTGCACTGCTCTGGTTCTCCAGAAGCGGCTTAGTCATGCTGGCCACATGACCTGGAAGCTGTACGCCGGCTCCCTCGGCCAATAAAGCGAGATGAGTGCCGCAACCCCAGAGTCGGTCACGACTGGACCTAATGGTCAGGGGTCCCTTTACCTTTACTTGAAAGTAAGACCCACAGCAGAAATAAGCAATAAAGCCTTTTCTTTTGTTTCCTGGCACATTGTAAGTGTCATCTTACAAGTATAAATGCTTCCCCAAACAAACAGAAACAAACAAACAAACAAACAAACAAACAAACAAACAAACCCCTCTTTACACATAGAAAGTTAGCATGATTGAGGGAAAGCTCCAGCATTTCCTTTCCTCCTGAATGTATTTCCCCCTTATTTTCATGAAGGTTTCTTGTGGAGCAACATAGAATTCTTGCCGGCAGCCTGAAGTGGCACAGTCCATTGTTAGGAGTCTGCTGCTTGTATCAGTTGAGGTTCCAGAGGGGTAGCTGTGCTCGTCATTGCAGCAAAGAGAGTCCTGAGGACCAACAGATTTATTGCGGCTCAAGCTTCTGCAGACAGGAATCCACTTCATCAGATTCAAGCTCACTTTAGTCCGTGAAGCTTATGCCATAATAAACTTGCTAATGTTTAAAGTCCCACAAGACTCTTTATTGGTTCCTAAGTGAGGATATTTAATGCTGCAACAATGTTTGCTCATTCAAGTGCTTAGGAGTGCAGACGAATTCGCCGTGCAAGGCTTTTTCCAGAAAGGGAGACAAGCTGCAGTCCCCGCGAGGCCTCATTTGTAGGGGTACCCACAATCGTAGCATCTTAAATTTTAATTTGCTTTATTTACTGCATTTTATTTATTCTCCTTTTCACACAACTGTTATCTCTCAAAGTGGTTCCTGTTAATACTAGTAATGAGCAAAAACTGCTTTCCATGGTGGTTTTGTATTGTGAGATGTGTTGGAGGAAAATAATGAGATCCGTCTGACATATGTGTGGGTTAATTAACAAAAGAACCAGCTGGACGCCTGGGTTCAAAATGCTGGGCTTTGCATACTCTCCAGCAGGAGAGACCCCCCAGCAAAGTTTAAAAACAGTCACAAAGTTAAACATCCGTATAGTATGGGAATATAGGCTGTCAGACCCCTTTTCATATCCCGTTTGGCCTGCTTACAGCGCTTGCCCTCTCTCACTGAGAGCCAGTGTGGTGTAGTGGTTAAGAGCGGTAGTCACGTAATCTGGGAAACCGGGTTCGTGTCTCCACTCCTCCACATGCAGCTGCTGGGTGACCTTGGGCCAGTCACACTTCTGTGAAGTCTCTCAGCCCCACTCACCTCACAGAGTGTTTGTTGTGGGGGAGGAAGGGAAAGGAGAATGTTAGCCGCTTTGAGACTCCTGAAGGGGAGTGAAAGGCGGGATATCAAATCCAAACTCTTCCTCTCTTCTTCTTCTTCTTCTCCCCCTCTGGCAGTGAACAGTCCACACACTGTTAAGGAAGCTTAAAATGCTTTACTTACAAAATCCAAAGGTCTGATTCATGCGTTATTCCATGCAGCAGCGTGGAGAACACCTTTACAATACCCTTAGGTACAAAATACAGAAAGTTAGCTTCAAGCATGCATTCTGAGCTTGGAGCAAGCTCAGACATGTCCCTCCTGGTTTATCACATGGTGCAAAGAAAGTGAGAGAAAGGAGGATGAGAAACTTCATTTCCTATGACCTGAGTCTAGGTAAACATAATGGTGGTGGAAATAGCACTACAACCCACCTGAGAATCTCGACTCACCTGTTGTGGTCTAATGCTATAGGACAGTTTTCAGATTCCCCCTCTCTAGCCCTGCAAGATTGGCTATTTGTGTTCTCTGCAGTGTTTGATATGGGGGAAATGGCAAACAACAACAACAACAACAACAACAACAACAACAAATTATTTATATGCCACCCATCTTATTGGGTTGCCCCAGCCACTATGGGTAGCTTCCAACAAATTAAACACATTAAGCACAGTCAAACATCAAACATTAAACACTTCCCTACATAGACCTGTCTTCAGATGTTTTCTGAAAGTCAGATAGCTTTTTTTTTTTAAAAAAAAGAACCTTATTTTTATTCATATTAAAGCCTGCTTACGTGACAAATTTAGGGAGTAATCGAATCAACAGGATTTTCATCCTTGGCTTTCGTGAAACCGTCGCTGGAGTGTGTTCAGATTAGTCAGGTTGCTTCAGAAAATATTGTTTTTGCAAGGTTAATTGAGACCATAGGCAAAATGTGTCGCTTACCACAGCAATTAATCTTGGATTCTGCTAGGCTTTAATCTGACACGTACAGTTTTCACCCCCTGTAACAGACCTTTGATACATTTAATTCTGCTGAGCAATATTGATTACGCTGCTGTGCCGTGTACGCATCCCAAAATTTCACAGGCCTTTCTTGGTATTCTCTTACTGGTGATTATTACCTAAAAGCTCAACCACAATGTGGACACATCTGGATGATCAAATGTACGAGTTGCATGCATGCTTGCCTCTCTTGGGTGAGCAGGACAACCAGCCAGGAAGTTGCAGATAGCCACAGTTTCTTGTTGCATCTGAGTCAGGACACTGGCGAATGACTTCCAAACAACCAGGGCCGTCTTACCTATAGGCACTAGAGGTGCAGGGCATCCGGGCGCCGGGCTCTCAGGGGCTCCAGGCCGAGAGTCCGGGGCCTGAGAGTTGAGTCCAGGGAAGAGGCCGCCCGTCGGTCAGAGCCCCGCAACGGGCTCTTCTGCTGCGGGCGGCTCTCCACCACAACCCCCTGGCCTTCTGCCCAGCATCTGATGGCAGAGTCGTCGTCAAAGTCTTAAGGTGCCGCGGCACCAAAGTGAGCGGGTGCACCGGGTCTCTGGATTGGCTTTTGTGAGCCGCCCCAAGAGACTTGCCGCTTGGGTGCCAGCCTTAACATTCCTCCTTTCCTTTCTCTGCCCCCCAAATTGTAGGTGCCTTGCTGGAGACATAGGATAACACGTGAGCAGGGAGGGCAACGCAGGCGACAAAGAAATTGGCTTGGTGGAGTCCCTGGCCATTTGATTTGATTTGTAACCCCCTCCCTGTCGCCGACACCTGGCATCCAACTGAGCTCCGGCCGCAGAAGCTCCGTCCAGAAGGCAGGTGGGGACGGGAAGCTGGGTGGATTTTTGCACCCTGGCACCGCATATGCTTAAGACAGCCCTGCAAACAACGGATTAAAATTAGTCATTGTGCTCCTTGGCACAGCCCCGTTCATGCAGTGATAGGACATGTGATCACTTTCCCTGGGATCACCCGTAGGAGAATTATTGGGAAGAAGACGATCTAGTAATTACATGGGGGCAGTGGCATGGAAGCAGTAGTGCTCGGCTGGTGAAACAATGGGGCTTAATTGGCATTTCCTCAAGTGTTGATTATAGGTGGAGGAGTAAGCAAATTGTATCTAAAGTATAATTATGCAAATGAGCTGGAATGGTTAGCCTGCCGATGCATTTAGTCGCTTAGAGTCGGCTTGATTCATGCTCCGTTTTTTTCTACCCTTTTAAGCTATTAAGAGAAATGAATGCCTAATAAGTTTTTTTTGGGGGGGAGGGGCAGGAAGGCCACTGTAATATCTGGATTTCAAATGTTTTTCTCTACCTGAAGGTAGGGAAGCGGGGGGGGGGGGAGGAACTCTTCACATGCTTCGAGCAGTCCAACTCTGAGACATTCTGATCTGAAAGGGATCTTCCTTCACAGGTGTAGATTTGCAAGCGAGTATTGCACCACTCCCATGCAAAATACCGTATTTTTCCGTGTATAAGACTAGGTGTCCCTCCTAAAAAATATTGTCAAAAATTAGGGGGCGTCTTATACATGGGGCCATCTCTCCCCATTTTCTTAAACCTGACTCCCCCAAAATAGGGGGCGTCTTATACATGGGGCCATCTCTCCCCATTTTCTTAAATCTGACTCCCCCAAAATATACATGGGGGTGTCTTATAGATGGAAAATACGATATATATGTGGAGATGCCTTGCAGCATGCAAAAGGAGTTTGTCTTTCAAGGCCATGGTCCCAGAAAAGATGTGGATCCACACTGAGACAGACCACTGGCCCATCAAGATCAGTTTGCTCTACATTGGGGTAGCCCATATCATGCCCACCATGCGTGGTTGAACTTCAACCACCATCAGCCCTTGGTTATATGTGAGGCCAACAACATTTGAAACCACCACATTGACTACCTTTGGTCTGTTCTGACAGCAGCTCTCCAGGGTTTTAGACAGGAATCTTCAGCTAGCCTTACCTGGAGATTCCAGTGTTTGAAACAAGGACTTTTGGGAAGGGTGGGGTGTTTTGTTTTATTTTTGCATTCAAAGTGCATGCTATACTCCTCAGCCACTGCCCTGTCCCAAACCCTGCTATGTAGAGTTCTGGATTCATTCAGAACTCCTTAGCTGAGGCCTTTAGTGATTCCTGATGACTTGAGGAGATGTCATTTTTCAGGCAAACTCTCTGGGCCCCAGTATGTTTTCTCTCATAAATGGCTGGGTTGGGAATGGGACTTCTTCCACCATGAGGGCCCTCCATGTAATCAGTAACCCATGACTTTCAAAAATAAAGTAATAACTGAATCCCCCCCCCAAAAAAAAAAGAAGAGAAGGTGCTTTGAGATTACAGAATTAGGACTGTACTTGGAAAAGCCCAATTTATGGGATGTGACCCTATAGTATGGGAAATCCTATAGTCTCTGAAACCTCAGTGCTTGTGTTCAGTTATGTTTTCAGGGATTGTGGGGTTACTGGGTAGTGTTTCCTGAAAACTGGTAGATGTTGGAGCCTTCAAATTGAAATCTATGTTTTGAGTTCTTGTTAAATTATTGAGAGGTGCCTACATTGAAGACCTCGACTCTGAAAGTTGCAAAATTATGCAAAATTAACCACCTTCCGGTAGACAGCAAATAAGTATTATTATTTTAATTCTTAAAAATGTAGAGTTTACTTCTTCAATGTCATCCTATCAAGGGCCTTCAGTGTTTGTGTTGAGAACTCAAGAGAATAACATGCTGACGGTATTTTAGTGATTTTAATTATGATCCGGTAACGAGCATTTCTGAACTCCATCTGGACTTTTCAAATGTACAAATCGTATTAATCTGGTGGAATAAGATTTTATCTGCGTTAATGGCTCATTTGAAAGTCTTCGAAACCCCTTATGGGTACTTAATCATGTTATATCTCTGTTGTTCACATTGTTTCTACAAAATGGCCCCTGAGAGGAAGAAATGCTTCTGTTCCAGGCACTGCCATTATTGGGGTGCTGATGTTACACCAGCTTCAGTGGATTCCCTTAGTGGTGCTTTTTAGCCTATTAACTATTAGTTGCTCGGGATCCATATAGGCAATCAGCCTTACCTGGACATGCCAGGGTCTACACCTGGAATGTTCTGCAGGCAGGTGCTGAACCATTGAACGCTGGCTCTTCCCCTGAAAGCACCTCACTGGATGGATCTACCAGATATGGGAAGGGTAGGGTGCCAAAAAGCTTAAGCAGAGTTAAGATCTGGCATGGCATCACAGTTGAAAAGATGCCGTGTACAGCAGGTTGAGTCTGCCTTAAAATGCACATCTATCCAAAACAAGCATCCTATTAGAAGTTAGGTAAAGGGACCCCTGACCATTAGGTCCAGTAGCGGCCGACTCTGGGGTTGTGGCACTCATCTCGCTTTATTGGCCGAGGGAGCCGGCGTACAGCTTCCGGGTCATGTGGCCAGCATGACTAAGCCGCTTCTGGCGAACCAGAGCAGCACACGGAAATGCCGTTTACCTTCCCGCCAGAGCGGTACCTATTTATCTACTTGTACTTTGACGTGCTTTCGAACTGCTAGGTTGGCAGGAGCAGGGACCGAGCAACGGGAGTTCACCCCGTTGCGGGGATTCGAACCACCGACCTTCTGATCGGCAAGTCCTAGGCTCAGTGGTTTAACCCACAGCGCCACCCACGTCCCCCTATTGGAAGTAGTAGCTCTTAATTCATGTTGTTGTTTAGTCGTTTAGTCGTGTCCGACTCTTCGTGACCCCATGGACCAGAGCACGCCAGGCACCTCTGTCCTCCACTGCCTCCCGCAGTTTGATCAAACTCAAGCTGGTAGCTTCAAGAACACCATCCAAACATCTCATCCTCTGTCGTCCCCTTCTCCTTGTGCCCTCCATCTTTCCCAACATCAGGGTCTTTTCCAGGGAGTCTTCTCTTCTCATGAGGTCGCCAAAGTATTGGAGCCTCTTAATTCATACTCTGTATTTATCCTGCAGCAGTACTTGTGTTTTGATTGATGCAAATGCCAAGAACCTAGTCTTGCAAAGATAAGAGGCTGAAAATGAAATCAAAATGTTCATTGCCTTGTTGCTCAAGAGAGAGTGTGTGGGCTCTCTCTCCTTCCTCTGATCTGGAACTCAAGCAGAGATATTTTGAAATGCAAGTTTCAGCTCAGAGCTGAAAGAGTACCTCTCTCCTTTGGTGCCAAAGAAGCTTTCTGGCACTTTGGCACTGAATGGATTTCTAATGCAGTCACACACAGCATTATTTTGCCCATGGGGTTTTCTTGGCAGGGATACTGGAGTGGCTTGCCGGTTCCTGCTCCAGGTGGATCACGTTTGGTCAAAACTCTCCACTATGACCTGTCCATCTTGGGTGGCCCTGCACGGCATAGCTCATAGCTTCTCTGAGTTATTCAAGTCCCCTCACCATGGCAAGGCAGTGATACAGCAGTACTGATAACTGTAAAATATTTCTGAAAGTTACTTTTTTCAGAGTTAGTAAATTTCTCTGTCTGCATTGTTTCCACGCAGCACTGAGTTCTAGATCCTTGCTTTCAATAAAAGATTTATTTTTGGAAAACATCCGTATTTCCACAATATATTTTCACTTACAATCCAATTTGCCCCTCTAAGGAATGGATTTACTCTGTCACACAAAGAATATGGGAATTAGCCACCTTCAGAGTTTCTCCATGTCATGATCAATGAATAAGCGGGCAACCATAGAGTTTTTGTTCACCAGAAATTTATGTAATTCATCCTGAAATTCATAACGCGTGACAAGACTTTACCTATGAGCAGACACCTTGACTTGCAACAGAAGAGTATAGTGGTACCTCAGGTTACATACGCTTCAGGTTACATACGCTTCAGGTTACAGACTCTGCTAACCCAGAAATAGTGCTTCAGGTTAAGAACTTTGCTTCAGGATGAGAACAGAAATCGTGTTTCAGCGGTGCAGCAGCTGCAGAAGCCCCATTAGCTGAAGTGGTGCTTCAGGTTAAGAACAGTTTCAGATTAAGAACGGACCTCTGGAACGAATTAAGTACTTAACCCGAGGTAGCACTGTAATGTGCTATATTCAGCATCCATTGCTATATAAAATTCAGGACTTGGGCTACAGGCAACTCCGCATTTGGCATGTGTGCAACCGCCAGTGTACACACAGTCTCCCCTTTTTTAAATTTTTGCTTTATTAGTTCCAACATAAAAAGACCAAACAGTCAATAATAATAATAAAAAAACCTTTAAAACAGGGGTTTCCAAACTTTTTTCAAAGAGGGCCAGATTTGATGAAGTGAACATGCGTGAGGGCTGACCAAAGTTGTTGAGTTTTTTTAAGGATTGAAGTTGTTGAGCTTTTTCCTGATTTTACCCCAAAGTTGTTGAGCTTTTTTTGGGATTCTACCCCAGGAAATAATTCATTCCACAGGTCCGTTCTTAACCTGAAACTGTTCTTAACCTGAAGCATCACTTTAGCTAATGGGGCCTCCTGCTGCTACTGCGCCACCGCCGCATGATTTCTGTTCTCATCCTGAAGCAAAGTTCTTAACCCAAGGTACTATTTCAGAGTTACCTGAAGCATATGTAACCCGAGGTACCACTGTACATCTAAATATAATACTTTCCTAATACAGATCTTCTATAATGACTTCCCATCACCCCATCATGATACCTTTTTACTTTTTAGATTGTCACACTTATCTCTTTCAATACTAATACAGTGGTGCCAGGCAAGATGAAAAGAATTCGTTCCACGAGTCTTTTCGTCTTGCGATGTTTTTCGTCTTGCGAAGCACGGTCCGTCGCAACTGCGCCTCTTCAAGCGGCTTTAAAAAAGAGGCGCAAGACGTTTTCGTCTTGTGAAGCAAGCCCATATGGAAATTTGTCTAGCGAAGCAACGCAAAACCGAAAAACCCTTTCGTCTAGCAAGTTTTTCGTCTTGCGAGGCATTCGTCTTGCGGGGCACCACTGTACACATTTATTCTCTTAAGTTTCTATAGTTTCCAAATTTTCTACAGAGGTTACTCCTGGCCTGCCAATGAGTTCAGATTATTGCAGTGCTCACTGAGATACTTTCCTTACAGGTCCTATATTCCCTTATAAATGTTTGTTCAGTCCGGTCTCTTAGTCTTTCCGTCATTTTAGCCATTTCTGCAAATTCTAACAGTTTGGATTGCCACTCCAATTTCGTCCTTCCCACATCTCCTTTCCAGTTTCTAGCTATTAGAATTCTTGCTGCCACCATGGCATAAAGACATATTTTCCTCATCTTTTTTGGTATATCAGTATCTATGATGCCTAAAAGGAAGGCTTCAGGGTGTTTTTTTTGCAAAGGTAATCTTGAAAAGTGTGCACACAGTTTTCGGCCCTGGAAGGGTGTGGCACAGGGCGGATTTGTGCATATCCTGGGTTCATAGCTGTCAAGCGTCCCTTATTTGGCAGGACATGTCCCGCTGCTGTCCCTTATTCATGAGGCTTCGTTTGGCTGCTGGCTGGGCTTTCTGCCTTTGGCTTGGAAGGGCTCGGAAGTTGAACATACCTGTGGCTGGAAAATCCCTTATTTTGGCTGCTGATCCCTTATTTTCGAGGCTGCTGGTCCCTTATTTTCAAATCTGTAAGTTGACAGCCATACCTGGGTTCCTCTAAATGCAACCCTCACATAAACTGAGAGTTGCCTGTGTCCTGCTTGACAACTGCAGTTTATTTTCAGAGATGAAACCAGGAAAGAGAGACCTACCTTTACCTGTGATACTGCAAAGTACTACAGTGGGATCTCAGGTTAAGAACTTAATTCATTCTGGAGGTCTGTTCTTAACCTGAAACTGTTCTTAATTGAAGCACCACTTTAGCTAATGAGGCTTCCCGCTGCCACTGCATGATTTCTGTTCTCATCCTGAAGCAAAGTTCTTAACCCGAGGTACTATTTCTGGGTTAGCGGTGTCTGTAACCTGAAGCGTCTGCAACCCGAGGTACCACGGTAATTCCGTCTGCAAATTAATCCTACCAGCAGAAAAGTCTCTCAAAACTGGGTGAGTCTGGCTAATGTGGTCAGGGCAAGTACAAAGTGAAGCCCATGGAGAAAAAGAAAAAAATCCTAACTTCACAGATACATAGATGTCTGAGATGGCAAGGTTTGACCAGGAAAGGGATCCTTAGGTTATGGTGGGAGGTTCAGTGAAAAAGGTGACCCATTATGAGACCTCTTGTGAAGAAGATACATTCAATGTTAGAGATCATTTGCAAGAGGATAATTAGTAAGCTGCCTGTATCATAATGCGTTTACATAAATCCAGGATTCAGCCTCTGGAGTACCATGTACAGCTGGTTGTCACAGCTCAAAGGATAAAGTAGAGTTGGAAAATATGCAGAAAAGGGCAGCAAAAAAATTACCAGGGCTCTGAAGCAACTCTATTGTGAAGAAATGTTAAGGCATTTGGGGCTTTTCAGTTTAGAAAAGCGAGCAGATGGGTGGGGTAAAAGGCACAGTGCCTATTGCCTCACCCACTTGGAGACAGTCTTAAAATAATTACAAATAAAGATTGCAAGATACAAAGTAACACATTGCTTTTAAACAAGCAAGCAATGCAGCCCCATCTTTTTAATCCTTAATAAAGTTCAGTAAACTTTTCACCGTATGGTCACAGAGAGAAAGATCTCCTAAGCAACTTGTTTGTATTGAGAAGCCTAGCCACTACAGTAAGAAGCCGACAGTCTCAGGTTTCATCCCCTGCTGTGAGAGACTGCAGCTTGGCTTCCTGGATGAGTCATCAGTTAGCCTAAATACTGAACAAGAAACATCCAAACTATTCTGCCGCATTTGACAGAGTGAAACCTCTTGTGCCTAACACATACTTCTCTTTGCAAATGCTTTCAAACACAATGCAGCCAAACATTACATGTTATGCTTATCAAATGTACCGTATTTTTCGCCCTATAGGACGTACTTTTCCCCCTCCAAAAATGAAGGGGAAATGTGTGTGCGTCCTATGGGGCGAATGCAGGCTTTCGCTGAAGCTTCAGGAAGCTATCCGCAAGCCGTGGGAGAGCTGCGCGACTTTGCGCAGCTCTCCCACGGCTAGCGGAGAGCTTGCCTGCACCCAGAAGCTTGGGGCGCACTGAGCTCAGCACGCCCCAGGCTTCTGGTTTCGCACAGCTCTCCCACGGCTTGCGGATAGCAGTCTGTTCTGGGGGCTGGGGTCGGGGGAAGCACGGGCTTCCCCCGCCCCAGCCCCGCACCTGGGGGGGGAAATATATTTTTTTCTTTATTCCCCCCCAAAAAAACTAGGTGCGCCCTATGGGCCGGTGCGCCCTATGGGGCGAAAAATACGGTATATCTTTAACAAGCAGCTGGGGCGAGGGACATAATTTTTTATGATTATTCTTAGTGACAAGCTGTTCAGGCTGAGGAATGGCATAACCATACTGGTCTTGCTGGGCTGATGAGCTACAGTATCTTTTCCTGGTTACCTAGGAGCCACTGTAGTACAACATATGTCTGCCTAAGAACTCACACTGCCTGAGAGGTACCCCGCAGTTCTAGAAGGTAAAATCCTGGCCCCCTGCTGCCAGAGTTAGTGCCATCTTACAGTCTTCAGAGTCCCATACTTGGTGTTCCACACCATGATTTTGCAGTACAACTGGACTGTATAAACAGTTGAAACAAATGTGGTGCAATCTGCTGGATATACGATGCTAGATCTTTACTTCTGCTTCATTAGCAGGTTTGCTGTATTACAGATCCATCAGAAAAATTCTATTTGGGGGAAGGGAAAAAAAATATTTGACAGTTTAATGCGTCCATTTTTTCCAGCTGAATCAGAACAAGCAACTGTCACCCAGTCAAGGAAAGACAGAGCTGCTTAATCTCTAGATCCAATGCAATTTATTTTTCTCATTAGTACTTTTTGACAGAGATGCTTAGGAACAATTAATCAAATGTCATTTGTGTTGATAACCTGAACACATTGTCAGCTGTGGAGACCTGGTAGAGTGTTTGCTGTTTGACAGCAACAGGCAGGCCATAGCAGAAGGGGCACAGAGTTAGTTTTCATACTCTGAGATTCTACGGGACCCCCATGAAGTAGAGCTGGAACATATATCAAGATTTCAGTAAAAGGGAGATGATTTTTGTGTTTAGCTTTTTTGGTTCACAATCAGGGTTTTCTGAAAGGATACTTGAAACCCTACAGCCTTCCACACTTGGATGTTGGGCTGCACAGAAACAATTTTAATGGGGACCCTGCGGGAGGGGAAAACACACTCATTGATTTCTTTGATCTCATGTACAATCTTCTCTCCTGGATGAAGCTTCTGGGCTTGCTGGGGTGTGTATCTTCCTCGCATTTCCAGGAGAAGATAGATTTGGAGTATTGACTGGCCCTTGTGTCAATCACAAGATCATGTTATTCCTTTCTTGGGTCAATCTCCAAGAGTTCTAAAAAGTGTGTGTGTGTGTGTGTGTGTGTGTATGTGTAAAGCATTATTGAAACATTTGATCAGGTAAGCATGGATGGTGAGGGTGGAACAGCCTGCCTGCCATTGGCCACAGATCTAGGTGACCTTAGATGACCTTTCACCCTAGCCTCCCTTACAGGGTAGTTGTGAACATGGGATGGGGGTGGCAGGTAGCTTATTTTGAGGAAGGATAGAATGCAAGTAAGGGATGCGGGTGGCGCTGTGGGTTAAACCACAGAGCCTAGGGCTTGCCGATCAGAAGGTCGGTGGTTCGAATCCCCACGACGGGGTGAGCTCCCGTTGCTCGGTCCCTGCTCTTGCCAACCTAGCAGTTCGAAAGCACGTCAAAGTGCAAGTAGATAAATAGGTACCGCTCTGGTGGGAAGGTAAATGGCATTTCCGTGTGCTCCTCTGGTTCGCCAGAAGCGGCTTAGTCATGCTGGCCACATGACCCGGAAGCTGTACGCCGGCTCCCTCGGCCAATAAAGCGAGATGAGCACCGCGACCCCAGAGTCGGTCACGTCTTTACTTGCGCTTTGTTATATTTTGTTCCCAAACACTGAGGGCTTATCCACACTTCCCTTTCTTCTGCACTTTAAAGCTCTCTTCTTTTTGCTTTGGGGCTTTCTTAGCGAAAACTCGCTCTTTGCCACTGAATCAGCAATCTGTGGAGAACTTGAATTGCTTTTTGTTGCACTTCAGTGGTAGAGATCGGGCTTTCCTGGGGAAAGTGGCAAGAATAAAAAATGAAAAGCGCCCGGACACGGACCAGGAAAGTGTGGCCCTTTGCCTAGAAAGCATGGGAAAAGAGTATGGATAAGCTCCGAGACTTGCATGGAATTTAAACGAACCAAATAAATCATAGCTGGAACATATCCTGTCACTTCCCACTTAAGATTGTATATAGCAGAAGGCTGCCTAAAATGCTAAGAACAGATTTGTACACGAATGAGGCCGTGAACGGCAGAAATGAACCCTCCACGTTGCTCTCTAGGTTTCTAATTATTCTCCAAGTAGAGATGCTTGACTGTTCTAAATGCCAGCTCAATAGCTGCATCTTTCATCGCACTTGTTGTCTGAAATTTTCAGAGTCGCAGAGGAATCCTTCAGATGCTTGTGTGAATGAGAAGGAGTGACATTTGTCAGAAATGCTCCAGAATCTAGGAATTTTGAAAACCAAAACCCATTTGACGTAGAAAAGCTGTTGCGCACTTGAGGCATTTGAGGGTAAAAAAGGAGTGAAAAACCACAGTTTCAGTCACCAGGAGACCATGTATGTACTAACATTCTGTGTCTGCTGAACTTGGCAAGTCCTCCAATTGGGCTGTTTTCTCCCCCCCCCCATGGTTTAACAGCTTTCCTCCTAAAGATTCTGCAAATCTCTTAAGTCCCCCCAAGTCTGCTGACACCTCCCTCTTCTGCATGAGTGGTGTTGTTCTGGCTACATAAGCACAAATAATCAAATCCTTGAAACAAAATAAAAAAAATCCTTCCAGCAGCACCTTAGAGACCAACTAAGTTTGTTATTGGTATGAGCTTTTGTGTGCATGCACACTTCTTCAGATATCAAATCCTTGAGAACTGGTACAGTCATGCCTCGGGTTGAATGTGCTTCAGGTTGAGCGCCTTCGGGTTGTGCTCCGCGGCAACCCGGAAGTAACAGAGCGTGTTACTTCCGAGTTTCGCCGCTCACACATGCACAGAAGCTCAAAATGACATCACGTGCATGCGCGGAAGCGGCAAAACGTGACCTGCCACGCGCAAACGCGTCGTTGCACGGATCCCGTTCGCATCCCGAGGTACCACTGTATTTGAGATTGGTGATGTTATATGGAAAAATGGGGCCCTGCAACAAACTGTTGCCGTGTGGAATGTTTCTGTTCATGATTCCACTCTTTCCACCCACCCCCCACCCATCCCCAGTTTCCATCAACCAGCAGTCAGTCTGCATCCCATGTCCTCCAAGCATGCTCATCTTAATTTCGACATCAACATCTTGGATTTTTGCACAGATTTTTATGGGCAGCTGCCACTGCCAAATGTATCTGGAGATACTTGAAAAATAACTTCTTGGTGTGAACCAGGTATCCAGACCATGAGATGGTTCTCTCTATTCTTTTTAGAGAGAACAAACAAAACATATTTGTGTATCCTTCTCTTATATCCTTTTCCCGGCTTACCTTCTGACTCAGTTCTGGTCTATTTTCTGGAACCTGTAAAAAGGTAAAAGTAAAGGACCCCTGGACGGTTAAGTCCAGTCAAAGGTGACTATGGGGTTGCGGCATTCATCTCGCTTTCAGGCCAAGGGAGCTGGCGTTTGTCCACAGACAGCTTTCCGGGTCACGTGGCCAGCATGACTAAACTGCTTCTGGTGCAACAGAACACCGTGACAGAATCCAGAGCTCACGGAAATGCTGTTTACCTTCCCGCTGCAGTGGTACCTATTTATCTACTTGCAGTGGCGTGCTTTTGAACTGCTAGGTTGGCAGGAGCTCGGGCAGAGCAATAGGAGCTCACCCCATCGCAGGGATTCAAACCGCCAACCTTCCGATCAGCAAGCCCAAGAGGCTCAGTGGTTTAGACTACAGCACCACCTGCGTTCCAGAGCCTGTAGTTACCCATTTACTACTTTTTCTGGAATAACTTAATCGCTTGTTATGTCTGGAAAGCATGGCCATCTGGTATGTTAACTTCATATGAATGAGGAGCTACCTAAATGAACAGGGTGACTGTGTAGCCAGAATGAGAGCCAACTGCTAGAGGCACTCCAGGGTTAGGCATCTCTATACTTGAGCCTGGCTTGCCGCCCTGATTTACATGTTTGGTGGTCACAGGAAATCTTTGCTGAAGCTGGGCTTGCAAGGTGAGTACGCAAGCTTGTTGATCTTGTCTATGGTTTATTGGAGCAGGAGTGATGTGTCTGAATGGGCCCAGAGCCATTGAGTACACCAGGGAGAAGTTGCTTCTTTCATATTGTGTGTAGTTCTAATCTTACTGATACTTAACAAATTACTAAGACTTTTCATTCATTTCAAAACCCATGAAGTTCCATATCACCACACTGCGTTGCTTTGCAGAGAGAGATGGTAAAAGTAAGCTGGGCTTTTATCTCTCTACTTACTCAGATGTTTGTATGGCCCTTGCTTCTGTAAAAGATTCAGGAGCTTTATTTACAAATCAAATATTGTGTGTGTTTTTTTAATGTTAAGTGATTAAAAAACATTCTCCATGTCAAAAGCTTGAAGATATATGTGCCTTAATATCCTGTTGAATAGAAATGCAGCCCTATACTGTCCTTTCTAATTTCCTCCTATCTATAATGCTTAAGAGATATATTATGCGATTTCATTTTATTTTTATTACCTTTGCAGTTCCTTTGTGCGCATTTGTTGATTATGCTGGGTGCGTGGAGAAAAGCAGGACTTATTCAGATCAAGCGCACATGAAACCTTCTAATGTGGAAAATGCCATTTCGTGCTATTGATATTCAGTCACGTGGCAGTTGGGATTGGGACAATTATTTGCAATTTGTATTTTAGTTCTGTCTGATTTGCTGAGGAAGGGTCTGGTTGATGTGAATCTGTGGCTCCCACCTACATGGCCATTCATGCTAATCTTCATTCTGAATACCTGTACTCTTAGGCAAGCAATAAATTCTAGGCTTCTTGGTTGCTGAAAGCTAAGAGTATGAGGAAGTTAACCTTTTGGCTTCACATCTCATCACCAATTCATTCTAAGGGAGTTGTCTTCTAACGTGGCCAGTACTGAACAAATAAATTCATTGAAATAACTATTATTAAACAGTCGGGAATCAGAAACCCTTGCTGATCTACTGCAAATCATTCAGCGATCTGAGTAGATCAGCAAAGACACTGGAAGACATTAAGCGATCTACCCATCTACTCTCCTCGGTCATTTAGCTAACGGAATTCACTGTTACAAAATAAAGTCGAAGGCAACCTTATATGGCTTTTAAAAACAGAATTAGATGAATCCATGGAGGCTTGGTCTTCTTTCAGTAACCATCTGCCATCATAGCTAAGTGGATGCTGGCATTGGACCTCTGAAAACCATTTGCTGAGGGAGCAAGCTTGACGTTTGCTTTTTGTCTCCTGCTGCTTAGATTCCAAAAAGCGTATCTCCTGCCCCTAGTAGGAAATTGGATCATTATTCTGATATAACAGTACTCTCCATATGTTCTTATTTCTGAGTTCTATGCAACAAACACTGGCCAAACTGAAGCAGTATTTGGAGATGGGGTGGTATCTGTAATGGGAATTGTAGTTGCTTGTGTGTAAGTCACCAACTTCCCTAAACTGCTTGTTGTTTAAACCTTTCCCTAACTGAAGCGCACTCCTGTGCGTCTGCTTCAGTCGCTGGCAGAATCTGTTAGTGGGTGTTTCCTAAATTTTTTCCAACATAAGAATTCCTTGACAGCCAGTCTCCGCCTAGCCTCTCTGCGCGGAAGCCTTCTGCGCAGAGTAGGCGTGCCCAGGGGTGGTCCGGCACTCTCCCCGCTGATCTCACTGGAAGAGTCCCTGAGCCTTCCCTCCAAAGTGCTCTCATCCCCTCCTTCCTTCTTGGTGTCTCCTTGATTCCCTTCCCCCTCGGAAACCCTCTCTCTCTCTCCTTGCTGGTTCCCTCTCCTGCACTATCGGGGCGACTTCTCTCTCTGCTGGTCTCCGATGTCAGTTCCCTGACAGTATCATTAACCGATAAGGCTCTGGCTGGGTTGTGTGTGTCCCCCTTCACCATACCAACCATTGACCAGCCATTGAAAGCCATTGTCTTTAAATTCTTTTTTTATTATTATTATTAGCATTTATTGAACTTATATACCGCCCTATACCTGGATGTCTCAGGGGCAGTTCACTGAAAAGATCAAAATAAAAACCACAATATATACAATCAAACTAAAAACAACAACCCAATTCCCCCCCCCCCAAAAAAGAGAGAGGAACATTTTAAAAGGGTCTAGGATGTCAATCAGATCAACCAAAGGCCTGGTTAAAAATGAACATTTTTGCCTAGTGCTTAAAGGTGTATGATGAAGGTGCCAGGTGAACTTCCCTGGGGAGAGCATTCCACAGAGGGGAGCCACTGCAGAGAAGGCCCTGTTCTCGTGTTGCCACCCTTGGGACCTCTTGAGGAGGAGGCACATGAAGAAAAGCCTCAGAAGATGATCTCAGGGTCCAGGTAGGTTCGTATGGAAAAAGGCAGTCCTTGAAGTATTATAGTCCTGAGCAGTTCTTGGCTTTCTCAATTGTTACCTTCTTCTTTAAATAATTTTTATTGAATTTTACATTGTTTTTTTTCACAATTACATCATAGCAAATGATAACAAATTAAATTCCCCCGCTTTCCCAACCCTGCCCCCCCCATGACTTCCCATGAGAGCCAGTGTGGTGTAGTGGTTAAGAGCGGTAGTCTCGTAATTGGGGGAACCGGGTTCGCGTCTCCGCTCCTCCACATTCAGCTGCTGGGTGACCTTGGGCCAGTCACACTTCTTTGAAGTCTATCAGCCCCACTCACCTCACAGAGTGTTTGTTGTGGGGGAGGAAGGGAAAGGAGAATGTTAGCCGCTTTGAGACTCCTTCGGGTAGTAATAAAGCGGGGTATCAAATCCAAACTCCTCCTCTTCTTCTTCTTCCCTCAACTTCCCCTTCTGGTTTTTTTTACATATGAACTTGTCCTTCTTACGATACTATACAATGGTACCTCATCTAGTGTTTGCCTCGTCAAGGGCCCGTTCCGTTGAATGTCTGTGGCAAATCCGGAAGTACCGGAACGGGTTACTTCCAGGTTCACCACTTGCATGTGCGCAGAAGTGCTAAATCGCACTTTGCGCATGTGCAGAAGCGCAAAACGCTCCGTGTGCTTATGCGCACGTGGCACTTTGTCCAGCATCCTTTTCAGCCAGCGACCAGGGCTCCGGAACGTATCCCGGTCGCAAAACGAGGTACTACTGTACTTCAACATTATATCCTTAAATTAAATGCTGTTATATTCTTATCATTTTAACCTCATTTGTATAGCTTCTATGTTTATGTTATTAATTCTGTTTACTCAAACCCTGCTAGTGAGTCCATTTCTTTACATTGATTCCATAGATACAGCATAAATGGCTCCCTGTCATCTTAAAAATCTCTATTGTCTTTGTCTCTAAGTCTTTCAGTTAACTTCACCATTTCAGCATATTCCATCAGTTTTTCTTGCCATTGTTCTTTGGTTCTCAGCTGTTAACTTCAATTTGCTCCAAGCCTTGGTTAAACGTTAACCTGGCTCATGTTAAGTGTGGTGTGCTTTGGTGCAGATATATCTAACAATGAGACGAGGGAACATGGCTGAGAGGTGGAGCACATGCCTGGCATGCTGGCATGCTGAAGGTCTTGGGT
The DNA here is from genome assembly GCF_965113315.1 of Podarcis vaucheri. Taxonomy (NCBI): domain Eukaryota; kingdom Metazoa; phylum Chordata; class Lepidosauria; order Squamata; family Lacertidae; genus Podarcis; species Podarcis vaucheri. The sequence continues at coordinate 52,069,561 of NC_138751.1, read as the reverse complement.
TCAGCTTCTCACCTTTCCAGTTAAGGAGTTTACCGTATTTTTCGCCCTATAGGACGCACCGGCCCATAGGACGCACCTAGTTTTTTGGGGGGGAAATCAAGGGAATTTTTTTTATTTCCCCCCCAGGTTTGCGCAACCATCCCCAAGCTAGAAGAGGGAGACGGAGCGCTCCGTCTCCCTCTTCTGCCTTCAGGGACAGCTTGCCCCACTGTCCCTCGAGTCCGCCAGCCTCCAGATCAGGTCGGGGAATAGCGGGATGGCGGCACTCCGCCATCCCCCTATCCCCGAGCTTGTGGGGCTGGTGGGGGGGGGAGAAACAAGCTTGCTTCTCCCCCCCGCCAGCCTCCAGATCAGGTCGGGGAATAGCAGGGTGGCGGCGCTCCGCCATCCCCCTATCCCCGAGCTTGTGGGGCTGGTGGGGGGGGGGAGAAACAAGCTTGCTTCTCCCCCCCGCCAGCCTCCAGATCAGGTCGGGGAATAGCAGGGTGGCGGCGCTCCGCCATCCCCCTATCCCCGAGCTTGTGGGGCTGGCGGGGGGGGGAGAAACAAACTTGCTTCTCCCCCCCGCCAGCCTCCAGATCAGGTCGGGGAATAGCGGGGTGGCGGCGCTCCGCCACCCCCTATCCCCCAAGCTTGTGGGGCTGCAGGCTGCTGCCCACAAGCCTTGCGAGCCCGCGGGACATCCCTCCGGGCTTGCAAGACTTGCTGATAGCTTCCTGAAGCCTGGAGAGCGAGAGGGGTCGGGGCGCACTGACCCCTCTCGCTCTCCAGGCTTCAGCGAAAGCCTGCATTCCCCCCATAGGACACACACACATTTCCCCTTCATTTTTGGAGGGGAAAAAGTGCGTCCTATAGGGCAAAAAATACAGTAACTGGCAGGTGATGTGAAAGATCTCTCTCCCTCTTATCTAGATAGACAAGAGCTCTACATTCCTAATGCTAAAGGTAAAGGACCCCTGACAGTTAAGTCCAGTTGCGAATGACTCTGGGGTTGCGGCGCTCATCTTGCTTTACTGGCCGATGGAGCCAGACAGTTTTTCCAGGTCATGTGGCCAGCATGACTAAGCCCCCTCTGGCAAAACCAGAGCAGCGCACAGAAACGCCGTTTACCTTTCCGCTGGAGCGGTACCTATTTATCTACTTGCACTTTGACGTGCTTTCGAACTGCTAGGTTATCAGGAGCTGGGACTGAGCAACGGGAGCCCACCCCATTGCGGGGATTCGAACCGCTGACCTTCTGATCGGCAAGCCCTAGGCTCAGTGGTTTAGACCACAGCGCCACCCTTCCTAATGCTACACTATGGTTAAATCATGTGTGCGACTGGATGTCACAGGAAGGGAAGGAGAGAAGGGAGGGAGGATGTGAAGTTCTCAACAGAAGTCAACACAATTTCTCCCCTAGCAGTTCCGAAACCCCCACCACCGACCACTTAAAAATTGTTGGTGGTCTTGATGGGCCCCTTAATTATTTTTCAGCCTGTCGTCGTAACTGCTACAACAACTGTGCTCTAGACGTGGCATGGTTTTTAATTGAAATTTAATGGCTTCATCGATTTCTTGCATTACAGTTTCCACCCCATAGAAATAAAATTGCAATGTGATAAAGTACAATGCAAGAAATGAAAGAAGCAATAAAAATGCAATTAAATATCAATACGAATTTTTCTTGCAGGCATGCCACAGGCCACCTGAAAGAAGCCTGTGGACCACTGGTGATTTCTGAACCACTGGACCACAGTTTGGGAGTACCGTATTTTTTGCCCTATAGGACGCACTTTTTCCCCTCCAAAAATGAAGGGGAAATCTGGGTGCGTCCTATGGGGCGAATGCAGGCTTTTGCTGAAGCTTGGAGAGCGAGGCTTCAGGAAGCCACCCGCAGCCTAGGCAGCCCTCCAGGCTTCAGGAAGACATCCGCAGCCTAGGCAGCCCTGTGGGAGGTCCCGCAGGGATGTCTAGGCTGCGGATAGCAGCCTGCCGCCTGGCGCGAGGGGCGCCCTGAAGCAGAGCTCCCCCCGTGCCTGGCAGACATCCGCAGCATGGGGAGCCTTGGAGGAGTTCCCCGCAGGGCTCCCCACGCTGCGGATAGCAGCCTGCCGCCCGGCGCGAAAGGCGCCCTGAAGCAGCACGCCCCTCGCGCCGGGCAGACATCGGCCAGCCCCACAAGCTGGGGGACAGCAGGGAGGCGCAGCGCCGCCACCCCGCTGTTCCTCGACCTGGTTCGGTTTCTCCGAAAAAAATTCCTTTATTTCCCCCCAAAAAAACTAGGTGTGTCCTATGGGACGGAGCGTCCTATGGGACGAAAAATATGGTATGTTGCTCGAGAACTGCAGCCTACACCATTTAAGAAACAAAACTAAACAAAAACAAACGTCTATTGATGCTTTCCTTACATCTTTATAGAATCGTGTGCTTTTCATTATAGGCTGGTAAAACCAACCCCTTTTAGATGGTGGTGCGTTTGTTAGAGGGACTATTCGATGGGATTATTCTAGTGCTGCTGTTCTCTTAAGTTTGTTGCCTTTATATAAATACTTTGACTTTTATAGCAACTGAGCTTGGAACGCAGCAATTAAGTGCAGTATCAAGCCAGGATTTGAGTGACACCCCAATAGATGTTTTCCGCAGATTTTTCTCCCTGGAGTGTTTGACATGCTATAATCCATTTTAGTATTTTACTGGGTTTATTTCATTAGCTTGTCACTCTCTGTCCTAAATATAAAGATGCATGCTAAACAAATCGATTGCTGTCACTTGTCAGTATGCTCCAATTACACCGCTGCGTACATGCCTCTAGGAGTAATTGCTCTTATTGGAAAAATGTTTGTGGAATGACCATGCTACCAAGTGGAAGAAGAGGGGTGGCTATCAGCCACTGCGTGGCCAGAGCAGAGGGACAGGCAAGGGTCATCAGGCCATTGTCTAAACATTTGGTGTGCCCACATTTATTATATGTATAAAGTTCTGTTACTCCGTGCCAAAAAGGTTTAGGGCTGAGATGAATTTTTGTACAGTTCATTTGCCCCACAATGGAAGGTGGCATTTTGGGGAGTGCTTCCCAGACACAACAGCTCTCTTGTTGAGAGTGGGGTGGGGGGAAATCGCCATTTGCGTTGCTTCAAAACTGGGATCCTTCCTCCTCTCTTAGCAAAGTATGTAACAGGAGCAGAGCAGCCGTCTTATTGGACATCACACTGTTATCTTTTAAAGTGTCTATTTCAGTGATGGTGAAGCTTTTAGAGACCGAGTGCCCAAACTGCAACCCCAAACCCACTTATTTATCGCAAAGTGCCAACACGGCAATTTAACCTGAATACTGAGGATTTAGTTTAGGAAAAAAAAATGACTCATACATTAACATCTTTTGTCTTAAAAGAAAAACACAATAGCAGAGCTTTCAATGATGCAAACAGCTTTTATTGAAAGGTAAAAGTTTGCATTGTCCTTATTTGGGAAGTCATGAAAAAGGGAATTACTCCCAGACAACATGGCCGTTGGATAATTTCCCTTCAAGAAACTCTTCTTTGGGAGATTTCAAAGCAGAAGCTGAATGGCCACCTGCCATGGATGCTGTAGTTGTGATCCCTGCATCTCAGGGGGTTGGACTTAGTTGACCCTCAGGTTTCCTTCCAACTCCCCACAATCCTATGAAAAAAACAAAAGTCTCTTTTGCCCCCCCCCCCCTGTGTGTCCCCTAGCAGGGAGGATCTTTCACTTACTCATGGTGATGGGAGAGAATTCAGCTCAAAAGTTTGCCTTGGTGTAGAACTGCCAGTAAGCCTGGCAGTGATTTGCTCCCTCCTGCCCCAGTGGGCTTTAGACAACAGCCATATGAGAAATATGTAAAATAACCAAGCAAGAACAGCCATACCTTGGGTTACAGATGCTTCAGGTTGTGTTTTTTCAGGTTACGGATGCACAGAAAACCCGGAAGTACCGGAACGGGTTACTTCCGGGTTTTGGCAGCTGCGCATGCGCAGAAGCACTAAATTGTGCAGAAGCGCTGGATCACAACCCATGCGTGCGCAGACGTGGTGCTGCGGGTTGCGAATGCTGCGGGTTGCGAACGTGCCTCCCACATGGATCACCTTCGCAACCTGAGCATCCACTGTATTAGAAATCACCCCAGAATTGGCCCTACTAAACATCTTCCAACACAATAATGCCCACTTACACCACAAAGAACTCATAACTCTCCTACTTTCAGCAGTCAGAAACACCATAACCAGACACTGGAGAGACCTGTCAGGAGTAAGCATGGACCAATGGTACCAAATAATATGGGAAACAGCCTTACTAGAAAAATTAACCAATAAACTGAAAGTGACATGGGGACAAAAAGAAGAAGATGCCTTCACCCCGATATGGCTCCCCTTTATCCACCTACACAGCCCAACAAGACAATGACAAAAATCCACCAACAGAATAATAATAAAAATAATATTTTTTATTTATACCCCACCCTCCCCAGACCGGGCTCATGGCGGCTAACACCAGGTATAAAAACAAGATTAAAATACAACATTAAAATGCAGCTTCATTTCAGTAGAAACTCAAATCAAAAACTTTTTGGGGGATAAAAACGTCAAGTCTTCACCGAGGCTAACTAAACAGACTACGAATCAGTATGGCTAACCTGATCCAAAACACCCACCCACCCCACTCACACATGAAAACAAAGACCAGCACAGCCAACCACAAACGAACAACCACACCCTAGGCCAACCCCAACCTCTCTCACCGCCCAAGGAACACAAGTGAACAGCAGAGAACCTGCACAAGCAACGCTGACACAAAACGCCACATATATTAAGTAAAATAGAAACATCGCCACCCGACCCCACTCATCTTCCCCCCCTCCACCTCTTCCCAACTTTTCTTCCTAATGTCTCAACAAATGAAACCAATTTGTAAATAATGTAACATGGTGTCAGGGAACTGACATCAGAGCTAAAGGAGAAGGTGAGGCTCCCCGATTCTGCAGGAGAAGGTACCAGCACCAGGGGGAGACACAGCTTGGTAGAGGGGGAAGGAAATTGGCGTAACACCAAGGATCCAGGAGGGCAAATGGGGGGAGCGGGGGAAGAGCTCCGGGATTCTTCCCTGGACATCAGTGAGGAGAGCACTGGTCCTCCACTACCCACGCCCTCCCTGCGCAGAAGACTCTCGCGCAATGAGAGGCGGAGACGACTGGGAGTCAAACAGCTTTCATGCTGGAAAAGGTTTAAGAAACGCCCACAGACAGATTCTGCTAGCGACTGAGGCAGCCGCGTGGAGATGGGCTGTGCAGTCAGGACGGTTTAACTCAGGCAATTAAGCTCCCTAACGGGGACAGTTTACGCACGAGTAACTCAAACCCACTACACATGGGGAAAAAAAATAAAATAAGAGAGACATTGCACATACTTTTGTAAATCAAGAAAATCTTTAATAAAAATACATTAAAAGAAGAAGAAGAAGTGCAGCCTGGTGGGCTAGCCATCACATCATAAGATTGTGGGGAGTTGGAAGGGGTGACGGCACATGTGCCCGGAGAGAGGGCTCTGAGTGCCTCCTCTGGCATGCGTACCATAGGTTCGCCACCACTGGCAGCCTCTTTCAGTAATAATAATAATAATAATAATAATAATAATAATAATAATAATATATTTATACCCCGCCCATCTGGCTGGGCTTCCCCAGCCACTCTGGGTGGCTTCCAACAAAATATTAAAATACAGTAATGCATCAAACATTAAAGGCTTCCCTAAACAGGGCTGCCTTCAGATGTCTTCTAAAAGTCTGGTAGTTGTTGTTCTCTTTGACATCTGGTGGGAGGGTGTTCCACAGGGAGGGCGCCACTACCGAGAAGGAGGTAAGCTGCATTCTGATGTGTCATGTGGCCCTTGAGAAAAGAAGGAGAGGGTACTGCTACAACTATTGACCAAGAGGAGGTGAATCCTCTTGAACCATTTAAATGGTTTTAGATAATCTTAATTGTTTTAAACGTTCTTATTTGTTTTCATTTTTAATTGTCTTGTTTTCCACCCTGGGCTCCTCTGTTGGGAGGAAGGCTGGGGAAGAAATTAGATAGATAGATAGATAGATAGATAGATAGATAGATAGATAGATAAAGTACACACAAGCCCCTCTCTTCCCCACCCTTGTTCCTTTTAACACCAAGAAAGAGACTGCATTTAAGAAGAAGCTGAGGCTGGGGGACAGTGGCTTCGTAGCAAAACAGGCTGCAGTGAGATCTGAATGGTGAAATCCAGTTTGTGCTGCTATGCTACGCTAGCTCTCTTTGAATGGGTATAAGGATTGCATTTAGCCACTGGTCCCCGTGCATCCTTGAAGAAAATCCTGCACCTTTTAAAGGCCAGCCTTATAAAACAATGATTTCAATTTGACCCTAAGAAAACTGAAATAAATGGGAGTGAAAATATTACTCCACGTAGTTAGCCAGGCAGATAAAAGCTTTCCAAAGTATGATGATAAAAAATATCCCCCTTTTAGAACTGTTTCCAGATGAAAACAACAAATGGTGTCAAGATTTGCGAAACATTTGTGTGGACTCCCCCCCAAACTCCCCCCCCCCCACTTTGGTGGTGTAAATTATGTGACGTGTTGGTATTTCTTCCTCTATATTTCTGCCTTAGGATTTCTTCCTCCCCCTCCTTTTAAGGGGAGGTCAGGGCTCTGGCCTCTTCTTGAATCCCAAATGAGGGTTGTCAGTCAGGCATGGCAAAATCTAATCTCATCCACTGCAAAAGAAGAAAGCAGACCAGAAAATGATCTGATTTTCCGATTTCATGGGCAAGGTTACCCTGGGAAGTGCTGAAAGGGGCATTTAAAGCCCGTAACTAAGGTGGCATGCCAAACTAAGCACTAATAATGGAGCAACCGGGCGGAAAGATATTGCTTAACAATTTTACAGTTGCTAAGTGTGAAAATTGTAGTGTGGGCCGGCCTGTGGAATCTGTGGCAATTGGCTCAAAGAACTGGAACTGATGTTTAGAGCAGGAATGGTCTCAGCCCCCATAACTCTCAAGCGCTGATGAAGTCAGCCTCTCTGCCTTGCCTGTTCTGACATAAAGTGGAACAGCTTTATCAAGCTTTATACCCCCTGCTCCACCAGCAAATTGCAAAAAACGAATTAGTAAGTCTTACTTCCTTAAATTTGTTTTAAGTCACAGCCGTAGCACCGAAAGCTGCCTCCGCGTTTGAAGAGGTATGTGCTGCAAGATTCGCAAAAGTTAGAACCCACGACAAATATAAAAGGCTGATTTTCATTTTTTTAAAAATGAAGGGGGGAGAGTTTGTTCAAGAGACTGTGGTTGCTGTATAGAATACATGAACTGAAATGCAGTTGTTAAAATAAAATCTAGCTGTTTCTTTTACAACAAGTCCAGATTCTCTTGAAGAAACCTCTTCCAAGATTAGCAGTGAGAAGAGCGAAAGATGGAGTCTGAGCTCCCTGAAAGACATACTTGCCTTTCAAGAGAATCTGAAGGTCAAACAGATTATGAATCTTAGGGAATAAATAAAATAAGAGGGAATTAATATCCAGGTTTGCTAATGTAAAGGCTGCTTTGTTCCTCTGTACTTTTGCAGAACTTCTATTCATGTTTACAAACTGCAGACTTCAGAACGTGTTACTTTCCCGCTCCCTGCCATCTTGTTCTATATTCAACATGATAAAGAGTTCTGGGAAACCCAAAAGTTTGCTCATTATGTGTGAGAATTTGGGTGGCCCATCTAAAAGTATTAGCAGAGCTTTATTCCCAATGGGCCAACTTGGCTACCAGTTTGGGTAAAAGCTGGTGTTGTGCGCTACTAGTCTCCTTGCTTAGAAGAAGTACTTCCTGTGAAATACAACAAAATAAAAATAATGTAAATAAGAAATTCCCCCTTTCAGTGATAAATCCTCCTTGGTCAATCTGTCATGTTTCTTCCTCTGGGTGAAGGAGCTGCCTCTCAGCTCTTCCTTTCTTTTGTGCTGGTTTACATTGTGGTAATTACATCTGCTGTATAGAAGGGCTTTTTTCATTTTGGTCACCAGAGCAGAGAAACCACACAGCTCTGATTCTCCAAGGGAGAGATGTGCTCCGTGCACCTACATATTTATCTATATTTATGCAACCTGTCAATCTTTCCTGAAGCAGCTACGTGTACTCTTTGCAATATCATTTCATTTCTTTCAAGCAAGTCGTTCGGGCTTTTGAATTCCCAGTGCTGTACCCTGAAATGGCCCCAAACTGTGAACTTGGTCCTTCGGAGAGAGTGCAATCTATGCAGAGAAGGTTGCGCTTTTAACCTGGGACCAGCATTTAGAATCATAGAATTGGAGGACTGTAGAGTTGGAAGGGACGGCAAGGAGCATCTAGTCCAACCCAGTTGGAAACCTTTGCCCAATGTGGGGTTCAAAAACACGACTCTGAGTAATTGAAGATGAGAAATTAAGAAAGAGGGAATTTTTGTTTTTTGTTATTATATGTGTTTTTATCTCTTTTTTCTTTTTCTTTTGATGTGTTTAATGTTTGTATTTTTGTATTGTATTGTTTTTTGTGATTTTGTATTTTCTTTGTCTTTTATTGTGAAAACTTAATAAAATATTTATTTTTAAAAAACAAAAACACGACTCTGAGATTGAGAGTCTCATGCATTACTGACTGGGGTTTTGGGGGGATCGATTTCTAGCTTATTAGTGCACATCCAATTGGTTGCTGCACCCAGGCAACAGTTTGGGGTCTCCACAACCTCCTTGTTGCTAGCTGCAAATAAGAGACAGGCAGGCAGGCAGGCAGGCAGAGCACTAAATGTCACCAGCATATTCATGGTAAGGTAAAGGGTAAAGGGACCCCTGACCATTAGGTCCAGTCGTGGCCGACTCTGGGGTTGCAGCGCTCATCTCGCTTTATTGGCCGAGGGAGCCGGCGTACAGCTTCCGGGTCATGTGGCCAGCATGACAAATTCGCTTCTGGCGAACCAGAGCAGCGCACGGAAATGCTGTTTACCTTCCCGCCGGAGCGGTACCTATTTATCTACTTGCACTTTGACATGCTTTCGAACGGCTAGGTTGGCAGGGACAGGGACCGAGCAATGGGAGCTCACCCCGTCGTGGGGATTCGAACTGCCAACCTTCTGATCGGCAAGTCCTAGGCTCTGTGATTTAACCCACAGCGCCACCCATGTCCCTTCATGGTACTCAACTCCAAATGTCAGCTGGCTTTAGCTGTGGTTTTTTCAGTCCTGCTCTCCTGTTCTGCCCTCTAGTTCAGGAGAGGCAAAAACCAAGGCATCTAGTAGAGATTCTGGGGCCTGCATATATCATCTAATGTGTGGCTCAACTTGTGACACTCTCGCTGAATCAAAACGGGAAAGGACAAGGGCTTTCACCACCTATTAATGGCGACAGAAGCTCAGAACCCACCTACAACAAAAGAAGTATCCCTGTAGCACGGTACTTCATGTTTGAGAAGTTCCTTCAGGCTAGTTTGGTGCAGCGCCTCATGTGAGAGGAGATCATTGTTCCTTTGTGAGGAACGGCTGTGAACACCCACCATGGTACTTTGCGACAAATTTGATGCTTGCTGAAGAGGGGATGATTTGTGTGTCCTAATGCCAGATTTTTTTCTCTCTCTGGCAGCAGATTGATAAGCTGCATGGTGACAGCTCGGCTCTCTCACTCCTTTAGCCCAGACGCATTTTTCCTTGTCATTGTGTTGACGAGATGTCTCTTATGATTTGTGATCATTTGCAAAAAATAGCTCTTATTTGGAAGAGCGGAGGGGAAACAGCTTCTGCTGCCTTTTGACAACCCTCACACGTCTCTGCCTTTTCCCATCTTGCCTTGTTTGTGAAACAGATTTTGTATGCATTGAGTGGACAATTATAAAGGTTAGGGTCAGAGCTCAAAGTTATAGTTCCATCGCAGTTCCGTTCATTCCGATGAAATTTTTGCAGCATGACAGCAGCACTCGCTGCCTCGTAAGGGTGAAGACCAGTTAGACACGGGTAGAGCAGTTGGTTTGGCTCGGAAGCTCCCACACTGCATTCTCCTCCTTTCCTGATTGTGGGGGATATCGGTTGGACGGAGGCACTTCTCTGAAATTCCTGAAGGAGTTTTGTAACAAAGCGTGTTCTCACTAAAAGAGAGCACGTGTTGCGGATGGGGCCGAACAAAACTCCACTTGGTTGCCAGGCAGTATTAGATTCTAGGGGCCTGGAGCAGATTGGAGGATGGTGTTACTGGGGTAAATTTGATGTTGCCAATTTAGGGGTGGGATCAGTGGTTATTTAAGCAAGGTCCACAGCTTTCTCTTTCTCTTTCGCTGTGGACATCGGATCTCCCGCCCGCCCTCCCTTGCTTGGGCTTGCGCCTTGACCTTGCTCTGCCTGTCATGGGGTCGTTCGCCTTGGTGCGGGGGCCCAGTAGGAATTTTTCCAATTGGCTGATTAGTGTGTGCCTTTTGGGTTTTGCCTACTGCTTAGCAAATCGTCACAACTTGTAAGGTTGGCGGTTAGGCATTGGTTAAATTGGTTGGTGGAGGGGTATGGATTGGCTGTGCCTGCCCCTCCAATGCTGCTGCTGCTGGGAATTCCGTTAAAGGAATTCTGGGGCTTACCATCCCTTCGTCCAAACCCTTGGAGCAGGGTGCGGGCCGTGTAAGTTCCCAAGGAACAAGCAGGGAATAGCTGAGGGTCTGTGTCGCAGTCCCAGCTGTCCCTGGTCTTGTTCCTCCACACGCTGACTCACGGGAGTCAGCGCTGTCCCCAAGGCGGGGGGGACAGATAGTCATAACCAATGCCTAAGCAACCACTCTCAATTTGTATGAAAATAAAGTTGTGGCCAAAAGTATGCCAAAAACCTTAAACAAAAATTATGTGTGATGTGTGAGTTATTGGGGTAGGGGTTTTGGGGGACCTCAGCACGCAATAACTTTTGTTGTTGTTTTTTTGAAGGTTGAAGGGTAAAAGCATTTATACACCAATGTACACTTGCAAATTATGTACAGTAAAGCAGAGTTGTTGTGTTTACAAGTATCACTCAAGTTGTGCTAATATGGTGTGATTGGTACAATATGATCTTATATAATCCTTAAATATTCTCCATTCTCCAAATATTTTCTGGTTCAGTACTCCTCTAACTCTTCCCGTCAGTTTTGCTAGTTGTGGGGAAATTCAGACCCAATTTTCAGCAGGGAGACCCTGACCTGTGTCTGGTGTCATATATATGAAGTCAGGTGTAGGGTAGCTGGGCGTAGTTTGGGGGAAATGGCTTTGTGGGCTAAATTAGGACCCCTTCGAGACCTAGTTAACCCTGTGGGATGGAAGTTCCCCAACTCTAGCCCAGACTGAATGCCCACCCATTAGTTGGCTTGACAGCATGCATATCTTCCATGCAAATTGCAAAAACGTGGAGGAACTTGGGGTGGCACAGGGAGTAAAGAGTCCTCTGACTTCTCTTTCAGTGTGAGTTTGGCCTTCATTCAAAAGAGGCTGTGACTGTAAAAGGAGCTGACATTCTTCCTGAACTGTTCTTGCACGTTCGTTATAATGACCTACATAATTTCAGCTCAGTTCATTTAGAATTAAAAAATTCAGGGTGTGCAATAACAGTGATACTTGACACTATTAGAACAGATTTGCAAGGTGCATCGCAATCACTGTTGGAAATGTGGGGAGCTTTATGCTGCTTTTTGCTACGTTGGGGGGCAGCGGGGCGGTGCCTAAAACAATTCAGAGACAGATATTGTCAAACGTTAAGCAAACAGTTCTGTTATCTGAAATCCTGCTGGCACTTGTTTGCATTGTTTGCAGAATATTGTTGAGAATACAGTGGTGCCCCGCAAGACGAATGCCTCGCAAGACGGAAAACTCGCTAGACGAAAGAGTTTTCCGTTTTGGAGGTGCTTCGCAAAACGAATTTCATATGGGCTTGCTTCGCAAGACGACAATGTCTTGCGAGTTCCTGCTGGTTCCCCCCCTTTTTCTAAGCCGCTAAGCCACTTATCAGCTGATCTGATCAGCAGATAAGCCACTAAAAGCCGCTAATAGCGCTAATCTACTAATCCTTCAATGGGCTTGCTTCGCAAGATGAAAAAACTGCTAGACGAAGAGAATCACAGAACGGATTCTTTTCATCTTGCGAGGCACCACTGTATAAATATGGGAATGGTAATAAATGTACTAAATGCTGCAGAAGTGTGTAATTTTGGAAGGAGAGAAAGTTTCATCTGCGTGGGTGGTTTCTTGGACTAGGAGGTGAAAGACTGTGTGTGATCTACACAAGGGGTTTCTTAGTTTACCCAATTCACCTCCAAAGGTTGCCTCCAATGTGGACGAAAGGGGCTGCTGATAGAAATGGGAATTGGCATGTGTTCATACATACATGTATGCAAGCCTAAATAATACTGCATTGAAAAGAAACTAAAGCATCAAGATACCTGTATATGGTGGCTGAAAGCCAATCACAGTGTGTGCGCAATGACAAGTCATCACAGTTCCATTGCCATCACAAATCCTATTCAGGCAACATTCAGAAGGGAGATTCCAAGCATGTCGAGTAGATTAAAATCTGCCTTCAAATCTTCATGCTCAATGCGCAAAGGCCAGGAGTAAAGGGGACAGAGCACATGTCAGGGTGTCAGAGGTGGTACATGTGTCCTCATGCATGCAGCTGAACAGCTAAATTGTTGTTGTTTAGTCGTTTAGTCGTGTTAGACTCTTGGTGACCCCATAGACCAGAGCACGCCAGGCACTCCTGTCTTCCACTGCCTCCTGCAGTTTGGTCAAACTCATGTTAGCAGCTTCGAGAACACTGTTCAACCATCTCGTCCTCTGTCATCCCCTTCTCCTTGTGCCCTCCATCTTTCCCAACACCAGGGTCTTTTCCAGGGAGTCTTCCCTTCTCATGAGGTGGCCAAAGTATTGGAGTCTCAGCTTCAGGATCTGTCCTTCCCGTAAGCACTCAGGGCTGATTTCCTTCAGAATGGATAGGTTTGATCATTCTTGCAGTCCATAGGACTCTCAAGAGTCTCCTCCTGTACCACAATCAAAAGCATCAATTCTTCAGCGATCAGCCTTCTTTATGGCCCAGCTCTCACTTCCCTACATCACTACTGGGAAAACCATAGCTTTAACTGTACGGACCCGGCAAGGTGATGTCTCTGCTTTTTAACTTGTGTGGTGTCCAGACAGGAGGTATTTTCGGGGCTCTTCTTTCATCTGAACTTCCAAGCAGTTCTCACCAGCAATTTGTACCCTTTTACGTCCATTAAAAAAAATGATCCGGTAAGTTGCACCACAAGCAGACAGAGGTGCGACTTTAGTGTCAGAAGTAACTGGTGAAAGGCAAGCATAGTAGTGTGGGAGACTGCTACATTCCTTTTCGCTGGTGTCGCTCCAAACAATGGGCTTACCACTTCACCAATAACACATCAGGGAGCTCCAGAAGCAATATACCAATTCTGCAGAATGAATGTTTGGCTGTGATCACATTGCACATCTGTGTAGCAATCTGATTTGCCCCAGTTATCTGAAACTGAAAAGTGCACAATTTTGTGAAAACTTAGATTATGCAGCTGCACTATTTGAGTCTTCCTTCCTTCCTTCCTTCCTTCCTTCCTTCCTTCCTTCCTTCCTTCCTTCCTTCCTGAGGTCCTAACATAAACCTCACAAACCTCCTGGTGAATAGAATGGCAGTCTGGTCTGTCTGCTAAGCCATATGCATGGTAAGTTGATGCGTTACCAAATGAGTGTTGAGCATCCCAAAGATGATTACAAATTGGAGTCCTGGCCTCTTGATAACTGTTAATGACATTGTTCAGCTTCAGGAACAAAAAATAAAAATAAAAATATGCATTCGCCTGAACTTTGAGCCCTCTGCCAACCTCCAGTCCCTCTGCGGCTCTTTCTGTGCAAGCATCTGCATATTTTTCTAATTTATACAAAATATTTGACCCTGGGAAAAGGCTGATTATTAAGTTAGGTGACACATTAAGGTCTGACATTCCTTATTAGCCTCAAGCAATCAGGTGCTAGGGTACAAATCAGAATACTTGTACATTAATAATGTTTTAGATGTTTTGGTACAGACAGTTGTTGCCAAATTGCCCCCAGAGAATAATTTGTAAAATGATTTGTAAAACTGGATTACACCGAGCTTTATTTGCTCTAATGTTATATTTTCGCTACTAAGAAGTCTGCTGTGTGCTTTCTTGGCTACATGAAAAAAAACCTAGTCTCTTAAGTACTGTCAAACAACCCCTCCCTCCAGATGGATGACTACAGAGAAGTCCCTTCACTCTTTTTATAAAACCCTTTGAAAATAAGTGTTCACGATTCAGCAAATTGCCTTGACTAAGGTACTTGGTGCAAGTGAAACCTGCAACAAAATTGCAGCGTGGAATGATACGGTTTAGTGCTCCAGTCTGACAGCAACCTCTTCCTCCCAACATATTCTCTTCCATTCCCTTTCCCACCTTGCCTTTCCACTCATGCTCCCCCTTGCCCTCCCCATAGGAAAAAAAGAGGTCAAGTCAGCACTCCATGGTCATTCAGCATTACTTAGCCGGCATCCATCTGTTTTGGGAGATAATGGAAGACTGTGCCTTTGAATTGAAATACTTTATTGTCACTTGTACAACTTGTATACAGTGAGATTACACAAGCACCCCCCACTCAGCTCTCTTAGTCTTAATTCCCCTCGTTTACTGACGCACACCCACCAAACCCAAAAGTCAGTTGCCCTGTTGTTATCTTTTCATTCAGCAGCCTAACAGCCCACGGATAGAAGCTGTTCTTTACCCTGTTGGTGCGACTAATCCTGCTTCTATATCTTCTGCCCGAGGGCAGGAGATCAAGAAAGTGCTGGCCAGGGTGTGAATCATCCCTGAGAATTTTCCTCACTCTCCTGAGGCAACGCTATTTCATTCAGTGGATTCACAGGACAGCCCATAATATCTTGTGCTGTATTCACCACCCTCCATAGGCACTTCACTTTGGGGGTGAAGACAAACTGTTGGAGAGTCACAGTGACTGCTGTAGAGACTGATACAGGAGAGACATGTTTTGTTTCAGCTGGGGCAGATGAAGGCATCTGGTTTTGCTTCTACAGGTGCATCATACTGTATCTTCTCTCTGTGCTCCTCCCACCATTCATTCCTCCTCTGGTCACTGCTGTAGATACATGGCCTGACTGTCTCTTGGCACTGCAGTTGCTTGCTAGGGATTCTCACACAGCGGGGATGATGTTGCCAACCTCCATGTCAGATTTGCAGACATCTTTTTAACACAGATTGAGTCTGCCAACGGGTCTGGTGCCTGAAGCCAGCTCCCTGTAAAGCACTTCCTTTGGAATGCTGCCATCTTCTGTTTGGTTTACATGACCAAACTATGCTTAGTCCTTTACAACAACAACAACAACAACAACAACAACAACAACAACAACAACAACAACAACAAGGTAAAGGACTCCTGGATGGTTAAGTCCAGTCAAAGGCAACTTTGGGGCTGCGGCGCTCATCTCGCTTTCAGACCGAGGGAGCTGGCGTTTGTCCACAGACAGCTTTCTGGGTCATGTGACCAGCATGACTATACCTCTTCTGGTGCAACGGAACACTGTGATGGAAGCCAGAGTGCACAGAAACACCGTTTACCTTTCTGACACAGCAGTACCTATTTATCTACTTGCACTGGTGTGCTTTCGAACTGTTAGGTTGGCAGAGCAACGGGAGCTCACTCCATTGCGGGGATTCGAACCGCCGACCTTCCGATCAGCAAGCCCAAGATGCTCAGTGGTTTAGACCACAGTGCCACCCGCATCCCTTCACAACACACACCGCAACAACAATTTACATGCCGCCCATGTGACGGAGTTACCCCAGCCTGTCTGGGCAGCTTCCAACAAATTAAAACACAATGGGGAGTTTGGGGGGCCATTTCCACTCCTTGGCATTTTTTTTCTAAAGAGTTCCTCCCCTCTTTGCAGACCTTGGAGTTCTCCCAATCCTTGCCGATACCAATCTCTGGAGCATAGATTGTGCTCTTTGGACTAGAGAGGGATCCGTGCTCAGCTCTGAACTTGGTGGAAATGATTTATAATAATACTTAGGAGCAATGCCGTGGAAACAATGTATTGGTGGCCATATTCCTGGTGTATTCTGCACTGCCTCCCTTTCTCATCCTCCCACATCTCTTGGCTTCCCTTGATTTGAGCTGTTCTTATTTTGATCTGTAAGCCGCCTTGATTCCCTATCAGGGGAAAAAGTGGAGTACAGTGGATGCTTGGGTTGTGAATGTGATCCATATGGGAGGCACGTTCGCAACCCGCAGCGCTGTATCTGCGCACGCGCGAGTTGCGATTTGGCGCTTCTGTGCATGTGCGAGTGCTGAAACCCGGAAGTAACCCATTCCAGTACTTCCAGCTTCGGTGCAGTGCGCAACCCGAAAATGTGCAACCTGAAGCGTCTGTAACATACATACATACATACATACATACATACATACATGATGCAGGCCTTCAGTCTCCCTGCCCACCCCCAAGCAATTAGGCTGTGGAGGGGAGAAAGGCTTTAGCTTTCTTTTCAAGCCTAGCTACTGAGGAGAAAGGGGATGGATGGAGATTGCAGCTGCAGCCTTCCTCACCCAGCAACTAGGGTTCAAACCAGTCTTCACTTGTCACAAACAGAAGGCTGCTTTCAAGCCCAGTAGCTCTGTTGATGTGGTGGTTGTGGTTTCGCAGCGCACAAGGAGGGTCTTCCATAATGAACAAAGATTCCACAACTGTCCCTAATCTTGGGCGTGAATGTGCAAATCAGTGAATGCAAGAATGTGTTTCAAGCGTTGCTCATTCCCTTCTGCATAAATCTGCTCCCTTCCCAGGGTGGCGGGATTACAGGCTGGCCAGGCACTCTCCCCGTGTACAGCGGGGAGCGTGGTGATGCCGCCAGCGTCACTGGGAGTCATGGCTGCGTCACACCTCACGGCCGACCAATCCGGTTATACAGGGGGCATGGCTTACCTAATTTAAACCTCCGCGTGGTCAGGGGCTGTTTCTCCTTATCTCCTCCTGCGTCAGAACTCCCACCCTGCCACCCGATTTTCATGCGTTCGCCATCCTGGCCTTGCTATGGACAATGGTTGGTGGCCTGTTGAGGGGGCCAGGCAGGAATTTTCCCATGTCGCAAATTGGCACCAGCCATGTGGTTTTTGCCTGCCTCGTAGCAATCGACACAATTTTGTATGGTTTGGCAGTTGTTGTTGTTTAGTCGTTTAGTCGTGTCTGACTCTTCGTGACCCCATGGACCAGAGCACACCAGGCACTCCTGTCTTCCACTGCCTCCTGCAGTTTGGTCAAACTCATGTTGGTAGCTTCGAGAACACTGTCCAACCATCTCGTCCTCTGCTGTCCCCTTCTCCTTGTGTCCTCCATCTTGCCCAACATCAGGGTCTTTTCCAGGGAGTTTTCTCTTCTCATGAAGTGGCCAAAGTATTGGAGCCTCAGCTTCAGGATCTGTCCTTCCAGTGAGCACTCAGGGCTGATTTCCTTCAGAATGGATAGGTTTAATCTTCGTGCAGTCCATGGGACTCTCAAGAGTCTCCTCCAGCACCATAATTCAAAAGCATCAATTCTTCAGCGATCAGCCTTCTTTATGGTCCAGCTCTCACCTCCATACATCACTACTGGGAAGACCATAGCTTTAACTATACGGACCTTTGTTGGCAAGCTGATGTCTCTGCATTTTAAGATGCTGTCTAGGTTTGTCATTGCTTTTCTCCCAAGAAGCAGGCGTCTTTTAATTTCATGACTGCTGTCACCATCGGCAGTGATCATGGGTTTGGCAGTTAGGCATGGGGAAACCTGGTTGATGGGAGGGGAGGTTGTGGACTTCACCTGCCCCTTCTCTTTAAGAGCATTCCGTTAAAGGGATCCGGGGTGTGTGGATCCTGTGTGAAGCCCAGGTATGGGCTAGGACCATGCCACAACCCCATCGGAGACCATGGGAGAGCTCATAGTTGATGTACACCAACAGTGCTCCTTCTACTGGTGGTTGACCCTTATGAGACTACCTGCATGATGGGCAGGAGTCAGATATAGTTGGTTCACTTCCAATACCGCTCACATCTGTAACCAATTACAGTGGTGCCCTGCAAGACGAATGCCTCGCAAGACGGAAAACTCGCTAGACGAAAGAGTTTTCCGTTTTGGAGGTGCTTCGCAAAACGAATCTCCTATGGGCTTGCTTTGCAAGACGAAAATGTCTTGTGAGTTCCTGCGGGTTTTTCCCCCTTTCCCCCCCTTTTTCTAAGCCGCTAAGCCGCTAATCAGCTGATCCGATAAGCCGCTAAAAGCCGCTAATAGCGCTAATCCGCTAATCCGTCAATGGGCTTGCTTCGCAAGACGAAAAAACCGCTAGACGAAGAGAATCACAGAACGGATTCAAGAAGGACAGTTCAAGAAGGACACTGACAAACTGGAACATGTCCAGAGGACGGCAACCAAAATGGTCAAAGGCCTGGAAACGATGCCTTATGAGGAACGGCTAAGGGCATGTTTAGCCTGAAGAAGAGGAGGTTAAGGGGTGATATGATAGCCATGTTCAAATATATAAAAGGATGTCATATAGAGGAGGAGGAAAGGTTGTTTTCTGCAGCTCCAGAGAAGCGGACACAGAGCAATGGATTCAAACTACAAGAAAGAAGATTCCACCTAAACATTAGGAAGAACTTCCTGACAGTAAGAGCTGTTTGACAGTGGAATTTGCTGCCAAGGAGTGTGGTGGAGTCTCCTACTTTGGAGGTCTTTAAGCAGAGGCTTGACAACCATATGTCAGGAGTGCTCTGATGGTGTTTCCTGCTTGGCAGGGGGTTGGACTCGATGGCCCTTGTGGTCTCTTCCAACTCTATGATTCTATGATTCTATGATTCTATGGATTCTTTTCGTCTTGCAAGGCACCACTGTAAGTTGTGACCTTATTTATCCCATTAACCCAAAATATTGGTGTCCGCGTGTTTCATTATCTAGAAATGGAGTGGGCTCAGGGCCTTGCCATGCAAGTGCTTGTGTGGGACCCTTGCAAATGTTGCACCAGGCTCTAATCCTTGCAAAAACAGAAATGCAGGGAGGAAACCAGAGTATTAATTGCCGGAGAGAACTACCACCCTGATACACTTCAGACTTCAAATGCTTATAAAACACATTCTCACTAAAAGGCGGGCGGTTGTGTTCTGCACTGGCTGCAACCTTTGAACCATCTTCTAGGATAACCTCCTATTTATAATGCATGATCCAGCAAAGGTAAGGGAAGGAAAATGAGGTTAAATCAGCCCCTTCCCTTTTCTCTTGGGTGGGTGGGTGGTGTAACAGACAGCAGAATGACAGTAGAAACTTTTGACGCAGTGTCTGACTCCTTAAGTCATTTGACAGAGTTCAACAAGGCATGCTCAAATTGACAGTGTGCATGGCAGAGCTGCTGACTAAAAGGCTAGCCAAACTTTATAGCCTTAAAAGCTCTCCATATCAATATTTTTATACAGTCAAGAGCAATGCAGTTGACATAACTTGTTGGTTTTTTTCAAAAGAAGGCAGCAGCACACCTACATCGTGCCTTGAATTTAGCTATTTGTGCTCCCGGAGTCTCATCACACCTGTCATTGCATATTCACATTCTCAGGTCTGCTTTTGTGTTCCATTACAAGATCACGGGAGTGCTTTCAGAAGGTGAATGCTGTGCCTTTCTCTGAAGCTAGTGGCACTTTTCACATACCCACCTCAGAGCTTCTCTCAGAAATCAAAAAAGCCCACAGATTCTGTCTCTCTTCACCTGCCCCTCCATTGCATTCTCATCTAGGGAGGCTAGCGGGGCTGTGGTCTAAACCACTGAGCCTCTTGGACTTGCCGATTGGAAGGTCGGCAGTTCGAATCCCTGTGACGGGGTGAGCTCCCGTTGCTCTGTCCCAGCTCCTGCCAACCTAGCACTTCGAAAGCACACCAGTGCAAGTAGATAAATAGGTACCACTCTGGTGGGAAGGTAAACGGCATTTCCGTGTGCTCTGGTTTCCATCACGGTGTCCCGTTGCACCAGAAGCCATTTAGTCCTGCTGGCAACATGACCTGGAAAGCTGTCTGTGGACAAACGCCGGCTCCCTCGGCCTGAAAGCGAGATGAGCACCGCAACCCCATAGCCGCCTTTGACTGGACTTAACCATCTAGGGGTCCTTTACTTTTACCTTTTTTACCCTCATGTATGTACTCTGCACACTACCAGGGGCTATGGGGCTTGTACCCACAGCCCTGAGAGTTGGATGCTTCCTACTTCTTTTAATTAATTTTATTAAATTTATATTCCCCCCTCCATTTCAGAGGAATCCAGAGTGGTAGAAAACACTTCAGTAATAAGAAGATAAACATATTTAAAACATTTACAAACTGTTAAAGACATACAAAAGCAATAAAACATCTGAACGTATTTAAAACATTTACAAACTGTTAAAGTCATATAAAAGCAATAATATTATAACTAAATCATGTGTCTGGAAAGCAAAATTTTCAGCAGGCACATGGCATACAGTGATGGTGCCTATCTAATATCAATAGGCCTGGAGTTCCAAAGTGCAGGTGCTGTAGCAACACAGAACAGACATTGTGTGGCACTTCCAGAGTCATCGAAACCATATCACCAAGAACATGACTCTCAGTCTTACTTTGAAGAACAGCAAATCCATTCTGGGTTGGTTTTCTTATGGCAAAATCTTCCATTATGGATGCATAATACTGAACTGGGTATGTTAAGTGCTTGCACTAGAGTATAGAGGTGGGCACTTTTGCCTACACTAGAGTATAGAGGCGGGCATTTTTGAGAGCTCCCTCCGACCTGGGAATGCCGGCACAATTGTCCCAAGCTGGACTCAGACTTGCTTTGGTGTTTCTGTAAGGTCTGGCTGAAATGAGAGGCTAAGCTCTGAGGACTGTGAGAATGGGTGGGGGAAGGTAGATTTGGTTTATTTTTGACCTCTTGGATAGGCACAAATGAATTGTGTCCTTCCAGAAACACTTTTCAAAAGAGATTATTTCCAAATATAAAATCCAAGTTGAGTTCAGGACAGCTTGGTCATCTCTGCTACTCTTTGCTTTAGGCCTGAGAGAAATACTAAGGCTGTCATCCAGCATTCTGTTCAGAAATAAATATATTCTCCATGGGTCGAATGAGGACTCATCTAGCCCAGGCATGAATTGTCTGAGCCTTTTCAGAATAGATTAACTTTGACCTTGTCTTCTCTCTTTAGCCAATGGAATTTCAGTAAACACATCAGGGGCTCTTTTTTGGTTGGGGTTTTTGTGCTTTTGCTCCAACTGTTTAATCCATCTATTGCTTCTGGGACATGAAAATTGTATATTATTAATAAGTGTACCTATAATATTATAGTAAGTAGATTCCACTCCACTCCACTATAAAGCGGAGGTGCTACGGGCAGGGATGCCAGCAGGATTTCCTGGGACTGGTAAAGTGGATTGGGGCCTTTTTTACATATATTCCACAATCTCCTCCACCGTGGGCAACCTATTGGAAAGAACTGCTGCTCATGTACTTTTATTTTTATTTATAAAATATACCGCTGTATCATAATGATATATTGCATTGGTTTACAACAATATAAAAACAGAAAGCCAGACAATAAAATAATAAAAAGTTAAAACAGTTAAAAGCAAACAGAAATTAAGAGCAAACATCAATTAGTCATTGTAGGGGGTGTACTCTCTTAGCTGCTCGTGGAATAGAAAGGTTTTTCAGCAGCTGTTGGCACAGAAGGCATCTGCTGAATCTCTAGTGCAGGGGTCAGCAAACTTTTTCATCAGGGGGTCAGTCCACTGTCCCTCAGACCTTGTGGGGGGCTGGACAACATTTTGAAAAGTATAAATACCCTGCAAGCCGGTCCCGCAGCTGCCTCCGGACCTGGAGGAGGAATGCACTCTGCACACGCTCAGGACCATGTCTTGGCTCACCGGTGTTCTTGACGAGCAGCAACCACTCCGTCGGCCTGCCCCTGCAAAGCTCCCAGGTGGCATTCACCATGCGCTGCAGCCTGTCGTCTGAGGCCAGGTTGGTGGGCAGGCCGCGCATGCAGAGTGCCAGGCAGGCGGCGTGTAGCTCGCCTTCCAGCTACTCCAGTGCAGCCGCTGAGTGTGCCACCAGCAGCAGCGCCAAGCTGGGCACAGGGCCAGCAGGCACACCAAGCTCCAGCTGAAGCCCCACGATGCGCCCATCACACTGCCCAGACCCGCCGCCTGCCTGCCCACTAGCCTCTCCGTCCATGGCTGTGTCGGAACTTCCTGCAGACAATCCAAAGCCGCGCCAGCACCTGCCCAGAGCCGTCCACAGCTTCGGATTGGCTGCAGGAGCTTTCTGCAGTCAATCTGAAGCCGCATAAGTGTCGCTGCCCACTCAGAAGCCGTGCCAGCGTTGCAGAAGCCAGTCCCTGCGCGGCGAGGTGTCCGCGGTGCACGGGGACTGACTAAGCAGGCGGCAGCGTCCGCAGGCTGGATTTACAAGCCTGGGGAGCTGCATCCGGCCCCCGGGCCATCGTTTGCTGACCCCTGCTCTAGTGGCAGGGTGTTCCATAGGACGACACTAAAAGTTCACTTCTCGTCACTGTCAAACGAACCTCACCAACTTGGGAAATGACCTAGGATGTTCCAGAAGATGATCTTAGTGATCGAGCTAGAATATGAGGTTTGAGGCAATCCTTGAAGTATCCTGCACCTGAGTTGTTCATGTATTAACTTAATCTATCCTACATCACAGGGCCATTAGAAAGATAAAAAGTGGAGGTGGGAGGATAATGCACAGAACCCAGAGGTCTTTGGAGAAAAAGCAAGATGAAGAGATAGAATGCTGTTCATGAAGGGAAAATAAATATGTACCAAGCGAGAAAGGCAGCCCCCCTCAATCTAACTGCAGCGTTCCACAGTCCTGATATTTTACAGCAAAATACCAAAACAAAACAAAACGGAAGGCTCACCAACACTGGAGATGTAAAAATACATATGCCACATATAGTTTATTGTGAAAACCGGTTAGTCATTAGGTGTCATTGCTGTCATTTGACAGGAAACTTTATTTATATCAAATGACAGCAGTGACACCTAACTAAGCCTTGCCTAATTGCTTTCAAAAATAAGCTTGGAGAGAGGGAGAGATCAAAAACACAATCCTCTAATTTGCTCAGAAGTAGGGTTGTCAAATTTCAAAAAAGTGCAAATCCGGACACAAATGTTGTTGAGCTATTCTTAACGACATTCACCAAAATCTACACTTCCGACATGGCTTGACATATGTCTGGGTTTTCCCAGGCACTGTTTCCGATGGCCGAATCAGAGAAATTCCAGACGTATGGCAAAGCCTATCGAAAGTAAACCCCAGCACGTTTTGCCCCTTAAGCCCTTCTAAGTCTAGGCTTGGGCCAAGCGAAAGCTATGGTTAGGCAAAGAATTATAGACACTGAGAGACAAGAGGACTGCTTAAGGCGCCCCGACTACAAAATTGTAGAAATAGAGAGAGAGATATATAGCTGCACTGGCAGCATATCTCTTTTTTCTTGTATCCAAAAATGCAAGAAGGGCTTTTACACTTGCCAGAAGCTCGGCTCTGCCCTCACCAGTCTTGGAGGTAAAGGTAAAGGGACCCCTGACCATTAGATCTAGTCGTGGCCGACTCTGGGGTTGCGGCGCTCATCTCGCTTTATTGGCCGAGGGAGCCGGCGTTTGTCCGCAGACAGCTTCCAGGTCATGTGGCCAGCATGACTAAGCCGCTTGGGGCGAACCAGAGCAGCACATGGATATGCCGTTTACCTTCCCGCTGGAGCAGTACGTATTTATCTACTTGCACTTTGCCGTGGTTTTGAACTGCTAGGTTGGCAGGAGCTGGGACCGAGCAACGGGAGCTCACCCCATTGCGGGGATTCGAACTGCCGACCTTTTGATCGTCAAGTCCTAGGCTCTGTCGTTTATCCCACAGCGCCACCCATGTCCTCACCAGTCTTGGAAGGTTCCTTTTTAAAAGTCCTATACGCCCAGAGACTTTGCGCCTGCCCATTGGGGGATATAGGAAGCTCCAAACACATATTTTTTAGACGTCCCTTTTACGATGAGGCATGTAGAGAAACCATTGACCCCCTGCTGGTGAGGCTTGCTGACCTTCCAGTAAAGCAAAAATTCGATCTTCTCCTGTTAGGTAAAGATCACGATGACCCGGACGGTCGCCAGATTCTGCGCAAAGATCTGTAGGCGCAGACCATCCCCCGATTCAAACTAGTTTGTTAAGAAAATTCCCAAACTCAGATCCACAGGCAACTCTGGTTCATTTCTCTATGGTAGTCTATCTTAAAGTTTTTATGTGTTTATATGCCTACCACATTTTTAAACTTAAAATCCATTGTTGTATATTGCTTTAAATGTTTGTTTTTCTTTGGGGATTGTAGTTCCATTTGTGTTTCACAAGCTGATCTCTGACCGTAATAAAAGATTATTCTTTATTATTAACCCCAGCACAATCCTTACCATGTCTACTCAAAAGTAGCTCCCATTGAATTCAGTGGGGTTTACATCAGGTGAATGCGATCAGGGTTGCATCTTTACTCCTGGAAAAGTTAGCATAGGATGCTGGGCAGGACCAAATTCAAATTGGACTAAGAATTAAATGAGTAAACTGTAGCCCAGTAAAAATTAATCTTAACCACCAACACATTTAATTGCATCATAAACTGCAGACCCACTTCTATATTTCGCTTCAAAAATTATTTGAGAGATAAAATGTATAATATGCCATTCTCTGCAAATGATAAAGGTTTTTTTTAAAAGCTTTTATTATCATCATAGTCACTGAAATTGTTTAATGTGCATGCCTATGAAGATCTTGTAGCTGCGCTGCTGCCTTTGATTTGCTGGATTTTGTGCTGGATGTGCAGAGAGAGAAAAAAAGAGAGGGAGGGAGGAGAACAGTTGGTGGCCAGGTACAGGCGCTGTCACTGAAAGCCATAAACTCCTTAACTCATGTGATGTGTGCGCACTGTCAGGGAACTGCCATCGGAGCCAAGAGTGGAGGTAAGGCTCCCCAATTATGCGGGAGAAGGGACCAGCAGAGGGGGAGAGAACACTTCCGTTGGGGAAGGAAATCAGCGTGACACCTGGGAGAAGGGGGAGCAGGGAGGGACTTCGGAGAGAGGGCTCCAGGACTCTTCCACAGAGACCAGCGGGGAGAGTCCAGGACCTCCGCTGGCCACGCCCACTCTGCACAGGAGACTTCCGCGCAGGGAGTCTAGGCGGAGACTTGGTGTCAAGGAGTTTTTATGTTGGAGGAAGTTCAGGAAACGCCCACTAACGGATTCTGCCAGTGACTGAGACAGCCACGGAGAAAGGGCTGTCCAGCCACGGAAAGGTTTAGCCAGGGAACGTTGCCTAGAGCAGCAGCTACATCTACGCACAAGCAACCCCGATCCCCTTTACACGCACATGCACAACATTACATTGCTATGAGTGGGCGGGCTATTAATCTGTATTCCAGAACCCTCCAACCCCTGGATTCAGCAAGTGTTGAAATCTAACCAAGCCTTCTAGTTCCAGGAATAGCCAAACTTGCTTCCTGGTGAAGTGATGGGGGATTAAAGAGCTCTGTGGAAGATGGCAAATGGACAAAGCCTGAGTTGAGAGTTAAAAGTTGTGTGGCGAGTCCCGCCTCCCCCCTTGGAAAATAAAGACACAGCATTATTATTATTTTTTAATATTTTATTAAGGATTTTCTTGTTTTACAGACGTAAGTATAATGCCTCGTATTTTTTCCCCATTTAACATTTCTACAAATCCATTTCATTTGTTGAGGCATTAGGGGGAGAAGAAAAAAACAGAAAAAAGAAAGGAGGGAGGGAGGGAAGATGGATGGGGGTGGGGTCGGGTGGCGGTGTTTCTATTATGCTTAATGTATGTAGAGTTTGGTGTCAGCGTTGCTTGTGTTGTTCACTTGTGTTCCTTTGGTGGTGAGAGAGGTTGGGGTTGGCCTGGGGTGTGATTGTTTGCTTGTGATTGGCTGTGGTGATCTTTGTTTTCGTGTGTGAGTGAAGTGGGTGGGTGTTTTGGATCAGGTTAGCCATATTGATTTGTATGCTGTTGGTGGATTATTGTCATTGTCCTGTTAGGCTGTGTATGTGATAAAGGGGAGCCATACCAGGGTGAAGGCGTCTTCTTCTGTTTGTACCCGTGTCAGTTTCAGTTTATTAGTTAATTTTTCTAGTAGGGCTGTTTCCCATACTATTTGGTACCATTGGTCCATGCTTACTCCTGACAGGTCTCTCCAGTGTCTGGTTATGGTGTTTCTGGCTGCTAAGGTTAATAGGTGGAAAAGGCCACAACTTCATTGATTGCCGGAATTGAGCGGTATTGGCTTAGGCATTGGTCCTATCGACTAACCGGCTTCAGCCTGATTGATGAAGGCCAGCAAGGGTTAACCACCAGTAGGGGGAGTCCTGCTGATGTACATCAACTAGGAGCTCCCCCGGGGTCACCGCTCGGGGGCGTGAGGGAAATCCTCAGCCGTGCCAGCCCTAAATAACCCAGGCCACGCCTCCCTGGCCAGCCGATTGGCTGGACAGGGAGATGACGTCTCGAGTGGGCTGTGAGCAGCCCCCGCGTGCGTGGGGAGGGCGTGGGGAGGGTGTGGCTCCAGCTCAGAAGTGGCTTTGTAGTGATATGACTCAGCAAGGAAGCAGCAAGGTGGAAAGCGAGAGAGACAGCAATGGTTGATTTCTGTTTCAATTCAAGGCGGTGGATATGGGAGAAACAAGACCCCTTTGGGGTGTTGATGCTGTGAACATCTCCACTGTAAGCACTGTAAGTATCTATGTGTAAATAAGCCATATAGCCCCAAAACAGCAGTCTCCGCTGTCCCCCATTCCCAAAAGGAAATGCAAACCATGGAACGCCAGGAACCTTGCGCTGCTCTGAGATTGGGGTGGCATGCAGCAATATGGAATGTCTGGGCAGCAGTGAGACAGAAGCAGGAAAACTGGCAGTTTCTGAAATTCCTTTTATTATTATTATAATATTTTCATTAGTTTTTTAACATAACATTTTCAACAATTATTAAACATACTTTTATATCTTATATACTTTTTTTTTACTTCCACCAATCACATCTGAAAATTTTCCAGTCTTATCACTTAATTGACGTTTCTTACTTTCACTATTACATTTAAATATTATAACTAATGTCTCTCTTCTTTGCAATATTTCATATATTCCTCCTTACAAAACTTCTTGTAGTCCTACTAGCGTAATTTGTTGATTACAGTTGCTCTTCAAATAGTTTGTATATTTCTTCCAATCTTCTGTAAATCTCTGGTCCCGCAGGTTTCAAATCCTTCCTGTCATTTTATCCAATTCTGCATAGTCCATTAATTTTGTCTGCCATTCTTCTTTCATTGGTATTTCTTCTTATTTCTAGGCCAACAATACTCTTGCTGCTGTTTTTGCATATAAAAACAATTTAACATCTTGTCTGTTAATATCCTCACTTATAATACTAAGTAAAAATGCTTCTGTTTCTTTTTTTTAAAATGTACATACAGTTTCTGAAAATTCGTAGCTCTGCCCTCCGCCACCGGGGGGCGGAGAGCAGGCGAGGGCGGGGGAGGGGCAGCCGCGATGGCACCCCACTGGGATCATGCTGCCGGGGGCGGTGCGCTCCCCCGCACTCCTCATCCTCTGCCAATGGCGCTGCCTAGTGATGTCTGAAAAGGCGACTTGCCAATCACAGGGGACTACCAGGCAGACTAACTCATTTCACAGAAATTGGAGGGGAGGGGGGATGTTATGTTCTGAAGTTCTCTCCCTGGGCCAGCAGGGGATACTGTAGATAGTTTTCACTCAGGTCCACATACGCAAATAAGGAACTGAAAGTGACGTTCAGTGATTGGATAGTTACAGAAAGTTGTTACTGTTGCTTTGTAGTTTAGCTCTATATAGGCAGGCTGGCTGAACCCTTCAGTTCAGTTCTGTTCTAGCCTGTGAATAAACAAGAGCTGTCTGAAGAAACGCTGTGTCATCTGATATGTTCACCCACAACTTAACAGGGGACTCCTTTGTTCGGCTTATGTCTCCTGATGTAATAATAATAATAATAAAATTATTTATACCCAGCCCTCCCCGGCCAGAGCTGGGCTCAGGGCGGCTAACACCAGTAAAATTACAGTAAAAACATAATGGGGGGGGGACACCAATTTAAAATACAGGTTAAAATGCAGTTTAAAATGCAGCCTCATTTTAAAAGTAGCCCATAAATCAAAACCATAAGGGAAGGGAAACAGAAGGGTCAGACTGGAGTCCAAACCAAAGGCCAGGCGGAACAGCTCTGTTTTGCAGGCCCTGCGGAAAGATGTCAAGTCCCGCAGGGCCCTAGTCTCTTGTGACAGAGCATTCCACCAAGTCGGGGCCAGTACTGAAAAGGCCCTGGCCCTAGTTGAGACCAATCTAACCACCTTGCGACCTGGGACCTCCAAAATGTTGTCATTTGTGGACCTTAAGGTCCTCCGTGGGGCATACATGTAGAGCATGTAGGAACTCGTTCTTTTTTAAATTGGAAATTACGAGTCTGGGGCAGCCCAAACTCCGATCTTCTCTACCCAGTTCTTGGTGGTATTGGGCGCTGGTACTATCCCGATGAATCTCTCCCTGTGGATCCTCTTGCCAGGTTGGTGGGAAATACGTGCTGTTTGTTCATGCTCACATGCACATTTTTTAAAAAAAAACTATCTTGGGGGAGGGCTGCTAATCCCTGGGGTTCAGCAAGTGTTATTTCCCTTTCTAAAACCTTGTTAGATATCCTGATTGCCTTGCCACACAGTTACATGCCAGAAGCCTTTTGATGGCTATCATTCAGCCAAGGGAGTGAGGCATTAGATGATAGTGATAAATTACCTGTCCTGTTAGCCGTGTCCGGGGTTAGAGCAGGGCAATTGTTTGCCTGAAGCAACCTGAAGTAGGCACACATCCACCCTCACCTCATAATAAGAAATGCACTGTGTTACCCTTTAAAGCACAAGAGAGCTGTAGAGAAAAAGTGTTCCTGGTTGACTGGAAAGTTGTAAAGTGCAGGGGAGGCAAAATTTGCAAAACAGAATGGGGAGGGGGATGTTACTTTAAACTAGTGAATTTAGGGGGCCTATTCATAATTCTCTGTTCAAATCATTAAGCCTGTGGGCCTATGGCATCTTTCTCTTTAAAAACATTATTTATACTTTTCAAATTCATACATTTCATTAATTTTACAATCATTTTAACATTTCAAGGTTTGACTTCCTTCCCCTTCTTTCTGTGGTTCGTTATTTTATAATATCTTCTGCATATCAGAATTCCTTTAATTTGCTCATTTTATTATCTACTCTTATGAAACTGCAGGTTATCACAATAATCCTGCCAATGCTTTTATCTGTTTTCAATTTATATGTAAATATTCAATAAACCATTTCCATTCTTTTATAAAAAAAAGATTGTTAACTTGATTTCTTATTCTTCCGGTAAGTTTCGCCATTTCTGCAAATTCCATAAGTTTTTGTATCCATTCTTCCTTTACTGGGATTTCTGCTTCTTTCTGTCCTGGAGCGAGTAACATTCTTGCTGCTGTAGTTGCATTCATAAATAAATTTCAATATACTTTAGGTAGTTCTGTCCCAATAATTCCCAAAAGAAAAGCTTCTGGGTTTTTTTTTTTTTACAAAGGTTATTTTAAATATCCTTTTCAATTCATTATGGTACATATCATGTCTCTTCTTTCAAATCCTTTCTCAGATTCATAAAAAGAGTCTGTTAGATCAGGCCAATAGCTCATCTGGCCCATTCCTAAAATCTGAAACCTCTTGCAGGAAACCTTTGGCTTAATTCTAAAACCTCCATTCTTGCCCCTGACTGAAATGAAGCCTAAGTGCATGTCTTCTTTGGTGATCACTCGTAGCCGAGTAAGAATGTCTTCCATAAACACGGCTTTAACGATGAGTCCGTAAGTGACCGTGGAGGCCAATTCTGGATCCACACGTCCTTCCTGGTTTCCGGGCGGGAGTTGATCACAGTGTGGATTTGCCAAGCATGCCTTCATCTTAGCATGTTTCTCTCTTGCGTCCTGAGTTCAAGTGTCTTCAAAGCCCATGGCACCTTTGGTAAAGGCTATTCTCCAATTACATGTAAGTACATGTAACTGCATGTGATTGTGTCCATCCTTCAGTCATCTTCAGCAACCTTTGCCTCCTCACCCTTGACCTGGCTCAAGTAGAAATTTAGATGACAACCAGTGCCGGATTTACGTATAAGCTAAACAAGCTATAGCTTAGGGCCCCACTCTCTTGGGGGCCCCAAAAAAATTTCAAGGAAAAGAACTGGATGTACATTTCCAAAATATAAGATAAAAAACAAATAAAATAAAACCTACATACAGCAACAGTGTTTTGTGTTGTGTAGGCTCCTATGATGTAAATAATGGGCCCCGCCTGCTAGCCTGCTCCCTAAAATATCACAGGTTTGCTCATTTCTGTATATAGGGTGCCTACATTCTGCATGTGCAAATGACTTTAGATACCTATTAGATCCATAAATGACCATATAGCATATATTCAACCCAATAAACAGCGACAATTTGTTGTTGACAAAGGACAGCTGGACATATAAAGGGCTCCATTACCTTCAGTAGCTTAGGGCCTCATCAAACCTAAATTCGGCGCTGGATGGCAACCGTGTGTTCCAGGGGGAGGAGATCAAACTTACCGTATTTTTCGCTCTATAACACACACCCAACCATAACACGCACATAGTTTTTAGAGGAGGAAAACAAGAAAAAAAAATATTCTAAACGAAACAGTGGATGTATGATTTTTGTGGTTCATGCTGTGGCCACAGACATGTGATCTGACGGTGAGTTTGGAGTAGCCCAATGCAAAAATCCTGAGGATCCATGTGGATCCATGCTTTGTAACCACGTTTTAAGTGGGGAGGGAAGGAAAAGCACTCAAGGGACAAGGAACACGTGTGGGGTGGGTGGAGAAGGATGCTGCTAATAATGAAGAAGAGGGGTATAAGAGGAGAAGGCTCCTCTCCTCTCCCACTTTGCTCCTTTAAAGAAGCAGGCTCTCTGTCCCTCTCTCCTCCCCACTCAGCGGCTCTTCTCCCGCTTTGCTGTTTCAAAGAGAGCCACGGAGGAGGGAAGGAAGGGGAACCATGGATCCTCTGCTCACGACTGCAGCAGATCCCCCCACCATCTGTAGGCATTTGCTCCATAACACGCACAGACATTTCCCCTTACTTTCTAGGAGGAAGAAAGTGAGTGTTATGGTGCAAAAAAATATGGACTTATCCAATATAGAGCATTCATGGAAAGCAGACAGGCCAAAATATAATAATAATAATAATAATAATAATAATAATAATAATAATAATAATAATAATAATAATAATAATAGCAGCAGCAGCTTTAGGGCCTCAGCCAGATCCCACCACCATGTGAAGGACCTTAATATTTTATGTGAAGCCTACTTTTATTTACCACAAGACTTGCTCAAAGGGCACCTGATGGGTATGAGGCACAAAACCAGCAATATCCTTGTCAAAAACCCCGCACGAAAGCAACAGATCCATCCATTCATCTATTTCTGTTAAAGTCCTTGGCAACTAAAAGTGGCTGGGCAGCTTGAAAATCCAATCATAAATTGTCCCTATAACAAACGCCCATAGGATTTCCCAGAGTTCCACCTGTACAAGGCTGAAAGCAAGGCATGGAATGAGAAAAAAACATCGGGCAGACAGCCAAACCTGTTGACATAAGCTTACAGGTGTCATTTTTCAAAATGGCCACTTCACCTTTCTGCAGCACGTGGCTCGCAAACCGTGGTACCTACATTCATAAAATTCATGTCCATTTTTTTGTTTCTTTGAGTGCAAAAAATGCATTGGGCAACATCCTTAAAGTTGTATCGAGTTAACATTTTGTAGTGAACTATGGGTTAAACCACAGAGCCTCTTGGGCTTGCCGATCAGAAGGTCGGCGGTTCGAATCCCCGCGATGGGGTGAGCTCCCGTTGCTCTGTCCCAGCTGCTGCCAACCTAGCAGTTCGGAAGCATGTCAAAATGCAAGTAGATAAATAGGTACCACTCCGGCGGGAAGGTAAATGGCATTTCTGTTCACTGCTCTGGTTCACCAGAAGCAGCTTAGTCATGCTGGCCACATGACCCGGAAGCTGTACGCCGGCTCCCTTGGCCAATAAAGCGAGATGAGCGCCGCAACCTCAGGGTCGGCCACGACTGGAATTAATGGTCATTACCTTTACCTCTATTGAATTGTGGGCAAAGGTAACGGAATCTGTATCTTCCCAAGTTGAAGTTTTTGCAACTTATACTATGTTATACATAACTGTATTTTGCTTTCCTGGTTGTGACCATGTACACCCTCCAGAAGCGACCTTTTTGTGGCCATGGTGGACGAGGGAGCCTTCTGGTCAGATTCTAAAGGAAAGTTTTTTTGAGGGAATTTAGAGATTGAAAAGAGGAAATAGATTCTCTGGAGAGAATTTGAGCTATTAAGACAGGGCATAATATAGCCCCTTTAATAAACCTTCATAGGAATTTCATGCCTGATAGTAATTTTATCTGCATGAGGCAGACTCCTCTTTCTTCTACTGTGATACACATCAGGCATTAAAAAGGATTAGCTTTCTGGGGGATCCAACAGGGACTACACTTAGTAAATCATTGTCTCTGATCAGTAATGGACTGGATAGGAGCCAATAAACTGAAGCTCAGTCTCGATGAGATAGTAAGTGGGTATTTCATCTCTACTGCCAACTGCTGTTCATAGATTCCCTCTGAAAAACCAAATAGGATGTTTGGAGGTGCTCTTAGACCTGTTCTTACCCTTGGAGACCCCTGTGGCCTCTGTATCTCAAAGCACCTTTCACCAGTTCAACCCTCCTGGGCAGAGAAAGCCTTACCATAATTACCGTAATCACTGGTAAGAGTCCCATGGACTGCAAGAAGAACAAACTTATCCATTCTTAAGGAAATCAGCCCTGAGTGCTCACTGGAAGGACAGATCCTGAAGCTAAGGCTCCAATACTTTGGGTGCCTCATGAGAAGAGAAGACTCCCTGGAAAAGACCCTGACGTTGGGAAAGATGGAGGGCACAAGGAGAAGAGGGCGACAGAGGACAAGATGGTTGGATACTGTTCTCGAAGCTACCAGCATGAGTTTGACCAAACTGTGGGAGGCAGTGGAAGACAGGAGTGCCTGGCGTGCTCTGGTCCATGGGGTCATGAAAAGTCGGACACGACTAAATGACTAAACAACAACAATAACTTGTTTAGACAATGCCATGGATTGTGCATGGCCCTTCTTCTCAACTTTCATTGCTCCTAATAAACCCACCACTTCTGAAGATGCTTGGCTGTCAGATTGCAACCCCCTTTTCTTTCACATTTACTTCCATGTCTGGCTGCCTAATTCATTCCTGGTCATGCCTCCTACCTCATATAGGTGAAAATTGCCATTGGAGCTAATGAAAGTATTTATTATTATTATTTGAAGAAAACAATATGGAACACTGCCTTCTCTAGGTGGCAGATGGTTGTTGGAAGGATCTTGAGTGAGAGGCAGGGAAGTGAAGATCTCAGAGAGTGAGAGACTGAGAGGAGAAGAAAAAGATCGCAGGTGAGATCTGGGAGGGTCCACCACTTTCTGTGGGGGACAAGTGTTAAGAGCTACTTTTGAGAGAGAATTCTTCTTCTTCTTCTTCTTCTTCTTCTTCTTCTTCTTCTTCTTCTTTTGGCTCCCCCCTCTTTTTGTTATTAATTAGTTTTTTTTATCTTACTGTATTATGAAAAAGCATTAATAAAGTCTTAGGGGAGAAGAGAATATTGTCTTCTGCTACGTTATAATGGAATATCATGGGGTGTGCCCATTTATTTTAAAGTCTAATTTTATTTCTGATGGCGACCAAAGAAGGAATTGTATTTAGAAATGTGGTGTGTGTTTTTCCCCTTTTGAGGACCTCTAAACAACCCCCTTTAAATATGGGTTTGTTTCATGGTAGATATGTGACATAACTTTGTAATAATATCCCTTATAAATGTCAGTTTCTGCCACAGGGGTGTGTAAGCATTTCATAAATTACCTACTGAGTGGATCAATCCCTGTGGTTTGCGATTGTAATTTGGCATAATATATATTTTATGAGGTAGCGGCAGTCGCATCTTAATCTGTTGTAAAAATACAATAGCCATAGCTGTTAGCTGGGGGGGGGGGTTATTTGTGCAGAAATATATTAGTTTCCTTTTTTCCTTTAGGAAGTTTTAAGGGCAGACCATCCATTGAATTTATTGGATGTTTGACCTAAAGGATTTTAAGATGGGAAACACTATAATGGAGCATGCATGTGAATGGATATAACACATAATATGCACATGAATCGATACAGCATCAGGAATTTAATAGTCCACCTGAGTTAATGCAAATATGAATCTTATTGGCACAAAGAGTAGATGAACAGCTTAAAGTTGTGTCTGGACTATATCAGTTCAGATTGTAAGTGCTCACACAAATGAATGCTTCTTCATATTAAAAAAGACAAGGAGAATATATATATAATATATATATTCTCATATAGAAAACCTGATGTCAGGAAGATGAATTCCAATAAATTCAGCATTAGTTACTTGAAGTAGATCCATTGGAATCAATGGACTAGAGCAGCCTAGTTTCAGTGCGTCTACTCTATAGTTTAGTTGGACATCACCAGCATTTTGCCTTCCATTGGTGAAGGTTAAAAATGCTCTTATTAAATGCTAGAATTGGATGAAGTAGCTGCATGAATGTAATTGCGTTGTGCAGATTGGGTATCTTGAACTACACTTTTTGATTGCCTTGTACCGTCCTTCATTTACACATTGATCAACATTATTCACAGTTAATTATGAGAATTGGCTGCCTACTGAGGCTTGTTGTGGTTGTTACTTTTCCAAAAAAAGAGTTCAGTTTATTTTTAACAGTGAGAAAACAGATAGGGGTCTTGAAGTACCATGATAGGAAGAATAATGTTGTATTGCTCAAGCAAGATGGAGTTGAAAAATAATGTATTTATAGGAGTGCATTAAGACCAATTTAGAAAAGGTTGATTAGATAAAGCAATTTTCATCCAAGCAAGCCTAAACCATTTCCTTATTTCATTGAATCAGCAACCATGTGCTCATACAAACATAATAAATATATACTCCGATCAGCTTTTCCTTGAGCTACTTTTAGTGTTCTCTGCTTAGTTGTTAGGATACGTTGTTAGTGTAAGTTGTTTTTAAGAGTGCCTCCTTCCAGTCATTATGTTTTGCCTGTACACCCAAAGGAAGATCAGAAGATGAAAGCATGACTTGTGTTGAAGACAAAACTCAAACTTATATTTACAATGGAAGGTGAATGTTTTGTTTTGAGTGAAGAGCTTGATACTAACTAATACAGTGGTTAGTACCTTGGTTTACGAACTTAATCCGTTCCAGAAGTCCATTCTTAAACCAAAGCTGTTCTTAAACCGAGGTGTGCTAATGAGGCCTCCTGCCACCAGTGCCCTTACACCGTTCAGATTCCGTTCTTAGATCAAGGTAAAGTTCTCAAACCAAGACACTATTTCTGGTTTTGCGGAGTTTGTAAACCAAATCGTTCTTAAACAGGACTGTTCTTAAACCAAGGTACCACTGTACAAGCAAATATCCCCCCCCCTGATTGCACCATCTGAGCAAACATGTCTCATCTTCCCATGACTCATAACTGAATTAAATGAAAGATGGTGATAGTTTGCCACCAAATTTGTAGCAACCTACAGCATCAAAAACAGCAGGGTACCACTTCTGTGCACTATCCTAACATGGGGGAGACTGGATAGGAATAGATAGATAGATGATCGATCGATCTATCCATAGATAGATGATAGAGACTTTATTTGCACTAGCCATAACAATAAGATAAAATATATAGGGGATAGAGCTAAATAGTTAGTTATACAAAATACATTTTGGAGATTTAAAGGTAAAGGTACCGCTGCCCGAACGGGCCAGTCTTGACAGACTCTGGGGTTTGTGCGCCCATCTCACTCAAGAGGCCGGGGGCCAGCGCTGTCCGGAGACACTTCCGGGTCACGTGGCCAGCGTGACAAGCTGCATCTGGCGAGCCAGCGCAGCACACGGAACGCCGTTTACCTTCCCGCTGGTAAGCGGTACCTATTTATCTACTTGCACCCGGGGGTGCTTTCGAACTGCTAGGTTGGCAGGCGCTGGGACCGAGCAGCGGGAGCGCACCCCGCCGCGGGGATTCGAACTGCCGACCTTTCGATCGGCAAGCCCTAGGCGCTGAGGCTTTAACCCACAGCGCCACCTGCATCCCTTTTTGGAGATTTACATCAATACAAATAACAGAATTGATAGCCACAGGTTAAACAATAGGCTTTCTTTTGATTAAAAAACAAAAAGCTGAGGAATGTTAGAGAGCTAATTAAGTAATAGTTCTCATTTTAATTGCCTCTGCTAATTTTTTTGTGGTTTTTGCTGTCCCCTGGTTATCTTGATCCACCAGGATAAAAGACACAGTAGCGAAGGTTGAGCAACCTGGACAGAAATTGCTTGGCGTTTGAGGAGTGACTGAAATAGTTTTTCTCCATCAGCCTACCACACCTCCAGCCATTGTGCTTTTGCAAACTTTGTCTGGCCATCCACTCCTTCCTCTGTCATGCTCACCTCTTCCTTCCAGCTCCCCATAATAGCAACTTTTGTCCTTGGGCTGGAATTTCCCATGAAAAACAAGGAAAGCTCCAAACTGTAACAGGCTGGAGAGACGGATCTGTTTCTCATCTTCCCCAGAAGCATAACAGAGAGGGAAAGGGTAGTCTTCCATGACCTTCCTCTGCCGTTTCCCTATTTTCTCCCTTCTCACTAGATTTTCAGCTAAGGGTGATTGCTCCCTCAACTTAGTCCTTCTTTCATTCACTGGAGGTTTATAGATTTCCTGAATCTCATCCTTCTTTCATTCTTTACTAATCCTTTACACTCCCCACAAGTTATTCTCTAGTCTACACACACACACACACACACACACACACACACACACTCGCCCCCTCTGTTGCTGTCTTCACCCAAGCACAGTTTAGTGAAACTGGCTTTCTAGCCAGACACACCACCCATTGCTAGCTTCCTAGTGTGGCAGGTGCCTGGTTTTCTTGTAGTAGCAGGGGTGCCAAATCATTGTCTTTGTAAAAGGTGGGTGCGACGGTATCTTGCAGGGGAGCAACAGAAAACCCTGCATTATGCCTTTTAAAAAAGTGTATAATACAGGAGTGGCATACAGAAGCAGATCTGCAAGAACAGTGTTTCTCCAGTCTGACAAGTGGGATCATCTTTAGAATGGTCCTAGTTGCGGGCAGCCCGGTTCCTCCCCTCACCCTGGCGTGGACGGAGTAGCGCTATCATGCCAACGTGGCATCATGATCACGCCAGGCCTATTGGCCAATCATTTTGAGCGGGGGAATCGTGGGGGGTTTAAATGCGGCAGCACGACGTGGGTCGTGCACCTGCTTCACGCTGCCAAACGCCTGCCCACCCGCCCTGTATAGTGGTACCTCGGGTTAAGTACTTAATTCGTTCTGGAGGTCCGTTCTTAACCTGAAACTGTTCTTAACCTGAAGCACCACTTTAGCTAATGGGGCCTCCTGCTGCCGCCGCGCTGCCGGAGCACGATTTCTGTTCTCATCCTGAAGCAAAGTTCTTGCGGGCACTGAAGAGTCTGGATTGCTGACGAATTAACGTATATTATTGCCGAGGCACAACATCCTTGCGTGGGATAAAGAAAGCAATGGGGCTTTATCTTCCGGCGTGGCAAACGTGATGATGCTTAGTCAAGCAGCAATATTTGGCATTCCGTTCACATTCTGCTACTGCCACTAAAGCGGCCTGAAGCAAGAGGCAAAAGGAGCACACTAAATTGAGCACTTAAATCACTAGTTCTTTGGCTCCATGGCAGATTTAACGAGCATCCTGGAACGAATGCCGTGAAATAATATACTGTCAAACCTGACACAGCAGAATGGCTCTGCTTCCAATCACACAATAGTCCAGGTGACCATGCAATTACAATTAACCTGCTGCTTGCTTATACCTAATGAGAAATGATCATATGAATGATAAACCCAGGAAAATATCGTGGCCACAGAATATGATCTTTCAACCTTATGGAGGCAGTGGAGGGTTGGTGGGGGGTTTTTTTGGCGTATGTGTTTTGAATAACTTTGGAAAGAGCCAAAGGAATATGAATTTTCGTTCTTTTCCTGTCACGCATGGCAAATGGTAGATCACATATACACTGAGCTGTCTGTTAGCAATTTCCCCCCAAACAAAAGTGCTCCTCAAATGCTAAAGGGTACATGAAAGATTTATAAAAAACATTATGGAGAGATTGTCAAGAGACACCCCCCCCCACACACAAAAGCACTATAGTTTTTGAGATTACTCTTTGAAAATGATGACAGTAGGTTGAGGACCAGCAAAGAGAACTTTTTTATTTCACACCGCATTTTATGGGTGTGGCGATCACACAGGGTCCCCAGACGTTTGACAGTCTATTGATCCCTGTGCCACCACTGTGATTGCTTTCCCGCTGCCACCAACCCGTTTCTCCCGGGTCCACACGGAGTCCAGACAGTTGTTAACATTAACAAATAATCAAGTTTATTTTATAGGCATGAACAAGTTTATGGTTTCAGTCAATTTTTCTTGGCAGTTTCTTAATCTTAGTTTCTTTACTGACCTAACAACTTCAAACTGATTATCCCAACTATCTATCTGACTCCACCTAACAGTTCCTCTCACTCTCTCACAACACAACTCGACCAACCCACAGACTTATCCTCCCTCTTCCTTCTCCAACTCCCAACTCTCAACTGACTTCCACACAACTCCAACTCTAACTCTAACTCCCCCCCTCGGGTTCCCACTGGCCAACCACTTCACACTCATTTAACCCTTTCTTTATGACCCACCTAGGAGGCAAACCCCACAATGGGTTTCAGTACCATAAATTGTGGCGATGGTGACTCTGCTGGGCTACTCAGAACCACAGACTCATTAGCTACTGTTCACAAGGCTTAACCCGTGACACCCAAATTGACAACCCACATTTCTGTCTGCTGCTCCACCCCATGTTTCTGTCATGCATCAAAGATGGGGCTCTGGGGTGGGTGGAAAATGAAACCCTCCCTGTGGTTCTGAAGGCTGTTTCCCTAAGCTTTCCCTCTCCCCTGCTGTTTTCAGACCACAGCAGTGCTGAAGCAATTTCCTTGCTGCTTCCCAGTGTCATAGCCGTGGAAGTCAAGGATACCCAAAGTCGCTGCATCCACAGTCTTTAATTAATGAGGAGGGAGATTGACGGGCTTCAACAACAGACGGCTATGATCAGCTCATACATCATTGCCCAAACACATCGTTCTCTCCCACAATTAGGTGGTGTATTTGAAAAAAGATACTTGCATCCACTGTTGTGCACAGCTGACTGCTGAAGCTCCATCTTTCTGTGAAACATGAAAACTACCCTGGACCTGCCCGTAAAAGCACCCCCAATATTTTTATGAGGGGTTTTTTGGGGGGGTAGATCCCCTTAAAGGTGTTGTGGGTTTGTGCCAGATCCTCCCCATAATCCATGGATTTAGTAAAAGTTAGAATTAAGCAAGGTTCAATTAACCTTTGCCAAACATGGACACTTCTTGGATTTAGTTATGGTAAGGAGCCAAGCTAGCTGGGCAGAGCTATTTGGACGGGCCATTAGCAGGGGACAAAGGCCAAGAAGGAAACTGCCAGAGGGCAAGGGACAGTGGGACCCCTTCTTTGCTGGGCGCTAGTGGGCAGAGGCAAATCACAGATTTAGGGGTTCAACTTTGAATGATGTAGGCTGGGGGTGGGAGGTCCTTGGAGTTGCTGAGCAGTGAGAAGGAGGGGCAGAACTCCCTATGAGCTGAGGATGATGGGCTGGAGCAAAGAGAACAGGCGATGGCTTTCTGTTGCTCTTCTAATCCAATGTTACCCTTAATGGGAAGCCAAACCCTCAAACGCTGTGAATGCTCCACAATCCTTCCATCTAGGTGCAGGTTGTATATATGTGTAAATAATCTAGATATCATAAGGACACCACAGTCTCTTTTGTGCCTCATTGCTCCCAAAGGGACCCTGGAAAGCACATCTGCAACCCCTGGAACATGGGTCGGCAAACTAAGGCCTGCGGGCCAGAACAGGCCCAATTGCCTTCTAGATCCAGCCCGCGGACAGTCCGGGAATCGCCACGTGGATCACCAGTGCATGGATCGCAAGCGTGTGGATCGCCAGTGCACATTCTTTCCCTCTCCCTCCCTCTCCCTCATAAGGCGGTTCTTTTCTCCTCAGGGATGGAGCAATTCTGTCCCACACCGGCGCCATCAATGGCGGGAGTCGGCTCACCTGCCTGCCTCAGCAGGGCGGCGCTGTGAAGGGGGCATATGACACCGGCTGCCGCTATGTTTTCCTCCTACTCCTCCTCCCTCTCCCTCAGTCTGCCCTTCCTTGCTTCTCCGCGCCCCTTTCCTGCGCCACTTCCTCGTGCGCTTTCTTCATCGCCGCCTGCCTCCCTCCTTCATTCCTCCCATGGTGTTCAGGCAGGTTGGTGGACTTGCAGGTTGGTGGGCGGCTCTGTCTTCTTCTCCGTGGTGCCTCTCAGGAAGCAGCAGCAGCAGGTGGTGGTGGGCAAAAGTTCTGACGGTACCCCACTTCCCCTACCTCCATCCACAGTTCTTCCACCAGGGCTGCTGCCAACGCAGCCTCCTACCCCGCCATGGCACCTGACTGGATGGAGAAGCCTAACTGTGGCTATTGGGATGACAACTGGGACAGATAAAGTGAAGCATCTTCAGGCCTCTTTGCTGGTGGGTGAAAATCGTCCATCCCCCAAAAAATATAGTCTGGCCGCCCACAAGGTCTGAGGGACAGTGGACCAGCCCCCTGCTGAAAAAGTTTGTTGACCCCTGCCCTGGAATCTCGGGGGAAGAATGGAGGAGCTCCCCTGAAGCTTGGAGCATATCATGCAAATTCCTGGTGGTTAGGACATTGCTGCTTCTCTTTCTAATCTCACTGTCATGCTGAGAGGCCGAGCAGTTCTCATTTGGTTGTTTCCTCTCAGTTCATTGTCCTCCTCCAGCCTTGGCTCAGAGACAACCCTCAATCTTGAAGAATCCACACACACACACATTAATATTATTGACACATTAGCTAAAACAACAGACTGGTGTGTAACTGCTTTCCTGGTCTTCCAGGTGACCAGACTGGAAACATCACTAAGACTGAAGGTTTTTGTGTGTGTTTCTTTTTACTAACCAAGATATATCTGGGCAGGTGGACCAGAAATTGTTATGGACTTATTTACGATGTTGAAAAAGAGTCAGCCATGGTCTACTGATTGATTTATTGTGGTTTCTTAATTCGGATGATGGAGTCTTCAGAGTCTTCATTTCCCATTTCAACAATGGTGTGATGATCGCAGGGGATCGTTTTATTGCTTCAAATTGTTTAGGATTTCTTAGCTTGAGAATCAATCTTGACTGAACGGGTTCAGCTGATTGCTCTTGGAAATCAAAATAGCCCATTATATTCCTTGAAAGTGAACCCAGATAGAAGTCTTTCTCTGCTCTCCGGCTGCTTTTCTTCTGTCTCCCCTCTCCCTCTTCTTTCTCTGAGTCTTTCTCTTTCTCTTAAGGAACTGGGGAGCATGAGCTACAAACTGTAAGCCTGAGCTATGGTGCACACTATTCACTATTCGCCACTATTCTTCACTATTCACTCTTCACTATTCTTCCTTGGACTTCCAAGTGTCAACTTGATGGGTTGTCGCAGGGGTGCCAACTAGAATAAAATGTTGGGGGGGGGCAGGTAAGCCACACCCCTCACATGCTGCAACACACACAAACCATTTGAATGGGAATGCCCATCAACTTTGTGGGGGCCCGCCCCTCAATTATTTTATTGTGGAGACCGAAGCCCCCACAGCTCCTAGGAAGTTTTTTTTTTTTTTGGAGGGGGGAAGAAGGATCTCACAGCTTCCTCAACCGCCCAGGAAGATAGATACCTTGTCAAATTAATACTTGCAAAGGTGGAGTTCTCAGGTGAAGAATTATGATCTTTGTGATGCTATAACAAGCAGAATCAATATGTCAAGCACAGGTATAATGCACTGCAGTGCTTTCCTGTCGCAGGAGCTAATATATTGGCAGTGGAATTCTCGCATACTGTTTAGCCACTTATTTTGTTAATGGTCTCCTTATTAAAGTGATTGGGTGTCGTTCTCGTGTGATGTTATATTTCTTAACCCCAGCAGTGAAAGAAATGTTGAATGTGCTTGGCTCTGCAAGCCATGAATTTTTTCAGCTCGAAAGTTCAGAAAGGTAGATTGGTGGCTTTTCTGTCTGAAGTATTCAAATATTTAGAGTTGCAATGCTTTGCTGTCTGATTCTGTGCCTGAAAGCTCAAGGTTTATATCTTTTAAAACTAAGATATCTCTGTATGCACCCCTGCCCCAGGGGCAAAATAAATTGCGTGTGGCGGGTATTGCATCTTAAATCCTAATGTTGGAACCATCTGCAAATGTTTGATATTGGATCTGCTTGCTATGAATGCGAGGACAACAAAGCTTTAATTCCTTCAATCTTTTGTGCTAAGTCACACCTATCTAAAGTAAACAAGTGTGCATTGGTAGAAAGTTGGTATATACAACACAACTGAATAAAAGTTCTTATTCTGATTTGAGATGAGAGGAAATAATCTGTATAGTTTTCATTTTGTTTTTATCAGGAGAAGAGATGGTCTCTGTTTTTTAATGTCTTCTTCTGTGTTCCTTCAACGTTTTCTCTAATGTCCAGGACTTGAGTGAAAAATAATATGGCAGCTCAAACTCCTGCCCCCCACAATAGTTC
Organism: Podarcis vaucheri; assembly: GCF_965113315.1. Taxonomy (NCBI): domain Eukaryota; kingdom Metazoa; phylum Chordata; class Lepidosauria; order Squamata; family Lacertidae; genus Podarcis; species Podarcis vaucheri. Next base: position 52,026,542 of record NC_138751.1, on the reverse strand, counting down.
CCTCTCTTTCCTACCCTTATTTGTGTTCATCTCATTCTTTTGCAATAAATTAGGTTGGCTTTTAGGGCAGCCTTGCAGTTCCAAGACAATTGTAAAGAGGTTGAAAAAGCTAGTTGACTGTGTGGGTGGCAGCAGTGGTGGCCAAAACTCACATATCTCTCTACCACATAATGAACCCAGAATAATGGAAATGGTGGTCCTTTGTATTATTCCTACGGAAAAAGATGTAGTGGAGCATAGTGCTCTGGCTGCTACTGCCACCACCAACAGGAGAACTTTGTCAACTGTGTTGCTGTTTTTTTATTTAAAAAAATTAATTATTTTTAAAAATCTGAGGGGTGAGGAAGAGCAGAAGCAATACCTTGGTAAGCAAAATCACCTCTTGAACCAATTTGCTTGGTGTAAACCAGTAATCTGAGGAGGTGAGGAGTTCTCCAGAGCCGCTGTATTCGAAGAAGTGAGGGATGTGGGGACCCCACTTTTCCCTGAGGTGGTGAGATTGGTGCTCATCTATACCTCCCCACCAAATCCTCTAAGCATGCACAAAGAATATGAGTGGCAGCCAGGCCTCTGAGTTAGCAGCCTCAAGTACCCACAATCCACCTGGTTGCAGAGAACCTTATCCATATATGATTAGAGCAGGAGACATCACAGCAGGCCCACTGCAATATACCATTGGTAGCATTTAACACACTAAACAGAATGCACATTTCTGAGGTAGGTATAAAGGTAAAATGTAAAGGACCCCTGGACAGTTATGTCCAGCCAAAGGCAACTATGGAGTTGTGACTCTCATCTTGCTTTCAGGCTGAGGGAGCCGGCATTTGTCCACAGACAGGTCATGTGGCCAGCAGGACTAAACCACTTCTGGCACAAAGGAACACTGTGAAATAAACCAAAGCGCACAGAAATGCTGTTACCTTCCGACTGCAGTGGTACCTATTTATCTAATTGCACTTTGACGTGCTTTCGAACTGCTAGGTTGGCAGGAGCTGGGACTGAGCAACGGGAGCTCATCCCGTCGCGGGGATTTGAACCGCCAACCTTCTGATCAGCAAGCACAAGAGGCTCAGTGGTTTAGACCACAGCACCACCCGCTTCACTTTCTGTTTGCCTGCTACCACCGTCTGCCAGTGCAAGCTCTGGAAACACACACAATAAAACATTTTGAATTCCATCACTACAGCCATCTACAGAAACATAGTCGCTTTATTTAGCCTTCTGATCTTGGCGTGTTTTTGCAGAAATGGCAGACCACCAATTACAGAAGAAGCTTTGCAACAGTAGCACCTTAGCTGTTTGAGTTAGTTAGCTCGTGTCTAAAAATGACTGCTGTTTTGGCAGTGCTTTTATTTTAGGGATCCACCCCCCTCACCTTTGTGGCTGCTAATCAAATGAGTAGATAATTCTGATGTGAGGAACTAAGAAAAGAACAGGTGTCTGTAACAGCTTCAAACTTTTATTTTAATTAGAAGGAGTGTTGTTTTCTCCTTATCTCACTCTTCCTCACCCCCATCCCCTATTTTGTTCCCAAGGGACTGTTATTAAATTGAGTCATGGTGTCACAGTCCTGATAAGTACCTTTTTTATAATGCAGCTGAATAATATTGGTGAATTTTTTAAAAGCGGAATAAAGTGAGAGTTTGTGAGAAATTGAACCCCGCAGGATCTGTGCCATTTGGAGGAAAGTCATTTATGGCAGAGAAGGAGGTTTTAAAATGAAATGGACATGCAAGCGCTAATCTTAACCGAAAAATCCCAAGGTGTAGCTAAATTTATGAATAAAATAATGTTGTCTCATGTATGGATTAGGAACTTCCAATCAGAAATCAATATATAGAAATCATTCCAAAGACCACTGTAAGGCAGCAGTAGCCAATGGCTTCAAATTATGTCTTTAAAAATCTGTTGGGCATTTGCATGGAAGTAAAATGTTCAGTCCAAAAAGCAATTGCCACTTTGAAATCTATGCCTACCTGTTCAGAAGTAACTCCTAATGAGTTTAGTGGGGCTTGCTTTATGATAAGCATGCTTAAGGTTAAAGCCTTAGTGAGGTTTATTTCTCAACAGCTGCCACCAAGATATTATTTATTTCTGTTAGGGATAAATAAACAACTCTGGACATTATTAGAAACATAAAGTGTATACTCAATCAATCTAGACCTTGGGTCCCCAGTGTGGCATCTGTGAGTTACTCACTTTGGTGCCCACCAAATCCCGCTGCCCTTTCCAATGTTGAATTGTTTTTAAAATGGGGGGGGGGGTTGGCAATTCAGGTTGGGGGGTCTCCTGTTTGCGGAAGTGTTGGCCAGATTTTTTCCCTGTGTCTTTTTGTGTGTGTGTACAGTCTAAGTTTTGCCTGGGTTTATTGGGGGGGGGGAGTGAGAGAGAATTTGAGCATTATCAGTTTTTTTCTTCTGTGAAATGGGTGTTTTCTGGTGTCCATCAAAGCTGCTTAAATCAGCCAAGTGGGGGAAATTCCTGCTGTGCCCCTGTCCCAACGACAGATGGCACACGACAGCATAGCAAGGTCAATCGCAAAATGCCCTAAAAGTAGGGAGAGGTGGGCGGGTGTTCCGATGCACAAGCCAATAGAGGAAGCTCTGGGTCACATGCATGGACATATATAGGTCCCTCGAACCATTTAGACTGTGTCCCATTGGCCAGATTGAACCCAACATTGAGGGACCTACCAATCGGGTGTTGTGGCTGACCAATCTTACCCAGACACAACACAGGAGGTCTGTCTCCAGGTCTCACCGCAACACGTGCCCTCTTTTAAGGAGGACACGATTTCTCAACCTGAAGATTAGTAACGATGGGCAAATTTCCCTGAAAGATCACAATGACTGATTGTTGCCATCAATGTGCAGCCAAAGGGGAATGTTGGATGTAGTCAACATCTTGTTAAGGGCATGTTAGCAGGCCTGTCCAGTGTGGTGCATTAACTGAATTCATGTCCCAGAATCCTTTGCAACAGGGGATCCTCAGCAGATTGGTCAATGCAGAAAGGAGTATGTGAAGGCTGGTATCTTAAATACCGCCAAATGGGGAAAACCTTTACCCATCTTGTATTTTCTTCCGTACACTAGGTGATGGGAGCAATTTTAATCTTGCTTCTTTCCAATTTTGAAATCTTAGGAGGTATGAACGTGTGTGTTCCTTTTCGAAACCAATTAGGCGGCACACATATCGCACTGTCATCAGCAAATTGCATTGCTTTCTATCAGGATCTATCAAAGAAATCTCGTGTCTGCTCGTTTACACAGAATAGAAGCCCATCAAACTTTTTGTGCTGTAATGATTTTCTGTCCGTCTTGATGAGGCATAATTGGATAAATTCAAGACCGCTTTGAAGGCTAATTATATCCTGTACATTGTAGACCTGGGCTGCCCTTGTTATATATGAGCTTGTGTCTTCGCTTTTATCTCTTTTCTTCTCTGGGGTTTGCGTGCGAGTGGATTGGGTTGCAGCCTTAGAAGAAATTAAACGGAAGGGACACCCCTCTCGTCTGTCAACCCCCTCCCTCCAGCTCCTGTAGATATTAAAACGCAACATGAAACATCTCTATAGATAGGGCCTTATTTAGAGATAGCCTTGGAGTAAATAAAAAAACCCAGCGTTTCATGTCAGGAACCATAAAGCACGAGACCCACATTTGAGTAATTTATGAACAGTCCTGCAGAACAAATTCAATTCTGAAAGCACTCTCAGGCTATCTGTAGCTGTGATTTATATTCACTTTAAAGGGCCAGATTTCGGAAGGTATCAGCAGCCAGTCAATAGAGCTCAACTACTGCATGGATGGCTCTTCCATTTCCTCTCTTAAAATTGCCCGCATATATCTTTTGCGGATTTGTTTCTAGAGCACCTGCAATAATTTGATGCTGCATATAAAACAATATGTGAATGTCCCATTCTCATGTACGAGGAAAGAGACAGAAACCCAGCGAGGTAGTTTCGCTTCCATATGATTGAGAAGTAGCCGCCAGAGAACATTGCACTGAGTATAGGATAGTCTTTCCATCTAGGTACATCGTAAAATCATCAATAGCTAGCTAAGAGGTTGATTCAACAAGCTATTGCTGATTTTATGAGGTAACTGTATGGAAAGCCCATTATATGAGAATGGGGCAGCGACCACTTCAGTGCAGCAAGTGAACAAGCAAATGGGAACTTGTGCAGTGCTGAGCCTCAGCTGTCTGTTCACCCCAGCACTGGCATCTCCATGACGGAGGAAGGAACAGTGCCTGATCCGAACCAGACTGCATGTCCAATTCCTCCTGGGAGGAAAGGCTAGGGGCAGGTTCTGGAGTGGGGACCAAGATTGGAGGCAAAGTTGGCACAGAAGCTTGGCTGAAGCAGGTGCAGTCCATGCTGCTGAGTCCAAGCAACTGAGACCTTCTTCAGGAGGTGACTCCTCATTCATAGTTCCCTCCCACTGTCACACACAGCCCATCCCAACCCACTGGGCCCTTCCCAGCGTCGTCAACCAGCAGCTGCTCCATACTATCCTGATCCGACCAGGCGCTCCACAATAGCTTTTGGGACATGACAGATCAGTGTAGAAATGGTTCCAAACCATGATGGAGGCAGTGAATAGCAATTTCTGCAAAGAAGAGAAGAAGAGTTTGGATTTGATATCTCGCTTTATCACTACCCTAAGGAGTCTCAAAGCGGCTAACATTCTCCTTTCCCTTCCTCAAACACTCTGTGAGGTGAGTGAGGCTGAGAGACTTCAGAGACGTGTGACTAGCCCAAGATCACCCAGCAGCTGCATGTGGAGGAGCAGGGAATCAAACCCGGTTCACCAGATTACGAGTCCATTGCTCTTAACCACTACACCACGCTGGCTCTCTCATAGGAGGTGGGAGTGCTTTTGCGCTGGTGTCCTGCTTGTGGGATTCCCACACGCATCTGTTTAGCCACTGTGAGAACAGGATGCTGGGCTATTGCGCTGATCCTTGAGGAAGTCGTCTTCTGTCAGGAGTCCCGGTTCTCGTCTTGATAACACAGCAAGCGTAGTTAATTAAATAGGAAGATTTATTGCAAAAACAAGCAGAGTTCACAGGATGGCTTTAACAAGCTGCCAGCCTCGTCAGTCATGATGCCCCTTCTGAAAACTGCTTCTTGCGAGACCAGAAGCAGCTGAACTTTTGCTTCTAACATCTTTTGTTTTGGTTCCTATCTCTGAAACCTCCTATTCGCCAAGATCTTGGACTGGGAGGGTCAGCTCCCGCCTCTTCCCCCTTCTCTGAGAGGCTGTCTCTTAGCTCTTTCCTGCCTGATAAACTGCTTCCTTCTCTTTCCATGGCATTTTGCACTTCATGATAGCAGGTTCTGGCTCACTCTCAGGCATTCTCTTATCAGCCGGCATTCCAAGGGGTGGGAGAGTTGACACTAGTCTTCTCTCATCCTGCCTGGCAGTTAACCCTTTCTGTTCCTGGCTGGTTCCTTCAGCTGACTGCAAACCTTCCCTGGGGGCTTGCTCATTCATGACACCTTCAGTTATTAATTTAATTATTCCAGGTTCATGAGAGCCAAAGGGCATGCCAGCAATAGGGGCAAGTAGGAAACAGTAGGGGATGGAGCAGTAGGGGATGGAGCTGTGGGACAACCGAGGAGGCAGGAGCAATGGAAGAGGAGAGGGAAACGAGGTCAGTATCAAATACAAAAGAGGAAAAAGAGGCAAGTCTCAAAATGTGACTGGAAAATGTAGGAAACTAAGAAAATAGTAAATGGCCCAATATGGATGTTGGTGGAAGTGTTCTCAGGAGAATATTGTAATTCAAACAACCATGTAAAAAAATGATAATTCAAATTGTATATTATATGTATGGCCACTAATTGTAGGTGGATGGACCGAGGATTCCCTGCGTAAGTTGCTTCAGGTCATGTCAGATGTTCTCCTAGAGACTCATAGTTTGGTGGTCCTAGGTGATTTTAACATCCATGCTAACATGGACGCTTGGGACTTCATGGAAGGTTAAGTCTAGCCCTACTCATAGCCGTGGACATGCCTTAGATCTAGTGTGGATGTGGGCGATCTGACACTAAGTTCCAGTGGAACAAAATAAGTTTCATGGTCAGATCACTTTGTGGTGCAGTTGGACTTCTTCACGACCCTTCCCCTTCTCAGGGAGGTGGGAACAATTCAAATAGGCTTCCCCCACCACTTAATGGATCCAAATGGCTTCCTGAAAGATCTGCATTAGATGCCAGAAGTTCAGCTCTGCCCTCGCCGGTTCTAGAAGGATCTTTTGGGAAAAGTCCCATACACTCAGAGACTTTGCACCTGTCCATTAGAGGAAATAGGAAGCCCAGAACACTTATTTTTTAGATGTCCTTTTTATGATGAGGCACGTAGTGATACCATCAACCCCCATCTGGTGAGGCTTGCTGACCTTTCCAGACAAGGTACATTTTCTCCTCGATCACAAGATGACCTGGATGGTTGCCAGATTCTGCGCGCAGATTTGTAAGCGTAAAACACCCCCTGGAATAAATAGATCACTAGGAAAACTGCCATAGCCGGCCTCCTGGTTGTCCCAGGGGCAATCTGCATGTTAGTTTAACCTTAGGTCTTTTTGTGTGTCGGATTCTCAGGCCGCAGTCAGAGGTAACTGGCCATTTCCCCCAGGCATTCGGCTTGAGACCTTGTTGACCTCCCCGTCTGCGTCTCCCGGCAGGATACAGGCAAGGTCACAAATCTGCGATCCCACTAAGCGTGAGAGGGACACACCATTCCTCCCTCCTCCCTGCTTGTCTCAGGGAGGGGAAAGAGACAGACAGAAATCTATTTACATGTCTTTATTTCTGTCATTGCAGCAGTACAGAAAAAACACGTCTGCACTCTCCAGTCTCCAACAGTAGAGAGATAAACTTCACCCCTGTACTTCCAGTACAGGTCAGATGACACTCTGAGCTAACATCCGGTGCTCAGTACAGTGAATAGACTGCCCCTTTGTTCCAATAGTACAGTCCCAAACATAAACATCCTGTTTTGCATTCCAGCAACTTGCAGCTCGCTCTTGCATTGCTGCTTTTTCCTGACATCGTGTTCATGCGACTATTTTAATTTTAATCTATAAACTAAATGTCTATTTCATTTTTGTGAAAGCAGTCTCAGTTGTGCTTCTTGAACTGGCCTTTGACTGGAATAATAAATTATTACTATTACTATCTGCATTAGATCCATGTACAGTGGTACCTCGGGTTACAGATGCTTCAGGTTACAGACGCTTCAGGTTAAAGACTCCGCTAACCCAGAAATAGTATCTTCGGTTAAGAACTTTGCTTCAGGATGAGAACAGAAATTGTGCAGCAGTGGCGTGGTGGTAGCGGGAGGCCCCATTAGCTAAAGTGGTACCTCAGGTTAAGAACAGTTTCAGGTTAAGAACAGACCTCCAGAACGAATTAAGTTCTTAACCTGAAGTACCACTTTACATTTCCAAGCAAAATTCAAAGTGTTGGTGCTGATCTTTAAAGCCCTAAATGGCCTCGACATTATATATCTTAAGGAGAGTCTCTACCCCCATCGTTCAGTCCAGCTCCAAGAGCCTTCTGGCAGTTTCCTCACTGCAAGAAGTGAGGTTACAGAGAACCAGGCAGAGGGCCTTTTCGGTAGTGGTGCCTGCCCTGTGAAATGCCCTCCATCAGATGTCAAACAGATAAGCAACTATGCAACTTTCTGGAGACATCTGAAGGCAGCCCTGTATTGGGAAGTTTTTAATGTTTGCTATCTCACTGTGTTTTTCTATTATGATGGAAGCCACCCAGAGTGGCTGGGGCTGTGTAATCATCATCATCATCACCACTGTAAATAAAATAAACGTCAGCTACATCAGATATTTTTCACCACAGGACTAAGGCTCCAATCATATACATGATTACATGCAGGAAGTCCCATTAAGCTCAGATGGACTAAAAGAAAATGCAGTTGGCAGCAAATATAATCTATAGAACACATTTCATATGTAGTAAACTAAGGGAGAAGATAAGGGAATTAAAGATTATATTGCTGTAAACTCTTGTTTAGTGCATACAAATTACAACTCATTGAAACGCTTAAAAATCCTTTACATTTCCCCAAGAATTCAATTGGGTGAGTTATTCTAAGAAGGCAACATCTCTCAAGAGGCTATTCTAAAACAAGGCTTTGTATACAACTCAAGCTCAACTCCTTTGGAATATTGGCTTTTAACACAGTGGGAACAACATGCTAATTTAGCCATCAAATGTTAAGTTGACTTTTTCATTTGGAATTTACTATGGTGATTATTGCACCAAAGGGATTCTTTAAAGCATTAAATATATTATTGAGGCATCACATGTGGGTTAATTCTGTGTTTTTCTTAACTGCTTGCACCTTGTTATCAATGATGGGTGTGTTGGATCCTATATGGCAGCTGTATACCATTGTAGTATTCCTAGACATGGGTAGTACTGAGTGTCTTTCGTTCCTTGTAGTCTGTATCTTTCAGTGAGAACATGTTGCTAGTACGCATGCAGATTTAATCAAGTTCTGTCACAAAATAAACAAGTTTTCTGTCATTTCCCCATGCAAGCCAACAGAAATTCAGGTGCTCAGAAGCAAGGTTTTGATTCAGATCAGAAGCATAACAGGTTGTGCCCAAAGCCATCAAAGTTGAACTGGCCCACTTTTCGTAGCTCAAAACATTATTCTGTAAGTTTCTCAGGCATAATGCTAAATCAGCTGCCAAAAAGTCAGTACAAAGGTATGGGCTCGTCTCTCTAAGACTATACAATCAAAAACAAACAGTGCATGCAACAGATATTCTCTGCTCTATACCACTGGTAACCCATGAATGCTAAGTGTAGAAAAGTATAATAATTATCCTTTTTTCTTTCCTACTAAAAAGAAGTAAATCTTCCAGCCACTATTGTGCAGGACAAAAAGCATGAGAATAATAGCTCCCCCACACTTTCAGACAACAAGCTCTGTTGTACAGACGTATTAAATCCTGGAGGCATGTATTTTACAGGGGACATGTCTAGCTTGGAGCAAACTTTGAGGAATCTGTCAGATATGTGGTAATTTGAAATTCTTTGCAGGTTTCTGAGGGATGGGAAAACAAAGAGCAATGAGGGTTTTTCCCTCTTTTAAAAAAGAATTCATTACAGCACCTTCTCTGCAAATATCCCATTTCCTCTCTAGGCCAATGCACTATTTCAATTTTGTCTAAGGCATTTATTTTTAGGAGAAGAGGCTAGATATTAAAAGCGAAAAGCACATTCAACCATTTCCCTGAAATGCAGCTATTAAAAAAGAAGAAGAAGCTCAAAAGCATCATTCTAATATTTTCAGTGACTTTTTTATAGGTGCTTGAAGATTTCTTAGCTGTAACACCTGAAGGCAAAAATTAATGATAAAACTACGGGGTTGGTATACAACGAAAAGAGAAGAAGAAACTACATTTATGCTGACATTTAAATAACTGAGTGTGTGATTCCCCCCCCAGACTGAGTCTCAGTTGTGAAAAATGTATCTTGATGGGGTGTGTGATATTAGGTCAGGCATAGGCAAACCCGGCCCTCCAGATGTTTTGGGACTACAACTCCCATCATCCCTAGCTAACAGGACCAGTGGTCAGGGATGATGGGAATTGTCGTCTCAAAACATCTTGCAGGGCCGAGTATGCCTATGCCTGTATTAGATAAAGGCAAATAAAGAACTTATTTATGTACGCTACAACAGCGGCAAGAGTCGTGATAGCACAAGGATGGAAGAATGAGGAAATCCCAACGAAAGAACAGTGGCAAGAAAAATTGATGAGCTACGCAGAACTGGCTAAATTGACATACAAACTGCGGTCCAAGGACAACTGTGACTTTAGGGAAGAAGGGGAGCTTTTTACAAATTACCGTATTTTTTGCTCTATAAGACTCACTTTTCCCCTCCTAAAAAGTAAGGGGAAATGTGTGTGCGTCTTATGGAGTGAATTCAGGCTGCTCAGCTATCCCAGAAGCCAGAACAGCAAGAGGGATTGCTGCTTTCGCTGCGCAGTGATCCCTCTTGCTGTTCTGGCTTCTGGGATTCAGAATATTTTTTTTTCTTGTTTTCCTCCTCCAAAAACTAGGTGCGTCTTGTGGTCTGGTGCGTCTTATGGAGCGAAAAATACGGTATCTAAAAAGACAACAAAATGAAGTGGACTCCTTGGCAGGGTTTGAATAAACATACACAAATTTATTGGTTGATAACATGATAGATAGATAATGCAAGGATATGTACAATTTTATAACATGCAGAGAATAATATGTGCTGAGAAATCAGAGAGTGGAGCTGAGGGAAGTCTCGGGGGGGAGGGTTTGATGGGGTGTGTGAAAAAAGGAAAAAATCATAATGAATATGATATGTTTTGAAATTTTGAAATTTTATTATGCTGAAATTGTTAATGAAATATTATTTTTATTAATAATATTTTTATTATGGGCTGGGAGGGTGGGTTTTTCTTTTTTGGGGAGGGGGAGGGAAAAATGGGGGAAATGAGGGTGATGTATTTTTGATAAATTGTTACTTTGGAATTCCATATATATATATATATATATATATATATATATATATATATATGCTTTCGTAGATTTTCACGGGTACAGGAATGCAGGTTTTGGTGTCTTCGGGTGTCTTCCCGTGTAAGAGTCGGGGTGTCTGTGCGACGTTTCGACGAGGTCTCACTCGTCATCTTCAGGCTGGTGCTTTCGGCTTCTTGTTACTGGAACAGAGCAGAATCTGGTGTTTGAGTTCCTATAAATACTGTTGAGGGGTGTGGTGTATAGCCTCCAACGTTCTGGGCAGAGAGGAAGTTCCTAGATTGGTGTGCCTTTTCTTCTTTTGTTCCTTAATTACTTGAGGGATATCTTGAGTGATTTCATGAGTGATATTCTGAATACCACTGGGTGGGTCATTAAGTGTAGATTAGTTGCTAAAGCTTTCGTGTCTTGACCTCTTGAGCTTGTGAAGAGTTTTTCTGAGAAGATGGCTGTGCTGCATTTAGTTGTGCTCTGGCTTGGCTTCGTGTATAGGGGCGAGCTGTGGTTTTGTGCCTTGTGCCAGCCAGATCTGTGTAGGGATTGCAGGGGGGTGCAGCATCCGGAGGTGCCACTATAGTTTGGCTACTGGATGGAGTCTGTAATATGTCTGTGGAGAGGGTCTGGGTTTGGGTCTGGTGTGGTTGATTGGTGACGGCGTTCTGTGTGCCTCTGGTTCTGGTGTCGGTTTTTGTGGGGAGGGCTAATTTCCAGATGTCTGGCAGGCGGGACGTGTCGTCACGCTTGTTCATGTTGTGAGGGTGTTTCTCTATCTCGATGGCTTCCATGATTATTCTCTTGTGGTGATGTTCCATGTTAAAGATGGAACATCACTTTAACATGGAACATCACCACAAGAGAATAATCATGGAAGCCATCGAGATAGAGAAACACCCTCACAACATGAACAAGCGTGACGACACGTCCCGCCTGCCAGACATCTGGAAATTAGCCCTCCCCACAAAAACCGACACCAGAACCAGAGGCACACAGAACGCCATCACCAATCAACCACACCAGACCCAAACCCAGACCCTCTCCACAGACATATTACAGACTCCATCCAGTAGCCAAACTATAGTGGCACCTCCGGATGCTGCACCCCCCTGCAATCCCTACACAGATCTGGCTGGCACAAGGCACAAAACCACAGCTCGCCCCTATACACGAAGCCAAGCCAGAGCACAACTAAATGCAGCACAGCCATCTTCTCAGAAAAACTCTTCACAAGCTCAAGAGGTCAAGACACGAAAGCTTTAGCAACTAATCTACACTTAATGACCCACCCAGTGGTATTCAGAATATCACTCATGAAATCACTCAAGATATCCCTCAAGTAATTAAGGAACAAAAGAAGAAAAGGCACACCAATCTAGGAACTTCCTCTCTGCCCAGAACGTTGGAGGCTATACACCACACCCCTCAACAGTATTTATAGGAACTCAAACACCAGATTCTGCTCTGTTCCAGTAACAAGAAGCCGAAAGCACCAGCCTGAAGATGACGAGTGAGACCTCGTCGAAACGTCGCACAGACACCCCGACTCTTACACGGGAAGACACCCGAAGACACCAAAACCTGCATTCCTGTACCCGTGAAAATCTACGAAAGCATATATATATATATATATATATATATATATATATATATATATATATTTTAAAAATATTTTTTTTTAAAAAAATAGATTGTTGGGGAAAAGCCCACTCTAGGAGTCACACTCTCTCTGAAGAAACAACTTTGCATCTTCTTCCTTTTGGGTGGGTGGGGGGCTGGACTTGGTTGACTCTTGGGCTCCCAGATAGCAGCTATGAACTTAAATGTTGGTTCTTTTCTTGCAGCATGTCGGTCAGGATTCTTTAAAGACTCGCCACAGAGTCAGATGTGCACGAAATGCCCTCCACACAGTTACACACGCGAAGAAGCGTCAACGTCCTGTGTTTGTGAAGAGCACTATTTCCGAAAGGAATCGGACCCACCTACGATGGCCTGCACAAGTGAGTCAACTTGCACTTAATCAGTTAAAGTGCTCATTTTACAAGCGACGTGTTAAATGACGATTGTGATAATTGAGAACGCAAGTACCTGCTTACACTGAGTCAGACCATTGGTCCATCTGCCCCGAATTGAAATGGAAGTGGTTCCCCAGGATGTCAGATGGAGGTCTAGATATGGTCAAGGGGGAAAGGAGTTTGGGCAGCAGAAGGGGCAAAATCAGACCCCCTGTCGCTCCCATTTCTTTTCATGTTCTTCTTTGTTGCCTTACATTTTCCTATAGTTGTGCTTGCAGTCATTACACCATTGTTCTGCAGATGCTGTCAGAGGTTGTTCTGGTGGGGTGGCAGGACAATTCTGGGCCATGCTTTGAATAGTTAGGGTGTTGTGTGTGGAAAGAACACGTATGGCAAAAGGAAGCTTCCACACTCCCTTGAGTTATAGGAAATTCATATGGTCAGTGTTGGTTTCCATAGGAAGAAAAACTACTGGAGTTCTAGAGTGTTGTGATAATACCTGATTCTTTACCTACAAAGAAATTGACCACAAGGAAGCAGGCAGACACCATCTGTTCCCCACATGCGAGACACTGCTCATTCCCCATCTCATTTTTTCCCAGATAGCTGCAAAACTCAAGATTTCTATCCCCTGCATGCCTTATTCCTATGCTACTAACATGTTCCTTAAAATATATACATACTGTATCTCCACTCAGAAAGCCACCAGTCATAAAAACCCACCAATGCCTGTTAAACATATTTAGCTATGAAATATACCAAGACTGGAGAACAGATCCCTTCATAGTGTGCAGTACAGTAGCATTCCTTTAACAACATATTCATTCAGTTCTCAGTGCCTTCTTTTACCCTTCTAACCAGCTCCTTAGCTCAGGAGAACTGGCTTCCATGGCTCTCAACTGTCAGTTATTTGCAGTACTGCCTGAGTATTAGGGTGAATGCCTTGAGTGCTTTGTGCTCTTGTTTGAGTATAGGGGACAAAGTTAATATAGCTGTTTGGGAAGATGATGGCTCAGAGGAAGAAGATAAGAGAAACGTTTTGAATGCTGGCTACTCAGGAGAGAGTTAGAGGCTGCCTGGTATTCTGCAGCTTGTTGTATTGTAAGGGTTTGTAGCTTTCGGGGAAGCGGGAGAGAGAGAGAGAGAGAATAGGTAGGAACAGAAAGCTCCTTTTATGCAAGGCATTCTTTATGCATTGCTCACACAGAGGCTCTACACCAGGGGTTGGCAAACTAAGGTGTGCGGGCTGGATCAGGCCCAATTGCCTTCAGGATCCGGCCCGCGGTCTGTCTGTGGATCGGTGTGGAGATTCTGTTCGTTCAGGCTGCACCATTCCCCCCCCCCGCGCGCCATTCCATTCCCCTCCACACACCACGGTGGCGCCTCCTCCCTCCCTCCTCCTGAATTCTCCTCGCCCTGCCTAGAGGAGGAAGGGGGCTGGGCTGAGCTGGCTGAGCGCCATTTTAAACAACCCCTCTCTGGAGCCAGCCCTTTCACGCCACTCATCTTCCCTCCGTCGCCGCTGCCCTGGTGCTCCTGTGGGCCAGAGAGCGGAGTGGACGAGCTCGCTCTGCCTACCCAGGAGAAGCAGCGGCGGCAGCCCCTGGGAAGGTGAGCGCAGCACCTGGGGCTGGCAGTGGGGAAGAGGATTACTTGGCCCCCTTGCCTCTTCTTCCAGCCCCCCCTGCTGCTTCTCTAGCCCACCACAAAGTCTGAGGGGTAGTGGACTGGCCCACGGCTAAAAAAATTGGCCGACCCCTGCTCTACACTTTGAAGGAGCTCTTTGGAGTACTCCCAACAGCCATACCTTGAGTATGGACATCTGCAACAGGGGAACCTGAATGCCTAGACCTGTATACATCCAGAACCCTGCACAGTCGAGGTTCCAGACATCTGTTTCTATGCTAAGTTTCCCCACTACATACCTCTATACAGTCATACCTTGGGTTACAGACGCTTCTGGTTGTGTTTTTTCGGGTTACGGACTGCCGAAACCAGGAAGTACTGGAATGAGTTACTTCTGGGTTTTGGCGGTCGCGCATGTGCAGAAGTGCTAAATTTCACTTTGCAACCCGCTCATGCGCAGACGCGCCGCTGTGGGTTGTGAACGCTGCGGGTTGCGAATGTGCATCCCGCACGGATCATGTTCACAACCCGAGCATCCACTGTATATTCAGCACATGGCCAGGACTAACACAAACTTGCGGGTGGGCTTTGCAGTCCTGCAGTTTCAGGGTGGCTTTTTTTATATAAACTAGCTCCTGGGGGCCCTGTGGAAGCTGCCTTATAATAAAACTAAGAAGAGGAGCAACTGCCGCCCTCTCAAATGGCGCATTTTATATCTGTCAGCAGTGAGGGAGCCCTTCTTGTTTGGACTTTCTCCCTCAAACATTTATTTTGAAGCTCCGATTTAGAATCTGTCAGGGTCCATTCATGCAGGACAAGGGAATATCTTGAATTTGCCTCTATGCTGCAGAAACCAGGCAAGCAGGTGGGAGACACAGTCATCCCAGGGGAAAATGAACTGTGTTCATAGACCACACAATAATATATGACTCATCATAACTAGGAGAGAGATAAACATTGCAGCCAAACCCTTGAATGCAGAAAACTCTTGGTCATTTTCCTGCCTGCTGTTCGCTGACTTAAAAACATGATGTTTTAAGAAAAAGTTGTTTTACTCATTTGTTGGAACCCTGCTGTTCCTTCACAAGCAACGTACGGACATGGAACCAGTTTTTAGAGAAAGTGATGTACGTGATGTTGCAAACAGCATCTTAGAATCACAGAATCAGAGAATTGTAGGGACCCTGACTGCAATGCAGGAATCTCAATAAATTTTTACTTTAAGAGAAATTTGCATTTGTGGACAGGGAGGAGGAATGGAATAGGTGGGAGAGCATCAGAGAATTCTTTGTTGAAGATGCTTATATGGCGCTGTCATGTATACACACTTTATTTGTATATTACTTTTCTGCATACACTGCAATCACAGCAGTTTACAATAAAGCATGACAAATAAACAAACACATTTCCCAATGTTTACGTTCTAATACATCGCTGCCCGTAATGCTTCCATAGAAAGGACAACTCAAAGCAGTTTCATAATATCAAACACATAACCAAATAACCTCCATATCAAAACAATTTGTCAATAATTGCTTTTTGCTTTGTCTTGAGCTTCGCTTTTGGTTTTATGCCTGCATGAGACACTGTGCACACACTTCCAAAAAAACATTTCCCCAACCCTGGGGGCTGAAATAATGCTTTGTTTGGCAAAATAAATAAATAAAATGGATCCTTTCTAAAGCCGCATACCATAAAACTTGTCAAAATAAAAAAATTCCTTCCAGTAGCACCTTAAAGACCAACTAAGTTAGTTCTTGGTATGAGCTTTCGTGTGCATGCACACTTCTTCAGATACACTGAAACAGAAGTTGCCAGATCCTTCTATATAGTGAGAAGGTGGGGAGGGGTATTACTCAGAAGGTATTACTCATTATACATGACTAAGCCATTTCTCACCTTCTCACCCCTTGCCTTTTCCTGTAAGACCTATTACAGTCGTTAAGAGTCGTCAACAGGCTCATCTCAGCTATCTGCCAATCTCCCATTCCCACCACCCTTCTGAGTAATACCCCTCCCCACCTTCTCACTATATAGAAGGATCTGGTGCTACTGGAAGGAATTTTTTTATTTTGACTATGGCAGACCAACACGGCTACCTATCTGTAACATAAAACTTGTGTTAGTATTGTGTTAAAATTAGTTTCACTTTGGTTCCAGTGGGACATGTTAGTAATGACTTATTTAATCCCATTGATTTTAATTGGTCTGTGCTAAATATGACTAAGACTAGATCCATTCTAATCAAAACTAAGTCCAACTATGTCTAGATAAAGCCCATAGTGTCCTCTTTTTAAAAAGCTAAGGAATAAGACATTGGAAGCCTATGTGGAAAAGTAAGAGAAGTTAGTTTAATCCAGATGGTGGTGGTGAGGGAGTAGCCTTAGTGGATTTTAAAAGAGAGAGACAACACAGGGATAGGAGCTTACTAGAGAGCTTCCTTCTTTTTGCAAAAGGTGATACATTATAGAAATGGTGAGAAGAGTGAGGATGTGGGACTTGGCATTAGTATGTGTCTGGTGAGAGAAGGAGAATTGCAAGACAACAATTTCCTTGATGCTGATTGTAGGAGACGTAGTGGAAGACAGAAAAGTATATTTTTTTTACTCACAGAACTGATTGTGGGGGAAACCGTGATTTATATAATAGGAAATATGTATGGAATTCAATCTTTGTAATGTAATGTAATGTAGTTTGAGACTGTTCGTAAATACAAATGCTCTAGCTTCTATTTTCACCTCTAAATGATGACAGTGCAGCTGAAGAAAATGTTCACTGAACACTCACAATCTACTATTGGTGGCTATTTAGGATAATTTTCCTCCCCTTCAGTTTTTCCCCTCACTGCCCATGGTGTTATTTGCCCACATTGCCATTCAATCTATTTGGCCGTAATGGCCAATTTTATTTATATTTATGGATGTTTGCTACATCAGCTAGAATAATCTGGGGGAGATGGAGGGGGGTACCGAGTTAGATTGAGTTGGTGATGAGGGCAAATCAGGGTAAGAACAGTGAGGGCAGAGGAAGAAAGAAGAACATGGTCAAAAGGAGAAACAGTATTGGTCCATCCCATCCCTAATGTGTAATCTTTGCTCTTCCAGAGGCATTTTACAGATTTTATGTGCATTTCTTATTTGTTTCCTGTTCCAAAACATGAGTGCAGTGAATGGAAAACTTGTGCACTTTCTACAACTCCATTTATAAACCATGATATAGTTTTAATTCTATTGGTGTTTAAATGTTTTTTTTATAAATTATTATGTTTGCTGTATTTTTAGCTGTTCTTATTTTATCTGTAAGCCGACTTGAGTCCCTATCAAGTAGATAAATAATTCTCCCCACCACCACCACCCCAGGGACAATTTAACACAAATTCATAGGGGGATCTCTCCCTTCACCCCCAGTGTATAAACGCAATAAAGGAAATTTCACCTGCTGAAGTTCTTCCTATCAAGCAGCTGTTCAATAATTACCTTTGTTAGATGATTCCTTCTTGTGTGGGGCTGTCAGACCTAAGACCCTGGGGCTTTATCACGTCCTTTGGTTTCCCTTATGTGATCTGTGCCACCCTGAATACCTTCCCCAAAATTATTGCATTATCTTCGGGTTAGGGAGCTCATGCCCTTATCTGTTGCAGCATCTGTGCCTCCTATTATTACCTTTCCGCTTGCAGCACAGAAGCAGGGAGAGTGGAAGAGAGCTGAGTGCAGGATGTTGGAAAACAGTGAAGTGCGTTGATTTGCTTGTTTGTACGGCCGAGAAGGAGGGACGCGGGTGGCGCTGTGGGTTAAACCACAGAGCCTAGGACTTGCCGATCAGAAGGTCGGCGGTTCGAATCCCCGCGACGGGGTGAGCTCCCATTGCTCGGTCCCTGCTCCTGCCACCTAGCAGTTCGAAAGCACGTCAAAAGGCAAGTAGATAAATAGGTACTGCTCCAGCGGGAAGGTAAACGGCGTTTCCATGTGATGCTCTGGTTTCGCCAGAAGCGGCTTAGTCATGCCGGCCACATGACCCGGAAGCTGTACGCCAGCTCCCTCGGCCAATAAAGCGAGATGAGCGCCACAACCCCAGAGTCAGCCACGACTGGACCTAATGGTCAGGGGTTCCTTTACCTTTACCTTTATGGCCGAGAAGCAAGAGTGTGAGAAGAGCAGTGGTGGCCGCCCATGGCCAGTTCAGGAACAGAATGGTTTAGGCTTGCAGAAAGGTGCAGAAAGTGGACATCAGTTGGCATGTGACCTCAAACAGGGGCAGGAAAGAGAGTGGCTTAGATAGGGGGAGCTGCTCAAGTCCAGCAGAGGTGGCAGTGGGATTTGGGGAGGCAAATGGTGAGGAACATTTTTAGAAAATAATTTGTTCTACTATTCTTTCTGCTTTCCCCAATCAAACCCAGCTTCCTATGTCCCCTGGACATCAGCTAGGAACAAAGTTTGGATTCCACTGCCTTCCGAACACATTTGGATTTTGACGCTCTGAGCTAGCCCAGTCAGATATATCTGGGAGTCCATATGTAGAAATGAAAGTAATAGCCATTCCATGTTCTTACTGGCACCTACCCAAGCCCAGTAGCACCTGGTACAGTGGGACCTTGTTTCTCGGATTTAATCCGTTCCGGGAGTCTGTTCAACTCTTGAAACCATTCAGAAACCAAGGCGTGACTTCCAATTGGCTGCAGGAGCTTCCTGCAATCAAGTGGAAGCCACATCAGACATTAGGCTCCTGAAAAACGTTGCAAACAGAACACTTACTTCCAGGTTTGCGGTGTTTGGGAGCCAATCTGTTCGGGAGCCAAGCCGTTTGAGAACCAAGATACCACTGTATTTTGTTGCATAATGCTCTGGCATATTGTGGTTCTATTTGGCTGGCCTAATAGCTGTCATGTTAGCTTTATTCTCCATTAATTTGTCTTCTGTTCTTTAAAAAACAAACAAACACCTATACTAGGGCCACTGCAACATCACCTGGCAGTGAAATCTATGCACTGAAAAAAGTAATACATTTTGTCGCTGCATAACCTACTGCCAGTCAACTTCACTGGGTAAAATGTGTGGACTGAATATGCAATATGGCAACATCAGGCTGGATTTGTTTGGGTATGTGCACAAACAAGGCACATGCTATTCTGTTGGAAACTGCTCCCAATCTCTGCAGGAATGGCAGGTTTTCTGCAGTCTGAGTGAGAGCCAAACTAGACCCCATCCACAAATTTAGCTAGGGTTTAAAGGCACTCTACTATTTCCACCAGCTTTTGGTCCAAACTCAGGTCTTCGAGCCTGCTTTTTACATGCCCACCCTCTGCCCCTCGCTTGTAGTCCTCAACCACCCATGGAAGGATTCTGTGCTCAGTGAAAAATCATGCTATCTATGCCTTCTCTTGTCAGAGGTCAGCTCAGCACCCGGGAGTTTTCTTAAAATACATGCAGCATGCTGCCATTTATGAAGAGCAGGTGTGTTTTTTGGTTTCTTTGCAATAAGCCACCTTTAGAGTGGTAGCACAATCTTTTCCCAACCCCTGTTTCCATATACACTAGTGGCCAAGGTTGTGGAAACCCTTTTGGTAAAAAGTGTATTTCTGAGGTTTGATGGCTCATAACACCACTTCCTTTTGGAGAAATACCATAATATTATATATCAGTGGAAAGATAATTTAATGAAGAATGTAATGCCTCAAGGTATGTTCAATTAGCTGTATTCTATCAAAAGTTAGAGCCAAATAACCAGAAAAAGGCAGCACAACAGGTTGATATGGAGTAGCTTTCCTTCACTTGAATGTAGCCAATGAGAATGAGTGTTTAGAGAGTCAGTCAGGTGTTATGAGCCATCACACCTCAGAAATACACTTTCCCCAAAAGGTTTCCACAATCTTGGCCACTAGTGTAATTGCAGAGAAGCCTGCCTGCTTAAACATCCCTTAATGGCGGGCAATGCTCTGTCTCTGCCTTTGCCATTTAAGCTCTAGTACGCTATGTGAGCATGAGTTGGCTCTCAGGGACTTTTCATGCACTGAACGTGTGAATGTGATGAGCATCTGGTTGAGGCGGCTCATATCAGACAGGGAAATCCTTCAGGGAACTGGCATGTGGTTCCCATCTGAACGTACAGTTAGTGGATACCCACGGTTTGCTACAATGAAGAGCTTTTATGAGCATCTGCTCTACACTTGGACCATTTTCTGTGGGACAGCAAAGTGGCAGAAGCTGTCAGCTGGTCCCCAATGAAGATTAGACAGCTTTCCCTTTCTCTTTTGTGCAAATCAGGTGACAAACTTGACAGGAAGGAGGTAACAAGGTTAGATCAGATTTAACTCTACTCACCCAACAGGCAATCCAGGTGTAGGCTAGCAAGGTGTCATCAAAGGCTGCAGGTCATGAATGAGTAGCTATGGCATTGCATTAAATGAATGCTACATACGGACACAGGTGGAGCTGTGGTCTAAACCACAGAGCCTAGGGCTTGCCGATCAGAAGGTCAGCGGTTCAAATCCCTGCGACGGGATGAGCTCCCGTTGTTCGGTCCCAGCTCCTGTCCACCTAGCAGTTCGAAAGCACGTCAAAGTGCAAGTAGATAAATAGGTACCGCTCCGGCGGGAAGGTAAATGGCGTTTCCATGTGCTGCTCTGGTTCACCAGAAGCGGCTTAGTCATGCTGGCCACATGACCCGGAAGCTGTACGCTGGCTCCCTCAGCCAGTAAAGCGAGATGAGCGCCGCAACCCCAGAGTCGTCTGCGACTGGACCTAATGGTTGGGGTCCCTTTACCTTTACCTTTTTACATTTCAAGCAGGATTGGCCTGCATACAGTAGATCTCAAACATGCTATTGATGGAGATTCCACCTTCCCAACATATGCCTAAAGTGAAAGTATGAAGAATTCTAAAGTGCTATACCTTGGTTTGCAGCTGTGTGCTATGGAACCATAGGATGACCTCAGTTTGTTCCTGTTGCCCCCTTAACCATAGGCATCACTGACACCATTGTTAAAAAATCTCCTTTGGCTGCCCATCTACTACTGAGCCAGGTTCAAGGTCCTTGCAATAATTTACAAAGCCCAGAACAACTTAGGTCCAGGGTACCTCAGGCATTGCTTAAACCCTTATATCCCAGCTTGATCGCTGAGATTATCTGCTGGAGTAGTGTTGTCAGTTCCTTGAGTTGGAAAGGCTCCTTTGACAATTGCAAGAAACCGAACTTACAGTGTCAATGGCACAGTCATGTGGAATCCTCTGCTGATAGAGATTCTGCAGGCGCCTTCTGTTTCAACATTTATGCACATCCTGAAAACTTTTTCTATTCCATCAGGGTTATTCAGGCAGTGAAGAACACATCTTTCCATCATTGCTAGCTGATTTCTGATTTTAACTTTTCCATTTTTGTTTAAACGGATGGTTTCATAGATAATTGCTGCATGCTGCTCTGATATTTCTAACAAGCAGTGGTGAGAATTAATTATATATTTATTGCAAATATATAAAGCAGGGGGTGGGCTTCATTCCGGTGTCAGGCTGCTGACATAGCTCTGCTGCCTGTTGGTTGCGAGGATTCTTACAAAGACTCCGGCATGTCACTTGTTTCGTTGAGATAAGCAAGAATCCATTCTCAGGATAACTTCAACACAGTTTGGTTATGCCTTCACCGCTGGGAGAATCTGACTGTGCACTCTTTATTCGAAAATGTAAAGCAGCTTAGTGGAACACCCACCAAGATAATCTTAGACAAGTCTTCTCCAGTTTTGTACCCTCTAGAAGTTTTTAACTAAGACACCCGTCAGCCCCAGCTAGTTGGCCATGCTGGCTGGGACTGATGGGAGATATAGTCCACACTACTGGAGAGGATCAGGTTGAAAAATGCCTGTCTTAGATGGACGGCTGGCTGATATAACATGGATTTCATGCTTCTCGACTGAAAAGTCTGAACCAGACAACATCTCAGCTCTGCTTTATGCCCTGAGTGGGGTTTTCATTTGTTGGCCTCTGTGGGATGGAGCCAAGGCCCGTTGAAGACATTTTGGCACCTGAGGCAAGCCACAAAATGGTGACCTCACTCCCTACCCTTCCAGGGAAGAATGGTCCTTGAAGATCTGCATCAGGAACAAGGAGGGAATGATGATCTGCATTGGGAACAAAGGGGGAGTGAAGGTCTACATTGCAAACAAGGGGGAGAGGAGACCAGCAGTGTCTCCTATTTGCCAAGATGTCACCTTAGAGGTGAAATGAGAGGGACTGCCATAGAGGCAGCAGATCAGGCCCACAATGAGCATGCCACACCTGTTGCTGCTACCATGGCACTGGCATTGGAAGATGCAATCCTTGGAGGCTGGCTCTGCTGTTCTGTGGAACCTGCCACCCGAGACAGTCACCTCTCCTTGCCTCATGGGTGGGCCGGCCCTGGAAGGGACCCACCGGCACTTAATGCCTTCCAAAGAACTGGGTTGGTTAGAATTTTTCCAATCCCATAGACAGTATCTAAGCAAATGGGTTGGGAGGGACTTTGAATCTGATTCTTACCATGTGTTTTTCTCACTTTACATGCCAGGACCCCCCTCTGCTCCCCGGAGTGCCATCTCAAATGTTAACGAGACTAGTGTCTTTCTGGAATGGATTCCTCCTGCTGATACTGGTGGAAGGAAAGATGTGTCTTATTATATTGCATGCAAGAAGTGCAACTGGCACTCCGGTCTCTGTGAGGAGTGTGGTGGTCATGTCAGGTACCTCCCACAACAAAGCGGCCTGAGAAACACCTCTGTGATGGTGGTGGACCTGCTTGCTCACACAAACTATACCTTTGAAATTGAGGCACTGAATGGTGTGTCCGACCAGAGTCCGGCTGCGAGGCAATTTGTGTCAGTCAATGTAACCACAAACCAGGCAGGTAAGTGCAAAGTTTCGCAACGGGATAATTAGGTTCTGTGGGTGGGTTTGCCAGGCGTGGGACAGGCCGGGTTGAGCACAGCTTGAAATCGCCGAGCTTGGCTTTTGATAATGAACTTACGTTTCCTTCCCTTTTTTTGTTTTTCTCTGGTTACATCACATAAATTACTAAGCCACACAATATAAGAAATGTTTCCTCTCAGGGGCCCGTTTAATAGACCATGGAGTTACTTGTGCAGAGTATTTCTCATTCACTGTCAAATCAGTCATAAATGCAGCCATTTCCCCTTGTCGGTTAAAATCTAGATGTAGCTAAGATGCTTTTCAACAGCCTTTAAAGCAGTAGTTTGCACTTTTAAAAGATTGTTTGAAAGATAGTGACTTTTTACATAAGAATACATTTGCAAGCTCCTAGCAGAAGACCAAGCATGATGGCTTGAGGGCAGCGTTTTCCAGAGTGTGGTCTGTGGACCATCAGTGGTCCAAAAGGTTCAGTCAGGTGGTCCTTGGCTTGTCTGTGGATTTGTGATTGAAGAAAGGAAGATGACACATCCATCATGTTGAATTTTTAATGTTATTTTAATGTTTGTTTTATTTCTTATGCTGCCCTTCTATTGTATTACAGTTTGAATTATATGGAATTATGGTTCTGCAACAGGTTGAAAAATAACTAAGTGCTCCTCCAAGGACATCAGGAATTCTCCAGGGCAGGGAAAAGTCAGGGAATCACTGCTTTAGGGTTTTTCATTTTTCTGCTATATTGCTACAGAAATTACATTGATGGGTCACCCCCCCACACACACTTCTTTTAATGAGGGCTTGAATCCAGATGTGCTCTTGTGCAAGTGGAGATACTTTTCCTTACAATTCAAGGTTCTTGCATAAGGAAAGGACACCAAAATCCAGCAGAGAACTTTTTTTGCTCTAAGTCCATGTTGTGTGACGTCTGCGGCAACAATTTTCAGGACAGCACTGCTGCCAGAAGTTGCTCTGCTGGAGTATCTCTGCATTCAGATTTCGTTATTGAAAACATGGTGATAAAAGGGAGTAGGTTGAAAGAAATCCAAATTATGTTTGATAGCTAAGATCAGATTTCTGATCAGAGTGCCTCAATATTTAAGGGCTGGTGTGGTTTTGTTCAAACCGATTTTCAGAACAAGAATGTTGTGGAGAGGGGCAACATGGCCTCAAACTGTGGTTTGGTAGTAAAATGCAGTATATTTTATTGAAGGTCATAAAAATCTGTTGTTTAGTTATGGTTACTTGGACTTCAGTATGGCCTTTGAACAAATGGCCCAAACTTGTCGGAGAAGAATTTACTGGCTCCTTACTCTCATTTAGCTATCTTTTAAGTCCATAAAACCACACAGTAGCTTTAGAACATTTCCCTTCATATTAAAATCAAGTGTAGTATACCTGGGACTATTGCAACTGTTCGCAAAGGATTATAATATTTTGTTGTTTTTGCAAACAATCCTTTTCATTCAGTGCAGAATTATTGCCAACTTCTTCGCAATAAATATGGTCAGTAAGATTTCTCTTGTTTATAGCTGATGAATGTCCATTACAGAACAGTGGTACCTCGGGTTACATATGCTTCGGGTTACAGACTCCGCTAACCCAGAAATAGTCCCTCGGTCAATAAAGCGAAATGAGCGCCGCAACCCCAGAGTTGGTCATGACTGGACCTAATGGTCAGGGGTCCCTTTACCTTTACCTTTAGTAGATAGTGTTAGGACAGGACTACCGGTTACACTAAACACAGAACTGCTTTGGAAAATGACAGCCTTTTCTGGAGTTCTTTGCCTCTCCAAGTAATGTTTGCTCAGATCTGCTGGGGCAGCACATCCTGTTTAACCACTTGTGGTGGCATGGAAACTGCCATCCTGCCCTGTCGTTGTCTCTGCTGCTGCCACCACCTGCTCTGCCACCATCACATCTGCCACTGGCGGAGAAGTGCCGCCACCATTGGCACCAGTTTCAGGCAAGATCATGCCAGTTTGGGGTAAGAGCTTGCCCCAAATGGATGCAGTCTCACCCCAAATTGGAGGTGGAGGCAGGGTGCCCACAGTGTGGTGGTTTCTTCAGCCTGAGGCAGCAGCCTTGCCTTGCCCAATGGCTGGGCTGGCTCTGAGTTCTACACATGTCATTCTCTCCCCCACCGCATCCCTGTCAGCAGAAAACAGTGGGCAAATGCAAAGAAACACCCTAGTAAATGTGATGAAATGTACAGTGAGAAAGGGAGAACTTGGCATGGGGACTGCTGAGAGGAGTTGGGTTCCTCAGACAACCAGGTAGATGTCAGGTGAGCACTATTCTGTTTTGATCATATCTTCCCTAGAATCATAGCTATCAACCGTCCCTTATTTGGCGGGACAGTCCCTTATCCCAACACTGTGTCCTGCTGCTGTCCCTTATTGATGATGTCCCTTAAATTCCCCAGGTTTCAAAGGAAGCAGCTCCTCTCCCTCCCTCCCTACCGGCTAGGGAGGAGGTAGGCTCCAACTTTGTTGCTTGGCTGCGTTGCTCACCCAATAAGGAGTCTAAGAACGATTGGGGTGTGTGGGGGGGCATGCCTTGTGCTGATCAAATCGGCCACGTTGCCTGGGGACTCGCCCCTGCTCAGCGCTTCCCAGCGGAGATGTGACGGTGGTTTTTCTTGCTGCATCCCCTTTGCCGGGTTGCTGCGCTGTGTGAACCACCGCTTGAGGCTTCGTTTGGCTGCTGGCTGGGCTTTCTGCCTTTGGCTTGGAGGGGCTCAGAAGCTGAACATACCTGTGCCTGGAAAATCCCTTATTTTGGCTGCTGATCCCTTATTTTCAAGGCTGCTGGTCCCTTATTTTCAAATCTGTATGTTGACAGCTATGCCTAGAATACTTTGTCAAGTGCTGAGCACCCTAGTTCAAGAAAGATACTTGCAAACTAGCTTGTGTCCAGAGGAGGGGCGACAAAGATGGTGGGGACTCTGGAGACTAAGTCCTGTGAGGAAAGGTTGAAGATATGTTTAGCCTGGAGAAGAGACAATTAAGAGAAGATGTGATAGCCATCTTCAAATGTTTGAATGTTCAAATGTTTGAATGACCACCTAGATCAGGGGTCTGCAACCTTTAAGACAAAAAGAGCCACTTGGACCTGTTTCCGAAGGAAAAAAAACTGGGAGCCGCAAAACTCGTCATTATAAAAATAACTTTTTGTCACTTTTTATTATTTCTTTGTTTGACCCCTCAGAATTACTCCTCCTCATAGAAATAAACGTTAAATTAACAAGTTACCTTTTGTGTGTGTGTGTGTGTGTTCTTCACTCCCCTTCAAAACAGTGACCAGCGTACATGCCCCCTTTCAATGCAGTGACCAGTGTACATGCCCCTTACAATGTAGCGGGCGGGAAGGTGACATCGGGACAGTGCGTGACTAACGCACGCACCGCCCTCATGCGACGTCACAGCCAGTACAGCGCCCGCCACAGTGGGGAGTGTCGGGGCGTACAATGCACCTCCTCCCCTCACTAGTATCCGCCCCGGAGCCGCGGCAAAGGTGTAAAAGAGCCACATGCAGACCCCTGACCTAGATGGTGGTGCTAGTCTGTTTTCTGTTGCTCCAGAAAACAAAACCTGTGGGTTTTAGTTACAAGAAAAAAGGATTTGGAAGAGTTTGAGTTATCTGACAGAGAAACAGACTGCCTCAGAAAACGGCAGACTTTCCTTTGTGAGAGGTTTTTAAAGCAGAGGCTGCCTAGCCATCTATTAGGAATGCCATAGTGGTGGATGTCTGCACCAGCAGGGGATTGAACTAGATGACTTTTGAGATACTTTTCAACTCTATGATTCTTTGAAGCTCAGCAGATGGTCATGTTCATGTCGCTTTCTCCTCAGACTAGCCTACATCCCATTGTTTTTCTGAGAGCAAGATGGAATGATATACAAAGTACACCACCCTAAGCTTTGCAGATAAAGTTAGATATATCAATGTGAAGGGTTTCTAAAAAATGGAGGTACCATCAGACAACTTCCCCCTTTTGTGTAGAAGCTGGGCGTACCAAGGTTTGGTAGAAGACATTTCTCAGGACAAAGACATCTATTTTATATTGGCAGTGAGAAATGTTGTGCCTGAAAATTCAGACCATATGCCATGGTATTGGTCTGGCAGACTCACTGGTGTTGACAGAAAATTTGCTAGCCAGCACCGCAGATGGGGCACTACCTTACCATGTCAAGCCCAAGAAAATTCTTGTGAATTTCAGAATTTACAAAAGGCTCATGCATTAAGATTCTGGCCGCTCCACAAGTGCAACTTTTGGTATAATTTGTTTTTTGGTTTTTGCAGGAAATATTTCATGAAAACTTTCCCTTTTCCTCAAATAATTTATGCCCCCCTTTTTTCTTTTGTATAACTGGCACCCTTAATATGTCTTGCTTTCTTAATTTTAATTTTTGACTGTAAGGGGTATGTTAAGCATCTAGGAACCCAGATTGCACTGGAAATTGCAAGAACAAAACAACTGGATCATTTTCCAGACTGAAAAATATAACAATAAGCTGAATCATGTCTTTGAATAGCTAGGAGTAGAAGATCAGATGATAGAATCCATGAACGACTTTATTGTGAACAGTTGATCAATTTAATGACTAATCTATGGTTCTCTGTACATTATTCAAATTGTTGTGACCATTTAGTAACACTGTGAAAAGTAAGACTGGAAAGAGGTGTTCAGAGTCCAGTAAATTCATGTGCCAAGAAAATGTGGATTCTGCAATTGATGCCACATGTAACATAAGCAAATCTTTACATATTTCTGCTGAGGGTTTTTCAGTTTATTTAAATACATCATGTACCATCTTTCCTTGAATTAATTTTTATTTTTTCCACAAAATTTGGATGTCATGTGATTGTTAAAGCAAAAACCTCAAAGTCAGCTTTAAAAATAATAATCTACTAACCCTTTACTCCTGCACCCAAGTGTGAATCCCCATTCTTGCTCACCGATAACCTTATTCAGCTACACCTCGGATGCCTGGCATTTCACTGGAGTTTACCCACAAAGTTTAAGCATCCATCAGCTTTAAAAGAAAGAATTGTGATTCTCAGACAGCTGGCTTCTGCACCTGACACCAATTCCCTGGGCTTGTGTGAAATCAGAGAAACAAGCCCTATTCACATACTCATAGAATTGTAGGGTTGGAAGGGACCCAAAGGGTCAATTATCCATGGGCCCCTTGAACACCAGCCCCGGCCCCTCTACCATTATCTTCCCTGTGTTGAGCAGACAGGCAGCCTGAAGGAGAATTGTAAGCACGGATGGCTGGTTGTTGTTGTTTAGTCGTTTAGTCGTGTCTGGCTCTTTGTGACCCCATGGACTAGAGCACGCCAGCCACTTCTGCCTTCCACTGCCTCCTGCAGTTTGGTCAGAATCATGCTGGTAGCTTCGAGAACACTATCCAACCATCTCATCCTCTGTCATCCCCTTCTCCTTGTGCCCACAATCCTTCCCAACATCAGGGTCTTTTCCAGGGAGTCTTCTCTTCTCATGAGATGGCCAAAGTACTAGAGCCTCAGCTTCAGGATCTGTCCCTCCAGTGAGCACTCAGGGCTGATTTCCTTAAGAATGGATAGGTTTGATCTTCCTGCAGTCCATGGGACTCTCAAGAGTCTCCTCCAGCAGCATAATTCAAAAGCATCAATTCCTTGGCGATAAGCCTTCTTTATGGTCCAGCTCTCACTTCCATACATCACTACTGGTAAGACCATAGCTTTAACAATACGGACCTTTGTTGGCAAGGTGACGTCTCTGCTTTTTAAGATGCTGTCTAGGTTTTCATCACTTTTCTCCCAAGAAGCAGGCGTTTTTTAATTTCGTGACTGCTGTCACCATCTGCAGTGATCATGGAGCCCAAGAAAGTAAAATCTCTCACTGCCTCCATTTCTTCCCCTTCTATTTGCCAGGAGGTGATGGTCCCAGTGGCCAAGATCTTAGTTTTGTTGTTGTTGAGCTTCAGACCATATTTTGCGCTCTCCTCTTTCACCCTCATTAAAAGGTTCTTTAATTCCTCCTCACTTTCTGCCATCAAGGTTGTGTCATCTGCATATCTGTGGTTGTTGATATTTCTTCCGGCAATCTTAATTCTGGCTTGGGATGGCTGGACATGGTTACAATCATCCCTGCAACTGGGTCCCTGGTTGTGGAGAGATCAAGGGCAGAGGAAGCCGGACTGGCCTGCTCAGCCCTATAGCCCATCCATATATACAGATTAAGATGCCCTGGGTTGGGTTTTAGCTTCTGTCCATTGTGGCATCCTTCTGAGCCAGAAACGAAGGTTCTGCCATCAGGGGTCACCATTGGCTCAAGTGTTGAGCCGGGTACCAGAAGATGATGGAGAACCAACTCAGCTCCCTTAATGACACACGATGCACCAGTTTCCCAGTGGCTTCATGGAAAGAACACCCTTCCCATGTGCAAGCCTATTGTACTGGCACTCTGAGGCTGGAAGTGGATAATACAAGATGCATGCTGATGCCACATAGCAGCTGCTCACCTCCTCATACTTTTCGATCAGTTAATGCCATGTGATGTGATGTCGCCATGCTGCGAGTTTCCTCATCCATGCTCTGTTTCACCGGCTTCTGCGCAGAAGCATCACATCTTACTTCTTTGATGTTCGTCAGGAGGAGAGGAAGGGCTCGGTGCTGTGTTCAGTGGCACCCACATACGTACCATAACATCTAATGTTGGCTGAAGAAGTCTTCCTACGCCAGAAGGTTTGGGACTATGTGCTTCTCTCAGGACACAAAAAGACGGCGCTTTTGTGAAAACAGTAATCCTTTTATTTTTATCAATTTAACAAGCACTACCTTTTGACAAGTCCCAAACTCCACAGATCTATGCAAATATGTATAATGATATTCCAGGGATCCAAAGTAAACAAGAGAGGCAGGGGGGAAAGGTGTCCAACTTGTTGTTTCTTTTCTGAAAATTATCTCCCTGGTGACTCTGCTCCTGTGAGGATTATGATGTGCTGAGTTCCCCTTCCTTAGCTGCTTCCTCACTTCCAGTTACACTCCCTGTAAACAGATTTTCTGGTTTCAGAGACTGTCTGGCTACTCTTACATACATTTGTGATCAATGAATGTGCTTCAATTGGTTTTTTGCAAGTCTGTGATAGCCTTCAACTGCTTCTGAAGAGTAGTGTATAATGTAGAACCAAAGATTTCTGAGATTTTTCTTTTCCTCATCTAAAAATGTAAAAGCTTGCTCACCCACTCCTGTTATTTTCTGCCACCCCAGGTAAATTTTCCTCTACAGATCAAGACCATCATCCTTTCACACACCCCAAAAAAACAAATGAACAGGTTTTGTGTCCTGGTTTACAATATTTTTTTGAATATATATATACACTTAATGACCCACCCAGTGATATTCTGAATATCACTCATGAAATCACCCAAGATATCCCTCAAGTA
Organism: Podarcis vaucheri; assembly: GCF_965113315.1. NCBI lineage: Eukaryota > Metazoa > Chordata > Lepidosauria > Squamata > Lacertidae > Podarcis > Podarcis vaucheri. The sequence continues at coordinate 51,996,033 of NC_138751.1, read as the reverse complement.
ATTAAAGAACAAAAGAAGAAAAGGCACACTAATCTAGGAACTTCCTCTTTGCCCAGAACGTTGGAGGCTATACACCACACCCCTCAACAGTATTTATAGGAACTCAAACACCAGACTCTGCTCTGTTCCAGTAACAAGAAGCCGAAAGCACCAGCCTGAAGATGACGAGTGAGACCTCGTCGAAACGTCGCACAGACACCCCGACTCTTACACGGGAAGACACCCGAAGACACCAAAACCTGCATATATATATATATATATATATATTCAGTTTTACAGTTTTATATTCAACAGGATCATCAAAAATGTAAATCCCAATATCTCCCCCCCCCCATGACTTTCCCCAGCCTCCTCTTCTGGTTCTTTAGATATTTGCTTTTCCTGCTTATTTTATTCTACGTTAATTTTGTAGTCTTTTCATTAACTGTTCTTATATTTTTATCCTTTTTATACCATATCTTTTCAATTACATCTATGTTTTCCCAATAATTGCACCTTCTTTTTTTGCTTGTTTTCTTAATTTTAAGTGTTTACGCAAACCCTGCTATAGCATCCACTTCTTTACAATGTTTCTATATATACATCATAAATGATTCCCAATCTTTTTACAAGTCTCTTTTGTCCTTATCTCTAGGTTTTCTCGTGAGCTTTGCCATTTCAGCAGATTCCATCCATTTTGCTTGCCATTCTTCTTTCGTTGGTGTCTTGTCATCTTTCCATTTTGGGGCTAGTAATATCATAGCCACTGTTGTGGCATACATAAATAGCTTCTTCCACTCTTTTGGCAAGTCTTGACCTGGTTTACAAATTTATTGTACAAATAAATGAGCATAGACAATCTTTTGAGTCACCTTTCTGTCTTCCATTTGTATATATCTGTGTTCTCATTTCCCCTTTTATCTTTTTTTGGGGGGAGGGGGCAAAGGGAGTGTTAAAAAGTTAAAGGTAAAGGACCCCTGACAGTTCAGTCCAGTTGCGAACAACTCTGGGGTCGCGGTGCTCATCTCGCTTTACTGGCCAAGGGAGCAGGCGTACAGCTTCCGGGTCATGTGGCCAGCATGACTAAGCCGCTTTTGGTGAAAGCAGAGCAGTGCATGGAAACGCCATTTACCTTCCCGCTGGGGTGGTACCCATTTATCTACTTGCACTTTGATGTGCTTTTGAACTGCTAGGTGGGCAGGAGCTGGGACCGAGCAACAGGAGCTCACCCCGTCACAGGGATTCGAACCGCTGACCTTCTGATCGGCAAGCCCTCCGCGTCCCTAAAGGAGTGATACAATTCCTCATTTTTTGACAGTGTAGGAGTGGCCATCCTCTTTGGCAGCAACTTAGTATTTCAAAGTTGTTCCAAGTGCTCTGTGGAGCCACATGGAGGGCTATAATCTGCTCACCACACAAAAGGACAAACACACACCTTTCCCTTCTCACTACCACCAGACAGGGGAAAGACCACACCAACAACTGAATTCAATCAGGAAAAGCACCCCTGCTGAAATGCACAGGATATTTTAAAAGTGTAGATGCCTTGCATTATATAGTGATATATAGTGAGGCTTGTTGTCTTTGTCCATGGAGTTTTCTTGGCAGGTATACTGGAGTAGCCTGCCGGTTCCTGCTCCAGGTGGATCACTTTTAGTGAAAACTCTCCACTATGACCTGTCCATCTTGGGTGGCCCTGCATGGCATAGCTCATAGCTTCTGTGAGTTATTCAAGCCCCTTCGCCACAACAAGGCAGTGATCCATGATCACTTGGGTTCCATGTTCACAACAGATGGTGACAGCAGTCATGAAATTAAAAGACGCCTGCTTCTTGGGATAAAAGCAATGACAAACCTAGACAGCATCTTAAAAAGCAGAGACATCACCTTGCCAACAAAGGTCCGTATAGTTAAAGCCATGGTTTTCCCAGTAGTGATGTATGGAAGTGAGAGCTGGACCATAAAGAAGGCTGATCACCAAAGAATTGATGCTTTTGAATAATGGTGCTGGAGGAGACTCTTGAGAGTCCCATGGAGTGCAAGAAGATCAAACCTATCCATTCTTGAGGAAATCAGCCCTGAGTGCTCACTGGAAGGACAAATCCTGAAGCTGAGGCTCCAATACTTTGGCCACCTCATGAGAAGAGAAGACTCCCTGGAAAAGACCCTGATGTTGGGAAAGATGGAGGGCACAAGAAGAAGGGGACGACAGAGGACGGGATGGCTGAGCAGTGTTCTCGATGCTACTAACATGAGTTTGATCAAACTGCGGGAGACAGTGGAAGACAGGAGTGCCTGGCGTGCTCTGGTCCATGGAGTTATGAAGAGTCGGACATGACTAAACGACTAAACAACAAAGTAAGGCTTAAGAATGAAAAGAACTAAGTACTGTTTTGTGCCGGCACGTTGCAGCTTTTAATTCTGCATTGTGTTTTATTACAAGGGAGAACCTGCAGTTGGTGTACCCCCCACGGAAATGTTTTAGTTTCATTTTTTTGTACATTGCTTGGAACAAACCTTGGAAAGGCCATGAGTAAATTTTAAATAGATGCAGATGAAAACATGAGCAGGATTTTAATCTCACTTGCAATGTAACAAATACTATGGACAATATGGATAGATATAAAATATAGATTATGAAATAATAGGCAGTTGAAAATGTAGACAATAGGACCCATGGAGGGGATGGGGGGGGGGGGAGTCTCGAGATTCAGAGAAATCTCTTTATATGGATATGTGTGTGTTTTTGTTATACATTTATATCTGTAAAATCAAATAAAAATGATTTTTATAAAGAAATTTTAAATAGTCTTGGGGCACCTCAAAGATGCACAAATATATTATGGGATAAGAAAGAAGCTTCACTTATTAAATGGAAAAAATAAAACTACAAAGGCCAGGATCCAAATATTTGGTACTACATATGTCTACTACCTTGTACAGTGGTGCCCCGCAAGACGAATGCCTCGCAAGACGAAAAACTCGCTAGACGAAAGAGTTTTCCGTTTTGGAGGTGCTTCGCAAAACGAATTTCCTATGGGCTTGCTTCGCAAGACGACAATGTCTTGCGAGTTCCTGCTGTTTTTTTCCCTTCCCCCCCCTTTTTCTAAGCCGCTAAGCCGCTTATCAGCTGATCCGATCAGCAGATAAGCCGCTAAAAGCCGCTAATAGCGCTAATCCGCTAATCCGTCAATGGGCTTGCTTCGCAAGACGAAAAACCGCTAGACGAAGAGAATCACAGAACGGATTCTTTTCGTCTTGCGAGGCACCACTGTATATGCTTTCCTTTCATGGTACATGAGATATCTGTGCTGTATCACAAATAGATTTTGGTAAGGGGGCCTCTCAAAACAGTTTGCAGTGCTGCTGCCTGAGAAACACAAACCTAAACCCACCTTCAGGATGTGAAACCAGTTACACTGTTCATAGAATCTTGTCCATAAAGCATAATTTTAAAAGCATCCCAGACAACTGGATAGTTGACTTGGTTAGAGCATGGTACTGGTCAGGTTGAGGGTTCAGTTCTCATATGAGACAGCTTCATATTCCTGCATTGCTGGGGGCTAGACTAGATAATCCTCAGAGTCCCTTCCAACTCTACATTTCTATGAGATCCCGTGGAAATTTTTCCAAGTGTGCACATGACAGTTTGCCATCATTTCCCTCCTTTTCTTAAATGCAAAATATTGCCGCTTCAAAAGCATTTCTATTGTTTATGTGCTTTCCTTTGAAAAGCAAAACTACCAATGGAAAACATGGAGGTTAATCCCACATGCAGCCAATAATGTTTTTTTTAAAAAAAAAAAATCAGAAATAAGATATCACATGAAATCATTTGCAACATCAACACCCATTTTTGCATGTCAAATCTTCATCACAAGCCATCTGACGCTTGAGTTGCAAGTTCATCCCCACTCCAGATGGTAGGATGTCTGTTACCAATGAATTATGGATCAGATGAATACTTTATGATTTTATTTATAACTCCCTTGTTGGTAATTGGTTTCTCTTAGTTGGTTACCAAGCTTTAAACAATCCTTAGATATCTAGTGATGCACAATATGTATGGGCATTAAATTAAGAGCTTGGAGCCCAGAAAATTTAGCAATGGTTATTCTGTTGTCCAAGTCCCTTTTATACAGTTGGGCAGGTTGATTTAATGGGTTGGATGCAGTCATACTTAGAGTAGACCCACTAAAATCAAATTAAGTTAGTAATGACTCATGCCCCATTAATTTCAGTGGATCACTCTGTGTGTAACTAAGTCTGGATCCAAACCTATGTATTCAGTACTTTTGAGCCCTGTTTCTTGTAGGAAGGCGTGATAATTTGACACACTTCATTATTTTGTATTCTTAGCGCTAACTTTCAGCAGCATCAGCAAACCGATCACAAAGTGAGCGTCGTTGGGCTGTAGTGGTTTGAGTGTAAACATAAAAATATAAGAAATAAGGTTCATAACTTGCTAAGCCTGCCAAGATAATTCCTTTTATGTTTTCAGAAGGCTGATTTTGCCAGAAAATCTACCATTTAATTCACCAGTGTTGCAGTATGTGTGTGTGTGTGTGTGTGTGTGTGTGTACATATACCCTGACAGTTTTGGCTTCTCTTGCCTTATTTACTGTAGATCTTTCTCTACTATTGATCCTGGTACTTCTTTTGAGGACATATCATATTGTGGCGTCAGCATAGCAGAGCCCTAGGCTTAAAAAGGTGTGAAGCATTTAATGACAAACAAAACCAACATTCTTATCGTCAGTCATGGTAACACATTATTGGGAACCACTGGTTCAACTTTTTGGACGATGGTAGCGTGCCAAGTGATTTTCTGGTGGCGATAGCCAAGCCTTTACCTGTGATTGGCTGAGTTGTCTTACTGTTACGAAGGGTGCCCTGGAAGGCAGAGTCACCCCAGCTGACAGTGGGGAGTGCTCATATTTTGGGGTGGGGGCACAACAAAAAGATAGATAGGGTTGAAAGGGGTAGTAATGCTAGACATAGCCAGGGAGCCAGATAATAATAATAATAAATTTTATTTATATCCCGCCCTCCCCAGCCGAAGCCGGGCTCAGGGCGGCTAACAACAATAAAACCGTACAACAGTACAACACAACACTCTAAAATCATTCATTATAAAATTAATTCAAATCAAGCCACTGGCAACCATTGGGCCAGAGCTCCGCGAAGATTGCCGAAGGAGGGAGTCAGGCTGTGCCTTGGCCAAAGGCCTGGTGGAACAGCTCTGTCTTGCAGGCCCTGCGGAAAGATGTCAAGTCCCGCAGGGCCCTAGTCTCTTGTGACAGAGTGTTCCACCAGATCGGAGCCACAGCCAAAAAAGCCCTGGCTCTGGCCTGGGACCTTCAAGATGTTTTTTTATTTGAGGACCGTAAGTTTCTCTGTGGGACATACCAGGAGAAGCGGTCCCGTAGGTACGAGGGTGATAAAGAGCCTTAGGGATCCCAGGGAGGGAGACTTAGAAGAGGAAGTGGAATGATGATCTATTCCCTTTGTCTAATTCTACATGCCAGTCAACTGAGGGCAGGAGGAGGGGAACTCAATGGGTGATCAAAAGAATAGACAGGGAAGAACGTGCATGCCACTGGGAGGAGCAGGGAAACATTCAAGGCCACATATTGATTTGAGCAACCTAAACTTTGCCATTAAAACATAATTGTAAGACCATCCCCAATCGATAGTGTTCATAAGTACATTAAGATTCCAGTCATCTGAGAAATTTGTACTGAAGGATGAGCTGCTAAATACCCTTTTGTAAGAAGGAGGAAAACCCTACTTTGCATAGGGGCTGTTTAAACATACATCAAAGATGCCCTATAGTGAGTTTGATTATTGATCCATCTAGTGCAGTATTTGCTATTCTGATCCCTGAGCAGTTCTCCTGTGTCCCAGGGAGGGAAGTTATTCCCAACTGAATTCCTTTTGCTGGGACCTTGAAACTGGAACCTTCTGCGTGCAAGACAAATGATGTACAAACCTAGCTATTGTTCTACCTCTGCTGTAGATTGCTTAATATTGCTGCCCATTTTCTGAGTCTTCATTGCCTTATGTGCGCTGCCTGATTGTCTTCTAGCATATTTGTCCAGTTAGCCTTGTCTCAGTTTTCCTCTGCATGCAAGATTTCGACGTCCTTGCTCCCCAAGGTGTTCTTGAATGAAGCCCTCTTTGCTGCAATGTGGGTCCCCATATTTGACTGTCTGGAAGGCTCAGCTTGCTTCAGTAACCTCAGAATTGAGAAGCAGCTGAGACCTCTTGGTGTGTCTGGCCGCACTGACAGGATGATAGATGTATGTCCCAGTGAATCTGTACCTAGCAATCTTTCCAGCTATTTGCTTTGCGTTCAACACACAAACAAACTCAGGCGATTGCATTTCATGCCACCTTGTATTTTCTGTTGCTCAGTCAAGTTGAGAACTCCATAATGTTGTTCAGACTTTGTATTCTTTTGCTCCCAGGTGCTCTGAATAGGAAATAAGCCTGGTATGCTCCAGTCCTTTTCTCTGATTGTACATGGCATGTTTGTGCCAAAGGTATTTCAGCGACTGCTAGTTGTGGCTTTTCAAAAGTGTTTCAGCCTTCTATGATCACTAGTCATTATGATCTTTCATCATCATAGCATTTTCTAGGATCCTCTATCTATCATCTATCTATCTTATCTATCTATATCTTTCTATCTATCATCTATCTATCATCATCATCATCTATCTATCCAAATATATCATCTATCTCTATCTATCTCTATCTATTATCTATCTATCTATCTATCTATCTATCTATCTATCATCTATCTATCTATATCTATCTATCTATCTATCTATCTATCTATCTATCTATCTATCTATCATCTATCATCTATCATCTATCTATCTATCTATCAATCATCTATCATCTATCTATCTATCTATCTATCTATCTATCTATCTATCAATCATCTATCTATCATCTATCATCTATCTATCTATCTATCTATCTATCTATCTATCTATCTATATCTATCATCTATCTCTATCTATCTATCTATCATCTATCTATCTATCTATCTATCTATCTATCTATCTATCAATCATCTATCTATCTATCTATCATCTATCTATCATCTATCAGCTATCTACCTACCTACCTACCTACCTACCTACCTACCTACCTATCTATCATCTATCTATCTATCTATCTATCTATCATCTATCTATCTCTATCTATCATCTCCATCGATCCATCCAGCCATTTTTTGGAATGCAAGTTTTAAGACATCCCTCTGGAGTTCCTCATAAACCCTTTTTGCGGAAACAAAAATGTATTTTGCACCTTCCCTTCCTAACTGAAAACAACTGTGGGTGGGCTAAAGCTAGTGTTCAAATTATGTTCTGTGTATATACTAAATTTCATTCCAGTGTACCAATGTTTAATGGAGAATTGGTTCTGAACAAAGAAATGGAGAGTGTCAAAAATTCACTCCCAGTTAAACCGGTAACCTGATTTAGCTTGGCTAACACATGCTTTCCCTTCGTAGAATTTCCTAGAATTTGTGCCTTAACTCTAACCAGTTACATGCTTGCCGTGATGGCAGTAAGAGCTGTTCGACAGTGGAATTTGCTGCCAAGGAGTGTGGTGGAGTCTCCTACTTTGGAGGTCTTTAAGCAGAGGCTTGACAATCATATGTCAGTAGTGCTCTGATGGTGTTTCCTGCTTGGCAGGGGGTTGGACTCGATGGCCCTTGTGGTCTCTTCCAACTCTATGATTCTATGATTCTATAAGCCCTACAGGGTTATCTTTTGTCAGCAAAGAGTGTGATGAATTTTAGTACTGATAGATGAGCCTTCTGCTGCATAGGATAGGAATGGTGGTGTCACAGTCAACAGTCACTAATTGACACGGACTTCCTCTGCCTTTCACATCCTTTGGGGGGTGGGTTTCAATGTAGCTATCAAATATGAAGTCAATCTGCTGCATTTCACAAATATGAGTACCATACTGCCGCACACTTTCAAATGTGTCATTCAAACTTGACGAGATGTCTTGCCTGTTGTCTTCCTAATTGTAGGCATAAAATCAACAATGCATGCTGGAAGCAGAGATGTGTGCTTGTGAATGAGTAGTCAGGCCAGTTCTGATAACAGAATGCATTTAGCTAGAGTGAGAGGGGGTGTTGTTGGCAACAGAAGAAACTTCAGAAATTGCTAGCAGACATTTTAAAGTTTGATTTACTGCCAGTCAACAGTTTGTTCACCTCTTCTGTTGCAATGTCAGCTATTTTCTGAGCACCTAACACATGTCTTTTCCTTCTGTTTTGCTTGAAGTTTTATTGATATGCTCATTGAATAATGTGATGTATGAAGTCAAAGTGAGCAGCTTCACTTTCTTGACTTAGTCGATGTGTTGATGTTGTTGTTGTTGTTAATTTTGTTAACTACCCTGTCGTTTTCAATGCAAGAACCTAAAAGCTGCAACTGTATGGAGTTCTTGCTTCATGACAAAATTGTGCGGCTTGGCTACATTCCGCACATTGTAAGGATTTCCCCTTTGTGACTGGGCTGTTCTTAAGTGCAACTCTTGGTGTGTATTCCCAGTCATAGAATAGAATCATAGAATCATAGAGTTGATTCTATGATTCTATTCTATGACTGGGAATACACAGTCATCTCAGAATGTTTCACAGTGGCACTTTTCTGCATTTGTGACTTGTCAAAAGTTGTTGCAGACAGCTGAAGCCTCATGATGGATCAGCTGCTATTGAGAACTATAATTCAATCCAACTTGTTTATCCAGTTATGGCCTTACTACTCCTCTGGGATCTTTGTACTGTTCGCTCCAAATTTACGTCAGGAGGGACTGCATTGAAAAGTCCTTGTTCTGCTTCAGAACAAAATGGCCGGCTTAAAACTTTTTGTAAATACCATGGTGATCAGCTTTAAGTTGTCCTATTTTCTCAGTGTACATTTTTTTCTCAGTGTAACCTTTTATAACTAATGCTGCCGTAATCGTGGAATAATACTTTGCCTTCTCTGAAGGTGACCTTCCCAGCCATCTTCTCTGTCTGAAGGAATGAGGCTGTCAGCGAATGATCAAAAACTGCTCCCAATGAGCACACATTTGTGATTTCTTTTTGAAAGTCTCTGAGAATTCATGAAAGCCATGTTTTAGTTCATTCATTATGGAAAAGGGACCACATAAAAATGTTCCTATTGCTGTACAGAATTGCTTTCACTGAATAGCATTCCCCAATGCCCAACTGCATGAGGAACACCCAGATATTTACTACTTTCCATTGCCATCCAAAATGAATCCCATTTCATAGGTTGTATTGTTTCAGCTAAGATTGCCATTCCACAGAGATCCCTCACATAATGCAAACCATTCATTACTGACTCTACCGCACAGATGCAAAGAGATCTCAGTTCCCACAAAAGCATCAGGAACTTGACTTGCACAGAAGTAGTTGCCTATACAGACCTGCAAATCCTTGGCTGTGTGAAAAATAACTCTCAGGCCATACATTGTGTTTTTGTTGTTGTTAATGAACAATTCCCTATTTCATTTTACCCAACTTATTTTCCGAACACCTAAAATGTGTCTTTCCCCTTGTTACTTAACTTGGAATCATATATCGAATCCCCGCGATGAGGTGAGCTCCCGTTGCTCGGTCCCAGCTCCTGCCAACCTAGCAGTTTGAAAGCACGTCAAAGTGCAAGTAGATAAATAGGTACCGCTCCGACGGGAAGGTAAACGGCGTTTTCATGCGCTGCTCTGGTGCCGGTGTTTCGTTGCACCAGTTACGCTGGCCATATGACCCAGAAAAAGTGTCAGCAGACAAACGTCAGCTCCCTCATCCTGTAAAGCGAGATGAGCGCAGCAACCCCAGAGTCGTCTGCAACTGGACTTAGCTGTCAGGGGTCCTTTACCTTTACCTTTAAAAGTATAGTCTCACAGAAATTCCTATGAATGTAGGTACAATGGTGCCTCGCAAGACGAAAAGAATCCGTTCTGTGATTCTCTTCGTCTAGCGGTTTTTTCGTCTTGCAAAGCAAGCCCATTGACGGATTAGCAGATTAGCGCTATTAGTGGCTTTTAGCGGCTTCTAGCGGCTTATCTGCTGATCGGATCAGCTGATAAGTGGCTTAGCGGCTTAGAAAGGGGGGGGAAGGAAAAAAAACCCAGCAGGAACTCACAAGACATTGTCGTCTTGCGAAGCAAGCCCATAGGAAATTCGTTTTGCGAAGCACCTCCAAAACGGAAAACTCTTTCGTCTAGCGAGTTTTCCGTCTTGCGAGGCATTCGTCTTGTGGGGCACCACTGTAGTTTGTTGAATTGTAACTTGCGGGACACCACTGTACTATGGTTTATGAGATAGGTAGTGCATGTGAACAACCAGCAGCCATATTGGAAAATGGCTTCCACAGAATGCAATGCAGCATGTCAACACCCACCCACCCTTACCAAACTATGTCTTCTGTGTCATCCTAATGGAAATGTCTGCCAATAATAACTTTTCTATGGAAGTCTGTTAAAAGGGTTATATATTCCATCATAGGCCTTGATGTTGAGATCCAACAGCCTACTGTTGAGATCCAACAGTCCCCGCCCCCCTTTGAAGCCTTAAAATATGTAATTTGATTTCAGAATAACTCCAGTTTAACATTTTGCGGAAACCACATTCCACTAACACAAAAATTATGTACACTGGTCTCTATACCATTAAGAAGCAAACAGACCTGTGGCATGTGATTTAGTAAATGATCCAGCCAACAAAATAAGCAATCTTCGTTGGGCTAATTACCAATTTGGATGACCTGGAAGAAGGAAGAAAAAAGCAGAAAAAGCGAAACAGAAACCCTAAATGCATAGGTAACATACTGGTCTCATAGTCAATAATGGAACATCGAGACACAGCCATAGAGCAATTGGCTTTCTCCACCTGTCTCCCCAAACAAATAAGAAATAAGAAATCAGTGTTGCAAGATTGCAGGGAGTGTGAACATCTATGTCAAAATAAAATTAAAATGGAGCAGAATTAATCATCTAGGCTAGGAAAAGTTTACTCCTGGAGTTTAACAGACCTTTGGAGTACTTTGTAATTTTTTTTTAAATACACATATACAGATTTATTTTGCAAAAACAGAAAATATATATATACTCAAGTGCTCTTGAAATGGCATAATGGAATTTATGATAAAGCCAAAATGCTGTTATTTCTCCAGTACTATATTGAAAAGCTGGTAAGAATCAAACGGACTGCCATTAACTTAAGTGTCTGGCAATTTCATTTCAGTAAGGGTAAATTAGACCCCTGATAGCTTAATAAATTGAACACAATTTTTAAGAAAGTGAGAAGTGGGTGCAAATGACAACTGATTCCATAATTCTTGAGGGGTACATGGAATATGAAGTGGTTTAAGTTTGCTAAGAGCTTTTTCCATATATTCTGAACAGCTGCTGGAGTCAGTCCACAGGAACCCAGCTGGCTTAGGAGGGTTAAACTTTTTTTTTTTAAGTTTAAAAAGTTCATTTTTGTAGCTGGCTTGTAGTCAGCTTAGAGTCTTACGGCTTTCCAGTCTAATTTTAGAATGTTTGCATTGAAATACCAGATGTTTTTCTGCTATGCTATGGGATGAAGCCCTTAAACAAGTTTGCCCAGAGAAATCCCATTGACATTTCATTGGACTTAATAGGTCAGTTCAAGACTTTTCAGTAGAGTGGGCACTCCTCTATTTGATGGGCTATCTGGTCCAAGTCCAGTTCAAAGATGAAACAACAACAACAGCAACAACAACAACGACATTTATTATTTATACCCCGCCCATCTGGCTGGGTTTCCCCAGCCACTCTGGGCGGCTTCCAACCGAATATTAAAAAACAATAGTCCTTCAGATATTAAAAGCTTCCCTAAACAGGGCTGCCTTCAGATGTCTCCTAAAAGTCTGGTAGTTGTTTTTTTCCTTTGACATCTGGTGGGAGGGCGTTCCACAAGGCGGGCACCACTACCAAGAAGACCCTCTGCCTGGTTCCCTGTAACTTCTCTTCTCACAGTGAGGGAACCACCAGAAGGCCCTCGGCGCTGGACCTCAGTGTCCAGGCAGAACAATGGGGGTGGAGACGCTCCTTCAGGTATACTGGACCGAGGTCGTTTAGGGCTTTAAAGGTCAGCACCAACACTTTGAATTGAAAGCCAATGCAGGTCTTTCAAGACCGATTTTATGTTGTCTCGGCCGCCACTCCCAGTCACCAGTCTAGCTGCCACATTCTGGATTTGTTGTAGTTTCTGGGTCACCTTCAAAAGTAGCCCTTGTAGAGCACATTGCAGTAGTCCAAGCGGGAGATAACCAGAGCATGCACAACTCTGGTGAGACAGTCTGCGGGCAGGTAGGGTCTCAGTCTGCGTACCAGTTGGAGGTGGTAGACAGCTGCCCTGGACACAGAATTGACCTGCGCCTCCATGGACAGCTGCAAGTCCAAAATGATGTGAGACCAAAAGATGGGAGAGCAGGGGAGCCTTCATGTTGCCCATTGATATTTAGCACCTAGACAGCATTTGGGTGATCCATTTACTCATTTTCAGAGGTGCATGAGTTGGCCGTCCTACTTTTAAGCAGCTCATGACATGAACTATAGGCGTTGGCTCCAGTTTTCCAAATGTTAGAGCACAATCCCATTATCAATGGATGACTGCAAATGGAACTGCTTGAGGATAGGGCTGTTGCAGTAAAATGTGCATGCATTTTGGGTGAATGATCTGATCTCATTTGTGCTGGCGAAGATAATCAATGATCAATTGTGTTGGTTTGTTTACGTTGAACTCTTTCTGCCTCCCCTCCCTCCCTGACCAGTGTCTGGAGAATAGTGTCTATCACTCTGATGTAGATTAAGTACAGAATTTCATATTTTAGGTCATATTACACTGAGCTTTGAAGAGATCTTCATAAAGATTTTAGTATTTGGGTGGGCGGGGGAATAATTCAATTGCTGCTGATGTTTGAGACATTTAATTACATTTTGCAGAGTGATCTCTAATTATAGTAAGATGCCCTGTATATGTATTAAGAGCCCTTGGATAAATCTGCAGCTAAAGTATCTGCTAAGCAGTCTTTCTGACCGTAATTGAATCAGTTTCAGTGTCTTCTTTTCTCTCTCTCCTTTTTGGTGTGTGTTTATTTCCCACAAGACTGAACTGCTGGTAGGGGTCCGCAATATAATTTGGTCCCTCACCCTCACTCTTTTAGAATGAATTGGAAATTTGCTAGAGCAATTTATGCTGTATAACTAACTAGCCTGTGAAATAGTATTATGGAAAACGGATTGTATGTTATCAAGCTTTCCCCACTGCTTGAACGTTTGGCACAAAAGTACTAACCTTATTCATGTGTTTTCTGTTGACTAAAATGCAATAAAACTTGCAAAAATACTAACGGTCATAGAATCATGGAATTGTGGAGTTGAAGAGACCCTGAGGGTCATCTGGTCCAACTGCCTGCAAGGCAGAAATCTCAACTTAAGCATCACTAACAGATGGCCACCCAACCTCTGCTTAAAACCCTCCGAGGAAGGAGAGTCCATCAACTTCCAGGGAAGTCTACAAAGACTCCCTCAATCATTTTCACATGTACTACTGGCAAGCTGGGTGTCCCTATTTTTATTTGTGCATCTGATTCTTCCTGTCTAAAAACCTTACATTTGTCCCTATTGAAATTCATTTTGTTAGTTTGGGCCCAGCTGTCCAATCTGTTAAGGTCATATTGAATCCCGATTCTATTTTCTGGGGCATTAGCTACCCCTCCCAGTTTGGTGTTATCTGCAAATTTGATGAGTATCCCCTCAATTCCTCCACCCAAGTTGTTTATAAAGATGTTGAGCGGCAGGCCCAGGACAGAACCCTGTGGTACCCCACTTGTCACTTTTTTTTCCAGGTTGACTAGGAACTATTAGTGAGTACTCTTTGGGTTCGGTCAACCAGCTACAAATCCACCTAACAGCTACCTCATCCAGTCCATCCACAAGACTATCTATCATAGGGGACTTTGTCAAAAGCCTTATTGAAATCAAGATATAATACATCCACAGCATTCCCCTGATCCACCAAGCTTGCAACTCTATTAAAATAAGCAGTGAGATTTGTCTGACATGCCTTGTTTTTGAGAAGCCCATACTGGGTCTTATGAATCACAGCATCCTTTTTAAGTGCTCACAGACTGACCATTTAATTATCTGTTCTAGTACCTTTGCTGGTATTGACGTCAAGCTGACCAATCAGTAGTCTATTAACCAGGACCTGAAAATTAGACCATCAGTACCACTTGGAAGGAAAGGGACGTGGGTGGCACTGTGGGTTAAACCACAGAGCCTAGGACTTGCTGATCAGAAGGTCAGCAGTTTGAATTACCCGTGACGGGGTGAGCTCCCATTACTCGGTCCCTGCTCCTGCCAACCTAGCTGTTCGAAAGCACAAAGTACAAGTAGATAAATAGGTACCGCTCCGGTGGGAAGGTAAACGGCATTTCTGTGTGCTGCTCTGGTTCGCCAGAAGAGGCTTAGTCATGCTGGCCACACGACCCAGAAGCTGTAAGCCGGCTCCCTCGGCCAATAAAGCAAGATGAGCACCGCAACCCCAGAGTCGGCCACGACTGGACCTAATGGTCATGGGTCCTTTTACCTTTACCACTTGGAAAACAATGACCAACCAGGTTTTATCAGACTTTGCTCTAGAAAAGGCAGGGAGGGGGCTTAAATAGAAGAATTTATATTTGAGACACTACAACCGTAAAACAGTAGTGGTCATATATCAAAATCTGTATGCCAAAGCAGTAGAAATTTGCCCAGCGGCACAAAAACATGTATGCCACATTAGAAATAATGAGAATGGACGATTTCTGCTCTGCAGTTGTTCCAGGATTTTGGTATTCCGTCTGCTGAACTCAGATTAAATGCCGGTCAGAAATCAGATTTTTCCAATCTCAGGATGGAACAGATTTTGTGTGTGCGTGCACTGTTCCTATTTTATTAGAACTTAAAACAGTAAAACCTTCATCACTGTACCTATTCACACCAGTCTCCACTTAATTCAGTAGGGGGAAAGACTGGAAACATCAGCCTGCGACAGAGAGCAAAGCTACTGGTGAAGACCCCTGGGGCAAGAATGTCTCCATTGTGGGGTGCTTGTTTAGGCACCAACAAAAGGCTCTGAGAGCTGGTCTGGGAAACTGGGTTGCCTCTTCCCTATATATCTTGAGCCCACCTGGAGTAAAGAGGAAATCACTGTCTCCCTCTGGCACCTCAGCAGCCTTTCAGTTCCCCTTTGGGGCATGAGGGAGAAATGCAGGGAAGTGCAAGTCAGTTGTGTTTCCTATTTCACCTTCTTAGTGTCGTGCTCAGAATGGCCCTCATCCTATGCCTTCAGCGCTCTCCATCCTTTTGCTCGACTGCTGTTAAATTGAGACCAGCTACATGAGCCAATTTTAAAGTGTGTGGGAAATTTCCTTTGGTGCCAGCGCTGCCTCTTTCCGTGATGCACCAATCAATCACTTTGATGAATTCTAATATTAAAGCCAAACTACTGAACACACCATCAAAATCAGAGGCAACAAAATTCACCCCTTTCCCTTTCAGCGTGAGATATAATTGTTGGAGCAAGTTTGTTTATTAGTAACCTGGGGCGGGGGGGGAGGGGAGGGGAGGCTGTTTGGTGTGTTTTTTTTTGCAAAAGAAAAGAAAGGAAAAGAAAGATTTCTTTGAGTGCAATATTGATTCCTTTCTAAAACTGCCCTATTGATCTTAGTGCATTAAGCTTCTCAGGGAGCGAAAAGCAGACGCTGGAACGTATGCAGGGAAGAGACCACACACATCCCAGAACACCCCTTCAGAAACTGAGCAGAGTTTCCATAACACACGGTAAAGTAGAATCCGTCCCCAACTACTGAAACACAGTTCACCAGTTACTAGGAATATTGTTCGCAAGCCACTAAGTCTTCTGTGCAGAATTCTTCAACTGGAAAACTTTGCTAGTCTTCATTTATGTTGCCGCACTATCACTTCAGTATCCCCTTGAAAAGTCCATTTTTTAGGAAGGATTTGAAACCTGTGGGACCAGAGATTCTCAGAAGACTGGAGTAAATTTACGGACTATTTGAAAAGTAATTGTGATGAACAGATTACGCTAGTAGGTTTGCAAGAAGTTTTGTAAGGTGAATTATTTGAAATATTG
This sequence comes from Podarcis vaucheri, assembly GCF_965113315.1. Lineage (NCBI taxonomy): Eukaryota > Metazoa > Chordata > Lepidosauria > Squamata > Lacertidae > Podarcis > Podarcis vaucheri. The sequence goes on along the minus strand of NC_138751.1, from coordinate 51,979,850 downwards.
CAAAAAAGACAATGAGGTGAACTATTAGTTAAGGACAATTAAAGGTAATATAAAATTAAGAAATGCATAATAAGTGACATGGAACGGAAAATCATCAGAGGCGTTGACGGAAGTCCAAAAATATTGTATAAGATGAGAAGTTAAGCTGTATGAATGTTGGAATTAATATGTTTAAAAATTAATAAAAATGTGTGTGTGTGTGTGTGTCCAATTTTTAGTACAGTCGTACCTTGGTTCTGGAATGCCTTGCGACTCAAACGTTTTGGCTCCCAAACACCGCAAACCCAGAAGTGAGTGTTCCGGTTTGCAAACATTTTTTGGAAGCTGAACGTCCAACACGGCTTCTGTGGCTTCTGATTGAGTGCAGGAAGCTTCTGCAGCCAATCGGAAGTTGCGCTTTGGTTTTTGAACGTTTTCGGAAGTCAAATGGACTTCCAGAACGGATTCCGTTGGAGAACCAAGGTACAAATGTACAGCGTAAGTGTTTATTCATTATGAATTAATTTTTATTGCATTTGGAACATAGGAAGCTGGCTTCTACTGAGCCAGACCACCAGTCCATACAGCTCAGTATTATCTGCACAGATTGGCAGCTGCTCTCCCAAGATTTCAGGCAGGAGGTCTCTCCCAACCCTATTTGGAGGTGTGCTGGGAACTGAACCTGGGATCTTCTGCTTGAAAAGGCAAATACACTACCATTGAGCCACGGCCCTTTAAAATAGATATAAATAAATCAAATCAGTTTAAACAATTTACCATCAGATGGAAAATAAATAAAATCAGTTTAAACAATCAGATGAATAGGGTGGGTACTAAAGTATGTGAATGTGTGTATCGACTGGCCAGCTAAACCAGGTGAGGGTAGCTGATGGGTCTCAAACCCTCCGTGAGTTAGGGACTTCTCCTGCATGCAAAGGCTGGCTGTGGCAGATTAAGTGGACAACAATAACAACAACAACAACTTATTATTTATACCCCGCCCATCTGGCTGGGCTTCCCCAGCCACTCTGGGCGGCTTCCAAAAGAATATTAAAATACTATAATACATCAAACATTAAAAGCTTCCCTAAACAGGGCTGCCTTCAGATGTCTTCTAAAAGTCTGGTAGTTGTTGTTCTCTTTGACATCTGGTGGGAGGGTTTTCTACAGGGCGGGTGCCACTACCGAGAAGGCCCTCTGCCTGGTTCCCTGTAAGTTGGCTTCTCGCAGTGAGGGAACTGCCAGAAGGCCCTCAACGCTGGACCTCAATGTCCGGGTAGAACGATGGGGGTGGAGACGCTCCTTCAGGTATACTGGACCGAGGCCATTTAGGGCTTTAAAGGTCAGCACCAACACTTTGAATTGTGCTCAGAAACGTACTGGGAGCCAATGTAGGTCTTTCAAGACCGGTGTTATGTGGACAAGACCAATAGTGGGTCCAAAACAGAGGGGTAGCTAAGGGGAGACACCCCATAGGGGTTTTCACTTACCACAGGACCTACAGTGTGCCTGAGCCATGCATCTATCCTGGGAGTGACGTGGTAGCTTGGACGCCTGCAGGCTCCACGCTGCCCAAAATGGCAGCGCTGCCCCACAGCTGAGGGGAAGGTGGTGGGTAAACTCCTTGGAGGCTCTTCCCAGCATGCCCTGTCCTGGCTCGCCCCGCCCCAGACTCAGGGCGCATGGGCCACCCCAAGGGGCTAGCTATGCCGCTGGTCCAACAGTTGAGAAGGGAGTTTCTGCACATGCTGTAGAGCAGCGCTTCTCAACCTGTGGGTCCCCAGATGTTGTTGGACTACAACTCCCATCATCCCTGAGCTCTGGCCTTGCTAGCTAGGGGTGATGGGAGCTGTAGTCCAACAACATCTGGGGACCCACAGGTTGAGAAAGGCTGCTGTAGAGGGAAGTGAGGGGCAGATGGGGGTCATCAACAGGTTGCTGATCCTAAACCTCTACCGCCTTTCTCAATCATGAGAAACGCTTCAGGAGTAAACCTCGAGGAAAAATGTGTGCCTGCTGCCTTGTGGGACATCTTTGGGAGAAGAGAAGGCTAAGCAGTAAACCCTACACAAATCTGGAGTGGAGTCCCTAAGACAGTTGGATGGTGCCTTGTATGCTCATGGCAACTCCTGCAGCCGAGCTGGTACCAGATGTATAGCCAGTGTGGTGTAGTGGTTAAGAGCGGTGGACTCGTAATCTGGTGAACCAGGTTCGCTTCCCTGCTCCTCCACATGCAGCTGCTGGGTGACCTTGGGCTAGTCACACTTCTCTGAAGTCTCTCAGCCCCACTCACCTCACAGAGTGTTTGTTGTGGGGGAGGAAGGGAAAGGAGATTGTTAGCCGCTTTGAGACTCCTTAGGGTAGTGATATCCTGCCAACCTAGCAGTTTGAAAGCATGTCAAAGTGCAAGTAGATAAATAGGTACCGCTCCGGCAGGAAGGTAAACGGTGTTTCCGTGCGCTGCTCTGGTTCACCAGAAGCAGCTTAGTCATGCTGGCCACATGACCCGGAAGCTGTACGCCGGCTCCCTCGGCCAATAAAGCGAGATGAGCGCCGCAACCCCAGAGTCGGTCACGACTGCACCTAATGGTCAGGGGTCCCTTTACCTTTAGCTTAGGGTAGTGATAAAGCGGGATATCAAATCCAACCACCACCACTTCCTCCTCCTCCTCCTCTTCTTCTTCTTCTTCTTCTTCTTCTTCTTTCCTTTGGACCACATCAGCAGAGCCATGAGGGGTCTTGTCATCTGGCCAACCCAGGACCACCAAACGCACTGGCCAGGCTTGCGCCCCAGAGAGTTCACTATGATTTGACTTCACCCCTGGAGGCACACTCCACTGTCTCTCAAGACAGACGGATGCCAACAACAACAATAAGCATTTAAAGGTTACAGCCTACTTCTTCAGCTGCAAAAGAGGAATCGGCGGAAGCATGTAGTGCAAGGCATTTAGTGTGATGTTGTCTTGCAATGATACTAATTTTTAGAGGGGTAGTACTGGGAGAGCAAGTGAAATATTTGCAGACTGGATAATGGCAGAAGACTCCATAGTAGTTATTGAAGCCCTGGTTCATGGCACCTATTATTATACAAACACGTGTTCTTCCAGCTGTTCCTGAGCAGCCTCTCAGTGCCATATCCATTTGCCTGCATTATCTCCCCAGAGCTTGGATGGGATAGGTATCCATTATTTCACATCTCTGTTCTGATGCTATCTGAAGGCATCACAGTTATTCAGCAAAGAACTGAGACTACAGATGATTAGCATGGTACAAGGAAGAGTGAAGTGCCATGCCGGGCAAGAAAGTCTGAGATTGTAGGTGTGGGGCTGTGCCTTATTTTTATTTAGTCATTAATATCCCTAGATGTAAGAAGTTCTGTTTTGATGTCTCCGCTGAACCTTAGAAGATTAAAAGCATTTTGATCGTTGCTTTTTGCAGCCAACGTTAAACATTATTGTTCCCATGAAGTCAGAGTGTAGGTGTTTGTGTGTGTGGAGGAGAGTGAAATTAAGAAAAGAGCATTTGATAGCAGATAAAAACAATGAACATAATCATAAAATTATATAGCTCTTTGCAAACTTCTCTGTACAGGCAGTGTAACATGATCAACCCTGCAACTTAAGATTCAAACAAGTCAGTGTGATGTTCATTGTGCTTTTCATGCATCATAATAATAATAATAACAACAACAACAATAGTAATAACAGCTTTCATTAGGATAAGTCATAGATTCTCTTTCATGCAAAGCAGCTGTCTGCTCAGAGAATGGCTGCGGGGACTGTCAAAATCTTCCCATGCCAGCATTCATCTGTTCACAATTGTCTGCTTTTCTCCCCACATAGGATTTTTTTTTCTCCCTTAAAAATAACACACAATGGATGCCTGCCAGCCAGTTAGCCAGGTTTTACCAAAATTTGCCAGCTCTCACGAGTGGCAAATAATTGTGGATAAATACATGCAATATTTTGAAGAGAAAATTTATCCACACCCTGCAAAATTCTTTTCGCTTATGTAAAAAATTATTCGGGTATTTAACTTTTGAGTGACATTCGTATATATTTGATATCTGTCTGTCTGTCTTGTCTATCTGAAATTAGCCTTCGCCAAATTCCACTGACAAGCAATTCAGGATTTCAAAGGCCTAAGATTTTTGAAGTGGGGCTGTGGTCTAAACCACTGAGCCTCAGGCTTGCCAATCAGAAGGTCAGCGGTTCGAATCCCCGCGACGGGGTGAGCTCCCGTTGCTCGGTCCCAGCTCCTGCTAACCTAGCACTTCGAAAGCATGCCAAAAAGTGCAAGTAGATAAATAGATAGCGTTCCAGCGGGAAGGTAAATGGAGTTTCCATGTTCTGCTCTGGTTTCGCCAGGAGTGGCTTAGTCATGCTGGCCACATGATCTGGAAAAATGGTCTGTGGACAAACGTTGGCTCCCTCGGCCTGTAAAGTGAGATGAGCACCGCAACTCCAGAGTCATCTGCGACTGGACTTAACTGTCAGGGGTCCTTTACCTTTACCTTTTAAAAAAGATTTTTGAACTCTTCTCCCTTACCTCAAAGTTCCTCTGCTTTTCCAGCTGACGTTCACTTCAAATTTGGTTTTACATAAAGCCATGTGGACAGTTCTATTCATGAACAAGCATCCTGCTTTGAAACTTCAGTTTAGAATAGTTAACATAGATGTGCAAGTTTCTCTAATATTCAGGATTAAAGATGTTCCCTTAGCCTGCCTCTCTTTACAAAAGTAGCAACATGTTCTTTTCATGACTTTTTGAAAACCGTTTTGCTTCTACTACACTGTTTTTTGTAATACTTTAGAGTTTAAATCTTCTCGTTTGAATGTTTTTGTTTATAGTAATTTTAACTTTTTGTAAACCGTCTTGGGAACCTGTTTAAGGACAGGGTGCAAAGAAAATAAATCAAATGGTTCACTAATTTGGTTCCCACTTATTCAGAGGATATTGTCCTTGTAGTACCAATGACCTTTAAAATACTGGTTGTTTTTTTTTTTTACAGCAGTCCTTTTCCCCTGTGATCATATTGCATGGTATCTCATTTCCAGCTTTTAAAATAGAATGATTGCAGACTTTGTCTGATTGCAGAGATTGTATTACGTTTTGTTTGACAAAGAAAGCTAAAAGATGCATACCTTCTTCCTTCACTTCAGAGTTTTGTAATTTAGATGTATGGAGGATGCAAAGTAGCTATGGTTTCGTGCCTGAACCACAAAGATCGATTGAACATGCTTAATTGGTCCTTATCTTGCAGTTATACTTAACACTTCTTTTGAGGAAGATTCTAAAAGGATACAGTTACTGCCTTTCTAAAGTACTCTAGGTGTAGGGTTACCCATTTCTCTTATCTCTTCCCCTGCCTCCTTCCCCAAAGTTGAGCACAGCATTTTACATAGCAACTCATGAACATGTTAGTGATCGGTGCAGTCGGAAATTCAGGCCTCTGAAAACGCTATCTCCACAAAGCATTGCAAAGTAGACTCCTTAAAAAAAAAAAATCACCAAAGCAGGATTTTAGTGGGTTAACACTCCAGAATAATGCATAAGGAAGAATGGGGGGAAATGTGTTGTGGCTGCTATCTGAATAGTTATTTGAGGTGTCCAATGACTTAGACATTTTTAACACAGTTTTATAATTAGTTTGTCATGCAGCACAGAGCCTAACATTTGAAAGACTAAGACTCAGCGCACCTTTGGTAGCATAGAACTAGATGTGCTTTTTTTGTTTTTTTAATCTGACCACTGTGTAGTTGTTGTTTAAAAAGGAGAAGAATATCATCATGGCTCACTTCAGCCATCACACCAAACTATGATTAAGAAAGCTGAACTATGTTATAGTGCGATATATGGATTGGCGAACCTTGGTTTGCAATTGGCCAGCAAACCAAAAATCAGGAACCATGCTTTGTGCTAACTATGGCTTGGTGTGCTGCCAAAATTGACAGCTTATAGTTTCAACCGCCATTCTGCTTCCAGAAGCTGCTGGACAGCCATGGAAACAAGAATGGATTTTTAAAGCTAGGCGATTTCTGCTTATGTAGCTGAAAATGAAAATTAGAAGCAGATCTGGACCTTGCCATATTCATTCATTCAATATCCCGCTTTTCAGAGAGAGTTTTGTGGCTTGCCTTGTTGTGCTTTTGGGATCTCTAGTCAACATCAGCAATTCCAGACAGGCTACAATTAGAGCCAACTTTCTCTCTGGACCCATTTCTATCATTTAGTAGGAGTTTGGTTTTTTCCTCTGGTAGGAGAACGTGCCATCTTAGTTGGTGAAACTTAATTTTGCAAATTTCTTCAGTGAGGTGGTCTTAAAATATGTTTTGGGGTGTGAGGAATTCAATTCTGTTTTTTTTTATTGGACAATGTTTCACTTGATAAGTCTACGTTTGATGAAGAAGCACAGAAATTGCTTTCGGAAAACCAAATAATTTTAATTTTAACCTTCTGAAAATGTCAGGCAATGCTAAATAATAATACATAAGTAAGTAATGATAATTTTTAATATACAATATAACTGCAATCATTTTTAATGATTTCTGTGCAATTTTACACACCTTTTACTTACCAAGCAAAACTAAATTACCATATTTTTCTGTGTATAACAAGCCCCCATGAATAAGACACCCCCTATTTGGAGGAACTCCAAATTGAGAAAATGAGGGGAGATTGTATCCGTGTATAAGACAACCCTCAATTTTGAACATAATTTTAAAATAAAAAAACCCTAGTCTTATACATGGAAAAGTACAGTAAATTAATTTAACCAAAATATCTTTTGAGTTCCCAAACCATATCAAAACTTTTTAGCACCCCTCATTTTGGGAACTTGAGAGCTGAAAAATTCAACTCGCCCTACTCTGATAGGCTTTATTTTCACATGGTGATTATTCTTTTAACAAGCAAATGTACTGGAGCCGGCCCGCTCATGCGGGCAGGATGGAGCTCCTGCCTCAGGCTCCACCTACCCACCCACTTCTGTTGTCACCAACTAGAGCAGTGGTGTCCAAACTTTTTTCAAAGAGGGCCAGATTTGATGTCGTTTCAATTTAGGATTGAAGTTGTTTAGCTTTTTTACGATTTTACCCCAAAATCGTTGAACTTTATTGATTAAACTGACCGGCGGGCCGGATTAGGCCCCCAAAGGGGACTTCGGACATGCCTTAACTAGAGGGAGGCGTTCTGGTTCTCCCAGGTGGAGAAGCCAAGCAGCAATGCTTTGAGGAGCACCCTGACTCCTACAAGGCTCTGTGTGGTGCTTGGTGGTGGGGCAAGAGGCAGCAATGATAAGCTTGGTCTCATTCCAGCAGAGCTGCTCTTCTTAGGAAACCAGCATTACGCTCTGTGGTTAAGAGACTGGGAAATGTTATGTTTGTACGGGAGAAGTTTCTCTACCAGGTGAAAAATGCAGAAATTCTTCTCTTAAACTCTGACTCATTTATCGCTCGGGGATTGATAGACGGCTTACAACAAAGAGCTGTTATCTACTTTGACAAGCTCTAAAGCTGCGCAGCATTAGGGTGAGATTTCTTTTTCTTCATCCAAACTAGTAATTATTCTGACTCTGTTTTGATTTCTTCTCCTGTTCCGCAGCACCATCTCCAATCACAAATGTGAAAAAAGGGAAAGTCGGCAAAAATAGCATCTCACTCTCTTGGCAGGAGCCAGATCGACCCAATGGCATCATCCTGGAGTATGAAATCAAATATTTTGAAAAGGTGTGATTGTCCGATTGCAACACTGTTCTAACTATCTTTGATTTCTGCCTTTCTCTGCTCGGTTAGCATTATCGTATCTGTTCAAAAGGGATGGAGTAATTTTTGTTTGTAACTCCATGTCAAATTAATTATACTGTGACTGATTAGGAAGCCTTGATGTGTGTGTGCGTTTGTGCGCATACTTATTTTCCTTAGTGCATTGCTTCTGTTGAACAAATACATTAAGGTTTCTTGTTAGTTTCATGTCCGGTTTTATTTCACTAAAATTAAGAAACTGACAGTGCAATCCTGTGCATGTCTGCTCAGAAGTAAGTCCCACCAACTTACTCCTAGGTAAGTGTGTACAGGAATGCAGCTTGATTAACTATGATTGAGGGATATACAGTAGATCATATTCTTGTTGCTTTTCCAAAATGTCATACAGTTGTTATTATTATTAGACACATTTAAATGTTCAACATCCTTCACATAGATGAATTTGTAATATAATCTTAATAAGCCTAGAGTACAATTAGCTACATCAGACTGAAGGAACTTCGTAGCTCGGTCTCTGAGACACTGTCCTACTGCATAGCAGTTCTGCATTGACATTTGGGCCATAGCTGTCAACTTTACCCTTTTCTTACGAGGAATCCTTTTCAGAATAAGGGAATTTCCTTTAAAAAAAGGAAAACGTTGACAGCTATGATTTGGGCTCTTCTGGAATTTACTTTGTCCAAGTATTTTAGTTTCAAAACACCAAGTCAGTTACTTCATACCACTTTCGCTGTTCTCCTTTCCCCTGAAATTAACAAAAAAAAAAAAAACAAAAACCCCACAACATGGGAATTGTAGTTTGGTGAAGGTGCTGGGCTGGCCCAAGACATTTTGGCATCTGAGGCAAACCACAAAATGGTGTTTCCCTCCCTCCCAGGAAAGAAGGGATGAGTGAAGATCTATATCAAGAACAAGGAAAGGAATACAGATCTACATCAGGATCTTCAGTTCCTGTGGATCGTGCCACCTGAGGCAGTTGCTTCACCTTGCCTCATGGGTGGGCCGGCCACAATGCTGAGACTTCTCTTTTAGAGATCCCTAAGCTGCCCCCTTCACCACACAGAGCCAGAGCTACAGTCCCTTGGTTTCCTTGGGAAGAAAATATTGTTCTCAAACTAGTTTAACTACAAGTGACTCGGTGTTGAATTGTGGTGCATGAAAAATCAAAACGAGGGTTAGACTAACATGAAATAATAAATGAAGGACTGAGGAGAGATCAAGTGAAACAAGCAGACTCTGACCCCCAACCCCAGGTAGCTTCACGCCAAAATGGAGGACAAAAAAAGTCAAGAACTCAGCCATGCTATTTAGGAGTTCACCCATTGCTCCACAGCCTGAAATCCTGATAATTCTTGACAGGGAAGTAGTTTCCCATAGATCTGGGGGCTCTGAATTACCTCCTCTTTTTCCTTGAGCATCGCTAGTATGTTAGGAATACTCTTCCGTCTTCTGTTGTTTTCGTTTCTGAACTCTGTTCAGACAGCTAGGAAAAAGCACTAAACAGCATTTGTGTGCAGACAGTGGTGGTTGTCAGAGGAAAAAGGTGGAAGGGACGGGGAGAGTCAAAAGTGGGTTCTCTTGGCAGCAGGTGGGGACAGAAGAGGCTGACAGGCTTGAGGGAACAACATACAGATAAAATGCATAGGCTAAATCCGTTGCAAACACCTGCTAATATTATGATGTGGGCAACTGCCGTTGAGAACGGAAGGCCTCACAACTTAAGAACACAAAAGAGCTTGCTGGATCACGCCAATGTCCTATCAAGTTCAGCATCCTGTTGCCAAACCAGATACCTGTGGAAAGCACGCAAGCAGATTTAGGGCTTCAGGATTAATTTCTTTGTTCTTCCGAGGGAAGAGTAAGCCTGTTTTCCTTCATAATAACGTCTTACAAAGCACACTGATAAGAGCTACTGAGCAAACGCTTTGAATAAATTAATATGATCATATACTTGCTCACATACAACGTGCAGAATCAAGATGACGTACTTGAATTGCCTTTCTTGTGAGCGGGGTGGGGCGCGCGCGCAAAGCAAAGTCGTTTAAATTTAGTGAAATAAAACCTGCATACTTCATTTTGTTTTTATTGATAGTTAATATAAATGATCTTTCACACACATTCACACACACAAAACAGCCTACTCAAAACAGCAGTAGGATTGCAGTTCAGTCTTAATTCCTGTTACTGTTCATGCTGCTTCCTTGTTTTGTGACTTCGTGCTGTTGGGAAGCAGTGAAATATTTAAGGTGGGGCAGGCAGTTCCCCTGCAGAGGGCATCAAGCTGGGGGAATTTTTGTCCTCACCCTGGGCACCATATTACTGGGTGGATCAGTGCTGAATTTCCATTGCTTAGACCCAGCAGGCATGGCCAAACTTGGCCCTCCAGCTGTTTTGGGACTACAGTTCCCATCATCCCTGACCACTGGTCCTGTTAGCTAGGGGTGATGGGAGTTGTAGTCCCAAAACAGCTGGAGGGCCAAGTTTGGCCATGCCTGGTTTGAGGGTGGAAGACACCCACACAATTGGCCTTGTAGCTTTTCACTTAGTTGGGTGCGTTTAATTTTAGAACTGCGATAGATACAATACAAGAAAAGGCCTAGATTGGGCTTTTGGGAAGGATTGGTGAAAGAAAAACTCTCGCCGGCAGAAAAGGAAGTCTTGTGCCTTGCCTTGCCCTCCCCAGTCTGCTTTCTATCCCTTCCCAGTCCTCAAAGCAAGTGAAGTGAGGGATTTCAATCAGTCCCTGCCCAGGTGACTGGCCAGAACAGAGTTTTGTGCTATTTGCAAATGTCCAACGCATTTATGCCAATCTGGCAATGAGCTGATGAATTTTAGATGTTCAGCGTTGCTGTGCAAGGTCTCTGTTCTCCCACGTTGCTTTACAGGGACCAAACTGAGAGGACATTCATATATGCAGGCATGCCAAATCAGGGGTCAGCAAGGTTTATCTTGCCTGGGCTGGATCGGTCCCACGGAGATCCTTCCGTGGGCTGGATTGCGAGTGCCTGCAATTTTCGACGTCTGCATCTTCACAGACGCAATTTTCGGTGGCACAGAAGCGAGTCCCAGCACCATGCTGCACCAGTTTAGTGCAGCGCGCAAGTGGGCAACTTGGTTCGGGGGCAGCTCATGGGCCAGTCAAATGACTAGAAGCGGCCCACGGGTCTTAGGTTGCTGACCTCTGTGCCAAATAATGCTCCTTCCTCAGCTGCACTACTGCAACATTGCAAATGGTTAGATGCTCCCCCAGGCAAAAAAAAGAGGAGAAAAAGTCAGTCAAGGTTTTTAGCCTATGGAAGTGTGTGTGTGTGTATGTGTGTTATACATGGGGGAGCACTTAAACATGCCCTCCACCAACTGCAATGTGAGGATATACTGTCCAGAAACCCTTGTGTCACATTGTGATAATAAACCCTAAAGTGATTATTTTCTATGAAGGGCAAAATGCACTTGTATTATTTTACTGTGCTGGTAAAATTCAACGACAAGCTTTGGTTTCACAAAATCCTACTGCAATTGCAACCTCTCAAGTCTCATCAAATTAGCAAAGCAGCCCATATTATACAAACGTACAGCTTTAAAACCTAACTAGCTGTATCTAACTCTTATTTCAAATATAAAGACATATAGAAAGGGAGATGATTCCATATTAAAATTTAATTTGACAGACATGTTTCAGCCAAACAATCCCTTTTGACTGCTTAGAAAAGTTTCATAGCTGCAGGTTCTTATTAAATGAGGCCCCTATCTATATTTTAAAATACATATCCTTTCAATAATTTGGCTGCAGTAAAGTAAATGTGAATAGGATCCAAGTGTCTTAATTCACCAGAGGTTGAACATGAAGCAGCTGCTAAAATAGCAAATGCCATGTTAGGCATTACTGGGCACATAATGTCAACATCATGAGAAGTAAGGTGTTCAGTTTCTACATGTGAGGGCTGAGCTACAGAGGTGCACTCACAAGCCCCGTTCTCACCTGTGTTCATTCCACCCCTGATCTTCATGTGCTGTGTAGATGTGTCTGAATGGGGTTTGCAACCATGTTCCAACTGAACATGCTTAGATGCCTCCCTGTATTGGGGAACCCTGAATTATCACAAGGAGGCTTCTAATCACATTCAGACAACTTAGAGGACCCCAGGGGCAGGTCTGATGTGGAGGGGGTATATGTGAGGACATTGGGGTAGGGCTTGGATGTATGCCTCTTGTCCTTCCCCTATTTAGCTCTGAGCTCCTGCAGAGGGCTGTAGCTTCATTCTGCCCCACCTAGTTCTGTTACGGCCACTTCTGGGTGCCACACTTTAAGGAGAGACCAAGGTGATGAAGGATCTTGATGTCAAGTTGAACATGACCCAGCACGAGAAACCAAGACCTACAAGGAACACTTAAAAGATCTGAGCATATTATGGCGTGGAAAATAGAAAGTTAAGGGGAGATGTGATAGCAGCCTTAAGATATCTAAAGATTTGTCCCACAGAAAATGGAACACACTTTGTTGCTTCAGAGGAAAAGGTCAGAAGCAGTGCCAGATTTACATATAAGCTAAACAAGCTATAGCTTAGGGCTCCAGATGTACATTTCCAAAATATAAGATAGGTAACAAATAAAACAAAACCTACATACAGTTAGAGCTTAATAAGTATCTCACTGTTAACATACTTCTTCTTAATTGTATTTCACTATTAATATACTTCTTCTTAATTGTATTTCAGTTCAACAATCACTATGATAAAATACATATCTTATTATGGGCGAGTGGCTTTAGATACCTATTAGTTCCATAAATGACCATATAGCATATATTCAACACACACAAAAGTGGCAATTTGTTGTTGACAAAGGACGGCTGAACATATAAAGGGCCCCATTACCTTCAGTAGCTGAGGCCTTCATCCAACCTAAATCTGGCCCGGATCAGAAGCAACTGCAGGGAAGCACATTTCAGCTCAACACAGAAGAAACTTTCCTTTTTAATGGTACAACCTCATTTGACAAGTGAACAGACTGCCTCACAACGTGGTAGGCTCTCCTTCACTTCAGACTTGACAGCTGCCGGCCAAAGATGCTGTTGCATCTTGCCTTAAATATGGTGTTGCAATGGCTGACCTTCAAGCCCTCTTCCAACTCTACCATTCTCACATCTGTTAAATATAAAACTGAGTGTTCATTTACTCCCCTTCATATATGGAGTGCCGCAGGTGTGATGCTCCTAACCTTTTATCCAGAGTTGAGAGATCAACTTCAGACTCACTTTCTTCATTCCCCCCCCCTTCCATGGTTTGGGGTTAAATGTGTGCATCAAAGTTCATTCTTGGTATAAGCTTTTGTGTGCATGCACACTTCTTCATGCACACAAAAGCTTATTGCGTGCCGAGGACCCCTAAGACACCCCCGAATAAAAACACGGTTCACACATCTTTTGTTTTGGTGTTTGGCATAATTTTGGCCACAACTTTATTGAATTACAGTATGTGAGTGGTTGCTTAGGCATTGGTTAGTGACTATCTGTTCCCACTTGGAGGTAGGAACAGAACTGACAACCACAAGCCTGCGGAAGTCAGTAGAGGTAAACAATTTTGGGGAGAGAAAAAGCTGGGCACCAGGCTCTCCCCTCTCCCCAAATGCTCCCAGGGGCTCTTGCGTGGCCCTAGTCCTTTGCCAGGGATTCAGACAAAAGCATAGCGAGCCCCTGGATTCCTTTACCGGAATACCCTTGCAGCAGCAGCATTGGAGGGGCAGGCACAGCCAACCACATCCCCTCTATCAACCAAAAATTAACCAATGCCTAACCGCAACCTTACAAGTTGTGACGATTTGCTACGCACTAGGCAAAACCCAAATGGCACCAGCCAATCAGCCAAATGGTAAAATTCCTACCAGGCCCCTGCCCCAAAGCAGATGGCCCCATGACAGGCATCGCAAGGTCAGCGCGAACAAACCCTAAATAAAGAGAGGGTGGGCAGGTAATCCGATGTGTGCAGCGAAAAGAGGAAGCTCAACGCTGCGCACAGGAAACATATATAGCCCCCCCCCCATCAATCAAATAAAATTGCAACAATAAATTTTCCCCAGCAACAATGGAAGGTATCCAATCAAATTCATGGCCATCCAAACTAACCCGCCCAGCAACAGGGGATGTCATCGTTGCTCCCACCGCAACACATGCTCTCCATGAAGGAGAACTCGCTTACCAAGAACAAACTTAGTTGGTCTCTAAGGTGCTACTGGACAATTTTTTAATTTTATTTTTATGTATATTTCGACTGCGTCAGACCAACACGGCTGCCTACCTGAATCTAGAATCAAGGTTCATGTTAGACTGAATTGATTCTTAACCAGGGCTTGAAGCTAGATTACAGACTCTGGTGAAAGTACACCAACAAAAGCATAAACCTTTAGCAGATGCGACTTTACACCATGTTTCACACTCAGAGAGGAGGGGAGACAGCGAGCGGCAGCTTGCTCTCAGTCTTTTAAGTGTGGTTAAGAGATTGCAGACATTGTGTTGACAGCAGCCTAGCGTTTCTGCTGTATAGTAATAGCCACCAAGCTTGTGCCTGCTATTTATAAGATTTCCCTTTCTATGTCTGTGTGTGTGTGCGGGTGTGTGTATTCATGCGTGCATGCGCCAAAAAGGATCAAGAGACCAGCTACACTATCATCAAATCCAAAGAAACGAAAATTACCGCAGATGGACTGAAACCTGCTTCAGCATATGTCTTCCAGATCCGAGCACGGACCGCAGCAGGGTACGGCAGCTTCAGCCGAAGATTTGAGTTTGAAACCAGCCCAGTGTGTAAGTCATTTTAATTACTGTCTGCCCATGTCTCTGTAATGGTTAATAGGAAAGAGTCAGCAGATCGATATCTTTGCAGGGGACACGTCAGCCTCCATCTCCTCCCTCTCCTCTCCCTGTCTCGCCGGAGCCCTTTGTGGCCTTGTGTGTTCAGACGCATCATTCATAAGCGTGGTGAGGGAAAGCTCAGCACATATTTCACCTGCTTGTTTCTCCTCCAGAATTTCAAACTTAAATCTTCTCTGAAGTCTGAATGCTAAAGAACCTCTTCTTTTATCATCACCCTCTCCCCCAATACAATGGTGCCTCGGGTTACATACGCTTCAGGTTACATACGCTTCAGGTTACAGACTCTGCTAACCCAGAAATAGTGCTTCAGGTTAAGAACTTTGCTTCAGGATGAGAACAGAAATCGTGCTTCGGTGGCATGGCGGCAGCTGGAGACCCCATTAGCAAAAGTGGTGCTTCAGGTTAAGAACAGTTTCAGGTTAAGAACGGACCTCTGGAATGAATTAAGTACTTAACCCGAGGTACCACTGTATATCCTGAAATGTAACAATCTTCTCATGCATTGTTCAGGTCCTTTAAAAAATAAAAAAACAACCTCTGGAATGGTAATAGGTTGGCTATACATCTGAAGAAAGCAAGTACCATACTCCCACAAGCCTGGCTCCATGCACCCTGTGCTAAAACCATGGTGGACAAACAGAACTTCAAATCTTCCACAGGTCATGTGGCATAAAACCTGAGTCCTCTCGACAGTCTGATTCAATTGTGCCTATGTGATGCATGCATTTTATCTCATTCACACATTATATTTTTAGGGGACATGGTGTTGTTGTTTTTAATGTGTAAATATTTGATGTACATTTGGTGAGGCTATCCTAAAGGACGAAAGCTCATTGGCAGAACAAATGCTTTGCAGACAGAAGGTCCTGGGTTCACTCATCAGCATCCTAAAGTAGGGCTGGAGAGACTCCTGGCAGGAACCATAGACAGTTTCTGCCAGTCACTATAAACCATGGGTAGGCAAACTAAGGCCCGGGGGCTGGATCTGGCCCAATCACCTTCTAAATCCAGCCTGCGGACGATCCGGGAATCAATGTTTTTTTACATGAGTAGAATGTGTCCCTTTAATTAAAATGCATCTCTGGGTTATTTGTGGGGCATAGGAATTCGTTCATTCCCCCCCAAAAAAATATAGTCCAGCCCCCCACAAGGTCTGAGGGACAATGGACCGGCCCCCTGCTGATAAAGTTTGCTGACCCCTGCAACAATACAGAGTAAGAGGGTCCAATGGTTGACTCAGTAGGTGGCTACTTCCTGTGTTCCCCAACGATTCTTGAATCAGGGTATAATGGTGGCAAGGAAATATACCGGCTGATCTCAGTACAGAGTTGTGGCAAGAGACTAATCTTGGACATTCCTAAGAGGAGCACTTCCAAGTGAACAGCTTTTGAACTGCTCTCCAAATGGGTTGTGTGTGTGTGTGTGTGTGTGTTTTAAAGGATTGTTATCTTAATTACTCCGAGAACATCTTGCATGGGTAACCAAAAAAGCCACCCACCGAAGACGTTTTTACTACATTGGTCCTTGAATTTACAGCCATTTAAACATCTGAAAATGTAGGCTGCTTTCACTAAGAGCGGATCTACACTACAGACCTTTAGATTAGGTTTTTACCAGCTTGACTGTCATGGCTTTCCCCCAACAAACAAACAAAAACATTGGAACCTCATTTTGGAATTCCAGGGGTTTACATGTTTGTTTGTTTTTCCCCTGGGGAAGAAAACAATTACCAGTTTAGATCTGTAATGTAGATATGCTCTGAATCTCTCTATCTGGTTCCCCTTGTATCCAAGCACTTTTGGTTGTTCAGAGTCACCCTTCAGACCACAACTGATGACCTTTAAATGTTTTGTTCGACTAGAAGAAAGGGGAGATTGAATGGAATCTTTTGTTCTGCAGTTGGACTAAAGAGGAAGGCTAGCATGTTACTGTTGACATATCTATTTACTACAAAGGAGGTGTGAAATCTGGGGAAAGGTCTCACCAATGGCTAATGAGCTTGTTTGATTTAGCGAAATAGTTCTGATTTGCAAAACACAGCTGGAGCTTTTGAAAGTTGCAAGAGAGATCATGCTCTGCAGCTTTTTCCAAGGAGTTGATGATTTTTCTCGGTTTTCTGCTGGTAAAAAATATTAAATAAATAATATTCATCCTTCTAGTTGAAAATAATGTGTTGTCAAACTGGTTTCTACTCATGGCATATTGTGAGAGAATTACAACTCAGTACAGTGGTACCTCAGGTTACATACGCTTCAGGTTACATACGCTTCAGGTTACATACTCTGCTAACCCAGAAATAGTACCTCAGGTTAAGAACTTTGCTTCAGGATGAGAACAGAAATCGTGCTCCCACGGTGCGGCAGCAGCAGGAGGCCCCATTAGCTAAAGTGGTGTTCAGGTTAACAACAGTTTCAGGTTAAGTACGGACCTCCGGAACGAATTAAGTACTTAACCCGAGATACCACTGTATAGACCTGGAGGCTGTGTTTCCACTTGTTCAAGCATGCAATCCAGTTTCTGGTGTGAATTGTGTTAAAAGGTGTTTCTGGTAGTAATATTTTGAAAAGTGTGAATATGGCCAGAATCCAGAGAACTATGCATCTTATTCCAAAGAGATTTCCAGGCCAGATTTTTCTAGCCGAAGTACCTTCATGACACAGGGGAAGCTGCTTTTCAAATTGAGGGGAGTTGCAAAAGCAGTTTGCACTAGATTACTATAGCATTGGGGAAGTAAGAGATACTCAGAAATACTGCTTGCTTAGTTCAGTTCAAGCCTCTTGTCTAAGCAACTCTTAGATCCTAGACCACATGCTAGATTTGTTTGCCTGTGTCAATGATAGCCAACTTTTCGAACCATAATTTGACTAGGAAAAAATGGCATCATATCTTGTCTTCGAAAGGAAAGGAAACATACCTATTCCATCCATTTTGGGGAAGTTGATTTATTGGTCCTTTGTTTGGGTTGTTGGCTGTTGATGATATTTCTAGCGAGGCTTTATTGGAGAGGCAAAGCTTTTACAGATAGAGGGGGGGAAATTCCAGCTTCAGTCCTGGGCACCTCCAGTTAAAGTTCTCAAGAAAGACCTCCAACCATAAATGCGAGGGGCAGCCTTTGCCATTTAGAGCAACTTGATGAGATGGAGACAATATCTGACTCAGTGTAAGGCAACTTGATATGCTGATATATGTTTCACTTATGTTTGATTCACATATAAACCTCAAGAGTTTGAGGTATACAGGTTTTACATATGTGGTATATTATAGGCACAATTTAATTTTTCTGCATTCACATTTCTTATCTTATACTGCTTTGGGTTGTATACAATTTTTGTAAATAAACTAAAGTGTTTCATTGCTGTCCTTCATTAGGGCAGAAAATTACATGTTATGAGGAAGGCAGGGCTGCTGCAGAAAACATTTATACCGTATTTTTTGCTCTATAAGACTCACTTTTTCCCTCCTAAAAAGTAAGGGGAAATGTGTGTGCGTCTTATGGAGCGAATGCAGGCTGCGCAGCTATCCCAGAAGCCAGAACAGCAGGAGGGATTGCTGCTTTCACTGCGCAGCAATCCCTCTTGTGGTTCTGGCTTCTGAGATTCAGAATATTTTTTTTCTTGTTTTCCTCCTCCAAAAACTAGGTGCGTCTTGTGGTCTGGTGCGTCTTATAGAGCGAAAAATACGTTATATTGTTGTCGTCATCCCCCTTCCTGTAACAGCTAGTAATAATTCTAATTTCTGTAACATCTAGTAATTCTGACTCACAATTTGTCCAAAAAAAGCAACAACTAAAAGATTCCTCCTCACCCCGCAAGCAAACAGGTTGCTGAAACAAAGTTTTGGAGAAACCCAAGGCTGGGGTTTTTGTGCTGGACTGAGCATGTGGATGCCCTCTTGAGCTGGCATTGGAACTTGCAGTGGCGTTGTGGTCTAAACCACTGAGCCTCTTGGGCTTGGTGATCAGAAGGTTGACAGTTCAAATCCCCACAATGGAGTGAGCTCCTGTTGCTCTGTCCAAGCTCCTGCCAACCTAGCAGTTCGAAAGCACGCCAGTGCAAGTAGATAAATAGGTACCGCTGTGGTGAGAAGGTAAACGGCATTTCCAGGTGCTCTGGTTTCCATCACAGTGTTTCGTTGCGCCAGAAGCGGTTTAGTCATACTGGCCACATCACCCAGAAAGCTGTCCATGGGCAAATGTTGGCTCCCTTGGGCTGAAAGCGAGATGAGCGCCACAACCTCATAGTCACCTTTGACTGGGCTTAACTGTCCAGAGGTCTTTTACCTTCACCTTACCTAGTAAATGTGGGTGGCACTCTGGGTTAAACCACAGAGCCTAGGGCTTGACGGTCAGAAGGTCAGCGGTTCGAATCCCCATGATGGGGTGAGCTCTCATTGTTTAGTCCCTGCTCCTACCAACCTAGCAGTTTGAAAGCATGTCAAAATGCAAGTAGATAAATAGGTACCGCTCCAGCAGGAAGGTAAACGGCGTTTCCATGTGCTGCTCTGGTTTCGGTGTTCTGTTGCGCCAGAGGCAGCTCAGTCATGCTGGCCACATGAGCCGGAATCTGTCTGCAGTCAAACACCGGCTCCCTTGGCCAGTAAATCTAGATGAGCGCTGCAACCCCAGAGTCATCCATGACTGGACTTAACGGTCAGGGGTCTCTTTACCTTTACCTACCTAGTAAAAATAATTAAGAAGAGTCCTCAAGCCTTAAATCTTCCACTCCTTATTTAGCACATCTTACCCTGTGTCCTGAAGACATTCTGGTGTGCATTCCCATCCCACTGACAGCAGTCACTTAACATGGGGTGGGAGTGAGGAATGTTCATTTTTAGGACAACAGGACCACAGAGTAAGATACAGTGATGCCTCGCAAGACGAAAATAATCCGTTCCGCAAGTCTCTTCGTCTAGCGGTTTTTTCATCTTGCGAAGCAACCCTATTAGCGGATTAGTGCTATTAGCGGTTTAGCGGTTTAGCGGCTATTAAAGGCTTAGCAGCTTAGAAAAAGGGGGGGAGTGAAAAAAATTGCAAGACTCGGAAGACGTTTTCGTCTTGCGAAGCAAGCCCATAGGGAAATTCGTCTTGCGAAGCGCATCGAAAAACGGAAAACCCTTTCGTCTAGCGGGTTTTTCGTCTTGCGAGGCATTCGTCTTGCGGGGCACCACTGTATACAGCATTGCATCAGGGACAGGCAGACTGAAGACTTGAAGTCACTATAATGAATAAAAATGTCCACTCTTTAGCCTATTGGCTTGGTTAAATTTCACTCGCCACTAATATTTATGCATTCGTGCCTGTTTAAAATTGTACAATTGACATGTTTATTACATTTCCATATAATTTCAATTAAGGAAATATTTAGTGACAGGGAGAAAAATCCCTTCATTTCCCTTTTGAATAGAAATCCACTCTCTCCATTTGTTTTCTAAATTTAAATTTGCCAGCCTTTGATTGTTTGTCTTGAGCTCTTATAATCTACTCTCTCTCTCTTTTTTAATGCTGTCAGTTTTCTCATTTTAATTGCATGTTACCTTTTTAAAATGAAATAGATTTTAAAGGAAAAGGAGACAAGAGCCATGGAGTCAATGAGCAAGCTATTAATAGAGAAAAGAGCTCCATGATGCAAACATTAATGTAATAAAAATGATCTATTTAATGTATTTTATATTGCATTAACCATTAATCATGTCCTATAAGTAGAAACAAAACCTTATTATAGTGCTGGATAAATCTCTTATTGCGAATCTTGGATACAGTAGAAAAGTTTCTAATTCAGAGTAATTCAGTAATCGTGTTTCAGGTTATTTATAAATAACCTGCTGGCATTTTGACACCATTGGTCTATTGCCATCCTGACCTTAAACTTCCGAGCAGAAATACCCATAATAATGTTATAAAGGTCTACCATGTAAATCAGAAACATCGCCTAGATTATTTTTTTTATGGGAACAGCCAATTCTAATGAAATCTGTCTAAAGCTTCAATTCTATAATCACTTACCTGGGAATAAAGCCCTTGGAACACAGTGGAACTTATTTCTGAGTAGACACGCATAGGACTGCCTGGTCAAAATGCTGTTCAGTTATTAATGAACTGACTTTAGAAAACTCTCAGAAACAAGTAAATGCTGTTACAGTTACTAAATTGAATTGCTGCTGGATTTCTCTTCACTGGGAAAGAATTCTAGTTAGAGCAGAATGTTTTCTTGGGTATCAGAGAGAGAAGTAGAATCTGAAGTGGGATTTTTGAGGGCTCCCCATTACAGCGAAACTTGTTGATAATGGCCACTTCTGTCTCTAAATCTGCAGCACTAATTAGAACTTCAATGGACAGTTTGCAATGTATCTGTGTCCGTCCAATCGTTACGAAAGCATAACTATCGACTATCATTTAGTTCCATGCTGCTCAACTGGTGATTTACTGATCAAATACCGTGTTTCATTTTTCACATCACACTAAGCCAAAGAATGGCTTGCCACAAATGTGTGAGTTCTGGGAGAGGAGATAGTGACTTCTGCGCTACCTGGGGCTAAGCCATAGTTTGGCTGAGTGTGTCTCCCCAAGCCCGGCTCATGGTTTGTCTCACTCCAGACGAACCTCAAGTGGTAAATCAAGAGCAGACCTTAGTTATAGCTCATGGTTAGTCTGGAGCAAGACAAGCCACAAGCCCAGGTTAGGACAGCATTCTAAGCAAACCATAGCTTAACTTGGGGTAGTGTGCCAGCAGGAGGATTGGGGGAGGAGCGCAGTGGTCTCTTTTCTGGGAACCTCCGCATTCACAGAAAACCATAGTTTGGCTTACTATAAGGTTACCGGATTTTTTTTCAATGAATCCGGGGACACTTTAAATAAATAAATACTACACATTCTGGACGCTGGTGCTGCAGCAATGGCGGTGGCAGAGGGGCGGCTGCCGCCTTGACCTCAACCACCACGTTTCCCCTTCCTCAGAGGTTTCTTTCTCCTTTCTCCATGAGCCTGGGCAGCCCCTGAGTTCTTGGTTCTTCGGTGGTGGTGGTGGTGGTGAAGCGGTGCGCTGTGGGTCAGGCATGGAAGGTGAAGAAGGAGGGCCGAGAGCGGTGGCGAGGCTTGGGCAGCACGATGCTCCCTTCCCATCCGAGCAGCCCCAATCCCATTCTTACTTGCGTGCAAGCAGGAGGGGGCGGGGATCCCTCAGCTGAGAAGGAAGGCTTCCCATTGCCTAACTCAGAGATCCCTGCTCCCTCCTGCTTGCACGCAAGTAGGAGCTGGGAGGCTGCTCCGATAGGCAGCATGAAGCCTCCCTTCACATCTTATTTGCTGGGATCAGGGAAGGTGGAGGCAGCCCGGAAACTGCATCTTCGAGCCCCTGCACCACCATCATATGGGGACTTCCAAGTAGCTCCTGAAGCCAGCCAGAGTCAACTGCTCTGGGCTGCTGAGACTGCCGTGTTTCCCGGGGACATTAGATGAAATCCGGGGACATTCCGGGGATGGAATTTGACCAGGGACTTATTCGCAAATCCAGGGACTGTCCACAGGAAACGGGGACGTCTGGTACCCCTAGCTTAGTATTACATGCAAATCAGGTCTCTGTGTGAACAAAACTTAAAGTTTGAACAAATGGAGTTTGAACTTTATAGTTTCAACAAATATAGTTGCCATCAAACTTCATCTGAAGTTCAATTTCCAGGCAATTTATGAAGTTCCTGCATTGAGGGGAACACACAACGAGTTGCGTTGCAAAGTTTCTCTGGGAAGCAAGGCAGCGTCCGCACACCTCCATAACAGGCAAAATACAACTTGCATAAAATCAGTTCCTTGACCTCTGCAGGCTTGCTAAAACTAAAAACACAGGTTTGTCATTATTTTCTTTCCAAAATAACAAAGTGGCAAAAAAACCCAGACATGCTAAAGAATTATTTAAGCCACAGCTCCTCTCTATCAGGCTTGAAGCAAGGCCTTTGCTGGAGGTCGATGGCAGTTTTAACCTTAATCTCCCTTTTTGTCTCTTCTCTCAGCAGTAGCTGCATCCAGCGATCAGAGCCAGATCCCTATAATTGCTGTGTCTGTTACAGTGGGAGTGATCCTCTTGGCTGTTGTTATCGGTTTCCTTCTCAGCGGAAGGTAAGAGGCAAAAGCTTGTGTTTTTGTGCTTCTCAACACTTTTTTCCTCTGTATTTCCACCCTCCACTGACCTCCCCTTTTACTTCAATCTAGCCCGCTGTATTTGCAGCACGTTTCTTCACAAACTAGAGAACATGGAAGCACTGTAGTCTATTAAACATGGGGTGATATTCTCAGGGTTGGAGGAAGGGGGTGCGGTGGGGCAGGTCTCCCCGGGTGTCACCACTGAAAAATGCCAGGCAGCACTCACCATGGGGCCTGCAGCATGCCCAAGCCACGTGTCTCTCCTGGGAGTAATGTGGTGGCTTGGATACCCACAGGCGCCGCACTGCACCAAACGGTCCACCCGCCGCCTCCCCCTCATCTGTAGGGCGGCTGAGTGGGAAGAGGCAGGCAGACTCCTTGGAGGCCCCATGGAGCGTCCTGCCCCGGCTTGCCCCGCCCCAGGGGTGGCTGGCCCCGCCCCTGGCGCAGGGCACACGCACCACCCCAGATGCCCAATCAGCTTGCTCCACCGCTGAATATTCTCTCTGCAAAGAGAGCTGCACCTATGCTTCCCTAAGATGCTTGTCTCTAGGGTTCAGAATGCCATGGCAAGACTCTTTATGGTGTCTCCGCCATGGGATCACATTCATCCAGTGCTTTTCCAGCTACACTAGTTCCCAGTAGAGTACAGGGTCAGGTTCAAGGTGCTGGTTTTGATCTTTAAAGCCCTATGCAGCCTAGGACCCTCGTACCTACAGGACAGCCTCTCCTGATATGCCCCACAGAGGACATAAATAACAACACTTTGGAAGTCCCGAGCCCCAAGGATGTTAGATTGGCCTCAACCAGGGCCAGGGCCTTTTCAGCTCTGGCCCCAGCCTGGTGGAACTCCCTACCACAGGACATCAGGGCCCTGTGGGATTTGATAGCTTTCTACAGGCAAGACAGAGCTGGCCTTTGGGCTGGACTCAGTCTGACCCCCACCTATTTTATTTTATTTTTTGATGGAACCCCTTATATGGGATTTGTATATAAATTTTCCCTCGGCTCTTTTTGCTGGTCCATGTAGGACCAGCATGCATAGTTGGCCCCGGTGAATATTTGACATTTTCTCCCCTTAAGGCTTTGATCTATAGGCTACCACTAAAATGAGGCTGCATTTTAAGCTGTATTCTAACTTAGATTTTAATCAACTGTTTGGTTTTTTTAAAAAAAATGTTTTTACTGTATTTATATTCAATGTTGGCCACCCTGAGCCCGGTCTTGGTCAGGGAAGGCGGGGTATAAATAAAAAAAAATATTACTGTTATTATTATACAGAGGTGAGCACCTATTTTACTTTGCCTAGTCAGCAGAATGGCAATCTGCTCTCTGCACTATGGGCAAAATGTGGCCCTGACTCCCCATCAACTCATCAGGAAAACCTTACTGTAGGTCTGGATTCATGTATGGTTGCTATTGCACAGGAAGCTCTCATCATATCGAGTTGAGCCATGGGGGACGAGGGAGGGAGATGAGAATCGGAAAAAGACCATAGCTGATCCATCTTTCATTGTGCTGCGGGAGGGCAGAGGGAGGGAGGGAGCGGAGCGCGACCCAACAGCTCTCCTTGTCTAGGTGAGAACACGGCAGCCAACACTTTCTACAGGGTCCTGCTGTGAACGTGTCCTCCTTGTGCTAATTTTGCTCTTCCGGTGAGTGTCTCTATGATAGCCTGCTCAAGAGTGGATTTTTGGTAATATGGTGTCCTGTGTAAGACCAAAAATTGCCCCCTCCCACCCAAAATAGTTCTAACTTTGAGTAGGTACCCATGTAAATACAGGTTGTTGTTATTGTTGTTGTTATCTTGTACCCCCTTAACTCGGTGCCCCGTGCAGGGGAACTGCCCACACCACCCTAAATCCAGCGCTGCTCTGCTTCTCCTGAACTGTGATGGG
Source organism: Podarcis vaucheri (assembly GCF_965113315.1). Classification (NCBI taxonomy): domain Eukaryota; kingdom Metazoa; phylum Chordata; class Lepidosauria; order Squamata; family Lacertidae; genus Podarcis; species Podarcis vaucheri. The sequence goes on along the minus strand of NC_138751.1, from coordinate 51,955,211 downwards.
ACAGAAAAAAGGGTTGCAATGCAATGTTGGTTCTTACTCCACCCACCATCAACTTTGGCTCCACCCACCATTGGCTCTAATCTCACTTTTCCTGTGTGTCACTGGCCCTTCATAGAAAGGTTTCCCCCATACCTGGTTTAAACAAGCCACAGTTCTACGCATTTGGACATCACAGGGAAGTGTGGTTTGTTTCAAAGTGACTTCCAATCCAAAAGAATAAGAGAGGGGGAACACATGCTTGGAGCTCACCAAAGCTTGTTCATGTCACAGGAAACCGTGGTTTCGCATGACATCTGAACCATGCCTTTTTGAGTGGCGATGGCTCTGGGAGGCTCACAACTGTTAAGAATCCACATTCACTGTTCCTAAAAAGCCCTTCAGCATTTGACTTCTGTGGTAGCTTTCCTTCATGAATTTCAAAACTTGGCTGGTGCTTTGAGTGGCTCTTCACAATCCAAACTAAAACAGATTTTTTTTTTTTTTATAAAACCAACCTTCAGCTTTTCCAGCTAGCAGCCAATTTGGGAATGAAAGCAAAGGGAAGCTGATTTAAGAGGCAGAAATTATTTTAGCCCTGCTGTGTTTGCCTTGGATATGATTTTGAGCGAATTCGTGGAGTGTCTTAACATGCTGTGGCATTACAAGGTGGTTGTGGTTTTTTATGCATTCCAAGCCAAGCTAAAGCCATTTTCTAGATTCTGCTAATCATTTTGTGGGCATATTTTGAGCCCAGACTAGTGCTTAGCAGACATCATGGGGTTCAAGTTCTTTGTAATTATTTCTAGCAAGTATCAACACTTGGCTACAGCATTGCTGGGCTCAAGCACAGCCGCAGCAGGGAGTTGCCGCTCCTTATCTATGAGTTTTTGGTCTGGGCGAGGAAAGACCAATTTGCTGGAAACCCAGGCACAGGGGGAAATTGCTGTTCCGCTTACTGTGTCCTACTATATGGGATGATCTGATTCAGAGTGGAAGCAAACATTGCACACCAATGCATGCAATTAAAACCCTCACAGCTACTTTCTTCATTTTTGGAAATGGCTTCAGATGGGAGGCAGATTATATTGGGGTGGGGAGCAGGGTTATGAAGTATTCCCAAACTCTGGTGGGGGACACAGTGCACTCCTTCTGGGGCACAATGTCCAGCTTTGGACCTCACCCTGCACTCAGCTCTCACCCGTGGCTCCCAGAAATTGTCAGCATGCAACAGCGGCCACACCCTAGGAACGGATTTGACTGGCTGGCTAAAGCAGGTGATGGTAGCTGAACGGTCTCAAACCTTCAGTTAATTAGGCTCCGGCAGATTGAGCAGACAAGACCAAGGGTGCGTCCAATGGTTAAGAAGGCAGTTGTAGTCGAGTAAGATTGTCTTCCATGAACACAGTTTTAACAGTGAGTCCGTAAGTGACTGTGGAGACCAAGTCTGGATCTACACGTCCTTCCACAGTGGGGACATAGGTTTCTGGGCAGGAGTTGATCATGGTCAGGGTTTGCCAAGCGTGCCTTCCTCTTAGTACGTTTCTCCCTTTTGTCCTGAGTTTGAGTGTCTTCAAAGCCCATGACCCCTTTGGTAAAGGCTGTTCTCCAACTGGAGCGCTCGCAGGCCAGTGTTTCCCAGTTCTCGGTGTTTATACTACATTTTTTTTAGATTTGCCTTGAGAGAGTCTTTAAACCTCTTTTGTTGACCACCAGCATTATGCTTTCCATTTTAAAGTTCGGAATAGAGTAGTTGCTTTGGAAGATGATAATCAGGCATCCGCACAACATGACCAGTCCAATGAAGTTGATGTTGAAGAATCATTCCTTCTTGTGCTTATACTTGGTTTTGGCCTCACAGAAGGCGGTATTGGTCTAAACAGACCATTGGCTCAGTATACGTGTATAAGACTTGGTGGTGGCATAAACCGTCCAATGGCTATTCTAAAGCGTTGACACTTCATTCCGTTTGTCAGCTACAACTACAATCTTTCTGTTTGTATTTTCTTAAGTGTCACAAATAGCAGGTTGGCATTCTGATGCCCTAGGGTACCCTAGTACACCTGAGTCCACTGGCAACAGTCTTCTGCAACCAAAGGTCAGGCAAGCATTAGTCACAGTGGTACTGTGGAAATGCATTAGTTTCTGAAAGTTTATGGATGCCCGGAGAATTTGAAATTAGCCCTGTTTTGTCCTGAACAATCAAGCTGCATTTTAGACCTCATTTTCTTGCATCTATTCTAAACTCCCTTATTAAATAACGTGCCTTCTGATCGAGGTCAAATAGCTGTTAAGCAAAACATTGATGGACGCTTTAATCATATGTTCGTTCCTTTTCTAAAAGCACAAAACAACATTTTTTTTTTACTGTCTGAAAAGGAATTATTCTTGAAGATTAAAATAAGAGGTCATTAGAAGGCTTTGGGGTTGCAGTTGTTTTGTGAAACCCGACTGTTTGCTTGTTTTTATTAGGCAAGCAGCAATGTTTGTGGCACTTTTGCAAAGTGACATAAATGCACACACAAAAAGAAACAAAAAACACATGCGTGGTCCTTGCTTGATGGAGCTAGCATTCTAAATTTCAGTAACAGAAGGGGAAAACAGTTTGAAAGGGTTGTTAGATAAACTAGAGCAAATGCAGTTGCGTGCTGAGGTCCCCCAAAACACCCCTACCCCAATAACTCACACATCACTCATAATTTTTTTGTTTAAGGTTTTTGGCATAATTTTGGCCACAACTTTATTAAACATACAAATTGTGAGTGGTTGCTTAGGCATTGGTTATGACTATCTGTCCCCCCTCCCCCCGCCTTGGGGGACAGCACTGACTCCTGGATTCCAGCGAAAGCCAGTGTGGAGGAACAAGATCAGGGATAACTGGAGCTGCGCCACAGACCCTCAGCTTCTCCCCGCATGCTCCCAGGGGCTTACGTGGCCCACACCCGATTCCAGGGGTTTGGACGAGAGGATGGTAAGCCCCTGAATTCCTTTAACGGAATTCCCTTGCAGCAGCAGCATTGGAGGGGCAGGCCCAGCCAATCCATGTCCCTCCACCAACCAATTTAAACCAATGCCTAACCGCCAACCTTACAAGTTGTGACGATTTGCTACGCAGTAGGCAAAAACCAAATGGCGCACACTAATCAGCCAAATGGAAAAATTCCTACCAAGGCGGACGACCCCATGACAGGCATAGCAAGGTCAAAGCACGAGCCCAAACAAGGGAGGGCGGGCAGGTGATCCGGTGCCCACTGCGAAAGAGAAAGCAGATCGCTGTGAACCTTGTTTAAATAACCTCTGTTCCCACCCCCAAATTGGCAACATCAAATTTACCCCAGCAACACCAACCACCAATCCAAGCCAGGCCCCTTCAATCTATCCTGCCTGGCAACTACGGGGTGCTTTGCCTGGCCCCATCCGCAACACGTGCTCTCCTTTAGTGAGAACACGCTTTACCTGTATTTAACCTTTGTTTCCACTGACGGGGAGAAGTGAGAGGTGCACTTTTGTTACACCCCAACTACAAATCTCAGAGCAATCTAACAGTCAATCCTTCCTCACAGGAAGCTCTGGGAATTGTAGCTCTGTGATGGAGAATAGGGGTCTCTTAACAACTATCAGCACCCTTCACAAACTAGAGCTCCCATAATTCTTTGGTAGAAGCCATGACAGTTTAAAGTGGTAACACAGTGCTTTAAATGTGTGGTCGTGAAAAGTATTTCCAACTACCCAGCTCTGAAAATACAGTGTTATACATCTGCTGTGATTTACGGAGCGCCATGTGCACTTTGTTTCTCGCACTCAGGAACAGTAATTGTAAATATTAGTATAGACGGCGTGCAGCCCAACTGCTCAGGGAATGAATCTGTCAGTGGCAGAATGCTTGCAGCCCGGCATCTGCATAGGGAGGGAAACGCATCAAAGCTTAACACAAACCTGGGAACAGGTGAACCTGGGAGAGCGGCTGGTCTGAGAACTGGAAAGCCAAAGGGAAGAGACTTCTGGGAGTCCGGGACCGAGTGCCCCAAGGGAGTTGGGCTGAGACCAGAGAAGAACTTTGATCCTTCAGGTTTCAGCGAGGCCAAAATTTGGCATGCATGATCCACCTCTTGCTTTCCATTCTGCTCAGTTCTCTACATCCTAGTTGCGATGCCCTGCAGTTCCCCCTGGACTCGATGCCCAGTGTGGTGGAACAAGCCAGGCTGCCCTAAATCTGCCTGCGCCGAGACAAGAGAGTAGATAGGTCAGTGGGCTGAGGCAGCCTGAATTCAGTACAGTGGTACCTCGGGATTACAGACGCTTCAGGTTACAGACGCTTCAGGTTACAGACTCCGCTAACCCAGAAATAGTACCTCGGGTTAAGAACTTTGCTTCAGGATGAGAACAGAAATTGTGCAGTGGCGGTGCGGCGGCAGCGGGAGGCCCCATTAGCTAAAGTGGTGCTTCAGGTTAAGATCAGTTTCAGGTTAAGAACGGACCTCCGGAACGAATTACGTTCTTAACCCAAGGTACCACTGTAGAGAGAATCTTGATGAACTGCAAGTGATTTATGAAAAGGGCTGCAGAGCACTAAGGACACTATGCTGCGTTCAATGAAGGATAGGAGGAAGAAAGGCCTCAGCCCAGTGTACCTGAAGGAGCGTCTCCACCCCCATCATTCTGCCCGGATACTGAGGTCCAGCGCCAAGAGCCTTCTGGTGGTTCCCTCACTGCGAGAAACAAAGTTACAGGGAACCAGGCAGAGAGCCTTCTCAGTAGTGGCACCCACCCTGTGGAACGCCCTCCCATCAGATGTCAAGGAAATAAACAAGTATCTGACATTTAGAAGACATCTGAAGGCAGCCCTGTTTAGGGAAGATTTTAATTACTGATGTTTTAATCTATTTGTAATCTTTTGTTGGAAGTGGCACAGGGTGGCTTGGGAAACTCAGCCAGATGGGCAGGGTAAAAATAATATATTATTATTATTATTATTATTATTATTATTATTATTATTATTATTATTATTATTATTAATGTTTGAGGCAAGCAAGGAAGCACTATTTAAGTAACTAAGCTAGCCCATTTAACTAACTATTTAAGCTATCCTATACACTGGAATTATATATATTTTTAAATGCATGTAAAATATATATATTCCTGGACAACCCTGAGGCTGATACCTCTTTTCTGGAATTTAACTGCTGCTCAGATCCCACAGGCTCACTTTCCCAACCTTGTAGAAATTGGGATTTATTGGTCCTGGATTGAGTATGTTGCAAAAAGTAGGTGCAGTGTTCTGATAACCATCATTTCATGACATGGAAGGGGCAAGCTTTGATCAGAACTTCTGCCTTAAAAAATTGTGTTGCCAGCCTGTGCCTAAGCTTAAAATAGTTCACTCGTCCTAATATAGAAGGTGGTAAGGACAGTTTCTGCGTATTAGCCAACGCTTTTGTTCCCACACTTGCTTTGCTGCCATACAAGCCTGAAATCTATCTGTCCAGGTTCAATGAAAAATGCCAGGAAGAATTTAACTCCAGTGCTAGAGGAATCTACACCATCCACCCCCTGCCTTCACCTGAGCATTGCCAGAGTTGAGCCCAGGACAATTTCGTATGGCCCAACTCAATCTATTAAAATATTAAGATGGATGAGACTGCAGTTGTGTTGGTTTCTCTTGATAAGGAACCAATTCCCAGCTGGTAAGCTGCAAATTCAGACTTTATCTCAGCCAGATCAAACCTCACAAATTGATGCTAGGTAGTCCTTACAGATATCAGGGCCCATATAGAAAGATGTTTCTCCTCTTTAAGGTAAAGGTAAAGGGACCCCTGACCATAAGGTCCAGTCGTGACCAACTCTGTGGTTGCGGTGCTCATCTCGCTTTATTGGCCAAGGGAGCCGGCGTACAGCTTCTGGGTCATGTGGCCAGCAGGACTAAGCTGTTTCTGGCGAACCAGAGCAGCGCACGGAAACACCGTTTACCTTCCCGCCAGAGCGGTACCTATTTATCTACTTGCACTTTGATGTGCTTTCGAACTGCTAGGTTGGCAGGAGCTGGGACCGAGCAACGGGAGCTCACTCCGTCGTGGGGATTCGAACCGCCGACCTTCTGATCAGCAAGTCCTAGGCTCTGTGGTTTAACCCACAGTGCCACCCGCGTCCCACTCCCAAACCAGGGTCATCCAATGACGATGAATATTGGAAGATTCAGAACAGGCAAAATAAAGCACTTCTTCACAAGTCGTGTAGTGAAAATAAATGGAATTTCCTTCCACAATATGTAGTGATGGTTGGCAGTTTGGATGGCCTTTAAAGGAGATTAGACAAATTCATGAAGGATAGAGGCTGTCAATGGCTACTGGCCATTGTTGTACCGCCAGTATTGAGACACGTGAATGGGGAACATGCATTTTCAGGACCTTCTTGCAGACTTCCCAAAGTCCTCTGGCAGGCCATTGTGAGAACAGTATGCTGGTTAAAATGGTCTCTGATCCAGCAGGGCTCTAGGGTGCATCGTCTTTGGACAGCAGTTGATGAAAGTTGACTTGCATGTAGTAAAGTTGACTTGTATATAGTAAACCAGCACCTCAGGGAAAGACGTGTGCCAAATCTCTCTCTCTGGTGGGAGTGTTTTTGTTTGTTTAAATGTGCAAAGTGTTCAGATACCTGGGCTGGTATTATTATTATTATTATTATTAATTATTATTATTATTATTATTATTATTATTATTATTATTATTATTATTATTATTATTATTATTGTGGTGCCTCGCAAGACGGAAAACTCACTAGACGAAAGAGTTTTCCGTTTTGGAGGTGCTTCGCAAAACGAATCTCCTATGGGCTTGCTTCGCAAGACGTCAATGTCTTGCGAGTTCCTGCTGGGTTTTTTTTCCTCCCTCCCCCCCTTTTCCTAAGCCGCTAAGCCACTTATCAGCTGATCCGATCAGCAGATATACCTCTAAAAGCCTCTAATAGCGCTAATCCGCTAGTCCTTCAATGGGCTTGCTTCGCAAGACGGAAAAAACCGCTAGACGAAGAGAATCACAGAACGGATTCTTTTCGTCTTGCGAGGCACCACTGTATTATTATTATTATACTTCTCTGAACTGGATTCTCGTCTTATAAGCACATCGGTAAACAGCTCACAGCCACCCAATGCAGGCCTTTATCATCCATTACCGTACTATATGAATCATTTTCTAGTGTAGTCTTGTAAAAACCAGTTACGTCGGGTTGTGTGCACGCCTCATGCCATCCCTTCACCAGTAAGATTTGTCATTCTCCCATCAGCCCATTTTCTCTCTTATAAATTTGTTAGAGGAACACTTTTACAGCCTCAGTTTTACGATGCATGCCATAAATATTTCACTAGGTGATTGCCAGTGTGAAAGTAGGTTTGTTACCAGATAAAATGCCACAGGAATATTTAGAATGGAAATGCCACTCTTCTGTTTTACATTTATTGAACAACATTGACCTGTGTCCTGGGCCTCATTTTTTCCTTCCAGTATGATGGGAATAAGAGGCATAAATTTTCAGGGGAATAAGTTGTTTCCAAGGTATGGAAAAGATCAGCCAACTACAGTGCCACAGCTGAAGAACTCATTCAGTTTATTTTAGATAAACCAAGCCTTAATGCTTGATACGTTCCGCAGTGACTGATATAGTACACTTAAATCTTGGCATTTGGTAATACAGCAATAGGCATAAATGTTCCCTTGTAGGACAATTTTATTTCCTGAAGTGTGCATAAAACAAATAGGAAGGCTTGTCACCATCCTTTAGATTACATTTCTTGCCATTGACAATACAAAGGAATGGCTGTGTTAACCGGCCTCTGCTTGTAAAAAACACTTTACTAATCAGTTATTAGGATCAAACAAGCCTGTTTCAAGAATTCTTGGTCCCCTTTAAGGAGGGCTATTGAGACCCCAAATCCTACCAGGATTTTCCTGAATCCTCTTTCTTTTTCTGAATTAAAAGGGGGCTGTGGATATCCGATCCCGCAGGACCCCAAGTACAGATGATGCCAATATTGAATCAATCCCCTTTTCTTTTTCCAAGACAAGAGTTGAATAGGGCATGCCTCGTATCCAGTTGAAAAATGTTGGTATAAACAGGGCATCTTTGCATTCCTTATTTGATAATTTGCCTATTGTGTGATGATTTCGGTGAGAAGTTTCCTTACTTCATGCCATAAATCTTGTTCAATAACAGGAGGTGTGGCTACAGCAAAGCAAAGCAGGACCCTGAAGAAGAAAAGATGCATTTTCATAATGGTCACAGTGAGTAAAGTTCAGATAATACGCTAGAGAACTGCACAGCTTACTAGTATTTTTGTCTTGATATGGTATAATACATAGCATTATAGTTACCGTATTTTTCGCTCTATAAGATGCACAAGACGCACCTAGTTTTTGGAGGAGGAGAACAAGAAAAAAAATATTCTGAATCTCAGAAGCCAGAACAGCAAGAGGGATCGCTGTGCAGTGAAAGCAGCGATTCCTCTTGCTGTTCTGGCTTCTGGGATAGCTGCACAGCCTGCATTCGCTCTATAACACACACACACATTCCCCCTTACTTTTTAGGAGGGAAAAAGTGAGTCCTATAGAGCAGTGTTTCCCAACCGGTCTTCCGCGAGACGTTGCCTGGTGTGCCGTGGGAGGGAGGCGGGCGAGTCAGGCGGCGAGAGGCGGGGCGGCGGCGGCGAGGAGAGGCCGCCCAGCGCGGGGCTCTCGCTGTCTGCCTGCCTGGCTGCCTGCGTGGCACTGACGTCACGGGGCTGTAACGTGCCCCACATAGGCACACGCGGGGCGGCGAGCGAGCTCCCTCCCACATCCCATCGCCGCTCGCTTCGGCCGGCCTACTGGGCTGTCGCAGGCGGAAGGCCTGCGCATGCGCGAGGTTTTCGCGCCTTCGGGATTCCCTTCACGCCTTCCTCCTCCCGGGTCCTTGAGAGCGCGGGAAGCGGCAGCGCGAGACCGGCGTTGAGCCTGGTAGGTATTGCGCTTGCCGAGGCAGTCATTTGGGAAATGAAAACTTGCAAAGCAAGCAACCAGTTGAATCCGAAGTACGTGTATGCTTAATATCCTGTATCTGAAACCTGTTCTGCCCCCTCCCCCACACTTGGTGCCATTTTCATCTACATATACAGCAGAGTAAGTTTACCCAGAATAGTACCAATTCAGATGGCAGATGGGAGAATGACAGTGCTGAATGCTTTCCCATGTAGAACAGTCCCTGCAAATAAAAACCTAGCATATTTGGAAGAGGGATGCTAGCCTAACCATTACCTTCTATGCTGTTACTATTTTTTAATTTTTTATTACATAAGTAAAAAGTGACCTTTCCCCATCTGCCATGGTGGTGTGCCTCGAGATTTTTTTCATGAAACAAGTGTGCCTTTGCCCAAAAAAGGTTGGGAAACACTGTTATAGAGCAAAAAATACGGTATATACTGTTTAGCGGCAGGCAGAACCAATGGGCTCACCATCTTTGGCTTTTGGTAGAAAGTGGAAAGGGTTTATTCCACTTTGCCAAAAATAGGGAGAGCATGAGACTCTCAAAATCAGAGTTGTGGGTCCGATCCCCACATTGGGCTAAAAGATTCCTGCGCTGAAGAGGGGTTGGACTAGAGTATCCTTGTGGTCCCTTACAGCTCTACAATTCCATGATTCTGCAATTCATTCCAGTTCGGTAAAGAGAAGATGACAGAATCTTACCCCAGTCTCGCGGAGTGTGCGTCTAGCACAGGCGAGAGGGTTGCATTAGCTTCACACTCTTCAAGGGAATTAAACTACACATCTGCACTGTAGGCCTCCTTTTATTTCCAAAGCAGCACTGCTGTTCCAGAAACGCTTCATGCCAAAGCTGTGGATTTTGCTCCAAGTGGAATTCTGCCCCAGAAAATGGGCTAAATATCCTAAATAATTCAATTAATATTTTTACAGTGTTGCAGATATACTGGGAACGGCAGGCATGACCCTCAAGTTTATTTAAAACAAGAAAATGGCTAAAATAATTTGATATCGAAAGTGTTTCCTATTAGAAAGCTCCCAGGTGAGAGCTGGGAGGTAGTGTGAGATTTAAGCTTCGAGAGAAGCCGCTGTGTTTTCTTTGTTCTTTCTCTGTTCTTGTTTTCATTTCAATTGGTTTCTTTAATCTTACAGTAGTATTTCCTATTAGGTGGAAATGGTTAGAGATTAAAGAGCAGCTCCGGAGTCTCTTTTTTGCATCTTAAGGCCCCAAGCCAGCCCCCCATGAAATATCTACACATGGACACAGAATTAAGGTTGATGGGTAACATTAAGGCCACAACTTTATTGATTGCAAATTAAATGTGAGTGGTATTGGCATAGGAATTGGCTGAAGACTATAACGGACTACTGCCCCAGTTGACAGAGCCTATGTAGGTAAACCCATCAGGGCAGCAACATCAGGGTTTTGCCCAACAGAAGCTTACCACGAGGTTCCTGTGATCCCGGCATGGCCCTAGCCCATCAAGCGGACTTCCAACCAGATCTGGGACCCCCAGATTCCTTTAACGGAATACCTTTTGATCATTGAGGGTTGATGGCCACACCTCCCCTCCACACACAAAATGAAGCCAATGCCTGACCGCCAAACCTGGAAAGCTGTGGCGATTGCTAAGGGGGTAGGCAAAAAACCAAAGTGGTCAGTGCCAATTTGCCAAATGGATAAAAATTCCTACCTGGCCCCTGTCCCAAGACAGGCGACTCACACATAGTGCAAAGCAAGGCTGAGAACCTACACTAAGGGTGGGAGGGCGGGTGTTCAGCAGCGCCAATCAAGAGTTTAGGGCACTCTTGCGCTGATGCTTATATAATTCCTTAACCACCCCCACCCCTTTCCTGATTGGCTGTGACCTGTGATGCCTACCGTATTTTTCGCCCCATAAGACGCACTTTTTCCCCTCCAAAAATGAAGGGGAAACGTGGGTGCGTCTTATGGGGCGAATGCAGGCTTTCGCTGAAGCCTGGAGAGCGAGGGGGGTTGGTGCGCACTGACCCCTCTCGCTCTCCAGGCTTCAGGAAGCTCTGCGCAACCCTCGGGAGACCGGCTCCGAGGGTTGCGCAGAGCTGCCTGCAGTCCCGGGATCAGCGCAGCTCTGCCCGGCCACCGGGAGCCGGGGGAGAAGCTCCCGGTGGCCAAGCAGAGCTGCCTGCGATCCTGGGACCAGCGCAGCTCTGTGCCGCCATCCGGAGCGGGGCGCTAAGTCCCGCCCCGCTCCGGATGGCAGCGCAGAGCTGCCTGCCATCCCGGGATCAGCACAGCTCTGCCCATCGCCAGCCCCACAAGCTCGGGGGACAGCGGGGAGGCAGAGTGTGCCTTCCCACTGTTCCCCGACCTGGTTCTTCCAGCCCCGCACCTGGGGGGGGGAAATAATTTTTTTTTCTTTATTTCCCCCCCAAAAAACTAGGTGCGTCTTATGGGCCGGAGCGTCTTATGGGGCGCAAAATACGGTATTTAGAGAAATGAAACTTAGACCTAGAAAGGAAACCTACCATAGATTCTGGTGTATAAGATGACTTTTTAACCCCGGAAAATAGGTTAAAAAGTCAGGGGTCATCTTATACGCCGGGTATGGGTGGCACGGAGCGGAGCCCATCCCCTGCTGCCGCCGCCGCGGCTCTGAAGCCACGGCGGCAGCGGCAGGCTCTGCTCCGCGCCAGGAGAAAGCCGCCCGGCACGGAGCCCGCCCCACACGCCGCTTCGGAAGGAGAAGCAGGGGCGCCAGGCTCCACTCCACACTGGGCGGCTTTCTCCCAGCGCAGAGCTGCCCAGCGTATTAGGCGACTGGGCTTATAAGACGGACCCCCAAATTGCAGCTGCCAATTTGGGGGGTCGCCTAATGCGCCGGAATCTATGGTACTTCGTCAGGGGTGTGTCCAGGGGCCCAGTCGCAAGACGGACCGCCTTCTGAGGACGATCCCATTTCCAGCAGTGCTGTTCTTACCAAATAAATAAATAGCAGGAGGCCTGCACTGCAGGTGTGTTGTACCTTAAAGCATGTGAAGCAGGGATCTTGTGCAGACCGCCTTGTAACTATCCAAAATCTAGAGGAGTCATATTTTCTGCAACCTTTTTTTCAATAATACCACCTTTGTGACTTTGAACTTTATATTTAATTTTAAATCCGGTGGGGTTTGATAGCTAGGGCTGCAACTCAGTTTGTGACATCTTAATGGGATAATCGTATGAATTTAAGGTGAACTATCCGTTAAGATTGCATTGAATTCGTATAGGGATAAAAACAGTATTTCTGAAGCAAGAAGCATACTTACTTTGTTGCTGTTGTTTATAATGCATACATATATCACAGCAGACATCATCTTAGAGAAAGGGAGCAATGTCTCTTTTAAAATGGTGCTTGCCACCTGCAATTTTTATGAACGTTGGTATTAAAAATACAACCCCTTTATTAAAAATATATACCCTACCCGATTAATCGTGGTTCCCTTCGGTCTATTAAAAGTTTTTTTTAATAAATTAATCAAAGTGAGTAATAGATTAAATATTGCAGCCCTGGTGTGCACCAAATGTTTCTTAAGTAGCTCATAATGGTATCTTTGTGACAATGATATGCAGTGCTCACATCCTCCGTTTTGTAATTAGTAAAATACATTTTCCTTTGCACTAGTGTTCCAGCTTGTTCAATTTTCAGTTCTGCTGCTAGCCAGTTTTTTAACATATTAAACCCTTCATTTTATGCACAGTTAAATTACCAGGAGTGCGGACCTATATCGACCCACACACCTACGAAGACCCAAATCAAGCTGTCCATGAGTTTGCCAAGGAAATAGAAGCCTCGTGTATATCAATTGAAAGAGTTATTGGAGCTGGTAAGATTGCCAATATCACCATTTACCATTCACTCACGCTATTGCTGTAACATCAGGATTCCGTTTTTGCATTGCACGACCAGGTGGTGACCACCCCAGCCCCCAGGGAACACCAGAAAGGAATAATGACAGGTGACAACATGTTATGGAATTAAAATTTGGCCACATCTTTATTAAACTTCCGAATGTAGGAAGACCTTCGCTTAGGCTTTGGGCGTGTACTCCTCCCAGTCCCCTTTCAGGGGAAACTGGGGCTCATCAGAGTAAATGGGATACGGGGGTGCTCTGCGAGACGTAAGTGTAGCAGGCAGCCCAGCCCAGCCCATATCCCCGCACGCAGGGTATTTCACTGACAACCTTTCAGTGTATGGCCAGTGACACTCATATACATAACCCCTTTAAGAGAGGGACCCTGGAATTGCAGCCATAGGAGGGGGGGGAGTCGCCACTTCCCCCCATAGTAGGGTTACCAGATGTCCCCGTTTCCCAGGGACAGTCCTCAGATTTGTGAATAAGTCCCCAGAAAAATTCCATCCCTGGAATGTCCCCAGATTTCATCTAATGTCCCTGTGGAACGCGGCAGTCTCAGCAGCCAGGAGCTGTTGGCTCTGGCTGGCTTCAGGAGCTGCTCGGAAGTCCCCATATGACGGTGGTGCAGGGGCTCAAAGACGCAGCTTCCGGGCTGCCTCCACCTTCCCTGAACCCAGCAACTAAGCTGTGAAGGAAAGATTCAAACTGCCTATCAAGTTACAGGGAACCAGGCAGAGGGCCTTCTCGGTAGTGGTGCCCTCCCTGTGGAACGCCCTCCCACCAGATGTCAAAGAGAACAACAACTACCAGGCTTTTAGAAGACATCTGAAGGCAGCCCTATTTAGGGGAGCTTTTAATGTTTGATGTATCACAGTATTTTAATATTCTTTTGGAAGCCGCCCAGAGTGGCTGGGGAAGCCCAGCCAGATGGGCGGGGTATAAATAATAAATTATTATTATTATTATTATTATTATTATTATTATTATTATTATTATTATTATCATCATTATCAGAGCTTGCGTGCAAGCAGGAGGGGACAGGGATCTCTCAGTTAGGCAACGGGAAGCCTCGCTTCCCACCTGAGGGATCCCCGCCCCCTCCTGCTTGCACGCAAGTAAGAATGGGATTGGGGCTGCTCCAATGGGAAAGGAGGCATTGCGCTACCTGAGAGATCCCTGCCCCCTCCTGCTTGCACGCAAGTAGGAGTTGGGATGGGGCTGCTCCTCAACGTGTAGTATTTTATTTATTTATTTATTTATTTATTTATTTATTTATTTATTTAAAGAGTCCCCGGATTCATTGAAAAAAATCTGGTGACCTTACCCTATAGGCAAGAAAAGACTAAAGGATTCCACCCAAGGCCTTAAACTGCCAAAGTTGTGAGAAATTGCTACGGGGAACAGTGGCATAGCGTGGGTTGTCAGCACCCGGGGCAAGGCAAGTAATTCGTGCCCCCTAACCCGGGGCAAGGCAAGTAATTTGCGCCCCCTAACCCCTAACCTGCCGCCACTGCCAGCTTCTTCTTGCTGCTGCCTGGTCTGGTCTGGTGTGGTTCTCTCCCGTGCTCAGCGCTGCACTGGGCGGCCACTGCACTGCCCCTCCCCCAGATAGTCCCTCGCTCTCTCTCCGCACCGCACGCCTGGCACCCACCCCCTCCACAGTGGGGGGCAACCCAGCGGCTCGGATCGGATTCGCACAGCCAGCGCTGCAGTGAGAGAGAGTGAGTGAGCCAGGTAGGGGCAGAGAGCTGCGAGTGTGAGCTCGCCCCCCCAGATGTTGCGGCTGGTGCGGCCGGCCCCCCCCCTGCACCCCCACGCTACGCCACTGCAACCGGTAAGTTCCCTAGGGTGCGAAGCGCCACGTGCAATACCGCAAAGGGCGCCCACATGCCCTTTGATTTAAAACTATGCAAAAGGTAACCTTGATGCAGTCATGTGCGCACATTAGGACTCCTTTTTTTGCTTTTAATAAATATGGGTACTGTCAGGGGTTCAGGAGCAGAGACGCAGGAAAGGGAGGAAACAGAGAGCGAGGGGGAGGAATACGAAGGAAGGATGAGTGATGATGACGACCCGAGATCACCGAGCCTGTCCAGTGAGTCCGAGGATTCCCAGAAGGGAGCGCCAGCGGTCAGAGCAAGGGGGGAAAGCAGGGGGACACCCCAGGAAGAAGGGGCCAGAGAGGAATCAGAGAGCAGCAGCTGGAAATCGGGACCCACCTGCCCAGCCGGGAGCAGCGGGGAGAGAGGGGACCAGACATCGGGTTCCGGAGGCTTTCAGCAGGAGGGAGGGCATGAGTCAGGAGTAGTCACGCCCACCTCAGGGAGCGACGAAACGGTCAAGAGGAAGGTAGAGAGTTGGGCGCGCGCGCCAAGTTCAAATGCAGCGGAAGCTGGCGCAGTAAGCAGCCCGGAGAGGGAGCCAGGTCCCAAAGCCTGCTGCAAGGAGGCGGAAGGGTCCGGGGGGTCAGCGTCAGAAGAGAGTAGGAAAGAGGAGACCCCGGGGGGCAGAGGGACCCAGAGACGGAAGGAAAGGCGCAGGAGGTGGAGCAAGGCTAGGGTATTAAGTTGGTGTGCAAGAGGCGGAGACTCAGACGGGTCTTCGCCGGTCTAGCGTAGAAGACGTAGGGCTGCACGCTGCAGTTCGGAAATGAAACCTGTAACTCAATAAAGACTCTTATAAAGTGAACGCTGGCTAGCGTGGTCCTATGTGAGCTGGGACTTGGTAGCAGCTCTGACAGTAAGACCCGTCTCCAAAAGCTTCGGACACCTGAAACCTCGCAGCGGGGGCAGACGCAGCGAGGGGGGAAGATTGGTGTCTGTGAGCAAGCTCACAAGAGTTAGCAGAGATGACGGAAGAACAGCGAATTTCAGCTCTGCAACAGGCAGTGACACAGTTGAACGCAGAGGTACTGGCATCCAAGAAAAGGGAAGAGGATGCAGCGGCCGCCTACAGAGATCTCCAAGCCAGGTTTGAAGCGTTTGTTAAGCAAGGGCAACCGGGACCCAGACCGGAGGGAGTTGGGTTGGCAAGGAGAGCAGGCGGTCTTGTGCCTCACTTCGATGGGAATTTACAACAGTACCCCAATTTTCGAGCAGACGTTATGTGCGCACTGCAACTGCTGGCAAAAGACTTTAGAGATGAGGAAGAGAAGGTGGGGTTTATACTATCCCATTTGCATGGGGATGCTAAAGCGTGGCTGCGCAATTTGTGGAGGGATAAGGATCCGGCCCTTCAGAGTGCAGATGCCTTTATCAAAGCGATGGATGCGTGCTTTTTATCTACCATAGACGTGGATCTTGCTCGACGAGAGATACATGGACTGAAACAGGGGAGGGCCAGTGTAAGGCAGTATCACGCCCGCTTTTTTGCACTGGTCAGTGCCTTGGAATGGGACAGAGATTCGCCTCCAGTCAGAGACCTGTTCTGGGAGGGTCTGAGCAGTGCAGTTAAAGACGAAATTGCGAGGGGGGAGAGGCCCCGGAGCACGCAGGAGGTGGTCCAAAGGGCGCTGACTGTGGGGGTGCGGCTGGAAGAACGCCCATGGTGCAGGGACGAAGGGCGTGGAGGGCGCAAAGCAGCGAGAAGTTTCTCCTTCGTTCCCAGGAAAGCAGCGCGTGCGCAATCCACACCTCCGCCAGGAGGGGGGGTGGAACCTATGGAGGTGGGAGGTGCCAGGGCTCAGTCAGCTACCAGAGCCCTAGCACCGGGAGCAGTCAAAACTAAGCCTCCTAGAGGGAACCGGAAGTGCTACATCTGCGACAGCCCTCAACACATGGCGAAAGAGTGTCCCCAGAGGAACTCCAAGCACACTGCAGCCTCCGCAACGGTGACGGCAGCTACGCAGCACAGAGAACGCCAGCAGGGAAACGACGACGTCTGGCTGGAGACAGAGGCACTGGGGCCCAGCCAGACGAATCAGTGAAGCAGTCCCCAGAGATCTTGCAACCCACAGACCCCCTCCCACCCAAGCCAGTAGTGCAGCTCACCGCATCACTCCAGCTACCCAATGGCATCACAATAGACGTGCCACTTTCTGTGGACTCTGGAAGTAATGCAGACTTTATAGCGCAGGATTTTGTGGAGCAGCACGCTATACAGCTACTGCCTGCCACTCTGCCCCTACAAGTCGTCACAGTGGATGGCAGAGAGTTGCTGGGGGGGCAGGTGGTGAAGCAGACGCCGCCAATGGTGATGCGACTTGGTAACCACAGGGAAGTCATCAGTTTTAATGTCACCCGACTGTCGGACACGCCCATTGTTTTGGGCATGAGTTGGCTGGACAGGCACAGTCCGACGCTGGCTTGGTACCAGCGACAACTGATCTTCGGTTCTTCTTATTGTGCAGAACACTGCATCCTGCCCAGGCAGGAGGGAGAGGAGGAGGAATCACAGCTGCAGTTGGGAACGCTGCAAGCGGTTCCCCACAAATACGCAGACTTTCTGGAGGTCTTCTGCGAGAAGGAAGCGGACAAGCTACCCGCTCACCGGCCATATGACTGCAAGATTGACCTCCTACCAGGGGCGACGCTGCCGAAAGGGAAGCTGTATTCCATGTCTGAGGACGAACTACAGGAACACAATTTGGAGCGCGGTTTCACCCGGGAGTCCAAGGCAGTGGGGGGCAGTCCTGTTTTCTTCGTGAAGAAGAAAGACACGCCCCAAAAAAGACTTGTAGTTGATTTTCGCATCTTAAACAAGATGACCAAGCCTCTGATTTCCCCATGCCCAGGATCGACGACCTCCTAGCGATGGTGCGCAAGGGACGCGTGTTCACCAAGTTGGACCTGCGAGGGGCGTACAACCTCATCCGCATGCGGGAGGGCGATGAGTGGAAGACAGCCATGTTCACGCCTCTGGGCACCTACGAATACAGAGTTATGCCGTTTGGATTGCAAAATGGTTCCCACTGTTTTCAAGCTTTCATGCATCACGTGTTAGCGGGGCTCCTCTACAAGAAGTGCGTCTGCTTCCTGGATGACATCCTGATATTCTCTGAATCGCAGCAAGCGCACGACCAAGACGTTCGGGAGGTGCTGAAGAGGCTGCAGCAGCATAGACTGTACGCCAAGCTGGAGAAGTGCCAGTTCGACACGACGGAGGTGGATTTCCTGGGATACAAGTTGTCGGACAAGGGGCTAGCCATGGACAGCGCCAAGGTTCGCGCGGTATTGGATTGGAAGAGCCCGCGCAACCGGAAGGAGGTCCAGCAGTTTGTGGGCTTTCCCAACTTCTATCGCAAATTTATCAAGGGGTCCGCGATGCAGACGGCGGCCATTACGGACACGCTCAGCTCCAAGAAAAAGAAGTTCATCTGGACGGAGCAGGCGGAGCAGTCCTTTCAAGCGCTCAAGCGTCTCTTCGCGTCAGAAGAGCAGCTGCTGCATATCGACCCCAGCAGACCGATGCGGGTAGAGACGGACGCGTCCGACAGAGCCGTGGGAGCTGTCCTGCTGCAGCGAGACCCGCAGGGGGTCTGGAGGCCGGGAGCGTTCTACTCCAGAAAGCTCAGCAAGTCGGAGCAGAACTACACCATCTGGGACAGGGAGTTGCTGGCCATTCATGCAGCGTTCAAGGCGTGGAGGCATTTCCTGATTGGCGCCAAGCACACAGTGCAAGTCTGCACGGACCACAAGAATCTGGAGCACTGGCGCATGGCGCAGTTCCTGAACCAGAGGCAGATACGTTGGGCAGAGTTCTTTGCGGACTTCGACTTCCGAATAGAGTACGTCCCAGGTGAAACCAACGTCATGGCGTATGCACTGTCCCGAAAACCGCAATACCTCGAAGAGGCGACGCCAGCGGCGGCCATGCACATCTTCGCGCCAACAGCGTGGGCGTGCGCTTCAGCTACAGTAGACCTGGATGCGGTGCGGCGTGCGTTGCAGGACGACTCATTCGCGCAAGCGAAGATGGCCGAGGTGCACAGGGGCACGGCGAAGAGCGACGAGTTCCAGATACGAGACGGCTTGCTCATACGTAAAGGGGCTATCTACGTGCCGGGAGACGAACTTCGCGCCAAGGTACTGCAACAGTTGCACGACGCACCCACGGCCGGACACTTTGGCACAGAAAAAATGGTGGAATTGGTCGCAAGGGACTTCTGGTGGCCCAGACTGAGAGGGGAGGTCGCGGACTACGTCGCGAGGTGCGACACCTGCCAGAGGGCCAAGCCGGTGCACAAACCGCCGGCGGGACTGCTGGAACCGCTGCAAACGCCGTTTGAACCGTGGGAGAGGGTGGCCCTGGACTTTGTCACGGATCTACCCAGCTCGAGAGGCAAGACAGCTGTACTAGTGGTGGTGGACTTGTTCACCAAGATGGCACATTTCATTCCGTGTGCGAAGGTGGCCACGGCGGAACAAACCGCCAAACTGTTCATAGATCACGTGTTCAAAGTGCACGGTCTGCCGCGGTCTATACTGTCCGACCGTGGGCGCCAGTTCATCTCGAATTTCTGGCAGCGGCTGATGGGTTTTCTAAACGTCAAGATCAACCTGGCGTCAGCAAGACACCCGCAGACCAACGGGCAAGCGGAGAGGGTCAATGCCATCATGCAGCAGTACCTGAGATGCTATGCCAATCAACAGCCTGCGACGTGGGTGGATTACCTGCCACTCGCCGAGTTTGCCTACAACAACACGAAGCACGTGTCCACAGGGGTGACGCCGTTCTTCGCCAACAATGGGAGGAATCCCAGAACCTTCCCGGGACTGGAGAGAGTGGGGGAAGGGGAACCGCAGACGGCGGACGCCTTCGCGTCAGAGTTGCAGGAGGTCCACGATCAACTCCGACGGCAGCTGGAGCTAGCTAAGCACGCATACAAGGTGCAAGCTGACAAGCACAGGTGGGTTGGCGAAGAGATCCGAGTGGGAGACTGGGTCTGGTTGGCAGCCCACGCAGTACCGACCAGATCGTTAGCTAAGAAGAAGTTGGGGCACAAGCAACTCGGTCCCTACCAAGTCGAAGCACAGATCAACCCAGTGGCTTTCCGGCTGGCGCTTCCGGAGGGCTCCAGAATGCATCCGGTGTTCCACAGGTCGGTGCTCACTCCCTACAGGGCACCTCACAGATTCCAGGAGCCAGGAACGGCACCGAGTCCGTTCCGGGAGAGGACCGAGCAGGGGGGAGCGCCACAGGAGGATCCCATCAACGAGGTCACGGAGATTTTGGACTCCAGATAGGGGGAAGAGGGAGTAGAATACCTCCTAGCCAGAGAGGGCACCTAGGCCAGTGCCAATAGCTGGGTGCACGACTACGCCTTGGAGGAACCTCTGCTCAAGGACAAATTTCATGCCCTTTTCCCACACAGACCCATGCCAGCCGGCTTCTTCGACGACTGGTTTTTCACCCCCACGCTTTCATCCAGCACGTTCCACGGGTTCGACTCGGACGGGGAACCCGCACTGGGCACTCGTTCCCCGGAAGGGTCACCGGCGGGTTCGGCATCGGACACCTCGTATTGGTGGGACGATCGACCGGAGGAGCAGTGGCGCAGGAAGTGGCTGGAGATGCCAGGTCGAGCGACCGACGGAGAGACTGACATGGACGTGTTCGGGGAGGATCTTGGGTTCGAGCACGGCGGCACAGAAATGGAAGCGGAGCAGATCAACGTTGACGAACACGAGGAGGAAGAATCGGAGGTCTTCAGTTGGCGGCCAGCCACGGGGAGCGAACTGTATCCGGCATTCACCCCCGTGACTATGGAGCACCCAGCACCCACACCTGAAAGCGGGGAGGGGGGAAGGGGGGCTTCGAGGGGGGGATGGATGTCAGGGGTTCAGGAGCAGAGACGCAGGAAAGGGAGGAAACAGAGAGCGAGGGGGAGGAATACGAAGGAAGGATGAGTGGGGATGACGACCCGAGATCCCCGAGCCTTTCCAGTGAGTCCGAGGATTCCCAGAAAGGAGCGCCAGTAGTCAGAGCAAGGAGGGAAAGCAGGGGGACACCCCAGGAAGAAGGGGTCAGAGGGGAATCAGAGAGCAGCAGCTGGAAGTCGGGACCAACGTGCCCAGCTGGGAGCAGCGGGGAGAAAGGGGACCAGACATCGGGTTCCGGAGGCTTTCAGCAGGAGGGAGGGCATGAGTCAGGAGTAGTCACGCCCACCTCAGGGAGCGACGAAACGGTCAAGAGGAAGGTAGAGAGTTGGGCGCGCGCGCCAAGTTCAAATGCAGCGGAAGCTGGCGCAGTAAGCAGCCCGGAGAGGGAGCCAGGTCCCAAAGCCCGCCGCAAGGAGGCAGAAGGGTCAGGGGGGTCCGCGTCAGAAGAGAGTAGGAAAGAAGAGACCCCGGGGGGCAGAAGGACCCAGAGACGGAAGGAAAGGCGCAGGAGGTGGAGCAAGGCTAGGGTATTAAGTTGGTGTGCAAGAGGCGGAGACTCAGACGGGTCTTCGCCGGTCTAGCGTAGAAGACGTAGGGCTGCACGCTGCAGTTCGGAAATGAAACCTGTAACTCAATAAAGACTCTTATAAAGTGAACGCTGGCTAGCGTGGTCCTATGTGAGCTGGGACTTGGTAGCAGCTCTGACAGGTACGTTCTAGCGTGCATTGATAAGCTATAAGGAGGAAAACTAGGATAAACTGCCCATGTGTGACAGCTTGTGCAAAGTCCGGTAATAAGAAAAGCAAGCAAACGGGCACACAGTGGGTCACTAATGCATTGGCTCTGCTACAGGAAGAAGAGCAGGGAGTGTGGAATCTCAAAATCTTGAGGGTGGCGCAGATGGAGAAAATGCCTTATGCATCCCTATGCATTCCAGTGGACTTGCGCAGGAAAACTGACCGCCAGATGGTGCCTATTTATACTGCTTGTGGGGTGTGTGGGGTGTTAAGGAAGGGGTAGTGCCTCTGGTGGGGGCGACATATCATACTCTTTCTGGGGTAGTTTGTCCACCTTTGGTCCCCTCAGCTCTCACCAGTGGCTCAATAGGAGTATAGCATCTAGATCAAGGGAAGTAATAGTGCCACTGTATTCAGACTTCACCTGGAGTACTGTGTCCAGTTCTGGGCACCACAGTTCAAGAAGGACACTGACAAACTGGAACGTGTCCAGAGGCGGGCAACCAAAATGGTCAAAGGCCTGGAAACGATGCCTTATGAGGAACGGCTAAGGGAGCTGGGCATGTTTAGCCTGGAGAAGAGGAGGTTAAGGGGTGATATGATAGCCATGTTCAAATATATAAAAGGATGTCACATAGAGGAGGGAGAAAGGTTGTTTTCTGCTGCTCCAGAGAAGCGGACATGGAGCAATGGATCCAAACTACAAGAAAGAAGATTCCACCTAAACATTAGGAAGAACTTCCTGACAGTAAGAGCTGTTTGACAGTGGAATTTGCTGCCAAGGAGTGTGGTGGAGTCTCCTACTTTGGAGGTCTTTAAGCAGAGGCTTGACAACCATATGTCAGGAGTGCTCTGATGGTGTTTCCTGCTTGGCAGGGGGTTGGACTCGATGGCCCTTGTGGTCTCTTCCAACTCTATGATTCTATGATTCTTTAAAAGATGTCAGCATGCAATTGCGGCCACACCCCAGGAACGTCTTCAACTGGCCACCTAAACGAGGTGAGGGCAGCTGAATGGATCTCAAACTCTTGGTGAGTTAAGGCAAAGACAGGCTGTAGCAGATTGAGCGGATGAGACCAGTAGTGGGTCCAGCAGTCAAGAAGGCGGTTTCTGCACATGCTGTAGCGGGAATCACATTTCTGTCTTGGTAACTAGAAGGGAAAGTGAGTGGGTTAGAGGGATACAAGGCAGGGGAGGGAATTATGTGGCAGGCAAAGTGGGAATGTGATACGAGGGGGATTCTCCCATTGGGTCAGTTTGAAATCTCATCTGAAGAAGAACGCCTAAGTGAGATAGGGATTGCCAACTTTCAAAGCTTGCATTTCCAAGCATGGAAGTTGTCAGGATGCTTGGTTCCCGGCTGGTTGCCCAGGAAAGTATAAAGACAAGGAAAAGTTTTTTACCATCCTTTTTTATTTCAGTCCTTACAGAGAGAGGCTATAGAACCCAGCCTCTTGGATAATGGTGTTGTCCCAAGTGAATCTCCACCCCATCTATCCCATTTCCTCACCCATCACTTCTACAGGTGCCGCTAACAGCCCTCTGTCTTTGAGCTCTTTGCTCTCCTACTTTTAAGGCTCGCCGGGTTCTGGGAGATGGAGAGTCTGGGATGCTTTCTAATGATGTGTCAGCCAGCTGTTCGGGCTCTCCCTGCTATAAATCTATATTGTCTTCCTCTTCCTCCTCTCTGGAAGGGTCAGGCTGTGGAGGCGGTCTCCACCATTCCTCCTCTGCCCAGTTCCTGACAGAAGTATGAGTTTCACTGGCATCCCTATAAAAATGCAGGCTGAAAGTTTAGGCTCAAGTAATTGAGATGAATGTGGGTGAGAAGAAGAATGTTCTCCATCACATGCGTTGGGAACAATGAATTCAAACAATTGGTCGTACTGGGTTAACCAACCTCTTCATTGGTTATGCATTGTGTGATCCTTACACGAGAATGGTCAGATAATAACTGGGAATGCTAACTTGGGGTTTGTTTTGTTCACAGGTGAATTTGGCGAAGTATGTAGCGGGCGATTGAAACCACCCGGAAAGCGTGAGTTACCAGTAGCCATTAAAACCTTGAAAGTGGGCTACACAGAGAAGCAGAGGCGAGATTTCCTGGGAGAAGCCAGCATCATGGGGCAATTTGACCATCCCAATATAATTCACCTAGAAGGCGTCGTCACAAAGAGTATGTACCTGCTGCCAATGAGTTATAATTTGCTTATAAATGTCTTTTTGGCTTATGAAATGCCATTCAAGCCGCTATCTTGGTGTTCTCAATGTGCCTACCTGTGGCATCTGTGGGGAACACCGCCAGTGCTATTAAACCATTCGCATGGTCTCCTCAAGCACTTTTCTGAACCCCATTAATGCCAACGCAAATCTGTGAGACAAAAACTAACCAAACAAGGCTGGAACGCATCCAGGCACAATTCATTCTTTCTCCTTCGCTTTTCCTGCTCTGGCAGAGGCCATGATCCAGAAGTGGAGATTTTGCATGTGGTTCCCTTTTCCAAAGAGAACCCCCGTCCCTTAACAACTAAAGGTAACACAGGAAGCTATAAGAAACAGGGTGCCACCCAAAATGGCCACGCATTGTTGATTCTCTCACCTTTACCACAATGCACAATTTCCCCAGTGTTTCGATACTATTATGCAAGACTCTTACTTTGCCCCTGATAACGCCAAGCAATGATGCGCAATGGTGGTGTCGGGTAGGTGCATAGCTGTCAAGGCATGAGTTGAATTGTACAAAACATTACCAGGGGCTGCGCACAGTGTTGTTGCTTTCAGCAGCAGACTGTGTGTTCCGTGCAACATGCCGTTCCGCCCTCACGTGTCCCATTTTATAACACAGCCTTGTCGATTCCGCCACCAGACCTTCATAAGGATGCCAAGGTCGCTGGTTCAGAAAGCCTGCCACTTGCTTTTAATTTTTCCCGTTGAAGCGCCTACTCATTTGTGTCCTTAGTTTTATGTTCCGTAATGCGATGCTAATTTATTCAGCAATTACTCTCAACCTGCAGCACACAGATAATGAAGCATAAGGTCAAAGAAATATGATTTCCTTGTGATTGAAACAGAAGCAGGGAGCCAGAAGCAGCACTCCTAGGGGGTCGTGTCATGATGAGGTGGCATCCTTTTCATAATGCTGCCTTTAAGGGCCCGAGATAAGGGAGCAGTGCTGTACGACTTGCCTGTGATCTGCTATTAAAACCGGGCGCATCATAAATGCCACTGCAGTCTGCAGAGATTTTATGATAAATGAGGAGAAGGCAGAGCCCTTCCCTTAAATTGCTCATTTGTGATGCCTGACCACATCAATTCGAAGCAAACCCATTCCGGTGCAAGGAAGTGCCATGGACTAATATTTCCCAACACTTGCCTATAAAACTACCTTTCCAGGATGGGAAATGTGGGCAACAATGATTGGCTTTAGCTTTTGGGGGGTAAGATCTCCACTTAAAAGGCTCATTGGGAAATTGGAATCACAAAGAATACAGTCAAACCTTGGTTCCCAAATGCCTCCATTTTGGAACGTTTCAGCTCCCAAATGCCGCAAACCCGGAAGCAAGTGTGCCAGTTTTCGAATGTTTTTCAGAAGCCGAACGTCCGACGCAGCTTCCAATTGAGTGTAGGACATTAACTTATGGTCTCTGTGTGTGGTTTGGGAGCTGCACGGCCAGGGAAAAAACAATGCTGTCCAGGGTTGTAAAGACTGCGGAGAGAATAATTGGGTGCACTCTTCCCACCTTGGATCAAATCCATGCTTCCAGGTGCCATAAGAAAGCTGTAGAGAGAGCGCAGGATAGTGCGCAGCCCGGGAATTATTTCTTTCAGCTTCTGCCTTCTGTAAGAAGGTACAGGGTTATAAAGACTAGGACTAGCTGCCTGAGAAACAGTTTCTACCCAAATGCGATTTTGGTTTTAAACGCATTGTAAGGAGTCTGTATGGGAGTATATTGTATTTAAAAATGGGGTATCAGAGTTTTTAGGGGGCTAACCAGGTTGGGATAGCTGGGATAGCAGGCTTGTTGGGTTTTGAATGTCTTATGTAGATTTTTCAATTTCGTTGTTCTGTATGGGGCAATGATAATAAAGATTATTGCATCATATCATATCGTATCGTATCGTATCGTATCGTATCGTATCGTATTGTAAGCTGAATGCACTTCCGGAATGGATTACATTTGACAACCAATGTTTGACTATAGAGACTATACCTGTCCTCTATGTTCATGGAGGTCCAAAGCGTAGGTATTGCCACACTACAATCATCATCATCATCATCATCATCTGGCTGGGTTTTCCCAGCTACTACAGCCCAGTTCCTACGTGATACCGACAGACCTACTGATGAGTTGGTTCCCACCTCGGACCCTCACTAGCAGAACATAGTGACCAGTTCAGTTTATAAAGGGAGAGGCAATTCTTTTATTCATAAGAAACAATCCCCTTGTGTCCTTAGCAGCCACACTCACATCCCAGCTTTTTCTCCAGGGTCCCTGTGGGAATAAAATGGGGGAGGAGAGATGTTCGGCTCCTAGAAGAAAGGACAGGATGCAAATGTTCATTTAAAACCTTTTGAAAAGAATCAGCAATTACTTTTCGTCTGCACTTTTGTCTGCTAGGTAATGAAAATTGATTTAAGCAGAAAGCTGTATGTGTTCTACCAGCATTTCATTGAATTTATAAGGTCAGGAGCAAGTCACGCTCATTATTGCTGTGTCACTCGAGCATTTACGTATAAAAACGGAGTGTAGGCTATATATAATTACCTTTAAAACAACTCGGTCATGAAATTAGTCTAATGGGGTTGGGAAAACATTGCTACTGTTGTCAACAATGAGGTAATAAAAGTCTTTATTGTGTGTTACCGTGATTGAGCATCTTAACTTTTTTTTTATACTTGAGGTGATTCACGCAAATGTATTCATGCATTTGCTAGCGATACATATATTCAGCATTACAGAAGGGAATTTGCAAACATCCCGTCCCAGGGTGGGGGGATTAGCCAGGTTCCTAATGTGCAATGCTAGCGTACAACCAGGTGCAAATATGTACCAGTACTGAGGTGTTGATCTGGGCCTCCCTGAAATTTCGGACATAATTGTAGATGAAGACATGCATCCCCATTCATCACACAAGTAGGGCTGTGTACAGGCTATGTCTTTAAAGCACATTTGAAGCACCTTATACCCACTCAAAGAATTATGAGGTACAGTGGTGCCTCGCAAGACGAAAAGAATCTGTTCTGTGATTCTCTTCGTCTAGCGGTTTTTTCGTCTTGCGAAGCAAGCCCATTGACGGATTAGCGGATTAGCGGATTAGCGCTATTAGCGGCTTTTAGCGGCTTATCGGCTGATCGGATCAGCTGATAAGCGGCTTAGCGGCTTAGAAAAGGGGGGGGAGGAAAAAACCCCCGCAGGAACTTGCAAGACATTGTTGTCTTGCGAAGCAAGCCCATAGGAAATTCGTTTTGCGAAGCACCTCCAAAACGGAAAACTCTTTCGTCTAGCGAGTTTTCCGTCTTGCGAGGCATTCGTCTTGTGGGGCACCACTGTAGTT
This sequence comes from Podarcis vaucheri, assembly GCF_965113315.1. Taxonomy (NCBI): domain Eukaryota; kingdom Metazoa; phylum Chordata; class Lepidosauria; order Squamata; family Lacertidae; genus Podarcis; species Podarcis vaucheri. The sequence goes on along the minus strand of NC_138751.1, from coordinate 51,928,241 downwards.
TGTTGAATTGTAACTTCGTGGGGTGTAAACTACATACCCAGAATTCATTGGGAGGGAGAACATGATTTGGATGTATTTTAAAGGTACAATAAGTACACAGCCTAGAGTTTGGTTTGCATCTCTATGAGGAAAGGTAAGTCTCCAGCTTACACGAACATACACTGCTTGAGTATGGCGGGGGTGACAGAGGGACCTCAAAGCTTATTTTAAAGCTATGTTTTATTATTACATTTTTGTATTGCATTAGATTGTTATATATAAGGTGTACATTCTTTATTTTTTCAGCTTGTAAACCGCCTTGAATATTGTAAGATAGAAAGCCGGTATACAAATTAAAAGTGATGATGGGTGATGAAAGTGGTTTACAAAAAAAGATAAGAGAATAAAATCAAGAAAAATCTACAGACATACTTTAAAACAGGCAAAAGTTAAAATACTGAAACAGATTAAATGATCTCCACTTTCTAAGCCTCTTGTCTAAATAAGAACGTTTTTAGCCGTTGCTGAAACGAGTACAGTGAAGATGCCTGCTTGATATCAATAGACAGGGAGTTTGAAAGTGTAGGCACTGCCACACTAAACAATAGTGTTTCGCCTCAGGTAGAGAGGAGGATGACGCAGATGCCCAGTTCCTTCTCCTCTTCGGAGACCGCTGGATTCTTCTCTGTCCATGCAGTCACATGGGTCTTCCTTCTTATGTGGGTTCATAATTCAGCCAGGGTTGGTACCACTTTTATCTACCAGCTCTTCGGTGTTGGAGATATACGTGCAGCCACTTCAATTTGCATGAAAGTGGCAGCTCTGAAAGGTGCACAGCACCAAAAACCAACACCGGAGAGCTGCCACAAACGTGCAAGCTGGGGCAGTCCTTCTTTGTAGACCCCAATGTAGAGGTGCTGAATTGTACAATCTCATCCTGGTGTATGATTCACCGGGGGCTTAGCTACACCAGAGATAACTGCCTGAGTGAGAACGTCTCCTAAATGCCTGAGCAAGGCCAGTGCTTTGCTGTATCCCAGATACGAACTTTGATCCCATTTATCTTGCTTGATAGCCTTCAGAGCATCTAGCCAACCATTCTTGTCGTTTCCTACACCCAATGGCTTCTAGAGTATTTATGTCCAAATGAGATATTCCTGAGCAGTGCCGGATTTACGTATAAGCTAAACAAGCTATAGCTTAGGGCCCCACTCTCTTGGGGGCCCGCAATAAATTTCATGGGGGGAAAAACTGGATGTACCTTTCCAAAATATAAGATAAAATAAAAATAAAATAAAACCTAAATACAGCAACAGTGTTTTGTGTTGTGTAGGCTCCTATGATGTAAGTAATGGGCCCCACCTGCTAGCCCACTCCCTAAAATATCACTGGTTTGCTCATTTCTATATATAGTGTACCTACATTCTGCATGTGCAAATGGCTTTCGATACCTATTAGGTCCATAAATTACCATATAGCATATATTCAACACAAAAGACAGCGACAATTTGTTGTTGACAAAGGACAGCTGGACATATAAAGGGACCCATTACCTTCAGGAGCTTAGGGACTCATCAAACCTAAATCTGGCCCTGTTCCTGAGATCAGCATGTAGAAGAAGCCACAAAATAAGGCAGAGTCTTCAGCTAGGGTCTATGTTGTTTACCAGCAAATTCTGACTTGGCACTTCCCATGGCTCAGAGAACAGTGTGTTGCATTTGAGAAACGTCTTTGTTTGTATTTAAACACATTGCCTGTAACTTTCATTGGATCGCCATGTAGTACTTCGTTGTACATGTTGTACTTTGAGATGGAAAATTAAAGGTCCTTGCCAATTTTCCCACCCTACTTAATTATGGTGAATTGCATATTCTCCCAGGTTCAGCTTTTATAAGGATTTTATCTCTTCATATTTAAGCGTCTAATTTACATTGAAAGCTCACTAAATCACTAGTTTTCAGCAGCATGAATAAAGGTGGACTCTACGATCGAAAATGGCTACATAAATTCTCTGAGAATAAACCTTGATCGTGAGAACAAACCTTGGCTATACCTCAGGGTTAGCAAGGAGAGAGCTTAACCACAAGCTCAGATCTAGATGGCACACTAACTGAGCCAAAACTTTGCTTAGTTTGCACAGGATGTGAATAAGCAAAGTGACTATGACTATATGATTCCAGGGCTGGATCAAAGAAGCATTTCAATTTAAAGCATTGTAAATTTAAACAGGGACGTGGATGGCGCTGTGGGTTAAACCACAGAGCCTAGGACTTGCCGATCAGAAGTTCGGCAGTTTGAATCCCCGCGACAGGGTGAGCTCCCGTTGCTCAGTCCCTGCTCCTGTCAACCTAGCAGTTCGAAAGCACGTCAAAGTGCAAGTAGATAAATAGGGTGGGAAGGTAAACGGCGTTTCCATGCGCTGCTCTGGTTCGCCAGAAGCGGCTTAGTCATGCTGGCCACATGACCCGGAAGCTGTACGACGGCTCTCTCGGCCAATAAAGCGAGATGAGCGCCGCAACCCCAGAGTCAGCCACAACTGGACCTAATGGTCAGGGGTCCCTTTACCCTTTACTAAATTTAAACAGGGAAAACAGGTAGAGAAAAACGGGGCTCCACTTCGCCATCTGGTGGCATGATGTTATATGGCACATACAACACATATAAATTGCTTTTTCTTTACCAGTCTAGCTGAGACCCAGGAGTGCACATGTTCACACAATCCCAGTATGCCTTGGTTTGCTCATTTTGTCATAATATATATAGTAACCATCCAAAGTTGAAAACTTACTGACTTGTTTGCGAAAATGCACAATTTACTGTAGAGTGTTCCATGACTTACAGCGCTGAAAGGGTTTTGATCTTCTTCATCTAGGTAAGCCAGTCATGATTGTAACCGAATACATGGAAAATGGATCTTTGGATACATTTTTAAAGGTAAGACTTAAAATGTGTATCAGCATCAAATCACCCCCATGCCGCTTTAAGACAGTACAGTGGTACCCCAGGTTACATTCGCTTCAGGTTACAGACTCCGCTAACCCAGAAATAGTGCTTCAGGTTAAGAACTTTACTTCAGGATGAGAACAGAAATCGTGTTCCAGCGGCGCAGCAGCAGCAGGAGGCCCCATTAGCTAAAGTGGTGCTTCAGGTTAAGAACAGTTTCAGGTTATGAACAGACCTCCGAAACGAATTAAGTACTTAACCCGAGGTACCACTGTACTTGTGCTTTGAAGAAAAGTAAGAATGATTTCCTTTTAGAAACAATTCTTGACAGGATGTTGTTGTTGTTGTTGTTGTTGTTGTTGTTAATTCAGTTTATATACCACTCTTTATCTAAAGATCCCAGGGTGGTGTACAACATTAAGAATGTAATTTACACAGCATAATAATAAAAGCATAATACGCCGCATAATAATTAAATGTAATCATCTTCAACAAATAAATAAACTTCTATACACCAGAGCCTTTTTTATCCTTTGCAAGAACCTGGAGAGAAATTCACTGTGAAGAATATATTCTGCCATGCTTTTTGGATGTTGCTATTCTTGCTCGTATCTTTTCATTCCAATATTTGCTTCCCAAAATATTTTGGTGGCAATAAGTGTTGGTTGCTTGTCCCACACTTGCACATTTTACACGTGAAAAGTCTGTTCTTCTTTTCCAGTGGGGTGGGAGAGATAATTTTCAAATGCAAAATGTCGGTTAGTCTTCTTTCAAGCTTTGGCGATTACGGTCATTCTTACTGGTGAAGCCTTTGAAAGGTTTCCATTTTCCATTTGCCGCTTGCTATAGAAGGTCTTTCATCGCTTTAGGATGGTTTGCATGGAAAGGGGGGCAGAGCATCAGAAACCTCAAAACCCCGCAGGTCAAAGTTTTTTGTGCTTGTGCTGTGTACTTCAGACATTGCTGATTCCTAAGGGAAGTCAATAGGTGTGATGCATGAGCGTCGTAACAAGCAAGTAATGTGGGTGGTGCTGTGGTCTAAACCACTGAGCCTCTTGGGCTTGCCGATCAGAAGGTTGTCGGTTCGAATCCCCACAACAGGGTGAGCTCCCATTGCTCTGTGCCAGCTTCTTCCAACCTAGCAGTTCGAAAGCACACCAGTGCAAGTAGATAAATAGGTACCACTCCAGTGGGAAGGTAAATGGCCTTTCTGCGCACTCTGGTTTCTGTCACAGTGTCCCATTGCCCCAGAAGCAGTTCAGTCATGCCGGCCACATGACGCAGAAAGCTTTCTGTGGACAAACACCGGCTCCCTCAGCCTGAAAGCAAGATGAGCGCTGCAACCGTATAGTTGCCTTTGACTGGACTTTACCCATCCAGGGGTCCTTTAACTTTTTTTTTGTAATACAAGCAGTTCTTGCACTCCTGTAAATGACTGTGCATGGCACCAGAATTGCCTTGGTAGCAATTTCTGTGCCAAACCAGGGCCTGGATCCTGATTGAAATAGATCCAGGGGGAAAACCCACATAGCCTAAATGCAAACTCAAACATAAATCCACCAGAAGCAACAGGAATTCAAATGTCCGGTTCAAGTGTCTGCCCATGTCATGGTGAGCTGCACCTCAGAAGTCTTTTGAAAGGCAAGGGGCCACCACCGAGAAAGCCCTCCCTGAAAATCTCATTCAGTGTGGCGATCACCTGCAGATCTTATTGGGTAGATTAGTATTCTTTTAGATATGTGGAGCTTATGTCATCCAGGGCATGACACTTTAAATTGAGCCAGGAAAACATAGGCAACTAGTGCATAGCTGTCAACTTTTCCCTTTTCTTGCGAGGAATCCTATTCGGAATAAGGGAATTTCCCTTAAAAAATGGGAAACGTTGACAGCTATGACTGGTGCATTGCCCTGAGACCCTTTGATGAAGGGCAGTGTATAAAATCAAACAATCAAATGGGAGAGGAGGTTTTTGGTTGTTGTCGCCTGCCTGTCCTGTTCTTTCCCCACCAAGACCCCCCTGGCACTTTCCTGACATATTTTGGGTGCAGACACTTCCCCCTTCTCCTAGGCATTTGATGGAATATGATCAAAGTTGTGTCAAGACTTTATTCTAGTCCCACTGGGTTTCTGATAAGTTTTTGCCTGCTTCTTTCTTTGTTTTTCTGTGGAGGGTGGTTCTGTTTTATGCTTTTTTTGGTATTGGTTTGTCAGAAATTTTGATGGCTGCTTTTAACAATTTTGTATTTTTTAAAACCTGATGCCCTGTGTTGAGCAGCTAATAAACTAATTAAATAGATGACATTTCTGCCCCGGAACCTTTGGGTAGAGATTAGATTATGAATACTTTTAATAAATAAACGTTAAATACAGCATGTTTAGACTTGCTTTTTACCCATGGGTAGGCAAACTAAGGCCCGGGGCTGGATCCAGCCCAATTACCTTCTAAATCTGGCTCGCGGACGGTCCGGGAATCAGCGTGTTTTACATGAGTAGAATGTGTGCTTTTATTTAAAGTGCATCTTTGGGTCATTTGGGCGGGATAGGAATGCGTTGTTGTTTTTTTCAAAATATATTCCAGCCCTCCACAAGGTCTGAGGGACAGTGGACCGGCCCCCTGCTGAAAAAGTTTGCTGACCCCTGCTTTTTACTTATTCTTTAAATTGACATTTTTTAATTTCAATATTTATACTCTGCTTTTCCATCCAAAATGATGCCCAAAGTGGCTAACAGTGATATATAAAAACACACACACACACACGCAAACAGTTTGAAAAATGACCTAACAATTTAAAAAAACGCTTCACTACCCTATAAATAAAAAATCGATTCAGTATCTAATGAGATAAATAACACTTTAGTTTACAAATGGTCTAACATTTGTTACTGTCTTTTATATCAACATTCAGTGTCTCTTTTCAGGGTGGTTTAAAGCTCCAATAATAAAACATATTTTTCTAAGATCAATTATAAAAAAACCTGTTACTCTACGTATAATATTTCTTTTAAAGAAGTATTTTATTGCTGTTTTATTATGCGTTATATTTTATTGCATTTTGTTGCTGCTGTTGGCGACTTCAGGTGCCATGCACTGGAAAACTGGGGGTACAAATTTAGGAAATAATTTGAAAAAAAAATCTTTTCTTTTCTTTTTACAAGATTTAGATGCAGGGATTCAGCCAATGACTTGATGTTCTCATTCTGCTATTTTTACAGAAGAATGACGGGCAGTTCACTGTAATTCAGCTAGTTGGTATGCTGAGAGGGATCGCATCTGGAATGAAATACTTGTCTGACATGGGCTATGTACACAGAGACTTGGCAGCCAGGAATATCCTCATCAACAGTAACTTAGTGTGCAAAGTATCTGACTTTGGACTTTCCAGAATTCTTGAAGATGACCCAGAAGCTGCCTACACAACAAGGGTAAGTTCCTAGCCAGCAGCAGCAATGAACCGCCTGCCAAGCTATGAAAAATGGATGGGAAAATGCTAGACTCTGGGTGGGGACAGATTATTTGGAGAATGCCCTGAATGGGTTTAGCTAAACTATGCAACCTTTAGAAGACATCTGAAGTATGTTGTTGTTGTTTAGTTGTTTAGTCGTTTCTGACTCTTCATGGCCCCATGGACCAGAGCACGCCAGGCACTCCTGTCTTCCACTGCCTCCCGCAGTTTAGTCAAACTCATGCTGTAGCTCTGAGAACACTATCTAATCATCTAGTCCTCTGTCGTCCCCTTCTCCTTGTGCCCTCCATCTTTCCCAGCATTAGGGTCTTTTCCAGGGAGTCTTCTCTTCTCATGAGGTAGCCAAAGTATTGGAGTCTCAGCTTCAGGACCTGTCCTTCCAGTGAGCACTCAGGGCTGATTTCCTTAAGAATGGACATGTTTGATCTTCTTGCAGTCCATGGGATTCTCAAGAGTCTCCTCCAGCACCATAATTCAAAAGCATCAATTCTTCGGCAATCAGCCTTCTTTATGGTCCAGCTCTCACTTCCGTACATCACTACTGGGAAAACCATAGCTTTAACTATACGGACCTTTGTTGGCAAGGTCTGAAATATAGGAAGTTTTTAATGTTTGATGTTTTGTTACGTTTTCATATACGTTGGAAGCTGCCCCAAGTGGCTGGGGCAACCCAATCTATCTGTTTGATCAGACATAGGCAAACTCGGCCCGTCAGATGTTTAGGGACTACAATTCCCATCATCCCTGACCACTGGTCCTTTTAGCTATGGATCACGGGAGTTGTAGTCCCAAAACATCTGGAGGGCCAAATTTGCCTATGCCTGTATTTGATGATGCCACAATGCTGTGCCTGATGTTGTTGTGTTGCTGAATGTCGGTATATAAAACCCCAAACAATCAAGCGATGACAATCACTTGTTAAATTTTCCCACTTTTACCACGCAATACCTATTTCAGAGTCTGCAGCAGAACTCCAGCTGCCTAGCAAGGAGTAATTGAATCAAGCACCAGTATGTCTGTTTCAGAGTGCAAACATGTAGACGGATCATTTTGGGCTTGACCTTTGCCTCCCTCCCGTTTTCCTTACCAATTTGAATTCAGCGCTAGTCTGTCATTAACATCCCAAACCTCAGGATTTGCTTGATGTGCAGCCATGACCTGAAAATTGTCAGGTGGTGTTTCTGGTACCCTGGAGTCAGCTTCTCTGGAGTCCACGCTGTGCTGACGGCTTGCTTGCTTGCTTGGATTTCTCCCCCACTAGCTACCATGACCTAATTGAGATGTGAATTCTATACATGTCCTGGTGTTCAAATGAAATTTAAACAAGCCTTCAGGACAGGCAATTAGTAGTCAGCCAGCAAGGCACATATAGACTGAGATAATGTGGAAAGAGGCTTTCATGCTCTCAAAACAGATTTACATTAGCAATTCTACATCACTTTCCCACCCCATTCAAGCCAGAAAATGGTCTCCCTTGGCACTCTGAAAAGAAAACAAAACCAACAGCCGCATTTTCTCAATCTGGTTTGTTTTTTTGCCTTCCCAGGGAGGAAAAATCCCAATCCGATGGACAGCTCCAGAAGCCATCGCCTTCCGCAAATTCACTTCTGCCAGTGATGTCTGGAGCTACGGGATTGTGATGTGGGAAGTGGTGTCTTATGGGGAGAGACCTTACTGGGAGATGACCAACCAAGACGTAAGTATTTCTGTTGCCCTTCCTGTCAGAAAGCTCTTTAGCTGCTAGCAGGACGCTGCATGTATTCATGATTCCCAACACGTTTTGCTGTTGCTGATAAGTATCTAAAGCAGGCGTCAGGTCTGGAAATGTTACTGTTGAATCCACGAGTAGGCAGGAGGGTCGGGAGAGAAGCAGGAACTGAATGGGCACACGAAATGGGCTTCTATTCGTGCTTCTAGGTGATTTCTGTGCTTGCTTTATTTCTGCATGTACTTCTGAACGGTGAATGTGATATGAAATTTAACCCACTTGTTTGCCTGCAAAGACCAGGCTGCAAGCCCAGCGAAGACCTGAAGGAGACTGATCTGCACCATGAATTTGTCATGGAGTCAAGGCCATTTGACACCCTCCCCACAGTGGGGCCAGCTTAAGTCAGGCTTCGGGAAGGAGGTGCAAGGTTCTTGTAGGGTCCTAGAGCCCTCCCACCTCCTTCCCAAATCCCGGTAAGTGCTTGCCTGGCTTTGAGAAGGAGGAAGGAAGGTTCTAGGACCATGTGAGAGCCCTCACACATCATTCCTGAAGTGGGACAAGCACTTAGAGGGCTTTGGGGAGATGTGCTCCTCAGCTGCAATCCTGGTGTGACTGCACCACTCTCACTGCCCTAAATCCACCCCTGGAAAACATTCACTGAGCTACAATTCCCATCATCCATTGGCCCGGCTTGCTAGGATTGATGGGTGTTGTGGTCCAGCAACATCTGGAGGGCCAAAGGTTCCCCACACCTGATACAACATTGGAGATATTGTGGGAAATATACCCTGTTTTTCACTCCATAAGGCACATCTGACCATAAGGCACACCTAGTTTTTAGAGGAGGAAAACAAGAAAAAAAAATATTCTGAACGAAACAGTGGATGTATGTTTTTTGTGGTTCATGCTATGGCCACAGACATGGGATCTGATGGTGAATTTGGGGTGACCCAATGCAAAAATCCTGAGGATCCATGTGGACCCGTGCTTTGTAACCACATTTTTGCACCATTGCGGCCCCACGCAACAGTGGGTGCGTGATTTTTTTGGTGCAGGCTGCAGCCATGGACATGCTATGTGATCTGATGGTGAATTTGGGGTAACCCAATGTAAAAATCCTAAGGATCCATTTGCTTTTACCTCCCCCCTCCCAGGCAGCCTCCACTAGCATCCCTTCTCTCTCTTCCGATCCCACCAATCAGGTGTTTCCTTTCAACACTCCCTTCCCTCTTGTTTGCCTTAGTATCTTTTCCTTAGCTGGAACAGTTTTTTGCTTCTCCTTTTTTCTAATTTCTCTCCTTATTGCTTTAGTCTTCCTGTTTCCCCCTTTTGCAAGTTTGCTGTCTTTACTTCCCCACTCCCAGGCAGCCTCCTTTATCTCTAGCATCCCTTATCTCTCCCCCCGATCGGCAAACGATCAGTGGCTTTGTTTCAACACCTACTTCCCTCTTTCAAAAAAAAGAAGAAGCATGATCTGCTTTATGCCCCTGGACAATTCGGCTCCAGGGACCACGCATTCGCTCCATAAGATGCACAGACATTTCCCCTTACTTTTTAGGAAGAAAAAAGTGTGTCTTATGGAGCAGAAAATACGGTAAATGGTGGCTAGACTTAGATGCCCAGTACTGCTTTGCCAAAGTTCAGCTGTTCAGTATGGCTGAGTTCTGAGTTGCACAAACACACACACACACAACACACACACGAATATGGAAACTCTCCTATTCCCCTTTTTGGGTAAGAGTAGCGGGAACATGATGGCAGTATTCAGAAAGGCAGGCATAGCCATGGAAATCAAAGGGAAGATTTCACACCTCCCTGGCTAGCCAGCCAAGCAGCAGCTGTTTTACAAAAACCTAGGGAAATGCTCCCAGTCTCTCTTTGCAGCCCCTTTCATTGCCAGCCCTTTCTTTCCGTAGCGCAAACACACTTTATTGCAAAGTGAAACAACAAAGCCCGAACAGGTTCTCTTGGCAGAAACATTGTCATCCCGTGAATAGGCCTTAATTCAGCATCCATCAGTATTATTTTTTAAGGATGAAGGGCTGTCATGGGATAAATGCATTTTTATTACTCAATTCAGAAACACTGACAGGCTCGCACAGCTTAATCCTTGAGGGCCATGCATATTGCTAACCAGTGAGATTCCTCTGGGAAAAGAGAGGAGGCTGTGTGGTCTGTTTGGTAGTGTTTGAGCAGGTCTTTGCCCATGAATGAGTATTAGGGAAGTGTGCATTTTCCCTTTTTAACATGCTTCAATCCCCCTTTTGTACTCCCAATCTGGGCAAGGGAGATTAAATGCAGATAGCAAGCAGTGTGGATTGTACCACACACACACACACACACAGAGAGAGAGAGAGAGAGAGAGAGAGAGAGAGAGAGAGAGAGAGACTCAATAAATGCTAACAAATGGGAAGGGAATTCTAATACGCACTAACAATTTCCATGCAGAGTTCCAAGTTCAGTAGTCAAGGATGTCAACAGGATTCCCTGGAACTGGTACACACAATCTATTGGCAACAACTCCTTCTTAAACACATACAGCATGTGAATTTACACCGGCCCACCTCACAGGGCTGTTGCAAAGATAAAAAGAGGGGAGGGTAACACAACCTTCAAATATATAATGTCATTCATGGAAAGAAAAATAAGCTTCGGCAAAGCCACAAAAGCCTTTGATTTGATTGATTCCAAGCTCTGCCTAATAACCTCCAGTGAAGGAAAGTCTGCAACCTCCCAATGGAGTCTGCTCCACTGTCATACAACTCCTAGGGCCAGAAAGTTCTAGTTACAGGTAGGTAGCCATGTTGGTCTGCCATAGTTGAAACAAAATAAATAAAAAATCCTTCCAGTAGCACCTTAGAGACCAACTAAGTTTGCCATTGGTATGAGCTTTTGTGTGCATTGCACACTTCTTCAGATACACTGAAACAGAATTCACCAGACCCTTATATATAGTGAGAGGGTGGGGAGGGGTATTACTCAGAAGGGTGGTGGGAATGGGTGATTGGCTGATAGGTGTGATACACCTGTTGACGACGGTTAATGACTGCAATTGGTCTTACAGGAAAAAGCAAGAGGTGAGATGGCAAAAAAAAAATAGCTTTATCATGTTTAATGAGATAAGAATCGTGTTGTGATTTACAGCCTGCTTTACTTAAAAGGGGGACGCAGGTGGCGCTGTGGGTTAAACCACAGAGCCTAGGACTTGCCGATCAGAAGGTCAGCAGTTTGAATCCCCATGACGGGGTGAGCTCCCGTTGCTCGGTCCCTGCTCCTGCCAACCTAGCAGTTCGAAAGCAAGTCAAGGTGCAAGTAGATAAATAGGTACCGTTCCGGCGGGAAGGTAAACGGTGTTTCTGTGCGCTGCTCTGGTTCACCAGAAGCGGCTTAGTCATGCTGGCCACATGACCCGGAAGCTGTACGCCGGCTCCCTCGGCCAATAAAGCGAGGTGATCACCACAACCCCAGAGTCAGTCACGACTGGACCTAATGATCAGGGGTCCCTTTACCTTTACCTTACTTTAAAGGGGGACGCGAGTGGCACAGTGGGTTACACCACAGAGCCTAGGACTTGCTGATCAGAAGGTTGGCAGTTCGAATCCCCGCGACAGAGTGAGCTCCCATTGCTCGGTCCCTGCTCCTGCCAACCTAGCAGTTCGAAAACACATCAAAGTGCAAGTAGATAAATAGGTACCACTCTGGCGGGAAGGTAAATGGCGTTTCCGTGCACTGCTCTGGTTCGCCAGAAGCGGCTTAGTCATGCTGGCCACATGACCCAGAAGCTGTACGCCGGCTCCCTTGGCCAGTAAAGTGAGATGAGCACCGCAACCCCAGAGTCGGTCATGACTGGACCTAATGGTCAGGGGTCCCTTTACCAGGCTCAGAAAAGGTTTTGTGGCATCTGTCACATGCTGACAGCTTCTAGGAGCCACAGGTGAGAGCTGAGTGCAGGGTGGGGACCTAAGCTGGACATAGTGCCCCAGGAGGAGCACAATGGGTCCCACACCAGAGGCGCTACCATTCCCTAACACCCCATGTGTAGTTGAACCCTAAACTAGGGGCTATTGATACATCTTGGGGCTATTGATACACCTTGACATAATGAATTCCATAAATACTATGTGTTTATAATTCTTCCAGTAGGGAAGAAGACTGCTTCTGTACACAGTGATTAAATGTGAAAAGACATCTAAAAGTGATTGAGGACTAGGACTACTTACAAAGAACCTAGCACTTGTTTTATACATCTCGAAAGCCATTATGATCCTTTCTTGGCAAGTAGTCAGAGGGCACTGGTGTGCTCAGCAAGACCATCTGGATTTTACAGACTATATTTTGTCGCAGAGATATTATGCCACAGAGACATTGTCACTGTGTGGTCATCAGAGGCAGATTGTTTGCTATTTGGTAGTCCTTGTTGTGGTCAAAACTAATTCCTACTGGTCTTGTTGCTGGCTTCTCAGGGCGCCCCAGTCCAAGGTCAAGGAAATGCAACACTCTTGCTACTTTATGTTTCACATTTTTATCCCATCCTTCCTCAAAGAAGCGCAGAATGGCACATGTGACGATAACCCAAATTATCTTGTTACTAATAGATCGTATTTTACTGATATGCCCATAGATCCATTGTAAAATATGACTGGAGTAAGAAATCTCAGATAATATGGAATGTTACACATAGCCTGAAACATAATACAAACAAGACATAAACAATTTTGCATCCACGCCAAACTCACTCTGAGATCATCCATGCTCTTATTCTGGTTGCCAAATTGCCTTAACTTTTAAAAGGGGCTACCCTTCTAGTAACATATTTGTCTTCTCCCTTCTTACAGAATTCTAAACCAAAGCCTTTTAAAATGTTTTAAAGGGGGACAGGTCAAATCATACTTAACTCCATTACAATATTCACAGTGTGGCGAAAGCTTTTCTGTTGATCAGTCTGCCATTGCTAGTATGAGAACCTTCCCCAACTTCCACAATTATTTTCCAAATTTACAGCTTTTCAGACCTGTGAAATTATCAGAAAACATTTCGGTGCTTTTTTTTTCAAAGACCTTGTTTGCCATCCTGGTTAAAACAATGAGCATTGAGGAAGGATGTTCTGGTATCTGCTTTGACCTCTCTTAGGTGATTAAAGCTGTCGAAGAAGGGTATCGCCTGCCAAGTCCCATGGACTGCCCAGCTGCTCTTTATCAACTTATGCTGGATTGCTGGCAGAAGGAAAGGAACAGTAGGCCCAAGTTTGATGAAATTGTATGCATGTTGGACAAGCTCATCCGCAACCCTAGCAGCTTGAAAACATTGGTGAATGCATCAAGCAGGTACAAAAACCAACCCCAAAAGTCATGTTGTGTCCTACTTCTGTCACGGTTTTCTAGGATTATCTCATCTGTTGTGATCCCTAATTGGACTGGACTACTTAAGGAGGGATGAAACGGAGGGGAAGCATCAACAAGGGGGATAAGGGGCTGCGAACAAAAGCAAAGAACAGGGCTGGCCCAACTATGAGGCAGCAGAATTCAAGGGGCGCCCCTTGCGGCCACCAGAGAAATGAGGGGAAGTGACGGCAGCAGCTTCCGGGTTCTGGCAAGGTCTTGGAAAACACCGCAAAGTCTCACGAGAGCCCCACAAAATCTTGCCAGAACCTGGAAGATGCTGCCACAGAACCCTGGTAAATGAGGCTTCTGAAGGGGATAGTGAGGGGAGTCCATGGGACATCTTCCCATAAACAGGACATACTGCCATTGGCAAAGAACCAATAAAAAGGGTATTAAGAATTGTGGGGGTGGGGCATTTCAGCCTCCCGAAACCACTATTTCCAAGCTGAAAAGTGAACCTGCAGAAAATTTGGATAAACTGTAAACCCTACAGTGAAATGCTCTTCTGACATTAACATGTGGAGAAGCTGACTTTGGGCACCACAGGGTCACACTTTCTTATTACAGTGATACCTCCGGTTGTGGACGGGATCCGTTCCGGAGCTCTGGTCAGATCTCGAGGTTTCTGCAACCGGAGGAACTGCTTCTGCACATGTGCTTGCGGCAACCCCCCCCCAAAAAAAATACTTCCAGGTTTGCCGCATTTGCATCCTGAAGGATACACAACTGGAGGTACCACTGTAATTGCTGCTGTTAACTCCATGCAAAACAAGACCGGAAGTGTAACACCCAAATGAGGTGTTTTTGTTTAGGTTTGTCTTAATCTGTATCTTGGTTTCTTTTTTAGAGTTTCAAATTTATTAGGTGAACACAGCCCGCTGGGAAATGGTGTCTACAGATCTGTAGGGGAATGGCTGGAAGCCATCAAAATGGGACGGTATACAGAGATTTTCATGGAAAATGGATACAGTTCAATGGACGCTGTGGCTCAGGTGACCTTGGAGTGAGTAGATTTCCTGATCCTTTTCATTGAAATAAGGGAGAAGCCTGTTGGTTTGAAGCCAGTTAAAGAGTAAAGATAGAAAGTGAAGACTGGAAGCATTTAAGGGTTTTTCTTTGTTTTTCTTTTAACACCCATCCGATTCCAAGGAAGTTTCAGCATTCATATCCTATATAAATGATAACAGACCAATGAGATAGATGGCCTTATGGTTACCGTCAGCTGTTGGCAAAGCAGCTCTAATAAAGTAGCACATGAGTTTGGACGTAGCAACAGCATTCCAATTTTGGCACATGACTTGGCTTGTTTCTCATGTGACAAAGGCACTCTTGCTGAGTGCGTCTCAGTTAACGAAACTATGAGAGTTTTGAAGACCGTAATTTTCTTTGCAAGCCAGGAAGTCTTGATTCCACAAACACCTTTGAATACCTGTGGGTGTAATGGCAGGAAGGGGGGGGAATCCACCCCCAATGTAATCTGGCCCAGAGCCACAGCTTCTTGTGGTGATGGAAACCATTCCAGAGCAGCTTCGGAGCACCTTTCTTTCTGAGAAGTTCTCCTGCAGTCCAGAAATATAGGGATGCCTCCATTTCAAGGGAGGAAAGATGTTCTTAGTATCCTTGGAGATCTTGGCACATGCAAGTCTTTGGGGAAGTGAGAGGAGGAGAACTTCTTTTAATTCTTTCCCACAAAAGCAGAGAAGTGACGCCTTTAGGGGAAGTTTCTGCAGAGAAGGAATCATATTAGCGGAGAGCAGAAAGCAAAAGGGCATACCATACCTCTATCTGAGACTGTCAAATGCTGGAGAGTCTAGCACAGCCAGGGGACTTACTGGAGATGTCAGGTCCACCTCTGAGATGCAAGGGGGAAAGTGTTAAGGAGTGCACCAGCAGAGATGTAATCCCATGAGTGATTTTTAAAACTTGTTTTTAAACCACCCTTACCTACATCTCAAGAGTCTGGAATGCATGGGGAGCATACCTTATTGATCTGCTTTTTAGGAAAAAATAATAAATTGATTTTCCCCTCTCTGCAGCCTGAGGAAGTTTTCCAAGCTCATCCCTTTCATACAGTTTCTCCAGGCTCCATAAATTTCAGAAAATTTCACCAATTTGGGGTTTACTTTTTTAAAATGTTAATGTTGCACAATACCTCTCTTTAAAAAAATAATAATCAAAAAAACCCACTCTCCTTAAAGCAAACACAATGCCAGATACCCACAATAGTCTTAGATACAAACAGAGGTGTAAATTATTTTTCAGATTGCCTTCCACCAGAACACTTCTCCATAGTAACAGAGGGAAGGTTAAAGTACAAAGACCTCCTTCCTTCCTTCCTTCCTTCCTTCCTTCCTTCCTTCCTTCCTTCCTTCATATCAAATAGGGAGTCTATCACAGTTCCCTGGCTGTGCTAAAACACTTCCGTTTCCTTGCATCTGTATCAGATGGGGGAAGGTGGGGGGGTGACTGTAGAGAGAAATATGGAAGCCATCTGAGATTTAAGGATCCACTCCAGCAGAATGAATCAATTCCTCTCTCCAGCAGAGCTCACAAGACTCTGATTCTAAATAATTGGGATGGTTTTCTGTTCACAACTCATGAGCAGATACCAGGTTTGCACATCATACTAAGCCAAACCATGGTATAACATAAACATGTGAGTGCGCAAGCTTCAGGAGAGGACAGTTGCTGCTTTGGTCCTCCCAGTTGTTTTGCTGCAGCAGACTAGACTTGGCCTAGCTTGGCATGTCACCCAAGTCTTGCCTGTTGGTTTACTTTTCTTGAAATTAACCACAAGCTGTAACTCAGGTTTGTCCTATGGTTTAGGGCTCATGGTTTGTCCAGGAGAGGTAAGCCAAGAGCCTAAGTTTAGTTCACACACCAGGCTAACCCTTGGTTTAGCTCAGCATAGCTGCAAAATAACCAGGCAAGATCAAAGTGAATTCAATCTCTTCTTCAGGAAACCCTTGTGTTTTGGCTAAGCCATTTTTTACGCTTAGTGTGACATGTGAACCATACTATTGCTTAACAAACGTTGGGGCCTGACTTCGCTATTTTGAATTGTGACAAAATGCAAAGGGGCTTTGACTGAACATTAGACGCAGACACTTAAAATTGTGTATGAAAGTGGATTTCTTTTGCTCAGTATTTCTGTTTCTCAATTACATTTAATTTACCGGGAACTCTCAGATCCTCCTTAGGCTGCAGTTCCAATGGCCGGCATGGTCAGCTCTCATATCATATGGCATGGCTGGGAATTTATGATTGATTTCCAATTCCTGTGGCAGAAATTCAAGAAAGAAAGTAAAGTTTAGATCTCCCTTCTGTAGTTTGATCTTAAAGGATTAAAGGGAAAATGCAAAAGATGTTGTGTGTTCTAAATTCTTACATCATACTTGTTCATTTGGAGTAACCTGATACTGTCTCTTTTGTGTCATGGGTGGACGACTCCACGCAAGTATCTGGAAAATCTCTGCCATTCGGAGCAGGCAATTTGTAATTTGGGTCAGGTGTGTGCTGTATTTATGAATGTACTACTTTGCTCGGTTGGATCTAATCCTATGGAATATCAAGCACTTTTAAATGGTCTAGCAAATGCTTTTTGCATTTCTCTTAAATAACATGTACATGTAATTGTGCTTGTATTTGACTTTAGCGTTTATTACAGTTCTGACACTTTGATGCTATATTTCCCCTCGGGTGACACAGAAGTGACACAAGATACCGAAATCCTGAAATGCAGCCTATAGAATCATAAGCCACCTCCCAGAGGTGCTTTCAAAATCTTAACTTTTCATTGTGTGCAAACAAACACAAAACACAATGTTATCAGCTACAGCCCATTCATATCTATCAAGAGCTATTTTTTAAGTCAATCTACATTTGCCAAAGCTTAATTCATCTTGGAATGTGTCTGTTTCAAGAATGAAGCAGGATTCTCTGTGTTTTCAGTGAAGTTTAACCCTCACCAACCCAGATCTTAAGTCCCTAACTCAGAATGTAGTCCAACTGGTTTCAGAAACTGTAACAATAATTATGCTGCAGTTTATTCCCTAGAATAAGGACTGCGTGATCCAAACTGTCAGAGACTAAAGGTGCGTTTACACCAGGGGCACAGGGTGGAATCCAAGGCAAGTGAGTTGAACAGTGCTGCCTCAGACA
The DNA here is from genome assembly GCF_965113315.1 of Podarcis vaucheri. Classification (NCBI taxonomy): domain Eukaryota; kingdom Metazoa; phylum Chordata; class Lepidosauria; order Squamata; family Lacertidae; genus Podarcis; species Podarcis vaucheri. The sequence continues at coordinate 51,910,605 of NC_138751.1, read as the reverse complement.
AGTTAGTCGTGACATTAATTAGGTCCCATTGATTTGAAGGTGAACTTATTGCAACTAGCTTAGTCTGGATTCAACCGATAAACAAGTTTTATAGTCATCCTCTCGCCCTAGGGGACTGAAGTTCTCTTTAAGGGGACATGGGATCTTTTGTAGAGTGTTGTTTTTTAAAAAAAATAAATTGTAGTTTTTTTAAAAAACAACAGCAACAAAAAACTACAATTCCCTTGGGAAGAAACACCAATGTGATGTTTATAGTATAGATAGGCCCTAAGGGGAGAATTGCATTGTTATTGCGGTTCACCTTTAATCAACTGGTCTGATTAAAACTGGCCGAAAGACCGTGAACACCACCTCATGGAAGTGGCTAAACACACCTGTGTACAGCTAATTCCTAGCAGCAACCATGCTGCCAAAGATACCATCTGAACAAGATCTAAATAGTTGCAGGATGAAGATGTCAGTATTCCTCCCCTCTCCATTACACTTGTGCCACCAGCATTTGTGCTAGATTTATTATGAGTTCTCAACCTCAGGTACTCTAGTGCCACACCAGTTTTTCCCTCATCCTCTCTCTCCCTCAACAACCCCCCTCCGCTTTTCTACCTTCTTCTTGTCTACTCAGCCCATAATAATAATTAATAATAATAAAATTTTATTGATATCCCACCCTCCCTAGCTGAGGCTGGGCTCAGAGTGGCTAACAACAGTAAAAATAATACAGTTTACATAAAAACATAATCATTTAATTGAAATACATTCTAAAAATCAATTAATTCTAAAATCAATTCAGAGTCAAATTAATGGCAACCATTGGAATAGAGTTCTGTGAGGATTACAAAAGGAGGGGGTCAGACTGTGCCTTGGCCAAAGGCCTGGTGGAACAGCTCTGTCTTGCAGGCCCTGCGGAAAGATATCAAGTCCTGCAGGGCCCTAGTTTCTTGTGAGAGAGTGTTCTGTTCCACCAGATCGGGGCCACAGCCAAAAAAGCCCTGGCTCTGGTTGAGGCCAGCCTAACCTCCCTGTGGCCCGGGATCTCCAAGATGTTTTTATCTGAAGACCATAAGGTCCTCTGTGGGACATACCAGGAGAGGCGGTTCCGTAGGTACGAGGGTCCTAGGCCATATAGGGCTTTAAAGGTTAAAATCAGCGCCTTAAACCTGATCCTGTACTCCACCAGGAGCCAGTGCAGCTGGTATAGCACTGGGTGAAGTAATGTAAACACTGTTCGTGGACAGACTATAAGGAATCCAAATTTTGCTTTTCCATCTGAAACAAGGAGCTTTGGAACAGCAGCCTGCCTATTAAGCTGTAAGAACCGAGGTCATGGACCCAGGCTAAATTCCTTGGAAGTTCTGGTTCTCACATGGGCGGCAGAAGGAGGTAGAATCCACCCACATTGTGGTGGAAAGCTTTCCCAGCCACCTTCCTACCAGTCTAGTTCTGTACTTGTAAGAAGTTCATGAAAGTCACACACACACATTCCTGCAGCCTAAACTGGTACCGTACTCTGCCATCACATTCTCCTCCATGTTTAAACCAGGCTTCAGCCAGTGTCAGACCTAGCCTTTCTCTCAGAAGATGAAGAGAGTGTAATTGTACTCTTGTGTTATGTCCCAGTTGGACTTGTCCAACAGAACTTCCTGGTAGATGTGACACTGACCTTCTGACAGCTCCTCAACTATCATCCAAGTTCCTATACTGAATTGGGCCATGTTCATTTCAGGGGAAATTTTGAACTAGACAAATTTAGCTGCTTCTCTGGCATTTATTTTTTGTCAGCATGAGGAAATCCAGAGAACCTTGAGAGCCAAACCACACATGTATGGAGATAAAAAGATGTGTGGCTCTTAGTTCTCCTTCTGACACATTTGTTGCCTTCAATATATAATGCAGAACTCAGTCTTGGTCTGATCTATCTACCTTAGATGACCTCTGGAGTACAGGATCTTAGAACCAGTTTACATTATACATTTTTGTACTCAGGAATTAATAGCCTTTGGATTTAAATGGTAAGATTCACACATGACAACATTCATAAATGGTGAATGTGTTTCATGTGCATTAGTCTCACAGGTAACTTTAGGTGAAGTTTCATTTTTCTCACAGGGAAGCCCAGCTATTTAAATGTGCAGTTCATGTTTTGGAATATTTATTTCACCATTTGAGCCCAATTCTTTTGAGAGTTGTTTGTACATCTTGCCACTGATGTGCTTCTGTTCTTTTTCCTTAATGCTGACTGATTTTGTCCAGATTGTCATTTAATTTTGGTACTATTATCCATACAAAATAATTAATCCTATTATATTAATAATTATTTTACATATATAAAAACACCAAAATTAAACTACAGCCTCCACAAAATCAGTCAACATATTTATTTACTTAAAAAAAGAAAAGAAAAGAAGCACATCACTACCAAAACACATGAACATAAAAGCCTAAATTTATACTTCCTTGACTTCAGTTAGCTATTCCAATTTGTCTATTTAACTTAAGACAACCATGTCTACACCAATACTTTCCCATTTGGCTCACTCAGTTCATGGAGGAACGCCCAACTATAAATTTTGCACCTGAGTTTTAAAAGTACCATTTGGGTTTTATCATTGGCAAGATCCGCAAGGCCCAATTCAAACATAAAAGCAGAAGCAAGAGCCATAGATCACTCATGCATCTTTATTTGTCCCAGTTTGTATATAATTTATAAACTGGGTCTGAGTGCACGCAGTTGTAGATCTTTTCATGTGAAAGGTAGAATTGCTAGACAGCGTGTATGTGTTTTGCTATTAACGCATTTGACCAGATGATCTGCTTTTGACAAAAATTGCAGGTGGCTGAGAAATGAAATCCCTGGACAGTATGTGATTTTTAGGGCATGCCTATAATGCCCTAAAGCACATATTTTCACACCTAGGGGGAGGGAATCAAAGTATATTAGCTATTGCTTCATTTGACATAGCTGACCTATGCCAGAAGAAGTTGCAATTTCAAAGTGGAAAGAGTGGGGTTGTGGGGTACTACATGAAAAGAGTCACCACTTTATTGAAACCCTTAGCTTCCCTCAGAATTCCTCAGATGCTTCATTTACTGAGAAAGCCCTCCCAAATTCACTATGAATTTTGTTTGATGGCAGCTCTAGGAAAAAGGCCACACAGTTAAGAACACTGGGCCAGAAACTCCACTGGTATAAATCACCTTCATTCCTTTGAAGCCCTCACAATTCATATCACTTGGCCTGAGAACACAGTTGTTGGGAAAAGGAGAACCCCCTCATCTGTTCATATGCCTCTAAAACCATGAAGGACCTTCAGAATTTTCCGGAAAACCACAGACTATGGTTAACAGCTTGTTTGGAAGAGGAAAAACAAAACTATGGAAAACATGTTGGGTTTGAATGTGTTGTTCGGTGGGGACAACTGTTTGTTCTGTTCCAGAGCTGGGACTTGGGGGGATCAAGATGAGAACCAGAATTGAACTGAATTTTCAAACTCCCCTGTTAAACCCTTGTTTAAAATTAATGTGCCAGTACTCCTGATTCCCTAATCTCATATCATGACATTTCAGCCTGCTTAACAAACAGGTTGGAACATAACCTAGAAGAGGAGACTGGTCCTACAAATAACAAAATCAGTCTCTGCGAAAGGCAAATCTATGTGTCTTTCATGCGCTAGAAAAGTGAGTGAGCCAGTATAATATTATGTCATCCACACCAAGATTTTGAAGTGTCTGGTGGTTTGGGGTGCCCCTCAGGGTGAGTGTCCAACTTAAGACGCCTTCAGGGGGCCTTGGTTTGTGCCATTAAGGAAACTGAGCCTTTTGGAGATGTCTTAGCTGTCAGCTCAAAACCTGAGTCACCTGAAACAATTTGAAAATCTTGGTAGCTTTCTTGCAGTAGTCCAGTCAGAATCCCACCTGCCAGCAAGGCCCTGTCAAATGCATGCTCTCAACAAATGCTGCCTTTCAAACAGTAGCAAATTGAAATAATCACAATTATTATGGGCTCCTGTGGCTATTGCCCCAAGTCCTGTGCTCTGTTCAGGCCTCATCCGCAAAGGCCTGATCTTCAATATGTTCCAGCATTTTGCCATGTAGTTCTACTCCTAGCGGAGGAGATGGATATGTCCTGTTTTCCACCTGGATTACCATACTGTTACCACAGCAGAGAGAACAACTGCTTTCTAAACATGTGGACAATCTCTGGTGGCTTTGAGTATCTCCGGAACTCTTCCCTTACTCAGCAAGGATAACATGGCCAGAACAACCCTCAAGAATAGCTAGATCATGAGACTGGCCACTTTTAGTCGTATACCTGACTGGACTTAAATGGCTAACAACAAAAAGGTGGACTTCTTCACATCTCCCTTTTGAAAGATAACGTACTCACTGAATCTCAGGACACCTTGTTGCTTGTCATCCGGTGGACAGCTCTGAATATCTGTAACAATATGTGTGTCTGTTGTGTTACATTGTAATTGTTTTTCTTTCTTTTAAAATAAATGTTTATTTATAAAATAAAATAAAATCCCTCACTCAATGGGGGGGGGGGAGAGAGATCTACGTCAAGAATTCACCGACTCTTGCTTTTTATTCCTCGCTCTTCATTCTGTAACATGGTAATTATTATCAAGAATATGATGCCATGCTGCTGCCAGGAAGGGGATAAATAACAAGAGCGGATGAAAACGTTATGCAAAGAATTCTTAAGGATGGGTGAGCCTCAAAACGATTCCTTACTCTGTGGGCAACCTTGGTGATTTGAGGGAGTTGCCCTTCCAGGGTTAGAGCTCACCATATTCCAGTTTTCTAACTTGCGCATCATGTCAGTTGCTAGTTATGGAAACCACATTCAAAGCACTACCAAACCCTTTGTCACGTAAATACAAAACTGATAAGAACACAAACAACGGAATAGGCTGCGTGTAACGATATAAATTCTTTTTAAAAGCGATTCAACATATCATATCAAAATATATGGTTCTATAGACCAACTTATCATATAAACGAAACATGTAAGTCCAGCAGATAGATCAGGAAATACAATCTATTCAGTTCTTATATTGTCAAGATCCATGGTGTGGAATTCTTATATCAATCTTGTAGTGTTCCACGTGAAGACACTTTTAAGAATTCTAGCGTTCCTTGTATGCAGGTATCAGATGAAAAACTTGGAATAATGGCACATGGAGGAAATAAGACAAGGATTCCAGGATAATTCCTTGTTTCGCCCAGTCATGCTTCGTCAGCCGTGCATACTCTGGATTATATAAATGAGCATAATATGATGTAATTTTATACAAAACCAAGTAACATAACATGCATACTAAACAATAAATTTACATACTATATTCTTGTATATCAGAGAATGGAACATGGAACACTACAAGATTGGTATAAGAATTCCACACCGTGGACATTGCCAATATAAGAACTGAATAGATTGTATTTCCTCATCTATTTGCTGGACTTATATGTTTCGTTTATATGATAAGTTGGTCTATAGAACCATATATTTTGATATGATATGTTGAATCACATTTAAAAACAATTTATATAGTTACATACAGCCTGTTACATTGTTTGTGTTGTTATCAGTTATGGAAACCAGAGAAGTTGAATTGCGGGGGAAACAGCCAGCGGAACATGGCTCCATATCTGCTAAATGCACGTGCGGCTAGCCCTTTCCTGGGGGTGGAAGGCTGCTCCTCTCAGGTCTTGAAACCAGTAGCTTGCCTTGGCTTGTAAAGTTTAGTCTTGATGAAGGGTGAGTGGGGAAGACATACTTCAAAATCAACTGAGGTACGATTTTGCTGCTTTTCTGTGCACACCTGTGAGTGCACCCCATAGATTTCTATGGAGATTTGTTGGTTTCCTAGAGATGGATAGGTTCAAATTTTATTTCTGCTATGTATTCGCTGGATGGCCTTAAGCATGCTAATCAACCACCACTTACCCCCACACCTACAATATGATAAGGATCATTGAGATAACTTATGAGTTCTGTTCTACTTCAAATTGTTCCTCCCCAATGCTGCTTTAAAGCAAGAACACAGGGTTTTGTCTCTCTCAGCTTTTGCATGCAACCCTTAATGGCTAAATAAATAAGGCCTAGCTGTATATATTACAATAAATGCTTGAGTCTGGTCCAGTCTAGTCACAGGATACTTTAACATTCCTTTTATCCAAGAAGGCAGCAGAAAGTACACTAGCTCCTACTTTTTCTAATTCAAGTCTTTGGATTATTTACTTTGTTGTTTATTTTTTAGTTTTTAAAGGCACATGAGTGGATCACTGCTTGCTCACTTTGTACCATACGGTGGGGTGGAACATAACACGAGGGGTAGGTCTGATGTTGTCCTGGAACATTCGGCTGCCTTCCTTTCCCCTCACCTTATTATGGGACTTCTTCAGCACATTGGACGCCATGTTGCATGACCATGTTTTATCCAACCCATTGTGCCACTAGAGCAAACACAGAAACTTAATATGTGATATATTTCTCCCTAGCAACCAATAAGTAACAGATTCCCCCCACCCCACCCTACGGTACCAAAAACAAACAAACAATCTGTCTCGGTAATATATTTTTTTTAACCAGCTCTAAAAGAAATTGGACAATTGGACAATATCTTCTTCCTCTTTGGCGTCCCAAATACAGAAATACACATATCCCAGTGTATATCTTCTCTAAACATGTTGTGGGTATTGTTTGAAACCTCAAAGCAATAAGTGCTTTCATCATTGCACCAACAGATAATTAAAAAGAAGAAGACTTGAAGACAATAATCTGTTCTAACAGAGTAGTAATATGGTGAGAATTGCATAGTTTGAAGGTAACATTTAATTAACAAGAAGCCCCTCTATTTTTAAGCTGCAGGAGTAATAACTTTAAGAACATGAGGAAACAATTCATACTTAGAAGAGCTTCATGTTTCTTAGCCCAATTTTATACAGATCCATTAGAAGTTTGCTTAAAAAAAGGGGGGGGGAGGAGGAAACACATTTTTGGGCAACCTTGCTATCTGGTATATGATGCAACTTTGTACTTGAAGCAAGAAAATATGAAACTGGGGTAATATTGAAGAAACCCCAGGCTCCAATCTCATCATAGCAACAGGAGTGCCACGAGGTAGGTTTTTAATGCAACCTAAAAATTACAAATTTTTGGTACCGTAGTTTCCAGTTTAGCATTTGCCTACTTCCACCCTTCTGTACCATATAGCACTCATGGGATGACTCCCCCCAAAGAAGTCCTTAAGAGCAGATGGTTCTAAATTACCTTCTGTTGAGAGGGCAAAGCTTAATGTGGCCATAGTCACTTGCCCAGCCCATGTACGGTTATTATTTTCTAAGAATTTAAGCATGGGGAATCCAGTCTGGTGCAGAGCTGCCAGAACAATCGCCCAATTTTCAGCTGCAACACACACAGCTTCGCTAAAGTATTATTGGCTGAACCATTTCCAGAACTCAGTAGAAACCGGAATGCGAATCATCAGAGTCATAAAAAGTTAGTAGTTAATGTTACTATAAAACCCCAGCATTCACAGGCATGAAGCCGCTGGTGTTATTTCCTGATGCTTCACTGCACCTTCTTGTATAGAAATCTGTGTACCTGAGGCTTGTGCAAAACCAAAAACACTACACAATCCAAACAAAGGGTTTTCCCCAAGCAGACATGTTCTTAGAAGTCAGACAATGAGATTTTAATATGGAGTATTTTGCCTGAGATAAGATTCCTTGTTGGAGTGTTAAAAGTATTCGGCACGTCATATGCTTAGAATGCAAACACAGTTCAGAAGCAGCCTGATTATATTACGATTTTATCTATTATTTAACTTTCTGGCATTTCAAAGGGTGCATGAGTCTTCTTGGAAGACCTGAAATAGTCCTCTTGGTGTAGTTTTGTGTCACTGGTTCAGTTACACATTTGCATCCTTGAAGGTTCTTGGGATATCCTGACCATGGAAAACGTGAAGCCAGTTTTTCAGGAACCTGAGGCTGTGGAAAGTCACAGCCAATCCTTGTTAGATAGATAAAGCTGTCTGACCTGAACTGTGGTAGCTTCTTATGTTCAGGCTCCAAAAAGCAAAGTAATGAAGTGGCTGGGAAAAGGGAATTGATCTTTGAGGGAAAGTGTGTGTTTCCAAAAAAGAAGATAAGAGGACACTTTCAAATGCCTTATGGTGGGATGCACTTCCAGTCTTATTCCCCCAAATCTAACAAGAGTGGCATGTTCCATCAGACGCTGCAACCCCATTCACAAGTCTTTAAGATTAGCTAGGAATGGTGCCTGGGTACATCACTACCCTCCTTCTGACACAGAGGCATAGGTGTGTGGCCTTCTTCCTGCAGCAGTTGACTTGGGATGGAGCAGACAGAGACCACCTACTGAATTCAGTGCTCCAGTCCTTGCCTTTCTCAACAACAGGAAAAGAAAAGATAAACCGGGTAACCCACCTGTGTACATTGCTCCTTTTACTTGTGTCATAGTTCCATACACAGCTCAGTCGCTCTGTTCCCCATTCATGAGGGGAGCAGGCCGAGAAAGCCAGGCTCAAAATGGGCCAGTACCCATTCAGCCTCCCTTCCTACAGCTTGAAAGAAAGAAACAAGACTATACAATTAGCAGAATCAAGTGGCAAAGCTTTCCCTGGACTGTGCCATTGCGCTTGAATATATACCCGCAAACACTCTACCTAGCAGGCATTTCAGAATAGATCTTCTCCAACATAATATATGGAGAGAGCTTGTTCCTTTTATCCACAGGCAGCATCACCCAATGGGCTATATGAAAACTTTGCCATTTGATCCTATTGATGGTATAATATAGCCTATAATAAGAGGAGGAAGCCTTGTCCTCAACTACACTGGACTTTTCTGTTGGAAGGGAAGAGGAGCATTTTCACTCCACATAATCCTTGGATTTAATGTGAAACACTTTAAATGGTATAGCTTAAAAGCAAGTGGATGTAGACAATGAAGATATATATCTATATACACATGGGTGATTGTCAAGAGCGGGACACGGGTGGCGCTGTGGGTTAAACCACAGAGCCTAGGACTTGCTGATCAGAAGGTCAGAGGTTCAAATCCCCGCAATGGGGTGAGCTCCCGTTGCTCGGTCCCTGCTCCTGCCAACCTAGCAGTTCAAAAGCACATCAAAGTGCAAGTAGATAAATAGGTACCACTCCGGCGGGAAGGTAAACGGCGTTTCCGTGCGCTGCTCTGGTTCGCCAGAAGTGGCTTAGTCATGCTGGCCACATGCTCCCTCGGCCAATAAAGTGAGATGAGCGCCGCAACCCCAGAGTCGGCCACGACTGGACCTAATGGTCAGGGGTCCCTTTACCCTTTACTAATTGTCAAGAGCAGCCACCTTCCTGCTGAATCTACCCTTTGGAATCAATGTCTGCTTTCTTCATGCAGGGATTTGAGGAGTCTTGGAGTCACACTTGCTGGGCACCAGAAGAAGATAATGAACAGCCTTCAAGAAATGAAGGTCCAGCTGGTAAATGGGATGGTGCCATTGTAACTTTCTAAAATTATTTTTTAGTATGACACTTCTTCAAGTGATCGACCTTGCACTTTGTAAACATAGACCTGACATTTATTTTGACAACAACAACAAAATGAAAGGCAGTGCTTCCTTTAATGCAACAGAAAGACACAGGCCTCAGACACATAATTTATAATCAGTGTTAGAACCTAACTTTCTTTATGAAGTTAATACAACGTGTGTAAAAAGTGGAAATGGGTACTGTATATGTTATATACAAAGTGAACCATTTTCTTCTGCTTTGACAACAACAAAAACCTTTCCAGCACACCTTGTCTGTACATGGAGAATATATCTGAGTACGTATACATTGCACCTTTAAAAAACTGCAAAAGGCAGCCCATGTTAATACTTCCAAGGACTTACTTGAATTGAAACATTTTACAGCCATTTGTGGGCTCCTGAAAGCTGCAGTTCACCGAAGTTTGCTTCAAGTCTTAAGCATCGGCGGAAGAATATTGAAGAGCAATATTAGACTATTTCTTGGCAGAGATTTCTGGTTTTGTACATTTTAAAGGATGATACTGTTGCACAGCAATTAAGCCGTAAAATCATTGTACAAACATTTTCAATGTTCAGTGCAATACAGGGTGTGTTTTTCTTCCTGCTTTTCTTAACGGATTTCCTTTTTCGTAGCTGGGAATTTGACCCACAATCACCACGATGTATATAGGTAATATTGTCCAGTTTACTGCACACCCCAGATATGGGACTTCATCTTTTTCATGCTATTTGCTTTTGTTTTTACTGCTGTTTGGTTATGATGCAGGTAAGATTTCACCATAGCACAGAAATTGGAATTGGGTTGAGCTTTTGGCTTCCTGAAGAATCTGCTTGCATTTGCTTGGTTGGGGGAGCAGGTTTCTGGCACTTGTGTTGTAGATATATCCTTGGAAGATGGAAGCATGTAGACAATTCATTGCGAAATCTCAGAAGCTGGGAAGTGTAGCTACACACAATTTCAGGAAGGGAGGTGGGGTTCAGGTCTCTTCCTAGCTTCTTGCGGCTTCCTGAATCAGAATCCACTGTGCACATTCTGCCGGTGCACAGCATTTATAGAGGCTGCTGAATTATAAATACTGGGCACAGAATATTTTAAGCACAGGGCACATACAGCTCCAGTAATACCGGAAAAATTCTGTCCACTGTGGTAGGGAGTATTTAAATTATTATATTGTTGTTATATTGCTTTTTAAAAATTGATTTTAAGTGAATACAGGTCCGGCCAAGACCCTTTCCTCCAGTAGTACAATCTGGAAAAATTGCTTTGCCTAGATCTGGGAACTCATGTGGCTCTGGAAAATGCAATGACTTCGTAATGCCTTCATCAGCTGCGAAGAGTTGGCCGGTCTTCCTTCTGGATTCCTTGTTGCCTCTTGCAGCTGTCTGTTACCACCCTGAGCACTTGGGATGGGCTCAAGTGTCACAGTGCAGCGGTGAAGAAGAAAAGCATTATTGTTGGTAAAGGTCAGCAAACTGCTTCCAGAGTAAATAATACGTATTGGGTGTATTCCACCTCCCCACACCTAAATCTAGTATATCTTCTAACCTGCTGCTGATTATTTAGGATAAGGAAAATAGTTTTGTTTTTCTCCTGCGAGCTAAGGCAACTGATACAGCAACATACAAAAATGGGGTTGTACATGGAAGAATTCTTTGCACCTTTGGGAATATATATTCTGCCAAAAAGCCAGCTCTGTTTTAAGATACAAAAGGCTGAGAGGCCAAAGCTGTCATGAAGATTGTCTCATCCAGGCCCTTTTCCTACCAGAATCGCCTCTGCAATGAAACTGGAGAAGGGATTTGGCTGGCCTTTGTTCTTTAAGGTCTTTGGCCTGTATTCAAAAATGGTAGTGGCAAACCCCAGGCTGGCAATAGTAGCAATATTAGTGTCGCCATTTGTATTTATTGATTTGCTTATTTATTAAGCTTGGGTCCCCTCTGGCTCAAGAAAAGCACTCGGGGAAGCTTGCATGAAATCATAAAATGCAATCAAATGCCCTTTCATACAGTGGAAATGGCATTCGCCAAGTTGGTGCCCTCCTGATGGTTTTGGACTATGCTAGCTGCTGGACTGAAATTCTTTTTTTCTTTTTTAAGGCACAAAGAAAGAGAGAGGTGGTCTCCAAGCAGCATTATGAAATGGCAACAGTGTCTGCACAAGTTCTGCCTTCAGTTGGGGGGTTGCCATTACTGACTGCTCCGCTAAATGATTAAAAACACTAAAAAAAATGATCTGTAAGTTAAAACAGGGAGATGGAGGAAGGTACAGAGACCACAGGAGTAGCCAGCTTCCTGTGCAGCAGGAAAATACATTCTAAGTGGCATCATCCACACTATATTTTTAAAGCACCATCATACCACTTTAAACAGTCATGGCTCCCCCCCCAGAGATTCCTGGGAACTGTAGTTTGTTAAAGTTGCTGGGAGTTGGTAGGAGAGCACCTATTCCCCTCAGAAAGCTACAATTCCGAGTGTGAAACCACTCTGGAAATTGCATCTCTGCCAGGGGAATACAGTATACATATTTATGAGATCGGGGCACTTGTGAGCAAAACTGACACCAAAAACTGTGTGCGTTCGACATGGAATAGAGAGGTTTAAATAAAGCCAGAAATAATCATGAGGTAGAAATTGTCTTGCCTAGAACAGGCCCTGAAAAATCCGGCAACTTCAAAATGGCCACAATGGCTGTCATATCTTGAGAATGGGAGCATTCTCTCTAGATTTTGCCCCCTGAAACACATTCTTATCCACCCTGAGAACTTGTGGTTGGTTGGACTATAATTGAATAAATAAAACCATAAAGAATGCATTACAGAATCCAAAGGAGAGGCCTTCCATTTTGTATGTTTGGGGTAGGCTATGGTGGAGAAAGTTCTGTGATTCCTAAAGTCACATTCGTGGCAGGCTAGGCATCCAGGCGAATTGTGCATGACTTACTGGCACTCTGTTTATTGCTATAAACCAATGCCATTAACTGTAGGAACAGGCAGGCTTTGTAGTATTGTGATGTATGGGATCATCTGGAGCAATCATGTGTGATGGTCTCCTTCCATGGATATTCCAGTCACAGGAATTGCTTCACAACTCATCCAATAGCCAAACGTGGTAGTGCAGAAAGGAGGTTCCCAGCGGAATACTGTCATGGGAAAGAACCATATTTAGAGTCACAGAATCGCAGAGTTGGAAGGGACCATGAGGGTCATTTAGTCCAACCCCCGCAATGCGGGAATCTTTTGCCCAATGTGAGGCTCAAACTCACAGCCCTGAGATTAAGAGTCTTATGCTCGGTACTTCCTTTTTGAACTCTTACTTTGACAGAGAGTAATAGGATGGAGCTCTAGGGGTCAGCAAACTTTTTCAGCAAGGTCCATTGTCCCTCAGACCTTGGGGGGGGGGCTACACTACATTTTTTTTGGGGGGGATGAACAAATTCCTATGTCCCACAAATAATCCAGAGATGCATTTTAAATAAAAGCACACATTCTACTCATGTAAAAACACGCTGATTCCATGACCATCTGCCGGCCAGATTTAGAAGGCGATTGGCCGGATCTGGCCCCTGGGCCTTAGTTTGCCTGCCCATTATATAACAAATCCCATATCACTTCAATAGCACCCTTAATTCCCCCATTTTTATGCAATCCTAATCAATATAACTAGGAGTCTCACAGAAATCAGTGTGGCTAGCCTCAAAGTGTGATCCGAATGTGTGTAACTCAGATGTTTTGTTTTTTTTAAAAGAATTGACAGGTCCTCTCAAATCTGCTGTTTTATTAATTATTTCAGAATAATTGCGCATTATTTATCAAATATTCAGGGTAATCAGATCAATATCCCAGACCTTTCTTGAAGGTGGAGCAGTAGGAAATACCATGTATTTAGGTCCCTTTGGGTAGTAATGATGTCAACATGATCCACTCATACCCAATCTATAATCTGGATTGGGTATGACTGAATCATGATGGCATCATTACTACCCATAAAACCTAAATTCATGGTGTTTCCTATCGTTCCACCTACAGCATTTTATACAATTTATCAGGAAGCTGGGCTGTGGGAGATGTCACTGCAGGGGTTGAAGTTGATGTTGATCGGTTTCTCTGTCTATTTCAGAGCTTGTTAAATGTCTAATATGGAGTAGCGGAGTTAACAGTAATTTGGGTTTTTTTGGAATAGATGTCTAAATGCAGGGCTGTCTTTAGCAGATGCAAATATCCACCCAGTGCCCCCAAATTACCACAGATGGGGGGGTGTGAAGCTGTGCACTGCCAGCCTTTCGGGGGGGACGCAAATCTCCCCCATGCCTCTGTGGCAGATCAATCCCCACAGAGGCTTGGGAGGGAAGCTGCATGCCCGCCAGCCATATAGTTGGTGGGGCACAGCTGGGGGAGGCGTGCAGGGAAAGGGGAGGCCGCCAGCAAAGCCGCGCAGCTCCCCCACTTGCTGGGGCGCCCCTGAGAGGCCTGCGCCCTGGCGTGACGCACCACTAAGCCCTATGGGAAAGACGGCTCTGTCTGGATGGCACACACTATTACCGTATTTTTCGCTCTATAGGACACACTTTTTCCCCTTCAAAAATGAAGGGCAGGAGCCTCTATAGCCGCGCGTCACCTCTCCAGCCGGGAGAGCACTCGCGGGGCTAAAGCAGCCCCCCCGCGACCCTCTCTCGGCTGGAGAGGTGACGCACGGCTTTACAGGCTCCTGCCATAGCCGTGCGTCACCTCTCCAGCCGGGAGAGCACGCGCGGCGCTAAAGCAGCCCCCCGCGATCCTCCCCTGGCTGGAGAGGTGACGCGTGGCTATGGCAGGAGCCTCTCCGCTGCGCCTTTCCGCTGCTCCCTGACCTGCTCTTTGGGGCTGGTGGTGGGCTTCCCCCCGCCAGCCCCAAAGAGCAGGTCGAAAGGAACCTGAAGCCTGGAGAGCGAGAGGGGTCAGTGCACACCGACCCCTCTCGCTCTCCAGACTTCCAAGGTAGCCGCCTGAACGCACCTTAAACGGCACCTTGTTTTAGAGCAGGAAAACAAGAGGGGGAAAGTTCTCCCCCTCTCTGTGCAGCGCCTCCTGCCGCTTCACTGAAGGGGCGCTGGGCAGAGAGAGGGAGAAATTTTTTTTCTTGTTCCCCCCCCCTCTAAAACAAAGTGCGTCCTATTGTCCGGTGCGTCCTATGGTGCGAAAAATACGGTACATTTCTGTTTTCTTTTTGAGCTTGGGATAGAAGACTCCCATCCAAAACATTCCCTTTCAAGAATAGTCAGTGGCTGCTCAGGATGGTTATAGATGGTCGTGGCCAGAAACAGGGGGACCTTGACAGCAAATCAGATGCCTGCAAGAATGGGGAGGGGGCTTCCCTTCTTTCTTCCATCTGCCATTGCTTGGCAAGGTGCCACGCTCATCTATAAACATGAGTAAATGGTCAGGGGAAGGAAGGCAAGGCAACCTATGTGGTCGGCTTTCATGGCAGACAACGCAGCAAGCAGCGAAAGCCTGACAAATTCTGGCCATGCGGTTTCGTGTCTTTCATGTTTAATTCTGTTAGCTGGTGAGCCAGAAAGAGAATTTAGAAACGATGGAACACAGAGACAGTACCATTTTAGCACAAAGCAGATTTTCTCAAGTAATAAAAAACATTATTGGAGCTGTCACGAGACCTGTTTGGAGATTATTTGTACCTTCTTGCTTGCAGTTGTTTGTAAAATAATTCACAGAAAAGAAGATGCCACTGTTTCTTCTAGATCCTTTTCTTTCTTTCTTGGTCCATAAAGCTCTTCCACTTAGAGATGATTTCACTAATTCATTGGCGTTTTCCTCTCTGGTCTCTACCAGTATCTTGTTAACTGTTGGAAAGCAGTAGGTCTCATTGAAAAATACGTTTCTGCCCCCTCACAAATTCATTCTTTCTTGCTTCCACACACAAAAATGTTATACTTTGCTCAATTGCACATTGTTATGATTTTATCCCACTGAAATGTGAGAATTATTTTCCCACTACAAAGGAATGCTTCCTACACGTTTTTATCAGCTTTCGGCGGCTAACAAATAGGAAAGGAATAACATTGAGACACTTTACATCTGTCACTAGAGTGACATGGCTAAATGCCGTTTTCTTCAAACAGTTAAAGTATTTTTATTATTTTTAAACTACTTTTAAGTAGACACTTCATATCAACAGACAATCAGCATATTCCACCCAAAGTTAAGTACTTTGAGTCTCACTGAAGGAAATGGGAGAGATACAAAATAGAATTTAAACAAGCTTAACTGTGACTGCATCACACCCAGTAATTTATGTTCAAATTATCAGAGATCCATCACAGTGCATGTCTTGTGAATAAGGAACACCTGCATCAGAAATTCTGGCACACATCACATGTTGGAACTTTTCTTGGACTCATAATGCAAGCAGGGGTGGGGTGTTAAATAATTTGCTGCAATCCTATACAATGGGCTTGCTTCGCAAGACGAAAAGAATCCGTTCTGTGATTCTCTTCGTCTAGCGGTTTTTTCGTCTTGCAAAACAAGCCCATTGAAGGATTAGCGGTATTAGCGGCTTTTAGCGGCTTTAAGCGGCTTATCTGCTGATCGGATCAGCTGCTAAACGGCTTAGCGGCTTAGAAAAAGGGGGGGAGAAAGGAAAAAAAAACAGCAGCAACTCGCAAGACACTGTCGTCTTGCGAAGCAAGCCCATAGGAAATTCGTTTTGCGAAGCACCTCCAAAACGGAGAACTCTTTCATCTAGCGAGTTTTCCATCTTGCGGGGCACCACTGTACTCACTTATCTAGGAATTATCTAGGAGTTAGATTTCTGAGTAATTTGGACTGGCTGCACTTTTTGAGTATGTGTGTGCATGCATTTTTCTTTTTTCCTGAAAAGTGTCCCCCCCCCCCGAAGTGTTACATTCCAGGAGTAATTTTACAGTAATGATGAGCTCTTTGCCTGTGGTGATAACCATGGAAGGATGAGTATGTTCCACCAGACTACCTTGCTGCAGATATATTTTCTCGGAAGACGTCTCCACAGAACCCGCTTGCCACGTTCAAATTACAAGCTTGAGCATTGTAATTGACTCTGGGAGGCAATCGCATTTACAATCCTGTGGCATTTCCCCTTAAAACACTCTGTACCAAGTCCCGAAAGCACTGTTAAACTTGGTCAAGTTTCAAACACACTTTGGGAATACAATGGTACCTTGGTTTTCAAACGTAATCCATTCCAGAAGACTGTTCGAGTTCTCAAACGTTCAGAAACCAAAAATTCAGTATGGAAGCCTCAATATGGAAAACTCAATACGGAAGCCACATGGCATGTTAGACCTCTGAGGCGTGTTGGAAAATCGAAGCATTTACTTCCGGTTTACAGCGTTTGAAAACCAAAATGTTCGTCAACAGAGATGTTTGAAAACCAAGGTACCACTGTTTTTGGTGGGGCAGTTTCTGAGGTTAAATACTTGCAAAAGGTGTGTGTGTGTGTGTGTGTGGAGGGGGAGAGAGAGAGAGAGAGAGAGAGAGAGAGAGAGAGAGAGAGGGAGGCAGGCATACCTGCCCTTTGGCTAGCTGTCCAAGCAACTGATTTATTGAAAAATGTGCCCAGATATGATACCTCACAGCCCCTAATTAGTCAGTGGCTCTTTCTCTCTTTTTAAATTCCCTTCACAATAAGGTAAACCCCTCAAACGTTTGCACAAATCAAAATCAAGTTTCATTTTAACAAACTGTCGGCCCATACGATTTAGGTGGCTGAGGAAATAGCACATTTTTCAGAAGGAGCCGGCATCTAAAATCCTGTAGAAGATAAAGAGGTTTCAAGAGGCAGCTTCCAAATTGGGGAATCTGTTTAGGCAGCTACTTGTGGATGTAAGGATGATGGTCCTGCTTCACAAATTGGGGCTGGGCCCCTGCTCCCCTCACCAAAGCTATCAGACCTGACTGCCCCGTTGGGAAGAGAAGGAGTGGCTGGAATGGCCAAATGGCCTAGTCACGGCCTCGTCAAATAGGCTATAGAACAGGCATAGGCATAGGCAAACTCGGTCCTCCAGATGTTTTGGGACTACAACTCCCATCATCCCTAGCTAACAGGACCGGTGGTCAGGGATGGTGGAAATTGTAGTCTCAAAACATCTGGAGGGCCGAGTTTGCCTATGCCTGCTATAGAAACACCGCATGTATTTTTTCTTGTTTTAGTATTTGGGCATTATTTTTATTGATATGGAAGCCTTGTCCATTGAAGAGAAAGTACCAAGGCAATAATAATAATGATGATGATGATGATGATGATGATGTTCTCTGAGCAATTTACACTATCCCACTATTTCTGTGGAATTTTCTTACTCCATAGTCTAAAATCCAAGGAAGCTCCATGGAGTGTCACAGATACCCTTACTCTTTACAAACTTTTGCCACCAATGCAGATGCTTCTCACTGCTTCCAGTGGGATGGATCTCAGATGTGCATTGATCTGTGGGTGCTATGCATTACTTTCCACGTGCACCCCCAGTCAGTCAGTTTTATTGCACATAGCCAAAGGCTGCCGCAATGTACACAGAATCTTTCAACAATTAAAAGAAAATATGCTGGATTAATATAAAAAAACTTAAAACATTTATATTATCAAGACATTGCCTACAAGCTATAAAGGTACCTTAATATACAGGTCAAGACGTTAAACAATAAAATTTATAGGCTCAAATCACCACATGGCCACTAATATATTAAAAAATAATGTTAATTAATACAATATGCAATTATATTGAGTTTGGTGGTAAACATAGAATATAGCTTGATGTAGATAGGGTCAAATAAATTCATCTCCTTTACAGTTGGTGACTATCTTGACTATATAATTTGCTCTAATTTTCTTAGCGGCAGCTGCAAAGAGTGCTACACGCCAGGTCACATACTTATCTATGTCTGTGAGGAGATATAAAATCATGTCAGAGGGTTTCTGGCCAGGGGACCTTGTCATTATAGGTGCTAAAAATCGTTCTCTTGCTTCATTATATAAGGGGCAGCGCAAGATATAATGCATAAGGTCCTCTACTTCAGGACATTCCCTAATGCAAACATGTTCGTTTGTTGGTATGCCTCTGTGGTACCCCCAGTCTATCAACCAGTTAGTACAGGAATTTAAACACATGATGTTATTGAGGCACCCTCCCCTGCGCCCCAGAAGGTGTATCAGATGAGGTTCAGGGTAACTCAGCACCACCAGCAGAACAAGACCCGTGTTGGAAATCAGATCGGTCAGACTACTGTGGCATCCCTGTCGGATTTCAAGCCTTATCAGAGGAACTGGCCACTCTCCAGGCACCCGGCTTGATCTCCTTGTTGACCTCTCTGTCTGCGTTTCCCGGCAGGATACAGGCCAGGTCACGATCGGCAATCCTCCTCAAACGTGAGAAGAACACACCACTCTTCCCTGCTCCCTGCTCCCCCCCCAGGGAGGGGAAAGAGATAGACAGGAATGTATTTACATGCCTTTATTTCTGTCTTTGCAGCAGTAGAGAAACGCGTCTGCTCTCTTCAGACACCAACAGCAGAGAGACAAACTCCTCCTCCTGTACTTCCTGTACGGGTCAAATGACACTCTGAGCTAACATCCGGTGCTCAGCACAGTGAATAGACTGCCCCTTTGTTCTCACGGTACAGTCCCAAACATTCACATCTTGTTTTGCTTTCCAGCCAGCTGCAGCTCGCTGCTGCATTGCTCCTGTTCCGTAACAATCCCTACCGTGGACCATTTCCACAGACAGAAACTTTGAAGGAAACTTTTTTTAGGAGGTTTTTTTGGGGGGGCTCCAGATGTTGCTGGACTCCAAATCCCAGCACCCCTGGCTGTGTTAGCTGGAAAAAAAGAAAGAAAGTTGGAAGTCCCAACAACATCTGGAGGCCCACAGGTCCACTAGCTTCAGACTCTCAACTCCTTGCCACTATTTTCATTAGGAATTGGACATTTACTTCAATTGGTCCCATTCGAAAATATCCCACACCCTTGCGATTTTGTTTGATGGGAGATGAGTGTGATGAAAGCACACACAGAGAAACTTACCTGTGGAAATCTCTTTCTTTTTTTTGGTCTGTTTACACACGTAGGATTTTACACTAATGTAGTTATTAGCCAAGATGAAATATCACTGTGTAGTGAAATGAGAATGCCAGTGCTGCAGTTCTATGTGTCGTCCCTTTGAACTCAGTTTCAAGTGAGCATGGAGAGAGTGGGGCTATAAATATTGTCGACTTTTCTCCAGCAGTGGCCAAGCCTTTCTGGCAAGTGTGCAACAAGTGGTATCCAAAGTACCCTATAGTGAGCTTACCTGCTTACCTTGAGGTAAGATGGAACAAGTAGCAGAACAGCACTGGAGATGCAGGTATAGCTGCTCTTCTTGTTGTTTACGAATTCCACAGAATTGTGCTTCCTGGGGCCATTGGCAGTCCTGAGGCTAAAAGCTAGCCACCTATCTAAGAAACGAAGAATTGCTGGGATTCTGCCTGGCAATGACATTTTTTTCAGAGTTGCTGTTTACTAAGGAGAACAGGTTTTTTTCAAGTGGGACTTGGAAGTTTTGATGTACTCCAGGCAGTTTGTCTTTCTGAAATGCACTAACAGTTGCATACCTGGGTAACTTTCCAAGTAAAGAAGTTCATTTCTCTTCCACCCTCTATGAGTGCTCCATGGATCTTATTTTACAAGATCCTTATGCATCCTTTGGATATTGTTCTTAAGAGTGACTTTTTAAAACTAAGTTTTATTTATTCTTTTTTTATGATTAACAATAAACAAAGGTTACAAAGTAGTAGATATCCTGTAATGAGTATAACTTGTAGCGAGGTCTCATGGTTGAGAAATTTCAAATACATTGACCACTGTGGTTCCAAGTTTATATGTGAAATGCGTTAATAATATTCTCAGAATAAATTTTAAGTTAGTCCTTAACTCGTTGCAAGGCAGGTCAAGAAAGATTCTGCCATTGGCCCCATATCACACCAAGAATCTGTTTCCTCTTTTGGAACTGTAACCAATAGAAAATTTAGCATTACTGTATTTATTTCCTCCTTCCTCTTTCATACTCATTGTGCATTTTGTTTGTGTACATTGGTTTTTGTAGTGTAAAGATACAGAATTTTATATTTTTTCATAAAAATAAAAATCTTTGGATAGCAAATGAAATTTTGTAAATTCCATTATTATTATTATTATTATTATTATTATTATTATTATTATTATTAAAACCATTTTCTTTCTCTGTGTCGCAATTACCATAATGGCATTTTGCATGGGGGGAGGTGCATTTGGACGCTCTTCTTAAATGCTCACAATAATCACTGCCAGTTGTGTGTGCCAGGGTAAAAGGTAGGTAAAGGACCCCTGGACAGTTTAGTCAAAGGTGGCTATGGGGTTGTGGCGCTCATCTCGCTTTCAGGCCAAAGGAGTTGGTGTTTGTCTACAGACAGCTTTCCGGGTTATGTGGGCAGCAGGACTAAACTACCTCTGGCGCAACAGGACACCTTGGTGGAAACCAGAGTGCACAGAAAAGCCATTTACCTTCCCGCTGCAGCAATACCTATTTATCTACTTGCACTGGTGTGCTTTTGAACTGCTAGGTTGGCAGGAGCTGGGACCGAGCAATGGAAGCTCACCCCGTCATGCGGATTCGAACCACCAACCTTCTGATCAGCAAGCCCAAGAGGCTCAATGGTTTAGACCAGTGTTTCCCAACCTTGGGCCTCCAGCTCTTTTTGAACTACAATTCCTATCATCCCTGACTACTGGTCTTGCTAGCTAGGGATGATGGGAGTTGTAGTCCAAAAACAGCTGGAGGCCCAAGGTTGGGAAACACCGGTTTAGACCACTGCGCCACCCACATCCCATGCCACAAGCTGGAACAGTCATATGACTCACAATGGTGTGCGGACAGTAATTGCACTGAAAAGGATGGAATAAGGTGGCACGGATTTTTGAGACCTGTTACTATTGTGTGTTGCCTGAGAAGACAGTTGGATCTGTCACAAGTTTACCTTTAGTTTTAGCTTAGCTTTTTAGACATACACATCGCCTCACCCCTCCCCTCCCAAAGGAAGTGGCTTAAAAGAGAAAATGACAAGCTCCATCTGTGACAAAAATATCCATTTAAAACAAAGCAGTATACTAAAAATGCTGATCCTCAGTAATCACTTTAGAATGAGAATATCCCTCCCCAACTTAGTACACCAAAAACTAACCATCAAAAAAGCTAGGCCTTAGAAATCATAGAATCATAGAGTTGGAAGAGACCACAAAGGCCATCGAGTCCAACCCCCTGCCAAGCAGGAAACACCATCAGAGCACTCCTGACATATGGTTGTCAAGCCTCTGCTTAAAGACATCCAAAGAAGGAGACTCCACCACACTCCTTGGCAGCAAATTCCACTGTCGAACAGCTCTTACTGTCATTTTCTATGATTCTATGAAATCATAGCTCTAGATATTAGGTGGAGAAGGATTCAGCCATGCTGTGTAGAATCTATTCTATGTTTTGTCTCTGTTTGCATTCACCTGTCCTTTGAAAGGTGATTTTGCTCAACCATCGAAACTCCTTCATCTGTAAATGAATTAAGACATGTCTGTGCACCAGAGACTCATAGAAATAATTTGAGTTCCCAGTGATTACATTTTTTTAAAGATGATCCATCAGCTGCTTTTAAATAATTGTTCAATTAACCTTGCAACCGGATGCACAACTGTTTAGAAACAAGCTCCATTCTGCGCAGTGGGACTTACTGTTCAGTAAGCATGCATATGCTGGGACTAGTCATTTTAATAAATGTGCATATTACCAAAAGCACTGGTGCCCTTCTTGAAAGATTAAAGGAAATCTAAGAGGTCTAGCCATTTAATGCATGAAACATCAACGATGAGCAGCCCAGCCAAATGACCAAGAGTCCCACACATCACATTTCACATCTGCCAGATTTTTCCATTATATTGGGATGGGCGCGGGGCAGGGAGGGGGGACATCTATTTTACCTCCCAATTTTAAAATAACTTAGGAAGCAGCAATGAGATACCTGTCAGGCTCTTCAGTGACAAATGTTCTGATTAGAAGTCAGAAAAGAGTGGCAAGAAAGGATATCCATTTCCCCTCGTTTCATTTCTTCCCCTCTCCCCTTCCCTGATAAAAAAAAAAATAAGAAACCCACACAGGAAATGGAATCTGCCAAATGATTTTGTCCCTTGGTGCAGAGAGAGGTGAAAAATTAATTTTTGCCTGGTTTCTAAGTCAGCGCTGGAGAAAAAGCTATTTCCGCTTACTTGTTCGGAAAACTGAAGGGCGAGGGAAGAGAAACTGTTTCCACAACACTCCAATTAAGATTGCCTTTGTTCTCATGATTATTTTTTTTAAAATAGAGTATTATATTAACAAATTGATGCAAATGGCTCTAGCAGGTTAAGAAATCTTCCCAAAAAATGGGAATCGGGGTACACATATTCTGCTTAGGAGGAAACCGTAGTGATTTATGTGGCCTGGTAGGGATGCAATGTAGCCAAAAGATCAGAAAATGCAGATAATAGCCACATTTGGTTTCTGTAAGGACTTCCAGGTTTCAGATTCTGTCACTAGCAAGAGGACCAAGCACTGATAGGACACCACTTTCTCCCCCACCAAAATTTCTTCTAGCTATATAATCTTTAGCTAATATTCAAGAAAGTGTTTTTGGGAAAACACTGCTCCATACAGCGTGACCCAGTGGTCTTGCTCCATTTACTTCTCAGGATGCAAATCACATTTTAAATGCTGAAAAGACAGCACAACCAATAACGGGAGGAAATATCCGTATCAGCTCTTAAACTCCCCTTCCTCCTTCTGGGAGGGTTGTTTTGTTCTCAATTTAAGAAACCTATTTTTGCTTCCCACCTGTCGTCAAAGCTGATATGAGCAGTGAAAGGTGTTAATTAGTAACAGAAGCTTCTTCTCTTTTTTTGTTGAAGAGGTGAGCAATGTATTTCTTAAATCTGTTTCCAAGATCTTTTTTCCCCAAGAAAGAAAGAAAATTAAGACCATTTAACTTTTGCAAGTGGCAAATATAAGACCAAGTGGGAAAGGTCTGTATTGGAACAGTTTCAAAATATCCAGCTCACAGATGGACTCATTATTGGCATATGGCAAGCAACTCTCAGACTCAGTTCCCTCTTCGTAAAAATGGAGTCTGCTCTAAAGATTATCATTGTCTGCTTCACCATGCTGACCTTGTAAAACAAAGGGTTGGGTTTTTTTAGAAAGACACCACAAAGCACCAATACTCTCTCTTCCTCACAAGGAAACTGACTGTGCAGTGATGGCCCTATTAACTGCATACTACTCTGGGAATTGGGGAATAAGATGTTAAGCATTATATTCATGTTCCTTCTGTAATGCGTTTGAAGCAGGGGCATAGTTAGCGGGTAGACTAGGGCAAGTGCCTTTTGTGATGAGCCCCAGATCTGCCTCCTTTTAAAAATGCTTATTGGACTGTCTGGCGCATTGCACACTGTACCACGAGTGCTGCCCCAGCCACTCAACATTTTGATTTCCCAAAGGCATTTATACATATAAATTAGCATATGCAAATAAATGTTTATGACACTAGCAATGCAACCTGGTTTCACGGCTTCAATTATATAAGGAGCCTGAAATAAAGAAGCAATCCTATGGATTTCTACAGCTTGAGACAATTGATAGCGTTGAACTGCAGAAAACAGGCCAGAAAACTGTTTTTCTAAATTGGGGCTAAACCAGAGGGGGGGGGATCTCTGTGTCATCAAAAAAGTGACAGGTGGCCTTGCCCCTTCTCACCAGAGAGGCTGTGCTCGGCTATGGCAGAAGCCAAGACAACCAGCGGGATGGATCCTGCTCACTGTCTTGGCTTCTTTGCTCTTTGGGGCTGGGGGGGGGATAATATTTTTTTTTCTTGATTTCCCCCTCTAAAAACTAGGTGTGCCTTATGGTCTGGTGCGCCTTATGGAGTGAAAAATACGGTAATTTCCATCAGGGTGGGATGCAGGTGGCGCGGTGGGTTAAACCACTGACATGCTTGGGCTTGCCGATCAAAGGGTCGGCGTTTCAAATCCCCACAACGAGGTGAGCTCCCGTTGTCCGGTCTCAGCTCCTGCCAGCCTAGCAGTTCGAAAGCACACCAGTGAAAGTAGATAAATAGGTACCGCTGTGGCTGGAAGGTAAATGGCGTTTCCATGTGCTGCTCTGGTTTCGCCAGAAGCAGCTTAGTCATGCTGGCCACATGACCCGGAAAAAACTGTCTGCGGAAGTGGACAAACGCCAGCTCCCTCGACCTATAAAGCGAAATGAGCGCTGCAACCCCAGAGTCGTTCGTGACTGGACTTAATTGTCAGGGGTCCCTTTACCTTTACCTTTAGGGTGGGGAAACCATCAATGCCTTCAGGGGACAGCATCATCTTTGCCTGCTGTACCTAAAACAAAGATATCGAAGACACTCTGCAGAGATTCTGTGTTGCATATCGGAGATCATGGAGCAGAAAAAAGTTGGAAACTACATAGGGCAGGAGGAAGGAGCATGTTTTTACATGACTCTAGTTCAGCCCAAAGGGACGCGGATGGCGCTGTGGGTTAAACCACAGAGCCTAGGACTTGCTGATCAGAAGGTCGGCGGTTTGAATCCCCGCCAGGGGGTGAGCTCCCGTTGCTCGGTCCCTGCTCCTGCCAACCTAGCAGTTCGAAATCATGTCAAAGTGCAAGTAGATAAATAGGTACCGCTCTGGCGGGAAGGTAAATGGTGTTTCCGTGCGCTGCTCTGGTTCGCCAGAAGTGGCTTAGTCATGCTGGCCACATGACCTGGAAGCTGTACGCCGGCTCCCTCGGCCAATAAAGCGAGATGAGCGCCTCAACCCCAGAGTCAGTCATGACTGGACCTAATGGTCAGGGGTCCCTTTACCTTTACTAGTGGAGCCCAAAACTGGTTTTCCTAGCTGTGAAGTTCAAGAATGACCTGGATGACTCTCAGATGACCAAGGTTTCCTGAAGCTTACACATTTCTGCCATGGCGTGCATGCACATACGTACGCTCACACATACATATTCAATTCACAACTTATGCACATTTAACTTGTGTGAATTGAGCTTTATGCAGTTGGCCAAAAAAACCCTAAAAATTTAAAAAGGGGGTGGGTATCTGGTGGAAAGAAATGTATGCAGTCCCACCTGCCATTGAACTCAGCTTGGGAGAGCATTTTGAGGTGCAGGGACATTGTGTTTTGACTATACATGGTTTTATCTATGTGTGCCACCCCCAGAGCACAACCTCCATATAAGTTGAGAGTTGACTGTATATGTGTATATAAAACAGAACAGAAACACCATGTGGCTTACTTCCCTTATTCCCCTTTCTTTTGCTACAGAGTCCCTCCCCTTCTTCGCGAACTGCAATGTGGCGAAGGTAATCCGCATTCAAGTGCTGTCGTTGGCATAATGAGGAGGCCAAAAGGCTGACAGCGATAGCTCCGAAGCCAAGGCCTGGGCCCTAAATGTAATGGAGAAATAAATTAAGCCAACTGAGCACGTTCAAATCCAGAATTCAGACACAGCTGGTATGAGGAAAATACCTCCTTCCTCCTGCTAGTTTATCATTCACACTTCGGTGATTTTTATGGAAATCACCACTAAGTCAGGCTGGGCACAAAAAGGCTCACTGAGGGAGTGTTAATACCCATTCTTATCAAATAGAATCACCCTGGAACTAAGCTGCTGCAAATTATTTCAGGGAGTTGACATTTTCCGTGCACATTAGACTTCCTGGGAAAGGTCTGAATATCTGACTCTGATTTCCATCAGGTTTCTGCCTGGTATTTTTAAGGCTTGATGTCTGCTGTATCTCTTCTAGCGCAGAGCGGACAAAAGCCACCTTTAGATGGATCCAGGTGGAGGGAATGAGGAGGGAGGGCAGCTATTGGGCGGACGGGTGGGCAAGGTGAAGCGAGGCAACTGCCACACTGGCCACTGTAAGAGCAGGGGAAGGTGGGTAGCCTAGGAGGTGGCTGGCTGGGGCAAAGTCCAAGCCACCTGACGATGTGATCAGACTGCAATGCCTGGGGAGAAGCTAATCAGTGCCTGGTTTACGTATAATCTAAACAAGCTATAGCTTAGGGCCCCACCAATATTGGGGGCCCAAAAAAAATTAAAGGAAAAAAACTGGATGTACATGTCCAAAATATAAGATAAAAAACAAATAAAATAAAACCTACATACACCAACAGTGTTTTGTGTTGTGTAGGCTCCTATGATGTAAGTAACGGGCCCTGCCTGCTAGCCTGCTCCCTAAAATATCACTGGTTTGCTCATTTCTATATACAGTGGATGCTCAGGTTGTGAACATGATCCATGCGGGAGGCACATTCATAACCAGCAGCGGTTGCAACCCACAGTGCCATGTCTGTGCACGCACGGGTTGCGATTCAGCCCTTCTGCACATGCACAAAGCACGATTTAGCACTTCTGTGCATGTGCGACCCCTGATACCCGGAAGTAACCTGTGCCGGTACTTCCAGGTTTCGGCGCGTCTGTAACCCGAAAAAGCGCTACCTGAAGCGTCTGTAACCTGAGGTATGACTGTATATAGGGTACCTACATTCTGCATGGCTTTTGATACCTATTAGGTCTATAAATTACTATATAGCATATATTTACCCCAAAAACAGTGACATAAAGAGCTGCATTACCTTCAGTAGCTTAGAGCCTCATCAAACCTTCATCCGGCCCTGAGTTGATTTGTTCACTAGGAGTTAAACACCACAACAAGCAGCTTTTGAAACAATGGGAGAGAGCTTGAGGGTGGGGGGAGTTGATGGAGAGGAAGACCAAAGGCAAACAGGCATACCCTCCAACAATTCTCTGGTGAAAATTGGAACATCCTAGGGCTTGCTGATCGTAAGGTCAGTAGTTCAAATCCCCACGGTGGGGTGAGTTCCTGTTGCTCAGTCCCAGCTCCTGCCAACCTAGCAGTTCGAATGCATGTCAAAGTGCAAGTATATATCGTATTTTTTGCACCATAATACTCACTTTTTTCCTCCTAGAAAGTAAGGGGAAATGTCTGTGCGTGTTATGGAGCGAATGCCTATGGGTGGCGGGGGGGGGGGATCTGCTGCATGGTTCCCCTTCCTTCCCTCCTCTGTGGCTTGCTTTGAAACAGCAAAGCGGGAGAGGAGCCGCTTACACAGGTGTAAGCGACTCCTGTCTGGTTGGCTGCTTTAAACCGTGCTCTCTGTCCCTCTCTCCTCCCAACTCAGCTCACTAAATAGCAGCAGAACTTTTCAGCTCTCTAAGCCGGGGAGGAGGGAGAGAAGCAGAGCCTGCTTGTTTTAAAGGAGCAAAGCGGGAGAGGAGAGGAGCCTTCTCCCCTTATGCCTCTCTTCTGCATTATTAGCAGCATCCTTCTCCACACACCCCAAGCGTGCTCCTTCTCCCCTTGAACCCCTCTTCTGCATTATTAGCAGCATCCTTCTCCACCCACCCCACGCGTGTTCCTTGTCCCTTGAGTGCTTTTCCTTCGCTCCCCACTTAAAACGTGGTTACAAAGCACGGATTCACACGGATCCTCAGGATTTTTGCATTGGGCTACCCCAAACTCACCGTCAGATCACATGTCTGTGGCCACAGCATGAACCACAAAAATCATACATCCACTGTTTCGTTTAGAATATTTTTTTTCTTGTTTTCCTCCTCTAAAAACTACGTGCGTGTTATGGTCAGGTGCGTGTTATAGAGCGAAAAATACGGTAAGTAGGTACCGCTCCGGTGGGAAGGTAAACGGCGTTTCCGTGCCTCTTTGGTTCACCCAAAGCAGCTTGGTCATGCTGGCCACATGACCTGGAAAAACTGTCTGCGGACAAACATCGGCTCCCTCGGCCAGTAAAGCTAGATGAGCGCCGCAACCCCAGAGTCGCCTGTGACTGGACTTAACTGTCAGGGGTCCTTTACCTTTTTACTGTATATGATGATGATGATGATGATGATGGTCATGATACCCTGCCCATCTGACTGGGTTGCCCCACCGACTCAGGCAGCTTCCAACATTGATAAAAACGTAAGAAAACATGAAACGTTAAAAAAACTTCCCTATTCCTGAAGTCACCTTCAGGTATCTTATAAAGTTTGCATAGTTATTATCTCCTTGGCTCAGAAGTCACTTAACTCCATACCCTCCAATATTTCTCTGATGAAAATACGGATGCCCTAAGGAAAAGCGAGACATTCCAGGATCAAATCAGAAGCCAGGACGGCTTCTGTAAATCCACGACTGTCCCTGGAAAAGAGGGACTCTTGGAGCGTCTGCGTTATTGTTGATTATTAGGGAGTGGGTAACGCTGTGGTCTAAACCACTGTGCGTCTTGGGCTTGCTGATCAGAGGTTCAAATCTGTGCGACGGGGTCAGCTCCCATTGCTCTGTCCCAGCTTCTGCCAACTTAGCAGTTCAAAAGCCTGCCACTGCAAGTAGATAAATAGGTACTGCTGTGGCAAGAAGGTAAACGGCATTCCATGCGCTCTGGCACTCGTCACAGTGCCCCACTGCACCAGAAGTGGTTTAGTTCTGCTGGCCACATGACCTGGAAAGCTGTATGTGAACAAATGCTGGCTCCCTTGACCTGAAAGTGAGATAAGCACCTTACTCTATAGTCGCCTTTGACTGGACTTAACCGTCCAGGGGCCTTAACCTTTACCTATTGTTGATGAATGGTTGTTTTGACTGCTAGCTGCCTGGGAACATTCCAGAGTTGCAAAGCAGGAAATAAATGATTATGTGTGTGTGTGGTTATAGATTTATCCTGGGAACAGTGATAGCAGTTCAATTTCTGCTTAACAGATTACTCCAGAGATTGTTTGCATCTTGGTGAGAAACTTCCTGAAATATAGCCCATTTTTGCTCATGCACATTGCACAGTCTACATTCTCCACCACCCAAGTGCTCATGTTCTCTCTCCCTTGACATTTCCCGTGACTTCCCATCTTAACTGTGATTCACCCCCATGTGCTTTAAAGGGGTGGCAGGACTGTGCTGTTGGCTTCACTCTGAAGGTTGCACAAGGTCCCAGACTGCCTGTCCCCACAATGTCCACACATTGAGTGTCTGAGGAGGGGAAGGCGACATGTCAGTAGTAGAAAATGTAGTGGTGTGGTGTTGATCATCTGACCTCTGGTCAGTCACATCGCTGTTGCTGCTGCTTACCAAGAGGTTTGAGGCAGTGGCAATGCTGGTGCAGTGCGAACGCACCAGTGCAGCCAATCTGGTAATCCCACTGGTGTGTTTGCACCTTGCTGCCACCTCCCTCTTTATCTCCCAATAACCAAGAGTGATGCGGCCAGAGGTCAGGTGGGTGCTGCCACCCCAACCCACTATCTGCTACTACTGCATGTGCAGACAACTAAATTCAATGTGTGGATGTCAGGGTACACGAAAGGCTCTTCTGGGGTTGCTTTCTGCAAGGGAAGGTCAGCCATGCTGGTGGAAATCATTCTATGAAGCTTATCAATCATTTCTAATGAGTGATATGAATGAACAAACTAATGGTCTACTCTGGGAGCAGCTCTCCAAAGCCGGAGTTAGTTGAGATTATTGTTAAATTTATCTTTATAAATTTTCATCTTCCTCAAGGCAACCCAAAGTGACACTCTGTCACAAGAGACTAGGGCCCTACAGGACTTGACATCTTTCTGCAGGACCTGCAAGACAGAGCTGTTCCACCAGGCCTTTGGTCAGGGCACAGCCTGACTCCCTCCTTTGGCAATCTTCGCGGAGCTCTGGCCCAATGGTTGCCAGTGGCTTGATTTGAATTAATTTTATAATGAATGATTTTAGAGTGTTGTGTTGTGTTGTACTGTTGTACTGTTTTATTGTTGTTAGCCGCCCTGAGCCCAGCTTCGGCTGGGGAGGGCGGGATATAAATAAATTATTA
Organism: Podarcis vaucheri; assembly: GCF_965113315.1. Classification (NCBI taxonomy): domain Eukaryota; kingdom Metazoa; phylum Chordata; class Lepidosauria; order Squamata; family Lacertidae; genus Podarcis; species Podarcis vaucheri. The sequence continues at coordinate 51,880,121 of NC_138751.1, read as the reverse complement.
TTATTATTATTATTATTATTATTATTATTATTATTATTATTAATTATTATTATTATTATTATTATTATTATTATTATTATTGGCACTAAGCAACCAACCAAACAAAGCCCAGGTGCAGGAGAATATATTAACAACATCTCACCCACTTCTGAAAGGCCACAGATAGTTAAAGGTTATGTTTATAAAGGAGAGGTTTGCCTGGCACCTAAAGACATGTAATGAAGGTGCCATGCAAGCCTTCCAGGGAGACCCATTCACAAATGGGAATCCACTTCAGAAAAGGCCCGGTCTTCTGAAATTGCAGAGTTTTGAAAAATTAAAAAACAAAGTGAGAGATTGGCTTCATTATTATCAGATAATGGAGTCATATAATTTGGATAAGAAAATTGGCTTCCAGGTAGAAAAGTCAAAATTAGAAACGGAACTGTTAGAACCCAAAACTAAGAACTTGTCAAGAATGTATAATTTGCTGTTGAAATGGAATACTCAGGATGAAACGGTGAAATCTGCTATGATTAAATGGGCACAGGATGTTGGACATAATATTATGTTTGCTGACTGGGAACAGTTATGGACCACAGGTATGAAGTTTATGGCATGTAATGCCTTAAGAGAGAATATTATGAAAATGATTTACAGGTGGTACATGACCCCAGTCAAGCTTGCAAAAATCTATCATTTGCCCGATAATAAATGCTGGAAATGTAAAGAAACTGAAGGTACATTCTTTCACCTTTGGTGGACGTGCCCAAGGATTAAGGCTTTCTGGGAAATGATATATAATGAATTGAAAAAGGTATTTAAATATACCTTCCTGAAGAAACCAGAGGCCTTTCTCCTGGGCATTGTCGGCCAATTGGTGCCAAAGAAGGATAGAACTTTTTTTATGTATGTAACAACAGCAGCAAGAATACTCATTGCAAAGTACTGGAAGACACAAGAACTACCCACCCTGGAAGAATGGCAGATGAAGGTGATTGACTACATGGAATTGGCAGAAATGACTGGCAGAATCCGAGATCAGGGAGAAGAGTCGGTGAAAGAAGACTGGAAGAAATTTAAAGGCTATTTACAGAAATATTGTAAAATTAATGAATGTTAGAAGGATGTTGGTAAGAAACTAAGCGGTTTCCAGCTGTAATGCTTAATAAATATCTTCTTTTTTAAAAACAAAAACAAAAACAGAAAAGGCCCGGTTTTGCATTGCCAGCTTCTGGACCTCGCATGGAGGGGACACATGAAGAAGGGCCTCATATAATGAAAATAGAGTCTGGGTTGGTTTATATGGGGAGAGGCAGTCCTTGAGGTATTGCAGTCCTGAGCCTCTTAAGGCTTTATAGGTCAAAGGGTCACCTCGGATATTGTTAAGAGATGGCGTGCTAAGATCCTTACAAGAATTTTGCTGGTCACAGCTAATGTGGTCAACAAAAGAGGTTTAAAAACTATCTCAAGGCATTTTTTTTAAAATGTAGTATAAATACCAACAATTGGAAAGCACTTGCCTGCAAGCGCTCGAATTGGAGAACAGCCTTTACCAAAAGTGTCATGGGCTTTGAAGCCACTTGAACTCAAAACACAAGGGAGAAACATGCTAAGAGGAAACACGCTTGGCAAATCCACACTGTGATCAACACCCACCCGGAAACCAATGTCCCCACTGTGGAAGGACGTGTGGATATAGAATTGGTCTCCACAATCACTTACGGACTCACTGTTAAAACCGTGTTTATGGAAGACAATCTTACTTGGCTACGAGTGATTGCCAAAGAAGAAGATAGGTCAAAACCAGCACTTTGAATTTAGCTCAGAAACTAAATGGCAGGCAGAGCTGTTGGGCCAGGATTGATGTTATATGTTCATACCATTTCTCTCCAATGAGCAACCTAACTGCTAAATGCTACACCGGCTTAAATTTCCGAACTGTTGTCAGTGGCAGCCCAAGGCCAGGGGTCAGCAAAGTTTTTCAGCAGGGGGCCAGTCTACTGTCCCTCAGACCTTGGGGGGGGGGCAGACTATATTTTTTGGGGGAGGGGGGAAATGAACAAATTCCTATGCCCCACAAATAACCCAGAGATGCATTTTAAATAAAAGCACACATTCTACTCTTGTAAAAACACGCTGATTCCTGGACCGTCTGCAGCCTGGATTTAGAAGGTGATTGGGCTGGATCCAGCCCCTGGGTCTGAGTTTGCCTACCCATGGTTTAATGCAGCATGGTGTAGTGATTAAGATTACTGGGCAATGCACTCCTGTGAGGTTGGGTCTGTTGCCCCTGTGGATCCTGCCGCCTGAGGCGGAGTGCATTGCCATTCGTAATCTGGGGAACCAGGTTTGCGTCTCCGCTCCTCCACATGCAACTGCTGGGTGACCTTGAGGTAGTCACACTTCTCTGAAGTCTCTCAGCCTCACCTCCCAGAGTGTTTGTTGTGGGGGAGGAAGGGAAAGGAGATTGTTAGCCGCTTTGAGACTCCTTAAAGGGAGTGATAAAGCGGGATATCAAACCCAAACTCTTCTTCTTCTTCAAACTCTTCCTAGAGTTTACCAGAGCTTAGGCAGCAGAAGTTAGCCTATTCTTGTTCAGACAGGGGCCCAGTTTGGCCACCAGCCAAAGCAGATGGAAGGAACTCTGTGTTACCAAGACTAGGTGAGAACTGAACCCAGGGCAATCTAGATATGACACCAGCTGCTTTTAAGCTGCTTTTAAAACACACAGCCCTAGAAAATGGCAGCTCCTTGGCTGCATAACACATTTGACATTGTCTGGGAAGAGTGACAGGGACAGATGAGGCTGTGCCTTGGAAGAGGCCTGGCCTCCTACTCCCCAGATGTGTGACCTTGACATCTGACTGAGTGGCGCAGCTGGCTGCCTCCCTCCTGTATGGAGATGAAGCAAATTGCATCATTAAAGAGGCAAATGTTGATGAGCCTGACATTATTGTCTGCTCAGGCGAACGCCAACCCATTTGCCTCCCCAGTGCAAGGCATGGTGACCTTTCCGCTGATCAAATAAACATGACTGCAAATGGCAGACCCAAAGTGAGGGGGGTGGGAGGTGGACAGAGAAGATATTTTAGCAAAATATCATTATGGATTAAGTGGCATTACACAATAGGAGAGCTCCATCAGTGTTTATTTAGGGCACAGATACAGAAGCACTTGAGGCAAAAACAGCATGGGCCTGACATCCTGCAAATCTCTTCTCAAACCCAACTTTCTTTGCATGAAGCTGTCAATTTAAATACTTTGCCCACCCCCCTAACCAAAATGAAACTGACATTAGCTGCCTTTGCTCACATTCATCCCACCTTACCATTGCCTTTCTCCTTTCCCCCCTTTCCTCACCTTTTGTGGTCTTTCTCCACCACTGAAAGAGATTACCTGGGAGTAGGAACCTGGGAGTCACATACACAGCTGGGGCTGCCAACCCCATGGAAGGCCTTATTTCATGCCCCAGGCAGGACCCCAGAGTTGGAGCTTCCGTGTTGTTGTTTTTTAAAGTAAATCTGAAACCTCCTCATGGTAGGTATTTAGGGGACAAATAACAAAACGCAGCAAAAGCAGAAACCCATCGCAAATTCACAGGTAAGTCAAAATGCAGACCCCCTACTTGGGGGCGGGCTGTAGCTCTGTGACATACAGGCAGACATTCGCAGGTTCAGTCCCCAGCATCTTCAGGTAGAGCTGCAAATGTTCCACCTCTGAAACCCTGGAGCAGGGCCAACCCACCTATGAGGCAACGTAAGGCAACCGCCTCAGGCGGCAGGATCCACAGGGGCAGCAGACCCAACCTCACAGGAGTGCATTGCCTGCTGCCACAGCTGCCATAATAACAGAGACATCTGAAACATGCTCCTCGTCTCCTCAGCAGCAGCAGCACCCCATGGCCTCTTTGTGAGTAGGAGGTTTGTCTCCCACCCATAGGGAGGAAATGGTGAGGGGCTGCCCTCTGGCGTTTCCCGGCTCTGCATCTGTCAGGCATGATTCAGAGTCTTCCTGCCCCCATGATGGCCTTTGATTCCCAATTCAAACATTGGGTAAGGTTGATTTGATCCTACCCCCTGCCGTGTCTGACCTGTAGATCTTCTCTCACCCTACCTACCCTGGTGGCATGTCATTTTGTGGCCAACCCTGCCCTGCAGAGCTTCTGCTGATCCTTGTGGATAACACTGAGGTAGATGAAGTTGTGGTGGCTATCTATTTTCTTTCCTTAGCCATTGTCCCATGATGGGCTGAACCAACAAGCCTTGCCGCCTGGGCTGGACCAGCACCTCACCCACCAATGACTGAGTCTAGGTGTATAATGCTCAAGGCCAGCCAAGCTATTTTGAGGCAGGAAATCCCACAAATCATGTCCTCCTCCCAGAGATCACGCGTTGCGGTGAGATCATCCCCGCATGTGGGTGGGAGCGATTGGATAGCCACAACAACCCAGTTGGTGGTATCTCAGTTGCTGGGGTAATTCTGGCCAATGGGATCGTTTCATGCATTAACCAAGGGACCCATATCTACCGCTGCACGTTGCGTTGAGCTTCCTCTTTTTTGCCTTGTGCATCGGATCAACTGCCCACCCTCCCTATATTTAGGGTCTTGCTATGACCTTGCTATGCCGTCATGGGTCGTCTGTTTTTGGGACAGGGGCCCGGTAGGAATTTTCCCATTTGGCCTATTGCCACGTGGGTTTCGCCTGCAGCAAAGCCCGTTTACAGCTTCTGTATATTAACGGTCCTGCTTCGACTAAACTCACATGTAACTAGCATATTTCAGAGTTAACATTACATCTCTGAATATGGGCGAAGGCAGTTTCACAAATCATCACAACTTTGTAAGGTTTGGCGGTTAGGCATTGGTTCAAGGTGGAGTGGAGGGCAGGTGTGACCACCAGCCCCTCCAATGCGCGAAAGGGTATTCTGTTAAAGGAATCCAGGGGCTCGCCTTGCTTTTGTCCGATCCCCTTCCAGGGTTAGGGCCATGCCAGGGTCCCTGGGAGCATTTGGGGTGAGCTTGAGTCTGAGCCTAGTCCAATGCTCCCCCAGGATGTTTTCCCTTACTGACCTCTGCCGGAGTTCAGTTCTGGGCACCACAGTTCAAGAAGGACACTGACAAACTGGAACGTGTCCAGAGGAGGGCAACCAAAATGGTCAAAGGCCTGGAAACGATGCCTTATGAGGAACGGCTAAGGGAGCTGGGCATGTTTAGCCTGGAGAAGAGGAGGTTAAGGGGTGATATGATAGCCATGTTCAAATATATAAAAGGATGTCACATAGAGGAGGGAGAAAGGTTGTTTTCTGCTGCTCCAGAGAAGCGGACACGGAGCAATGGATCCAAACTACAAGAAAGAAGATTCCACCTAAACATTAGGAAGAACTTCCTGACAGTAAGAGCTGTTTGACAGTGGAATTTGCTGCCAAGGAGTGTGGTGGAGTCTCCTACTTTGGAGGTCTTTAAGCAGAGGCTTGACAACCATATGTCAGGAGTGCTCTGATGGTGTTTCCTGCTTGGCAGGGGGTTGGACTCAATGGCCCTTGTGGTCTCTTCCAACTCTATGATTCTATGATTCTATGATTCTATGATTCTATGATTCTATGTGTCAGGGGTTCAGGAGCAGAGGCGAGGGAAAGGGAGGAAACAGAGAGCGAGGGGGAGGAGGCAGAAGAAAAGATGAGTGATGACGACGACCCGAGATCTCCGAGTCTTTCCAGTGAATCAGAAGATTCACAAAGAGGAGCACCAGTGGCCAGGGCAAGGGGGGAGACTAGGGGGACACCCCAGGAAGATAGAGCCAGAGGGGACTCAGAGGGGAGCAGTTGGAAATCGGGACCAGCGTCACCGCCAGAGAGCAGGGATGAGGAAGGGCGCCAGGGCTCAAGCGCTGGCAGCTCACAACAGGAGGGAGGGCACGAGTCAGGAGTGGCCACACCTCCATCGGGGAGCGAGGAGACGGTTAGACGGAAGGTGGAAGGTTGGGCGCGCGCGCCAAGTTCAAATGCACAGGAAAGTGGCGCAGTAGGCAGCCCGGAAAGGGAGCCAGGTCCTAAAGCCCGGCGCAAGGAGACAGAAGGGTCCGGGGGGTCAGCGTCAGAAGAATCCCGGAAGGAAGAGACCCCGGGGGGCAGAGGGACCCAGAGGAGAACTGTCAGGCGGAAAAGGTGGAGCAGGGCTAGGATATTAAGTTGGTGCACAAGGGGCGGAGACTCAGACGGAGCTTCGCCGATCTAAGCATAAGACGTAGAGTTGCGCGCAGCAGCTTGAGAATGGAGACTGTAACTCAATAAAGACTTTTATTTAATGATAGCTGGCTGGCGTGATCCTCTGTGAGCTAGGATCTGGAAGCAACCCTGACAGTAAGCTCCGTCTCTTCAAATTGTGGGCATCCACGGCCTCGCGGAGAGGAGAGAAAGCGGGTGCCTACTAGAGAGCTCACGAACGGCAGACGCTATGACGGCCGAACAGCAAATAGCGGAACTGAGAGAAGCAGTGTCACGACTGAATGCCGAGGCGCTGGCATCCAGGAAGAGAGAGGAGGACGCAGCTGCCGCCTACAGGGATCTCCAGGTCAGGTTGGACGTGCTTACGAAGCAAGGGCAACAGACACCCAAATCAGAGGGGATTGGGTTGGGGAGACGCACAGGCGGTCTGGTCTCTCACTTCGATGGGAATTTGCAACAGTACCCCAACTTTAGAGCAGACGTAATGTGTGCACTGCAACTACTGCACAAAGACTTTAGAGATGAACAAGAGAAAGTGGGGTTCATCATGTCCCATTTGCATGGAGACGCAAAAGCATGGCTGCGCAATTTGTGGAGAGATAAGGATCCTGCGCTCCAAAATGCGGACGCCTTTATTAAAGCGATGGATGGGTGTTTTTTATCCAGCATTGACGTGGATCTTGCCCGGAAGGAGGTGCATGGACTAAGACAAGGGAGAGCCAGCGTGAGGCAGTACCATGCCCGCTTTTTCGCTTTGGTCAGTGCCCTGGAATGGGACAGAGATTCGGCGCCTGTCAGAGACCTTTTTTGGGAGGGCTTGCACAGCTCGGTTAAAGATGAGATTGCGAGGGGGGAGAGACCCCGGACCACGCAGGAGGTCGTTCAGAGGGCGCTGGCGGTGGGAGTGCGGCTGGAAGAACGTCCGTGGAGCAGGGAAGAAGGGCGCAGCGGGCGCGAACCAGCCAGGGGCTCCTCCTTCCTTCCCAGAGGAGCAGCGCGTGCGCAATCCACGCCTCCAACAGGGGGAGGGGTGGAACCGATGGAGGTTGGGAGTGCAAGGGCTCAGTCAGCAGCCAGAGCCCTAGCACCGGCAGCAGTGAAAGCGAAGCCTCCTAGAGGGAACAGGAAGTGTTATATCTGCGAGGATCCAGGGCATATGGCGAAAGAGTGTCCCCGGAGGCTCCACAAGCACACTGCAGCTTCGGCAATGGTGACTGCAGCAACGCAGCAAGGAGACCCGCAGCAGGGAAACGACGATGTCTGGCTGGAGGAAGAGGCACTGGGGCCCAGCCAGACGTGTCAGTGAAGCAGTCCCCAGGGAATTTACCGCCCATGGATCCCCTCCCGCCGAAGCCAGTAGTGAGGCTCACCGCATCGCTCCAGCTACCCAATGGAATCACCATGGATGTGCCAATCACCGTCGACTCGGGAAGCAATGCAGACTTCATAGGGCAGGACTTTGTCGACCGGCACGCTATACAGTTGCTGCCTGCCACGCTGCCCCTGCAGGTTGTCACGGTGGATGGCAGGGAGCTGCTAGGGGGGCAAGTGGTGAAGCAGACGCCACCTATGGTGCTGCGGCTTGGAAATCACAAGGAAATCATCAGCTTCAACGTCACTCAACTGTCGGACACGCCTATTGTATTGGGCATGAGTTGGCTGGACAAGCACAGCCCGGCGCTGGCTTGGTACCAGAGGCAGCTGACCTTCGGCTCTTCCTTTTGTGCTGAACACTGCATCATGCCCCGGCAGGAAGGGGAGCAAGAGGAGTCACAGCTGCTGCTAGGCACGCTGCAAGCGATTCCACACAAGTACGCAGAATTTTTGGAGGTTTTCTGCGAGAAGGAGGCAGACAGGCTACCCCCCACAGACCATATGACTGCAAGATTGACCTGCTGCCGGGGGCGGCGCTGCCCAAAGGGAAGCTGTATTCCATGTCTGAGGACGAACTGCAGGAACTCAAAGAGTTCATAGATCATAATTTGGAGCGCGGTTTCATCCGAGAGTCCAGGGCAGCGGGGGGCAGTCCGGTATTCTTTGTTAAGAAGCGAGACACGCCCCAAAAAAGACTCGTGGTGGACTACCGCATTTTGAACAGTGTGACCAAGCCATCGGACTTCCCCATGCCCCGAATCGATGACCTCCTCGCAAAAGTGCGCAAGGGCAGCGTCTTCACCAAGTTGGACCTGCGAGGGGCGTACAACCTCATTCGCATGCGGGAAGGAGATGAGTGGAAAACAGCCATGTTCACGCCCCTGGGCACCTACGAATATAGAGTTATGCCTTTTGGATTACAAAATGGCTCCCACGTTTTTCAAGCTTTCATGCATCACGTGTTGGCGGGGCTCCTCTACAAGACGTGCGTCTGTTTCTTGGATGACATCCTGATCTTTTCGGAATCGCAGCAGGAGCATGACAGACACGTCAGGAAAGTGCTGAGCAGGCTGCAGCAACATAGGCTGTACGCCAAGCTTGAGAAGTGCCAATTTGACGTGACGGAGGTGGATTTCCTGGGCTACAAGTTGTCTGACAAGGGGCTCGCCATGGACAGCACCAAGGTTCGAGCGGTGTTGGATTGGAAAAGCCCACGCAACCGGAAGGAGGTCCAACGGTTTGTCGGCTTCGCGAACTTCTATCGCAAGTTCATCAAAGGCTTTGCTATGCAGACAGCGGCCATCACGGACACGCTCAGCTCCAAGAAAAAGAAGTTCATCTGGACAGCGCAGGCGGAGCAGTCCTTTCAGGCACTCAAGCGTCTCTTCGCGTCGGAAGAACAGCTGCTTCATGTCGACCCCAGCAGGCCGATGAGGGTTGAAACAGACGCCTCAGACAGGGCCGTCGGAGCCGTCCTGCTGCAGAAGGACCCGCAGGGGGTTTGGAGGCCGGGAGCGTTTTACTCCAGGAAGCTCAGCAAGTCCGAACAGAACTACACCATCTGGGACAGGGAGTTGCTGGCCATTCATGCAGCATTCAAAGCGTGGAGGCACTTCCTGATCGGCGCCAAGCACACGGTGCAAGTATGCACGGACCACAAGAATTTGGAGCACTGGCGCACGGCACAGTTCCTGAACCAGAGGCAGATACGTTGGGCGGAGTTCTTTGCGAACTTCGACTTCCGAATAGAGTATGTCCCTGGGGACACCAACATCATGGCGGACGCGCTCTCCCGTAAGCCACAGTATCTGGAGGATGTCACGCCAGCGGCCGCCATGCACATCTTCGCACCAACAGTGTGGGCGTGCGCGGCGGCGACAGTGGACCTGGAGGCGGTGCGACGAGCGTTGCAGAATGACTCCTTCGCGCAAGCTAAGATGGCAGAGATGCAAAGGGGCAAGGCGGCGACCGATGGGTTCCAGCTGAGAGATGGATTGCTCATCCGTAAAGGGGCCATCTACGTGCCGGGAGACGAACTTCGCGCCAAGGTACTGCAGCAGCTGCACGACGCGCCCACTGCCGGGCACTTTGGCAAGGAGAAGACGGTGGAATTAGTCGCCAGGGATTTCTGGTGGCCCGGAATGAGAGGGGAGGTCGCGGACTACGTGGCGAGGTGCGACACCTGCCAGAGGGCCAAACCAGTGCACAGACCGCCGGCCGGACTGTTGGAACCGCTGCAAACTCCGGTCGAACCATGGGAGAGAGTCGCCCTGGACTTCGTCACGGATCTGCCCAGCTCGAGGGGCAAGACGGCCGTGCTGGTGGTGGTGGACTTGTTCTCCAAGATGGCACATTTCATCCCGTGTGCGAAGGTGGCCACGGCGGAACAAACCGCCAAACTGTTCATAGACCACGTGTTCAAGGTTCACGGTCTGCCACGGTCTATTCTGTCCGACCGCGGACGGCAGTTCATCTCGAATTTCTGGCAGAAGCTGATGGGCTTCCTAAACGTCAAGATCAACCTGGCGTCGGCGAGACACCCGCAGACCAACGGGCAAGCGGAGCGGGTCAATGCCATCATGCAGCAGTACCTGAGATGCTATGCGAATCAACAGCCTGCGATGTGGGTGGATTACCTGCCACTCGCCGAGTTCGCCTACAACAACACGAAGCACGTGTCCACGGGGGTCACGCCGTTCTTCGCCAACAACGGGAGGCACCCCAGAACCTTCCCGGGACTGGAAAGAATGGTGGAGGGGGAGCCGCAGACAGCAGATGCGTTCGCGTCGGAGTTGCAGGAGGTCCACGATCAGCTGCGGCGGCACCTGGAGCTGGCCAAACACGCATACAAGGTGCAGGCAGACAAACACAGAAGGGTTGGCGAAGAGATCCATGTGGGAGAGTGGGTCTGGTTAGCAGCCCACGCAGTGCCGGCCAGGTCGTTGGCCAAGAAGAAACTAGGGCATAAGCAACTGGGGCCCTACCAAGTCGAAGAGCAGGTCAACCCGGTAGCTTTCAGGCTGGCGCTTCCGGAGGGTTCCAGGATGCATCCGGTGTTCCACAGATCGGTGCTCACTCCCTACAAGGCACCTCACAGATTTCAGGAACCAGGAACGGCGCCGAGTCCGCTCCGAGACGGAACCGGGCAACGGGGAGGGACACAGGAGGTGCGCATCAACGACGTCACGGAGATTTTGGACTCCAGATGGGGGGAAGAGGGGGTAGAATACCTTCTCGCTAAGGAGGGCACCCCGGCCAGTGCCAACAGCTGGGTGCCGGGCTACGCTTTAGACGAACCGCTGCTCAAGGAAGAGTTTCATGCCCTTTTCCCGCATAGACCAATGCCAGCGGACTTTTTCGACGACTGGCTTTTCACGCCCACGCTTTCAGCCCGCACGTTCCGGGGGTTCGACTCGGATGAGGAACCGACACGAGACGCCAGTTCTCCGGAGGGGTCGCCCTCGGGATCTGCTTCAGAACCCTCGTATTGGTGGGATGATCGACCAGAGGAGCAGTGGCGCAGGAGGTGGCTGGAGGGTCCAGGACGAGCAACGCCTCCAGAAGGAAGCGAGGGAGAGACGGACATGGACGTTTTCGGGGACGACCAGGGTTTCGAGCACGGCGGCACAGAGATGGAAGCAGAGGTGACCGTCGTCGACGAGAGCAGGGAGGAAGAACCGGAAGACTTCAGATGGAGGCCCGCCACGGGAAGCGAACTGTACCCGACATTCGTTCCCTCGACACGGCAGCACCCAGCTCCAGCACCGGAAGGCGGGGAGGGGGGAAGAGGGGGCTTCGAGGGGGGGATGGATGTCAGGGGTTCAGGAGCAGAAGTGAGGGAAAGGGAGGAAACAGAGAGCGAGGGGGAGGAGGCAGAAGAAAAGATGAGTGATGACGACGACCCGAGATCTCCGAGTCTTTCCAGTGAATCAGAAGATTCACAAAGAGGAGCACCAGTGGCCAGGGCAAGGGGGGAGACTAGGGGGACACCCCAGGAAGATAGAGCCAGAGGGGACTCAGAGGGGAGCAGTTGGAAATTGGGACCAGCGTCACCGCCAGAGAGCAGGGATGAGGAAGGGCGCCAGGGCTCAAGCGCTGGCAGCTCACAACAGGAGGGAGGGCACGAGTCAGGAGTGGCCACACCTCCATCGGGGAGCGAGGAGACGGTTAGACGGAAGGTGGAAGGTTGGGCGCGCGCGCCAAGTTCAAATGCACAGGAAAGTGGCGCAGTAGGCAGCCCGGAAAGGGAGCCAGGTCCTAAAGCCCGGCGCAAGGAGACAGAAGGGTCCGGGGGGTCAGCGTCAGAAGAATCCCGGAAGGAAGAGACCCCGGGGGGCAGAGGGACCCAGAGGAGAACTGTCAGGCGGAAAAGGTGGAGCAGGGCTAGGATATTAAGTTGGTGCACAAGGGGCGGAGACTCAGACGGAGCTTCGCCGATCTAAGCATAAGACGTAGAGTTGCGCGCAGCAGCTTGAGAATGGAGACTGTAACTCAATAAAGACTTTTATTTAATGATAGCTGGCTGGCGTGATCCTCTGTGAGCTAGGATCTGGAAGCAACCCTGACACTATGATTCTATGATTCTATGAGTCTATGAGTCTATGAGTCCAGGCGTCAGTTCTGCCCTGCTAAGGTCAGGTGAAGCTAGTCAAGAACGAATGCCTAAGCAAACCACTCACAATCTGTAATCAATAAAGTTGTGGCCAAAATTATGCCAATCCCCTTAAACTAACTTCCGTGTCAATTGTGTCTTTATTTATTGGGGATATCTTGGGATCTTAACACCCAGGTTTCTCCCTTGCAGTAAAAGCATGGTGATAAATTAAACAACACTTTCATGTCATCCATTACTTGCTTGCCTGAGGCAGCTGGTCCACTCTACCTAATGGTAGGGTCAGTCTAGATATTGTGAGTAGGAGAGCTCATTCTGGGGAGCTTTGGGGTCTCTCCATTTCATCCTGCCAAGTGGCAAAGAGGATTTTTGCCACCCACCAGGTGCAGGTACTATACAGCTAGCCACCCAGACAACTAGTTTACCAAGTGGTTGAATACACACTGCATTGATAACTATTTTTGGTCAATGCTCTGCCTTTGCCCATACTCAGAGATGTAATATTAACTCTGAAATAGTCTAGTTACTTATGAGTTTAGTCGAAGCAGGATCGTTAATATATAGAAGCTGTAAATGGGTTTTGCTGCAGGATGGCTTGGCAAAGGAGGGGCAGGGAAGCTGTAGTTTTAATCCTTCAAGGCTGGGACATGCTGCAGATTAACCACAGCAAACATGTGATATTTAGAAACAAGGCAGTTGGTATTCCATATTGAACCATCATTTTGCAGTGTTGAGTTTGTGCTTTTTCCACACTCGGATGTTTAGGGTATGCCAGTAAAATGCCTTCAGTGCACGAGAGAAAATTGACAGCCCAGACAAGCCATAAAAGTGGATGGCAGAAACAAGATGCTTTCTCAAATCAATACAAAGGCCCTAAGGGCACCGGTGCTCAGAAATATAAATGGTAGATTACAAGGCAATATTTATATGGAAGAGGTTCTTCCCCCCCTCTCATGCAAGATGGGTGGGGGGGAGAGAAATCACTCCGTTGGAAGAAACTCATATCTCATTCTCGTAATATCTAACATGGCAGCATCAAAATGATCACAATTTCACCTTTCAGTTTCTCAAATCTTCCCGAGTGCAAAGTTTAAAAAGAAGGGATGTATAAAACTCTCCTAAGAAAGTTCACATATCTTCATAGGGAAAACATCTGGTGTCTCTCAAAATTCCTGAGCTGGTACAGTGATGGGGCTTCACCCCATCTACCTTTCTCACATGGTGACTTTGAAGGTGACCCAAAAACTACAAATAATCCAGAATATGGCTGCCAGACTGGTGACTGGGAGCAGCCGCTGGGACAATATAACACTGGCCCTAAGAGCTGCATTGGCTCCCAGTACATTTCCAAGCACAATTCAAAGTGTTAGTGCTAAACAGCCTTGACCCTGAAGGAGCGACTCCACCTCCATCATCCAGCCTGGACACTGAGGTCTGGCTCCGAGGGACTTCTGGCAGTTCCCTCACTGTGAGAAGTGAAGTACAGGGAACCAGGCAGAGGGCCTTCTAGGTGTTGGCACCCTCCCTGTGGAATGCCCTCCCCTCAGATATCAATGAGATAAATAACCACACAACTTTTAGAAGGCGTCTGAAGGCAGCCCTGTACAGTGGTATCTCGGGTTATAGACATTTCAGGTTACAGACGCTTCAGGTTACAGACTCCGCTAATCCAGAAATAGTACCTCAGGTTAAGAACTTAACTGAACCTATAGACTGATGGGCAGAGAAATCCTACACATATCTACTCAGAAGTAAGTTCAGGGCTTTTTTTTCAGCCAGAACTCAGTTCTGGCACTTCTCAGGTTGGCAATATTGCCTTTATAAGTGAGCAAGGGAGGTGTTCATGGTGAGTTCTGGCACCCCTTTTTCTATAAAAATAGCCCTGTGTAAGTCTCATAGGGTTCAGTGGGTTTTATTTCCCGGTAAGGGGGTGCAGGATTGTAGCCCGAAGGAAATGCAGTGCAGTTATAATGGGGTTTTTTTATTGGAAGTAAAAAAGGGGATCTCTCCCTCAGATCCACAATGCAACTGACTCTGTCAGTATCATTCCATTTAAATCATAGATGGCAGATGGAGAAATGTGCAAAAGCCACATGCCCAATGTGTCAATTTTATTCATACTGCTGAGACACGTAGAGATAAATGGCTGCAACAGTGGAAATCGAGGTAGATTTCTACTTTGTGAATTTGCTTAAGTGCAGAATGCAAATGTCCATTCTTAATGCTTCCTGCAGAAAATTCCTCAGTTGCCAGTTTTAATGCCCATAATTACCCTCTCACTGTGGAAGTAAGCACAGCATTACTTTCAGGTGCTGAATAATATAGATACAAAAAGGCTGAATTTGGTCAAAACCAATTTGCTCTAAATCTTGGGGAAATTTAACAATCTCTTTTTCTCTCTCTGTGCTGGAAATCCTATTGTGCACATAGGCTCATTATCAACAATGCACTTAAATGATAGGGTTCCCAAGGAGCTCTAGCACTGGACTTCCTAAATTTAGCTCTTTGGTCTAAAAAAATAAATAAATCTGTGTCAAGTGCATATTAGAGGAAGAGCATAACGAAGAACATTCCAAAGTGTGCAGCTGGGTAACCAGTAATACCTTTATTAGGACTAACCGAAAAGTCAGGAAAAAAAATATGGCAAGATTTTAGGTTCTCTGGAACTCTTGATCAGGCAAGACGTTACCACAAAGGTGGGTGGATGGGATGAGGAAAAAGGGAAGAAATATACAAAATGTGTGTATGATGTTATAGTCATGAGGTCAGCTTTTGGACACAGTTCCAAGATGGAAATTGAAGGCTGATTGAGTGCGTCCCAGATGGTGCTACAGATGTCTGGTTACAAACCTCGGATTCTGGAAGAAGAAGCAATTGGCCCTTTCACCAGGGACATCTTATCCATAGGCATTTGGGGTGCGGGGCACCTGAGTGCCAAGCTCTCAGGGGCACTAGGCCAAGAGTCCGGGGCCAAGATTTAGAGTCCAGGGATTGGGAAGAGCCGACAGCCGCTGATGAGCAGAGCCCATCAGAGCACCACAGCTCTTCTGCTACAGGCGAGCGAGGCGCTGAGGCAGCTGGCCGGCTCCGCCCTCCTGCGCGCCTGGGATTGGCGGGCCGCACACTGCTCAGACGAGGTACCTGGCTTTGCTCAGTTGCCACCGCCACTACCTCGGGCTCAACTGTTGTTGCACTGGGCTCTGCTTGCCCACCCCTCCCAGGTGCCTTGCTCTGCTGCTGCTGACATTGCCTTGGGCTCCCCTGTTGCAGCTGAGGCCAGTGGCGTAGCGTGGGGGGTGCAGGGGGGGCCGGCCGCACCGGGCGCAACATCTGGGGGTTAGGGTTAGGGGGCGCAAATCCACGGGTTAGGGGGCACAAATCCACGGGTTAGGGGGCACAAATTACTTGCCTTGCCCCGGGTGCTGACAACCCACGCTACGCCACTGGCTGAGGCGGCCCTAAAAAAAGGTCAATAGCTTTGCCCCCCCCTAAAAAAAGGTCGACAACTCTGGGCCACCAGGGGTGGGCGCTGGGCGGATCTTTGCATCCCAGTGCTTCATATGCTTAAGATGGCCCTGCCTGTAACTTTATTTCTGCTCCCTTCCTGCCCATGAGCTTGTGCGCCTTGCTTAAGGCATGAGACAAATCTGTGCGAAAAGCCCCTCTCAACTGATGTGGAAAGGAGAAGGGCTTGGCTTTCTATGAGATCTGAAAAAGAATTTTGAACTAACAAAGTAATTCATTCCCCTTGCACATGTTAAGATATATGCAGCATTGTGTAATGGTAGAAAATAAAACTGCTGTGTTTTTTTATTCATACTTTTATTTACATTTTATATATTCTTTTTTTAATTTTTTTTAGACAAAGTAATAATTATAAATAAATAAGAATAAAAATGTGCACCCCTCCACCGAGACCATTCCCTTATAACTACCCAGACTCCCAAAATTTCAACACCTCTTGCGATGGTTTGACCCCTTTCCATTTTAACAGTACAAATTCTACAAACGCCCCCCCCCCCAATTTCTCCTCAAAAACCAGCAGGTAGCTGGTTGCAAGCTTGTTTAAGCTTCTCAATGTAGATTCTTGGTAAGATCCCTTATTTCCCTCTTATAAGAATAAACACACCACAGTCTTATTGAAAGTATATAAAAGAAGTTTACTCACAGCATCATCAGTTCACACTTGGATCCCTGACGGCAGACTTAGTTTCAAAATATACACATGTGGGTCTCTCCCATATGGAGATAGTCCCTTTGCCCTCTGTTGGCTGAAAGCCAAAAAGCCAAAAAGCTGCTCCAACAACGAGAGGAAGTCAAAGAGAGGGAGGTGCTGCATGCCTTGTACTTTTGTTACCTGCACAGGTAAGGTCACGCCCACCTCTAGTCACATGCAAAAGGATGGATGCTCCAGCCCAGGAGGAAACAGGAAGTTTTCGACTGGCTGGATCAAACATCCCCTTTGCATGTCCACTCTAGGAAAACAAGGAATGTTGTACTTGACTGCTACTTATGTTTCACATCCCACAGAAAGGAAAGCAGTGAGGGAGGGAGGCAGGCAGGCAGGAAGGCAGGCAGACAGACAAACTGATATGGGAGGAGGATGGGTGGCGGTGAAGCAGAGCAGTCCCGACCCCAATAGCTGTGGAGGAAGTCACTGGCAGGGGGTGAAAGGTGATGAAAAGCAAACTTTCTGAGTTTCTGTTCATGGGCTCTCTCAGCTTCAGAGGCGCCAATACACCTCCGTGCCAGGGGCAAAGGGGAGCCCAAGAATACAACTGGACATAAAGAGTACAAATTATTCTCTTTCCATTCTGTCCAAGTCATTCACTTCTTTTTACCTGGAAAATATTCAGTGGCAAACATTCAGTAGAGTGCTAAACTAAACAACAGCAACAAAACAACTACAAACAAAATCATATAGGTGCAATATCCCCCCCCCCTTGAAAAAGAATCTGGGCGTTTATGAGAGCACTTTCCCATTTGGTAGAGGACATAGCCAAACCGTTTAGTGAAAATAGATGTTTACAAACAGAAAATAATTAGGCCCAACTGTCCTGTAATGCTTCCTTAATTTGGCTACTTTGGTGATTGCAAATTGGTGCAATTTGCAAGACACATGAGGCTAGCCAGGCTATTGCAGAGCTTCTATCTTTGAGCAAATTGTTCAGCATGCCAAAAAACACATGAAAGCAGAGAGGTTCTTTTGAAATACTGCCCATTTTTATGTTTTCTCCTAGGATATTCAAGGGCATTTTCTCTTTCCAACTGGAGATATACGATACTGTAATGGTAGGTATACCGCTCTCGCCTTCACAGGGGAAACGTTCTTTTGCAATGCAGGCAAGGCATAAAATTTCATAAAAGGAGCCCCCACCTTTAGGCACCACATCACTTATTCAGAGAAGTGCAAATCCAACTCTGGAAAACACTCAAGTGCAAGATGCTCCAGATAACAAGGACCCGGAAGTCAGAACAGTGAGTCTATTATTCAGTCATTTTTGGTTCACACTCAAATAACTTTCATGGGGCAAAGTACAGACGCGATGGAAATACGCCAAATAAGTAGCAGGTTTAGCAATTAAAGGTAAAGGTAAAGGGACCCCTGACCTTTAGGTCCAGTCGTGGCCGACTCTGGGGTTGCGGTGCTCATCTTGCTTTATTGGCTGAGGGAGCCGGCGTACAGCTTCCGGGTCATGTGGCCAGCATGACTAAGCCACTTCTGGTGAACCAGAGCAGCGCACGGAAACGCCATTTACCTTCCCGCTGGAGCGGTACCTATTTATCTACTTGCACTTTGACGTGCTTTCAAATTGCTAGGTTGGCAGGAGCAGGGACCGAGCAACGGGAGCTCACCCCGTTGCGGGGATTCGAACCGCCGACCTTCTGATCGGCAAGTCCTAGGCTCTGTGGTTTAACCCACAGCGCCACCCACATCCCAGGTTTAGCAATTATTATTTTGCAATTGCAATAAAAATAAATAAATACGTGGTGGCTTAACTGCCCATTCTATTGTTCAATAAATCCAATTGCCTTGATGATGTGGAAAAATGACTCCAACGCAGGGGAGCCATTTAGCAAGGAAACCCCCAGCTTCACAGTGTATTTTGTTGTTGTTGTTGTACATGAATATTTATTGAATTTTATACCAAATAATGATAAGGGATGTGGGTGGCGCTGTGGGTTAAACCACAGAGCCTAGGACTTGGTATATTCTCTGGCAATATTTAGAGGTGGCTTTGAGTTTATGTGACCTATACACCCTAAGTCTGTTGGGCCTCGAAGACATCTAAGGATAAAGTTAAACAGAATGCCTTTCAAGCTCGATAACCATTATTTTCCTAGTCTTCAATTCAGTTCTCCACATTTCCACCACAATTTACAATAATAAAAATGCTTATGAAAATTCATCACATTTTAGTGTGGCTTTCCCCCTAATAAACACATTTCTGTATGCAGTTTTGTACACATTTTTGCAGGTCATTTCCCCTAATATAACACATTTTTGTATGGTATTTTCACTAATATGTGTGTCACTGTTCACAGTCCCCTTCTTAGACATGCATTTTTAACACATTGTACTGTAAAACTGCATTGCAATATTCCAAGAAGCATGAACTTTGCAAGATAGTTGTGTTGCAGTTTTTTTATAAATAAATAAATAAATATTCATTAATTTCTTATTTGAGAATTTAACAGTAAAATTGAAGAAAGGGGACAATCAAATAAAACAAAGGGGAAAGGGTATATAAATTATACTGACAACTGTAATCAGTTCACAATCCAGTTCACAATCTGAATGCAATGCACATACCTTAGTTTAAACTTACTGTATAAGTTACCATAAGCCCTCGAAATGTCCATATAGGTATCCACACAAAACTGATATGAATACATATACATTAAATGTAGCCAGGGCTGTGAATTCAATTCTGTACAGTCATATTTCATGTTACGTTTGCTTCATGTTACATTCTCTCAGGTTACGTCCCGCGGTGACCCAGAAGTACTAGAAAGGGTTACTTCCGCGTTTCGCCGCTCACGCATGCGCAGAAGCGCAAAATGACATCACAAGCATGCACAGAAGTGGCGAATCGCAACCTGCACAGGCACAGGCGCGCCACTGCGGGTTGTGCTCTTTTCATGTTGTGAATGGGCCTCCAGAATGGAACCCGTTCGCAACCAGAGGTACCACTCTAATGGTCTGTTTCAGTTTGCAGATTGGTTCAAGAAGTGAAAATAGAGTGCTTTCTCATTAAAATGAAAACAAAACAGAATTTCTCCCCCATCCCTAGAACCTATAGAGTGAAGTAGGGCAGCCTAGGTATAGATTTACAACCCCGTGATATTTAGTGCCAGAGAGCACACCTTATAACATACCCAATGTTCTCCTGAAGCTGTAATGGTATGACACAGGGCGAGTGGAATATTATGGGCACACCATCTTTTCTTCTTCTTTTAAAATAATTTTTATTGAATTTTCAAATTATAACAGCAAATTTTCCACAAATTTTAATTGTATAATTTATATATCCATATTTCTTCCCTCCCCCCTCTTTGGCTTCCCCCATATTTCTGTATTGATTTATTAAACAAATTCTATACCCTGCTAATTTTGCCTCTTATATAGTTGTGAACGTTTAGTCAAAACCTGCCAATGAGTCCAAATCTTTATAATGTCTTTTTATATAGTTTATAAATGGTTCCCACTCTTTTTTGACATCAATGTTGTCTCTCTCATGTATCCTCTCTGTCAGCTTAGCCAGTTCCGTGTAGTCCATAAGCTTAGCTTGCCATTCTTCCTTTGTTGGTGTTTTCTCTGTTTTCCATACTTGTGCTAATAAAATTCTTGCTGCTGTTGTCACAGACATAAACAATCTCCAATTTCCCTCTCTTACAGTATATCATGATCTAAAATTCCAAGCAGGAAAAATTCTGTTTTTTTAACAAAAGTTTTTTCCCAACTTTTTTCCAATTCATTATGTATCATTTCCCAATATTCTTTAACCTTCTTACATTCCCACCATACATGAAAAAAGTACCATCTTTCACTTTACATCTCCAACATATCTTAGATCCTGTTTTATACATTTTTGCAGGTTTTTTCCGGTGTGATATACCATCTATGTATCATTTTCAAATAGTTTTCTCTTAATAATACACAATCTGTAAACTTTAAATTTGTTTTCCATAATCTTTCCCATTCCTCTAACTGTATATTATGCCCAACATCCTGAGCCCATTTTATTTGTGGCGATTTTACCATCTCATCTAAAGTCTCTCCATATAGCAAAATGTTATATGCTTCTTCAATAATTTGGTATTACCCTCCACAATTTCCTTTTGAAAGTTTGAGATAGTATAGCTGAACCCCCTTTTATTATCTTCTTTAAACTGCTCATTAATTTGTCTGTGATGCAACCAGCTTTGTAAAGTATCTTTCAAATTTTCATAACTTTTTAATATCAAACCTTTCTCTTCTTCTATTAACAAATCTCTATATGTTGGCCAGTTTCCTTTTTTATTAAGGCACACGGTCTTTTTATGGAAAGCTTGCCGCCATTACTAAGCAACCTCTGTCCTGAAAACTCCCGGGACTCCTAGCAACACGGTCTAGAAAGCCACTAGTCCATATGAACTGATATTGTCTGTACATCTTTAGAGGGAGGGAGGTTTCGCGTAAAGAATGATGAACGCTGGATATCAGATAAGGATAACTCTCTGTGCGGAGCTTTCTCACCTGCTGTCTTGTGATGGATTTGGCTTCAGAGCAATAAGGCGGCAGAAGTCTGTTCTGAGGCTTGGGGACTTTAGCTGGTATGTTGTTTTATGTTCAGCCTCACAGCTGGCACAGGTGGATTTCCAGCTATAATATGAAATAACATCCCCTGTGGAAACATTCAACCATGGTAAAACAGACAGAAATCTATTAAAAATGGGAGCGCAAAGTCAATGTTTACAGAGGGAGGTCAAATAACAGGATTCTGTTTGGTAAATGTCAGGGCTGTATAAGCAGAAAAGATCTGCAGGATTTGCATTGCTATCAAAGTGATACATGCTGAAACTCATAAATACTCAATATGTTTGGCAATTCCATTCCTCCCAAACATTAAAAATATATATTTTATAATAAAAAAATCCCCATTTGTCGAGATTTGTGTCATTCACTCAAATCCATTTATATGGGGTTCTGTCTCCTTCACAGAAAAAGATGGAGTAAAGGCAATATCATGATTATGCAGAACATTAGGGAGCAGATGGGTTCACCCTGATGCATAGTAGATTCTCTTTTATTCCTGGCAGCTCAAGAGGATAGGATGATTATGCAATACGTCGAACTAAAGGAGAAATAACCCAGAACAGCTACAGGAGAGCTGGAGATGGTGGATGAAATTTCAAAAGAGGTCCACAGGGGAGATGTGCAGGCATTTGGTATACAGCCATTATTATTAATTATTATAATCACCCCACTAAAAGCACACCGAAAGTGGCTTGCAAAGATTAAAATAAACAATGAGCATTCAAAAGGCAGAAAATATTAAAAACCAATGAAAGCCAAGCTTCTAGAACTGGCTGCAGACCAAAGCAGATTTAAAGCAGAAAACAGCAGGGTGGCAGAGTAAAAATTTGAGCCATTCACATGTCTCTTCCCTCCTTGCCCATCTTTGGCAAAATACAATGTGGTCAAGAATGCCATGTACTATCATTAGGTCTGCAATCTTTAGCTGATTAATTAACATCTGGCCCTGACCTGCACAGGTGAAGGAGTAGCTGTTGAACGTCAAGAAAACTCACTTGAGTTGTAATGTGTAGTTTTCCCCCTAGAGAGGTACAAACTGGGAATCTTGGCAGTGGCAAAACTTTGGGTGGAGTGAGGGGTCTAATCCATTTTTTTTTTTGCACCCACAGTTTCACATCCTCCCTCCCCTCTACTACCTCAGCTTCGAGTTTGCAACCAGAAGATGGGTCTGGAGGATACTTTTAACAGAAAACCAGAAGGCGAGAGAAGGGCCTTCTCGTGAACAAATTAGTGGCTATATTTTTTAAGGCACACAAATCTACTATGACTACTTCTGCCCTGATTCAGCCACATTTAAACTGAGGACTGTGCAGCAAGGTGGGGGCAAGGACTGATTTTTTTCTGATGCAACATCATCTGTGGAATGATGTGGAACCACTAATATTAGACTTTCCCCTGTTTAGTAGATAAATAAATAACCCCTGACCAACAGTTTTCAAATTCTTTACCTTCTTCACAAAATGTTTTCTGCATTGACTTGTCTGCTGTAAAAATATCTGCCACAGAACTGGTGAACCTTACATGTAAATTAGATAACAGAAAATTAGTTTGAAATCTTGATATGCTTCCAAGGAAACTCAAGATTCTCCAGAACATCCATTACAGTAGGTCACATTGTGGCAAACATATGGTGGAATTATAGCACATGAGAAGGGAGTACTGTGATCTATACTGACCCCAGCAGTAACCCATCCATTTGTATGGCAGGTCTAATTATGACACTTATAGCTCTGTTGGCTTTAACGTAAACTGTTCTCTCTCCTCCGCAATTAACTGTCATTTAAGTCTGCTTGGGTCTGACATACAGTAAATCTGTGCTATCAGGTAGATTGTTTTGCTTCCCCTATGGATTATAATTTACAGCTTTTGGAAACACAATAGTTTGCAAATGTTTCTATTAGTCTGCTTCGTTCACATTCGATTCTATTAATAAAAAATGAACCTGCAAAAAAAAAAAAACCTTGCTAACATTTATGAGAAAGCAGATCTTTTTATTATTGCTTGCCATGTCAAATCCTCTCTTTTTGTAACAAATGTATTTTTGTTGAACAAGATGTTTGGTATATCCATACTATTAGACAACATTAGTTGGTATGATATTATAGCAAAATAATGTGTTTATATTCTTGAGTGTGCATAAGTTTAATATGACTTTAATATGAGTGCTAGCCTTAATTATGATACTGAACATCAAGTTAAATCCCTGCCTTGCAGAGGTGGATTAATTTCTTCTTCAATACTCAAGGTTCTTTCTTCTCTCAGATCAACTTCTGTTGTAAAATAGAAACTTTTGAACTGGTGTGTGTGGAGGGATAATAATCTGACAAAGTTTTAACTTAATTTCTTTAGAAAGATTTGTAGGCTACTTAATCATAAAATTATAAGCAGGGTCATAAAGATCACAGTGTGAGAGCCAGTGTGGTGTAGTGGTTAAGAGTGGTATTCTCGTAATCTGGAGAACCGGGTTCGTGTCTCCGCTCCTCCACATGCAGCTGCTGGGTGACCTTGGGCCAGTCACACTTCTTTGAAGTCTCTCAGCCCCACTCACCTCACAGAGTGTTTGTTGTGGGGGAGGAAGAGAAAGGAGAATGTTAGCCGCTTTGAGACTCCTGAAGGGGAGTGAAAGGCGAGATATCAAATCCAAACTCCTCCTCCTCCACACCACCCCGGATGCATCATCAGTTACAGACCTGACCCAGCTGCAAACTATTAAAAACACAAGAAAAGCCATACTGGGTCAGATAAAAGCTTACTTGGTCCAGCATCCTGCCCCCAAAGTAGCCCTTCAGATGCCTATGGGACACTCCAGCAGACTGAAGGTCACAGTATAATCAGGAGACTGCAATGACTCGGGCAGACTGTATAAGAAAAGACAGTCTCTCTCCGATAATGTGGGAGATAGTTACTTAAGGCTTTATAAACTCAAACCATACACTCAGTCCCCCCCCCCCAGGTACATATTACACCAAGAGAGCCTGTATCACAGGTGGGGAACCTGATTTGTCCAGCAAGCTTATCCTTACCTTCCATATCCAAATCTGGCAGGTGGGTGGGGCCTTCCCCTGCCAGTCACTTGACATCCGAATGACATCAGGTGATGATTGTCAGTACAGTGGTGCCTCGCAAGACGAAAAGAATCCGTTCTGTGATTCTCTTCGTCTAGCGGTTTTTTTCGTCTTGTGAAGCAAGTCCATTGACGGATTAGCGGATTAGCGGATTAGCGCTATTAGCGGCTTTTAGCAACTTTTAGCGGCTTATCTGCTGATCGGATCAGCTGATAAGCGGCTTAGAAAAAGGGGGGGGGAAACCAGCAGGAACTCGCAAGACATTGTCGTCTTGCGAAGCAAGCCCATAGGAAATTCGTTTTGCGAAGCACCTCCAAAACGGAAAACTCTTTCGTCTAGCGAGTTTTCCGTCTTGCGAGGCATTCGTCTTGCGGGGCACCACTGTACTTCAATGGACTGCAATAAGTCCTGCACAAGGCGTTGAAATAGGGTTGCCATACTTCCGGATTTCTAAGGGGGGGATTTCCGAAAGGCGGTGCTTTGTCCTTGTCCTGGATCTAAGGCAGGACAAGGGGTCTTTCTAAAAAAAAAAGCTCAACAACTTTTAGGGTGCCCTGGTTTTTTTTACTTTTTGAAAAATGGTGAGTCACAATCTATCACAGGGATGAGTTGTGAAATTGAGTTCCTCACGGGACACTGAGCTGATCCAGTCACTTCTGCCCCACACCTGACATCACATACAACGTAAGGTGTGGGTCAGGTGAGTATGGGGGGATGACCTCTCAGGCCAAATTGAGGACCTGTGGCACCAGGCCAGATTTGGGCCACACTCCAGAGGTCCCACCTTGGTCCACATGCACAATCCCCTATGCAAGGAGGCGTGACCCCATTCCCTCTTCCTTGAATTCATGCATGCACTAAAATACCGTTCGTACAGCTTATGAGAGAAGGGGAGCACCCAGGTTTTAAAAGGATTAAAGTGTTCTTGGGAAAGAATGTAAGTTCAGCCACACCCTCCCTTGGTCTACATACCGTATTTTTCGCCCCATAGGACGCACCGGCCCATAGGACGCATCAAGTTTTTTGGGGGGGAAATAAAGGGAAAAAAATTTATTTCCCCCCCAGGCGCTTGTGGGGCAGGCAGTGGGGAGAAGCACTCTTCTCCCCGCCGTCAGCCTCCAAACCACTTCGGGAGACAGCGGGATGGTGGCGTTCCGCCTCCCTCTGTCCCCCGACCTTGTGGGGCTGGCGCTGGGGCTCTCCTGAAGCCTGGAGAGCGAGAGGGGTCGGTGCGCACCAACCCCTCTCGCTCCAGGCTTCAGTGAAAGCCTGCATTCGCCCCATAGGACGCACCCACATTTCCCCTTCATTTTTGGAGGGGAAAAAGTGCGTCCTATAGGGCGAAAAATACGGTAGATGTTTTGTATCCTTTTAAGACTTGAGGGTCAGGATCAGCTTCAGGACTCCTAAAAATAAGACACAGCCAAACCCCACATTACTAAAAGAAACCACTGGGAGAGTCACTGTGATATAAGGACTGTATTCTTGTTTGGGTTGTTTCAATGGTTAATTACTCCTGTTGTTAAAAAGTTGTAGTTTATGCCTCGACTCTAGCTTTATTGTCAACTCCCAGGGCTCCTTTCAACCTGGCCCTCCTACATTAGAAGCCGGCATTAAGAGAAAAGGCAATGTTTTCTGAGTGTTGTATTGAACTGTAATAGCTACTTTCCTGGTCATAAAATGAAACCAGCCTAGCCAATGTTCCATTATTACACTGAACATGAAACATAGCGGAGAAACGCTTCCCATCATTTGTATTTTACAGATCAACTCTGTGTAAAAAACCAAACCAAACCAAAAAATAGTGCTGCGGTGACTTTTCCGTGTTCTTAGTTTTAAAAATTGCCCCTTCAAAGGAAGTTTGTTATTATTACTTGGTCAAAAGCATTACTGACTCCCCCCCCCCCTGTTTTCTCATAAAAATACCCTGTTAGTTTCAATAATGTTTGATTTATATTTTGGAGTTTTGAAAGCTGGGCTGCTACTGCTGCTTATGATGAGGATTCCATGGCTTCCATAAATAAAGATGGTACACAGTTCCATGCAGCTGGTAGGCTAGCACATTCAGAAATGGAGGAATTATATGTGAGAAGCACACTGTACATTTAAAGCACTGTGCTACCACTTTAAACAGTCATGGCTTCCCCCAAGAATTCTGGGAGTTGTAGTTTGTGAAGCGTGCTGAGAATTCTTAGGAGACCTCATATTCCCCTTCCCAAAGCACCATTTCTCTGTGAAGAAGGATTGGTTGTTAAACCAGTCTAGGGACTGTAGCAAAAGTAGTTTGCCACCAAACAGTAGCACAGTGGTTCCACACCTTCTCCTGCCCTTCAGATCTTCTTTGCTGAAAATCACTCCCACCCTGCTGCTCTGTTATGGCTGTTTGCCTTTTAATGCATTGCTGAGCTATGTGTGTTCATGACCTGGAGATCCCATGTCTCTTAGTAACAGGGGGGAAAGCACATTAGTTAACACAGACAAACGACTTCTATCTCTTTTTGAAGATTAAGCACCTGGGAATGTGTCAATCATGGCACTTACCTTTTCTGGCTGTTTGATCCACAGTTATCTAAAATGCCACACTCCTTTAAGTTCAATTGAGGAAGCATATAGATCGGCACAGTCTGAATGGGACAAGTTGATGCTCTCAAATTCTGTGGGAGAAGATAGGGATTTGTGGAACTGGGGAGTGAAGTGAATCTGCATTTGATTGTGCTGAAGATTACCATGGCAGTATCAAAGGTAGTACTGCAAAGGTAGATAGGGAAAACTAATTCCAAGTTGCATGAGAAGACATCTGAAATCAGTAATAATAATAAAAAAATGATTCTTAAGATGGTGATGGGTTACTTGAAATCTAAAACAGATACATTTGAAGAATATATTTGTTCATTTTATTCAAAATGTCCTGGGTCTTTTTGCAGCACGGGTGCTAAAAGTTGGTTGGTAGGCACCCGTCAGTCTCAGCAGGCAATGGAGGAATGTGTCAATGGGGGTGAAATCAAATTGTTGGAAGGTTATAGGGCCTGCTATGGTTGTAGAGGGGGTTGGGGGTAGTGCTGTGGTCTAAAACACTGAGCCTAGGGCTTGCCAATTGGAAGGTCAGCGGTTCGAATCCCTGCGACGGGGTGAGCTCCCATTGTTTCGTCCCAGCTCCTGCCAACCTAGCAGTTCAAACGCACACCAGTGCAAGTAGATAAATAGGTACTGCTCCGGCGGGAAGGTAAACGGCGTTTACGTGCGCTGCTCTGGTTTTGCCAGAAGCGGCTTAGTCATGCTGGCCACATGACTCGGAAAGACTGTCTGCGGACAAACGTTGGCTCCATCGGCCAGTAAAGCGAGATGAGCACCACAAGTTACAGGGATAGGGCAGAGGGCCTTCTCGGCTGTGGCACCTGCCCTGTGGAACGCCCTCCCACCAGATGTCAAAGAGAAAAATAACTACCAAACTTTTAGAAGACATCTGAAGGCAGCACTGTTTAGGGAAGCTTTTAATGTTTGATAAGTTATTGTATCTTAGTGTTTTGTTGGAAGCCGCCCAAAGTGGCTGGGGAAACCCAGCCAGATGGGCAGGGTATAAATAATAATAATAATAATAATAATAATAATAATAATAATAATAATAATAATTACAACCCCAGAGTAGTAGTCTGCGACTGGACTTAACTGTCAGGAGTCCCTTTACCTTTATAGTTGTAGATACCAATACGGGAGAGACAGGTTTTGTTGCAGCTGGGGCAGATGAAAATGTATGGTTGTGCTGCTGCTGCTGCTGCACCACGGCGTCTCTGCACTCCTCCCAGCAGTGATTTTCTCCTCTGGTCACTGCTATACATGCACAACCTGTCTGTCTCCAGGTGCTGCGGTCATTTGCAAGGGGTTCTCACATGATGGGGTTAATGCTGCCAACCTTCATGTCATGCTTGCAGACATCTTTCTAATGCAGAGTTGGTCTGCCAATGGGCCTGTTCTTAGGGATCCTGCCATTTTCCATTCGGTGGACAAGACCAAGCCAGCGTAGACGTCACTGAGATCTACAGATGTAGGGCAGTATAAAAGTAAGTAAGTAAGTAAGTGTGAACATGCTGGGAATGTGGACTTGGGAGAGCGCATCTTTGTTTAAGACTCTGTCCTGATGCCCAAAATATTCCTGACACAACTCCCATAATCTCTGACCACGCCGGCTGAAGAAAATATTAGTTGGACTCCATCAATATCTGGAGGACCACAAGTTCTCCATCCCTGAAATACAGGAAAAGGCTATTATTCTTTTGTCCCTCAAATTGATTGAAAAAACCTGTATGATTTTTAAAAAGGTAAAGGACCCCTGACAGTAAAGTCCAGTCATGAACGACTCTGGGGTTGTGGTACTCATCTCGGCGTTTGTACTCGGAGCTGGGGTTTGTCCGCAGACAGTTTTTCCAGGTCATGTGGCCAGCATGACTAAGCTGCTTCTGGAGAAACCAGAGCAGCATACGGAAACGTCGTTTACCTTCCCACCGGAGCGGTACCTATTTATCTACTTGTACTTTGGTGTGCTTTTGAACTGCTAGGTTGGCAGGAGCTGGGACTGAGCAACGGGAGCTCCCCCGTCGCAGGGATTCAAACCGCCGACCTTCCGATCGGCAAGCCCTAGGCTCAGTGGTTTAGACCACAGTGTCACCTGCATCCCATATGATTTAAAAGGGGGGTGATAATAACAGGGAACCATTTTCTATTGAACTATTAATTTCATATAGGTGTGGCAAATTGTTTTGCTTTTGATGGGAACACTGATGTGTAGGCTGGTGGTCGTGTTTGGACAACAGAGTCCTCAGATATTTGAATATTTCCACCTGCTTGATTGTTTCAGTGTTGATAGAGCATTTACATTAATGTGGTCTTCTACTAATTTTTGAAAGTGCTTCTCTTTTGCTAACAGATTCATGCTTATGTTACGGCTGTCAACCACTTAACTTTTTTTAATGATAAATAAAGCAGCCTGACAGCAAACCCTCAATATAGGTGTCATTCTGAGATCCTCAAGGACAGTTACGTCACTTACAATTTAATAAACAAATGTTGCCAGTCATCATTGGAAGGAAGACTCATCCTTAGTATATGCTTCTCCCCACATCCCCTGTTACATTAATACCCCAGAACAGGCATAAATCTTTTTTAAAAATATATTAATCTATTGGGCTCTTAATTTGCAGCCCCTCTGATTTAATTTTGTTCTCACCCATTAAGCAACAAAAGATTTACAGGGCAATTCTACACATGTGCGCTCAAATGCAAGTCCCAGAAAATTCAATGGGGCTGACTCTCATTTGTTAAGTGGGTTACCGGTATGCAGTCTCAAAGAATACTTTAAAACGAAAGATGATATGATAGCAGGATAAAAGCACAGTACTAAAATACCAAACCGTCACAGCAGGAAAAAGTAACACAAATACTAAACAATTTACAAAAATGCTTTTGTTGTTGTTTAGTCGTTTAGTGGTATCCGACTCTTTGTGACCCCATGGACCAGAGCACGCCAGGCACTCCTGTCTTCCACTGCCTCCCGCAGTTTGGTCAAACACATGTTGGTGGCTTCGAGAACACTGTCCAGCCATCTCGTCCTCTATCGTCCCCTTCTCCTTGTGCCCTCAATCTTTCCCAACATCAGGGTCTTTTCCAGGGAGTCTTCTCTTCTCATGAGGTGGCCAAAGTATTGGAGCCTCCGCTTCAGGATCTGTCCTTCCAGTGAGCACTCAGGGCTGATTCTCTTCAGAATGGATAGGTTTGATCTTCTTGCAGTCCATGGGACTCTCATGAGTCTCCTCCAGCACTATGATTCAAAAGCATCAATTCTTCGGCAATCAGACTTCTTTATAGTCCAGCTCTCACTTCCATACATCGCTACTGGGAAAACCATAGCTTGAATTATATGGACCTTTGTTGGCAAGGTGATGTCCCTGCTTTTTAAGATGCTGTCTACGTTTGTCATTGCTTTTCTCCCAAGAAGACCCCCACTTTTTGAGCCTCATTGCTATTTCCATGTGTGACAACCAAACTATGGGCTCATCCGGACTGCCTTGTATGCCAGATTCATAGGCACAGGTCTGTGCTTTAAAGTTCTGTGCCCCCCCCCTTGGCACAAAGAGGGACCCCATCTAATTTCTCTAGAGAAGGAGTTCCAGAGTTTGGGAGCAGCCATCAAGAAGGCCCTGGTGACTAAGCCAGGAGGCAGACACAGTCTTACTTACACCACCACACATTTGTCAGGCCTCTCTTTTCTCTTTTGATGTGCATAAGACTCCAAATGAAGACAGCTGGAACATGCTTAGAGCTCCAAAACCCGTGTTCCAGTCTTGATAAGAGATGGAATCCACCTTGCTTATATATCCTCCTGTTAAATTAAACTCCAACCATTTGCATCAACAGCAGTCTATCTAGTTCAGGGGTCAGCAAACTTTTTCAGCACGGTCCACTGTCCTTCAAACCTTGTGGGGGGCCAGACTATATTCTGAATAAAGTAAATGATCAAATTTCTATGCCCCACAAATAACCCAGAGATGCATTTTACCGAAAATAAAAGGACACATTCTACTCATGTAAAAACACATTGATTCCCAGACTGTGCGCAGGCCAGATTTAGATGGCGATTGGGCTGGATCTGGCCCCCGGGCCTTAGTTTGCCTACCCATGATCTAGTTTGTCACTGCTATGGTCCACAAACCCCTAAAGTAAGAGACAAGAGACCAGGGGTTCATCCACAGACTATGATGAAGAGTTTTTCTTCATAAAGAGAGGGGAGGTTTTTTGGTTGTGTTGTTGTTGTTTTTTTGCAAAACTCAAGGTGTCAAAGCACCTATATGGACTTACAAAGGGAGCAGGCTGTACATAACAAATGAGCAGTGCTTCCTGGGAATGCTGCTATTGTAAAACAGGTTTCACAGAGGAAATCCTATAAAGTATAATTGATGGTGATGATGATCACTATTATTATATAATTAATAATAAGTGCATGAGTCAGGAGGATGAAAGTCTTGGCTGTAGATATTTCTGGTCATCCCTGGCTTTCATCGCACAAGCATCTCATCTTTTCCTCCTTTTATTTGAAAATTACAGCATGCAGTTGGCAATCTGCAACAGGGGTTATTTCACTGCAATTCCCATTAGGGGTTCTTCTTGCTTGTATGCTGCAACTTTTACCTCTCTCTCTCTCTCCTGATGCTTAGGATAATTACACAGGAAGAAAAGAAAAGCACCACAGTGCAAGATATTCAAATACAATTTCCCTGGGGCTATGGCCAATAAGATTTTAATCTTGAAGAAACTCTGGACCCCCCACGTCTCCTCTAATTTTGAATTCTTAAATGGAAACTTGAATAAGGATGCGTGTAAACATCTTCTAATTTGAAAGGGTTATAGCAGAGTAATCTTAGAAAAAGAAAGTAACTATATATTCGTCTTTCCATCATTATCAAGTAATGCGGATCAGATTGCCTGAAAGGAAGATAGGACATTCCCAAGCTATGTTTAATAGCCCTTTGAACAAGCGATTCATGTTCAAATGGCTGAGTGGAATTGGGCCAGAAAAATAAACACCTGCAAACTCAGCCTTCATAAGACCATAAGCCCTCCTGGATCTCTCTAGCACAGCATCCTCTTGTTTGCTATCACCAGCCATAGAGTCATAGAATTGTAAACTTGGAAGAGGTCTGCCTAAAGGTTGTCTAGTGATTAGTCCAACTCTCTATAATGCAGGAATCTCAACTAAAGCATCCCTGACAAATGGCCATCCAACCTCTGCTTGGAACCTCCAAGGAAGGAGAGTCCGAAGCCTCTTGAGGGAGTCCATTCCACTGTCAAACAGCTCTTGCTGTCAGAAGCTCTTCCTGGTATTTAGTTGGAATCTCTTTCCTTGAAGACATTGACTCGAGTCATACCCTCCAGAATAGGCAAAACAATAAGCTTTCTTCATTCTCCATGTGACAGCCTTTTAGGCATTTGAAGATGGCTATCATATCTCTTCTCAGTGTTTCTGGGAAGCCCACAAGTGAAGTCAGTTTTGCCCCCAGCAGTTGGTATTCAAAGGTGTACAGCCTCAGAACATGAAGCTCTGAATATGGAAGGTTCATCCTGTTTCACCACCTGAAGTGAAAAGGGAAGGTAGTGGTACTGGGAAGGTCCCCGCTTCCTACTGCCAAAGCTTCCTTTGGTCCTGTGTTAGGGCAAGATCTCACAAGGTTTCATGATATTTCAGTGAGATCTCACCAGAAGCCACTGGTGCTTCTCTGTTGGCAGTGGAGGTGCCCATGGGGACCCCATCTCTTGGAGTTCCAGCACCCTAAATGGCTTCCTCAGCACGACTCCATGAATTTGCCCAATCCCCCTTTAAAGTAACATTATGGTATTTGCCTTGTCTTTGGCAGTTGGCGGGTAGATGGTGGCTAACAGATTGAGGTTGAATCCTGAAAAGACAGAAGTACTGTTTTGGGGGGACAGGAGGCGGGCAGGTGTGGAGGACTCCCTGGTCCTGAATGGGGCAACTGTGTCCCTGAAGGAGCAGGTGCACAGCCTGGGAGTCATTTTGGACTCGCAGCTGTCCATGGAAGCGCAGGTCAATTCTGTGTCCAGGGCAGCTGTCTACCAGCTCCATCTGGTATGCAGGTTGAAACCCTACCTGCCTATGGACTGTCTCGCCAGAGTGGTGCATGCTCTAGTTATCTCCCGCTTGGACTTCTGCCATGCACTCTACGTGGGGCTACCTTTGAAGGTGATCCAGAAACTGCAACTAATCCAGAATGCGGCAGCTAGACTGGTGACTGGGAGCGGCTGCCGAGACCACATAACACCGATCTTGAAAGACCTACATTGGCTCCCAGTACGTTTCTGAGGACAATTCAAAGTGTTGGTGCTGACCTTTAAAGCCCTAAATGGCCTCAGCCTAGTATACCTGAAGGAGCATCTCCACCCCCATCGTTCTGCCCGGACACTGAGGTCCAGCTCCGAGGGCCTTCTGGCGCTTCCCTCACTGCGAGAAGTGAGGTTACAGGGAACCAGGCAGAGGGCCTTCTTGGTAGTGGTGCCCGCCTTGTGGAACACCCTCCCACCAGATGTCAAAGGAAAAAACAACTACTAGACTTTTAGGAGACATCTGAAGGCAGCCCTGTTTAGGGAAGCTTTTCATATCGGAAGGATTGTATTTTAATATTTTGTTGGAAGCCGCCCTGAGTGGCTGGGGAAACCCAGCCAGATGGGCGGGATATGTATGTATGTATGTACAAACAAACAAACAAACAAACAAACAATAATTTGACACTCAGATAGCAACCAAACCTGGTGAGAACAGGGCTGCACGACTTTAGAATGTGCTTTAAGATTTGAAGGGAAAGAACCTTTAAAAACATGACAAAGTGCTGACATTCACCACAAGGGTTGCCCAGTCAAGATACATTACAGAACAAGATGAGAGAAAGAGGGGTGGCGGAATTACTGGCTTCCTTTGCCCATGATCACGTCGGGGTGATGGACGTTGGAGTCCCAACCTGGAACCTTCGGCCGAATGGTAGGTAAGAAAACCTAATGACAACATCTGGAGGACCATCCATGATTGCCAGCTATATTTTATAGCAACTCTCACCCCATGACAGTCATTAACAGGTACATTTCGCGGGCAGGTTTCCCATTACCATTTCCTCAGAAGCCACCTACCATTTTTTCCTTGCTTATCAAGATCTGGCAATGCCTTTTGCAATGAGACAGAAGACAAATGTCTTACAGTTTGGGGTGATGTGTGAGCATCAACACTCTCTGCTGGAGGGGCTGCCCTCCTTGCTCCTTCTCTTCATGAATTTAAATCTTTTGGAGCCAGCAGTGAGGCGATCTGCGTGGTGACATCAGAGTGGCAGGTCCCAGGAATACCCTTAGCGCCTTACTAGAAATAATTCAGGGACAGAGTAAAAAAAACCCAAAACCTTATTGTATGTGGTTTCTGGTTTAATGACCGCTGTTGCCCTTTTTGTTATTGCCATCTTACTGTTTGTGCTACTTTTAATTTTTATCGACCGCACCTCGCCTTGAGTGCTTTTAGTAGGAATGTGAATAATACATTTGAAATATAAATAATGATTGCTATAACAAGATTAGGATGAAATTGGATAACAGGAGCAAATAGTTTGTCTCCAAGTGGCCAGACTGAGTGGGACGGGAGACCAAGGAAAAAGCCTTGGTTGTGGAGCATTGTCTATAAGACGAGATGTAGTGAAATTAAGGAGACCCAAGGAATTTAACCCTTGTAAATTATTATATAAAATGACCTGATTTCCACCACTCAGACTAGTGTGTGGATCAGAACTTTGCTACCACGTGATTTCACACTTCTCAGAATGTTGTATAAATGTGCTTCTTGTCAGTTTAATTGTATCAATATATACATTTATTTGGAGGGAACATACATATTTAAATATATATTTTGAAAGCCAATGCACATTCAAATATGTATTTTAAGAGAGAGTATGCATTTAAATACACATTTTGACAGGATTTTCAGCAGTGGGGATAGCAATGTAGGAACAGAATAAATTCTGAATAAAAACATGTGAAAACAGCACAGGCCAGAAATAGATTAAACCACCTCAAAGTGAGTGACTTGTAAGCAGCCTGATTCATAGGCAGTGTTTATAGCATGATTTTGTTGGGAGCATAATAAAACACAGAATGTGGTAGACAGCATGGAATCCAGCTTCCTGAAAACCCCATTTTATTGTTTGAAAGGGCATATTTCTAGTTCCTACGGCTATAAATATGTGGCTTAAAAGTGTGCAGTCGATGTTTGCTCAAAATGGTGATGCAGCAGGACTTTAATATCCCACCACTAGGAACCTGACACTTCTAGGAGTCCAGCCTGATATAACTCTAGCAGGTTTGAATCTGCATGAGGGGGCCAAACCATAGAGTAAGCCGTCCTGCCAGGGTAATCCCTTGTCATCACTTCCCATCTTGAGAGGAAATCAGTCACCAAGCCTTTTTTATCCCTGCCTCCATGTGGACTTCAGTATGTAATGAGCTCTGAACTTGCGCCACATGGCTTTAATCAGCCTTTTTCATTTGTTTGTTTGTTTCAGAACAGAACAGAGTCTGAAACTAGCATTTTTCTTTATCAATAGTTTAGAAACATTTACCCTTTGTAACCAAGCAACAATTTAACGGCCTGTGCATCTTTTTTTGACAGCTGAGTGGAAAAGCACATGAACCTGACCTTTGAAGAGCTTTGTAAGTAAACCATTTGATGCCTTACCCAACAGGTGGTCTATCTCTACACTAGGAAACTGGAGTACCTTGGAAAGAACTTTTAAAAGGGGACATTTTGGCAGGGGCATTCCAAGGAGGGGTGCGGTCCGCCCCAGGTGCCATTCCAAAAGGGGGTGACAACATGCCGACCCCTGATCAGCGGCACCCCTGGGGCGTGAGCCGCTCGCCATGCACCCCCCCCCCAGGATGCACGCCATACTCCTGGGGTGCACACCATGCCCCCTGGGACAAGCATCGCTCTGGGTACCGGAGCAGGTTGGTTCGCCTCTGCATTTTGGGACTTACTGGAAGGGCACATTTTTAAGGTTTTGCAGCCTATATTCCCACGTTTTTCTCTGCTGCATGTTTTCTGATGTTAAATCTCTGCTGGGGTTCTCTCACCAAAGAGTACTTTCCCTAAACTTGGTTCATGGATTCCAGGATTCCATCAATCCTTAGGTTTTGCAAAAGTCCTTAGGTTTTGCAATCAATCCTTAGGTTTTGCAAAAAAGCAGGAGCAGCAGCATATACAGTGGTGCATTGGGTTACATATGCTTCAGGTTACAGACTCCGCTAACCCAGAAATAGTACCTCGGGTTAAGAACTTTGCTTCAGGATGAGAACAGAAATCGTGCGGTGGAGCAGCAGCAGCAGCAGCGGGAGGCCCCATTAGCTAAAGTGGTGCTTCAGGTTAAGAACAGTTTCAGGTTAAGAATGGACCCCCGGAACGAATTAAGTACGTAACCATAGGTACCACTGTATAGTGGTGCTGGGGCAGGGTGGTGACCGCATGATTCCCCTGACAGGAGCAGTCTTGCACTCTCAGTGCTGCATCCACATAGTCCAGCCCTCACTCCCAGCCATCCCCATCCAGCAACATTTATGCCAGTGTTAGGAGTGCAGCTCCATTCCACCAAGTGCTGCTGCTGCCAAATTGGTCAAGGTAACAATAACAATATCAGCCATGCTATTTTGGCAGGGCTTGGCAATTATTTCAGGCATTTGTTCAACACTCACATGAATGTTACATTCAGGTAGGATTTGAGTTGCTAAAAATATCCAAAATGGGTGCCAATCCTTGCCACAGATATAGCAGGGGTATCTAGTTTATGGCCTTTGTGGTGGACTACAATTCCCATCATCATAGCTGTCAAGCGTCCCTTATTTGGCGGGACAGTCCCTTATCCCAAAGCTGCGTCCTGCTGAAGTCCCTTATTGATAATGTCCCTTAAATTTCCCAGGTTTCAAAGGAAGCAGCTCCTCTCCCTCCCTACCTGCTGGCCAGGGAGGAGGGAGGCTCCAGCTGTGTTGCTTGGCTGCGTTGCTCACCTAATAAGGAGTCTAAGAACGACTGGGGGGTGGAGCTTGCATGCCTTGTGCCGATCAAATTGGCCACGTTGCCTGGGGACTCGCCTCTGCTCAGCGCTTCCCAGTGGAGAGGTGACAGTGGTTTTCCTTGCTGCATCCCCTTTGCCAGGTTGCTGCGCTATGGGAACCACCGCTTGAGGCTTCGTTTGGCTGCTGGTTGACTAAAATCCCTTATTTTGGCTGCTGATCCCTTATTTTCGAGGCTGCTGGTCCCTTATTTTCAAATCTGTAAGTTGACAGCTTTGCCCATCATCCCTGACCATTGATCATGACCCTTGAGGCTGATGGAAACTGGAGTCCTGCTCTGGGGTCTTCTGCTGAAGGGCAGGTAATAAAATCTAATAACATCATGGGCCACCCATGTTTGCCACTCATCATATATAGCAAACTGTTACTTTGTGTCTGTCATTAACGAGTACATTTTGCAGGCAGGTTATTGCCCACTACTATTTCCTAAGAGGCCAACCACCATTTCCCCCTTCCTTATCAGGATCCAGCAATGTCTTTTGCAATGGGGCAGAAGACGAATGTCTTGCAAACATCCTGTAGGTACTTAAAAGATAAAATGCATATCTGCACTATTACTTGGGAATATAGATTTCCAACCACCTATAAAACCTGCATTCTAATGCCAAAGTCAATACCCACTGTTGGGTGAGCTGTATTATGGCACCAATTCTGATCAGAGCCAGAAAACAAATGAAATATAAATCATAGCACAAAGCATACAAATTGCCAAATTCCAGCCTCAGACAACAAGACAAACAAACCACAACTATGTTGTGCACACGCAAATCAACAGCTTCTCCATCACCACAGAAACCCGAGGTAAGGACAGGCTGCCTTCTTTGAAATCTGTCTATTGGCTGCAAGAGCTTTCCCTTTATTCAAATGAGCTTTCCGCCCTCCAGGCCCACTAGATGAGCTGCTGTGATGTCATGGAATATACATAAGCATTTCATTGTTAAAGAGTACATCTGAGAATAATGTTCGAAGGCAATTCCTCTCCCACCAGTTGACAATTACTGTTACAATGGTACCTCGTGTTACATACGCTTCAGGTTACATACGCTTCAGGTTACAGACTCAGCTAACCCAGAAATAGTGCTTCAGGTTAAGAACTTTGCTTCAGGATGAGAGCAGAAATCGTGCTCCGGTGGCGCGGCAGCAGCAGGAGGCCCCATTAGCTAAAGTGGTGCTTCAGGTTAAGAACAGTTTCAGGTTAAGTACGGACCTCTGGAATGAATTAAGTACTTAACCCGAGGTTGTTGTTGTTGTTTAGTCGTTTAGTCGTGTCCGACTCTTCGTGACCCCATGGACCAGAGCACGCCAGGCACTTCTGTCCTCCACTGCCTCCCGCAGTTTGATCAAACTCATGCTAGTAGCTTCAAGAACACCATCCAACCATCTCATTCTCTGTCGTCCCCTTCTCCTTGTGCCCTCCATCTTTCCCAACATCAGGGTCTTTTCCAGGGAGTCCTCTCTTCTCATGAGGTGGCCAAAGTATTGGAGCCTCAGCTTCACGATCTGTCCTTCCAGTGAGCACTCAGGGCTGATTTCCTTCAGAATGGAGAGGTTTGATCTTCTTGCAGTCCATGGGACTCTCAAGAGTCTCCTCCAGCACCATAATTCAAAAGCATCAATTCTTCGGCGATCAGCCTTCTTTATGGTCCAGCTCTCACTTCCATACATCACTACTGGGAAAACCATGGCTTTTACTATACGGACCTTTGTTGGCAAGGTGATGTCTCTGCTTTTTAAGATGTTGTCTAGGTTTGTCATTGCTTTTCTCCCAAGGAGCAGGCGTCTTTTAATTTCGTGACTGCTGTCACCATCTGCACTGATCATAGAGCCCAAGAAAGTAAAATCTCTCACTGCCTCCATTTCTTCCCCATCTATTTGCCAGGAGGTGATGGGCCCAGTGGCCATGATCTTCGTTTTTTTGATGTTGAGCTTCAGACCATATTTTGCGCTCTCCTCTTTCACCCTCATTAAAAGGTTCTTTAATTCCTCTTCTGTCAGGGGATGGTTAGCTGCTTGTGCTTAAAATTGTGCCCCTTCAGAGTTTGTGCGACCCCACAAACCTCTGTGTGTGACAGAGCTCCTCAGACATGTCTGCTCTAGTCACTAGTAGAGTCTGACAGTGGCTGTCTGCGGAAGCGCTTCCAGCAAAGAAGTTCCTTAACGGAAACGCGTCTCCTGGACTCACGACGTGGCAGCTTCCGGCGAAGCATGGGTCTCCCTGCAGTAGCTTCTGACACCTCCCCGCTATTTTCGCTCGAAGTGTCTCTCACCCCTTTCTCTTCCCTGCTGCTTCCTGCCTGGGCTGCTGCGTCTCTCTCAGCATTACTGAGATCCTCCTCCAGAGACCCCGCGCTCCCCCTGCTGGTCCCTGCTTTGGCTGTTGACTCTCTCCCAGTCTCTGGGAGCCTTACCACTTCCCTTTCCTCCGATGTCAGTTCCCTGACATCCACCTCCCCTCCAGGGCCCCCCTCTCCCCTGCCCCTACTTTCTCCTCTGGGCGGTGAGGAGCTGAAACCCCTAAAAGAATCCTCTTCATCTTCAGACGTCTCGAACAATTCCCTCCATCGGTCTTCGTTCCGACTCGCTGAATCCTCCTCCACCTCGGAATCAGCGAACCCCTCCAACTCTTCTTCGTCGTCGGTGGTGGCGAAGTATTCCCTCCGGAACCTTGCCACTGGCTGGGGTTTTCTAGGGAATCTCTGATGAAAAGTTTCAATCAAAACCTCGTCATCTACATCCTCTGCCCTGACCCAGGTGTTTTCCGACTCCGGCTCCCCTTCCCACATTACCAAATACTCTACTTGCTCTCCCCTCCACCTGGAATCGAGAATCTCCGCTACATGGTAGCTGTGTTCTTTTTCCTCCATAGCTGGTCCCCTATTGACCCTCCCCTCTCTGTCCGCTATATACGGTGACAGCAATGATCTGTGGAACACTGGGTGCAACTTCATGTGGTTCGGTAACCGGAGTCTGAAAGCCACTGGGTTGACCTGTTGCGTGACTTCAAATGGGCCCAGTCTTTTGGGTCTTAACTTCTTACAACCTCCTTTAAATGGTAACCCTTGGGTGGACAGCCACACCTGGTCCCCCACCCTAATGCTTTCCCCTTCCCTTCTGGTTTTGTCTGCCTGCCTCTTATATTCCTCCTTCGCCCTGTTTAAATTAAGTTGGAGCTGGCGATGGATCGCTTCCATTTCTTCAACGAACTGTTCTGCGGCAGGAACGCTCCAGTTCTCCCCCTCCCCCCCTGGGAAGGCTCGGGGATGACACCCGTGATTGGCCAAAAAAGGGCTCATCCCCGTGGACACGTTCTCTGCATTGTTATAGGCAAATTCTGCCAACGCCAGCTTCTCCACCCAATCATTCTCTCTGTCATTCACATAACACCTCAAATATTGCTGGAGGACACCATTAGTTCTTTCCGCCTGCCCATTGGTTTCTGGATGACGGGCAGTGGAAAAATTCACCTCTACGTGCAATAAGCTCATGAGCTTCCTCCAGAACCTGGAAGTAAATTGTTTCCCTCGGTCCGAAACCACCCTCAAGGGGGCACCATGCAACCTAAACACATTTTCCACAAACAATTTAGCGGTTTCTTCTGCTGTGACCGCATGTGAGCAGGCTATAAAGTGGGCCATCTTGGTTAACAGGTCTACCACAACCATAATGGCTGTCTTCCCTTTGGACCTGGGCAGATCAGTCATGAAATCTATTGCCACTGCCTCCCATGGTCTTTCCGGCGTGGGTAGTGGTTCTAATAAACCTGCCGGTGCCCGCCTCTCCCCCTTGGCTCGTTGACATCGGTCACACCCTCTCACATATTCACGCACATCTTCCCTGACCTTGGGCCACCAGAATTCCCTGGTAACCAGCCACATGGTTTTGTGTTGCCCAAAATGCCCTGCTGTGGGGCTATCGTGCAGTTGCTTGAGTACCTTTTCCCTCAATTCCCCTTCAGGTATGTATAACGCTCCCTTGTAGTACAACGCCCCGTTTCTCTCCTCAAAACCCCCGGGTTTGTCTCCCTCCCTCCTGAGACCCCTGAGTTTGTCCTGGGCGTATTCATCCTGCACCGTTCCCTCTACCAGTTCCCTTTGCCCCACCAAAGCCGCCCCACACACCCAGCGGTCCTCGGGAATAACATGGGTCTCTTCGGGTGCACCCTCTCCCTCCAAATATTCAGGTTTGCGTGAGAGAGCGTCCGCCCTAACGTTCTCCGGGCCTGGTACGTAACAAATCTCAAAGTTAAATTTGGAGAACTCCTGGGCCCATCTCAACTGCCTTTGGTTGAGCACTCGCGCAGTTCTCCAATACTCTAGATTCTTATGGTCCGTGCACACTTGCACCTTCTGTTGTGCACCAATTAGTAGGTGCCTCCATCTCCGGAAGGCCTCATAAATCGCAAGAAGTTCCCGGTCGTGCACCGTGTAGTTTCTCTCAGATTTGTTCAGCTTTCGCGAAAAGAAGGCACACGGTCGCCACTCTGACCCCTCCTTCCCCGGCTGCAGAAGAAGCACCGCCCCTATGGCTCTGTCAGAAGCGTCTGTTTCGACCCTCAGCTTTTTTTGTAAATCCACATGTAGAAGTTGTTCGTCAGAGGCGAAGGCCCTTTTCAGTTCCTCAAACGCTCGCTCCGCCTCCCCCGTCCAAACAAACTTCTTTTTGCTGCTGAGACAGTCCGTGATGGGCGCCGTCAGGTGGGCGAAGTTTCGGATGAACTTACGATAAAAGTTTCCAAACCCTAGGAACCTCTGCACTTCCTTCTTGGTCTTGGGTGTTTTCCATTCCAGCACCGCTTGAACCTTGCCGGGGTCCATGGCCAACCCCTTGTCTGACAAGCGGTACCCCAGGAATTCCACCTCCTTGGTATGAAACTGACACTTCTCCAGTTTCACCCACAATCTGTTGGCTTGCAGCCTGCTCAACACTTCTCTGACGTCTCTCACATGTTGCTCCTCATTCTCCGAATACACCAACACGTCATCTAAGAAGGCCACGCAATTCTTGTAGAGCAAAGGCCCCAGTACGTGGTTCATAAAGGCTTGAAAACACGCGGAGCCTGTTTGTAATCCAAAAGGCATAACGAGGTATTCAAATGCCCCCAAAGGGGTGAACATGGTGGTCTTCCATTCATCCCCTTTCCTTATACGTATCAGGTTGTACGCCCCCCTTAGGTCCAGCTTTGTAAAAATCTTTCCTTTTCGCACCCTGGTCAAAATATCATCAATCCTGGGCATAGGAAAAGCCGCCGGCTCTGTCACTGCATTTAGGGCCCGAAAGTCACATACCAGCCTCGGCTTGTCCGTGTTTTTTTTATCCACAAAAAACACTGGGCTACCCCCCGCTGCCTTGGACTCTCTGATGAAGCCTCTCTTCAGGTTCTTGTCAATGAACGCTCGCAACTCCTGCATCTCCCTGTCTGACATGGCATACAACTTGCCTACAGGAAGCTGTGCTCCAGGGAGTAAATTGATCTGGCAATCAAAGGGCCTATGCGGGGGTAGTTGGTCCGCTTCCTTCTCGCTGAACACTTCGCTGAGATCAGCATACTGTGGTGGCACCTTCCCCTTCTCCATCACTTCCGTCCCTGCTAGGGTGGCTTGGGCCCCTGCTGACCCCTTTTCCCCCCTGCAGTGTTCCAAGCAATGTGCTGAACCGAAGGAAACCACTCTTTGATGCCAGCCCACCAGCGGATCATGTAGGGCTAGCCAGCTCATTCCCAAAATAATGGGAGCGCCTCCCAAGGTGGCCACATTAAACGCTATCAGTTCTGTGTGCCTTGCCACCCTCATTATCATTGGGACGGTCTGCAAGCTGACTCCTCCTCCCAACAGTTCCCTGCCATCAATCGTGGTCACCTGCAGGGGGTTGCTTAACGGGATAGTCTGTATCTGGTGCTCAGCAGCAAACTCCTTGCTCATGAAATTGCAGGAGCTGCCTGAGTCCAACAGCGCCTTTATTTTTAGGGGGTGTCCATTTTGCAGCTCTAGAGACACTTCAATCACTAGAGCAGGTCGAGGAGCTTCTGGCACTGGCACTTGGGGAAGGGGCACTTTCACTGCTCTTTGGCCTGGCTGCAGTGCCCTGCTGGCAACCAGGCGTTGGCTTTTACCTGCTCCGTTTCTCCCTGCTCTTCCCCCTCAACAGCTCCCACCATCCCTTGCCATTCCTTCCTCTGGGGGCAGACTCTGGCAAAGTGGCCTGGCTGTTGGCAGAGATAGCATTTCCGGGCTCCCTTTCCCTCCTTCTTCGCCCCCTCACTGGGCTTTGAAACTGCGCGCGCGCGGGCTGTTCCGATTTCCATCGGCTCTGCAGGCGGGAAAGCTGGCTCAGGAATGTCTGGA
Source organism: Podarcis vaucheri (assembly GCF_965113315.1). NCBI lineage: Eukaryota > Metazoa > Chordata > Lepidosauria > Squamata > Lacertidae > Podarcis > Podarcis vaucheri. Next base: position 51,837,066 of record NC_138751.1, on the reverse strand, counting down.
ATGCGTAACTCCTTCCAACGTTCCCCTCTCCCTTCCCGCCTCTCCAAGGCTCTTGCCTCCTGGCGCGCTCCAATGGTCAGCGCAGATTTGGTCAGCTGATCCATAGACCCCGCCCTGGGGCTCCTGGCCAGCTCGTCTTTCACAGCTGAAGAAAGACCTTCTTCAAATAGCATCTGAATGGGTGCCGCCGATAAATCCCACCCCAATCTGTGAATCAGCATGGTAAATTCAGTCCAGTACTCACGGACAGATCTGCTTCCCTGCTTGCAAGCCATTAGCTGTCTGCGTGCCACCCCTTCCTCAATATCGCTGGAAAACATGATATCCATTGCACGAAAGAATTTCATAGTGTCCTTTAGGATATCGTTGTGCGTTGCCATCAGGGGTCGAACCCAGTCTCGCGCCCCCTTCTCAAGATGCCCAATTACGAACGCAACTCGCGATTCCTCATCAGGGAACTCATCAAACTGCACATTCAGAGCATATTGCATCTCAGTCCTAAAGGCATGGTAATCCTTGGGGTCCCCCCCAAACTTCTGCACCAATCCTGGTACCTTTCTGGGGAACTGAGTGGTTCTCCCCTTTTTGTCAGCATCCTGAGCCCTTCTCTCCTCGAGCCTCGCCGTCTGCAGCGCAAGTTGGACCTCCAGAGCTTGATACCTTTCTTCCAAGCTTGGACCAGCTCCAACCCCTGCCTCTCCGGTTCCGACTGGGTTGCTCATGATGCTTTCTCCTGCACAGGCAGCGTACAGAGACTGTCAGACTGCTGTCAGGGGATGGTTAGCTGCTTGTGCTTAAAATTGTGCCCCTTCAGAGTTTGTGCGACCCCACAAACCTCTGTGTGTGACAGAGCTCCTCAGACATGTCTGCTCTAGTCACTAGTAGAGTCTGACAGTGGCTGTCTGCGGAAGCGCTTCCAGCAAAGAAGTTCCTTAACGGAAACGCGTCTCCTGGACTCACGACGTGGCAGCTTCCGGCGAAGCATGGGTCTCCCTGCAGTAGCTTCTGACACCTCCCCGCTATTTTCGCTCGAAGTGTCTCTCACCCCTTTCTCTTCCCTGCTGCTTCCTGCCTGGGCTGCTGCGTCTCTCTCAGCATTACTGAGATCCTCCTCCAGAGACCCCGCGCTCCCCCTGCTGGTCCCTGCTTTGGCTGTTGACTCTCTCCCAGTCTCTGGAAGCCTTACCACTTCCCTTTCCTCCGATGTCAGTTCCCTGACATCTTCACTTTCTGCCATCAAGGTTGTGTCATCTGCATATCTGAGGTTGTTGATATTTCTTCCGGCAATCTTAATTCCGGCTTGGGATTCATCCAGCCCAGCCTTTCGCATGATGAATTCTGCATATAAGTTAAATAAGCAGGGAGACAATATACAGCCTTGCCGTACTCCTTTCCCAATTTGGAACCAATCAGTTGTTCCATATCCAGTTCTAACTGTAGCTTCTTGTCCCACATAGAGATTTCGCAGGAGACAGATGAGGTGATCAGGCACTCCCATTTCTTTAAGAACTTGCCATAGTTTGCTGTGGTCAACACAGTCAAAGGCTTTTGCATAGTCAATGAAGCAGAAGTAGATGTCTTTCTGGAACTCTCTAGCTTTCTCCATAATCCAGCGCATGTTTGCAATTTGGTCTCTGGTTCCTCTGCCTCTTCTAAATCCAGCTTGCACTTCTGGGAGTTCTCGGTCCACATACTGCTTGAGCCTTCCTTGTAGAATTTTAAGCATAACCTTGCTAGCGTGTGAAATGAGTGAAATTGTGCGGTAGTTGGAGCATTCTTTGGCACTGCCTTTCTTTGGGATTGGAATGTAGACTGATCTTCTCCAATCCTTTGGCCACTGCTGAGTTTTCCAAACTTGCTGGCATATTGAGTGTAGCACCTTAACAGCATCATCTTTTAAAATTTTAAACAGTTCAGCTGGAATACCATCACTTCCACTGGCCTTGTTATTTGCAGTGCTTTCTAAGGCCCATTTGACTTCACTCTCCAGGATGTCTGGCTCAAGGTCAGCAACCACACTACCTGGGGTGTACGAGACATCCATATATTTCTGGTATAATTCCTCTGTGTATTCTTGCCACCTCTTCTTGATGTCTTCTGCTTCAGTTAGATCTTTACCACTTTTGTCCTTTATTATGGTAATCTTTGTACGAAATGTTCCTTTCATATTTCCGATTTTCTTGAACAGATCTCTGGTTCTTCCCATTCTGTTGCTTTCCTCTATTTCTTTGCATTGCTCGTTTAAGAAGGCCTTCTTGTCTCTCCTTGCTGTTCTTTGGAAATCTGCATTCAATTTCCTGTATCTTTCACTATCTCCCTCGCATTTTGCTTGCCTTCTCTCCTCCGCTATTTGTAAGGCCTCGTTGGACAGCCACTTTGCTTTCTTGCATTTCTTTTTCATTGGGATGGTTTTAGTTGCTGCCTCCTGTATAATGTTGTGAGCCTCCATCCATAGTTCTTCAGGCACTCTGTCCAGCAAATCTAAATCCTTAAACCTGTTCCTCACTTCCACTGTGTATTCATAAGGGATTTGGTTTAGATTGTATCTTACCTGTCCAGTGGTTTTTCCTACTTTCTTCAGTTTAAGCTTGAATTTTGCTATAAGGAGCTGATGATCTGAGCCACAGTCAGCTCCAGGTCTTGTTTTTGCTGACTGTATAGAGCTTCTCCATCTTTGGCTGCAGAGAATATAATCAATCTGATTTCGATGTTGCCCATCTGGGGATGTCCATGTGTAGAGTCGTCTCTTGTGTTGTTGGAAAAGCGTGTTTGTGATGACCAGCTTGTTCTCTTGACAGAACTCTATTAGCCTTTGCCCTGCTTCGTTTTGATCTCCAAGGCCAAACTTGCCAGTTGTTCCTTTTATCTCTTGATTCCCTACTTTAGCATTCCAATCCCCTATAATGAGCAGAACATCCTTCTTTGGTGTCACTTCGATAAGGTTTTGTAAGTCTTCATAGAACTGGTCAATTTCAGTTTCTTCAGCACCAGTAGTTGGTGCATAAACTTGGATCCCCTTCATGGATCACTGCCTTGCCGTGGCGAAGGGGCTTGAAGAACTCAGAGAAGCTATGAACTACGCCGAGCAGGGCACACAAGATGAACAGGTCATAGTGGAGAGTTTTGACCAAACGTGATCCACCTGGAGTAGGAATCGGCAAGCCACTCCAGTATCCCTGCCAAGAAAACTCCATGGACAAAGACAACAGGCATATAAAAGTTATGACACTGGAAGATGAGCCCCTCAGGTCGGAAGGTGTCCAACATGCTACTGGGGAAGAGCGGAGGACAAGTACAAGTAGATCCAGAGCTGATGAAGCGGCTGGGCCAAAGCCGAAAGGACGCTCAGTTGTGGATATGCATGGAAGCGAAAGGAAAGTCCAATGCTGTAAAGAAAAATATTGCATAGGAACCTGGAATGTAAGAACCATGAACCTGGGTAAGTTGGATGTGGTCAAAAATGAGATGGCAAGAATAAATATTGACATCCTGGGCATCAGTGAGCTAAAATGGACGGGAATGGGCGAATTCAGTTCGGATGACTACCATATCTACTACTGTGGGCAAGAAACCCGTAAGAGAAATGGAGTGGCCCTCATAGTCAACAAAAGAGTGGCGAAAGCTGTACTGGGATGCAGTCTCAAAAATGATAGAATGATCTCGATACGAATCCAAGGCAGACCTTTTAACCCGAGGTACCACTCTATTATTATTTTTGTTACTATGTTATGCATTTTTGTGTTTTTTAATATTGTGAACCCCAGACTAAGGGTGGTATAGAAAATAAATAAACAAATAAAATATTGAAATTACCCAAGTCATTTGACCCCCCCTTTAAATGGTGCCTGTTGCCTGGGTAACATAACTTTCTCTATGCATGATCCGAAGCATCACTTTTTCTAGGGTACAGTTATCACATCGGTTTCTATACAAATGGCACCATGTGTGGAGGCTGGGGCATGGCCAATAGGAGCCACCCTGATGTCCCTCTCTGTGCAGTCAGTTTTTTACACAGAATGGTCATTTGCACAGGTAATCTCTCTTAGTTACCTCACATAACTGCTGGCGACCCCTCATTCTTCCTGAAAGCACTAAAGAGTTGGGGTCCAGAGTGTTTTGATTCATCATTTTTAATGGATGGAAATCTGAGCCCAGTTTTCATTGGGTTTTACCTCAAGATACTGGGGATTGATTTATAAAGAAACCAGAAGCATTTCTATTGGGCATTGCGGGGAGTGACGAAAATAGAAAGGAATGCAAGCTCTTTTTATATGCAATAACAGCAACAAGAATATTATTGGCCCAAAAATGGAAGCAAGAACAGTTACCGTCGACTGAAGAATGGAGGATGAAGTTAATGGACTATGCAGAATTAGATAAACTAACAGGAAGGATTCGAAACTGGCGAGACCAGAAATTCATGGAAGACTGGAGTAAATTTACGGACTATTTGAAAAGTAATTGTGAAGAACAGACAATGTTTGTAGGGTTGCAAGAAGTTTTTGTGAGGAGTATTATTAGAAGTATTGTAAAAATGGAGAAGGGGGAGGAGGATTTGTTAAGAGATGTAAAGGCAATATAAAGTTAAGAAATGCATAAGAAGTGGTTAAAACGGTGGATCATCAGAGGTGCTGATGGAAGTCTAAAAAGATTGTCAAAATAAAAAAATTCCTTCCAGTAGCACCTTAAAGACCAACTAAGTTAGTTCTTGGTATGAGCTTTCGTGTGCATGCACACTTCTTCAGATACCATGCACACGAAAGCTCATGCACACGAAAGCTCATACCAAGAACTAACTTAGTTGGTCTTTAAGGTGCTACTGGAAGGAATTTTTTTATTTTGACTATGGCAGACCAACACGGCTACCTATCTGTAACTAAAAAGATTGTATAAGTGATACGTTTTGTGGTACATTTTATAATTTATATGTTAAAATTAATAAAAAATATTATAAAAAAAAGATACTGGGGATTGAACTTGGTAACTTCTGAATGCAAGATAGATGCTCTACTCCTGAGCTATGCCCCCTCCCCATCCTAAAGGGATACGTGTTCATCCTTCCTCCAATACACCTCCGGCTACAGGTAAACATACTTCTCATTTCCCTTCCTGTTACTTCCACTGTAGTTACTAATTCACTTACGTTTGTCTTCATTAATTGAGGAGTTTCTTCTCTTAACACCACCAATCATTTTCTCACAGAACTTGTCGTCCAGCATGTTCAAAATGAATAATGTTCCACTGGCCTTCTCCTCATTTCTGCTACCCTCCCAGCAACTTATCATCTTCTAATGAGACTTGAGGTGTTTGGCAACAGTGGCTGGAACCGGTTTGTAGCAATGCATTGAAGCGGAAGGCTTTTTTCAGGTCCTAAGATTTTGCTTTCACCTCTTAAAAATAACAGGCGGCATATTATAAAGGAGAAAGTAGATTTTAATGTCCATGAGCAGGTATTCTTTTGACCTATTCCAGTCTGGGTTCAAGCACAGTCTGGGGGCAGAATTGGACTTGGCAAGAGAGGGGAAGGAAAGGACCTGTTGATTCCCATCTTCTTCTTCTTCTTTGGTGATCCCTCACAGCCGAGTAAGATTGTCTTCCATAAACACAGTCTTGAGTCTGTAAGTGACCCATGGAGGCCAATTCTGGATCCACATGTCCTTCCACAGTGGGGACATAGGTTTTCCAGGGAGGGAGTTGATCATGGTGATGGTTTGCCAAGCATGCCTTCCTCTTAGCACATTTCTCCCTTTCGTCTTGAGTTTGAGCATCTTCAAAGCACTGCCTGCCTATTAGCCACTGAGTCAAGTTCAAGGTTTTAATGTAGCAGAAACCTGCTGACCTTTTCCGGGTGGGTGGCGTTGTGGCCAAGCAGCTGGGTCTCAACAGTTTACCGGCCAAAGGGGCGTAGGTACGGCGCCTCTCCCCTGTGTCACGTTGGTCGCATCATCGTTGCTGGGGTTCTGCCCTCTGTGGGACAGCCCCAGCCAATCAGCTGACAGGGTGGGTGTGGCCACAGATGATTTAACCGTGGCGCAGTCAGCCGGCATCCTCTCTCTCACCCCATCGCCCTATTGGTGATTTACCCTTAAGTGGACTCCCTGCAGGTGGGCAGGAGTCAAGATATAGCTGGGCTTCACCCCAGTGCCTAAGCCAAATCACTCATATCTGTAACCAATAAAGTTGTGGCCTATTTGAACCCATAAATCAAAATACTTTCTGTCAGTGTGTTTTATTGTTCTCCTGGGAACTTTGTGGCTCAGGTCCCTTGGCACGCAAGATGAATTAGTTCACCCAAGGTAAACTAAGGTGTGGTGGTCAAAGTGTTCCCGAGGGGTACTGCTGCTAGGGGCGTAGGTAAAGGTAAAGGGACCCCTGACCATTAGGTACAGCCGTGGCCGACTCTGGGGTTGCGGTGCTCATCTCGCTTTATTGGCCGAGGGAGCTGGCGTACAGCTTCCAGGTCATGTGGCCAGCATGACTAAGCCGCTTCTGGCAAACCAGAGCAGCGCACGGAAACACCGTTTACCTTCCCGCCAGAGTGGTGCCTATTTATCTACTTGCACTTTGATGTGCTTTTGAATTGCTAGGTTGGCAGGAGCTGGGACTGAGCAACAGGAGCTCATCCCATCGTGGGGATTCAAACTGCCAACCTTCTGTTCAGCAAGTCCTAGGCTCTGTGGTTTAACCCACAGTGCCATAGTTAGTCATATGAAAAACCAGCATATCAAGACAAAGTGTTTTTTCACCTCAGACAAGAGAGAAGGATACAGATTTCTACATCCTAGGCCTCAGCTCCATCTCCTTGCAAAGTTATTTGTAGCTGATTTCAATGTGGCTCTTCTACTGAGCAACATGAGTAAGGAGTCCTTGTTTGTGGCAGTGTTCCATGTGGCTGCCCTAACAGCCAAATGCTACATAGCCTGCAGAGTGAGGTAAAAGGTAAAGGACCCCTGGGCGGTTAAGTCCAGTCATAGGCAACTATGGGGTTGCGGCGCTCATCTGGCTTTCAGGCTGAAGGAGCTTTCCGGGCCATGTGGCCAGCAGGACTAAACCACTTCTGGTGCAACAGAACACCGTGACTGAAACCAGAGTGCATGAAAATGCCGTTTACCTTCCCGCCACAACAGTACCTATTTATCTACTTGCACTGGCATGCTTTCAAATTGCTAGGTTGGCAGGAGCTGGGACAGAGAAATGGGAGCTCACCCCGTCACAGGGATTCAAACCGCCGACCTTCAGATTGGCAAGCCCAAGAGGCTCAGTGGTTTAGACCACAGCATCACCCGCGTCTTAGAGTGATATAGACACACATGACCTTTGGGTGAAGACTGCAGTGAATGGCTGACATGTGAAGGGTGCCCTTGCAAAGGCACATATTGCAAATTCTTGCAAAAGAGTCAGGGTTTTTGCACAATGACCAGGCCTGGGGTATTTACCTTGCATTGTAAGGAGAATTCATGCTAAACAGTCCTTCAGTTTTCCAAATGCTTCTTTTAAGCACTCTCTTAGTGCTTTATCACCCAAGCTGGCTTCCTTTTGGTTAATAAAGACCTCCAATAAGTGGGAGAAAAGACAGCATGGGTGGTGGTGGGGGAATGGGGCTTGTGTTTATCTTGCCACAAAAGTGTTTCATGTTTAAAGTTTTGTTCATTCACCTTGGGCAAATCTGACACTGACAAATGGTTCATATATCAGAAAATACCCTGAATGGGAGAGGTTAGGCTATCACACTTTGTATACACAGTGTCCTACAGAGGTGACTGTAATGATGGTAATATATCAAGAGGCGATTCTGCTGCAGAAAACCAGGCGGTTGCAAATTCCACGAACAAAGGTTATTTATTTCTGCAGTTTTGATAGGAACCGCTGGAAACATTTTTTTCCCTTCCTAATGGGCCTAATGTGTCTCTGAAGGCTTTGCTTCTTGTCATATTTCTTATTCCGGCTAAAAATAAAAGTTAGTATTCATGTGGCTATAGAACGCGATAAATAGATTTATCGTACAGTCAATAAACTACTTTGAAACACTTATTTCTTCCCTGAATAGACTAGTGCATGTGCTAAAATACTGCCAGAGATTATTCTGAAAGTGCTATGCTGACCTAATCCTCACTGTCGTGGTCACTCCATATGTCTGGTCAGCACTAGGGTGCAGATCAAGGCTCACATGTTTGAATACTCCTCTGTACCAAAAAAACAGGGATGTGGGTGGTGCTGTGGTCTAAACCACCAAGCCTAGGGCTTGCCGATCGGAAGGTCGGTAGTTCGAATCCCCATGACGGGGTGAGCTCCTGTTGCTCGGTCCCAGCTCCTGCCAACCTAGCAGTTCGAAAGCACCTCAAAGTGCAAGTAGATAAATAGGTACAATGTGTGCACCAGCTTTGGTTCCACAATGGAAGAAAATTGGGATATAAATCTAAGGAAGGAAAAACAGTGGCCCGCAAGACGAATGCCTCGCAAGACGGAAAACTCGCTAGACGAAAGAGTTTTCCGTTTTGGAGGTGCTTCGCAAAATGAATCTCCTATGGGCTTGCTTCGCAAGACGAAAATGTCTTGCGAGTTCCTGCGGGGTTTTTTCCCTTCCCCCCCTTTTTCTAAGCCGCTAAGCCACTTATCAGCTGATCCGATAAGCTGATAAACCGCTAAAAGCCACTAAAAGCCGCTATTAGCGCTAATAGCGCTAATCCTCTAATCCGTCAATGGGCTTGCTTTGCAAGACAAAAAAACCGCTAGACGAAGGGAATCACAGAACAGATTCTTTTCGTCTTGCGAGGCACCACTGAATCTGCTGCCCCTGTGGATTCTGCCACCCGAGGCAGTTGCCTCACCTTGACTCATGGATGGGCCGGCCCTGGGAGCAGCATCCATGTCACTCCTCTAACAGTGCTACGTTGCTACATGGCATTCTTCAGCATCCACATTTGGGGCATAGCCCAGTATTCAAGCAGGAATGTGGCCGCCATTTCCCCACTATGACAAAAAGATTTTTTTAAAAAAAAGTTTTTAAAAGAAGAGAACCCTCTCCTGTTTACAACTACAAATATAACTCTCCTGCTTCATTTCCCCTTAATTTATATTTTCTCACCACCCACTAGTTTCTTCAAGCCTTTTCCACATCTGCACAAAAGTTCTCGAAACATGTCTCTAGGAACTTTTCAGCACTACTCAGCAAGGAATCTGCCCTGGCATCTGTCTGCTTGTGCAAAAGTTCACCCACAGTTTGAATGGGGGGGGGGGAGGAAGGAGATTTTTAAATTAATAGTTCTTCATACCCTCCCCCCGCAAGTCACGTTGCAGACAAACCACAGCTAAGTGACACCTTCTTACGAAAGCAAGAAAATGATTTTTTTTTGGGGGGGGGGGTTGGAATTAGCACCTTCTTCTGATTTCTATGCTTGCACCTGGCAGCTAATTTCAGAAGGAATCCATTCCCCTAAAGCAATGCTGAATGGAGGAACAATAGGCTAGATTTGTTAAATAGGCTAAACTTGTAGGGAGTGATAGTATAATTGTCTGTTACATGCAACAAACCACAATCTACAGTCTCATTTCATCCCATTTTGTTCAAACATAGCTAGCTGTCTTTTCTGTCTTTTTTTTTCTTTTTGCAAAGGAAACTACTAGGCAAAGTAATTATGTTTGATTTCTTGATCTGAGTTAAGCACACAGAGTATTAGCATCTATTATTTCAACAAGATGATAGTAGAAAGAAAAGGTGTTCATGATGCATACATATAATTTTTCTCTCCCTTCTCATGTTCAAGTCCTCTCGCCGCTATTGATTTGTCTGTGTTAGCTATTAACTGCAATACTTTAGCCTTCAGTTTATCTACGATGCCTTATGAGGAACGGCTAAGGGAGCTGGGCATGTTTAGCCTGGAGAAGAGGAGGTTAAGGGGTGATATGATAGCCATGTTCAAATATTTAAAAGGATGTCACATAGAGGAGGGAGAAAGGTTGTTTTCTGCTGCTCCAGAGAAGCGGACAAGGAGCAATGGATCCAAACTACAAGAAAGAAGATTCCACCTAAACATTAGGAAGAACTTCCTGACAGTAAGAGCTGTTCGACAGTGGAATTTGCTGCCAAGGAGTGTGGTGGAGTCTCCTACTTTGGAGGTCTTTAAGCAGAGGCTTGACAACCATATGTCAGGAGTGCTCTGATGGTGTTTCCTGCTTGGCAGTGGGTTGGACTCGATGGCCCTTGTGGTCTCTTCCAACTCTATGATTCTATGATTCTATGATCTACATAAAAAAAAAATTCTGAGGGGGGGGGGACTTGAGGTTCATTTGTACATGAATGTATATAACAATTTTCTTGCATTTGTCCAGACCCATGAATTACATTACATAAATGGGTTTGTGGAACAGTTAATTCCAATGTAATTTGGGTAGCAAAATCTTCCAAATCCTGTGTCAGAAAGGGGGCCTTTAATCCTGCTTCCCTGCATCAGTTTTTATTTGACAAAGCCATGGGGTATTTTTTAAAAAAATCCCATTTCATTATAATAGGTTTGAGACAAAAATGGAGCACAGTGGCAAAACTCAGTAGATTTTTTAAAAGGCTATATTTTGTCCCAGCCTCTCGGATTTTCAACAAAAACTATGTATGAGCACTTAAACTGGATCAAGATTTGTTTGGTTGGAATATTTTTGAGCCCATCTGGGACAAAAAGTGCCCTGCATGTAAAATGTAAACTTTCTTTTTTTCTGGGATATTTTTTGTCCCGTGTGCTTTTTGTGTACAAGCAGCTACCATTTTGTTTGGCGGTTCTGTTCCTTGCCACCATGCGCATCAGCAGAGTGGGCATAAGCTAGAGGCTTGTTGAGGCTGCTCAATCCACTGAAAATAATTGAAGTATCTGAAGTGATGGGAAAGGTTTGCCTGTGGTTTTTAGCTGTGGTGGTTCTTTCACAGAGGGTTTCAAAGAAAGAACTAGATAAATCAATGGTGGATGGTACTTATTCAGGCTGCTTGCAGCTGTGCCCCATTCACACCTAGTTCCAGGTAAGGCAGGTTTTTTGATTTTCCCAGGGTGTCCAGAGTTGGAGAAGGGGGGGGGGGCTTCACTCACAGCTCCTTTAGCAGCTTGGTGGAATCATGCTGGTGTCAAATAACAGATAAAGGTTGATCGTTGCATTTATGCCCTGCTCCTAATCTTCCCAGAGAGACATGCACTTGGACACTGCAGGAAGCAGGAATCCAGGACTAGATGATCCCTTGGTCTGATCCCTCAAAGCTTTTATTATCTTCCTGAGCATCAAATATAATGATTGAATATAACTTTAATGAATATATGTTAAAAGCAGAGACATCACCTTGCTGACAAAGGTCCGTATAGTTAAAGCTATGGTTTCCCCAGTAGTGATGTATGGAAGTGAGAGCTGGACCATAAAGAAGGCTGATCGCCGAAGAATTGATGCTTTTGAATCATGGTGCTTGAGGAGACTCTTGAGAGTCCCATGGACTGCAAGAAGATCAAACCTCTCCATTCTGAAGGAAATCAGCCCTGAGTGCTCACTGGAAGGACAGATCCTGAAGCTGAGGCTCCAATACTTTGGCCACCTCATGAGAAGAGAAGACTCCCTGGAAAAGACCCTGATGTTGGGAAAGATGGAGGGCACAAGGAGAAGGAGACAACAGAGGACGAGATGATTGGACAGTGTTCTTGAAGCTACCAACACTAAACCATGGGTAGGAAAATTGAGGCTCGGGGGCCATATCCAGCCCAATTGCCTTCTGGATCCAGACCGCAGATGGTCTGGGAATCACCATGTGGATCAGTGTGGGGATTCTGTTTGTTTGGGCTGCGCCATTCCATTTCCCCCCTCCCTCACACACACCACTTCGGTGCCTCCTCCCTCCCTCCTCCTGGCTTCTCTCCGCCCTGCCTAGAGGAGAAAGGGGCTGAGCTTTGTTGAGCAGTGGTTGGCTGAGCATTATTTTAAGCAACCCCTCTGAGGAGCCAGCCCTTTCACATTGCTTATCATCCCACCGCCACCAGCCCCTGCTGTTTGCAAGGCACAGGTAAGCAGCCACTGGAGATCCCCCCCCCAAAAAAATAGTCTGGCCCCCCACAAGGTGTGAGGGACAGTAGACCGGCTCCCTGTGCAAAAAGTTTGCTGACCCCTGCACCTGGGTCATGAGGTGGCGAAGGTGACTACTTGCCTCCCGTCCACTCATTTATACGATATAAAGTGTTGAAGGAAGACATTGGAAGAAGGGTGGCTTTTCAGATTGGCATCTCAGCAGCTGAACAGAAGGTGGAGGAATAGGAGGGGAAGGGGAGTAATCTGGAGTAAACTGAGGAGAGGAAAATGGAGTGACATAGCTATTTCAAAAAAAGGCAAAAAAAGGGGGGGAGCCCCAAAGGTTGATCAAAGATGCTTCCGCCCCAAAAGGAAACCAAAATGGTTGACACTATCAAGGTCTGTATAGTTAAAGCTATGGTTTTCCCAGTAGTGATGTATGGAAGTGAGAGCTGGACCATAAAGAAGGCTGATCGCCAAAGAATTGATGCTTTTGAATTATGGTGCTGAAGGAAACTCTGGAGAGTCCCATGGACTGCAAGAAGATAAAACCTATCCATTCTGAAGGACATCAGCCCTGAGTGCTCACTGGAAGGACAGATCCTGAAGCTGAGGCTCCAATACTTTGGCCACCTCGTGAGAAGAGAAGACTCCCTGGAAACGACCCTGATGTTGGGAAAGATGGAGGGCACAAGGAGAAGAGGAAGACAGAGGATGAGATGGTTGGACAGTGTTCTCGAAGATACTAACATGAGTTTGACCAAACTGCGGGAGGCAGTGGAAGACAGGAGGGCCTGGTGTGCTCTGGTCCATGGGGTCACGAAGAATCTTACACGACTAAACGACTAAACAACAACAACATATGTCTGTGTGTGTATTTTATTTTTTATTTTTCTGGGATAAGAATTCCAGACCACATTTTCATGTCAGTGTTTGAAATCCTCCTTCAGACAGATGTTTTGTCTTGCTCTCCTGTAACCTAACATAATCAGGTGGCAAAATGCTGAGGTCTGCAAATTTGGAAATGCAAATGATCTTCATTGAAGATAATTACTTTGAAGAGCCAGCTTGAAGTCTGACCTTTTGTCGACCAAGTTTGTCAAGCACTCGGCACCAGTAAGTGGGGACAGATTTTTCCAAAACTACTCTATTGGGAATGACTCATGAGTCATTCATCCATTTTCCATGGTGGGAGGAAAAGGCATTATACCAGTGAGAGGATTGCCTGCCATTACAGATTCTGCAGCACCACCTAATGGTGTCAGCTCTGTCCTATAGCCATGTGCTGTAATTACATGCACATAGTACATCCAAAGCCATTGCATCCAATTCTAGAATGCTTTAAAATGCTTTCACAAGCCTAGTCCCACTGAATGAGAATGGGAAAGGCATCCCACTGTTGAAATGGACCACCTCGGAAGAGCACATGTCTATGCTACAGTTTTAAATCGGTTGAATCACTAGGCCAGGGGTCAGCAAACTTTTTCAGCAGGGTGCCGGTCACTGTCCCTCAGACCTTGTGCAGGGGCCGGACTATATTTTGAAAAAAATAATAGTGAATTTTAAATAAAAGCACACACTCTACTCATGTAAAAATACCAGGCAGGCCCCACAAATAACCCAGAGGTGCATTTTAAATAAAAGGACACATTCTACTCATGTAAAAACACCAGGCAGGCCCCACAAATAACCCAGAGGTGCATTTTAAATAAAAGGACACATTCTACTCATGTAAAAACAAGCTGATTCCTGGACCATCCGCAGGCCGGATTTAGAAGGCGATTGGGCTGGATCCTGCCCCCGGGACTTAGTTTGCCTACTCATGCACTAGACAGTTCTTCTCCACACAGAACTGAATATCTCCAAGGGGACTTTTTAGTACCTTACTTAAACCTCTAAGCAAAGAACTGCCCTCTCTTGCCTCCTTAATGGAGTGAAAGTTATGAACTCTTCCATCTGCTTTCAGAAAGCTAATTCCTCCCTTTTCTGGTTTCAGCAGCTGAAAAGCTGCAGTGTTGTCGGGGTGCCAACCTGAATAAACTATTATGGGGGTGCCCCACATAATTGAGCACAATACGCGACAGGCGCACACCATTTGAACGGCAGTGTGCATCAACCTGGGGGCCCCCTGCCCCCCTCAAACATGTTATTGGGGGAGAGGGCTGGAGGGACCTCAGGCCCTGGGAGTTGGCTCCTATGAGTGTTGATATCCTTTGCATTCTTGTGTGGAACTCAGAGTCGGTCCCATTGAATTCAGTGGGGCTTCTGATTAAACATGCTGTGCCCCAAAGCCCAGGATGGAAAATGGATTGGAGACATGATTTGAAGCAATAGCACTATCAACCTGCCAACAGAGGCATGGCCACTCCTTTCCCAGAAGCATGGTCTTCTTGCTACGTGATGGAAGCCATTTTCATTAGTTCCTTCTACACATTCAATAGGCATGTGGAGCAGGGAGAAGGGTTGCTTGCATAGCACACACCATCTGTTTATGCCATGCCTTATGTGTGTGCACACAGGGAAGGCTTCTCCAACTGGTAGCCTACAGATGTTTTGATGGGAGATGCAGTTCAAAGGTTCTGGAGGGCACCAGATTGGAGAAGGTTGACATAGGGGCTTCCAGACAATTGGGAACCCTGATGATCACTGCTCCTCATGAAGAATTGTCATGCCCTATTGTCAAGCACGGAGAGTCCTCCTCTCCCTTTGGGAACTTCACAGATAAGAATTAATGAGCAGTTGGTATATTTCTAGTCCTTTTATTACAGCATCATGTTGCAAACACAAATACACAGCTCTCTGCAAGGACGGCAGTTGGCTACTCTAAATCCTCTTCCGACTTCTGCAACATTTTACGTGCCAACAGGAAGCTCCTCCTTCCCCGCCTCCTTTGCTCTCTGATACGTTCTGACCTCCAAGTTCATGGTGGCCCCCCATACTCACAAGTGACGTCTTGACAAGCTGCCCCCTCCCTTCTGGTTCCCCTGTCATTATCTCGTAACTGGATAACTCCCCCCATAGCTGTTCAGCTTCTCTCTCTCTCTCTCTCTCTCTCTCTCTCTCTCTCTCTCTCTTTCTGAACACACTGTGGATTGGGGGGGGGCAGGCAACTCTTCTCCCTCTAGCTCTCCATCAGAGAGAAGTTGGTCCCCAGTCCTCATCTTCAGACCATTCCCTGACAACTATGCACGCTTCTTTTTTAAGTGTGTAGAGCAGGGGTCAGCAAGGTTTACCTCACCTGGACCGGTTCACTCCCACGGAGATCACTCCATGGGCAGACACGATTTCTGGTTTCTGCACAGACACAATTTCCAGCACCGCAGAA
Source organism: Podarcis vaucheri (assembly GCF_965113315.1). Classification (NCBI taxonomy): domain Eukaryota; kingdom Metazoa; phylum Chordata; class Lepidosauria; order Squamata; family Lacertidae; genus Podarcis; species Podarcis vaucheri. Next base: position 51,821,714 of record NC_138751.1, on the reverse strand, counting down.
GCGAGTCCCTGCTCCGCACTGTGCCACTTTAGCGCAGCTCACAGGGACTCACCAAGCAGCCGGCTCAGTTCGGGGGCGGCTGGTGGGCCGTTTAGACGACCCCTGTGGGCCGCTTGTGGCCCATGGGCCACAGGTTGCTGACCCCTGGTGCAGAGACTACTTTCATGTCAGGCCCCTCCCTCTGTCTACGGCAAGTTCCAAGGGACCCTCTCCATCTCTGCTTCCCTTTCTGTTTTCGTTCAGGAAGTGGGGGGAGGGCTGGCAGTCAGTCAACAGATACACTTTCAGGTGAAGCTACTAACTCTGACTCCTGTCTTTACTCTGTGCTGGGGCACATAATTGTTTCTCCCTTTCCTCCATCTTCTATGCTCCCAGTCTCCGGTATCTCCCAGCTCTTTTCCTCCTCTGGGGTATGTCTGGTTGTCCACCACCAAGATCCTGACTCCAAATCTTCTCCTTCTGTGCTTTCCCCACAGGGGCTCTTGCTCAGGCAGTTCCCAGCACTCCTCCTCATCTCACCAGTCCCTGACACAGGGCGGGTTGCAATTCAAAATGGAATTACAAAAAAATAGAACCACCAAAAATCTAATAAAAAGCAACAAAATTCCATGGAGATCTGAGGCTGTGGGCAGAAAACAATGGCGGAAAAAATGAAATGGTTTTGCACAGACCTCTTATCTGCATATGCATGCCAGAATAAGGAGAATAATGTTTTGTGCCTGTTTCCCGAGATTAGATATAAATATAGCAACACATCCAACTGGGAAAGTGGGTGCCGAACCTATTCAAAATCCCTTTGGAATCTCTGTCCCTTAAATTTGGTAGATAACGAGAAAGAAAATGGAGTAACAGCCCTGCTTGAATCAGAACCCATTAATCGGATTCAATTGCTTCCTCAGCCCAAATTAAAACATTATTCAGTATAAAGGACCAGCCTGCTAAATTATACAAATGGGAAAGAATTACAAATAGATTTGCTTGCTAAGCTGGTGATGGTCGTCTTGTTTTATTGTTTTACCAATTAACAAAGGCCAAGAGCCTTTGAAATATCAGCTATGATTAGCTATGTTTGACACAGCCCTGTCAGGTTCCATCATTTCCAATGGAAACTGACAGTCCTGAGATTAAACTATTATTTCTTTATAAAGACGAGAAGTCACATTTACTTATAATTAGTATGCAAGCGTTGAAGGGCCAGGCATTTGTATCGCCATTTCAAATTACCGCCTGAAAATGACTTATTAACTATGAATTAATATTTATGAGTCGAACAGGGAACTGAATTTGGAATTTATGAGATGGGAATTTCATTAAGGAGTGTGTGAATCAACATCTTTCAAGAAAGATGATCTCCTTTTCCATTGTGTACCTTGTGTTAGAACCGGGTGCACATTTCCAAAACAATGTGAAGTCTTTAGTTTTTGTTATTCTCTCTGCTCTCAGCACAGTCTACTGGGAAGAATTCTTCTGCCCCCGTGTAAAAATTCCCCAGGCATGGGATCTGCCCTATCATTAGGTAAAGTGAAGCAGCCCCCTCAGACAGCAGGGGCTGCGGACGCAGAACAACAGCAGGGCATTGGAAGACAGAGCTGGACGTCTGCTAGCCTGCTGCCCTCAGGTACATAGGATGTGTTGGGATACTGCCAGGGAGATAAAGTCCATCATGGCCCCCAAGCCGGCTGCCGGACGATCCATCGATCTCCCATAGTCACGCAGTATGAGCTATTAGCGACACGAGTTTCCTGGAATGTGGCAAGGTATTTCCAGGTTACACGGAAAGGGGGAGGATGTTAGGATATTTCCGTTCCACCTTAAAAGGGAGCAGGCTTTGTGAGCCAGAGTCTGCGCATGTCCTGTTCACAGGATGTTTATGTTTGCTATTGCTTTCGTTTCTCTCTCTGTCGAAGACACTGACGCAGAACAGTCATGTCTTTCTTTGTTCTGATCAACGCTGAATAAAAGCTTGTAAATAATGCTCTCCTGGGTGCGACTTTTGCTGTGCATTATCTGCTGATAAGAGTGTGCACGAGCCCTGGAATGTGGCAAGGTATTTCCAGGAAACTCGTGTCACTAATAGCTCATACTGCGTGACTACGAGAGATCGATGGATCGTCCGGCAGCTGGCTTGGGGGCCATGATGGACTTTATCTCCCTGGCAGTATCCCAACAGGATGGTGCTGGCCTGTTATCAGTGCTGAAGGAAGATTCAGCTGCCAGTTTGACTGGCTTTTGTATGTGGAATGGGAATGTCCCTTTTCTCAGCCTGAAAAATGTCTTGGACTGGCCCTGAGTAGACAACAGCTGGGCTCGAACTTTTCATGTCGCTGTGTCACTTTTTATTTGCACTAAGCTGGTTTTAACTTGGGAAGGGGGCATCCAGATTATGATCCGAAATCTAAAGCGATACAGTGACCGCTCCCCACATTAAATGGGGGGGCGCCATTTGCATGGTTGCGCACAGCCCCCGGGACCCTATTAGCACAGGCTTGGCTGTGCCTTCCCCAGGCGGGATACCTGGAGGTCTCCGCCTACCTCATCCAGTTGCCCAATCCTGCCTGGGGAGGCATTGCCAAGGTGATCAGGCCAGGTAGGGGGAGGGACTACCTGCCCACACAATAGGGGGAGGATCTTACCTGGGAATCGTCAGTTGGCTTGTGGCCTTGGGTGGCAGTATCAGGCCTTGGACGGAATCCTTTAGTCTATCTTCCCTAAATAGGGGGTGGGTGTGTAGCGGTGGCTCATGCCCCCCTTTTCTTTGCGGCGGCAATACCAGGGTTCCCCATTAAAGGGGTTGTTTTGAGGGGAGGCTTTGGCCATATGCCGAGAGGTTGTCATTGCTCTCCCCTGTGAGGGTGGCGAAACGGGGCCAGGCTCTCTGTGATGGCCTGGGATTCGGACTCTGAGGCTGAACCTGAGGGATCCCAGCCTGCACAGGAGTCCCCGCCTCCAGAACCAGCTGAGCTGGGGCTGGGGCCTGAGCCTGAAGGGTCCTCACCTGTGCTGGATCCTCAGGTGCAGGCATCAGCTGAGTCTGCTCTGGCTCCTGAGGTGATGGAGGACCCATTGCCTGCAGGTGCTCCACCCTCAGCCCCGTCTGAAGAAGCTGAGGTTGCCTCTGGGTCCGGTAACCCTCCAGCCTCTCCTGAGCTGCAGAGGCTCAGGGCAGAGAGGCGGAGGGAACTAAGTTCCCGCAGGAGGAGTGCTCGCCTCCAGGCCAGGAGAGGTGAGTCACCTGAGGACTGGGGCCGCCACCCGAGAAGAATGGCAGACGAAAGTGATGGACTATATGGAATTGGCTGAGATGACTGGCAGAATCCGGGATCAAGGAGAAGAGTCGGTGGAAGAAGATTGGAAAAAAATTAAAGTATATCTTCAAAATTATTGTAAAATTAAGGACTGTTGGAAAGATGTTGGAAAAAGAAAACTAGGTAGTTTTGGTAGATATGATATAAAGGATTAAGTAAAAATGAATTGATGAAAGTGATGAAAGAGAAGAGGTTAAGCTATAATACTTTAAATTAAATTACTTAAATGAAAATAAGGTTGGAAGGATTTGCTGAAAAAAATGATTTGAACTAGAATACAAAATTGGGAGGTGTGAGTGTGGGATGTAAACACAGGAGCAGTCAATGACAACATTCCTAGAGTGTACATGTTAGAACATGGGGAGGGATGTCTGTCCAGCAAGCAGGTAAACTTCCTGGGGACGGACTTCCTCCGCATGTGACCAGAGGTGGGTGTGGCCTCACCTGTGCAGGTAATGACAAGAGCACAGGGCAGGCAGCCATCTCTCTCTCTCTGCCATCACCTTTCAAAGAAGCAGGATGCCCTCTTGGCTCTCAGCCAAGAGAGGAGAGGGCTATCTTCCTATAAGATAGATTCTAAGTGTATTTTACCTTTTTAAGCCTGTCTGCCGTCTGGGATCATATTGTGAACAGATCGTGAGTAAACTCTTTTATACTTTTATAAAGACTGTGTTGTGTCTTGTATTTTAAGAGGGAACAAAAGGGAAATTACCAGAGTAATTATTATAGAGGTTCTAGCGAACCTGTGCACACGTTACCGTTGCGTACTTAAAGGGGAATGTTTATAAACTCTGCTGATATTTTGGGAACTTGTTAGCACAAGTTGGACAAGGATATAATTAGTCAATATATCCTCTCCTGCACCCCAGAACATTCCCACAAAGGGTTATGGGCCCAGTATTGCATATTTCTGCGTATTTTTGAAGAATTGCATTGGATTGTGATTTTGAGTTGAGTAGTATTTTTCTGAGTTAACTTCCTGGTAAGCACATGGTCTTTTGTTCCATTGTGCAGTGGGGAATTAAGCAACCCCCCCTTCCCTCAGAGTTCACAGTGACCCAAGGCAGTGAAGAATTGTTTTGTATTTTGAGATTTTTGAGATTTTGATTTTAAAATTTTGAGAAATTTTGAAGAATTTTCAAATTTTGGATTTTAAGATGGCTAGAGCAGCTTTTGATAGTGATGCAAAGCTAGGAATGCCTGTGCTGAATGAGTACAATTTCATGCACTGGAAGCAGCGCTTGATAGCGTGTTTAGATTATAAGCATATTTTGGAAGCTTTAAATCCTCAGCCTACAGGATCATCTGAGGAAGATTTAGCCAAAATAAGTGCTTGGAAATGCATGAACAGCGAAGCTAGACACATAATTCTGAGTGGACTTCGTGATGAGCAGCTATCATTAATAAATAGTACAGATGATGCATCTCAAATCTTAAGAGATATTGAGCGCGTATATGGAGAATCTAGCATAAACAGCTTCAGAAACTTGGTGTGTAAATTAACCAGATTAAGGATGAATTCAAAAGAGGAATTCACAGAGCACATCAACAAGTTTACTGAGATTATTCAAAGAATTGATCTGACTCCCAAAGCTTTTGATGAGGATACAAAGATAGCATTTTTGTTATCCTCACTTGGACTACGCTTTAGCGCATTCGTAAGTCTGATGGCTCATAGACAAGGTCTGACTTTTAAAGACTTGATTGGTTATTTAAAAGAAGAATGCAGAGATAGAGCTGAATCTCCAGTGAGAAATGCTAAAAGCAAGGACAGCAGTTATGCATCTAGGCAATGTACAAAGTCCAAAGAGATGCCTAAGAAAGTGATTTGTTTCAATTGTAGCAAAGAAGGACACATTGCAAAGCACTGCAGAACTCCTAAAGCCAAGAAACCCCACCCCTTTCAGCCAAAAGGGGAAAAGAAGGGGAAATGTGAATGCACATGGTTATTGCAAGAAAGGAATTTAGCTGTCCAGAATTGTGAAAATAAACGTAATAAATGGATTTTAGATTCAGGTGCCAGTTCGCATTTTTCATATAAAAAGGACTATTTTAATGAGATTAATGAAATAAATGATGAAGAAGGATCTGAAATTGAGATTGCAGATGGCAACATTGTTAAAGCAAAAGGTGCAGGTTCCATGAGCCTGAAATGCAATATAAACAATGAATGCATTGAGAACACAATCTCTAGAGTTTTGTACGTTCCAGAGCTGAGCTGCAATTTAATCAGCGTGTCCACTTTGGACAAGAAAGGTTTCCAGGTCACATTTGGAAATGGAGAATGTAAAGTGACTAGAAATGGCAAAGTGTTTGCTCAAGCAAAGCTAATAAATGGTGCATATGAGCTTGATCTTTCAGAGAACCAGTCTGCAAAAGTGGCACATTCCAGCCAGAAGGATGAAGCAGATCTGGACCTATGGCACAGAAGGCTAGGACACAGGGACGCCAGCGTCATTCTGGATCTACAGAAAAGAGATCTTGTAAGAGGTTTGCAGGTAAAGCAGAGCAACAAAGCTCCAGCAAAGTGCATAAGCTGTATTACTGAGAAGGCTGTAAAACCTTCATTCCCACGTTGTGCAGAACAAAGAAGCAACAAAATGCTTGACATAGTGCACACTGACATATGTGGACCCATGAATGTTCCCTCACTGGGAAAGAATAGATATATTTTAATATTTCTGGATGACTTTTCAAGATTTTGTGTTGTATATTTCCTCAAAGAGAAGAGTGAGACAGTGGAGAAGCTCCAGGAATACATTGCCATGGTCAAGAACAAATTCCAGAGAGCTCCAGCTGTGTTAATGAGCGACAATGGAGGTGAGTACTGCTCAAATGAAATGCAGACTCTCCTGGCCAAGGAAGGAATTGCACACGTAACCACAATTCCTTACACACCACAGCAGAATGCCATAGCTGAGAGAAAGTTTAGGTCCATTATGGACATGACAAGGTGCATGCTAAAGGATGCACGTTTGCCACAAAAGCTGTGGGCCGAAGGAGTGTACACGTCGGTCTATTTGCAGAATAGACTGCCAACTAAAGGTGCAGAGCGCACACCATTTGAACTTTGGCATGGGAATGCTCCCAATTTGTCGCATATACGTGTGTTTGGAAGTCCGTGTTACTTCCACGTGCCCAAGGAACACAGACACAAGCTTGACTCCAGGGCAAAAGCAGGTATCCTTGTGGGATATGCTTCTGGAGGCAAAGGATACAGAATTATGGACTTACAAACTGGTAAGACAAATGCATACCATGCAGTTTATGTTGATGAATATGGAAAAGTAGACACTAAGAACACTGTTGTGGATTCTTCCAGTGAGTCAGAAAGGACTCAAGAATTTGTATATTTCCCTTTTGAGACCCCACAAAGTAATTATCTGCCTTCGAGTGTTACAGCGCCCCCTACAGGCGATGCACCAGAAGACGCAGAGGACCAGAACCCTGGCGGCACCAGAGACGAAGATGAGGACTCGGATGGGGACATGCCTGCGTTGGAGGAGGATGAGGAAGCTGATGCGGTCGCAGAACCAGAAGTCAGATGCTCATCCAGAACCAACAAAGGTGTCCCACCAGTACGGTTGTCCTACCTTGCAGGGTCGGCGTTTCCACAGGAACCTTCCACTTGGGAAGAGATACAGGAGATGCCAGCTGCAGAAGCCAGTCTCTGGAGGAAGGCCGTGCAGGAGGAGATGGATGCACTGCATCAGAACAAGACCTGGACACTCACTGAGCTGCCTCCCGGTAAGAAGGCCATTGGCAGTAAATGGGTTTTCAAGGTTAAGAAGGGGTCAGAAGGAGAAGTGCAGCGCTACAAAGCTAGACTTGTGGCACAGGGATTTTCACAGCGTTTTGGTGAAGACTATGATGAAGTTTTTGCACCAACTGTGAGGTACAGCAGCGTAAGAATGCTTTTAAGCATTGCAGCCTCCAAGAAAATGAGGGTGAAACACATAGACATTGCTACCGCTTTTCTACATGGGCAGATTTCAGAGGAAATTTATATGAAACAGCCGAAAGGTTTTGTAAAACCACATGAGGCACATCTAGTGTGCAAACTGCAGAAAGGACTTTATGGACTTAAACAGGCTGCCAGAGCCTGGAACCAGAAGTTGCATAAAATGCTGACACAACTTGGGTACAAGCAAGGCGACGCTGACAAGTGCTTGTACAGTAAGTCAAATAATGGACAATTCTCATATATCCTAGCATTTGTTGATGACCTGATTATTGCCACAGCAAGTGAGAAAGACTATACACAGATAGTAAAACACCTTAGCAAGGAGGTGGACGTCAAGGAGCTAGGAGATGTCCAGTACTACCTTGGGATCCAGGTGGAAAGAGAAGAGGACGGCTCATTTCTTCTCAGCCAAAGACAGAAGATCCACGAGATAATTGAGCACATGCAGATGCAAGACGCACATCCAGTTGCTACACCGATGGCTACTGACTTCCTGAAGAATCAGCAGGATTCGAAGCAGTTGCCAGACAACAATGACTACAGGTCGGCGATTGGTAAACTTTTGTATTTAGTTACCACATGTAGACCTGACTTAGCTAATGCTGTGGGGATTCTTAGCAGAAAAGTGAATTCTCCCACTGAGCATGATTGGGCAGGTGTAAAGAGGGTGGTGCGATATTTGAAGGGTACCATGAATTGTAAATTAAGGTTACCAGCTGTCAGAGACCCTAAGTTGGTTGGGTATACTGATGCTGATTGGGCTGGGGATAATGCTGATTATAAATCAACAAGTGGTCATGTTTTTATGTTTGGGGATGGACCTGTTTCATGGGGCAGTTATAAACAGAGCGGTGTAGCATTATCTTCCACAGAATCAGAATACGTTGCAGCAACAGAAGCCTGCAGAGAGATCGCCTGGCTTGATCAACTCATAAAGGACTTTGGGTTGGTGAGAAAAGGGCCTGTCAGCTTGCTAGAGGACAATCAAAGTTGCCTGAAGCTGACGCAGAGTGAGAAGTTCCTGGCCAGAACAAAACACATTGGGGTTAAATACCACTACGTACGCCAGATGATCCAGGATGGACTTGTGGAGCTATCCTACTGCAGCACCCAAGAGATGACTGCTGACATCCTGACGAAACCCCTACCAAGAGAGAGTTTCCAGAATCTACGTGTCAAGCTGGGACTCTGGGTGGTTGAATAAAGTTGTTTATGCTCTGTATGTTGTATTGCCTGAGAAGGGGTATGTGGGATGTAAACACAGGAGCAGTCAATGACAACATTCCCAGAGTGTACAAGTTAGAACATGGGGAGGGATGTCTGTCCAGCAAGCAGGTAAACTTCCTGGGGACGGACTTCCTCCGCATGTGACCAGAGGTGGGTGTGGCCTCACCTGTGCAGGTAATGACAAAAGCACAGGGCAGGCAGCCATCTCTCTCTCTCTCTGCCATCACCTTTCGAAGAAGCAGGATGCCCTCTTGGCTCTCAGCCAAGAGAGGAAAGGGCTATCTTCCTATAAGATAGATTCTAAGTGAATTTTAACCTTTTTAAGCCTGTCTGCCGTCTGGGATCATATTGTGAACAGATCGTGAGTAAACTCTTTTATACTTTTATAAAGACTGTGTTGTGTCTTGTATTTTAAGAGGGAACAAAAGGGAAATTACCAGAGTAATTATTATAGAGGTTCTAGCGAACCTGTGCACACGTTACCGTTGCGAACTTAAAGGGGAATGTCTATAAACTCTGCTGATATTTTGGGAACTTGTTAGCACAAGTTGGACAAGGATATAATTAGTCAATATATCCTCTCCTGCACCCCAGAACATTCCCACAGTGAGGAGGTCAAGGAAATAAGTTAAGGAAGAAAGTTATGTAAAGGTTTAATCTGTTCTTTTCTTATTTTAATTGAATGTATTTTTATATCTTTTTCTTTTTTTCTTTCTCTGTTAATGTTGTATTCTTTTTGGATTTTGTATTGTTCTTTTTTCTTTTTGTAATTTTAAACTTTGAATAAATATTATACAGAAAAAAAAGAGGATTGGGGCCGCCCTATGCCTCGGGGCAAATAAAATCCAGCCAGCCCCAGTCCCAAGTTGCGGGAGCAACATCGTTGGTTGTCCGACAGTTCCAGCCTGATCCCTGAACTGCTTCCCTGCTGGAGCTCCTGACCTCACCCGACTACCTGCCCTGCACCCAGCTTCGACTTCTACAGACTGCCTTCATATTGTACCAGTGACCTCGGACTGGACTTGGACCTCGCCTATCAGTTAGCCCCTGGGACCAGCACATTCTCTCTGCTTGAACATATGTTCTCCAGAGCCAGCCCTCCCCCCCCCACTGGATCACCCTGATGTTCCCCAGATCCCCGGCAGGGGACTGGGAGGGATAAACGCCCAATGCCGGAGCCAAGGTCTACCCACACCTGAAATATAATAAAGTTGTGGCCAATTTTAATCCCATAGCACGTTGTCTTGAGTCGTTATTCCACACGGGAGCCACTTAGGGTATTGTCCACGCAATACACTCCACCATGTCAGGACTCTCTCATCACATTCTGCTATTGGTGTATATCTGGCCAGCTTCAGCTTCTTAACAATCAAATCAAGCAGTGAGTATATCCAATTCACCTTGGGTGTATAAGAGCCTACTTTCAAACAGGGGCTCAGTTCAGACATTTCAGCTTAATAAACTGTGATGTATGAGTCTTGTACCATCACACTCCATCCTGGTTCTACCCCTTCCTTCTACCCTTCTTAGCACACCACAATTATCCTGATAATATAGTCTTCCACAATTATCCTGAAACTATAGTTATCTCCCGCTTGGACTACTGCAATGCACTTTATGTGGGGCTACCTTTGTTTGTTTGTTTTTTAATAGATATTTATTAAGAATTTTCCATTTTAATACATTAAAAATAAAACCAAAAAGAAAAAACCAAAAAAAAGAAAACATATACAGTTTACAATCCTTATTTTTCTATAACATATTTCCCTGACTTCCCCACACCTCCCCTTCTTATATTCCAATTCAAATTGTTAATTCAACAAGTTCTTATCCCCAATTTTTAACCTTTTTATATTTAGTTCAATTTTAAAAAACCAGTTTTACAACATCAAAGTTTATACATCAGTGCTCGTTCTTAAATCTTAAATCCTTTTTCTAAAGTTGACCCAAATTCCCTTCCACAAATTCCCCACTTTTCATACTAATAACAAAACAGAATAAAAAGAAAAAGGACGGATTATAATTATGCACCCTTTGGATGTGGGGCTACCTTTGAAGGCGACCCAGAAACTACAACTAATTCAGAATTCAGCAGCTGGACTGGTGACTGGGAGCAGCCGCCGAGACCATACACCACCAGCTTCTGGAAGACTACATATTTGGGAATGATAAAAATTCAGCCTGGTGTATGTTGCATTTCTAATTTGTAGGTAGAATTTATTTTTATTTTTTTGCTTTTTTATTTGTTGCAAACAGTATACCTTTGAGAACAAGTGAAAACTCTTCAGACAGCACACTGTTCATATTACAGCAAGGCCTTTGTTAATTTTCCTAACTCCTGAACCTGCTTAAAATTACCGAAGTGTCAGTTGTCCATTTAAATTACAGTGACCATGTCCATTTACTAATAACGCTTATAGAAATAGGCTTCAAAGGAGCACAGGTGGCACTAATTAATTCTTAATTTCTGTCCTTCAACAATACGACCTGGGATGAAGAAAATGATATTTGTTATAAAATAATAGCATTAATGTTGTATGTGTCCCCCCCACCCCAAGCTACACACACATCTAAATTTCATTTTGCTAACCAGATTTAGAAGTTCACCTCAAAAGGAATACGATGGAACTTTTAATTAATAAAACCATGTACATAATAGCTTTCTGCTTAGAAATGTTGGGAAGACATGTATGTTGTGTAAAACTGACAATATTTGGGGTATAGTGGTACCTCGGGTTAAGAACTTAATTCGTTCTGGAGGTCCGTTCTTAACCTGAAACTGTTCTTAACCTGAGGTACAACTTTAGCTAATGGGGCCTCCCGCTGCCGCCACACGATTTCTGTTCTCATCCTGAAGCAAAGTTCTTAACCCGAGGTACTATTTCTGGGTTAGTGGAGTCTGCAACCTGAAGTGTCTGTAACCTGAAGCATCTGTAACCCGAGGTACCACTGTATACACTTTAGCTGTATATTTGTAAGTAAAGCAAATGTTACCGAAACCAGCAACCAACCAACCAATGGAAAGTGCTCTCTCCGCTCAAGAGATCAGAACTTGATCAGGACTGTCACTATAACTTCTCTCGCTTTGGGAAAGTGAGGAGCACTCCTTTTTCATTTGCTTATTTGCTTGCACAAATGAAGTGGCTGTTCCAGCAGCAAATGGAGGCCTTGAAGCAGACTTGGCACACACTGAATACATTGTAATATAATTCCATTGGCTGCCGCCTCACATGGCACTGATTGAAAAATATCTAACTTAAGGAAAGACCCACAGGAGTGATTCAAAACCAGAAAATAATACAAAAGGATAAGTGTTTACAACTGACACCAAAGACGTCAGATATGGGAATGGATGCTCAGCATCTTGGAAAATTGAGTCATTTATTTAAGATGAAATTTTCAAAAGTACTTAAGTGGCTTAATGGCTCGTGTCTTATGACTTCCAATGGGAAATGTCATACTAAATCATCTGGATACCTGCATACAGGGATCTATCTGACCAAGGTGTGCCTGAAATAAATATTTGTTTGTAATGGGTTCTCCTTAGAGGCAAGAAGCAGCCAAGTGAGAGGCATTCGCAACACCGATAAACAAATATTTCAAATTTAGAATGAACAGAAATGGTGCAATACTACCAAGGTGACACACTGGGATAGCCAAATATTTGAATGAGGAGTCGGAGCAAAGAATGCCCTAGGCTGAAATATGGTTGCAGTAAGTATTTGCTGAATAATTTACAATAATGAATAAAAATCTAGCACAACAATCCAAATGTTTGTGCACAGGGCGGCATAAAACAAATACGACAGGCTGGGAGGTAGACTATATGATTACATGGATCAAATACTTTATTCATTTCAATTCGTACAAAATTATAGGTTATAACTGCTTTCCAGGAGCTTCTCAGGTTGAATGGAATTTGATGATTAGGGCACAAAGAGTGCAATCCTAAAACAAGTATTTAGAGAAGTCCTAGTGGAATGCAATGGGACTTACTCCCAGGTAAGTAGGGTAAGGATTGCAGCTTTACTCACAAAAGCATAGATGATACTTGCTTCCCCATCACTTGTTTTGTTTACTGACGTGGTTGTTTGTTTCCCCAGTGCTGCACAACAACAAACATACAAATTCAGTAATATATAATACAGTACAATAAGGCAGCAATGCAACATAAAGTCCAAACAAACAAAGACAGGTAAATAAAAGCAGACATTTAAAGCCTATTTCAACATATTTATAAATCAGCTTAGGGTTAAAGGCCTGGCTAAATAAAATTGTCTTTGCTGGCCAGCAGAGAGTCATCAAAGATCAGGCAAGATGACCTCTTTTGAGAAGGTGTTCCAGAGCATAGCTGTCAACATTTTTCCTTTTTTAAGGGAAATTCCCTTATTCCGAATAGGATTCCTCGCAAGAAAAGGGAAAAGTTGACAGCTATGTTCCAGAGGCCGGGAGCAGCTGCTCATCTTCTGGCTCCAAGTCATATGTGACTTCAGTGTCGATGGCACTGATCAAAACCAGACAGTGATACAAAAGGCGAAGTGTCAGCACCTGACATGAATGACATGGGATATGGAGGTGTCCCTACCTTCCATTATGCACAGGAAATTGTAGGAATGGATTTCAACACCAGGAGAGGATATATTGTTTAGGTGTTATCCTTCCTTGCTCAAGTGAGTGAGATTAGCAGAGTACCATCCTTTGCAGTTTAAACTTGGAAGCTAAAACCGGATTGATTTAACCTTCTGGAAACAATAATCCAAGATGCTTTAAGGTGGATTGGGTTTTCCTGGTATTACCCCTTTACTCCCCATGAAATAACAATCACATACACATTGTTTTGTAAAGAAATAAAAGCAGCATTTACTTACATTACCTAGGTCTCAAAGCAGCAGTTACAGGAGCAAAATGAAGGCAGGTTTATAACTACTATCAAAGTCACAAAAATACAAGATGTAAGTTCAAACATGAACATGTGGTCAGCTTGGAAGTATGAAGAAAGAGGAGGCTGCCCAGGTAGGCAGGAAGTACAGTGTTACAGCTTTCTGGAAAGGAAGACAACGGAAGTGATCTCACAGTGTTCCCTCTAGCAGGTTTTCCAGGATAGCTCTGTGAGTCTCAGCCCCTTTATGTGCCCATCTGGCAGAGAATGAATTGCTTTACCAACTATCGAAGAATGGCAGATGAAGATGATGGACTATATGGAACTTGCCGAACTGACCAGGAGACTCCGAGACCAGAGAGAAGAGACAGTGGAAGAAGACTGAATATTTGAAAAAATATGTTAATATTTAAACCCTAGAATAGCTTTGGAAGTGGATATAGGCTGTAGGGTTAGAAGTAGAAGAATGGGTATTTTAAAATAGTATCATTTGTAAGTGATAAAATGTGAAGTTCTTTTAAGTGTGATTAAAAAAAAAAGATGGTTAGAAATTATGATATATGTAAACTGCTAAAGATGAAGTAAAATGAAAATTAGGTAGGTGGGACTTGGGGAAGCCCACCTAACAATGTTTAGAAAAAGAAGGATATGACAGTAATTTGTTTGTATTGTTTGTCTTCTCTGTTTGTGTTTTTTATTTGTGTTATAAAATGAATAAAAAAAAATTGGAAAAAAAGAATGAATTTCTGGTTTGATTGAAATAATGTCCCACAGAAATAATATGTAATCTGGGTGCCTCTGCAAGGAGACCTCTACACCTGATGTTTTCATGCACACAATCACTTTAAAAAGGAATGCTCCACCCCGAGGTCATCCATTTTTTTTTGAAGGTATTCTGTAGAAGAGAGGGACACACAAGGAGCAGCCTTGCAGCTAACCAAAGAAAGGTGACTCTGTTTTAAAGCATGGAGTTCAAGATTTCCAGTGACTGTTTTGAGAAAGCGTGTTCTCCTTCATGGAAAGGGTGTGTTGCGGTGGGGGCCGCCAGGACACTCCAAAGTTGGGGGAGGGCTAATTGATCGTTGGCCACTGATCCGATTGGGCTTCCCTTGTTGTTGAGAAGAAGTTAATGTTGCCATTTGTTGATTGACAGCCAGAAATGCTAAAACTCCTTGCACGAGGCATAGAGCTTCCTCTTTTCGCCTGTGCATCGGATTGCCCGTCCCTCCCTCCCTAGAATTAGGGTTGTTCGCTTTGACCTTGCTATGCCTGTCATGGGGTCATCTGCTCTTGGGGCAGGGGCCCGGTAGGAATTTTGTCCATCTGGCAGATTGGCTGGGCCAGTTGGTTTTTTTGCCTACTGCGTAGCAAGTCGTCACAACTTGTAAGGTTCGCGGTTAGGCATTGGTTTATGGTTTGGTTGGTTGAGGGGCATGGATTGGCTGTGCCTGCCCCTCTAATGCTGCTGCTGCTGCAAGGGATTCCGTTAGAGGAATTGGGGGCTAACTATTGCTTGTCCACTCTGTCAAGGGGGCTCGGGCCACTGCAAGAGGTCCTGGCTGCATTTGGGGTGGGCTGAGGGCAGGTTCCCTGCTCCGTAGCTAGCCCCAAGTGTATTCCCCTTTTCTGACTTTCACAGGCGTGTGGAATGTCAGACTGTCCCCCACGGTGGGGGCAGTTAGTCGCAACCAATGCCTAAGCAACCACTCACATGTTTGTATTTTAATAAAGTTGTGGCCGAAATTATGCCAAAACCTTAAACTAAAATTTTGGTGTGATGTGTGAGTTATTGGGGTGGCCCTGGGGACCTCGACACGCAAAAGAAGGCACATCCTTATGGGCTTGGGCAGCCCAACCTATAGCCCCACGGCCCCTCTGGTCTTCCTTCCTTCCTTCCTTCCTTCCTTCCTTCCTTCCTTCCTTCCTTCCTTCCTTCCTTCCTTCCTTCTAAATCCTATTCTGACTTTCTGACCCTTGCAAACATCTAAGATAGCCGAGAACAGCAACCATCATCACCGCAACAGTCACAATAAATAAATAAACAAGAGCATATAATAAAAAGAAAAGCCTAGGAGCTAGAAGCTATTAAAGTCCATAGGAGCTGCTACTCAGGTCTTACTGACAGATCCACATGTCAACCAGTTGTGGATGTGTTTTTAAATTCGTTATGTGTTTATTTATTAGTGTGATTTAGTTTTATTTTCTCTGTTGTGCTGTTCTGGAGTTTTGAAGATCACTCTTGAAGAAATTCAAAGTCAATTCCCCAAATCCCCCTTTAGGCCTCCATATTGGTTCACCAGCTGCTATATTATGGTCTTCTTGGGAGTACTGTGAAATATAAACTGGTGGGGAAATGTTTAATAAAACAGTTTTCATATTATATATGTTTTACAGCTCTCTCTGGAAAACTGCAACATAACAGTTAGCGTAGCATTATGGCGGCCTAAAATAGATTCGGAAATACCTTTCGGGTGATCTTCAAAACTCCACGACTGGAGTTGTGATAAGGGAAAGAAAAATAAGAGTCAATACAACAACATAGAATCACAGAACTGTAGAGTTGGGAGGAATCCTGAGGGTCATCTAGTCCAACCCCCTGCAATGCAAGAGTCACAACATGAATATAATAAATAAAAATAAAACAGTCTTTCCCCATAAGGTGAAAAGTTTAGCTAGTCTGCTGCTGTAAAAGTAGTATTCAACTACGTCATACTCAGAGCACACCCACTGAAATTAATGGACCTAATTTAGTCATGTTCATTAATTTCAATGGGTCTACTCTGAGTAAAACTTACTTGAAAGCCTATGCTATTAGGTCAAATGATGTTAATAAATTCAGATAAAGGAGAGCACTACAGCACCATCAGGGTCTCAGCATGTGGTATAGTGGTTAGAGTGTCAGACCAAGCCCTGGGAGACCAGGGTTCGAATTCCCACTCAGTCATAAAGCTCCCTGGGTGGTCTTGGGCCAGTCACTGCCTCTCAGACCAACTCACCTCACAGAGTTGTTGTGGTGATTAAATGAGGAGGGGGAGAACTTACATCAACACTTTGAGCTCCTCGTAAAAAAATCTGGGATATAAGTGTAATAAAGAAAATAAAGGAATAAAATTGGAGACCTAAGCACTAATTTTGGAGCCGGAGTAAAGGGAAATTACCAGTTGTGTATGGTAATAAGGTCTCAGAAAAACAGATGAGTTCAACACCAAGTGAGTGTTGCTAATGCTTCGCTATTCTGTTGTGCTTGTCTTTATTTTCTCTGTGCTACTGTTATGCCCTTCTGTCAGGCTTTGGGGAATTGGCTTCCTCCCTGCTTGGCAGTACATAGGCAGAACAAAGGAAAAGGAGTCTTCTTACCAGTTCAAATCTTTAATAATCACAGCAAGAGAACAAAGAACACCATCTCCTAGAAATGGCGGTGCTCCAGATTGTGGGACACTCCCTCCTCCATCCCTATTCATCTACATCACTCCTACGTATTGTGATCTGAGCTTGTACCCTCTGTGATTTCTGTTCTGACACTTTCTGTGCTCTCTGTGACTTTGGAGAAGGGGTGTGGTGGATGCTGTCCAGGGACTGTGACTCTGTTAACTCCCTCCTAGTGTTTCTTCTGCTAGCTGTTTCCCATCCAGTATTTCCCAGCTTCTGCCTTCTGAACTATGCCCCTCTGCAAACCACTGCTCCAAATCTATGCTGTCCTCCTGATTCTGGGAAGATTCAGGATCAGGGGGAGAGGGTGACTCCTACCATTCTTCCGCAGTGCAGCCCTCCTCAGTAGGATCTCTGACACCTCCATACTGCTCAGGGTTGGGATTTGTGGTCTGCATATTCCATAAGCTCACACTTAGGGCTTTGTACATGTTACTCAGACCAGAATGGAGTCTGAAACAGGTGTTTCTCCCCCTATATCAATAGTTCAGTAACTTTTATATTTTCTAACTAAGCAATGCTTTGCTGCCTGTGCACCTTTTCTGACCGTTGTATGGAAAGGCACATGAAATTGGCCTTTGAAGAGTTTTGTAAGTAAACTATTTTATGACTTCCCAAATGTGTGGTCTATCTCTGTGCTAGTGAATTGTGACATGTCTGGAGTTCATTGGAAGGGCACATTTTAAAGGTTTTGCATACTATAGCCCCATGCTTTCCTTTGCTGCATGTTTTGTGATGTTAAATCTCTACAGGGGTTCTCTCACCAAAGAGTACATGCCCCAAATTTGGGCTTCCAGGATTCCAACACAAGTCTGAGTTAAAATTTCTGCTTTTGGTGACATTCAGTGGCAGTTCTACGGTCTGTACCTAGTGACAGGCCAGCTGGAACCAAGAAATGCACACAATCAGTTGCCCTTATGAACTGAACGCTCTCTGCTTGTGTGTGCTTGTGCAGATCAGTAGGATAATTCTATTCCATAGAAGAGCTCCTGCTGAAGCATAAACAGACTGATAAGAGCAAAGACTATTTTTGTGATGTAATTTATTATCCTACACTGTTTGATACAATGAAATATATTGTACCAATAAATCAGCTGCAGCAAATTATTTAATGATGCATTAACTGGTGTGTGTGTGTGTGTGTGTGTGTGTGTGTGTCTGTCTGTCTATCTATCTATCTATGATAACAGTAACTGCAGACTCGAGCAGACTCATCCATCACTGGGACATGCAGAATTTTTGTGTTTTTTCTTTTTATTCTATGAAAGCCCTCAATCTATATGCACACAACACTAGATTAAAATCCCTAAGATTTTTTTTCTAAACAGCATTCTCAGCCTTCAGTAGGGTCGTCTTGCAGAACGTGTCCACATTTCTGCTTGTCTCATGCCTAGAAAGCATGGGTTGGAGCGTTTTTCCACTGATCCCACCCTTTCTAGGCACAAATCGGAGTGGTTCCCCCCCACTCCTTTCCAAGGGAAAACTCCCTCTTTGGTGCTTGATCAGAGCAAATGCCAATCTGAAGAAAACCCAAATTGCCATTTGCTCTGATTGTGCACTAGAGAGCAGTTTTCCCTGGGGCAAAGCAGTGGGACAAGACAAAGTGTGGACAATCCTTCTACCTGCAGCTTTTCATTCTGCAGAAAGAAAAGAAGTCCATCTTATAACAGGAGTAACTAGGCAGGGTTGACTCTGAACGTATACGAGCTTGTCTCATCTTGAGTCTGACCCTTTAGTAGCTCTATTGTCTCTGAAGTTGCTTTCTGAGTTCTGGAAGCAAAAGATAGTCTAGTATGCAAAGACACAAGAAGGTGCCTGATGGATCAAGCCAAGGGCCCACTTAGCCCAGCCCCCTATTCTCATGGTGGCCAACCAGATGAAAGCAAGATATAAGCACAAAAGCACTCTGCCTATTCATGATTCCCAACAATTTGCATTCCAGCCATACTGCCTTCAAGGGCGATGGTAAAACACCATCGTTGTAGCTGGTAGCTTTATCTCCCACAAATTAGTCTACTCCTCATTTAAAGCCATCTATGTTCATAGCCATCATTACTGCTTGTGAGAGTGAATGCCACAGTTTGACCATGTGCTGGTTGAAGACCTGGTATTTTTTTTTCTGTGTGTGTGTGTGTGTTTTTTTTGTTTGTTTTTTTTTGCTGTCCTGGCTTTTCCAACAATCAGTTTCATTGCATGGACCCAAGTTCTGTTATTGCAGGTCCAAGCGTTGTGCTCCCCAGCCCCCAACCCAGATAAATGAAAGACCATGAAGACTGGTTTGGATCGAAACAGGCCACGACTTTATTGAATGCAGATGAAAAAGGTTTGGCTTGGGCATGGGGCAATCAAAATATTTCCGGCCCACACACCGGAAGTGATGCATACGTCAGTCCAGGTGGGGGTTCCTAAGACTTACATCAAATAGGGTGACCCCCGCAAGGACCGCTGTTTGGGGAGTGAATTCGGCCCTGGCCCTGCCTGGGTACACGGACCTGACCACTCCCTTCCCGGGATCCCTTTAACGGGATACACCAGTATTTGGAGGGGCAGCCAGAGACTACAACCTCCCCTCCGTCCAAGACAAAGGATTGCCCCATGAAGGAAAAGGTGAGGGCTGTTTAAATGGCCAGGGAGCGGACTTGAGGGAAGTCTTCCCACCCACTCTGTTGGCTCCGCCCCTGGCTCCGCCCCTGTCCAAGCCTGCATCCCCATTCGCCAAACCAGGATGCAGACCACCTATCAGGAAGGGGCTCTCAGGCCATAATTCCCTCGTTGTGGAGCTTTGCGGTCCTGCAATGCCGCCCCCAAAGTGTGAGCGGACGTATGAGACGGGGAGAAAATATGTTTCCACATCCTCTTCCCCCACATGATGTACAATTCTATACATCTCTATTCACCTGTTTTCTAAACTAAAATGCTCCATGTGTAACATTAATAATAATAATAATAATAATAATAATAATAATAATAATAATTTATTTGTACCCTGTCCTCCCCAGCCAGAGCCGGGCTCAGGATGGCTAACATCATAAAACTAACACAGTATACAAAGAACACAAGAACATAAAAACAGGCAATCATTTAAATAAAATACATCTTAAAATTAGTTCAGAGCAAATTTAAATCTGGACAGATGGCAGTCCACATGTAAAATTGAGAGTGGTTCATATTCTCCAGGGCCAACTGTTACCACTGGTCTTATAAAGGACCTGCGAGCGGGCCAGGAGGCCTCTTTAATGCTTGTTCTTATACAGAAAGAGAAGAATTAGACTGAACCCCGACCAAAGGCCTGGCGGAACAGCTCCGCCTTGCAGGTCCTGAGGAATGATGTCAAATCCCGCAGGGCCCTGGTCTCTTGTGAGAGAGCGTTCCACCAGGATCTAATGATGTTTTCTTTAAGAGCGGACACACCACTGCCTCCTTCAATTCCTCTGGGAATGTCCCAGTGTCAAGGGACAAATTGATGATGTTACCCGGGGGGGGGGCATACAACCTTCCCTCTCAGAGGGGTTGCTCCAACTCCTGGATCACTATTGGAACTACTACAGGTGCCACATAATAACTGTTCCGCATTTGTAAGAACTTGATTGTTCGGTGTGGCACATTGGAACTCCCTGCCTATTGAGATCAAGCAGGTGCTTTCACTCTTTTTGGTACCTGCTGAAGACATTCTTGTTTAGACAAGCCTGCCCAGGTGCTTGGGACACGGGTGGCACTGTGGGTTAAACCACAGAGCCTAGGACTTGCCGATCAAAAGGTTGGCAGTTCGAATCCCCGCAACGGGGTGAGCTCCCATTGCTCGGTCCCTGCTCCTGCCAACCTAGTAGTTCGAAAGCACATCAAAGTGCAAGTAGATAAATAGGTACCGCTCCGGCGGGAAAGTAAATGGCATTTCCATGTGCTGCTCTGGTTCACCAGAAGTGGCTTAGTCATGCTGGCCACATGACCTGGAAGCTGTACGCTGGCTCCCTCAGCCAATAAAGCGAGATGAGCGCCGCAACCCCAGAGTCGGCCACAACTGGGGTCCCTTTACCTTTACCCAGGTGCTTAGAAAGTCAGGGGTCCCTTTACCTTTACCCAGGTGCTTAGAAAGTTGAGGCCATTTTAATCCGTATTAGTGTTTTAACCGTTGTATGTTTCAATGTATGGTTGTGAAGTTTTCTCAGTTTTATCTTTTTTTGTAAACCACTTGAGTTAAAGCAAGATATGAGCACAAAAGCACTCTGCCTATTCATGATTCCCAACAATTTGCATTCCAGCCATACTGCCTTCAAGGGCGGTGGTAAAACACCATCGTTGTAGCTGGTAGCTTTATCTCCCACGAATTAGTCTACTCCTCATTTAAAGCCATCTATGTTCATAGCCATCATTACTGCTTGTGAGAGTGAATGCCACAGTTTGACCATGTGCTGGTTGAAGACCTGGTATTTTTTATTTTTATTTTATTTTATTTATTTTTTTGCTGTCCTGGCTCTTCCAACAATCAGTTTCATTGCATGGACCCAAGTTCTGTTATTGCAGGTCCAAGCATTGTGCTCCCCAGTCCCCAACCCATTTAAATGAAAGACCATGAAGACTGGTTTGGATCGAAACTGGCCACGACTTTATTGAATGCAGATGAAAGAGGTTTGGCTTGGGCATGGGGCAATCAAAATATTTCCGGCCCACACACCGGAAGTGATGCATAGGTCGATCCAGGTGGGGGTTCCTAAGACTTACATCAAATAGGGTGACCCCCGCAGGGACCGCTGTTTGGGGGAGTGAATTCGACCCTGGCCCTGCCTGGGCACACGGACCTGACCACTCCCTTCCCTTTAACGGGATACACCAGTATTTGGAGGGGCAGCCAGAGACTACAACCTCCCCTCCGTCCAAGACAAAGGATTGCCCCATGAAGGAAAAGGTGAGGGCTGTTTAAATGGCCAGGGAGCGGACTTGAGGGAAGTCTTCCCACCCACTCATAGAATCATAGAATCATAGAATCATAGAGTTGGAAGAGACCACAAGGGCCATCGAGTCCAACCCCCTGCCAAGCAGGAAACACCATCAGAGCACTCCTGACATATGGTTGTCAAGCCTCTGCTTAAAGACCTCCAAAGAAGGAGACTCCACCACACTCCTTGGCAGCAAATTCCACTGTTGAACAGCTCTTACTGTCAGGAAGTTCTTCCTAATGTTTAGGTGGAATCTTCTTTCTTGTAGTTTGGACCCATTGCTCCGTGTCCGCTTCTCTGGAGCAGCAGAAAACAACCTTTCTCCCTCCTCTATGTGACATCCTTTTATATATTTGAACATGGCTATCATATCACCCCTTAACCTCCTCTTCTCCAGGCTAAACATACTCAGCTCCCTTAGCCGTTCCTCATAAGGCATCGTTTCCAGGCCTTTGACCATTTTGGTTGCCCTCCTCTGGACACGTTCCAGTTTGTCAGTGTCCTTCTTGAACTGTGGTGCCCACTCTGTTGGCTCCGCCCCTGTCCAAGCCTGCATCCCCATTCGCCAAACCAGGATGAAAGCCACCTATCAGGAAGGGGCTCTCAGGCCATAATTCCCTCGTTGTGGAGCTTTGCGGTCCTGCAATGCCGCCCCCAAAGTGTGAGCGGACGTATGAGACGGGGAGAAAATATGTTTCCACATCCTCTTCCCCCACACGATGTACAATTCTATACATCTCTATTCACCTGTTTTCTAAACTAAAATGCTCCATGTGTAACCTAATAACAATAATAATAATAATAATAATAATAATAATAATAATAATAATAATAATTTATTTGTACCCTGTCCTCCCCAGCCAGAGCCGGGCTCAGGATGGCTAACATCATAAAACTAACACAGTATACAAAGAACACAAGAACATAAAAACAGGCAATCATTTAAATAAAATACAACTTAAAATTAGTTCAGAGCAAATTAAAATCTGACCCGGAAGCTGTACGCCGGCTCCCTCGGCCAATAAAGCGAGATGAGCGCCGCAACCCCAGAGTCGGCCACAACTGGGGTCCCTTTACCTTTACCCAGGTGCTTAGAAAGTCAGGGGTCCCTTTACCTTTACCCAGGTGCTTAGAAAGTTGAGGCCATTTTAATCCGTATTAGTGTTTTAACCGTTGTATGTTTCAATGTATGGTTGTGAAGTTTTCTCAGTTTTATCTTTTTTTGTAAACCACTTGAGTGGTGAATTAATTTTATGAAATAAATAAATAAATAAATCCTGGTTGCCCAAATTATTGCTTGCCAGCCAGTAGTGAGGGGTTGATGTTACACACACCATGTTCTTGAGGACAGAAGATGGAATAGTCCCCCAGGTGATTCACTAAAATGATTTATAGCCTCTAAATCTAAGAACATGGGTAGGCAAACTAAGGTCTGGGGGCAGGATCCGGCCCATTCACTTTCTAAATCTTGCCTGCGGATGGTCCAGGAATCAGCGTGTTTTTACATGAGTAGAATGTGTGCTTTTATTTAAAATGCATCTCTGGGTTATTTGCGGATCATAGGAATTCGTTCATTTTTTCCCCTTCCAAAATATGGTGTGGCCCCCCACAAAGTCTGAGGGACAGTGGACCAGCTCCCTGCTGAAAAAGTTTGCTGACCCCTGTCTTAGAAGATAGTGCTATGAAAGGGGTTTCTCAAGACCCAGAATTCAGTTATCACAATCTTGCTGAGCACTTTGCAAGACCTGCATTGGCAAAAAAGATCACCTGACATCATTGGGACATCGTGGGATTGGCCACCAGTCACCCAGTCACCCCCTCTGCCCACTGGTCAGACCTGAATGATCTGGCCTGCTCATCAGATCCAGTCCCTTCCCTGCTCTAAAGTAATGTTCTCCGTCCACGTTCATGAATCTCTGCCACCCTCCCTTCAGTTCTGCCATGGGAGCAGTATGCAGTCAGTTTATGTTGTGTGTGGTTTGCAGGGATTGGCTCAATTTATGGAGCGCATCCGATTCCTGAGAAAATATTTCATTTGTGCAAATTCAGAAATGAGTTCATGCCCAACATGTTGAGTCTTGTGCTATCCAATATTTTCTTAAATACAGCTGTCGCTTTGAATCATCACTTTTCATTCTGCATGTGTCTCTGCAGGAAACTCAGCCAGCTTTGCAGAGTTAGGAAGAAAATAAACAAAGCGATGCTTGGATTGGGAAACAGAATTGATTCATTAGGATTATGCAGTAACACAGACTTTTCCATGGATTTCCATGGAAAGAGGAGTGGGCAATGAGCTGGATTGCAAGTTTGATCTTCACATCCTTCCTGTTGTTGACAACTGTCATTGACATCACACCACACACTGACACATGTACACACATCTCTTGGTAAGCCCATTTTACCCACAGAAATGTATGAAGAGCCCTGTCAGATCAGATTGAAGGTCCATCACTGTATTTCTTGTTGTTGCCTGCCAGATGCTCTCAGTAAGCGCGTAAGGTAAAGGTAAAGGTACCCCTGCCCGAACGGGCCAGTCTTGACAGACTCTGGGGTTTGTGCGCCCATCTCACATCTATTGGCCGGGGGCCAGCGCTGTCCGAAGACACTTCCGGGTCACGTGGCCAGCGTGACAACGCTGCTCTGGCGAGCCAGAGCCGCACACGGAACGCAGTAAGCGCGTAAATAAGGAATGAATGCCAAAGCCAATACCTGGTGCTTATCATTAGCATCTGATCTTGTGATATGTACAGAGCTATACTCAACTTTTGAATTATGGTGCTCGAGGAGAGTCTTGAGAGTCCCATGGACTGCAAGAAGATCAAACCAATCCATTCTGAAGGAAATCAGCCCTGAGTGCTCACTGGAAGGACAGATCGTGAAGCTGAGGCTCCAATACTTTGGCCACCTCATGAGAAGAGAAGACTCCCTGGAAAAGACCCTGATGTTGGGAAAGATGGAGGGCACAAGGAGAAGGGGACGACAGAGGATGAGATGGTTGGGCAGTGTTCTTGAAGCTACTAACATGAGTTTGACCAAACTGTGGGAGGCAGTGGAAGACAGGAGTGCCTGGCGTACTCTGGTCCATGGGGTCATGAAGAGTCGGACATGACTAAACAACTACAACAAATACTCAACTATTCACTAGAGCTGGGAGATATGTTGGTAAATTGTCTGAAACCTGCATGGCGTTCAGGTCGCAATACCGGTTTCAGACATTTTGAGCTCGCAATATACCATACCATTTCAGATCCACTTTATTCTGTTCATTAGATTTTAGTCTTTAAGCTGTTGTTGTACACTGCTTTAAATGTATATTTTATTCTTGTGAAAGCTGTCCCAGTTGTGCTTTTTGATCAGGTCTTTGACGGTAATAAATTATGATGATGATGATCCACTTCATTCTGTTCCATGAGCAAACAGCCCTGAGTTCGAAGCATTATGAGGGGTGTGAAAGTTCCTTCAATATCACATGCAAGTAATAATAGTTACTTGATGTGACTGTCTTCAAGGAATAAACATTCATGAGCGAACTTGTGGGAATGTTCTGGGGTGCAGGAGAGGATATATTGACTAATTATATCCTTATCCAACTTGTGCTAACAAGTTCCCAAAATATCAGCAGAGTTTATAAACATTCCCCTTTAAGTTCGCAACGGTAACGCTTGCACAGGTTCGCTAGAACCTCTATAATAATTACTCTGGTAATTTCCCCCTTTTGATCCCTCTTAAAATACAAGACACAACACAGTCTTTATAAAAGTATAAAAGAGTTTACTCACGTTCTGTTCACAATATGATCCCAGAAGGCAGACAGGCTTAAAAGGTTACATACATTTAGAATCTATCTTGTAGCAAGATAGTCCTTATCTCCTCTCTTGGCTGGGAGCCAAGAGGGCATCTTTAGATGCTTCCTCATCGAAGGAAAATGGCAGAGAGAGAGAGATGGCTGCCTGCCCTGTGCTTTTATCATTTACCTGCACAGGTGAGGCCACACCCACCTCTGGTCACATGCGGAGGAAGTCCGTCCCCAGGAAGTTTACCTGCTTGCTGGACAGACATCCCTCCCCATGTTCTAACATGTACACTCTAGGAATGTTGTCATTGACTGCTCCTGTGTATACATCCCACAGAACTCACCTGATTGTTCAACGTTTCATGAGCCTTCTGAGCCAAAAGCATCATCTGACTGCCTTGAGAAGCATTCTGGGGTGAGATGGATGGCGGCTTTTGATGTGTGTTGGCTCATTCATACTTCCCAGTCAACACTTGATGCTGCAGTCATCCCATGGCAAGCATACTGATGTGAAGCACCCTGAGGTGTCATTTGCTTTTAAAGCTGAATGCCATTTGGCTGCATGTGAAGAAAGTTTCACGTGGATGCTCAGAGCAGAGGCATGCTTGCATTTGTTTGGTTGGTTCGCCATGTTTATTAATATGAAGCAGAGCTGGGTGACTTGTTCCACATTCCTTCTTTTCTGTAAGGTGAGGAGTTGATAAGATTCTTGATGCATTTGAGCACCCCCTTGTTGTCAAAGGTAGAAGAGAAAGAAAGAAAGAAAGAAAGAAAGAAAGAAAGAAAGAAAGAAAGAGGCCATGATGAATATGCATTGAGTAAGTGTCCTTGCTTACCGGAGCACATCAAAGTCCCAGAGTTAGCATTCACATCTTGATTTATGACTACCGTCACCAAACCTTATCAAGTTCAGCCACTGGAAAGGGGAACCATAACAACCTTGCCTTGCCTCACTGTTTTGAAGTGTTTTCCCTCCCTCCTTTGTTTTGGTGTCTCTCTGCATTCTCAGTAACATTTACTGAAAGCATTTATGTGGTTTCCAAAGCCTAATGGCTGCTCCAGACTGCTTATGCTTCCTCCAGGAGGCTCCTTCCTCGCCACTTGACGTTAAAGTGACCTTAGCTTCATTAGTATTCCGTGAATATCTGTGCTGTGCCTCCCTTCGCTGCCTGGGTGTGGGTGAGCAGGTGGGAAAATGACCAGCAGAAAATGAATTGTTAAGACCGCTACAGAGAAAAGATTGATGCAATTAATTTTTCATTATGTACAGTGTCTGTGGATTGTAATCAGTTTGGATTGTTCCTCCTCTGAGACACAAGTAAAATGCAAATAGGCTTGGAATGAAAGGAAATGGTCTTTTATGATGCATGGTGCTATTCGGGGCTGCGAAAAACAACTTCAAATCAATAGGAATGGTGACAAATACTTTATTAATATATGCAGAGGTGAGGCTGATGTGAATTGCATGTGTATGAGTTATGCTGGACTCCCAGGCCCCAGAGCAAACACCTTAATTAGCAAGCGACCAGGAACAAGCCAGAGTGCAAAGTGATAAATCCTGATGAATTAAGGGAGAAGATGGTTTGAGATCAGGAACTCCCTCACCCCCATACAGACCCAGGTTTCCAACCAGTCCTTTTCTTTTTCTTGCACACAGGTAGAATGAATTCGGATCATAGTACGTTCAAGTTCCTTTATAAATATGTTAGGAAAGGCTTGTTTGGAAGCTCACATCTCCAGTGACTCAGGTGGTAAAGATAGCAAATCTGAAGCTACCGTATTTTTTGCTCTATAAGACTCACTTTTCCCCTCCTAAAAAGTAAGGGGGAATGTGTGTGCGTCTTATGGAGCAAATGCAGGCTGCACAGCCATCCCAGAAGCCAGAACAGCAAGAGGGATCGCTGCTTTTGCTGCGCAGTGATCCCTCTTGCTGTTCTGGCTTCTGGGATTCAAATTTTTTTTCTTCTAGTTTTCCTCCTCCAAAAACTAGGTGCGTCTTATGGTCTGGTGTGTCTTATAGAGTGAAAAATACGGCACTTGCTTCTCTTTGTCCCCCCCCCATCCAATTAACATAATAAATATTAACAAATCTTATTAACATCAAATACAAGTACCCTGTGATAAAATAAAAAAGCCTTTGAAACAAAGGTTCGAATGATAACCTTCATCTTCACCCACATGGGGTCTTCTTCTTCTCTAGCGACCACTCGTAGCTGAGTAAGATTGTGTTCCATAAACACGGTTTTGAAAGTGAGTCCGTAAGTGACTGTGGAGGCCAATTCTGGATCCACACGTCCTTCCACAGTGGGGACATAGCTTTCCGGGTGGGAGTTGATCATGGTGAGGGTTTGTCAAACGTGCCTTCTTCTTAGCGCGTTTCTCCCTTTCGTTTGGGGTGGGTTTTTGGAAGACACCTGTGCGTGAATTTGTTTTATGTGTGTAGATCAGTGCACGCTGACCAACACACAGCCTCACAGTAAGGCTCTGTTCCGATGGCATGAGTATTCACAATGACCGGTACATTCTTATCTGCTGCAGCCTCCATACGTCTTCACAGCCGTTGTAACATACTGCTTGTTATCTTCCGCCTGTTCTTCCATTGAGGACTTCTTCTTCTTTTTAAATCATCGTTATTGAATTAAAATACAAATATATATACATACATAAAGATAAAAAAGAAAAGTTTAAGACAAGAAAAGAAAGAGGAAAAACCACACACATACAAAACAAGAATTTGCATTATTATACAATCGTTCATTGAATTTCTAAATAAAAGACTTCCAATTCTTCTCATTATACTTGTATTGTTATTTACGTTTAACACACAGCCTTCTATTACCCGAATTTGTTTTCGTGTACTTGAACAAATGAACATTTGTACGTTGTATTTTACAAGGATCAGTTTAATTCCACAAGGAGATTGTTATTTGGACAATATGTTTTTAGGTAATCTTTGAATATTTTCCATTCTTTGTATACTTTCTGGTTAGAACCACCAAACCAGGCGTTGAGGACTTTTTGGATCACTCTTGGTCAGCGGCGTAGCGTGGGTTATCAGCACCCGGGGCAAGGCAAGTAATTTGCGCCCCCTAACCCGGGGCAAGGCAAGTAATTTGCGCCCCCTAACCCCTAACCATGGTCATTAATACTGACGGCTCTACTCTGGGGCAAACCTCGTGGTGACTACTGCCCTCCGTGGTGTTGTTTTTGCAATTAAAGGACCCCTGCCTCAAATAAAGCATCTTGGGGATTGGGGACTGGGATTTGCCAAGGGAGCTGGAAATTGCAGTTCAGTGGCGGGTCAGGGGGAGAGGGTCCCTTCCGCGTCTGGGTGCCGCGGGCCCCTTTGCGCCAAGACGCGTGTCTTTGGGCGTCGCGGCGCAGCCTTCTCGGTCTCCCTCCCCGGCCCGGCTAGTCCCGACGCGGCTTCTTTCTGGCGTGGGGAGGGGGCGGCTCTGGGGCCAGTGCGTCGGCTGGCCTCCGGCGTGGGTGCGGGGGCCCCGTCGGGGTGGGTGGGCGGTCTTGGCGCGCAGGCACTAGAGCGCAGGTGGCTCCGGCTGGGCGCTTCACTCGCCGCCGATGGCGCGTTTGGCGGGCTGCGCGTGTCCAGACAGCGACCCGAGCCTGGGCGGCGTGGCGCTTGGTGCCGGAGCCTCTGCCCACAGCCCCCCGTCGGGAGACCCGGCCGGAAGGAGCCTCGAGCCGGCTGTCGGACGCGGTTGAAGCAGCCAGGGCGGCGTGGCAGGCGGCGACGGCTCCTCGGCGACTCCACGCAGCCAGCCCAGCGCGCTGGCCGAGCCCCGCAGGTGAACGCTGCCCGTCGGTGAGGAGGGGCTGCCTGGTGCGCCCTCCGCGGCCCTGACGCACGGGGACCGCGGCGAGCGCTGAGAGCCGCTGCCAGCTCGTCGGTTCCACGAGACATGGGGCTCTGCTACAGCCTGCGCCGGAGGCTCTTCGGCGACTCTGGAGGCAGCAAGCGCCCCCCCGAAGTTGCGCCCGGTGTGGACGGCCCCCCTGCACCCCCCACGCTATGCCACTGCTCTTGGTGTAGTTCTTCCCCTTTGACCTTACTGCCTTCGGTGACCCTGCTGGGAGTACGAGACTCCCAATGGCTTCGCTCACAAGGGTCATAGGAACGTGCAAGCCCACTCACCACGACAAGGTGATGATCACCAGAGCAGGTATATCAGCAATGCTACTGGATTGTTGAAGTAACATCATACATACACCGATGTCTGTGCTGTATGAAATTTTGATTTCTGGTGCTGCCCACATGATGTGAGATTCAGTGGTATGGGTCATCCTCTCATGTATCATCTGGTGGCCTCATTCTGCCTCTTGTATGCAGTCCTGTTGGCTGTGCTGAATCACTCTGGAAATAATTCATGGAGGCTGTTGAAGACAGCAGAAGCATGCCCCTAAAATAAAATAAAATAAAATAAAATAAAATAAAATAAAAATCCCCTGTTACTCCTGCAACCCCAGTAAGGGTTTGATAAAAACACAGGAAGTGGACCCTTTTAAAAATAAAAACTGTGAGCCTTTGATGGAGCATTATGGGTGACTTTAAATGCTAAGATGGCATTCTTCCCCCCCTTTGTCCTTAAAACAACTCTGAGAAGTACTTTAGGTTCCAAGATAGCTTCTTTGAATTAGTGGAGATTTGAAGCCAGGTATAGCCAGTCTCTTCAACACTGTAACCACTACACCACACTATCTGTTGCTAACACATGGCCATGCATGTCATAGCTAAGCATCAGCTTGGTATACAGATATTCCCAGGTTCAATTTCCAACACCTCCCGGTAGGGTCGAGAGAAATTCTGGAAACCCTGGAGATCTGATGCTGTTCATTGCATTCCAGTTACCTAGCTGGACCATTGATCTGATTCAGT
Source organism: Podarcis vaucheri (assembly GCF_965113315.1). NCBI lineage: Eukaryota > Metazoa > Chordata > Lepidosauria > Squamata > Lacertidae > Podarcis > Podarcis vaucheri. The sequence goes on along the minus strand of NC_138751.1, from coordinate 51,791,289 downwards.
ATAAAGCAGTTTCTTATTCTCCGATGATCCTAGTTACATCAAGATAAGATTGCACTATCTACATATAAAGATATACGAGTTTTGTGGGTTTCTGGCCTGCACCACAGCCCTTCATATTGACAGAGTATTGCGTTAAAACTGTACTCCAGTGGGAAAAGTCTGAACTAAGAGGATCCAAGATGTCTCCCGAAGTCAAGACTGAAAAAATGACAAAATGAGACTTTGAAGGACAAAAGGAGGGCAGCAGAGAAAGGGGGAAATGCTCAGACGAGGTGAAAGGTGTGCTTTAAAAACATGAAAATCACACCATAAAGAAAAGAGGCTGTTGTAGCACTGATAGACTGATAGCTTTGAAGGGCAGAGGTGAGACTGTTACACTTCACAGCCCTGGGTCGACTTAAATTGCCTAACAGCCTTTCGTCCCAATTTTCCAACCATTAATGATTTCATTTGGTCCAGTGCTGCCCTTATTCTCCTTTGGACACCTCTTTCTTCCCATTTCACTGTATCCTGCCAATGGGGTATGAAACCTCTTTCGGAACATATTCTTTGCAATTACGTCGAGTCTCTAGTCATCAGACGCCTTTTCTTCTTCTTCTTCATTCAGATGCTCACACTGATGCAAAGTTGGGTTGAATAGTATACAGTGTACCTTTTTCTCCAAAAGGTGACATAGAAATAAACTCTAACAATAGTAAACTCTAATAAGTACTTATTCGGCAATTTTATAAAGCTAAGAATTGTTAAGTAATAATGATTTTGAAGTACAACACTCATAATCAGTAGATAGTTCTTAAACGGAAACAGCTTCTTATATGCCTGATGATGATGACGACCATTTTCATGCTTGAGCATTTTAAAGGGAAAGTTTCATTCACTAATTCCCATTCTAGGATAACTTTTTTCAGATAAATATAATTAAAGCTCAGCTACTGCTTAACCCCAATCTGGGCATCTTGGATAATACATACTGTATTTTTCCGTGCATAAGACTAGGTTTTCCCCCTAAAAAAATAATGCCTAAAATTAGGGAGTGTCTTATACATGGATACATCTCCCCCCATTTTCTTAAATCTGAGTCCCCAAAAATAGGGAGTGTTTTATACATGGGGGCATTTTATAGACAGGAAAATACAGTAATTTAACGGACTCAAACTCATTGTTTCTACTGCAGCAAAACAAATTTAATCCAGGACTCTCTTTGTTGACTACTTTGAGGTCAGAAGCAGGGTATCCTTGGAGGTTAGAAATTACAATGCTATATATAAATCCAATTTCAGGATGAAAAATGAAGACTATTTGTACATATTAGCGGATATAATGGTCTTGTTCACAGATCACTTTAAGCCAGTGGTTCTCAAAGGGTGTAGTATGCCACACTGGTGTCGATGGCAAATGTGGTGGCAATATTTAAGGACAAAAAACCATTTAAACATTACAGTGTAGTATGGTATAGTATTGAAATATATGTTTTTAATTAGCAGAATATGGATAGATGTCTTTTCAAAACGAGAGCAAGAGAATCAAGTAATACTGAGAACAATCCTTGTTGTGATCCATACAGTAATTGCCATTCAAACAGAGTGCTGGACTCGTTCGGTTTAACAATTAACCTAAGTCTCAGTTTCACATACTCATATTATAAAATAGCTGTGTTCTGTGTTATAAATCAAGAACTGCTAGGAGTTGCTTCTTTTTGTTTTCCAATGCATTTCTTATCAATTAAAAAAATGGTGTGGTGTGAGAAATTTTTTTATTCTGAAAGTGTGGCCCAGAGAAAAAGATTTGAGGCCCATTGTTTTCAACCAATGGTAGGGAACCTCAGGCCAAATGCAGTCTCCAAGCCTCTCTGTCTAGCCCTTGGCACTCTCCCCAGGCCACACACCCCTCCCTAGGCCACACCCCTTACTGGTTTTGTACCCTCCTTGAGTGTTTTTGCATGGCTGGAATGTGTCCTGGAACTCTGATAGTTCCTCTTGCTTTCCTGGGGAAACATGAAAGTAGAAAGTAGCCTGCCGTATAAAGGTAAAATTGGCATTTGTTGCTCTGCCAACTTCTACCTCTGGCCCTGCCCACCACCAGCATGTGGTCCCCAAGGGGTTGTTCAGAAGGCAATGTAGGTCTCAGGTTGAGAAAGTTTATCCACTTCTGCTTTGAACCACAGCTATGCTTACCTTTTGGTTTTAAGGTAAACGTGTCTTGAGCTGAAGCATAGGGGGAAAACTATGCCTACTTTGTTCCTCCCCTGCCGCTGTACTACCAGAACAATAATTATACATACTTTACCAACCTTCTGAGAAAAATACAAAACATTAAACAAAGCCACAAAGACTTGCAAACTACCCAGCCTAAAATGAACTTATAATGTCTGGTTTCAATAGATTTTTCAAATGCTTAACTCAGTCTATTAGATAAGTTCATGAAGATACCAACAAAAGGTAAGTTCGGTGATATTCACAATACTGAGAGATGCTAGTAGAGTTGTAAATACCGTATTTTTCTGCCTATAGGATGCACTTTTCCCCCTCCAAAAATGAAGGGGAAATCTGGGTGCGTCCTATAGAGCGAATGCAGGCTTTTGCTGAAGCCTGGAGAGCGAGAGGGGTCGGTCCGCACCGACCCCTCTCCCTCTCCAGGCTTCAGGAAGCTATCCGCAAGCCGTGGGAGCCCGCTGGAGTTCTCCCCGGGCTCCCACGGCTTGCGCAGAGCTGCCTGCACCCCGAAGCCCCGGCACCCTGAGCAGTCGCAAGCTGTGGGAGCCCTCCCCCGGCTTGCGCAGCGCTGCCTCTTATCCCGAAGCTACCCGAAGCGACTGCTCAGCGCGCAAGCCATGGGAGGGCTCCCCCGCAAGCCGCGGGAGGGCTCCCCTGGCTTGCGCAGAGCTGCCTTTTATCCTGAAGCCCTGGCGTGCTCAGCAGTCGCGCCGGGGCTTCGGGTAGCTCTGCGCAAGCCGCGGGAGGGCTCCCACAGCTTGCGCAGAGCTGCCTGTTCTGGGGGCTGGGGTCGGGGGAAGCTCGGGCTTCCCCCGCCCCAACCTCACGCCTTGGGGGGGATTTCCCCCCCTTTATTTCCCCCCAAAAAAACTAGGTGCGCCTTATGGGCCGGTGCGTCTAAAGTTGTAGACAATGAAGTTGTAGACGACAGGGTGCTGGCATTTTGCACCTGTTTCGCCCTGGCAATCCAAGTAATCAAAGGCCGCTGTTTGCCCCGATGGGGCCCTTTAACTGGGGCTTGCAGGTAGCACACTCCCAAGATAGTTTTCTGGGATTCTTCAGTGGTCTAATCTCAAAGTCTTGATATTGATATTCACTGATAATAATTCATCTCATGGCTTGTTTGGAGAGAGATGAACCACAAGCTTAGTTTTGAATGTAGCACTAGCTTAGCTCCTGGCAGTGCAGCTTTAAACTATGGCTTAAGGTGAGATGTGAACCAGACCACAATGGAGTCTGGCTCACCTGTGCGCAGTGGATGTGACAGGTAACAAACATCAGTGATGTCACCATAATGTTGTTGGTTTATGACAGGGAGGGGAAACCTGTGTCCTTCCCAATGTTGTTGGACTCCAATTCCCATCAGCCTCAGCCAGCATGGCCAGGGCCCAGGGATTATGGGAGCTGAAGGTCTGTGGGTTAAGCCACAGAGTCTAGGGCTTGCTGATCAGAAGGTCGGCTGTTCGAATCCCTGCGATGGGGTGAGCTCCCGTTGCTCAGTCCCAGCTCCTTCCAACCTAGCAGATCAAAAGCACACCAAAAGTGCAATTAGATAAATAGGTACCACTCCGGCGGGAAGGTAAACGGCATTTCTGTGCGCTGCTCTGGTTCACCAGAAGCAGCTTAGTCATAGAATCATAGAATCATAGAGTTGGAAGAGACCACAAAGACCATCGAGTCCAACCCCCTGCCAAGCAGGAAACACCATCAGAGCACTCCTGACATATGGTTGTCATGCTGGCCAATAAAGTGAGATGAGTGCAGCAACCCCAGAATCATCCACGACTGGACCTAATGATCAAGGGTCCCTTTACCTTTACCTTTTAAGGTCCAGAGAACCCACTTCTGATTTGTAACCAATGCATGGGTGCTTGTTGCTCATTGGATGGGTGTGATCCTGCTGCCCCATCACACCTGCAGTATCCTTTATGCAGTGTAAGTGTAAGCAGGTTGGAGCCCTGGAAGCAATGGGAGGCTGGAGGTGCAGGTTCAACCACAGTGTAAGGGAGAAGACACTGGTACTTTATTAGGAAGCAGCCAGGCTGCCATTTGGTCATGTTATGACCTTTCTGTGATTGTTTGTTTCTGTCTGCTGCTTGCACGGCTTGGTTTCTGTGTCACGTAGAAGTCACATAAATAATGTCAAGCCACATCAAATCAAAGAGCACTGCTGCAAAGAATAAGTGCCCTATAAAGTCATTCAGGCTTCAATTAGAACGACGTGGAACAGTAATAGGTTTAGGGCACTATCAGCAGAATGAGGCTGGCTAGGTAGATTTTCACCCACCCACCCCCTTCATGGGAAGATGATAATCTGTCAAGTGTTTCCACGAAGTATAAAAGAAGCAACAGACAACACAAAGTGAATGGGTGCAATTTGTGTGTGTGTGTGTGTGTGTGTGTGTGTGTGTGTGCGTGTGTGTGTCTGTGTCTGTGTCTGTGTGTCTGTGTGTTTTGTAGCTGGAGCACAATGTCATTTTGGGCGGTGGGGATTTGCCTTTGTTCCATGAGCTGAAATTGCTCACATCCCTTGTAAATTTCCACCAGGAGCCATGTTCCTCATGGCTCTTTGGTGATGACGCAGCCTGACTATTCCAACCAGATGAAAACATAGGTGGTCATGAAGAAATGAAGCAGCATGTACTTAGTGTGCCAGAAATATTTAACCAGTCCCCCCAGGAAGAACAAAGGGGGAGAAGGGAGAAGTGGAGCGATGGCAGCAGAAGGAGCTTACACGGATCAGCACAGCTCCATATCTCCCTCCAAGAAGAGACACATTTTTAAATTTGTAGTTTAATAGTTTTTCAACAGTGTATCTGAGGTTATGCAGAGCACGTAGTGTGGGTGGCCTGATTCTTTTAAGAGGCCTGCTTGTTCTATAAAATGAAACTTCTCTGGGTGAGGTTCCCTCTATAGCTCAGTGGGAACCATTTGGAAACTTAGAACCACAGAATCATAGATTTGTACAGTTGGAAGGGACCCCAAGGTCATCTAGTCCAACCCTGTGCAATACTGGAATCTCAACTAAAGCATTCATGACAGGTGACCATCCAACCTCTGCTTAAAAACCTCCAGTAAAGGAGAGTCCTTTCCACTATCAAACAGCTCTTACTGTCATAAAGTTCTTCCTGAAGTTTAGTCAGAATCTCCTTTCTTGCCACTTGAAACCATTGGTTCAGATCCTACCCTCCGGAGTGGGTGAAAACAAGCTTGCTCCATCTTCCATGTGACAGCCCATGAGATGTTGGCAGAAATGATGGCTGTTGGCAGAAATGACTGGCAGAATCTGAGACCAGGGAGAAGAGTCGGTGGAAGAAGATTGGAAGAAATTTAAAGACTATCTACAGAAATATTTGAAGAATATCTGAAGAAGTGTGCATGCACACGAAAGCTCATACCAAGAACTAACTTAGTTGGTCTTTAAGGTGCTACTGGAAGGAATTTTTTTATTTTGACTATGGCAGACCAACACGGCTACCTAGCTGTTACAGAAATATTGTAAAATTAATGAATGATAGAATAATGTTGGATAGCAACTAAGGGGTTTTCAGCTGTAATGATCTAAGAGAAGATGGAAAAAGGGTTATAAAAGGGTTAAAATCTAATGGTAAGGATTTGCTGAACCAATAAATTGAAGTGGAATATAAAAAAGGGAGGTATGAGGAGGTCCGGGAAATAAGCTAAAAGAAAATAAGTAAAAGAAAAAATGTATGTTTTTAACTGTTTTTATTTTGTATTTTTCTTTTTTCTTTTTCATTTTTACTGCTATATTTCAAAATTTTTTAATAAATATTTTATTTTTAAAAAAGAGAGATGTTTGAAGATGGCTGTTCTATCTCCTCTCAGTTCCCTATTTTCTAGGCTAATCATACTCAGTTCCCTCATAAGGCTTTGATTCCAGACCTTTGATCTTCTTGGTCACCTTCCTCTGCTCACGTTCCAGCTTGTCAATATCTTCCTTAAATTGTGGCACCCTGAACTGAGCACAGTACTCCAGGTGTGGTCTGATCAAAGCAGAATAGAGTGAGACTATCATTTCCCTTGATCTGAAAACTGTACTTCTCTTGATGCGTTGCTTCTTGGTGTCAACTCCTAACTGCTATGCTGAGTTGCCGCTCTGTTGTGCATAAACAAGCACAACAACTTAACTTCTCTTGACTCAAGCTGCTTCCTGCTATTGTTGTTGTTTAGTCGTTTAGTCGTGTCCGACTCTTCGTGACCCCATGGACCAGAGCACGCCAGGCACTTCTGTCCTCCACTGCCTCCCGCAGTTTGATCAAACTCATGCTAGTAGCTTCAAGAACACCATCCAACCATCTCATTCTCTGTCGTCCCCTTCTCCTTGTGCCCTCCATCTTTCCCAACATCAGGGTCTTTTCCAGGGAGTCTTCTCTTCTCATGAGGTGGCCAAAGTATTGGAGCCTCAGCTTCACGATCTGTCCTTCCAGTGAGCACTCAGGGCTGATTTCCTTCAGAATGGAGAGGTTTGATCTTCTTGCAGTCCATGGGACTCTCAAGAGTCTCCTCCAGCACCATAATTCAAAAGCATCAATTCTTCGGCGATCAGCCTTCTTTATGGTCCAGCTCTCACTTCCATACATCACTACTCGGAAAACCATACCTTTAACTATATGGACCTTTGTTGGCAAGGTGATGTCTCTGCTTTTTAAGATGTTGTCTAGGTTTGCCATCGCCTTTCTCCCAAGGAGCAGGTGTCTTTTAATTTCGTGACTGCTGTCACCATCTGCAGTGATCATGGAGCCCAAGAAAGTAAAATCTCTCACTGCCTCCATTTCTTCCCCATCTATTTGCCAGGAGGTGATGGGCCCAGTGGCCATGATCTTCGTTTTTTTGATGTTGAGCTTCAGACCATATTTTGCGCTCTCCTCTTTCACCCTCATTAAAAGGTTCTTTAATTCCTCTTCACTTTCTGCCATCAAGGTTGTGTCATCTGCATATCTGAGGTTGTTGATATTTCTTCCGGCAATCTTAATTCCGGCTTGGGATTCATCCAGCCCAGCCTTTCGCATGATGAATTCTGCATATAAGTTAAATAAGCAGGGAGACAATATACAGCCTTGCCGTACTCCTTTCCCAATTTGGAACCAATCAGTTGTTCCATATCCAGTTCTAACTGTAGCTTCTTGTCCCACATAGAGATTTCGCAGGAGACAGATGAGGTGATCAGGCACTCCCATTTCTTTAAGAACTTGCCATAGTTTGCTGTGGTCAACACAGTCAAAGGCTTTTGCATAGTCAATGAAGCAGAAGTAGATGTCTTTCTGGAACTCTCTAGCTTTCTCCATAATCCAGCGCATGTTTGCAATTTGGTCTCTGGTTCCTCTGCCTCTTCTAAATCCAGCTTGCACTTCTGGGAGTTCTCGGTCCACATACTGCTTGAGCCTTCCTTGTAGAATTTTAAGCATAACCTTGCTAGCATGTGAAATGAGTGAAATTGTGCGGTAGTTGGAGCATTCTTTGGCACTGCCTTTCTTTGGGATTGGAATGTAGACTGATCTTCTCCAATCCTCTGGCCACTGCTGAGTTTTCCAAACTTGCTGGCATATTGAGTGTAGCACCTTAACAGCATCATCTTTTAAAATTTTAAACAGTTCAGCTGGAATACCATCACTTCCACTGGCCTTGTTATTTGCAGTGCTTTCTAAGGCCCATTTGACTTCACTCTCCAGGATGTCTGGCTCAAGGTCAGCAACCACACTACCTGGGGTGTACGAGACATCCATATCTTTCTGGTATAATTCCTCTGTGTATTCTTGCCACCTCTTCTTGATGTCTTCTGCTTCAGTTAGATCTTTACCACTTTTGTCCTTTATTATGGTAATCTTTGTACGAAATGTTCCTTTCATATTTCCGATTTTCTTGAACAGATCTCTGGTTCTTCCCATTCTGTTGCTTTCCTCTATTTCTTTGCATTGCTCGTTTAAGAAGGCCTTCTTGTCTCTCCTTGCTGTTCTTTGGAAATCTGCATTCAATTTCCTGTATCTTTCACTATCTCCCTCGCATTTTGCTTGCCTTCTCTCCCCTGCTATTTGTAAGGCCTCGTTGGACAGCCACTTTGCTTTCTTGCATTTCTTTTTCATTGGGATGGTTTTAGTTGCTGCCTCCTGTATAATGTTGCGAGCCTCCACCCATAGTTCTTCAGGCACTCTGTCCAGCAAATCTAAATCCTTAAACCTGTTCCTCACTTCCACTGTGTATTCATAAGGGATTTGGTTTAGATTGTATCTTACCTGTCCAGTGGTTTTTCCTACTTTCTTCAGTTTAAGCTTGAATTTTGCTATAAGGAGCTGATGATCTGAGCCACAGTCAGCTCCAGGTCTTGTTTTTGCTGACTGTATAGAGCTTCTCCATCTTTGGCTGCAGAGAATATAATCAATCTGATTTCGATGTTGCCCATCTGGGGATGTCCATGTGTAGAGTCGTCTCTTGTGTTGTTGGAAAAGTGTGTTTGTGATGACCAGCTTGTTCTCTTGACAGAACTCTATTAGCCTTTGCCCTGCTTCGTTTTGATCTCCAAGGCCAAACTTGCCAGTTGTTCCTTTTATCTCTTGATTCCCTACTTTAGCATTCCAATCCCCTATAATGAGCAGAACATCCTTCTTTGGTGTCACTTCTATAAGGTCTTGTAAGTCTTCATAGAACTGGTCAATTTCAGTTTCTTCAGCACCAGTAGTTGGTGCATAAACTTGGATTACTGTGATGTTAAAACGCGGGTGGCGCTGTGGGTTAAAGCCTCAGCGCCTAGGGCTTGCCGATCGAAAGGTCGGCGGTTCGAATCCCCGCGGCGGGGTGCGCTCCCGCTGCTCGGTCCCAGCGCCAGCCAACCTAGCAGTTCGAAAGCACCCCCGGGTGCAAGTAGATAAATAGGTACCGCTTACCAGCGGGAAGGTAAACGGCGTTCCGTGTGCTGCGCTGGCTCGCCAGATGCAGCTTGTCACGCTGGCCACGTGACCCGGAAGTGTCTCCGGACAGCGCTGGCCCCCGGCCTATAGATGTGAGATGGGCGCACAAACCCCAGAGTCTGTCAAGACTGGCCCGTACGGGCAGGGGTACCTTTACCTTTAAAAGGTCTGCCTTGGATTCGTATCGAGATCATTCTATCATTTTTGAGACTGCATCCCAGTACAGCTTTCGCCACTCTTTTGTTGACTATGAGGGCCACTCCATTTCTCTTACGGGTTTCTTGCCCACAGTAGTAGATATGATAGTCATCCGAACTGAATTCGCCCATTCCCGTCCATTTTAGCTCACTGATGCCCAGGATGTCAATATTTATTCTTGCCATCTCATTTTTGACCACATCCAACTTACCCAGGTTCATTTTTGACCACATCCAACTTACCCTGCTATTAGGGCAGATCCATTGCAAGGTTTCCTCATATAGTGCCCTTACACAAACCCACAAGATGCTACAGAGCTTATTGCATTAATAGCTGGCCACCAATTTGGCAGCCAATTTGTCCTGTCAAGGGAATTGGCTTCCTGGCCTAGAAAATCATTCAATAATTTGTGTGTTGGGTTGCTTCAAACAGGATTAAAGGTAAAGGTAAAGGTACCCCTGCCCGTACGGGCCAGTCTTGCCAGACTCTAGGGTTGTGCGCCCATCTCACTCAAGAGGCCGGGGGCCAGCGCTGTCCGAAGACACTTCCGGGTCACGTGGCCAGCGTGACATCGCTGCTCTGGCGAACCAGAGCCGCACACGGAAACGCCGTTTACCTTCCCGCTTGTAAGCGGTCCCTATTTATCTACTTGCACCCGGGGGTGCTTTCGAACTGCTAGGTTGGCAGGCGCTGGGACCGAACGACGGGAGCGCACCCCGCCGCAGGGATTCGAACCGCCGACCTTTCGATCGGAAAGCCCTAGGCGCTGAGGCTTTTACCCACAGCGCCACCTGCGTCCCTTCAAACAGGATTAGGAACTCCAAAAGTCCAGTAAGACTCTTTTGCCTTATATTTGACGCCTGTTTTATGCCCTGCTTTTTCCTATGCAAAAATCACCAACAGAATTGTTCTCTTGCTCTGCATGTATGTGGTTGACTTAATGAAAGTGGTGTATTCTTACATAGCCTCATCACACCCAAAGATCTTCATAATATATTGAAGGCAAATGGGATCCCATGTCTCCTTTGCCTCTTCCTCAGCCCCTTAATGGATACAGTTCACGCGAATGCTCCTTGACGTTTGCTCATTTACCATTGTACTTGACTTTATTAAAAGCTATGCTTCTGTCAGCTTGTCAAAACAGTTCCTCTTCAACCCTTTGGATGGTGACAAAATTGAACAGCAAATTGGCCCAAGACAAGTGTAAGCATCTCTTCAAACATCTCTTGTTCTCCTGCGTTCTGTGATGTGATACGCCGGCAACTTTAGCCATGGTATTTAGCAGGAGGATTTTCATGCTTTCCCCAGTAAAAATATAAAAGGAAGAGGCGCAATAAAAGTAAATCACGGGCATACCCAATTACCTTACTTATTGACTTTTCTCACATCTTGGGCAATTGCTATATTTGCCTTTTCTTAGAAGGATGGCTACAAAGCTTCTTAGTGAAGTGGCATCTCTGGGGATGCAAGAAGAAGAGATACAACAAGGCAATTTTCATTTCCTGCTAATTTGTAAGTGAGCCAGAAGCACCATTGGTATCTAGAAGAGCTCAGCACCTGAAAAAATTGCCACATATTGTTACAGATGTCCATCATGGTGTTTGACATAAAGTTGACAGGTGGATGCAAGGAAGGAGGGCACTGCCCACTGCCCACAGGGGGAAGGCCCATGGAGCAGACGAAATGTTATTTGTATGGCAGTTTTGAAGGGGAGCAGAATAAGGATGCCACAAATATCTGTGGGCTACTGGCTATTGTAGCTCTGTGGGGGCGCCAAAGCAGCTTTGAGCATTTTGCCTTTCTCTAAAGCTAGGCGTGGGCATCCGGTAGCATCAACACTGGAACTGAATAAAAATAAACCAAGCCAGCAACTATTTTATGGGGGCCAAGGGAGGGCAGGACGTCTGGTAATTCAAGCTGCATGGAGACAGTTCAAAACAGATCTTTGTGATCCTTGCTACTTCCCCCCTGTTGGCTAAAAATTATCTTTATTTTTAAAAAAATGATATTTATTAAAAGTTTAATGGTTACAGAAAAAAGAAGAAAAAACAAAACAATACCTTACAATACATCAAAAAGAAAAAGAAAAAGAAAATACAATACAATTAAACAACAAAAAAGAAACAAAGACATTTAAAAACACATCCAATATTTCCGTATCTTTACCTTTCATTTACTTGTTTCATCGACCTCCTCACACCTCCCTTTTTTGTATTCTAGTTCAATTATCTATTTCAGCAAATCCTTTCCATCTTTCTCAATTTTTGTTCTCTAATTTATCTTAACAATCTGACCTTAAGTTTCCACTTTGACCCATTAACAATCTATTTTTACTTAATTCTTTATAACATTTCTGCTAAAGCCACATAACTTCATTCCAGCATCCTTCTAACATTCATTGATTTTGCAATATTTCTGTAAATATACTTTAAATTTTTTCCAATCTTCTTCCACCGACTCTTCTCCCTGGTCTCGGATTCTGCCAGTCATTTCCGCCAATTCCATGTAGTCCATCAGCTTCATCTACCACTCTTCCCGGGTGGGTAGATCTTGTGTCTTCCAATGCTTTGCAATAAGTATTCTTGCTGCTGTTGTGGCATACATAAAGAAAGTTCTATCCTTCTTTGGCACCAATTGGCCGACCATGCCCAGGAGAAAGGCCTCTGGTTTCTTCAGGAAGGTATATTTAAATACCTTTTTCATTTCATTATAAATCATCTCCCAGAAGTTCTTAATCCTTGGGCATGTCCACCAAAGGTGGAAGAATGTACCTTCAGTCTCATTACATTTCCAGCATTTATTATCGGGCAAAGGCTAAAAATTATCTTTAAGTCATGATACTTTTCTAGGATAGCCTTTGAGAAAATAAGCAATCACTTTGGGAAGTGGCTAAGTGGCTTGTCTCATCTCTAGTGGGGAAATTAAAAATTTCTGTATTATTTATAACGCGTTGGGGGGAGATGAAGCATGTGAAAGAGTTTTTGAAGCAATGACCGTTGGATTCCTCTCTTCCTAGGGATGCAGCAACTATACCAGTTTCTGAACCACTGCCGTTCTGCACGAATTTCCCTTGCATTCCTCAAAGGGCTTGCAAGAATTCAGAGGGAAGGGTGTCCTTTGCTAAGCTTCAGTTGAACCCAACACCTCCAGCTCTTTTAGAAGGAGGAGGCAACAGTAGGACATATTCTGAGCAGGGTTAGGCCAGCACATTTTGCTGTCTAATGCAAAGGACAAATGAATACGTCTGCTCTGTTTTGCCACCCAAGGTGAAACAGGAAGGTCCCATCTGCCCCCCTGTTGAAGCCTCGCTTACTAGGGTTGTGCAGTGGCAGCTTCTGGCAAGATCTCTTCTGCAATCTTGTTGGAAGCAGTCACTGCTGCTTCTCATTTCTCTGGTGATGGCAGAAGGGGTGGGTGGAATGGCCACCAGGTGCCACCTCATGGGATTTCAGTGCCTGAGGGGGCTACCTCAATCCGCCTCCTGGGCCAGCTGGCCCTGCCTCACCATTCCATGTACAGAAGCCGGATGAACTTGGTGGATAACTTGGATCTTATTTCAATATTGGCAATAGAGAAGTAGGTAAAGGTAAAGGTACCCCTGACCGTTAGGTCCAGTTGCGGACGACTCCGGGGTTGCACACTCATCTCGCTCTATAGGCTGAGAGACCCGGCATACAGCTTCCGAGTCATGTGGCCAGCATGACTAAGCCACTTCTGGTGAACCAGAGCAGCGCATGGAAACGGCGTTTACCTTCCCACCAGAGCAGTACCTATTTATCTACTTGCACTGGTGTGCTTTCGAACTGCTAGGTTGGCAGGAGCTGGGACTGACCAACGGCAGCTCACCCCGTTGCGGGGATTCAAACTGCCAACCTTCTGATCAGCAAGCCCTAGGCTCTGGGGTTTAGACCACAGCGCCACCCGTGTCCCTGCAATAGAGAAGTACCTTCCACCAAATCTGAAGACACACAACTCCAACCAAAGGGTACACCCAGGTGACTGCTGACCTCCAGCAGCTGTGGCTTGAGACAGTTGCTTCACCCTGCCTAATGGCAGAGCCGGCACTGTTTCTGAGCATACCTCTCCCTGTAGTAGCAAGCTGAAGATTTGGCACACAGTACTGCGTACTGCCCTTCATATAATGTCACAAGAGTACAGTATTTGGGTTACATTTTAAGAAGATCTATAAAGAGGTCAGTCTAAGAGACTACAGTCTATCTGCTGTGTGGAAAAAAGAGATACACAATTGTAAAGACCACACATTTTCTCACTGATGTTTCTGAATTATTATTATTTTTTAAAAAAGGAGAATACTGTTTATTGTCATGGAGATTTCAAGTTTGTCTATATCTTTTACATACTGGTAATTGCATTCTGGTTTCTTGTTTATTTTATTTATGTTAACTCGTGATATCTTTATATAGCTCTGTGCAATCTATTTGGTTTGCAAAGTGTTTGTTTTGTAATGGGCTGATGATCAAATAAATAAATCTGAATCTGATGCCTGTTACAAGATAAATTATGAAATGAAATTGATAGGATGGAGTTCAAAAGGTCTGTGCTGTGCTTTCTGTTGCCTGTGCAAATATTGCACTCCAGTGGAATTAAGAGAAATTGCAAGCTCTTTTATATACAGAATTCTAACCTTCCATATCTGTATCTGTATCTGCATCTATATCTGTATCATCTCTATCTATATCATCTCTATCTCTATCTCTATCTCTATCTATCTCTATCTCTATCTCTATCTCTATCTCTATCTCTATCTGCTCTTTGCATTGTTAAATTATATCTAGCATTTTCCTCACCCCACTAATTCACCAGAAGTCAGCATCAAAAATAAGTGAAAAGACTGGCCGCTCTATCTTTAAATCCACTTTAAAATACATTTGATGTATTTGACTTGCACTGATGTTGTCCTATTGGCATCCTCTTAACTAAGCCCCAAAAAGCTGCTCAGCTTTGCTTAAAGGTATCCTAGTATGAGGTAGGGTAAGTCTGCAATGGATTTTGGGTGGCATTAAGAGTAGCAGAGTAGGATAAAGACAGATCTAAGCTGTCTGGAAAGTTCCCCCTTCATTCATCAGTACTGTGCTAAGTGAGTTGTGCATTTTACCTGGAGAGATGCAATTTCAAGCAGCTAGATCTCAAGATCTTTTACTCCTTATCTTAGCTCCCTCGCTGCTCGCAAACCCATTACTAAGGTTTTGTCAAACAAGCATTTTCCTGGAAGCAATTTGCACAGAAATGGGAGCTAAACTTCTGCTTCTTTCTGTTGGATTTCCAGAAGATGCTCTTACGTCATGTGAAAGATCATAGAACACATGAAAATGGTGAGGTAAAATGGGGAACATGGAATAAAGTACTGCCTGGATGCAGACCGGGAGTGAGACCTTGGGCTCAAAGTGGGTAGGTCGAAGAGGATATTAACTTTGTGTGTGGCAGGCAGCTGTGAAAAAGGAAGATTCCATGCTAGGAATAATTAAGAAATGAATGGAAAATAAAACTGCTGATATGCTATTATACGTGGTGTGAAGGCAGTAGATATCAGGTTGAAGAAAACTCACCAATACACTCTCTCTCTCTCTCTCTCTCTCTCTGTGTGTGTGTGTGTGTGTGTGTGTGTTTGTGTGTGTGTGTGTGTGACAGAGAGAGAGAGAGAGAGAGAAAGAAATTAGATGCTATCCAACCAAATAGTAAACTATCACATTGAATTATGATATTTGCTCATACAAATTCATCCCCGGTTCACAGCTTGTAATTAAATCAGGACTTTTTTGTGGATAAAACAATCCCAAGAAAATTACAGTGGTACCTCAGGTTAAGTACTTAATTCGTTCCGGAGGTCCGTACTTAACCTGAAACTGTTCTTAACCTGAAGCACCACTTTAGCTAATGGGGCCTCCTGCTGCTGCCGCGCCGCCGGAGCCCGATTTCTGTTCTCATCCTGAAGCAAAGTTCTTAACCTGAAGCACTATTTCTGTGTTAGCAGAGTCTGTAACCTGAAACGTATGTAACCTGAGGTACCACTGTATAAGAATTTAATAAATTGAGGAAAAAATAATTACAGGGGAAAACAGAAATATGGTAGAAAAGAAAGTGTTAGAGTACAAGGCACATCTATTGTTATGGAGAACAAAGCAACAACAACAACCATGACACAGCTTGTTCATTCAAGTTATCTAAGCTAGAAGATGGTTAAACATTTAGTTTTCCATGTACAGGGAGTTGGTGTTTTTAAACAACAGAAAATGAGGGTGCAGTCAGTTATGGGTTTTTCCTACCAATCCAAGAAAAGCCTTACCCCCTTTGTCACTGGCAGAGTCCTCAAACAGGGACTGGGCCGCCTCATATTTCATAAGTTGCTTTTTTGGAAGGACTATTGTGTTTGAAAACCATGCCAGAGAGATGGCCAACATTCAGGCCTTCCCCTTTGTGTGATTTTCTCTTTCTTTCTTTCTTTCTTTCTTTCTTTCTTTCTTTCTTTCTTTCTTTCTTTCTTTCTTTCTTATGTCTTTCATACTGATGTAATGTTCACAACTGGTGCTTAGATATGCAGATTAAAAGAATAAAGTAGCCGTACAGCAGCAAAGACTTTTATCCTGAATTTCTTCCATTGGATGGATTCAGTTCAGTAGTTCAGCCTTTTCTCTTACAATGTGAAAAATTGGCCTTATTTTATGCCTAATGAGGCTACCCACTAAGCTGGCTCGTTGGAGCTATTCATTGGAGCTATCTTTCAAAGGAGCAGATCATACTTTTTGTGATCCAAATGCAGGAAACATATGGGGGCATTTTCAGAAGTTGACTTTTTCCTCTTCCACTTCTCTTCTCTTGGATGTTTGTTTAAAATAGGCAGTTAACTATACTTCCACGATTCAAATTTAGGGTGGAAGTGGAGCGGGGTTCAACTTTTTGTCCCACTGTGATTCTGATCACCTCCTTTGCTCCCCACCACAGCTGATATTTGCTTAATTCATTGCAGCTGCTAAATGCATGAACGTCAAATCTAGTTCTGCTCTATGGCTAGGACCGAAGGTCTGCTAAGGTCAGCCGGAAAGGCCCTTGCAAACTTTCATAGCATTCAAATATGCAATTCCAAAGCCTGAAACTGACAGGGAAAGTGCATACTGTTGTACCTTGGTTTTCAAATTTAATCTGTTCTGGGAGTCTGTTCGACTCCCAGAACAGTTCAAAAACCAAGGCGTGGCTTCCGATTGGCTGCAGAAGCACCCTGCAGCCGACCGGAAGGTGCTGAAGCCATGCCGGACGTTTGGCTTCCAAAAAGCATTCGAAAATTGGAACAATCACTTCCGGTTTCCGATCGTCTGGGAGCCGAAACGTTTGAGTTCAAAAGCGTTCGGCTTCCGAGGTTCCACTGTACTAAGCGGTACATCTAGTTACAAACTTAATTTGTTCCAGAGGTCCATTCTTAACCTGAAACTGTTCTTAACTAGAGGTGTGCTTCTGCTAATGGGGCCTCTTGCTGCTGCTATGCCACCGGCACACAATTTCCGTTCTCAACCTGGGGCAAAGTTCTCAACTTGAGGTTACTCTTCCAGGTTAGCGGAGTTTGTAACCTGAAGCATTTGTAACCTGAGGCATTTGTAACTCGAGGTACCACTATAGTTAATTCTTGTGTGCCCTGTGACACTTAATTGCAATTCCCATGTGCTTTAGCCTATTTATATTTAGAATTAAGGTACACCAGTCATGCAGGGGACACGGGTGGCGCTGTGGGTTAAACCACAGAGTCTAGGACTTGCCAATCAGAAGGTCGGCGGTTTCAATCCCCGCAATGGCGTGAGCTCCCATTGCTCGGTCCCAGCTCCTGCCAACCTAGCAGTTCAAAATCACGTCAAAGTGCAAGTAGATAAATAGGTACCGCTCCAGCGGGAAGGTAAATGGCGTTTCCGAGTGCTGCTCTGGTTCACCAGAAGCGGCTTAGTCATGCTGGCCACATGACCCAGAAGCTGTATGCCGGCTCCCTCGGCCAATAAAGCGAGATGAGCACCAGAACCCCAGAGTCAGTTACGACTGGACCTAACGGTCAGGGGTCCCTTTACCTTTTACGCCAGTCATGCACCCTCCTTGACTGCTGGTTGTTGGTGTAGTAATGCTACAGGCATATGAGCCAATGGACGTGGTAGCTGCATTTCAACTTGACGCGGTGGGTTTGTAATGCTTGCATTGGCATGCACTTTGCCTGTGGCCCACATCACATCCATGCATGCCAGCCCTAAACTCTTGCCCACAAGCGACAGAGCTTACTTTGTCTCGGAAGGAATGAAACAGCTGCAGTCAATTGGCAAGGGGCGGCGATGTGGAGGGACGATCCCAAATGATATTCAGATTTTAAATAGGCTTATTTGCCAGATGCTGGGTTGAAGGTGGACCCCACTTAGCGCAGCTGCCATATTGTTCTGTAATCATCATTCCTGGTGCTCTTTTTCTCCCAGGCCCACATTGTTTAAGAGGAACGATAGAAACATTTCCATACCATGATAATAATTAGCAGATGTTATTAATTTATAGTAAAGACAATAATAAGCCAGCCTGCACCATGAAAGACTTCATTATGAAATTAATTACTCCGATTGGGGTCAACATGAGAGGTGAGGTTTGCACAGCATTTAAGGAACAATTGCTTTTTATGGGTATTCTGCAGCCAAAGACGTGAAATTTGAAGGATGTGTTTTGCATTTATCGGCCCCTGTCTCTGCATTCATATGCTAAGTCCCCTGATAAACACCACTTGTCTCAAAGAAAATTGAAATCACTGAATTGAAGCAGATCTGGATAATGAGGTATTATAGATATATTCGGTAAATGTTCCAATTATTCTTTAGAAATTTCATTGAAATAAACAGCAGCCACAGGGGGAAGGGTGTGTGTGTGTTACAAAGTCAGTTTTAATCTTTCAATGGCTGTTGTTTTTCTCCTCCCCCCACCCTTAATAGACACGAATGGGGTTTGATTATAGTTCTTTTTGTGAATTCAGGGCTGCTCCCTTTGTCTCACTCCTCTTCAGCATTCAGCTCTCTTTCGGAGGTTGCTTCCCCTCTATGTAGCAGACACCTGCTTCCAATTCATTGCCTCTAAATAGATCTTAATGTGGTTTTGTATCACTGTGCCTCCAATGTTTATATATCCTTTTGCAGAAACTGCTGAATTCATAAAAAGGAGCAGCAGGGAGGGCAGGGCAGGAGGAAGGCTGCTGTCAGAATTGCTGCCGATGCAGAAGAGGTGCTGTAGATGCCTGAAGGCAAACTTGGCTCCAGTTTTAACTGGGAGACCATTTGCCCAGGCAAGAAGCCCCAGACCCTGTGGACACACAACCATCTTGTGCTACCTAGGCCTAGCGCTCACTAAGACGTCTCCAGGGCCTGGGGGCTGTTTCCCCTCTCCCTCTTGGTGCCCTATGCCCAGGGGGGCAGTAAGGGAGAGAGAAGAAAGAACCTGAATGTTCATAACTTGCTATGTTCGTGTGCATTGTGCATGGAAACTAGTGTAGGTCTGCATTTGCGTGTTGAGGACCCCAAGACACCCCTGAATAAAAACACGTTCACGTATCATTTTTGTTTTGGTTTTTGGCATAATTTTGGCAACAACTTTATTGAATTACAGTGAGTGAGTGGTTGCTTAGGCATTGGTTAACGACTATCTGTTCCCACTTGGAGGTAGGGACAGAACTGACAACCACACCCATTCGGAAGTCAGTAAGGGTAAGCAATTTTGGGGAGAGAAAAAGCTGGGTGCCAGGCTCGCACCTCTCCCCAAGTGCTCCCTGGGGCTTTTGCATGGCCCTAGCCCTTTGTCAGGGATACAGACAAAAGCATGGCAAGCCCCTGGATTCCTTTAACAGAATTCCCTTGCAGCAGCAGCATTGGAGGGGCAGGCACAGCCAATCCATACCCCTCCACCAACCCAAAAATTAACCAATGCCTAACTGCAACTTACAAGTTGTGACGATTTGCTACGCAGTAGGCAAAACCCAAATGGCCCAGCCAATCAGCCAAATGGTAAAATTCCTACCAGGCCCCTGCCCCAAAGCAGACGACCCCATGACAGGCATAGCAAGGTCAGCGCAAAGAAACCCTAAATGAAGGGAGGGTGGGAGGGTGATCCGATGTGCGCAGCGAAAAGAAGAAGCTCAACGCTGCGCACAGGGACCTATATAGCACCCCCATCAATCAAATAAAATTCCAACAATCAATTTTCCCCAGCAACATTGGAGGTGCCCAATCAAATCCGTGGCCAACCAAACTAACCCGCCCAGCAACAGGGAATGTCATGGTTTCTCCCACCGCAACACGTGCTCTCCATGAAGGAGAACCCGCTTTGCAGAATGTCTGTTCCGCAAAGAACTGTAGCAAGTGCAGAAGGTGCTTAAACAGCTGAAGTTGGGGGGGGGGGAATAGAGGTTGGAGTCTTTGTTTCTTTTAATGACAGACTCATCTCTGGGAGTCTTGGTCTCTCTCAGAAGCTGCCAGCCTATTGAGGAAGCAACAGGCTTATCCGAGTCTCTCTCTGGGATCATAGCATAGTTCTTGGATTATGCTATGAAGAACCTAAAGAAAGCTGGACTGCATTGCTAGTTTCTTAAGAGCTGTGTGTTGATTTCTGTGTTGCCTGGCGTTGGACTAGACTCTACAATTCTATGATTCCATGATTTCAATTTACAACAGGCTTTTTGTAATAAGTTAAAGTCAGTTTGCAGGAAATCTATGGAACTCTTTCTTGTGGTAGAGAGCTTATCGATTCACACTCGGCACAAGGCCCAGAACACATAACAATCTTATACATCACTTCTCAGCACCTCCAATGGGCACAACTGTGAACTCCAAGAGATGATGGAGATGATGGTTGTTGTTGTTGTTGTTGTTGTTGTTGTTGTTGTTGTGAGGCCTCCCTGCACATCCATATTGAGTGAAATACACATAAGTGTGACCCTGTTGATCAATCACAATTTCTTTCAGAAAACTGAATTCTGGAAAGTGTTGCACTTTGAACAATGACAAAAAGCAGCACAAACATCACCATCCCAACAACAACAAACAAACAAACACAACTAATTTTTTCCCCATATTTGTTAAAGGGATTTAACTAGATAGCGATTTCTCGGGGAAGAGGTCATGAAAAAGATCACAATGGAAAGCTTATCACAAGTATTGATTTATTGTGCGGCTGCACCCCCCCCCAAAAAAAAACCACACACACACCACGGTGTTAGGAATCATTAGGAAAGGGGATCAAAAAAACAAGAATCACGATTTGACTTTATAAGCTGCAACTACTTGGGAGAATGAATAGATCTCTCTCTCTCTCTCTCCACACACACACACACACACACACACACACACACACACACTTATTAATTGGGGTCACTCAACAATATTGATTGGGAATAGTTCCAAGACAGATGAAAGGAGGTATTTATTCTCATAACACATAATTATCTAGAAAAATTAATTGCCACAGGATGTACAGTGGTGCCTCGCAAGACGAAATTAATCCGTTCCATGAGTCTCTTCGTCTTGCGGTTTTTTCGTCTTGCGAAGCACGGCTATTAGCGGCTTAGCGGCTATTAACGGCTTAGCGGCTTAGCGGCTATTAACGGCTTAGCGGCTTAGCGGCTATTAACGGCTTAGTGGCTTTAAGAAAAAGGAAACAAACTTGCAAGAACTCGCAAGACGTTTCGTCTTGCGAAGCAAGCCCATAGGGAAATTCGTCTTGCGGAACAACTAAAAAAACGAAAAAACTCTTTCGTCTTGCGCGTTTTTCATCTTGCGAGGTACCACTGTAATCTTGACTACTGCCTAAGGGTGCAAATACATGATCACGTTAGACAATGTTGATCAATACTTACCATGCACAGCAGCAGTTGTGTAATTACTTTGGCATACACAAAATATGGTGTTAAATGTGTAAATTGATTTGGACATAAAGTGGGTTAGTCAGGGGTATGCAAGTCAGTCACGTTGTGAGTTATGTCTGAGGTTACCACACATTGAAATTGAACTCTAGGGAGAAATTTGACTAAAAATTTTGGAAGTATCGCTATTCAACATACAACCCACACTGTTGTTCTAGCCTCCCAGGAGAAAAAGCAGTCTGTTATTCTTAACTTGAAGCACACTCTTTCCTCTAAAGCTAATGTGGCCAAGCTATCAGACTTTTCTAATGAATATGAAGTTGAATTTGCATTAGACAATGTAGTGGGGGTTGAAGAGGCTGATCCTATTGGATACTGATGAAGGAGACAGAGCAGAGCAGCCACGTTCCAGTAAGATGTCCCTGACCCCCATGCTTTGAACAATGAGGTTTCCGAACAAAATCTTTAAGGATATGTTCAATTTTTGCAACATTTTGGGGAGCATTTCATTACCTGCTCCATCATACCACACACAATTATAATTTATAATGTCAACTTGCAAACAAAAGCCCCTTTATGCAGAAGTTGGTGCTAAAAGGGATTAGATAAATTCATGGACAACAGGTTTGTTACTGGCTATAGCCATAATAGCTAAACTTCCTGGATAAGAGGCATTTTATCTCAGCCTTGTTTCCAAGACCTAACAGTTACTACAAAAAAGAGACAGTAAAAAGCAGGCTGTTACAAATTTCTGCAGGCCACAAGTGTGCTCTGGCAACCGAGAAAGAGAAAGCTTTGTTTCTCCTTTGCCAATCTGCCATGTTTCCACAGCACCATGGAAATGTCCACAGTGCAATCTCTTCAGAAAAGCATGATAAAATGTAAATTATTGAGCACTGGAGCGCAATCCCAACAGATACAGTACTATCAATTGGTCAAGAGAAGTGTGACCTTTGGTTTAGCTCACCTGTATGGCATACTTTGATTCTGCCTTTCTTTGTGACAAGATATCTCAGTTGAACATGGAGATAGCAATGTGAAAATTGGCATTTACATTCAGGATGCAATTCTGTGTTTCATGTTTAAAGACACCAACTCTTGCATCCATTTTCATGGCAGCCACACAAGATGCAAGTACACTGCATTGCAGTATTACCCTACTGGTGGAGAGATATAAAATATAGTATAATGTGACATATAGCCCCTTGTGATTTACTAGGTTAGATTTGCCCCAGGACTGCAGGAGTGAGTAGCCCTGCTTTATATACCCACACACACACACACACACACACACACACACACAGGACGTAAGGATCATCCAATAAAAACCAGGTAGATTTATTATTATGGGTTAGTGACAAGAAAAATCCAGAGAGATTATATAACAGCAGGAAACAAGACAGCTCAATATCTAGGTAATACAAATCAATTGGATGATCAATAGGTGTTCCTGTCCACTAGGGCTTTGAAGCCTCTGCTGTCATGCTTTCTGCCATAATTAGCACTCAATGAACTTGAAATGTTTAATGACTGTGAAATTGCATTTCTACAGAGACAATGCACATCTGGAATGACAGCATGCAATTCAGATGCCTGCAGAGTCTCATGCCAGCAAGCGCACACAAACTTCAAATAGAGTTTTCATAGTCAAAAATTAACTTGCTGCTTTGACATGCTAATACCTTGGACTAGGCTGCGCTTGCACTCCAGACTGACTGGCCTAATAGGAAAACTTCAAAGTGCCCAGAAGGAACTTGAAAGGTATTGTAGCATTTGCTCATATCAGGGGGAAGTCTATACTCATACCAGGAAAGTGGAGCTGGAGACCACCCCTGCCTCACTCATAAGCTTTTTTTCATGTTCTGAGAGAGTAGGGAATACTGCTAGAAGCCCTCCAAGTAACAGCACCTGAGATCAAATGAAAATTTAGTTTGATTACCCTAATGTTTGAACAAGCAGGCTGCCACAGCAACTGTGTTACATCTATATTAGAGAGTCACAGGAGAGATTAATTTTCTCCTACTGATAAAATGCTTAAATTAGAGTTACGGGACACCGGATTAAACGTTTTATTTTCCCGAGACTGTATTTCATTATTTGCCTTGTATCACGTTCAAGAGAATTCCCCCCTGTCTGCAGGGACACACTTAAGCCTTGGAGAAAGATTTATAGTCATATAGAGCAGGAAGGCAACAAAGAGCAAAGAATAATTAAATGGATAACAGCCTTGGTTTGGCTCCTTGGAACACGGCACTATGAATAGTAAAATGCCCCAATCCATAGCTATAGAACAGGATCCAAGAACCAGACCCCCATCTGAACATACCATGCCATGACAGCTTGGCTCCTAGATGAACAATGTACATTTCTCTGAATTTTCATATGGGATCTATACATTCCCGCCCCTGCCCCCATTGACTGTAATAAATTACTTATTTGGATTACAGGACAGTTCTGCCCTACAACAAAGATGTCCACTACTAACACTGGAGTTTACATAGACTCATAGGAAGCTGTTTTCTACCTAGTGAGACCATTGGATCACCTAGCCTGCTAATGTCTAGGCTAACCGAAGTGTCTATCCAAGAGTCCATTCTGGCCCTAACTAGAAATAGCAAGGGTTGAACCTGAGACTTATGTGGGTGTAGCTTGCCCAATATCCATGGCATGGAGAAGGTGGCTAGAGAATAGATTTTCTCTCTCTCTTATAACACCAGAACTCATGGACGTCCAAGAAAGCTGAGCATTGGAAGATTTAGGACAGCAGAGCAACCAACCCCCAGAGCAGGTTGCCAGGAACGAACAAGACAAGGAAAAGTCCTGGAGGTGCTGAAAAGTGCCCTCTGCCTTTGAACTCTTTGCTCTCCTACTTTCAAGGCCCGCCGGGTTCTGGGAGAGGGTGGGGTCTGGAATGTTTTCTAAAAACTCCACTGGTGCTTTCTAAAAACTCCTCCTCCTCTCTGATTATTTCCCAGCTTTCCCCCTCATCTGCCTCTGAGCTGTGACCTCCCTCAACCCCTTGTTGTAATTCTGAACTGTCTCCTTCTTCTCTGGAAGGGTCAGGCTGGAGAGGCGGTCTCCACCATTCCTCCTCTGCCCAATTCCTGACACAGATAAAATAAAGTACTTACTCCCACAGTGCATAGTCAAACCATGGAACTTGCTCCCCCAGATGGCAATGATGTCCACCAACTTTGATTAAACAAAGAGGATTTGAAAAATTCATAGAGGAGAGGGCTGTCAATGGCTACTAGTCAGGATGGCTGAACTCTACCTCCACAGTTGGGGGCAGCAAAGCTTCTGAATGACAGTTGCTGGAAACCACAGGAGGGAGAGTTTTGCTTCTGTGCTCACGTTCTGCTCACTGGTTTCCCACAGGCGTCTGGTGGCCCACTCTGGGAACAGGATGATGGACTAGGTGGGTGTGGTGTTTGCCTCCTAGGATGGGTCATAAGGAAAGGGTTAAAATAGAAGAAGAAGAAGAGTTTGGATTTGATATCCCGCCTTTCACTCCCTTTAAGGGGCTGAGAGACTTCACAGAAGTGTGACTGGCCCAAGGTCACCCAGCAGCTGCATGTGGAGGAGTGGAGACGCGAACCCGGTTCCCCAGATTACGAGACTACCGCTCTTAACCACTACACCACACTGGCTATCTAGGGCATTGCCATAATAAACATAATAGGTGTGATGTGGTTGGCCAGTGAGAATGCAAGGGGGGAATAAAAGTTAGAGTGGGAGGTTTTGAACAGTGGCGTAGCGTGGGAGGTGCAGGGGGGCCCGGCTGCACTGGGCACAGCATCTGGGGGTTAGGTTAGGGGGCGCAAATCCACGGGTTAGGGGGCACAAATCCATGGGTTAGGGGGCGCAAATTACTTGCCTTGCCCCGGGTGCTGACAACCCATGCTACGCCACTGGTTTTGAAAGTCAGTTGAGGTTGAGGTTTGGGAGTTGAGTTGAGGTTTGGGAGTTAGGAGGTTGAGGTTTAGGAGTTGAAGAAGGAAGAGGGAGGAATAGGCAGTGGGTTGGTCGAGTTGTATTGTGAGAGAGAGAGAGAGGAATTGTTAGGTGGAGTCAGATAGATAGTTGGAATAATCAGTTTGGAGTTGTTAGGAACTAAGAATAAGAAACTGACAAGAGAAATAGTAACTGAAACCATAAGCTTGTTCCTGCCTTTAAAAATAAACTTGATTATTTGTTTATGTTAACAACTGACTGGACTCCGTGTGTCCCCGTGAGATACGGGGTGGTGGCAGCGGAAAAAGCAATCGCAGTGGTGGCACAGGGTCAATAAACCATCAAACGTTTGGGGGCCCTGTGTGTGATCGCCACAGTGGGTCATTGGTGGGATCCAGCAAAGCTCTTCTTATAGTCTTCTCCTTCAGTACTGTGAAGAGAAGCCAAGTAAGATGGGCAGCCATCTATTGATGAATCTTGGAACATATGGTTGCACACCATGCCGCCAATCTATGAGTGGTGTGAGATTCCAATTCCAGGGGTCAAGTCACATACCCAGGGATCATGTTTCCTTTGGAAATGAGGCACATCAGAGGCTGTGGTGTTTTTATGATACATGGTTTATATTTACTCAAATACACAGGTGCCTCAGGTTACATACACTTCAGGTTACATACTGTCAGGGAACTGCCATCGCAGTCAGGAGTGGTGGAAGGGCTCCCGAGCGATGCCGGAGCAGGTACCAGCAGGAAAAGAGAGAACTCAGTGACCGGGGAAGGAAATCAGCGTTACTCTAGGGAGAAAGGCGGGCAGAGGCGGGTTTCGGAGGGAAGGCTCCAGGACTCTTCGCCCGAGACCAGCGGGGAGAGGATTGGTCCTCCACTGCCCACACCCACCCTGCGCAGAAGACTTCCGCGCAGGGAGGCTAGGCAGAGACTATCTGTCAAGGAACTTTTATGTTGGAAGAAGTTCCGGAAACGCCCACTGACGGATTCTGCCAGTGACTGAGACGGACGCGGAATCAGGACTGTCCAGCCAGGGAAAGGTTTAGCCAGGCAACCTCACAGAGAGTGGCAGCAACTTATGCACGAGCAACCCTCCAATTCCCATCACACATACGCTTCAGGTTACGGACTCCGCTAACCCAGAAATAGTACCTCGGGTTAAGAACTTTGCTTCAGGATGAGAACAGAAATTGTGCAGCAGCAGTACGAGGCCCCATTAGCTAAAGTGGTGCTTCAGGTTAAGAACAGTTTCAGGTTAAGAACGGACCTCCGGAACGAATTAAGTACTTAACCCGAGGTACCTCTGTATACAACCTGAGCCTACAACAGAGGGGCTCCCACACCTGAATAGGGTTTAGCTTCTGCCATTGCTGCAGCCTCAAAAACAAACAGAAATCGAACAGTGTGGGGCATGAGCAGTGAGGGAGGAAGGGCGGGAAGTCCTGCTGCATATGCGAAAGTCACTGCTTTTTTTCTAGATAAAGAACTTCTTCCTTGTTGTCTTAGAGTGGCGATGGTGCTCACCTGAGAGGTGCTGGAGTTGAGCTCCGGTGAGCTCCAGCTGGGGGGAAAGCCCTGGCACAAATACAAGATGGAGGACACCTGGCTTGAGAGCAGTACATGTGAAAAGGATCTAGGAGTCTTGGTTGACCAGAAACTTGACATGAGCCAACAGTGTGACGCGGCAGCTAAAAAAGCCAATGCAATTCTGGGCTGCATCAATAGGAGTATAGCATCTAGATCAAGGGAAGTAATAGTGCCACTGTATTCTGCTCTGGTCAGACCTCACCTGGAGTACTGTGTCCAGTTCTGGGCACCACAGTTCAAGAAGGACACTGACAAACTGGAACGTGTCCAGAGGAGGGCAACCAAAATGGTCAAAGGCCTGGAAACGATGCCTTATGAGGAACGGCTAAGGGAGCTGGGCATGTTTAGCCTGGAGAAGAGGAGGTTAAGGGGTGATATGATATCCGTGTTCAAATATATAAAAGGATGTCACATAGAGGCGGGAGAAAGGTTGTTTTCTGCTGCTCCAGAGAAGTGGACACGGAGCAATGGATCCAAACTACAAGAAGGAAGATTCCACCTAAACATTAGGAAGAACTTCCTGACAATAAGAGCTGTTTGACAGTGGAATTTGCTGCCAAGGAGTGTGGTGGAGTCTCCTACTTTGGAGGTCTTTAAGCAGAGGCTTGACAACCATATGTCAGGAGTGCTCTGATGGTGTTTCCTGCTTGGCAGGGGGTTGGACTCGATGGCCCTTGTGGTCTCTTCCAACTCTATGATTCTAAGTTATTCTATTCTCACAGTTATTTTGTTGAATATCATCCAAAATCCCCAAGCATATAGCTTTATGCTGCCTTGAAATAAACACCTTGGGTCAGAGCAGAGCCTGCCCCGACCTGTGTGCGCTCATTCAGCACGTGGACCGAATATCCTTCTGAGATTGGCTTCAGAAGAACACTCTGGTAAAGGAAGTGTTAGTTCAAAACACTGAAGCAAGAGGTTTAAACAACCCTGATTCCCCCCCTCCTCTCTCTCTTAAGCAGCTATCTAGGGCATTGCCATAATAAACATAAATAGCACTGTATCGTCCTGTAAAATGGTTCAGCCAAACTTAATGTGACCTAGAAACCACACATTCCCCCAATAATCCCAGCAGCCCTAATTAAGCTGGAGAAGCCGAGCATTTCCCCCCACATAACCTTCAAATAATTTCTTTGAATTCGCTCTTTGCTTCCAAATCTCCCGGGTTCCCCCAGTGTTTAGCTTGTCTCATTTCATACAGCTAATAATGAAGCAACTCAATCAAAAAGCGGTGCTAGTTTTTGTGAGTGAGCTGAGTTTTTGCTTCGATTCCGGGAAGCTGGTATTTCAAACAACTCTTTGCCTTGGAAAGGTTGTGTACAGCTCTCCTCATAGGCTCTGGGCATCCTTTCTTCATTGGGACGGACCTCTCTCTCCCCCCCCTTCCCTGCTTTCTGCTTAGGGCTGGGATGCAGGAGCGCTGCAGAGCTCCTTCAGAGATTGCTTCGCTTTATTTTGCTCTGCAGTTTCATATGCCCCAACATTTCCCAAGAAGAAATTGGGACGCCTCCCCCCATCTCACTGCCGCTGCTTGCAGGCTCACCCATTGTGACGTTAACATATGAGAGTGCTGGAGCTGAAATAGTTAAACAGGTTACCCAATCGGAACCCAGGGGGGTGGAGTCAGAAGGACTATAAAACCAGCTCTGGGAGGGGCAAAGGGGGGAGTTCGTTGGGAGTTGGGTGGTTGGTTGGAGTGGGAGAGAATTGGGATAGAGTCTGTGGGTAGGCTGAGTTAGTGTAGAGAAATAAGTTGAGTCAGGAATAGTTAGGGGCTAGGAAGACAAGTAAATATCTGAGAGGTGGTTTAGTGAGTGAGAGCAGGTAGCGGAAGTTATAGGTCTGGATAGGCAACCCATGATTGTAATTGACCAATACCGTTTATGAAACCACACACTTGGTAAACTGCAATAAATAGACAGAAGTTTATGTTCCAATTTAAACCTGACTGGACTCAGTATTGTACCAGGTAGGGCCTGGGTGGTGGCAGCGAGAAATAAAGTGGTGGCACAGGGATCAATAGACGGCGAAACATCCAGGGACCCTGTGTGATCGCTACACCCATCTGCCCACCACCTTTCTGGCTTGTGTCTGTGCCCACCACTGCGTGGCACCGCACACCACTGCCCCTGCCAGACACAAACACTCACACGGAGGGTAGGAATCTTTGGTTCTCCTCCTGCATGTGGGGCATGTGGCAGCAGGCCAGCAAGGTGCGGAACCCAAAGACGTGTGTGGAACCAAAAGACGTGTGTTTTTTGGTCTTGTGCTCTTTTGGTCCCCCCTTGGCTGAACTCCCGGGACATCCTAGCATGGAATCAGAAGCCAGAGGGGGTTCTGTAATTCCAGGATGTGCCAGTAAAAATTAGACAGTTGGAGGGTCTGCATTTTCCTCTTCAGCACTCCTCTCTTCTCTTCTCTTCTCTTCTCTTCTCTTCTCTTCTCTTCTCTTCTCTTCTCTTCTCTTCTCTTCTCTTCTCTTCTCCTCTCCTCTCCTCTCCTCTCCTCTCCTCTCTTCTCTTCTCTTCTCTTCCCAACATGGTTTAGGTAGGGGCATGACAGGATGCTGCCAGCAGCTCCCGGCTCGTTGCCCAGCGTGGGAATTGCACGGTTTCGCTGGAATATGGTGCAAACCAATGTCTTGCCATGCAATCCATTCCTAGCCTGGACTGGCCCAAGACATTTTGCTGCCTGGGGGGAATGGCAACCTGATGTGCTTCCCTCATTCCATGTACACAGAAGCCAACTTGGAAGATCTGCACCCTGCCTTACTGGCCCTTTTCCATCTGGACTGGGAGAGTGGAGTGCTGACTGACTCCAGCTACAAAAGCTGAGGCTGTTGAACAAATTCTTGGGCTGGAGTATTCTTTATGGGGGGTTGAGAGAGCTGCTGCTGATATTGATATTATTGTTGTATCTTTAGTTTTAGATCATGGGTAGGTAAACAGATCTGGCCCAATCGCCTTCTAAATCCAGCCCACGGACGGTCGTGTTTTTACATGAGTAGATTGTGTCCTTTTATTTAAGATGCATCTCTTGAGTTATTTGTGGGGCCTGCCTGGTGTTTTTACATGAGTAGAATGTGTGCTTTTATATAAAATGCATCTCTGGGTTATTTGTGGAGCATAGGAATTTGTTCATTTCCCCCCCTTCAAAATATAGTCCAGCCCCCCACAAGGTCTGAGGGACAATGGACCGGCCCCCCGCTGAAAAAGTTTGCTGACCCCTGTTTTAGATCTTATGATTTATGTGGGAAATGTTTCCATTAGGTTGTGTACTTTCTGATGTGTTTTATTTATTGTTTATGACTTCTGTCATCTGTGTAATTGTGTAAATCTTGTCATATTTTTTTACATTTTGGGGCATTGAATTACAAGAGGATCTGTCCTGGAGTGTCAACACAAGGGGGCTTGTGAAGAAGGCGCAGCAGAGACTGTACTTTTTGAGAATACTAAGGAAAAACCATCTTCCGCAGAAACTGCTGCTTGCCTTCTATCACTGTGCCATTGAGAGCGTGCTCACTTATGGCTTATGTGTGTGGTACGGAAGCTGTACTACCCAGGACAGGATGGGGTTGTGCAGGGTTGTTAAGGCAGCAGAGAGCATTGTTGGCTGCCCACTCTCCACCTTAGAGCAGATTTATGCCACAAGGTGCCATAGGAAGGCACTGGACATAGTAAAAGATCCATCGCATCCTGGTCACTGTCTCTTCGAGCTCTTGCCGTCGGGATGGAGATACAGGACGATGAAGACAAGAACGAGCCGTCTTAAGAACAGCTTCTTCTCCAGAGCGATCTCGGCCCTGAATGGGAAGCCCGGACTTTGAAAGTCATCTAATCTCCCTTGCTGTATTATACTGTATTGTTTAATTAGTGTTTTTATGGAGCAGTCAAGTAATTTCGTTGTCCCCAAAGGGGGCAATGACAATAAAGATATTATTATTATTATTATTATTATTATTATTATTATTATTATTATTATTATTATTATATTGTAAGCCGCCTTGAGCATAGTTTCAACTATGGAACAGTAGCATATAAATCAAATGATGATGATGAAGAAGTTGATGGCCAGCACTTGAACGTTATTTCAGATAATGGAAGAGGAATAAAGTTCAATGGGTGGGGGGATCGTTTCACATTAAGAAGGTATCTCTTTTGCTGGCTGTGGTGATATTTAAACTGTTTCCCACAAATCAGATTGTTGTTGTGTATCAGCATTGCCATCTAGTGATTCCGAAAAGCTTTTGCAACTTCAAGCTGGCTAGTGAGTGGAAGAGAATCATGAATTTGCCTACTTTGCTTCAGTTTTCTGATCGATTTTTTTTTTTAATATGGCCCAATTGAAAGAGATAATGCATTAAATTAATGTGATTCCTGCTTGTTGCCAGAGGTGTAGCAATAATAATATAAAATAGACCCACTACAGTGAACTAGAGTTTCTCTTGTTCCTGTGTCACCTGTTGTTGGAATAGGGAACTTCAACAATAATGAAAATTTCCCATATTTTCCCAGGAGGCAGGACAGCATTTCCTTAAAAACCTTTTATTCCAAAGTGATTGCTTTTTTTTAAAAAAAAAAAGGGGGTTAGGCAGGATGTACTCCCTTACTAGTTGTTCTCCACACACAGCCTTTGCATAAGAATCAAGCCTCATCCTGGAGGCGGTTGGAGGATGGATGGTGGCTAACAGATTGAGGTTGAATCCTGACAAGACAGAAGTACTGTTTTTGGGGGACAGGGAGCGGGTTGGGGTGGGGGATTCCCTGGTCTTGAATGGGGTAACTGTGCCCCTGAAGGACCAGGTGCGCAGCCTGGGAGTCATTTTGGACTCACAGCTGTCCATGGAGGCACAGCTTAACTCTGTGTCCAGGGCAGCTGTCTACCAGCTCCACCTGGTACACAAGCTGAGACCCTACCTGCCCATGAACTGTCTCGCCAGAGTGGTGCATGCTCTAGTTATCTCACGCTTGGACTACTGCAATGCGATCTACGTGGGGCTACCTTTGAAGGTGACCTGGAAACTGCAATTAATCCAGAATGCAGCAGCTAGACTGGTGACTGGGAGCGGCTGCCGAGACCACATAACACCGGTTCTGAGAGATCTGCATTGGCTCCCAGTACGTTTCCGAGCACGATTCAAAGTGTTGGTGCTGACCTTTAAAGCCCTAAACGGCCTCGGTCCAGTATACCTGAAGCAGCATCTCCACCCCCATCGTTCAGCCCGAACACTGAGGTCCAGCTCTGAGGGCCTTCTGGTGGTTCCCTCATTGCAAGAAGTGAGGCTACAGGGAACCAGACAGAGGGCCTTCTCGGTAGTGGCGCCCACCCTGTGGAACGCCCTCCCATCAGATGTCAAAGAAATAAATAATTACATGACATTCAGAAGACATCTTAAGGCAGCCCTGTTCAGGGAAGTTTTTAATATGTAATGCTGTACTGTTTTTAACACTGATTGGGAGCCGCCCAGAGTGGCTGGGGAAACTCAGCCAGATGGGCGGGGTATAAATAATAAATTATTATTATTATTATTATTATTATTATTATTATTATTATTATTATTATCCACTCATCTCATGTTCTTCTTACATTTTTAGTAATGCCAGATTTTCAGAAAGCATTGACCTGTTCCCTTCTCCCTGGCTCATGCAACTAGATAGCTCAGTCAGTAGAACACAAGAATCTTAATTTGAGGGTATTGGGTTTGAGCCCCATGTTGGGCAATTTCCTTTTTAAAAAAAAAAAAATCATTCTTATTTGATAAATATAAATTTATAACAATCCAAATACATATCTATATATAGAGATTACTCTGAAACTCAAGACTTTCCCCGCATCCCCTCCATAGGTCCTATTGTCAAACATTTACAACTTCATATTATTCCATAAGCTATATTTTGTATAGATACATATTATCCATAGTTTTTGTTACATTACAAGTGGAATTAAAATCCTGCTAATGTTTTCATCTGCCTACAGTGATCTCTTAAATAAATTATAATATTTTCCCTTTTTTTTAAAAAAAAAGTTTTTGTCTTCTTGGTTCCTGAGCTTTCCAGTCAGTTTTGCCATTTCAGCGTAGCCGTTCCTCTCTGGTAGGGACCCCTTCTTCTTTCCATCTCTGGGCTAGTAGAATCCGTGCTGCTGTTGCCGCATACATAAAAAGTCCTTTCTGCTCCTTTGGAATGCCATTACCTATAATTCCTAGCAGAAAAGCTTCTGGGTTGTTTTTAAAAAACAAAAGTTATCTTAAACATTTTTTTCATTTCATTATATATCATCTCCCAGAGAGCTTTTATCACCTTACACAACCACCACATATGATAAAAGGTACCTTCTTTTTCTTTACATTTCCAGCAGGTATTTGTACTTGTTCTATACATTTTTGCTAACTTAAGGTAAAGGTAAATGGACCCCTGACCATTAGGTCCAGTCTTAGCTGACTCTGGGGTTGCGACGCTCATCTCGCTTTATTGGCCAAGGGAGCCGGTGTACAGCTTCCAGGTCATGTGGCCAGCATAACTAAGGTTCTGGTGAACCAGAGCAGCGCACGGAAATGCCGTTTACCTTCCCGCCAGAGCAGTACCTATTTATCTACTTGCACTTTGACGTGCTTTCGAACTGCTAGGTTGGCAGGATTTTGCTAACTTATCGGACTTCCGGGTTAGCGCCATCGGCAATGGCGGAGTTCCTCTGACCGAGAGGAACCCGCTCCGTGAAAATTGGGTCTTGCCACCGCGGCGAAGGCAGAGACCCTTTAAAAATCCCAGGCAGAGGAAGCCTGGGAACGTGGGATTCGGCTGACACCAAGAGCGCCTCCCCTACTCGCAGGGAAACCCTTTTTTGGGGGTCCAAAGCGACGTGGGGTGAGTGGCGCGGTGTTTTGAATCAACCGCTACTTTTACGGATTGAAGCCACACAGCCGTTGCCAGAGAGCGCTGACTTTTTCCTGAGGACAATTGGACTCTAAACAAGTACCCGTGAGTAGAACGGAAAATTGGATTAAGGAACATTTTAATTTGGCACTGAAGTGGGAAGGTTCTAAACAGGAGGTCCGCCTCCCGTTTTTGTAAATAGATTGAAGCAAAAACTTTGCAAGCTAAAGTCTGGAAAGTCGTATATAAAGGTCTAAATTTCCTTCAGTTATTACCACCAAAACCCCTCTTGGAAGCAGGAGAAAAGGGGGGGGGTTGACTGTTCAAGCCTGCAGGATAGAGAGTAAAGAAAGATAAATTTCCACCGTCTCAAACCTAGGAACGGGGTGTTGGAGACAGAAATTTATGGGGAAGTTCATTGACTGTGAATGGAACGTCTTTTGACAGATAGTTAAAAAAGAGAAACAAATTGATTCCAATGTTGTCTCTTGCACTCAAAAGAAACAAAATATTTGAAAAATGAAAGTAATTTTCTTTTGTTGGTCCTGCTTTCAGAAGATGGATACAAATAGAAATTGTGTCCTCTAGAGGGAGCTTGTTAAATTGTTGCTGGAGTCGATCTGGGGATTTCACAGCTGTGAAGATTAGGATTGTGAGACCAGACTCTGACCTTGAATAAAAATGTGTTTAGAAGAAGTTTTGGTGCTTGCTTTTTGCAAGACAAGCACTTTGCTGGAGCAGATGCATGAGAAGATGGATTTGATGACTGTTGCAGGTAAAAACTTTGGACAAACGGCGAATATTCACATAGAAACCATTCAGGAACCAACCCAGGAACCTGTCTTGACAGGGCAAGTGCAAGTCAGAAGATAATGGAGGAGGTTGCTGTTGAACCTCAAGTAACACAAATGGAGTGCAGGTATAAACAAGAAGAAGATCTGCAGAAGGGACATGGAAAAGATTTAAGAGCCTCGGACATAAGAGTACCAGGTTGATGGACTAGATGGAATGGACAAGAAGGACTGACAAAACCCGAGACCAGGAAGAAGAGACGTTGGATGAAGATTGGAAGAAAGTTTTTTAAAAAATTATTTTGAGAATTAGTGTAAAATTAACGAGTATTAGGAAAAATGTTGGAATGAAACTATTTGGCTTTAGTAGAAATGATATAAGGAGTTATGTACAAGTAAGTATTAAGTTTTAAGTTTTAAGGTTTTTTATGGTAAGATAAGGTTAAATAATTTAAGGTAAATTGAATGACAGAATATAGTGAAAGATGGAAAGGATTTGTTGAGTTAATTAATAGGTTAGATCGTTAAGATAAATTATATAACAAAAATTGAGAAAGATGGAAAGAATTTGCTGAAATAATTAATTAAATTAGAATACAAAAAGGGAGGTGTGAGGAGGTCGATGAAACAAGTAAATGAAAGATAAAGATATAGAACATTGGATGTGTGTTTTAATGTTATTGTTTTTTTGCTGTATTGTATTGTTTTTTATGCTTTTCCTTTTATGTATTGTAATGTATGTCTTGTCAAATTTTTTGTTGTTTTCTTTTCTTCTTTTTTCTGTAATTCTTAAACTTCTAATAAATATCTTTTTTTTTTAAAGGATTTTGCTAACTTATCCAGAACGAATACCCCCGGTATATCATTTTTGTATAATTTTCTTTCAGCATACAACACGCCTTGAATTTCAGATCTGTTTTCCATAACCTTTCCCAGTCTGCCACCTGGATAATATGTCCCAGATCCTTTGGCCAGCGTATCATTACAGATTTAACCTGTTCATCTCTTGTATGCCATTCCAAGAGCAATTTATACATTTATGACAGTACAGTGGTACCTCGGGTTACAGACGCTTCAGGTTACAGACTCCGCTAACCCAGAAATAGTACCTCGGGTTAAGAACTTTGCTTCAGGGTGAGAACAGAAATTGCACGATGGCAGCGGGAGGCCCCATTAGCTAAAGTGGTACCTCAGGTTAAGAACAGTTTCAGGTTAAGAACGGACCTCTGGAATGAATTAAGTTCTTAACCCGTTTCAGGTTAAGAACGCACCTCTGGAATGAATTAAGTTCTTAACCCGAGGTACCATTGTAATTTAATATTGTTTTCTCACAGATCTTTTGAAATCATGTTGGGTAATTTCCTACCCTCTGGTGCACCCAGCGGCGTAGCGTGGGTTGTCAGCACCCGGGGCAAGGCAAGTAATTTGCGCCCCCTAACCCATGGATTTGCGCCCCCTACCCCTACAAATCTATGCCTATGAATGATGGTCCCTCTCTCTCTCTCTCTTTCTTATATTCCAATTGATTCCCATTTCCGCCGATCGATCCCCGAAGCTCTCACCCAGAGAAATTTGTGCGTAATTACGCTTCGCCATCCCTAATCCTGCCGCTTCCACCGGGAAATCATGACGGTGCGTTTCTCCTCTCCAAACTTTCCCCGGCCCTTTGCCGGCCGGTGCAGCCCTTTTGGCTACGAGCTCCCCTCCTTCTCTGCCCGCTTCCGACCCCACCTCCCCGTCCAGCCTCCCTACCTCCTGAAAAAAGGCGCCGGCGCCGAGCAGGACACACCCGCGGCCATCGGAGAGAGGCGGGGCCGAGGAAGGCAAGCCAATGGGCGAGGCGGGGGTAGGTGGCCACGGGGGCGGACGCTGCTGCAGTCCTCGGGTGGGCAAGGTAGGAGCAGGCAGAGGCTGGCTGGCCGCTCTGACAATAGGGGCGGGCTGAGGGCACGATGGGGCTGGGCCCTCTGGACTCATGCCCCCCCCAGATGTTGCGCCCGGTGCGGCCGGCACCCCTGGCACCCCCCACGCTACGTCACTGGGTGCACCAGGTAACATTTCATGTGAATCATGTATTGTAAACATATACTCAAAGTTCCCCCTCTGTTTTGAGGGAACAGAACCTCACAGTCTGGAAAGAACCTTAGAAACTGAGTGTCGATAAACAAGCCAGGGGATTTGTTGAAGAGCTAGCCTAAACCACTGTTGTTTCTTTAGGAGTAACACCATACCAACCTGGGCAGAGGCTACATCGCAGCGTTTTCATCCAGTGGTGTCCAAACTTTTTTCAAAGAGGGCCAGATTTCATGAAGTGAAGGGCCGAGGGGGCCGACCAAAGGGCCGTTGTTGAGCTTTTTGGGGGGATATTACCCCACAGTTTATAAACAGGAAATGAACTACCACAGGGGCCAGATTATCCCGACCAGCGGGTCGGATTAGGCCCCCGAAATGGACTTTGGACGTGCCTGAAAGTCTGTCAAAATTCCTAAATCCACAGTAGTACTGCATGGAACCTTACTACAGTGGGTTGACTGAGTAAATCTGGAAATCAAAAGTGCATTCAAAACAAAAGTGCTTTTGTACTGAGGGGGAAACTATTATTAGAACTCTTTGGCCAGGGAAAACAATTTTTGAGGAGTCAAAATCTATTTTGTCCCTGTATTTGGCTTTTGTTCAAATTGCACGCATGTTTCACCCTTGGCAGTTCCCTGAGTGTGAGCGTCCCTCATTCCTTGTTATGCCAAATCATGTAGCTTTAAAAAAAGAAAGAAAAAAAGATCTGCATCAGTGGATACGAGAATGAGTTCATGCAGTCCATTCTAAATGTAAACCAGGACTTTAGGTCATGGGCTTCAGAGATTCAATCAGCTGCCTATTCGGCGATATCTTGCAATCAGATAATTTAGTGGAAAGGGGGCACACAAACAGCTTAATTGCTGTCTGACAGCCTGCATGGAATAAGAAAATGGCCTCGAGTGCATTAGCATTTCAAAGACCAAAGCACAAAATATTATTACATATAAAACCCTCCTAATGCACTAAGTGCTGCACAGCAATAAAATTTGTTTCTGTTTCTCAGTATGTGCATGTTTATGCGTAGAATGTGGTTAGCAGACCCCTTAATACTGAGCCTTTGTTAACTGCATGTGAACAGGAGCAGCCCTGGATGAAATCAGTAATATTTCTGTATATTCTGTAATATTTTCCAAGTTTAATACAGATACAGTGGTACCTTGTTTTCAAATTTAATCCATTCTGGAGGTCTGTTCCAAAAGCTGATGAGATGAGAGTTTGTTTGCTGCAAATTGGACCTCATATAAATTAGGCTACCCAGCAAAAGCAAACTCACACCTCTCGTTGAGTTTGCATACATACTTAAAGTACATATGTAAGAAGCTTGTTTATAATTATATTTTGGGAAAGATTCGTGTTCTTATGTAGCTGCATTGTTTTATACTTTCTGGGTGTCTCCTGATCATATTATAAAGCAGTTGTGTTCTATGGTATAAATTAAGCACTGCTAGGAGTTGCCTGTTTTTGTTTTCCAGTGTATTTCTTATCAATAAGATACTGGTGTACTGGTGTGGCATGAACGAGTTTTTATTCTGAAAGATAAAAAAAACATTTGAGAACCACCGATCTAGAGTCTGGTAGGCTGAATTGGTTTGGTAGGTTTCAAGTTATTTCACATTACTATGTGAGATTTGCCCTTTTCTAGATGATTCCAAGCTCTGCAGCACTCTGGGCTCCCCCATCCCCACCATAGCTGTCAACTTTCCCCTTTTCTTGCAAGGAATCCTATTCGGAATAAGGGAATTTCCCTTTAAAAAATGGAAACATTGACAGAGCGTGTTCTCCTTCATGGAGAGCATGTGTTGCGGTGAGGGCCGACAGAACGCTCCAAAGTTGTGGGCCGGGCTAACTGATCATTGGCCACTGTTGTGATTGGGCTTCCCTTGTTGTTGGGAAGATGTTAATGTTGCCATTTGATGATTGACAGCCAGAAATGTTAAAACTCCCTGCATGAGGCGTAGCACTTCCTCTTTTTGCTCCGTGCATCAGATTGCCCGTCCCACCCTCCTATATTTAGGGTTGTTCGCTTTGACCTGGCTATGCCTGTCATGGGGTCGTCTGCTTTGGGGCAGGGGCCCGGTAGGAATTTTGTCCATCTGGCTGATTGGCTGGGGCCATTTGGTTTTTGCCTACTGCGTAGCAAATCGTCACAACTTGTAAGGTTGCGGTTAGGCATTGGTTTATGGTTTGGTTGGTTGAGGGGCATGGATTGGCTGTGCCTGCCCCTGTAATGCTGCTGCTGCAAGGGATTCCGTTAAAGGAATACGGGGCTCACTTTTGCTTTTGTCCGAACCCTGTCAAGGGGCTAGGGCCACGCAAGAGCCCCTGGTTGCATTTGGGGAAGGCTGAGGGCAGGTTCCCTGCTCCATCGCTACCCCCCAAATGTATTCCCCTTTTCTGACTTTCACAGGCTTGCGAAATATCAGTCTGTCCCCCATGGTGGGGGCAGTTAGTCGCAACCAATGCCTAAGCAACCACTCACATTTTTTGCATTTTAATAAAGTTGTGGCCAAAATTATGCCAAAAACCTTAAACAAAAATTCTCTGTGTTGTGTGAGTTATTTTGGGTGGCCCTGGGGACCTCGACACGCATCTATGATCCCCACTGGCCAACTGCAGACTTTTGGCCTTTGCTGAATCTCTTTGCAGATTCAAAAGACATAATAAACAAATTCTTCCATGTTCAGTGGAGGGTTAC
Organism: Podarcis vaucheri; assembly: GCF_965113315.1. Taxonomy (NCBI): domain Eukaryota; kingdom Metazoa; phylum Chordata; class Lepidosauria; order Squamata; family Lacertidae; genus Podarcis; species Podarcis vaucheri. Next base: position 51,752,100 of record NC_138751.1, on the reverse strand, counting down.
TGCTGCCTTACTCTTGGTAGTGTATTGACGAAGAAACAGACAGCTCTGTGCTCCTAGTTTATCGATTCTGCTTGCATAAAATAGCAGCTTTTCTCGCAAAAGCCATCTTCTTTCAGAAATGCAAAGTTACTGGGTGGGTTTGAGCTCTATGAGAGCATAATCACACAGCCTTCCTTTTTCGAGCCCTATTTATTTGGGGAAATGGAACCAACCATTAAGCATTTGTGTTGCTTTGAGGCTGCCGAGATCATTCATGCAAAGAAAAGAAGAAGAACCATATGACTTCCAAAATGGTTCAATATTCAAACTGTCAGCGCTGTACAGTAATTTTCTGCGCGTGATAAACACAAGTTAATGTGGACCATAAAATATTTTGATTCAACAATTATCACAAAAATGCTATAAAATGATGGGAGCATGACATCACTGTCATTTGAATGAAGAAACCAATGAACCCCCCCCCCATGGCAGTGCTATATTGCTGTGCATGGCTGTTCTATTGGCCTTGTTTGTTTAGCGGTTTTATTTCACGATTTTGACACATATTTTAATGCAAATTGTACTTGTTCGAATTGTGACATTCTTGTAACATACACTGAGACCATTTGGTGAAGGGTGGGCTAGAAGCACAAATAATAAAGGAAACAAATAAGTCATGCTTTAAAGGTAAAGGTATCCCTGACTGTTAGGTCCAGTCGTGGACGACTCTGGGGTTACGGCGCTCATCTCGCTTTACTGGGAACAGCTTCCGGGTCATGTGGCCAGCATGAGTAAGCCGCTTCTGGCAAACCAGAGCAGCACACGGAAACGCCGTTTACCTTCCGGCTGGAGCGGTACCTATTTATCTACTTGCACTTGATGTGCTTTCGAACTGCTAGATGGGCAAGAGCTGGGACCGAACAATGGGAGCTCACCCCGTCGTGGGGTTTCGAACCGCTAACCTTCCGATTGGCAGGCCCTAGGCTCTGTGGTTTAGACCACAGTGCCACCCGTGTCCCATGTCGTGCAATGGATCTGCCAGCCCTTGTAATCCAAAATCTGTTTTGCTTTCTCTCTTTCTTTTCTAGGGTTGTCATGCAGCGAGTTTGTGCAAATCACATGGCCGTCTCAAATCCCTTTGAAAGTCATGAGCATTGCGGGGAGTTCTTCAGTTTCAGTTTTGAGCTCTGGAGGTGGTGAGTGAGTGATAGTCAGCCACCCAAATGTTTAGAGTGATGAGTAGTCTCTATTGCCAGTGTGAGATTGCATCCATGTCCTGCCAAGTTTTCAGTCTCTCCTGCAGCTGTGGTTTGCCTTGCCACGTGCTCACTTGAATCAACTAAGAGAGGCGCGTCCAACTCCCAAGAGATTGCAATCTACTCCCAATATAAAAAAAACTGGCAGTGATCTACCCATTGTCATTGGAGAGAGGAGGAGGGTGTGTAGGTTGGGTGGATTGCCCAGAGTTGTTGAGTTTTTTGGGGGTAGGATTGCCCAGAGTTCTTCAACTTTTACTTGTTAACTTTCGGTAAACTTTATTTAATCCCACGATCGATAAGGGTCCCGCGATATACCAGGATCAGCTGGAGATCTACTGGTAGATTGCAATCTATTGATTGGACATGCCTGAACCAGGAGACTCCCTTCTCCTTTATGTGAATGGCCATCTTCTTTGCTAGATGCTTCCTCACTCTTTTTATAACACAAATTGTTTCCAGATCAAATCTTTGTATCATAATTGTTCTGCATCCTGTAAACAGATCAAGGAAGCGGGTGGTTGGCAAACAGACATTAATAAAGGCCAGATTTTATATCGTGCTGCCCTGGTTGTAGTATAATTTCTATATCTTTAAAAATTGCAGTATACAGTGATACCTTGGTTTTCGAACGTCTCGAAAGTTGAACATTTCGGTTTTCGAGTGCCGAAAACCTGGAAATTACTGCTTCGGTTTTTGAACGCTTTCCGGAAGTCAAACATGCCATACGGTTTCCATATTGAGTTTTCCGGAAGTAAATGCTTTGGTTTTCAAATGTTTCGGAAGTCAAATGGTCTTCCAGAACAGATTATTTTTAAAAAACCGAGGTACCACTGTATAGAGCTTATGCTTAAATAGATATAACAGCAGTATGACTAACTGGATAGAAGTTGTTGCTCAGAGACATATATGCTACATATCTTCACCTATCTCTGTATATAATGTGGGTGAAATGATTACAAAGTCATCTGCTTGGGTTTTTGAAAGGTGAGTGTAATGGGTATGAGTTACTCGTGCGTAAAATGGTGCCTTTCTCGGTTAATTTGTCTTGTTAAACCTTTCTGACTGCACAGCCCCTTCTCATCGCGGCTGCCTCAGTCACTGGCAGAATCCGTCAGTGGTCGTTTCTTGAACCTCTTCCAACATAAAAGCTAGTTTTTGGTATAAGCTTTCGTTTGCATGCACACTTCTTCAGATATCTGAAGAAGTGTGCATGCACACAAAAGCTTATACCAAGAACTAACTTAGTTGGTCTTTAAGGTGCTACAGGAAGGAATTTTTTTATTTTGACTATGGCAGACCAACACGGCTACCTATCTGTAACTGGAACATAAAAGTTGTTTGACAACCAGTCTCCTCCTCCTCTAACTGCGCGGGAGTCTTCTGCGCAGGGAAGGCGTGGGTAGCGGAGGACCTGGGCTCTCCTCACTGATGTCCAGTGAAGAGTCCTGGAGCCCTCCCTCCGGTTCCCCCATCTGCCCCCCTTTCTCCCTGGTGTTGCGCTGATTGGCTTCCCCCTCCACTGAGCTGTTTCTCCCCCTGCTGCTGGGTCCTTCGCCAGCATCATCTGGGAGCCTCCCCTTCGCCTCTCGCTCCGATGTCAGTTCCCTGACAGTGAGCATGCCACTTCACAGTGAGATTGCAACATTTGGCCTCAATTGCCCTCTACTAGCCAAGCTGGATAGCTCAGTCTGTAAAGCTTGAGACTGTTAGGGTCATGGCTTCAAGCCCCACATTGGGCAAAAGATCCCTGCATTGCCTAGATAACACTTGCGATCCCTTCCACTCTAGAATTATATGATCCTGTGATTCGACACATGCTTCTCACAATGTTGTACTGAAGAAGTGATGCAAAGTGACACAACATCTCTCAATTAAGAAGGATTGAAGAGTGCAACACAAACTCCGTGCAACTTGTGTGACCCGCCAGACCAAAGGCAGCCCTACAGTCATAAAGAGGCTGTGGTCGCTGTTTGTAAGGAAAACTGCAAAAACAGGAATGTTGTCAAGGTATTGGCAACCCACACTACAACGGCTAATGGGATACAGCAAAGTTGGTGGATCCAAAGGTTTCAGGCCTGGTGTAATATTATCATCAAATGTAACATAGACATTGCTGGAGGCTGACGCTAACTTTTTGAATGTTCAGGAATCACTTAATGCCTTTCCACTTCCCACATGTTTCTCAGTCATAAGATTACAGTGAGGGGGGGAGGGGCATTCAAATTTCTGACTCTTTTGAAATTATGCAATTACATTGACCTGGATTATTCCCAAACATAGCCACAGAAAATCTTGCCTCCAAACTCTGGGGGCAAAGGTTGCATCCCTATGCACACTTTCTTAGGCAATGAAATTTAACTTCAGAGTAGGGGTGCAAGAGAAATTCACTTAAGTTTGCATTTAAAAGCAAATCACCTAATTCATGCTTTCTGAAACAGAAAACCAAAGCACAGCCATCCTTTGAAATTCATGCTTTTCCAATTTTTTTCAATGCATCTAAATAAAGTATAAAGGACTCGGGTGGCACTGTGGTCTAAACCACTGAGCCTAGGGCTTGCTGATTGGAAGGTCGGTGGTTCGAATCCACACGACGGGGTGAGCTCCCGTTGCTCTGTCCCAGCTCCTGCTGACCTAGCAGTCCGAAAGCACACCAGTGCAAGTAGATAAATAGGTTTCCGTGCACTGCTCTGGTTTTTCCACATGATCCGGAAGCTGTCTATGAAGCTTCTGGGTCATGTGGCCAGCATGACTAAGCCGCTTCTGGCAAACCAGAGCAGTTCATGGAAATGTCGTTTACCTTCCTGCTGGAGCGGTACTGATTTATCCACTTGCACTTTGCCATGCTTTCGAACTGCTAGGTGGGCAGGAGCTGGGACCGAACAATGGGAGCTCACCCCGTCGTGGGGATTCGAACCGCGACCTTCTGATTGGCAAACCCTAGGCTTTGTGGTTTAGACCACAGCGCCACCCGCGTCACTTTTTTTTTCTTATATGGAGGAGCATTCAGATATGTTTGCTTGTTCCTGCAAGCAGAAGTGGTTACAGCCCGGGCAGAAGTTTATCACTTCAGTGAGAACTGGAGCTTCCAATCAACATCTTCATGCCTTGTGATTAAGACATGCCAGAATTTATTGCTCTTAATAATCAACCAAGACACTCACTTTTAGCAAGCCACAATGATAGCTATATCAGCACATTATTTAAAGATCAATGGAAATGCTTCAGTAAGCCCCACTCTGGAAGAATGGCAGATGAAGGTGATCGACTACATGGAATTGGCAGAAATGACTGGCAGAATCCGAGACCAGGGAGAAGAGTTGGTGAAAGAAGACTGGAAGAAATTTAAAGACTATTTACAGAAATATTGTAAAATTAATGAATGTTAGAAGGATGTTGGATAGAAACTAAGGGGTTTCCAGCTGTAATGCTTTAGGAGATATGGGAAAAAAAGGTTTATAAATGGGTAAAAGTTTAATGGTAAGGATTTGCTGAACTAACAAATTGAAGTGGAATACAAAGAAGGGAGGTATGAGGAGGTCTGGGGAAATAAGCGTAAGGAAGATATGTTATGGAAAATTATTTGTTTTTTACCTGTTTTTATGTTGAATTTTGTATTTTGTTTCTTTTTATTTTTTATTTTTTTCATTGTTATATTTTTAAAAACTTTAATAAATATCTTTTTTTGGGGGGAAAGGAAATGCTTCAGTAAGCTTACTCCTACTCATGCCAAAAAACAGATCTGAGGACAAGTGCATGACCCAGCTATTCAAATGCAAGAAGTAAATTAATTTCTCCAAATTATTTACACATTAGAGCTACCCTTGAGGACAAACAGGGGGCTTGGGCATGCCTTGTGTGAATTTTGACTTTCCCCCTTCTAGTGAAAATCTTCCCGATGCTATACATATACCATGGAGAGCTATTGTTTGGGGGGAAAACACAAATCGCCCTTGGGGCACATGGAACTAGTTGTGTTGTTAACTGAATCCTGCTCATGTCTTTCTTTTTCCATAGGCACAATTTCTATAGCAAATGATTCGTCCCATGATCTACAGCAGCTGCTTGGACTCACCACCTCTGAAACTGGACACCTACTCAGGTGCCTAAATATGTGGACTTAACTGTGGACTAATCCACACTTAAACCCTGGATCAGTCATAATAGATCTATTTCCCAGCATGAGAAGGCAGCATTCATTCAGTGATTTCCTCTATCAGAGCTTCTGCACAGTAGGAAGCAATCTGTTTCCAAGAAGGAGCTTGGAATGTGTGGGATACATAGTGATGGGTGATGTACCATTGACAGGAGCAGTGAATGACAAGGCAAGTCCAAAGTGCCACGGATCAAAAGCAGAACACACATTTCTCCTAAAAAAGGAAAGAGAGAAAGGAATTTACGCTATGCTACGCTACACAGCAGTAGGCAAAAGGAGACAGTGCTGATTGCTATCCACCCTGAGATTGCTATACAAAGAGGTGTTCGGAACTCATTTTCACATAGCACTAAACTTTTTAATGTATTTTCTAGGGTGGAGTGAAAATGGCCTCTCAAAACTATCCATCTGTATTCCTGGTTAGCAAAATGGGAAGTGATGGAGTGGAAGGATTTTGCTGACTATTCTTGAGTGGGGTGTGTGGAAAAAAATTCTTAAGGGAAGGGGAGAAAAATTACCATAAAATCAACATAACTCAGGTGGTCAGAAAGGCCCAACAGAGACTCCATTTCCTCAAGGTCTTGCGGCAGAATAATGTTAAACAACAACTGATGAACTCCTTTTACCGGTCCACAATAGAAAGTGTCCTTTCATATTGTATCACAGTATGGTATGCTGGCCTGACAGCCACGGACAAAAAGTCTCTACAGAGGGTGGTGAATGCAACACATGATATCATGGGCTGTCCCTTGAGTCCACTAGATGACATCACAAGGGATCGTTGCCTTAGGAGAGCAAGAAAAATTCTCAGGGATGACTCACACCCCGGCCACCACCTCTTTAATCTTCTACCCTCGGGCAGAAGATATAGAAGTATAATCAGCGATACCAACAGGCTAAAAAATAGCTTCTATCCATGGGCTGTTAAGCTGTTGAATGAAAAATAACATAGTGAAATTGACTTGTGAGGTGGTGTGTTGTTTGATAAGAGATTGAGTGTTGGGGGGGAGGCTTGGTTAATTTCATTGTACACAGGTTGTACAATGGCAATAAAGGTATTATTATTATTATTTACCATTTCTACTAATAATAATAATTTATTATTTATACCCTGCCCATCCCCAGCCACTCTGGGCAGCTCCCAATCGAGTGTTAAAAACAATACAGCATAATAATAATAATTTCTTTGGGGTCAATTAATAGTGAAATAAACGAATTCATTCCTATTTGCTGCAACTGCATTGATGTCAGAGTTGGAGTCGGGCTTGGGTCAGCAACAAAACAATGAATCACCCAAGGCCAGTGAAGTTAACTCTTTATTCAAGGAAACAATCCACAGCTCAGGCCTAGTGGTCTCAACAAATCTTTTTAGGAGGTCTTGACCCAATGAAGTGGTTGTGACTTGTGAAGGGATGATGAGCTGCTTGTGCGTAAAATCGTAGTCCCTCAGAGTTTGTTCAAGTCCACAAACCTCTGTCTGTGACGGAGCCCCTCAGACATGGCTGCTCTAGTCACTGGCAGATTCCGACAGTGGTTGCTTTCGGAATCGCTTCCAGCATAAAAGCTCCTTAACGGAAACACGTCTTCTGGACTCGTGGCGTGACAGTTTCCGGCGAGGAGTGGGTCTCCCTATGGGAGGTCCAGAAACCTCCCCACTGTTCTCGCTGGACATTTCCCTGAGCCCTCCCTCTTGCTCGCTTTCCCTCAGAGACCCACCTCTCCCCCTGCTGGTTCCTGCTTCAGCTGCTGGGTCTCTCCCAAACTCCGTGAGCCCTTCCACCACCTGTCCCTCCGATGGCAGTTCCCTGACATGACTCCTGCCTTCCTGTGCTCATTAGGACTCCTCATCCCCAGGGTCTTTCCCACGTAGCCCCACTTTGCATGTGTCTGTGTATAACCACCCTGTGCACTGCCTGTTCATGTCTTGTTGTGTTCTAGGAGACTGGAGGGAGGGGAGCTGGTCACAGGAGGAGGGGGAGACTCCCTGGATTCTTCAGCAGCCAGCCTCTCTGTCTCCTGGCCCCACTCCTCTCCATCCCCATTTGTGTGTTCAGACCCAGAGACCTCCCCCCTAAATAAAGACACATTTGACTCAAATTTTAGTTTTGGTTCTTGGCAGAATTTAGGCCACAACTTTATTGATTACAAAAAGTGAGTGGTTGCGTAGGCTCTGGTTCGACTAGCTCCCTGCACCCTTGCAGGTAGCGCTGACCCAGAGCTCTATCATAGGTCAGAGAAAGGTGAACACCTGAGGAAGGTTAAAAGCCCAGGAACAGACTCTGTTCACTCCCCTGGACTCAGGCACGGGCACAACATTCTTTTGGGGGTTGACCAAACCAAGTTGAGTCCCTGGATTCCTTTAATCTTCGATACCTCCCTCTCCATGGAGGCGCAGATTGCAGCTATAACAAAGGCGGCATTTTTTCATCTCCGCCAAGCTAAGCAGTTGGCCCCTTACCTCTCTTGCCCTGACCTAGCCACTGTGATCCACGCGACGGTCACCTCCAGACTGGATTATTGTAACTCGCTCTACGTGGGGCTGCCCTTGAGACTGACCCAGAAACTCCAGCGGGTGCAGAATGCCGCGGCGAGACTCCTTACGGGGTCTTCGCTGCGGGATCACATTCATCCGGTGCTATACCAGCTGCACTGGCTCCCGGTGGAGTACAGGATCAGATTTAAGGTGCTGGTTTTAACCTTTAAAGCCCTATACGGCCTAGGACCCTCGTATCTACGGGACCGCCTCTCCCACAGAGGAACTTACGGTCCTCAAATAAAAACATCTTGAAGGTCCCAGGCCACAGAGAGTTTAGGCTGGCCTAAACTAGAGCCAGGGCTTTTTCGGCTGCGGCTCCAACCTGGTGGAACGCTCTGTCACAAGAGACTAGGGCCCTGTGGGACTTGACATCTTTCTGCAGGGCCTGCAAGACAGAGCTGTTCCACCAGGCCTTTGGTTAGGGCACAGCCTGACTCCCTCCTTTGGCAATCTTTACAATACTTTAGTTTATGGTTGCCATCAATTTTGATTTTAATTAATTCTTATGATGATCTTTTTATAATGTTGCACTATTTTAGTGTTGTTAGCCGCCCTGAACCCGGCTTCGGCTGGGGAGGGCGGGATATAAATAAAATTTATTATTAATTATTATTATTATTATTATTATTATTATTATTATTATTATTATTATTGGAATACCCTTCACATAGGGATGGTGAGACCACTCTCCCATCCCTATCCCATTATTAGGGGATGATTAGCTGCTTGTGCTTAAAATGGTGCCCCTTCAGAGTTTGTGCGGCCCCACAAACCTCTGTGTGTGACAGAGCTCCTCAGACATGTCTGCTCTAGTCACTGTTAGAGTCCGACAGTGGCTGTTTGCGGAAACGCCTCCAACAAAGAAGTTCCTTAACGGAAACGCGTCTCCTGGACTCACGACGTGACAGCTTCCGACGAAGCATGGGTCTCCCTGCAATTGCTTCTGACACCTCCCCACTATTTTCACTGGACGTGTCTCTCACCCCTTTCTCCCCCCTGCTTCCTGCCTGCGCTGCTGCATCTCTCTCAGTATCCCTGAGATCCTCCTCCAGAGACCCCGCGCTCCCCCTGCTGGTCCCTGCCTTGGCTGTTGAGTCTCTCCCAGTCTCTGGGAGCCCTATCACCTCCTTTCCCTCTGATGTCAGTTCCCTGACATCCACCTCCCCTCCAGGGCCCCCTTCCCCCCCGCCCCCTCCCTCTCCTCTGGGCGGTGAGGAGCTGAAACCCCGAAACGAATCCTCTTCATCTTCCGACGTCTCGAACATCTCCCTCCATCGGTCTTTGTTCCGACTCGCTGAATCCTCCTCCACCTCGGAATCAGAGAACCCCTCCAACTCCTCTTCTTCGTCTGTGGTGGCGAAGTATTCCCTCCGGAACCTCGCCACTGGCTGGGGTTTTCGAGGGAATCTCTGATGAAAAGTTTCAATTAGAACCTCGTCATCTACATCCTCTGCTCTGTTTCCAAAAGATTGTGTTTCTCATTGGCTTCAAAGAACTGAATATGCAGCCGCTCATTCTCTTCTATTTTCTTCTGAAGGTCTTCATCAAATACGTTTTTCTGTTCTTGGCTTAACTGGGATGCGGGTTCGCCGGTCTTCTTGTTCTTCTTGCCTTTAGATTCACTTAGGACAAGTTCATCCTGAAGCAGCTCTACCCTCTTTGCCAGCTGTTGGTTTCGAAAGGTCAGACTGTCCATTTCCTGCTGCAGCTTTCTGAGCGACTGGTCCTTCATTTTCAGTTGTTCCTTCAGTGATGCTGAATTTGCTTGCTCATCCACCACACCCTTTTTCAGTACATGGTTCTGAGCTCGAAGCTTGGAATACTCCTGAGCCAGCTTCTGGTACTTCCCTTGCAGCTCGGCAGCCGCCGCCATGGCCGCTCACCGCAGGCGCGGCTGAGGGACGGGGAGACCCGCTATCCGCAGAGCCGCCCCGCCGCCGCTCCACACACCCAGCGGTCCTCGGGAATGACATGGGTCTCTTCGGGTACACCCTCTCCCTCCAAATATTCAGGTTTGCGTGAGAGAGCGTCCGCCCTAACGTTCTCCGGGCCTGGTACGTAACAAATCTCAAAGTTAAATTTGGAGAACTCCTGGGCCCATCTCAACTGCCGTTGGTTGAGCACTCGCGCAGTTCTCCAATACTCTAGATTCTTATGGTCCGTGCACACTTGCACCTTCTGTTGTGCACCAATTAGTAGGTGCCTCCATCTCCGGAAGGCCTCATAAATTGCAAGAAGTTCCCGGTCGTACACCGTGTAGTTCCTCTCAGACTTGTTCAGCTTCCGCGAAAAGAAGGCACACGGTCGCCACTCCGACCCCTCCTTCCCCGGCTGCAGAAGAAGCACCGCCCCTATGGCTCGGTCCGACGCGTCTGTTTCGACCCTCAGCTTTTTTTGTAAATCCACATGTAGAAGTTGTTCGCCAGAGGCGAAGGCCCTTTTCAGTTCCTCAAACGCTCGCTCCGCCTCCCCCGTCCAAACAAACTTCTTTTTGCTGCTGAGACAGTCCGTGATGGGCGCCGTCAGGTGGGCGAAGTTGCGGATGAACTTACGATAAAAGTTTCCAAACCCTAGGAACCTCTGCACATCCTTCTTGGTCTTGGGTGTTTTCCATTCCAGCACCGCTTGAACCTTGCCGGGGTCCATGGCCAACCCTTTGTCTGACAAGCGGTACCCCAGGAATTCCACCTCCTTGGTATGAAACTGACACTTCTCCAGTTTCACCCACAGTCGGTTGGCTTGCAGCCTGCTCAACACTTCTCTGACGTCTCTCACATGTTGCTCCTCATTCTCCGAATACACCAACACGTCATCTAAGAAGGCCACGCAATTCTTGTAGAGCAAAGGCCCCAGTACGTGGTTCATGAAAGCTTGAAAACACGCGGAGCCTGTTTGTAATCCAAAAGGCATAACTAAGTATTCAAATGCCCCCAAAGGGGTGAACATGGTGGTCTTCCATTCATCCCCTTTCCTTATACGTATCAGGTTGTACGCCCCCCTTAGGTCCAGCTTTGTAAAAATCTTTCCCTTCCGCACCCTGGTCAAAATATCATCAATCCTGGGCATGGGAAAAGCCGCCGGCTCTGTCACTGCATTTAAGGCCCGAAAGTCACATACCAGCCTCGGCTTGTCCGTGTTTTTTTTGTCCACAAAAAACACTGGGCTACCCCCCGCTGCCTTGGACTCTCTGATGAAGCCCCTCTTCAGGTTCTTGTCAATGAACGCTCGCAACTCCTGCATTTCCCTGTCTGACATGGCATACAACTTGCCTACAGGAAGCTGTGCTCCAGGGAGTAAATTGATCTGGCAATCAAAGGGTCTATGCGGAGGTAGTTGGTCAGCTTCCTTCTCGCTGAACACGTCGCTGAGATCAGCATACTGTGGTGGCACCTTCCCCTTCTCCACTACTTCAGTCCCTGCCAGGGTGGCTTGGGCCCCTGCTGACCCCTTTTCCCCCCTGCAGTGTTCTAAGCAATGTGCGGAACCGAAGGAAACCACTCTTTGATGCCAGCCCACCAGCGGATCATGTAGGGCTAGCCAGCTCATTCCCAAAATAATGGGAGCACCTCCCAAGGTGGCCACATTAAACGCTATCAGTTCTGTGTGCCTTGCCACCCTCATTATCATTGGGATGGTCTGCAAGCTGACTCCTCCTCCCAACAGTTCCCTGCCATCGATCGTGGTCACCTGCAGGGGGTTGCTTAAAGGGATAGTCTGTATCTGGTGTTCAGCAGCAAACTCCTTGCTCATAAAATTGCAGGAGCTGCCTGAGTCCAACAGTGCCTTTATTTTTAGGGGGTGTCCATTTTGCAGCTCTAGCGACACTTCAATCACTAGAGCCGGTCGAGGAGCTTCTGGTACTGGCACTTGGGGAAGGGGCACTTTCACTGCTCTTTGGCCTGGCTGCAGTGCCCTGATGGCAACCAGGCGTTGGCTTTTACCTGCTCCGTTTCTCCCTGCTCTTCCCCCTCAACAGTTCCCACCATCCCTTGCCATTCCTTCCTCTGGGGGCAGACTCTGGCAAAGTGGCCTGGCTGTTGGCAGAGATAGCATTTCCGGGCTCCCTTTCCCTCCTTCTTCGCCCCCTCACTGGGCTTTGAAACTGCGCGCGCGCGGGCTGTTCCGATTTCCATCGGCTCTGCCGGCGGGAAAGCTGGCTCAGGAATGTCTGGAATGCGTAACTCCTTCCAACGTTCCCCTCTCCCTTCCCGCCTCTCCAAGGCTCTTGCCTCCTGGCGCGCTCCAATGGTCAGCGCAGATTTGGTCAGCTGATCCATAGACACCGCCCTGGGGCTCCTGGCCAGCTCGTCTTTCACAGCTGAAGAAAGACCTTCTTCAAATAGCATCTGAATGGGTGCTGCCGATAAATCCCACCCCAATCTGTGAATCAGCATGGTAAATTCAGTCCAGTACTCACGGACAGATCTGCTTCCCTGCTTGCAAGCCATTAACTGTCTGCGCACCGCCCCTTCCTCAACGTCGCTGGAAAACATGATATCCATTGCACGAAAAAATTTCATAGTGTCCTTTAGGATATCGTTGTGCGTTGCCATCAGGGGTCGAACCCAGTCTCGCGCGCCCTTCTCAAGATGCCCAATTACAAAAGCAACTCGAGATTCCTCATCAGGGAACTCATCAAACTGGACATTCAGGGCATATTGCATTTCAGTCCTAAAGGCATGGTAATCCTTGGGGTCCCCCCCAAACTTCTGCACCAATCCTGGTACCTTTCTGGGGAACTGAGTGGTTCTCCCCTTCTTGTCTGCATCTTGAGCCCTCCTCTCCTCGAGCCTCGCCGTCTGCAGCGCCAGTTGGACCTCCAATGCTCGGCATCTTTCTTCCAAGCTTGGATCAGCTCCTCCCCCTGCTCCGGCTGGGTCGCTCATGATGCTTTCTCCTGCACAGGCAGCGTACAGAGACTGTCGGACTGCTATTAGGGGATGATTAGCTGCTTGTGCTTAAAATGGTGCCCCTTCAGAGTTTGTGCGGCCCCACAAACCTCTGTGTGTGACAGAGCTCCTCAGACATGTCTGCTCTAGTCACTGTTAGAGTCCGACAGTGGCTGTTTGCGGAAACGCCTCCAACAAAGAAGTTCCTTAACGGAAACACGTCTCCTGGACTCACGACGTGACAGCTTCCGACGAAGCATGGGTCTCCCCTGCAATTGCTTCTGACACCTCCCCACTATTTTCACTGGACGTGTCTCTCACCCCTTTCTCCCCCCTGCTTCCTGCCTGCGCTGCTGCATCTCTCTCAGTATCCCTGAGATCCTCCTCCAGAGACCCCGCGCTCCCCCTGCTGGTCCCTGCCTTGGCTGTTGAGTCTCTCCCAGTCTCTGGGAGCCCTATCACCTCCTTTCCCTCTGATGTCAGTTCCCTGACACCCATGAACCAGAGACTATCCACAACCTTACGAGTTGTGACGAATTGCTACACGGCAAGCGAAACCCAAATGGCAACAGCCAATCAGCCATGTGGGGAAAATTCCTGCCGTGCCCCTGTCCCAACGACAGACGACACACGACGGCATAGCAAGGTCAAGCGCAAAATGCCCTAAAATTAGGGAGAGGTGGGTGGGTGGGCACGAGATGAAAGAGGAAGCTCTGGGACACGTGCATGGGTTTATATAGGTCCCTTGATCCATTTGGACTGTACCCCATTGGCCAGATTAAACCCAGCAACGAGGGACCTACCAATCGGGTGTTGTGGCTTTCCAATAAACCACCCACAACCAGGAGGTCAGTCTCCAGGTCTCACTGCAACACGTGCCCTCTTTTAGGGAGGACACGATTTCTGCCTCAGCGTCTGAACTGTGCTCTGCCGCAACCTCTTCCTGTTCACTAAACCCCTTTACCTCTTTGGCTTTCGATACCTCCTCCTCTCATTTTTAAAAAAATGATATTTATTAAGGTTTCAAAGAAAAGAATTACATGAATTTAAAAAGAAGAAGAAAAAGAAAGACAAAAGTAAAAATAAAAGAAAAAATACAAAATACAAAAAAACACTTAAAAAAAATACATCAGTCTTTCCATACCTTACATTCATTTCCTTGTTTCCCTGACCTCCTCACACCTCCCTTTTTTGTATTCCAATTCAATTAGTTAGTTCAGCGATTTCCTTCCCTCTTTGTTTTTATCTTAGTCCTTTAACATAATATATTATAACTTCGGATTCTCACCTGTTAACAATCCCTTTTTTTACATACACCTTTATAGCATTGCTGCTTAAACCACTTAACTTCATTCTGACATCATTCTAACATTCATTAATTTCATTCTGCTCCTTCTTCTCCCTCTGACCACTCACCGTTGTCCCACCACCAATCCCCTGGCCCTGAGTCTTCTTCCGGGGGGTGGGGGAGGATTCCCTAGGGAATTCCCTGGCTGGTGTCTGGGAACCAGCCAGTCCAGCAATGGAGCTTTCATTTATTTGAATGTGTTCTTAATACTACTAAGGTGCTCAGGTTTGTACTGTGCTTTGGCTCGGGGAACTCTTCTCTGAACCATGTGTCATTTCAGGGCACTGATGCCAGCAGCAAGAAGCCACAACGCCACATTCTCTGGGTCACGACCAGGTCGTTACCCAAGGCCAGGAATGTGACAGCCTCTAGCCTGATGTCTGAACTGGGGTGCCTAATCCTAGGTGAAATGTGTGAGAGCATGCAGGAGTCTGTGTGCATGTCTGCATCTTGCTTCCTGCAAGGCTGGGAATCAGGAAGCCTTCGCTCCTTCGCTTTTGCTATCGGATGACAGCACGGCACAATTAAAAATGGAAAGCCACCACCTACACAATCCCTCATGGAACGTTTGGCAGTTGTTTGACAATATTTGACCGGTTAATTGATCGGCATGCCAAGCTTAGTATAGACGTGCTCTGCATTAAGAAACATCTCCCACGCGGATGACATTTGACTTGCATTTTCATAAATGGACCTGTTTACACACCCGGCTTCTATAGATAATGATGACATTCCATTGCATATCACTTCTGGTTCCTTTATAGCTCTGGCTTTTTTTCTTTTTTCTTTTTTTAAAAAAAAACGGACTGGCTTGTAATTATTAGCAAATGAAGATAAGGAACGGAACAGGACATGTTGTTTCAAACATTGTGTTTAAAATAAAAAAAAGGTAACACAGCACATTACAATAGCCCGCTAAATATAGTCACGGATTAGAGACCCATTGTTTCCAATCCTGCTATATAAAACTAAGACTCTCCAAATGGAATGTCACTTGACCTTTCGTGTTCCACTGGCCTGTGCTTGTATTTAACTGATGCCGGGACAACAGATTTCTCCTCAGAGGTGTCCAGCGTTGACATGACAGGCCTTAGTGTTTTGTCCCCACCATGTTCAGGAGACATAAGCCCAGCTCTTCGGAGCACAAGAGAGACCTTGCTATCCATGGACCTGCACTGCCACATAATGACACGAGAAGTTTCTTCAGCTTGTCTCAGCTTGTCCTCTCGGCCGGCCACCTGAAACCGCCTCCAGTCTTAAGGCACTCCAAAACAACTTACTTTGAAGTGGAGATCCTTGATGCCCACAGCAAAAAACAGATTTGTGTAGTGGACAAGGTGAGTCGATGTGGTTTGTATGTTTTTTATCACACACTACCTACTCCAGCACGCTGTGGGATGTGTGATCTTAAATGCATGACTTGCCCTGCAAGCCAAACTCCACTGACTTGGGAGTAAGCCCCACTGAATTCAATAGGACTTACGTCTGAGTAGACATGATTAGGAGTATTCTGAGTCTTGCTTTCCTGCCTCTATATATGGCTACATGCAATAATTTTTAACCTCCTTTCTGGCCAAATTGTAAATGCATTTAACTCATTCTACAGCTTGATAGGAAGAATCAAATTGTGTTATTTTTCTGTGATGTTCATATTGCAGCTTATATTTAACTTTCCATAGGAAAGGACAGATTTGCCTTTTATTTTTTTACGCTGTGGCACTGATGAAACCCTGTAACTTTCAAACAGGGCAGTGAATCAAACAGACCTAAGTGCAGAAGTAGGCTTTGGAAGATGGATGCATTTATCTGTAAATCTCAAATTCTGCTTTTCTGCCTATTCCTCCCACCCTCCACTATAAATGAAGGCTGTTTTAATATTCTAGGCTAGATTTTTTCACAGTATTTGACTCCTATTTAGCAACGGCTATAGATTCTTCTGCAGGAAGACAGAACAAGTTTGCACTCGTAATGTCCTTTACTGCAGATTTCAACATTAAAATAATGCTGAATATTCAGAGTCTTGCTGTTCAGTGCCAGTGTTTGATATCTGATGATATTTAACATTGGATATTATGGTAGCAGATTATATTTGACATGTGATGGTATTTTAATGTTTGATTTTCAGGATGTGCAATCCTATGCATATTTACTCAGAAAGTAAATCAGTAGGACTTAGTCCCAGATAAGCCTGCATACATCTATATCTATCTATATTTGTTATATATCATCTAGATTTACTACTTTAATTTGATAGGAGGTATTCAGTTTCCACAATAGTCTGTGTTTTACATTCTCATTTGAAACCAGTGTTTCTTGGATGCACTCAGGCCATTTTTGTGGTAGAAGGGTAATAATAACGTATTTGCATTGCACTTTAGAAGGTGCAAAAGTCCTTCACCTATAATCCTTAGAACAACCCCGTATTGCAGCTCATATGTTATAAAGGATTGACAGAATTGCTGGCCTAAAGGAATCTTGTGCCTGCATAATAGAGGTGAAATTTGAACTTACTGACTCATAGCTCAGTCATTCAGCCGCTCTGACACCAGCTCATGGGTTCATAGGAACTGAACATCTATCTACATGCATGCCTTAATGTGCATGTTGTTACATCATTTACATGAGCCTGCATTTGTGAGATGTGTGTCCTTTTTAAAAAATAATAATAATGAGAACAATGGAACTTAAAGTGCTTGACTTTGGTTCAGTTGTGCCCAGGGAGTATGGCACAGTTCAGATTGAGAGGGAAATGTTTTAATCTTCTTAAATACTTCTTTGGGGTCTGTTAGAAATACAAAAGCAAAGCAGAGTAAAAAACAAAAAAAAGACGAGACAAAAAAACAGACGAGACAACATATTTTCTTCCTCTCCAATTTTCAGATACCACCATCATCAACGCTTCTTGATGTAAAACATAAGTTTCACAAAGTATGTAAGTACCTGGCGGGGCCTTTTGCATAGGGAAAAAGCTGTCATCTATCACCAAGAACTCAGAATAAACTGTATGTGTGTGTGAGAGAGAGACAGGCCCAGATCGAAGGGGTAGGCAAAAGGGGGCTTGTGTCCTAGGTGGCAGACCAAGAGGCAGCAAACAACATACTGTATTTTTCCGTGTACAGTGGTGCCCCGCAGGCCGAATGCCTCGCAAGACGGAAAACTCTCTAGACGAAAGAGTTTTCCGTTTTGGAGGTGCTTCGCAAAACGAATTTCCTATGGGCTTGCTTCGCAAGATGACAATGTCTTGCGAGTTCCTGCTGTTTTCCCCCCCTTCCCCCTTTTTCTAAGCCGCTAAACCGCTTATCAGCTGATCCGCTAAGCCGCTAATAGCGCTAATCCGCTAATCCGCTAATCCGTCAATGGGCTTGCTTCGCAAGACGAAAAAAACCGCTAGACGAAGAGAATCACAGAACAGATTCTTTTCGTCTTGCGAGGCACCACTGTATAAGACTAGGTTTGTTTCCCTAAAAAATAATGTCAAAAATTAGGGGGCGTCTTATACACGGGGTCATCTCCCCCCCATTATCTTAAATCTGAGTCCCCCCAAATGGGGGGCATCTTATACATGGGGTGCATCTTATAGACGAAAAATACGGTAATTTTTCATACTTGCCACAGCCTGAAGCAATGCAGGAGCAAGCCCTTTTGGAATGGGCTTATTTACAGAGTTTGTTCTCCACTGGTGGGGATGGAAACAGCCATTTGGGATATGAAGGCATGGGAGAAGAGATGGGTAGTGAGGGAGAAAATGGTAGGGGAGAACAGCGAAAGGAAGAGCAAGCAGCAAGGTAACTGGGTTGGAACTGGTTGAAAAAGCCTGCCATCGTAAGCAGGTCTACTCAGAAGTAAAATGTAAAGGTAAGGGGACCCCTGACCTTAGGTCCAGTCATGACTGACTCTGGGGTTGCAGCGCTCATCTCCCTTTATTGGCCGAGGGAGCCGGTGTACAGCTTCCGGATCATGTGGCCAGCATGACTAAGCTGCTTCTGGCGAACCAGAGCAGTGCACAGAAATGCCATTTACCTTTCCGCTGGAGTGGTACCTATTTATCTACTTATACTTTGATGTGCTTTCGAACTGCTAGGTTGGCAGGAGGAGGGACTGAGCAACGGGAGCTCACCCCGTCACGGGGATTCGAACCGCCAACCTTCTGATCGGCATGTTCTAGGCTCTGTGGTTTAACCCACAACACCACCCACGTCCCTTACTCAGAAGTACGCCTTATTAAATTCAATGGAGCTTACTGCCAGGTGGATGGAGTTAGTAACGGAGGCATTTGTCTCCTCTTTTTGTGTGGGGGTGGGGAATGGACTGTAATATGGTGCATAGTCTTGCTTTGATGCATTGAGCGCAATCTCAACGCAAGTTATATGAACTGTTGAAATTTGCTGCAATTTATTATATGTATGTGTCAAGCAGACACATACCTGTAGGAGATAAATTCTGCCTCATGAGCAACAAGTTTCCCACAAGCCCATAGATATTTAGAGACCGCTGAGTGTCTTCTAGTGCTGGTGTTCATTCTATCTAGAGTTCATCCACATGGGAATTCAGAGACAAAAAAACCCTCATGTGACTTATGAAGATGCAGAATGTTTATTTTCTGAATCAGAAAGTGTTTATCTTTCCTCCCACCACAGGGCAATCAGTCACAAATACTATTAGACTGGCAAGTTTTTAGAGAAATCCCAGTTGTAAAAGTATTGCATTTAGGGATTTAGTGCTTAATGCAATTGCCTTAAAAATATCTCTTTTTTAATTTAAGTGTTTAATTATATAGCTGTCAGTTTAATTCTGGAACTGAAAGGAACAGACTTTTAAAAGTTTTACATCTAGGGCCAAATGAGAAGTGGAACTGGAGATCTTCTGTTTGCTTTTTTGGAAAAAGTTAATACAGTGGTACCTCAGGTTACAGACGCTTCAGGTTACATATGCTTCAGGTTACAGACTACGCTAACCCAGAAATAGCATAGTACCTCTGGTTAAGAACTTTGCTTCAGGAGGAAAACAGAAATCGTGCTCCGGCGGCGCGGCAGCAGCAGGAGGCCCCATTAGCTAAAGTGGTCTTCAGGTTAAGAACAGTTTCAGGTTAAGAATGGACCTCCAGAATGAATCAAATTCTTAACCTGAGGTACCACTGTACCATCAGCAGCACACCTGAATCAGGTCGGGAGACCCACCCCACTTTCTGCCCCCCCCTTTTTTTAAAAAAGCCAAGCACATAAAGCTGAATGTTAAATTCTTGTAAATTGTGGGTCTATTGTATTTGCTAAACTTTAACAGGCCTTTATTCAAAGGAAGCTTGGGCTAGGTTTCCCTGCAAGCCTCTCGTCTATGTATTTGATGCAGACTTGTTTAATTTGATTAAAAAGGTGTAGGAAAATCCACCCTGATCATGGCTGTTCTTTAAAACTTGTAAAAGTGAATCCAAGGCTTTCTGTAGGAATCTTTCCTTTATTTACTTTAAGACTGCAAGCTTTCTGCTTGAGGTTCACCACTGGGGAGAGGGGAGTAGCAGCAGTGCAGACTCCCTGCGACAGCAGCATGGGAGAAACGCATTGGCATATTGCGTGAGCACTTTAGGCAGAATGTGCAAATATTGAAACATAAGGACATGTTAGTCCATTCTCCCCATCAGCGGTGATATACTTGCATCAGCATAATCCAGTGTCACACGTTTTATTAATCAGAGAAAATGT
Source organism: Podarcis vaucheri (assembly GCF_965113315.1). Lineage (NCBI taxonomy): Eukaryota > Metazoa > Chordata > Lepidosauria > Squamata > Lacertidae > Podarcis > Podarcis vaucheri. Next base: position 51,732,240 of record NC_138751.1, on the reverse strand, counting down.
GGCTTAATCAGCGATATGCAATGTTGAAATAGAAATGTGTGCAGCTGCTATCCCAATATTATGGAGGCGGTGCAGATAAAATAGCTTTAATCACCACTCTTTCATACATAAAGCTCAGCCTTGATTGATTCCTGATTTGGTTGAGAACTAAGAGGGAGCTAAAAATAAGCCACCACAATGCTGTGGAAAGTGGTCCTCTTCAGTGTTACAGCCAACCAGCCAAGCCACCTTTCAGGAAGCGCCATTCCCCTGCCCAGGGGTGTAGGAAGGGGGGGTGCAGTCCGCCCCGGGTGCCATCCTGGAGGGGGGGTGACAAAATGGCACATCGCGCGGGGGGGGGGGGGCGACACTTACCGTGGGGCCTGGCCTGCAGTGCACCCAAGCCACACATTTCTCCTGGGAGTGACACGGTGACTTGGGACCCCACGCTGTCTGAAACAGCTGTGTGGGGCTTGCGTTCCCCAGATGGACTCCATGCGCGGATCACCGCGACGTCCCCGTGCGCAGATTGCTGCCCCGCCCCCGTGGGCAGATTGCCCTGCCCCTGCCGCTCCGGGTGCTGGAGCAGCTAGCTACGTCACTGCCCCTATCCTACAGTACTCATTGCTAACACCCCAGAGGACAGGATCACACTTCAAAACGACCTTGACAGATTAGAGAATTGGGCAAAACCAAACAAGATGAATTTTAACAGGGAGAAATGTAAAGTATTGCACTTGGGCAAAAAAAATGAGAGGCACAAATACAAGATGGGTGACACCTGGCTTGAGAGCAGTACATGTGAAAAGGATCTAGGAGTCTTGGTTGACCATAAACTTGACATGAGCCAACAGTGTGATGCGGCAGCTAAAAACGCCAATGCAATTCTGGGCTGCATCAATAGGAGTATAGCATCTAGATCAAGGGAAGTAATAGTGCCACTGTATTCTGCTCTGGTCAGACCTCACCTGGAGTACTGTGTCCAGTTCTGGGCACCACAATTCAAGAAGGACACTGACAAACTGGAACGTGTCCAGAGGAGGGCAACCAAAATGGTCAAAGGCCTGGAAACGATGCCTTATGAGGAACGGTTAAGGGAGCTGGGCATGTTTAGCCTGGAGAAGAGGAGGTTAAGGGGTGATATGATAGCCATGTTCAAATATATAAAAGGATGTCACATAGAGGAGGGAGAAAGGTTGTTTTCTGCTGCTCCAGAGAAGTGGACACGGAGCAATGGATCCAAACTACAAGAAAGAAGATTCCACCTAAACATTAGGAAGAACTTCCTGACAGTAAGAGCTGTTTGACAGTGGAATTTGCTGCCAAGGAGTGTGGTGGAGTCTCCTTTTTTGGAGGTCTTTAAACAGAGGCTTGACAACCATATGTCAGGAGTGCTCTGATGGTGTTTCCTGCTTGGCAGGGGGTTGGACTCGATGGCCCTTGTGGTCTCTTCCAACTCTATGATTCTATGATTCTATGATTCCTGGTTTTCATTCCCCCCACCCCCATAACAGACACCCAACATTATTCTGCGCATACTGAGCATGCTTAGTCTGCATTAGTCTGGGGTGTGTGGTTTTGGGTTGCTTTTCTTTCGCTTAGAAAATGTATTCCTTTACAGCGGTACCTCTAGTTCTTAACCTGAAACTGTTCTTAACTAGAGATGTGCTTTCGCTACTGGGGCCTCTTGCTGCCGCTGCACCGCCGGCACACAATTTCCATTCTCATCCTGGGGCAAAGTTCTCAACTCGAGATAACTCTTCCAGGTTAGCGGAGTTTGTAACCTGAAGCGTTTGTAACCTGAGGCGTTTGTAACTTGAGGTACCACTGTATATATATTTATTAGAGAGAGAAAGAGAGAGAATTGAAATACTTTATTGTCACTTGTACAACTTGTATACAGTGAGATTACATGAGCACCCCCCACTCTGCTCTCTTAGTCTTAATTCCCCTCGTTTACTGACGCATACCCACCAAACCCAAAAGTCAGTTGCCCTGCTATTATCTTTTCATTCAGCAGCCTAACAGCCCATGGATAGAAGCTGTTCTTTACCCTGTTGGTGCGACTAATCATGCTTCTATATCTTCTGCCCAAGGGCAGGAGATCAAGAAAGTGCCAGCCAGGGTGTGAATCATCCCTGAGAATTTTACTCACTCTCCTGAGGCAACGTTCTTCCGCTATTTCATCCAGCGGATTCACGGAATAGCCCATAATATCTTCTGCTGTATTCACTAGCCTCTGTAGGCACTTCCTATCAGTTGATATCAAACCAGCGTACCACACTGTGATGCAGTATGAAAGGACACTTTCTGTTGTTGACCGGTAGAAGGAGATCATCAAATGTTGATTGACATCGTTCTTTCGCAATACTCTGAGGAGATGGAATATATATTTGTACTTCTTTAAATATTTGGGTTTCCTCAAGCCTGTTGACATCTCACCTTGTGTTTTGGCTATGTAAGGATTAACACTCAGAGAACCGATGCCACAATTAGGATTATACATGGGGCCTGCAACAAAATGTTACAGTAAGGAGCTTCTTCTGTTCAGGGATTCAGCTAGCCACTATATCCACACAGCCCTATCCCAGATTCCCTGCCTGAATTCCTTCTTAAATGAGCATGCTTAGTTGGAAGGGGGACTTCCCTTTGGACAGGTGTTTATTATTATTATTGCTAAAGTGCTAAAGCGCTCTCGCTCAATCTCTCTCTCTCTCTTTGTATTTATGCAAACCTGAGATTTTCCTCCAGCCTGCTGAGAACACAATGTCAGTTGGATCTTCTCTGTTTATATACTTGTTGACATTCTCAAAGAACTCTAAATCTTGTGGGAGACAGTACTTACCCTTGCAGAAGCTATGCTGGTTCTGCTTCAACAAGACTTGTTTTTCTATATGCTTGGTAATTACATATTTAACAAAGCTTTCCACCAGGTTCCATGGGACAGCTGTTAAGCTAACCAGCCTGTAATTTTCAGCATCCTCTCACATAGCCAAACCAAAGTAGCCTCATTATATAAATAGGTGTGTATTTCATTCTTACCCCATCAGTTAAAATTGGTTGAGGTCAATCAACTAAATTTTTAGTTGGTTAATCTACCAATTTATAAGCTAGCACTCCTAGCTATTAAAATACTAAATAAATCCATTGTATTCCTTTGCAGCGGGGCTGGATAATTTCTGGGGAGAAAACAAATATGTTTTCCTTTTGCATTCACATCTGAACTCCCTGGTGTCTTGTTCAATTTTTTTCATATTTTATAAACTTTTAACAGTGACAGTATTTCAGTTCCTCTACCACAAGCAGCACAAATTTTAACAGGACTGTCCAGGCAAAGTGAAGCAAGTTCCCGATATGTATATTTATTTTCAGACAGAAAGTCTTCTAGGTGGTATAGCTCCTTCCCAGGAGCATTTCCCAGTCTGGGGGAGAATGAAACACAGGGTTGTCAAAATGATACCGTTATCTCTCTGCAGTTACATCGAAGTGTTCTTGAGAATTCTCAGACACTTGATTCCCATTCACCTTAAATGACATTTATGATGACCTTTGCTATTTAAGGCCTGGACAACCTAGACATCAAAATTGATGCATTTCATGTTCACAGAAAATATGTGCCCTGGTTGATATGAAAGACACATAAAGCAGGGGATTTAAATATCTTTCTATTAGGTTAGCTGAGGTCTTTAAATCTCTACTCTGCTTTTGCACTGTGCTCTCATTTGTTGCCAGACTGTTCTTTCTAAGAGCAACCTTCTTTTTCTTTTTTAAAAAATGTTTCGGAGTGAAAGGTACATTTTCCACTTATTCGAATGCAGGTCCCCAGTGGTCGCCATCTCGCATAGGCCTGCGACTTGAACGCAGTAAGTACTCGTTTTTCTGCCAAGGTACTCCCCAGCTGGGTTTTCCAAACTCGGGTCTCCAGCTGCTTTTGGACTACAACTCCCAACATCCATAGCTAGCAGAACCAGTGGTCATGGATGATGGGGATTGTAGTCCTCAAACAGCTATAAGCCCAAGTTTGAGAAGCCCTGCTCTAGAGCTTGTTTTCTGAATGAATTTCCACATTAACTTTTGTACATGAGAATGAGCTTCCCAATGTTTATAATATGGATAGACAAACCAAGAAATAAATGTTTTGCTATACTGACTGTGCCAGTTTAGATTTTCCCCAATATTTTCACAGATTTGCAAATGTGAAGATTGTCTTATATTTTATGTATGCATTGCCGTCTTCAGTTGCTAGTCTTGCCAGAAGATCTTTGGGAAGTGAAGAAGGGGTGGTAGCCCCAAAGGTCAACTTCCTCTCTGACCAGCGTGAACATGGTGTGTGTTGATAGCACTGAACCATCTTTGTTGTCCTGTTTCTTTCATGCTGGCAAGAAAGGAGATTGCTTGCGTGTCCTCCTTACCGGCTAGAACAGGGGTTCCCAAACTAAGGCCCACGAGCTGGATAAGGCCCGAGGGACTCGTTTATCCAGCCCGCAGCAACACCTGCTGCCGACGCTTGCTCTTACCGGTGCTGCACTGCGCGGCTGCCCACTTCTGGGTCAGAGGAGCACCAGAAATAGTTTGTACACATGCACAAGCATTATTTGCACATGCACAAGTGTTATTTCCTGTGCACCTCCGGGTTGGAGGAGGCCCGTGCACATGCACACAAGCTATTTCCGGTGTTCCTCCAACCCGGAAGTGCGCAGGAAATAACAAATGTGCACGCGTATGGGCACGCGCTCCCCCACCCTCTGGCCTGCCATGTGATCGGCACTGGAGACAGAGGCCTGAGGTGTGGTAAGTTTGCTGACTCCTGGGCTGGAAGCGTGAATTTGAGCCATGAGGAACTCACCCTTTGCAAGTCCACCATTTGAGCAACTTGGGCAAATAAATAAGACCTGGGACAATGTTCTCATGCTGCATCCTTAAATCAGTGTCAGGTGATTTCTCTGTGAAGGTATTGCATCAAATGCTGACCACATAATGTTTGGTCACTGTGGTATATACTCCAGTGACTTGTCCTGCAGCTGCTGCAGACTTGGTGTAATCTTGTGCTCCCATTCAAAAGTGATTTGTGGACTGGCAGGAAGCAAATGTGGTATGAGGCCATTTGAACGCTACCTGAACAGATTTGGCATTTCAGTGGCTATGTGTTAGTCGGATATCTCATGGAATTGGGCTGAGCATGTAACACATAAGCAGTGTTTCAGTTCAGACTGCATGTCACCTCCTTCTGTTTCTTTGTTATCATAGATGGGTCTTACTTGAGAGACTCCGTCAACATAAAGGCCCTTGCAGCTTCTTCTATCATTACGCTGTATTTCACGGACATGGGTCAGCAAGTCACCTGGACAACAGTAAGTTTAACTTTTGGTAAAATTCACACGGTAGAGTTGTGCATTAACTTGAGAGGTGCTTCTTGCTTTGTTGGTTTTTGTGTGTTGAGTCCCACAATGCCACCCCCCAAAAAATTCACACTTCACACATCAATTTTTTGATTAAGGTTTTTGGCATAATTTTGGCCACAACTTTATTCAAAATACAAAAAATGTGAGTGGTTGCTTAGGCATTGGTTATGACTATCTGTCCATGCCCTCAGGGACAGAGCTGGCCTTCCGGACACCAACGGAAGCCAGAGTGGGAAACAAGTATTGGGTGAGAAAATGAAGCTGGGCATCAGTCCCTCACTTCTCACCCTCATGTTCTTGTGGGGCTTGCACGGCCCAAGTCCGACTCCGGGGACAAGGACGAAAAGAATGGCAAGCCCCTGGATTCCTTTAACGGAATTCCCTTTCCGCATCATTTGGAGGGGTAGGCACTTACCCCTGCAAGCACCAATTTAACCAATGCCTAACCGCCAACCTTACAAGTTGTGACAATTTGCTACGCAGTAGGCAAAAACCAAATGGCACCAGCCAATCAGCCAGATGGCAAAATTCCTACCAGGCCCCCGCTCCAAGGCGGACGACCCCATGACAGGCATAGCAAGGTCAAGCGATCAAGAAAAAACCACCCTATTAAAGGGAGGGAGGGAGGGTGATCCAGTGCAAAACGGCCAAGAGGACGTCCAATGTCTGGCCCCTGTATTTAAAGACTCTGACCCCTCCTCCAAATTGGCATCAATCAAAACTCCCCAGCAACCCAGTTTTAACCACTTAAAGGCTTGGGTTCCTCACCAAATCTGCACAGTAACGGCAGGGTGGCTTGTTCCCCCAACCACAACACGTGCTCTCTGTTAGGGAGAACACACTTTATCATTTTCTTTTTTAATATAATTTTTATTTATTTTCCATTTAATGCTATACATTCACATCATCATTGTCCACTATACCACCCTGGCTCTTTGGCGCCTATCGACTTCCTTCCCTCCCACCTCATGGCTTTTGAAATTAATTTTTATATCATTGCAATTTATACATTTTCCAATTCTAATTAGACTTGTTACAGAATGTCTCAAAAATTAAATAAATATAGGCAGAAAATTTCTCATTACAAGTCATTGGACAACCCTGCTAGTGATGTTAATTGCTTACAATAATTTTTCAAATATCATATAAATTTACTCCAATCCTTTTGGAATACTTGATCGTGCTGGTTTTGGGTTTTTCCTGTCAGCTTCGCCAGTTCTGCAAAGTCCATCATCTTCATCTGCCACTCTTCTTTCATTGGTACTTCTTGTTGTTTCCATTTGGGGGCTAAAGGAATTCTTGTTGCGGTTGTTACACACATAAACAGTCTTTTAACTTCCCTTGGTATCTCGTCACCCACTATACCCAGTAAAAAATCTTCTGGTTTTTTAATAAAAGTATTTTTTTAAAAAACTTCTTTAACTCATTATATACCATTTCCCATAAAGCCTTTACCTGTTTACAAGTCCACCACATTCCCTTTCTTTACATTTCCAGCACTCATTGGTTCTTGTCTTGTACATTTTAACCAATTTAGCTGGTGTTAAATACCATCTGTACATCATTTTCTAGGGATGCGGGTGGCGCTGTGGGTAAAACCTCAGCGCCTAGGACTTGCCGATCGCACGGTCGGCGGTTCGAATCCCCGTGGTGGGGTGCACTCCCGCTGCTCAGTCCCAGTGCCTCCCAACCTAGCAGTTCGAAAGCACCCCCAGGTGCAAGTAGATAAATAGGGACTGCTTACTAGCGGGAAGGTAAACGGCGTTTCCGTATGTGCTGCGCTGGCTTGCCAGAGCAGCTTTGTCACGCTGGCCACATGACCCAGAAGTGTCTGTGGGCAGCGCTGGCTCCCGGCCTCTAGAGTGAGATGAGCGCACAACCCTAGAGTCTGTCAAGACTGGCCCGTACGGGCAGGGGTACCTTTACCTTTACCTTTTACATCATTTTCATAACATTTTCTTTAAGTGCACTGCATGCAGTAAAATTAATACCTTCCTTCTATAACCCGTCGTTATCATTTTCTAATGAAACTTCCACAAGTGCTTCCACCATGCTAGGCCTTATTGTACATTCCTGGAGCTCCTTTGGACAGAGGTTCCGGTAGATTGGAACTAGCTTATCAAAAGAACCCATAATAGCTAAAAGCCTGGCTAAAAGTCAAGAAGCACCTGTTCCAAATTTCAACTCTGCAATGGCCTTACTAGGCAACTTACTTTCCCTCAGCAATATGGGGAGAATTCGACTGCTCTCCCTTATAAGGTTGTTGTGAGGATTACACCAATACTCTGTTTCGTGCTGCCTTGTGAATACAGTGGTACCTCTGATTATGTACTTAATTCGTTCCGGAGGTCCGTTCTTAACCTGAAACTGTTCTTAACCTGAAGCACCACTTTAGCTAATGGGGCCTCCTGCTGCTACCGTGCTGCCAGAGCACAATTTCTGTTCTCATCCTGAAGCAAAGTTCTTAACCTGAGGTACTATTTCTGGGTTAGCGGAGTCTGTAACCTGAAGCGTATGTAACCTGAAGCGTATGTAACCCGAGGTACCACTGTATACAAAAGTGTTATATAAATACAACTTGTTCCCCCTCGTATTCAGTGCATGCAGCACAGTCCCTGGTCCGCTGCAGCTCAGCCGCTGCAAAAAGCTACATGATTCATCTCTGTCCACCATGGTGAAACATTATGTAATTAATTTTTATTCCACACCATTTCAGTGCAGAGGAAACATAATGCAAATTGGAAAAAGAACGTCTTACATTATGTATCATTGCACATCGTTCTCAGACTGAAAACAACAGCAAATGCCAATTGTATTTGCTGGATGAATTCCCGTTCCAAACATGGAACAAATAAGTGAGCACCAGCAATTTTCTGCTGCCATTTTTATTGGAATTCTCTGACATCCCTAATCGGAGAAATGTAAATTTGGTCAGTTCATGGGAAAACACAGATCAAAGTACACCCTACAACTTCTTTAGCTACCACCCAGGATGTAAGAATTGGTATATGACACACATGGTAAGAAGCTTTCCAACATTGCTCCTACCATGTTGAGCTGTACCATGCTGAAAAGGTATTTGTTGGTTTGAATGCAGAGCTTTCATGCTTAAACTGACAAATGGAAGAAGCCACATTAGCCTTGCTAACGTGCATAGATATTACTAGCCTGTGAAAAAAATTACTGGCCCATTTGTTTCGTGTATCTATGTGGCTCAATAGCCTGGAAGGAAATGAAAAAAGAACGGTTTGCAAATGCTTCCTAGTCAGGTCACCCAGACCAGTTGATCAATTTTTTTATCACCAACAGTATCACCAAGTAGCATGTGCATCACCAAGTAGCAAGAGAAGAGATTCTATAAGAAAGGTGACGAAAGAGCTATTGTCAGTTAGTTAAACAGAACACAGGATGTGCCTTTAATATACGGTGGTGACTCAGAAACGCTGTGTCACCACCATCACTGTAAGGTGAGTTTCTCAAATTAATGATCTAGGCAGATGATGCTTATGGTCTGAATTTAAAATTCTCTCTGGCATTCATGGAATCAGGCATTAACGGAAACATCCACCCCTTCTCTTCTTCTGCCACATATAAATAGATGACACACAGAAGCATACTAAGCATTCAGTACATTTTGTATCACTTGGTCTGGAATCTTTTGTGAATACACATCCTGCTCCAATTTCAGCAGGCAAGAAACTAAAGCCAGCGCTTTAGATAATCTATAGTGCAGCTGCTTTTATCACTGTTGCTACTAATTTCTCCCCTCAATGTACTCTCCTCCTCGCCCAAAGTCAATAAGCAACTTTAATAGTTTTCTGTTCTTGACATCACAGTGCCTCAACTGTGCCAGCTGACTGATGACAAAGATGCCCAGTGACATTGCCAAGTTCGACTAATTCATGCTTTCTTAGAAAAAGCTAAGGAATAAACCCCACACAAGTCCCTAAGAAGGTTGGATGGTATCTTGTACGTCTCCTTCTGGCAACTCCTGCAGCCAGCCTGGTGCCAAATGTATGGCTCTGCTTTTCTTTGGACCACACCAGAAAGGCTGAGAAGGGGTTCTTGTTGTCTGGGTAGCCCAGGACTTCCACACACACCGCCCAGGCTTGTGCCCCAGAAAGGTCACTTTGGTGCTTCTAGTGCAGCAAAAACAACACAGGAGGCAGCAATTACAAGAGTTCGACTTCACCCCCCCCAAAGGTGTACTCTCCCATTGTATTCCAAGATAGACAAATGCCAACTGCAACAGTATGTTCTTATTGAGTATAATAGAGGGTGAAATACCCAAGAAAGCACTCAGTGTCTTTCTCTACGCAACGGCACCGGCCAGAATAATTTATGCTCAAAGGTGGAAGGACTAGGGCCATCTTAACCCGGGGGTGCAAGGGGTGCGAGGCACCCGGGCGCCGAATTCTGGGGGGCGCCCACCGCTGAAGCCACCTAAGCTCTTAAATATCTACCTGTTATGAAATAATAATTTTGATCAAGCTAGAAAAACAAAATACATATATACACCTAGGTATTAACTAAATGTATACCTACTGTTTCACTAAACGACTTTCAACATTGTGTGCTGATTTACCTAAGACTTGTCATTCACAACGGCAGCGCTTGTCATTCTCAATGGCACTGTGCACGCAGAATTAACTCTTACATCAAAATATTATGTTACGTATTGTATTGAGGTGCTATGCGGCAGCTGGGTCAGCGGCACCTTTGACACGGCTGATGTTTCTCCTAAGTAGGTGCCTAAACAATACTTATAACTTTAAGTGTGGTGGTGTTGTATACTTAAGTAGAAGTGTATTGTAAATAAATGAGCAAATTAAAAAAAAAATGTTTCTTTTCCCTCCCTTCTTTCATAAACAAGAGATAAGGCGTAAGCGTGGTGTCTGACATAAGCATAAGGTAAAGGTAAAGGTACCCCTGCCCGTACGGGCCAGTCTTGCCAGACTCTAGGGTTGTGCGCTCATCTCACTCTATATGCCAGGAGCCAGCGCTGTCCGCAGACACTTCCGGGTCACGTGGCCAGCGTGACAAGCTGCATCTGGTGAGCCAGCGCAGCACACGGAACGCCGTTTACCTTCCCGCTGGTAAGCGGTCCCTATTTATCTACTTGCACCCGGGGGTGCTTTCGAACTGCTAGGTTGGCAGGCGCTGGGACCGAACGACGGGAGCGCACCCCGCTGCAGGGATTCGAACTGCCGACCATGTGATCGGCAAGTCCTAGGCGCTGCAGTTTTACCCACAGCGCCACCCGCGTCCCGACATAAGCATAATAAAAGTTAATTTGGGGGCTAAACTAAATTTGGGGGGGCTGGGCAGATCTTTGCACCCCGGCAGTGCATATGCTAAAGACTGTGCTGGGAAGGACCAAAATAGTCCCACAAAAGTAGACTGGCAGAATAAGCTAATAGAATATGTGGAATCAGTGGCGTAGCATGGGTTGTCAGCACCCGGGGCAAGACAAGTAATTTGCGCCCCCTAACCCGTGGATTTGCGCCCCCTAACCCCCAGATGTTGCGCCCAGTGCGGCCGGCCCCACCTGCACCCCCCACGCTACGCCACTGTGTGGAATGAACCATGTTGACTGCATAGATAAAGAAATCAGGATGAGTCTGCTATAGAAGAGGAGTGGGAATACTTTGGAGACTACTTAAAGAAGGAAATAACCATATAAATTTCCAAGTAGGGCCAGATACATGAACAGCAGTGAAAAACAATCAGAAGGGTGTGGGGGCGATCAAGGAGATGCAGCTGAACAAGGGTTAAATAAGATCTCACGGAGGAATGGGTGGAGAAGCCAAAGAGTGTAGGATAAAGGATAACTGTATAATGGATATATTGTTATGTAAAATGCATGAATAAACAAACATGTTCTTACTACAGTATTTATTTTTATTTATATATTTGACAAAATTCAATTACGACTTAATCAGCAAGACCCTGTAAGCAATTTATATATAACACCACATAATATTAATTAAAATAGCAATAAAATAAACTGTTTCAAACTAATTGACATGAAAATAGAAATAAATGCAGTTTTAAAACAGATATACGTTCTGTGATTCTCTTCGTCTAGCGGTTTTTTTGTCTTGCGAAGCAAGCCCATTGACGGATTAGCGGATTAGCGCTATTAGCGGCTTTTAGTGGCTTTTAGCGGCTTATCTGCTGGTCGGATCAGCTGATAAGCGGCTTAGCGGCTTAGAAAAAGGGGGGGAGGAAAAAAAACCAGCAGGAACTCACAAGACATTGTCGTCTTGCGAAGCAAGCCCATAGGAGATTCGTTTTGCGAAGCACCTCCAAAACGGAAAACTCTTTCGTCTAGCGAGTTTTCCGTCTTGCGAGGCATTCGTCTTGCGGGGCACCACTGTATGTCAATCCGTGGGATAGCTCAGTCAGTAGAGCATGAAACTCTCAGGGTTGTGGGTTTGAGTCCCACATTAGGCAAAAAATTCCGGCATTGCAAGGGTTTGGACGAGATGACCCTCATTGTCCCTTCCAACTTTACAGTCTTGTGATTCTATATAATTCTCTGTTAAAATTCCATGTTAAGACTATGTATCTGGGTAGGCTTGGCTAAACAAAAAAAGGTTGTTAGCAGGCCCTAGAAACTGGAGAATTTCAAAGAGTGAAAGCAGAGGGCTGACTCCTTGTAAATATGGAATGGAAGGGACACTATTCATTCTGAATAATGTCAGCACAAACTGAAGCGGTTGATTGGGTACATAAGGAGTAAGGCAATGAGTAAGGAGTAAGGCCCACTCACAGGTGCTTATAATGTCAGTGGAAACAGTTGGTAACCGCCTTTAATTTTAACCTGAAGATTGCTACTTGTCCAGTTTTAATTTTAATTTGTTTGAATTAATTGTGGAATGTATCTTAATTTATTGATTGCTTGTTTTTATGCATTGTCTTACTTGCATGATGTTAGTCGCTCTGAGCCCGGCTTTGGCTGGGGAGGCCGGGATATAAATAAAATGTATTATTATTATTATTATTATTATTATTATTATTATTATTATTATAGTAAACTGGTTCAAGGGCTTTATATACTAAGAGCAACATCTTGAATTTACCCAACTATTCCCCATGAAAACTAAAGGTGAACTTAAAAAGACTTGTTGACTTTGCATGCAGGCATACCTTCCAATGAAAATAAGGACGTCCCATTCCATAATAATAATAATGTTATTATTTATACCCTAGCCATTTGGCGTTTGCCAGATGATATTAAGGCTGCACAGGGAAATATCACTCTATGCTCCCATTAGCTTCAGATGCCCTTTTTTCTTTCCTCTTCCAGGTTTTCCTAACCGAATATACTGGGCCTCTTCTAATCTATCTGCTCTTTTACCTTCGCCTCTCAAGTATTTACGATGCAAAGGAGAGCGCAAGAAGTCTACGCCATCCTGTAGTTCAGTGAGTAAGAATGGTCTGTGCTCAAGGATGATATGATGTGATGATGCCCTCTTAGAGGAAAGGCAGACAAAAATGTGAGTGAATTAAGTTTAGTGGAGGTGGTCTACCATGGTTGCCTCAGTCTGATTCATCCAGTGCTTTTTTCCTGGGGGGACATGGGGGTATGCATACTCCTCAACATTTTGTGAATCTAATGGGAGAAGAAACTAATAAATAAATAAATTTTAATTTCTTCTCTAGCATGGTGAATCATCAGTTGTGTTGAAGAGCATGATGATTCATCAATTCCATTGCTGCAACCCCCGATGGCAGCCTCATTTCCTGTCAGGTGTTTCCTGAGTCTCAGACGGAATGAGAGTACCCCTAAACATTTTTTTAAAAAAAGAAAAAAGCACTGGATTCATGAATGGGTTAGCCATGTCATTTACAAACACACGCACCCTTCAAATCTGTATTTATTTATGAATTTTATGCTGGGTAATATGTCTAAAAGAAAAACGTGAGCCCATAAGCTTATGCAAGCTTTTTAGACCCCCTCTTTTAAACATAGGCATATAATTGCAAACAAAAATCAAGCTAAAAGCAATCACAAAAGCAGTCATAAAAGCAAGAAGAATAAAAAACTACAAGATAATGAAAGTATATTCCATGGTGGAAAACAAGGTTCACATTTATACCAAGCATATCAAATAATGATGAATGTTGGCAAATGAACGCATATTTAGTGGGAATGTGCCAACGATGAGATTGTTGAGTCATATAAATCATAAATGTCCCCCAAGCAGTAGTAGAGTCTGAGGGGTCCCCATCACCCATGGCAACATGTATGAATCAGTTTTTTGGAAAGGGCAATGAACATGACTTTCTATGGATCTACAGAATAACATGATGCAGCCTTCTACCCTGGAAGGATCACATGAGCCAATATGTTCCTTGTACATGCCTCACAACCCTAACACCGTAAGGGGGAACCAGACTTTACGATATGAGGTTTCTAGTGCATACTCTTTCCCTTTTAGAAAGATTCAAGGAGGGTGAGGTCTTGATTAGTGGGCTTTTTAGATCTGGAGGAATATTTAACCTATACAGTGGTACCTCTAGTTGCGAACGGGATCCGTTCTGGAGGTCCGTTCACAACCTGAAAGGAATGCAACCCACATCTGTGCACCTGCACACGTGCGGGGCACGATTCGCCACTTCTGCGCATGCGCGTGATGTCATTTTGCATGTCTGCACATGCGCGGGTGGGACGCAACCTGAAAAAACGTATCATGAAGCAAACGTAACAAGAGGTATGACTGTACCAGGCATGTCCAACAGGTCGATCACCATCTACCGGTCGATCGTGGGGTGTCAGTGGTAGAAGAAGAAGAGTTTGGATTTGATATCCCACTTTATCACTCCCCTAAGGAATCTCAAAGCGGCTAACATTCTCCTTTCCCTTCCTCCCCCACAACAAACACTCTGTGAGGTGAGTGGGGCTGAGAGACTTCAGAGAAGTGTGACTAGCCCAAGGTCACCCAGCAGCTGCATGTGGAGGAGCAGGGAAGCAAACCTGGTTCACCAGATTATGAGTCCACCACTCTTAACCACTACACCACACTGGCACACTGGTAGATTATGGTCGATCGTTGGACTGTTTGCAAAAGTCCTGCCACCCTTGTTTTGCCTCCCCTTAAAAAAAAGCTCAACAACTTTTGCTGGCAATGACAATTGGTAGATCACCGCCAGTATTTAATACTTTGAGTAGATTGCTGTCTCTTGGGAGTTGGATGTGCTTGACCTATACAATGCAGATTGTGGATGGCTTCCCTAAGATAACCTATTGAGTTAATGGGAGAAGCAAGCCTCTTAACCAGTTCTGGGTAGTAGGTGAGATTTAAAGATGGCTACATCAAACATTGCAATGAATTTTTTGGTTGGCTTTTTTAAACTTTTACTTCCTTCTCTTTCTAATTTCTGCAGCCTGGCCTGCTTCTGTCATTGTTTACACTATACCAGACATCTACTGGAGACACTCTTTGTGCATAAGATTTCGGAAGGGCACACTCCCCTGAAAAATATGATCAAGGTGATTTTCATCTGTAAACATATTGTACCGTAGAACTGATTGAGAAAAGCCACTCTGAGAACTTTGTTGCAGAGCAGCCTATACAGTAAATATTGCAGACAAATGAATGAATGAATAAGTGAATATGTGCTACGACTAATGTCAGTCACCTGGTTGCTGGGGCCGGGTAGGAATTTTTCCGCATGGCAAATTGACACCAGCCATTTGGTTTTCACCAACCTAGCAGCAATTGTCACAACTTTGTAAGGTTAGGCATTGGGTAAGCCTTGTCATGGGAGGGGTATCCTGTTAAAGGGATCCGGGGGTGTGTTTCCTGTCTGAAGGCTGGGTGTGGGCTAGGGCCATGCCACAACCCCAGCGGTGATTCTGGGGGTGCTCTTAATTGATGTATATCATAGGGCTCCCCCTATCGTGTTTCACCCTCGAGACTTCCTGCAGACAGGATATAGTCTTGCTTCACCCAGTTGCCTAAGCCAAACCGCTCACATCTATAACCGACAAAGTTGTGGCCTAATTTATCCCATTAACCCAACATATTCGTGTCTGTGCGTTTGTTTCTGGGGAAACTGCGGGGCCCGGGGCCTTGCCACGCAACTCACCTGCCTGGTGTTGATGCCCTCAGGCCTCTCTCTTCTTTCTCAATCAGTCTGCTGCCCCTCCATTGCTTTAGGAACATTATCTCGGTGATACTCCTATTCCCATATTACGGTTGGGAGAGATGTGTCTGAAAAAGTTGCCTTTCCGTCACCAGTAACTGCAACCAGTCTCCAGACACTTATAAGAGCAGGGATTCCATGTTGGGAGATGTTTTTCCTTTTTGGGGGGTGGGGGGTGAGAATCACTAGCTTTTTCCCTTTTTTGGGTAAATTCAATATCTTTTGTGCTGGGCACCTTTAATTTTTAATTTTTTAAAAAAATAGTTTTTCAGGTTTTAAAATTTTACAATCAATTATCCAACAACCAACATAAAAACATGCTTCCAAAGAATCTCCTAACTTCCCTCCTCCCCTTTGTGGGTCCTTATATTAACCCTTTCCTCCTGCATCTTTTATATCAATCCAAATCTTCTACATCTCCATTATATCCAAAATTCAACATTACAAGTGTTATTCCAATCCTACCAATGATTTTAGTTATTTACAATGGTTTTTAAGGTAAATTATGTATTTTCCCCATTCCTTATTAAAATTTTGAACTTCCAGGTTTCTGATTCTTCCGGTCATTTTTGCCATTTGGGCATAATCCATCAACTCAATCTGCCATTCTTCTTTGGTAGGGACTTTATCTTCTTCCCATCTCTGGGCCAATAATATCCATGCAGCTGTGGTCGCATACATAAATAGTTTTTTCTGCTCCCTTGGGATTTCAGCACCTAGAATTCCTAAAAGAAAAGCTTTGGACTTTTTTTTAAAAAAGGGGGGGGAGAAAAGGTTATTTTAAACATTTTTTTTCAGTTCATTGTATATCATTTCCCAATTTTTTTTACTACCTTACATGCCCACCACATATGATAAAAGGTGCCTTCCTTTTCTTTACATTTCCAGCATGTATTTGACCCTGTTTTGTACATTTTTGCTAATTTACTAGAAATACCAACAATACAATATTTTTATATAAATTTCTTTCAACATACAGCATGCTGTAAATTTCAAATCTCGATCCCATAGCTTCTCCCTTGCTGTGAATTGTATATTATACCCAAAATCTCTTGCTCATTGTATCATTACTGATTTAACCAGTTCCTCTTTTTTATGTCATTCTAATATTAATTTGTACATTTTTGAAAGCAATTTTGTTTTGTTCTCTAACAGCTCTTTTTCAAATTTAGAGGTTTCATACAAAACAATTATTTTTGTCCATCTTAAATATATCATTTAAATTATGGTATTGTAACCAGTCCGTTAATAATTCTCTTATATCCTCATACCTCTTCAATTTCACCTGGTGTTCTACTTCCATTAACAATTCTTTATACGTTCCCCAGTCATTTCTCATATTGTTTTTTTTAAGAGATATCACTTCCAGTGGGGAGAGCCACCATGGTGTTTTTTGTTCTAATAGACTTTTATATTTTCCCCATACTTCATAAACCAATTTTCTTAGTACATGATTTTAAAAAGCTCTATGTACTTTAACTTTCTCATACCACAAATATGCATGCTAACGACATCTATTATCATGACCTTCAAGATCTAAAACATCAGTATTTTTTAATAATATCCATTCCCTTAGCCAGCATAGACAGGATGCCTCATAATATAATCTTAAATCCAGTAAGGAGAATCTGCCTCTGTCTTTAGAGTCTATCAGCAATTTATATTTTATTTTTGGCTTCTTTCCCTGCCAGATAAATCTGGTAATATCTTTTTGCCATTCTCTGAAGTGACCTGCATTGCTGATCAAGGGTACAGATTGGAACAAAAACAACATTTTTGGCAATACATTAATTTTAATTACCGATATCCTTCCCAATAATGATAGTTCATCCTTCCCCACACCTCAATTTTTTTCTTTATTGTATAGTTATCCTTAAAAATATTTCACTAGCTAAATTGATGCAGTGCTTGAGGCTTGTCTGGTACCTTCTTGGGTCCCAGCTGAAGTGCCCTCCGAGAGGATGTTTTCTCCCATTAGGGTTGAGCCAGCAAATGAAAGGAGCTTCAATCCATACCCTGGGGAGTACATAGATGCCTTCATGTCCTCCTCCTGTATATCCTTGCCTTCCAGCCCAGGGAATTTCCTCCTACAATATAGGATGCACTCTAGACTACGTACCTTCCAAGGCCTCTCCTTTCACTCAGATCTAGGGACCCCTCTCCTTGGATGCTGTGCTCTGCTGTCCACCACTTCATCCCCTTTTGAGGCGGCCTGGGAGATGGAGAAAGATGCCGTCTCCATTCCCCACCAAAACGAGGACTGCAAGCTTCTCACCCTCAAAAGGTCTGCTGTGCCAGCTGTCATAGCAAGGTTGTTATGGCTTGCAGAAAAGTGACGGGTGACTTGATAAGGAGTGATATAGTGAAAGCCCAGCTCAGTAAAAGTGGTAGGAGAAAGAGAGTCTTCGTTTTCCTCTCATCTGTAAAAGGCGTCATCTTGTTCACTTTAAGAGCCTGGCGGGGTTTCGTGGCACAACAGGTGACAGCAGCGTTACCAAAGAGATTGCACATCCGACTGAATAGCTGGGATCAGCAGAGACTGAGTTGGCTGCAAAGCATTATGACATCACAATAGGGACTGTTTCTCAGCCTCTGCTGTTGCTAGGCAAACTTTAAAAGTGCATTTTCTTGAAAAGGAGAATAGTTACGACAATTCGTGCTCCTCTGTTGAGTATTTTATCTACTTGGCAAAATTTAAATACTACCAGATTATAATAAAACTCCTGAGTGGTTTACAAAAGCACAACATTAAAATTATCAATATGACCATTAAAAACATGTAAAAACATTAAAAAGATAATTAAAACCAACAGTATATTATTATTATTATTATTATTATTATTATTATTATTATTATTATTATACCCCACCTTTTCCCCTGACAGGGACTCAAGGCAGTTTAAATATTAAAACAAAAACAGCTAAAAACTTAGGGGGGAAACCAATGACTAAAAAACAATTAAACATGGATACAATTAAAACTGTATATATGCACATAATATATATATTAAGACCATACAAATACAGTGGTGCCTCGCAAGACGAAAAGAATCCGTTCTCTTCGTCTAGCGGTTTTTTCGTCTTGCAAAGCAAGCCCATTGACGGATTAGCGGATTAGCGCTATTAGCGCTATTAGTGGCTTTTAGCGGCTTATCTGCTGATCGGATCAGCTGATAAGCGGCTTAGCGGCTTAGAAAAAGGGGGGGGAACCAGCAGGAACTTGCAAGACATTGTCGTCTTGCGAAGCAAGCCCATAGGAAATTCGTTTTGCGAAGCACCTCCAAAACGGAAAACTCTTTCGTCTAGCGAGTTTTCCGTCTTGCGAGGCATTCGTCTTGCGGGGCACCACTGTAATTATAATAAAAACAGCATGGCGCCTGCCCCTTCATTAAAAGCAGTGAGTTCTCAAAATCCTGGTGGAACAAGGAAGTCTTCAGCTTCCATCAGAAAGACAGCAGTCTAACTTCTCTAGTGACTGAGTTTCAAAGTCTGAGAGCATCCACAGAGAAGGCCCTCTTTCACCTAAACTAAAAAGCCTAAAAAGATTAAAACACATGCCAACCTTCGACGTGCCTGGGCAGCCTTTTACTAAACCAAAAGTGTAGGTGCTGCCATACTAAAATATTGATTTCTTACAAGCGCAGAACAAGTATTATGTGGCACATGTAACAAGGAAAGTTCTGGGGATCAAAGTGGTCAAGTGAGCATATATGGGGTATGCAGCTTAATGGAAATTATGGGACAGAGTCTGGAATCTGAGAGTTCAGAGAGCAGCCCATACTGGAGAAAACTCCAGGGGTTTATGTCTGATATTGCTTGAGGGAGCCAAAGAAGAACAGGAAAACCTGAGGGAAATCTCAGCAGCAACGTGACGGAGTAGAGGAAAAATTCAGGGAGACTTGGGTTGAGTAAGAACAAGGCAGGTTTACCCAACCTGGTGTTGTTGGGCTACAGCTCCCAATTGGCCATGCTGGGTGGTGCTGATGAGATTTGCTGTCCAAAACGTTTGGAGCACTGTAGGTTAGGGAGGACTGAACTAGTGAATAGGCAGGTGCTAGGAGTGCTCCCTGGAAGGACAGATCCTGAAGCTGAGGCTCTAATACTTTGGCCACCTCATGAGGAGAGAAGACTCTCTGGAGAAAACTCTGACGTTGGGAAAGATATGGAGGGCACAAGGAGAAGGGGACGACAGAGCACAAGATGGCTGGACGGTGTTCTCGAAGCTACTAATATGAGTTTGACCAAACTGTGGGAGGCAGTGGAAGACAGGAGTGCCTGGCATGCTCTGGTCCATGGGGTCACAAAGATTCGGACACAACTAAATGACTAAACAACAACAAGGAACCAGGAGAAGCCCTCTCTACTGGAAAGGACTTGTTACAAAGTCAGGGCAGCAGAGTGAGGAGGAACTACCAGTGTCAGGCTTCAGGAAATCTGCTCCCCCTCCCTCATGGCAGGCTGGCAGTAACGGAAAGACAAGAAGCTCTTACCAAGGTCTTTTATTCCATATTCACACAGAGAGACGTAGAAATGTCATCTCTTGGGTAATGGCATTACTCCGAGTAATCCCCTCCCCCCTTCCCTTCTCAGTCGTCAACAACGGTGTCTGCTTAGGGACAATTGCCTCTGGGCTCTCTGCTCTGCTACTTTCATTGACCACCTGGTTCTGGGAGAAGGGAGGTCTGGAATGCTCTCTAGTGATAACGTGTCAGCCAGCTGTTCCTGCTCTGCTTCTCCCATTATTTCCCAGTTTGCCCCTCTTCTATCTCTGTGACCCTCAGCAAACCACCATTGTAAATCTATACCAGGCTTCCTCAACCTCGGCCCTCCAGATATTTTGAGACTACAATTCCCATCAACCCTGACCACTGGTCCTGCTAGCTAGGGATCATGAGAGTTGTAGGCCAAAAACATCTGGAGGGCTGTGGTTGAGGAAGCCTGATCTATACTGTCCTCCTCTTCTCAGGAAGATTGGGGGGGGCGGTCTCCACAATTCCTCCTCTGATGTCCAGTCCCTGACAACCAGTTACCAGAGCAGCAGCATCCAATAAACAGATGTGTGTATCTGGTCGGGATCTGTTGTCCCCATTGTGCCAACTACTGTAGAGACAGTAGTTCATTTTGGTATATCCTTTCATTATCTCTATGTTCTCATTACAGGGTTGCACTTTTTACTGGGGGTTCACATCTTGGCTTGCTTACTACATCAATCACCCACAGTACACTCCTCCATGTAAGTAATGCAAAGGGCACGTGTTGCACTAGAAACTTGCCTCATGCTACAAGAATTGGCCTATAGAGTTTGCGGCCTAGGACCCTTGTACTTACGGGACCGCCTCTCCTGGTATGTCGTGCAGAGGACCCTAAGGCCCATGAATAATAATAGCTTAAAGGTCCTGGGCTCTAAGGAAGCCAGACTATCCTCTGCAGTGGTGCCTCGCAAGACGAAATTAATTCGTTCCGCGAGTTTTGTCGTCTTGCGATTTTTTTCGTCTTGCGAAGCGTGGTGTTGGGAAAGTTTTGGAAAAGCTTCAAAAATCACCAAAGTCTTTAAAAACCTCAAAAAAGGCTACTGTGTACACCGCGTTCTGTGAGTTGCTCCTCGAAGTCAAGTCGCAACTGTATTAACGGTGTTAAGAAAAAGGAAACAAACTTGCAAGACGTTTCCGTCTTGCGAAGCAAGCCCATAGGGGAAATCGTCTTGCGAAGCAGCTCAAAAAACAAAAAACCCTTTCGTCTAGTGATTTTTTTGTCTTGCGAGGCATTCGTCTTGCGAGGTACCACTGTACCAGGGCCAGGGCTTTTTCAGTGACGGCTCCAACCTGGTGGAATGCTCTGTCCCATGAGACTAGGGCCTTGCAGGATTTGATCTCCTTCCGCAGGGCCTGTAAGACAGAGCTATTCCACCTGGCCTTCAGTTTGAATTAGCCTGATCCTCTATTGCCTTTTCCCTTTCCTCTTCTATGAAGAAGAGGACCCCGCATTTAAATTCTTCCCTGGTCTCCTTGCTGGCCCTAGTAGGACTTGGCCAGTTAGCCCTGGTGATCATTTGATGTCTACTGACTGGGTTCTCCCCCCCCAAAAAAAATGACCCCCCTGAATTTGCAAATTTTATTGATATTGATGCTGCATTCTATGTTATATTTTATGCTGTTTTATGCTCTTTTTAAGTCGCATTTTAATCAGTGTTTTATATTTGCTGTTAGCCACACTGAGTTCAGTTTTTAAACCAGGAAGAGTGGGGTATAAATAATTTTTATTTTTATTTTTATTTTATTATTATCAGGGGCTGTTTTTCCTTTTTTAAAGTCAGGATTTGAGAATTCCACACCAAAACAGGATGGAAATTTCTAGCAACATTTCAGATATTAGACAGGAAAGGAATGCAGAAGTCTAGCTTTAGAATCCAACCCAGTGAAGGATGGGTAAAAAATACTGTCCCCGTGCTGAGGAGAGAATCGGAGTGGATAAAATTCCCCACTCTAGAACATTGACAGAGGATGATTTCAGACCATATTGTAGTTGGGGTGTAACTTTCCCTCATCCCAACAAGCCCCCAAGGGTAAAATTAGTTGTGAATTAGGAGACCTTATACATGGAAATCAATATATTTTCATAAGATGCTGACAGCGCTTTCTGTCCCTTGGAGCAAAATATGCAGGAGCCCTGCAGAGACATGGAGAGGGATTGCACTGATGTCCCACAAATTCTGGATTGTACCACTTTATTATAAAAGTGGGAGGCTGTTCATATGTCTTGCATATTATAATAAACTAATACACGGGGGGGGGGCTTAAGCTAGGCCCCTTTCTGCCATTCTAGTTTTAAAACTACAGTGGTGCCCCACAAGACGAATGCCTCGCAAGAAGGAAAACTCGCTAGACGAAAGGGTTTTCCGTTTTGGAGGTGCTTCGCAAAACGAATTTCCTATGGGCTTGCTTCGCAAGACGAAAATGTCTTGCGAGTTCCTGCGGGGGTTTTTCCTCCCCCCCTTTTTCTAAGCCGCTAAGCCGCTTATCAGCTGATCCGATCAGCAGATAAGCCGCTAAAAGCCGCTAATAGCGCTAATCCGTCAATGGGCTTGCTTCGCAAGACGAAAAAACCGCTAGACGAAGAGAATCACAGAACGGATTCTTTTCATCTTGCGAGGCACCACTGTAATCAGATTCTCAGTCAGATCCAGAGTAGACCCTCCTAAGATGTACTAAAGACAGTATTTCACCACAGCTTCTGAGGAAACTAGAAATGAAGAGAACTCAGCTCTGCTAAAAACTGCATTGAGTGTATACCATTGCATTCAGAGTTTTGTTGTAGCATCTCAGACTTCAGTCTCTGTCATGGAATTGCTTGGACCCCTCTCCATTTCTTAAGTTGCATGATTGAGGAAGGGCAGTTTTGGTGAGGGTTCAAAGGCACCCCCAGGCCCTGGCATGTTAATAATCATCATCATCATCATCATCATCATCATAATTTATTATTTATACCTCACCCATCTGGCTGGGTTTCCCCAGCCACTGGGCGGCTTCCGACAAAACACTAAAATACAATAACTTATTAAGCATTAAAAGCTTCCCTAAACAGGGCTGCCTTCAGGTGTCTTCTAAAAGTCTGGTAGTTGTTCTCTTTGACATCTGGTGGGAGGGTGTTCCACAGGGCGGGTGCCACCACCAAGAAGGCCCTCTGCCTGGTTGCCTGCAACTTGGCTTCTCGCAGCGAGGGAACCGCCACAAGGCCCTCGGCGCTGTACCTCAGTGTCCGGGCAGAACGATGGAGGTGGAGTCACTCCTTCAGGTATACTGGACCGATGCCATCACTATGGGATGCTATAGGGATGCCATCACTATGATTCAGGGTCTGAGGGACTCGATCCAATCTGGAGTCTAATTTAAATTCTGGGGTGACTGTCAGATTTCTAACAAATTAATATTTTTGCTCCAAAATAGTTTTTCTGAAACATGCAATCTGCTTTTGGAAACCTGTGGCAGTATAATAGTCTTCTCTATAAGGTGATGTAGCAATAGAAGTCTCCTAGTTAGGCAACACATAAAATGAAGTTGGTGCCTGCCTGAGTTTGCGAGGCATTGATTCATAAGGAGAGGCACACATAAAAAACCCCCAGAGATGTCTAAAGATGAGGCTTCTAAAGATAACAAGGCCTATTCAATATATAACAGCAACAAAAAAGGCTTAAGTAGACTTCACATTATATGTAAGACTAAAGTGGAATCTAGACACATGTAAAAAAACGTTGTGAGAATGCTTTTTTAGAAAACATTTTGAAAAAGATATTGAACTTGCCATAGGTCACCATCGCCAGCTAGTGCCACATTTGTATAACGCACCTTACAACACACTTGAAATGTTTGAATTGCAGCTGTATAGCTGAGTCCTAATTATGTTTTCATTCTGTTTTCTAGCATTTGGGAACAAGCAAGTTACTATTTCTGCCCTTGTGTTTCTGGTATGTATGGGCAGGAAGTGAGGGAGGGTAAAAAAATTGAATGTGGCGCGCACACACACACACACACACACACACACACACACACACACACACACTTTTGCATATACTCTCCCAAGACAGGCGAACTAAGAAGGGAGACACTTTCATTAATGTCATTACAGATTTAACTTCACACATGCACACACACACACACACACACACACATGTGTGTGTGTGTGTGTGTGTGTGTGTGTGTGTGTATAGCTGAAATCTAAGTGGAATTAGGTCAAATTTACATTCTAAGTTAAACTAATTTAAGAATATTATATATATTTGTGTGTGTGTGTGTGTGTGTGTGTGTGTGTGTATTATATTCTTAAATTAGTTTAACTTAGAATGTAATTTTGACCTAATTCCACTTAGATTTCAGCTAAGCTAAAATCATATAATGGTACATAAAATAAAACAAAACAACAACAAACTGAAGTAAAATAAATATAGACTTCCCATCATTTCCTGATATAGTTGACATTTGTGATTTTGAATGTACTTATAATTATTACCTTACATTTAATATACTTTCTAATACTTTCTTACAACCTAGCGTACCGATTTTCCTTTATTTCTTAATATTTTATGTACACAAGGGTACATTCCAAATGAGACAATTGTGAACATGGGCAGCAAGTCTGCCTGCAAAAAGATGACAAAGCTCTCCGTACCTTCACTATTAAAATACATCTTCTATGATTCCTCTCTGGATCAGGCCTGCACAATGTATGACCATCAAAGCCAAATATAGTTCGCTAGTGATGGATAGCAGTGTATTCAAGACTTCGTAAATCTCTTGGCTCTGCTGCCTGCCTAGGACTGTAAAAATTGTGTATGTGTGTGAAGCATCTGGCAGGGAACAAATATTGGCTGGTGGCTTGTACGTAGGCTGGGTAGTCACACATTCTTGAAAGTAAATGCCACTGATATCTAAGGGTTATGCTTCAAAGTAAATTCTCTGAGGACTGGAACATCGATTCAAGAAATGGATGAGGTCATTTGCGCAAGTCACCTTGTTGTTGATGTTACCAGGGCTCTGCGATGTGTGAGCAGTAAATTTTCCTTTCTTGATGCCCATGTTCTTTCAAATCGTGAAAGCTCTGTGTGGGTCCCCCTATCTCTCCCAGTGGGTGTGAATGGAAAATTTGTTGCGATTCTCCCTGGCTGATCTTATTTTATACAGTGGTGCCTCGCAAGACGAAATTAATTCGCTCCGCAAGTTTTTTCGTCTAGTGAATTTTTCGTCTTGCGAAGCACGGTGTCGGAAAAGTTTTGGAAAAGCTTCAAAAATCGCCAAAAACCTCAAAAAAGGCTACCACACCGCGTTCTATGAGTTACTCCTCGAAGTCAAGTCGCAACTGTATTAAGGGTGTTAAGAAAAAGGAAACAAACTTGCAAAAAACGCAAGACGTTTTCGTCTTGCGAAGCAAGCCCATAGGGAAATTCGTCTTGCGAAGCAGCTCAAAAACCACAAAACCCTTTCGTCTAGCGAGTTTTTCGTCTTGCGGGGCACCACTGTATTTAGCCATTCCTCTAGACTGCCTTTCTTCTCGAGGGATCTCAGAGTGGTGCATAAAGCACCTTCATCTTCCCCATCATTGTGGGGACAAGCTAAATTTATGATTCTACAGTTAAAGCCTGAAAATCTAATGCTTTTTTATTTTTGCAATTTTTTTCCAGTTGTGTGAAGCTGGGAATCATTTTATCAATGTTGCATTAGTCCATCAAAACCAATCAGGTCTGTAGTTTGATTATAATTGCTTACCTATGATAATCCTCCTAACATTCCGTATGTCTGGGTTAGAAATTCAAGTGACCATATTCAGGGGTGAACTTAGGTAATTTGGTATCCCGAGCAAGGACAAAATTTGGCGCCCCCTAAATATTTCCTAAAAGGGACGCGGGTGGCGCTGTGGGTTAAACCACAGAGCCTAGGACTTGCCGATCAGAAGGTTGGTAGTTCGAATCCCCGCGACGGGGTGAGCTCCCGTTGCACAGTCCCTGCTCCTGCCAACCTAGCAGTTCGGAAGCACATCAAAGTGCAAGTAAATAAATAGGTACCATTCCAGCGGGAAGGTAAACGGCGTTTCCGTGCGCTGCTCTGGTTCACCAGAAGTGGCTTAGTCATGCTGGCCACATGACCCGGAAGCTGTACGCCGGCTCCCTCAGCCAATAAATGAGCGCCGCAACCCCAGAGTCGGTCACGACTGGACCCAATGGTCAGGGGTCCCTTTACCCTTTACCTTCAAATATTTCCTATTTTTCACAATAATTCATTTGGGGGCAAGTCTGTGAACACTCATCATGTTTCCTTATCTACATATGTATATGATTATATAAGAACACTCAAAGTACACATGTCCCAATACAATGGCCTTTAATCCAGAGTCATAGTTTGGCCCAGTAGAAAATTAAATTTCCAGGAAAGGGAATAGGCAGCAAGCGGACAAGCCAGCGTGTAGGATACTTGGAAACATAATTTATTACAGATGAATCGAGGAGAAATGTGATTCACTACTCATTTAAAACAAAATCAGTCAAATTCATACTTTCCAAAATGGTATGTGAACCAAAACACATCTATTCTTTGAAATTTGCAGCTGTCTGAATTTTGTTTTGAAGTTCTTTAACCACGCAATGTTTACAAAAAAACATTAAATTAGGGGAAATTGCTTGCTAAAAAAGTAACAGCATATTAACATGTGTTTATTCGGAGAAATTCATGCAAAAATGTTGATTGATTCTTTTTTTAATTGCAAATTGCTGCAAAATATTGACCACAGAATTTAACATTGGGAAACTGAGAAACTGTGAGAGATTTGACAGGTCCCTCGATCCCTGTATTCAACCAAGTTCAGCTCAAAGCAGACCCATTGAAATCAATGGACCTAAGTTAATAGTGTCTATTAATTTCAGTGGGTCTACTCTGATTTAGTATGTCTAAACCCAGAATTCCCACGTCAGATTTGTCAAACTCTTACAGCAGCAATACAGTGTGCTGCTCTTTAGTAGGAAATACGGTATGCTAGAATTATTTTGTGGCCAGTTCCCTATGGTGGTAGTACCACCACACTATTGTACATTCTGCATCTACACCATACGATTTAAAACACTTTGCAATTTGTTTTAAATAGTCCTTCCCCCCACCCACTCAAATCCTGGTAACTAAGATTGTGAATGTGAGAAGAATCCTTTTGTTAGTCCTTTCCACATCGCTTGTTCTCAGGAATCCTTGGTTCAGAAGCGGTCACAGTTAAAATGTGTTTGAAGCTGATTTCTACCTGTAGTGTGGTCAGTAGACGATAGAAATTCATAGGTTGGAATTGACTTCTCATTCCTCAAACTGTTATAATGAAATATTGGTCTTTTTTCTTTTCCTTATAGGCAATAAAGGCTCTTTCCCAAGCCCATCAATCAACCCTTTCACATGGTTGTTTCTGTTTGTTTCCTGCCCAAACTATACATATGAGGTATTATTATTATTATTATTATTATTATTATTATTATTATTATTATTATTTTCCCCTTCTTGCCTTGCATCTGTGCCAGCTAGCTAAGCAAGTACTGTAAGTACTTTTAATTCACTTACAGATATCTCACAGTGAGTTCTGCTTTGATCCAGGTCACTCACGGTTTCCAGAGGAGCTGTCTTCAAAAAAGGTGTTGGCTTATAAAATGAGCTTGTTTCACAAAAAATAAAAAAAAGGTTTATAAGCTTTGTCCTGAATCCGTTGGATGATTCAGGACAGATAAAGGAAAGTACTTCTTCACACAGCATATAGGTAAACTATGGAACTCACTTCCCCCAGGGGGCCAAGGATGGCCACCAACTTTGATGGCTTTTAATGAGTATTAGACAAATTCATGAAGGAGAAGGCTATCAATGGCTACTAGCCAGGATGGTGTCGGGATTCACAGAATGCTGTGTGAGATGGTAAGTCTGCAGGCTTGAGTTTGCTAGCTGATGCAACTGGCTGATGCAATCAGCCTGCAATACTTTCTATGGAAGTGCTGGGTCAGAATGACTCCGCAGTAATGTGCTGACAGTTGATTGGCTGTCATCGGTTTAAAAGGGAAATCTGTCGAGAAGTGAAGGTGTGGTGTAGAGGAGTGTGGCCAGAGAGAGTTAGAGGTCTTCCTATTTGCCTTAAGGTGCAGCCAGGTACTCTGTTTTTGACTGTATGAACTGCTCGTGTATTATATATTTTTTATAATTTTTTTTTATTGGTTTTACAAATTTTTTTTATAAACAATACAAACACATAAAGAAACAAACAAACATGTATAATTTCATATCCTTTTTTCATAAACCTCACTTCTCCGACTCCCCCAGGCCTCCCCTTTCTACATCCCAATTTCCAAAATTATTTCAGCAAATCCTAAACTTAATTTTATCAAATTTGTTCCTTATTTATTCTTTTCTTTTACTTAATCTTTTGTCGCTGTAATCTCCTTTTTTTTTCTAAAAACCTCAACATTTTAGTATTCATCAATTTTGTAGTATTTCTTGAGATAGATTTTAAATTTCTTCCATTCTTTATCCGCCGTCTCTTTCCCCTGATCACGGATTCTGCCGGTCATTTCTGCCAATCCCATATAGTCTATCACCTTCATCTGCCATTCTTCCAGGGTGGGTAGATCTTGAGTCTTCCAATGCTTTGCGATGAGTATTCTTGCTGCTGTATAACTGCTCGTGTATTATAGCCTGTAGATATGTGTATATATACAGTGGTGCCTCGCAAGACGAAAAGAATCCGTTCTGTGATTCTCTTCGTCTAGCGGTTTTTTTGTCTTGCGAAGCAAGCCCATTGACGGATTAGCGGATTAGCGCTATTAGCGCCATTAGCGGCTTTTAGCGGCTTATTGGCTTATCGGATCAGCTGATAAGCGGCTTAGCGGCTTAGAAAAAGGGGGGAGGAAAAAAACCCACAGGAACTCGCAAGACATTTTCGTCTTGCGAAGCAAGCCCATAGGAGATTCGTTTTGCGAAGCACCTCCAAAACGGAAAACCCTTTCGTCTAGCGAGTTTTCCGTCTTGCGAGGCATTCATCTTGCGGGGCACCACTGTAGCTCACAATAAATATACTGCACTGAAGAACCTGGAACTCTGAGCATTTCTGCTAAAGCACCGCGGAAAATTCTATACTCTGCTTCCACAGATGGTGGCAGCAATGCTTCTGAATTCCACTTGCTTTAAACCACAGGACAGGACAGTGATCTTGTGTTTGGGTCCTGTGTTTTGGTTTCCCACAAGCATTTGGTTGGCTACTGTAAGAACACAATGCTGTATTAGATGGGTCATTGGCCTGGTCTAGCAAGCTCTGTTGAAGCTCTTTTGTAATAATAATAATAATAATTTATTATTTATACCCCACCCATCTGGCTGAGTTTCCCCAGCCACTCTGGGCGGCTCCCAATCAGTGTTAAAAACAGTACAGCATTACATATTAAAAACTTCCCTGAACAGGGCTGCCTTAAGATGTCTTCTGAATGTCACAATGTCTTCTGAATATCTCTTTGACATCTGATGGGAGGGCGTTCCACAGGGCGGGCGCCACTACCGAGAAGGCCCTCTGTCTGGTTCCCTGTAGCCTCACTTCTCGCAATGAGGGAACCGCCAGAAGGCCCTCAGTGCTGGATCTCAGTGTCCGGGTAGAACGATGGGGGTGGAGACGCTCCTTCAGGTATACAGGACCGAGGCCATTTAGGGCTTTAAAGGTCAGCACCAACACTTTGAATCGTGCTCGGAAACGTACTGGGAGCCAATGCAGATCTCTCAGAACCGGTGTTATGTGGTCCCGACGGCCACTCCCAGTCACCAGTCTAGCTGCCGCATTCTGGATTAATTGCAGTTTCTGGGTCACCTCCAAAGGTAGCCCCACGTAGAGCGCGTTGCAGTAGTCCAAGCAGAAGATAACTAGAGCATGCACCACTCTGGGAAGACAGTCCGCGGGCAGGTAGGGTCTCAGCCTGCGTACCAGATGGAGCTGGTAGACAGCTGCCCTGGACACAGAGTTAACCTGCACCTCCATGGACAGCTGTGAGTCCAAAATGACTCCCAGGCTGCGCACCTGGTCCTTCAGGGGCACAGTTACCCCATTCAGGACCAGGGAATCCCCCACACCAAACCCGCTCCCTGTCCCCCAAAAACAGTACTTCTGTCTTGTCAGGATTCAACCTCAATCTGTTAGCCGCCATCCATCCTCCAACTGCCTCCAGGCACTCACACAGGACACCATGGTAACATGCATGGTTTGCCTTCATAAGGCCACAGTTAATTTGTGGTCCCAGCAAGGGTGCTAAGGAGAACCGCAACATGGTTTCTTGAGTGAAGCTTTGAACTCCATTTTCACAAACCAGACCCTTCACCTTCCTGGGTCTGCCTTTGTAACACTAGTTCTTGTAGAATCCACTTCAGCTCCACTCCAAGTCTCCTCCCATCTGTGGTGCGTATTTTGTCACTCTTTGTGTCCACTCACCTACCAGTGCTTTGCTACTTGGGGAAATTGCTACTTGGGATGCGGGTGGCACAGTGGTCTAAACCAGTGTTCCCCAACCTTGGGCCTCCAGCTGTTTTTGGACTACAACTCCCATCATCCCTCGCTAGCAAGACCAGTGGTCAAGGATGATGGGAATTGTAGTCCAAAAACAGCTGGAGGCTCAAGGTTGGGGAACACTGGTCTAAACCACTGAGCCTCTTGGGCTTGCCGATCAGAAGGTTGGCAATTCAAATCCCCATGACAAGGTGAGCTCCCGTTGCTCTGGCCCAACTCCTGCTAACCTAGCAATTCAAAAGCACACCAGTGCAAGTAGATAAATAGGTACCGCTGCGGCGGGAAGGTAAACGGCATTTCTGTGCGCCTTGGTTTCCATCACGATGTTCCATTGTGCCAGAAGTAGTTTATTCATGCTGGCCACATGACCTAGAAAACTGTCTGTGGACAAACGCTGGCTCCCTCGGCCTGAAAGCGAGATGAATGCCGCAACCCCATAGTTGCCTTTGACTGGACTTAACCATCCAGGGGTCATTTACCTTTTTACCTTTTTTTTTTTTTTTTTTTTACTTGGGGAAATTACCTATGTATTCAAAATGAATGGACTGGCACTGCTGGAGAAGTGTGTCAAGGGTTGGCAAGACCTTGTATAAGACAGACAGCTGTTTATCTTTAAGTGAACTGTGATTTATTTATTTTTTCCTTTGCAACAGATTGGCTCTTGGATGAGCTTTACGGTGATGACACAAACACTTCCAGGTAAGAGCAAAAATAGTCTCCAGCTGGGATCTTTGAATAAACTTGTTCACCATCACCCAGAAAACATTCTAGATGAGAAAAATGATCAGCATGGCTTAGAATTAACTTCTGCAATTGAAGTAGAAATTATAATTATTACATATCTTAACTGAGTCAAGTATTTGTGGTTGATCATCTTTTCAATAATGATTTTAAATATACCTGTATATTATCAATATACATTTAAGTGTGATGGAAGTGCACTGCATTTAAGGACATTTGCTAACAGGCTTGGTGTGCGTCCACCTCACTTCCACCATGCTTAAAAAAGCATGTCTCTGTTTAACCTTTGAGACATTGGAAGGAAGATCAGGCAGCATAATTTGAACTGTAATGGACAGATGTTTTCAAATGTTGTATGAAGGAATGGAAATGTGTAATATTTTTTTTTTATCCCCTACCATGATTGTGAACCAGAAAGCAAAAGAAACAAACTTTCAGCCCTGCTGATTAAAATAGGCACCACTAACCAATCAGCTAAACCATGGGTAGGCAAGCTAAGGCCCAGGGGCCGGATCTGGCCCAATCGCCTTCTAAATCCAGCCCGCGGACAGTCCAGGAATCAGCATGTTTTTACATGAGTAGAATGTGTCCTTTTGTTTAAAATGCATCTCTGGGTTATTTGTGGTCTGCGGGACAGTGGACTGGCTTCCTGCTGAAAAAAAATTGCTGACCCCAGACCTAAATCTTTGTTGATAAACCTATCAAATTCATTAAAAAAGCCCATACCCCTTTTATGAAATACATTTTTTTCGCTGTGTATTTCTGCTTGCCCCTGCTAACACTGGAATTCAAAATATGCCCCTCTAGTTTCCTTGTGCTAAGACTGCATTTGCAGCACTGATAATGTACCTGATCCAGATGATTAATAACCTTTATTAACTTCAGTTGTAGAGAATTAGGAATGAACTTAACATTCTCCCAGTGAAATAAGTGGGAGAGGAACATGTTTACCTTTGACTGGATTATATTTATCTTGCTTGGATGATGCCCACTATCCATATGTAAATCAGTGGTAGTCAACGTGTTGCCTTCCCATCTTCCCTGGCCATGGGCCATGTTGACTGAGGCTGATGGGAATTGGAGTCCACATTGCATTGAAGGGCATTACAGTGGCTACCTCTGGTGTAAATTAATTTTAGAGATGGGTGGAAGCCACAAGTTTTGTTCTGCCGCATTTTTGGTGGATAGAACAGGATGAACATTTCCTTGGAAGAACTCCATAGCTGACCCCAGCACATTTTTTAGGAGCAAGCAAAGTTGGCATATCCTAGTGGGCACCCCAGTGTGCCTCCCTGGAAGATACCCTACCCAAGACTGGCTCTAGAGATTCTGCTATAACCCCAAGGAGTTGAGGTGGCCCTGAGCCTGAACTGAATCCCAAACAGAACAAGGGAGATCATGACTAGCAGCATGAGTCTTTCTCCCATCTCTAAGCCTCAGTCATGAGGAAGAAGGAGGAAAAGCTGCAGCTGCTGGACTCAATTTTTTTTTTAAAAAAAGTTTTACACTCCCACCAGAAGCTATTCCTGCACAGATAGGGTAGGTTCAAGGAAGGGGCCATGTTGGTCTGATGCAACTGAAATAAATTTCAAAATTAAAAAAAATTGTCCAGTAGCACTTTAGAGACCAACTAAGTTTGTTCTTGGTATAAGCTTTTGTGTGCATGCACACTTCTTCAGATACACTGAAACAGAAGTCACTAGATCCTTATATATAGTGGGAGAGTGGGGTGGGGTTTTTCTCAGAAGGGTAGTAGGAGACGGGTGATTGACTCAATGGATATGGTAAACCTGCTGACAACTGTTACCGACTGCAGTTAGTCCTACAGGAAAAAGCAAGGGATGTTGTTGTTTAGTCGTTTAGTCGTTTAGTCGTGTCCGACTCTTCATGACCCCATGGACCAGAGCACACCAGGCACTCCTGTCTTCCACTGCCTCCCACAGTTTGGTCAAACTCATGCTGGTAGCTTCAAGAACACTGTCCAACCATCTCATCCTCTGTCGTCCCCTTCTCCTTGTGCCCTCCATCTTTCCCAACATCAGGGTCTTTCCCCAGGAGTCTTTTCTTCTCATGAGGTGGCCAAAGTCTTGGAGCCTCAGCTTCAGGACCTGTCCTTCCAGTGAGCACTCAGAGCTGATTTCCTTCAGAATGGATGGGTTGGATCTTCTTGCAGTCCATGGGACTCTCAAAAATCTCCTCCAGCACCATAATTCAAAAGTGTAATAAAACATTAAACATTTTTTTAAAAAATCCCTATACAGGGCTGCCTTCAGATGTCTTCTTCACCCAAGCTGTTCCTTCACATGCCCAAGTTCAGCATTTCCTCTAATGTCTCAACCAGGAAGTTGTGGTTAAGGACTCCCCTCAAAGTAGGATATGACCTGAACTGAATCCCAAACAGAACAAGGCAGATCATGTCTGGCAGCAGGAGTCTTCCTCTCATCTCTAAACCTCACTCATGAGGAAGAAGGAAGATAAGCTGCAGCTGCTGGACTTAATTTAAAAAAGAAGAAATTTTACACCCCCTCCAGAAACTATTCCTGCACAGATAGAGAAGGGCAAGACTTGGTCATATGCTTAAAACAAGTATGTTATGTTTTGTGTCTTCTTCATTATGTGGTTAGGTAGGAAATGATTCTTCTGACATGCCACTGTCGATACCTGGAGATCAGTAGTCTTTTTCTTCCCTCTCTCTTCAGTTGGAGTTTTTGCGTTACTAATGGCTATCCAGATGGCTCAATGGGCCCGAAAGAAGCATCAACTTTACCTGAAGAAGTGTGCTACGTACAGGTGGAGAAAAAGAGCCATGATTCCATTTATACTGTAAATGCAAGCAGAAACGGCCTGTGAAGATCCAGCATGAAAAGTAAAACAACAACAACAGAAATTTGATTTGTTTAGTTATGGAATAGGATGCTTTCGGACACACCTACATCTAAGTTTTTTGTTTAAGTGAAATGCAAATATCGAGCCCAGGATCCAAAGCACTATTTTAAGTTAACAGAGAGCATGTGCTAGACATACAAAATGTCACGTGGTTCGACTTGGCCATCTCCAGCTCAAAAGAGTTGTCGGGAGCAGGTTAGACGGTTTCTGCCCCTGGAGCCACTGTTAGTAGGAATTTATAACACTGGACAAAATGTACCAATGGTCTGGCACTGTGGGATTCTTTGTGTGTCACATTAATTGTAAAAAAAGGACCCTGTTCCCCCTGTGGACCCCCCCCCCCCAATCTGCAGGTGGCATGTTGAGAGCCAGTGTGGTGTAGTGGTTCAGAGCGGTAGTCTCGTAATCTGGTGAACCGGGTTCGTGTCTCTGCTCCTCCACATGCAGCTGCTGGGTGACCTTGGGCTAGTCACACTTCTCTGAAG
The DNA here is from genome assembly GCF_965113315.1 of Podarcis vaucheri. NCBI lineage: Eukaryota > Metazoa > Chordata > Lepidosauria > Squamata > Lacertidae > Podarcis > Podarcis vaucheri. The sequence goes on along the minus strand of NC_138751.1, from coordinate 51,697,547 downwards.
TCTCTCAGCCCCACTCACCTCACAGAGTGTTTGTTGTGGGGGAGGAAGGGAAAGGAGAATGTTAGCTGCTTTGAGACTCCTTCGGGTAGTGATAAAGCGGGATATCAAATCCAAACTCCACGTTGGACTAATAATAATAATGATAATGATAATGATAATAATAATAATATACCCTGCCCATTTGGCTGGGTTTCTCCAGCCACTCTGGGCAGCTCCCAACAGATTAAAACAGAATAAAACATCAAACATAAAAAACTTTCTTAAACAGGGCTGCCTTCAGATGTCTTCTAAAAGTCAGATAGTTGTTTATTTCCTTGATATCTGCTGGGAGGGCATTCCACAGAGTGGGCACCACTACCAAGAAGGCCCTCTCCCTGGTTCCCTGTAGCTTCACTTCTCACAGGGAGGGAACCGCCAGAAGGCCCTCAGAGCTGGACCTCTGTGACCTCAGGTTGAACGATGGGGGTGGAGATGCTCCTTCAGGTATACAGGACCGAGGCCGTTTATGGCTTTAAAGGTCAACACCAACACTTTGAATTGTGCTCGGAAACGTTCTGGGAGCCAATGTAGGTCCGGTGTTATGTGGATAGAATCTCACATGCAGACCAGGTTCTAGTTTTTTTTTTCTTCTTTCAAATAAATCACAGGCACAAATCTAGAAATAAACCAAGAACACAGGCAGATTTGTATGACACACACAAAATCAGGTTTTAGTTCGCTTGTGTAGTGCATGGCACTAGGCCTGCACAGGGCTTTTTGATACCCAGTGTTATAACTCTTCAGCTTAAACCAACAAAGCTAAGGCTAGAATTTGATATCACCTTGATTAGGAGATAAATCCCATTGCACTCTCTTGAACTTATTTGTAACATGCTTTGGGTCAGGATACATAGTCACTGAGCTTCACAGATGCAAATACATTTTTTTTTTCATGTTCTAAACATGGCAATGCGTCCATGCAATTATTTTGTTTACTGTCCACCAGAAACAAGCCAAGGTTCATATAAGAATCTTGCTTGAATGGATTACAGACTTCTTATTCTTTCGGGGTTTGGAATTAATTTGCCTCTTCTGATTAGATAACTCTTGAATGAATGAGCAGATACAAAAGCCATTGTCTGAATTAGTAATTAAATGGTAATTGTGATTAAATATGCTTCTGTTCCTAGGTTATTATGGAATTAGATGGCAGGAAATAGATGGATTAAATTAGTTTAAACTTAGCAGACTAGGTAAAACTTTTTATTTTCAAATGTATCGAGACTCGATCTAATATAGTTCAATTGTACCAATAACATATTCATTATTTTCTTTACTACAGTACCTATTCCTTAAATTGTACGGGAGTTTTAAATAAAAAATGCTATTTTTTGAGAGCTGTGTGCAACATCATATTTTGACATGCATGGAAGACATCCATCAGTATCTGTGTTCCTCTCCCAAAACTGTTACGCATGACCAGTTGTCAAAATGACTTCAACTGGATACAAGTCAATGTGCTTGCTTATTGGAAAATGTTATTTCTAGAGTAATAATAATAATAATAATAATAATAATAATAATAATAATAATTTATTATTTATAGCCTGTCCATCTGGCTGAGGTTCCCCAGCCACTCTGAGCAGCTCCCAATCAAGTGTTAAAAACAATACAGCATTAAATATTAAAAACTTCCCTAAACAGTGACCTCCTAGACTGAATACAGTGGTGCCTCGCAAGATGAAAAGAATCCGTTCTGTGATTCTCTTCGTCTAGCGGTTTTTTCGTCTTGCGAAGCAAGCCCATTGACGGATTAGCGGATTAGCGCTATTAGCGCTTTTAGCGGCTTTTAGCGGCTTATCTGCTGATCAGATCAGCTGATAAGCGGCTTAGCGGCTTAGAAAAGGGGGGGGGAGGGAAAAAAACCAGCAGGAACTCGCAAGACATTGTCGTCTTGCGAAGCAAGCCCATAGGAAATTCATTTTGCGAAGCACCTCCAAAACGGAAAACTCTTTCGTCTAGCGAGTTTTCCGTCTTGCGAGGCATTTGTCTTGTGGGGCACCACTGTAGCTGAGAAAACAATTGTAGTTATGGAGAGATGTCATACGAGTCAAGAGGTTTGGCTTTCAGCACCCGAAAGCAGCGGCAAACGGTTCTCTATGAAGAGAACAACAGACTGCAAGCCTCTTATATCATCCTGTTGGAGGGCAGGAGAGATCATGCAGTTCCCAGACCTTCTGAGATCTAGAAATGCTCCTGCTGTCTGAGTTAATTATTTTAATCTGTTCTGCTGTTATTGCACCTTGAAAGAAAGAAAGAAAGAAAGAAAGAAAGAAAGAAAGAAAAGTAACAACAGTTTAAAAACCTAAATAACTAACTGCCATTTCAATTGAAAGACAAGTAAGTTAACAGCACCCTCTAGGGGCTAAATTTTATACACTACACTACACACACACACACACACAGAGAGAGAGAGAGAGAGAGAGAGAGAGAGAGAGAGAGAGAGAGAGAGAAACACATTTATTACAATAGATAGGAGGAACAAAATCTGTTTACAAAAACTAATTCCTTCCCAACCTTGTGCACAATGTGATTCCACACAGATCTGTATTACATTGCACACCGCCCTAATACAGTAGTACTGATATGCTTTTATAAATAATAAACGAACAGATAACACTGCAACTGATCCACCAATCTGTCTGTCTACCTGCCTCACACCTGACACTACATTGTGACATCAGGTGTGTGGGGGCAGCTAAGCATGGTTTGTGGAAAACGGCCTTGTGGGCCCAGTTGAAACCGGTGCCAAAGGCCCTGTATATTCCCAGTATAAAATGGCATACAATCTGACATAACATAAGTCTGTTAGTGGTGGATTTGTACTGGATCAGCAGCACACACTTTATTAATTAATTAAATTCATCTATTTCATAAAATAAACACACTGCTTGAATGTAAAACAACACCACCACAAAGCAGTTTACATAAGATTCCCCTGCCTACCTTTGTGATAAACCATGTTTACTGAAATATCACAGACATCGTCCTGTTGTCCCCATATTCCTTTTCCTCTTCTGTTATCATCCATACTGTCAGTGACTCTAAGGGGGTCATCCAGACTTGCCAGTGCCCTGCCTCTTTCCCCCGAGGAAACCCAATCTTTACCGTTGAATCGGAGCAAACGCCAGACAGGTTTTCTCTGGATTGATGTTTGCTCTGATTTATCGCTGAAGAGCGGATTTTCCCAGGGAAAGCAGAGGGGCAAAGACCAGACTGCTTGGACCCATGGCTAGAAATTGAGAGACAAGCGGGAAACCGCTCAGACCTGTGAAGCGCAAGTCTGGGTGAGTTAGTTTAAAGATCCCAACCCAACTCTCTCCTTCTAGTGATATACACATGTAGACCAGGGGCAGAGGAAGGGGGGTGCGGTGGGGGCGGGCCACCCTGGGTGTCACCACTGAGGGGAGTGTGGTGTAGTGGTTAAGAGCCGTGGACTCGTAATCTGGTGAACTGGGTTCGCTTCCCCGCTCCTCCACATGCAGCTGCTGGGTGACCTTGGGCTAGTCACACTTCTCTGAAGTCTCTCAGCCTCACTCATCTCACAGAGTGTTTATTGGGGGGAGGAAGGGAAAGGAGAATGTTAGGCGCTTTGAGACTCCTTAAAGGTAAAGGGACACCTGACCATTAGGTCCAGTCATGGCCGACTCTGGGGTTGTGGCGCTCATCTCACTTTATTGCCCGAGGGAGCCGGCGTACAGCTTCCGGATCATGTGGCCAGCATGACTAAGCCACTTCTGGAGAACCAGAGCAGCGTACGGAAATGCCGTTTACCTTCCTGCCGGAGTGGTACCTCTTTATCTACTTGCACTTTGACGTGCTTTCGAACTGCTAGGTTGGCAGGAGCAGGGACCGAGCAACGGGAGCTCACCCCGTCATGGGGATTCGAACAGTCGACCTTCTGATCGGCAAGTCCTAGGCTCTGTGGTTTAACCCACAGCGCCGCCCATGTCCCTTTTTGAGACTCCTTCGGGTAGTGATAAAGTGGGATATCAAATCCAAACTCTTCTTCTTCTTCTGAGCCACACGTCTCTCCTGGGATTGACACGGTGGCTTGGGCACTCACAGGCTCCACGCTGCCCCAAACGATCTGCCTGCTGCCTCCCCCCTCCCCAGCTATAGGGCGGCTGAGTGGGAGAAGGCAGGCAGACTCCTCAGAAGCCCTGTGAAGCATCCTGCTCCGGCTTGCCCCACCCCACCAGCGACCGGCCCTGCCCCTGTGGGCAGCTGGCCCCGCCCCTGGGCACAGGGCACATATGCTGCCCCAGGCGCCCAATCAGCTTGCTCCACTGCTGATATAGCTTTTTTCATATAGCAGGAGTGATTATAGACTCATGATGTTCCTATGGAGTGGCCTATTTTCACTTTGGAAACATTTACTTAGGCTATGTTGCATATTGGGTAACCTTTGGACACTGTTCGAAAACTATATTAACAATTTTGTTTTTAAAAAACAGAAGACTTTCTATTAGGAATTACAGGTACTAAGATACCAAAGGACCAGAAAAGATTGTTTATGTATGTGACAACAGCTGCACGGATGCTATTAGCCCAGAGACAGAAGGAAGAAATAACCCCAGCCAAAGAAGAATTGCAAATCAGGTTGATGGTATGTGCTGAAATGGCAAAATTAACATGGAAGCTCAGAAATCAAGAAGACAAGAACTTTAAAAAAAGAATGGGAAAAGTTTATAATTTATTTATGAGACCATTGTAAACATTGAGACCATTATGAGACCATTGTAAGATTAAAACAACAGCAGGATTTTAATCACACTTGTAAAGTAATGGAAAGTATGGATAATTTGGAAGGATAAAATTTGGATAAACATTGATGCAGTGGTACCACGGGTTAAGAACTTAATTCATTCTGGAGGTCTGTTCTTAAACTGAAACTGTTTTTAACCTGAGGTACCACTTTAGCTAATGGGGCCTCCCGCTGCTGCCGCTCCACAATTGCTGTTCTCATCCTGAAGCAAAGTTCTTAACATGAGGTACTATTTCTGGGCTAGCTGAGTCTGTAACCTGAATTGTCTGTAACCTGAAGCGTCTGTAACCCGAGGTACCACTGTATGCAGTTGTAAATATTATCAGTAGGACCCATGGAAGGGATGAGGGAAAGTCAGGAGATTCAGAGTAATCTTGCTATTTGATTTTTTTATATATATAATATTTTATTAGGTTTTATCCATAAAAAAGTTTAGAAAAATACAAAGAACAAAAAAGATACAAAGTTACAAAAAAGATACAAAAAAGATACAAAGTTACAAAATACAGAAATACAAACATTAAACACAAAAAAGAAAAGAAAAACACATATAAAAAGACAAAAATTCCTTCTTTCTTAATTTCTCCTCTTGGATTAACTTAGTTTCCTGACTACCTCGCGTCTCCCAAAAATGGGAGACGCTTGCTATTTGAATCTTGAATTGTTTTTTGTTGTATGTATATATATATATATATATATATATATATATATATATATATATATGCTTTCGTAGATTTTCACGGGTACAGGAATGCAGGTTTTGGTGTCTTCGGGTGTCTTCCCGTGTAAGAGTCGGGGTGTCTGGGCGACGTTTCGACGAGGTCTCACTCGTCATCTTCAGGCTGGTGCTTTCGGCTTCTTGTTACTGTTCCAGTAACAAGAAGCCGAAAGCACCAGCCTGAAGATGACGAGTGAGACCTCGTCGAAACGTCGCCCAGACACCCCGACTCTTACACGGGAAGACACCCGAAGACACCAAAACCTGCATATATATATATATATATATATATATATATATATATATATATATATAATAAAAAGGACAAAAACTACATCTAGCTCAAACTACAGCTAGCAGGCTGTTAACTGGGACCAGTCACCAGGAACATCTGCTACCTTCATAACTCTTTATGGCTGGGCACCTGGGCACCTGAAGGAATGCCTATTTCCATTCCAATGTCAGTTCAGGTGAGTTTTGGCATGCCTTCTCCAGGTGCCCTCATCATCTGTGGTGAAGCAGGTAACAACTGCAGGGTGTAGTTTCTTGGCTGTCATGCTGGTTTATGAATACCCTGCTCAGGGAAACTTACCTGGTGCCAGGTGCAGCAGTAAAAATGGCTAGCATATTTGCAAAGCTAAGCAGGGTCCAGTATGGTTTCAAACTGGAGGGGGACCCATTTATTGAGATTCCAGCATCGCAGGGGGTTGGACTAGATGGCACTCAGAGTCCCTTCTACAATTCTATGATTCTATGAGGTCGTGCTTGCACAAACACCAGATGAAGAACTTTCTTCCTCCTATTTTTAAAACAATTTTAACCCCTATTGTGTTTTTATGCTGCTATCTGCTGTTTTATTCTCTGTTGTCTAGTTATTATTTTGCTGTTTGGTTTTATTGCTTTATTCCAACGGTCTGGGATATAGATGGCTTGACAGGTAAGATATAAAAGTGTAAAACACTAAATAATAACTAAATGACAGAATGAAGGTACTATTCCCCCTGGCAAGTCCTATATGTTGCAATTACATGCGATATTAATGATGACAAACATTTAGCTAGGTTGCCTTGAGATGAAAATGGATGCATTAAGATGGAACTCAATAAATTAGATCTATGTTTAAGTGTCATAGAAGCTGGCAGCCACTGGATGTCACTCTCTGAACATAGTTGTGGTAGAGGAAAACCTTGCAAGATTTTAAAAGGGGAAGGAGTACCTGATGACATTCCTGCGTAAGTTCTCTCCTGGAAATACTGATGTACTGATCAATGAAGGTACTTATTTATTATGCTAATGCCAAGTAGGCAAAAAAGAAAAAAGTTGGGGTCAGGAGGACAAACTGAAAGAAGATATTTTATTGCAATCGTATAACATCTTCGGGAGTGGTATGCTTCAAGATGGGACGTGGGTGGCGCTGTGGTCTAAAACACAGAGCCTAGGACTTGCCGATCAGAAGGTCGGCGGTTCGAATCCCCACGACGGGGTGAGCTCCCGTTGTCCGGTCCCAGCTTCTGCCAACCTAGCAAGTGCAAGTAGATAAATAGGTACCGCTCCAGCGGGAAGGTAAACGGCGTTTCCGTGCGCTGCTCTGGTTTCACTAGAAGTGGCTTAGTCATGCTGGCCACATGACCCGGAAAAACGGTCTGCGGACAAACGTCGGCTCCCACGGCCAGTAAAGCGAGATGAGCACCACAGCCCCAGAGTCGTTCCGACTGGACTTAACTGTCAGGGGTCCCTTTACCTTTACCTATGTTTTAAGATAAACAGTATAAATATTTGGCAGAACCAAGTATCCCCTAAAACCACTTGTAAGCTTCATGTCATGAAGCCAGCAGAGGAGGGTTGAACTTGATCTTGTTCAGAACATCGTGGCTGTTGGCATCTGTCTGTCTCAGGAGACAATAGAGGACAGCACCTTCTGGGGCAAAGTCAAACTGTTAGAAGCTTGCAGTGCCGGCTGTGGCTCTAGAGACTGATACAGGTGAGATGTGTTTGGGGGCAGGTGAAGGCGTCCAGTTGTGCTGCTGCAGATGCACCATGGGATTTCTTCTCTCTGAATTCCTCCCAGCAGTGATTCCTCCTCTGGTCACGGCTATGGCTGCACGACCTGTCTGTGTCTGTCTCCAGGCATTGCAGTCGTCTGCAAGGGATTCCCACACAGCAGGGTTAATGTAATGCAGAGTTGGTCTGCCAAAGGGCCTGGTGCCTGAAGCTAACTTCTTATAGAGCGTGTCTGTGGGGATCTTGCCATCTTCCATTCTTTGGACGTGACCAAACCAGTGTAGACATTGCTGAGAATGTTTTGGCACTGCTCTAGCAAAAGCCCTGTCCTCTTCAGAAGATCCTTAGATGAACTTCCAGCTGTCCAGGTAAGCACATGTGAGAGAAGGTAACATTTGACATATTCTGGTCCCCGATCATTTAGGGGGCAGAAGTGGCCAACATGGGTCATGTCCAGACTACATGGGACTACAGTTCCCATAATTCCTGAGAGTTGGCCATGTGGCTGGGACTGATGGGACTTGGAGTTCAAATACATCTGGCCAGCATCACAATAGCTATCCTTAATTTAGGGCAGGCAAAGGCAAACTCGCTCCCGCTGCTTGCGGAGAGTTGCCTGCATGCCGAAGCCTGCGCGCGCTGAGATCAGTGCGTCCAGGCTTCGCGGACCTCTCTGCAAGCAGCGGGAGCCAGCGCTGGGCTCCCACGGCTTGCAGAAAGCTGCCTGTTTCGGGGCTGGGGTCGGGGGAAGCTCGGGCCTCCCCCACCCCAGCCCCGCGCCTGGGGGAAAAATAATTTCCCCCCTTTATTTCCCCCCCCAAAAAAAAAACTAGGTGCGCCTTATGGGAAGGTGCGTCCTATAGGGCGAAAAATACGGTAAACAGTAGTTGTACAGCAGTTGTACACACACAATCTCTCACCTACGTTGATAAAAACAAGGCACATTAAATGCTTAAATATATTACTTTTGTTCTGTGTTTACTGTCAGTACAAATGTCTTGTAAGCGGGTATTTTTTAAATTAAATTAACCACAAGGGTTGCTGTTATGGGGGAGCAATGAGCCACATATAGAATCCAACTCCAGACTGGATTATGCAAGGAATCACATACCAAACTGGAGCAATCTAGAACACAATGCCCTGCACCATAACTGTCCACGGAGATGAGTATCCTAGTTTTGCCACCTTGTCAATTTTCTACGTGGATTGGAGGATATCTCTGAAGGGAGAGCGCCCCTGAACTCCTGGAGGGGGGGGGGCGTCATTTGTCACAAAGGGCAAATGAAGCCTGTGAAGATCAAGAAAAGGCAACAATATTCACCCTTCCTTCCCCACAGGTGGGCGGGGTTTGTGGCACCGAGCAGGGCTCACCTGGGCAGGTGCCACCCACCTGCTTGAGCCGGCCTTTGACCCACCCTTGGCCAGGAAGGACAATGGCCGGCCAGGGGTGGGCCTAAGGCCAAAAGAAAAGAGGATGACTCTGTTGCTCAAGCCTCTTTTGCTGTTCTTCCTTCCAGGATCACCCACCCACCCTCCCTCAAATTAATAATTTCTTGCCTCCATAATTTCATTCTAGGTCAGCAATCTTCAATTTGATGATTCTTTCCTCACAGGCTAATATTTTGCCTTCCAGGTCAGCAGGCACTGCTGAGGTCTTAAGATGGTTGCTGTATTCAGAACCGGGAAGGAATTTTCCCTGCATTGGCAGGTTTCGCCTTCCCCGTAGCATTTTGTCACAACTTTGGTGGTTTTTAGGCCTTGGCAAGGTATCATAGAATAGAATCATAGAATCATAGAGTTGGAAGAGACCACAAGGGCCATCGAGTCCAACCCCCCGCCAAGCAGGAAACACCATCAGAGCACTCCTGACATATGGTTGTCAAGCCTCTGCTTAAAGACCTCCAAAGTAGGAGACTCCACCACACTCCTTGGCAGCAAATTCCACTGTCAAACAGCTCTTACTGTCAGGAAGTTCTTCCTAATGTTTAGGTGGAATCTTCTTTCTTGTAGTTTGGATCCATTGCTCCGTGTCCGCTTCTCTGGAGCAGCAGAAAACAACCTTTCTCCCTCCTCTATGTGACATCCTTTTATATATTTGAACATGGCTATCATATCACCCCTTAACCTCCTCTTCTCCAGGCTAAACATGCCCAGCTCCCTTAGCCGTTCCACATAAGACATTGTTTCCAGGCCTTTGACCATTTTGGTTGCCCTCCTTTAGTCTATCCTTTAGTCTAACATCAAGTTGGGGGGGGGATGCATTCATGCTCCCTCCCCATGCGGCGGCGCTTGCAGGGCCCATTTAAAGGGCAAAAAGCAGGAGTCCCTGGCCCTAGAGCAGCGGCATGTAGGTCAAACTCCCGGGACGAGGTCGGTGGAAGGGCATGCTGTCTAAGTTTGCGCTTTGCAGTCCCCTCTCACCGGGCCTCATCTGCCTGCATATCCTCAGCCAGGTGGGCTGAGAGGGTTACCTGCCAAGGCCTGTGCCAAGTTTCCCACTTCTGGAGTTCAATAAAGTTGTGGCCAATTTGAACCCATACTCTGGTCTCTTGTCTCATCATTTGAGGTAAAGGGGTAGGCACCACAGACAGGGTTTAGCACGTGTGCCCGCGATGAATATTTATTCAGGCATTGCCAAAGAATCACTGAAAGGGAGAGAACTTTCAGCTCATCTTTAGTTCCTTTTCTTTGACTTTATAAGAAGTTTGTTGGCACAGCCCTCACCTTCACCCCACAACCCTCCCATGTCTCATCTTCCTTTTAAATCTGTTTGTTGATTGCCAAAGCTGTAACCCCAGACTTTGCTTCCTGAAGAGTAGAAGTGTGAATCTGTATACTTTTTGTTACCTGCTGCGCTTAGCACATCTCCAGACTTAATGATTGCTATTTTTGCTCAATTGCTTTTTGCTTGTGTACTTTGTGGAAATAGTTGCAAAGTGATTTTAAATATTTAAAGAAGCAGAATAGCAGCATGTTGCTCTCAACAAAATTACTGTGTCTGCTGGAACAGCTGCAATTTCATTACACCGGAAACTGCAAACACTGGAGAATCCCATGTTCAGGGGTTGTTGTTTTTTCAAAGCATTTGGAAAGCTTACATTTACATTATAATTAATGATTTTTTTTCTTTTTCTTTTTAAAACCCCCAGAAGATTAAAAGCAGTATATAATTGGAAAGTGCTGTAGGCTCTGAAAAACAAAAAAACCCTTTAGGTTAGAGATTAAAAGTCAGTTTACAGAAAAGAAGGTAATGAAAGAGAAATTGAAACAACATTAATAAATCAGGAGAAAGCTTGGTAATGAAACAATGAACTATCCCAAGAGAGAAAGCAGAGATCAGAAAGTAAAAGAAAATCAGTAGGTCAAAGACAGAAGCCACAATTCACTTTAAAAAAAAACAACCCAACACAACAAAATAGCATCTTTGGGAGTGCATTAAAGTAACTTAGAATGGAAGAATCATAGTGTTTTAGAATTAGAATTCCAAACCCATGTAATGGGGACATCTACACTAGCCAGGAAAGAAAACCAATTGCAAATGGATTGATTTGGAATCCTCAGTTCATGGTCCTCTCTGAACTCTTGGATCTAAAGATGAAGAAGAAGACCCAGAGAGTGCTTCTTCTCAACCTGTGGAAGATGAGGAAGGGGTTTGGGCTGCAGCCTGCTGTGACAGAGCAAAGGATTTCTGAGAAGGAGGCAGGCCTTGCAAACTTCTCCAGGGAGAGGTGGTGCAACCAGGGAAGGGAGAAGACTTGTCCTCTTTGAAGCAGTGCCAGCCTCTGGGCCACAAATCCTCACGAGAACAGGAAGTTTCATGAGTAGTTGAGCCTTGTCTGAACCCAGCCCCAGAACAAACTGAAAATGGGGCAAGACTTGGCTTTTCCTAGAAATGGCCACATTTCAAGATGAAACTGGAGAAAAACATTATTGGCTGCAGCTGCCACATATGTATCCAGGAATAAACCTGGGTCCAGGTACAATTCCAAATTCTTCAAGGAGAATACAGCGGAACCTTGGTTCTCAAACTTAATCCATTCTGGAAGTCCGTTCGACTCCTGAAACCATTCGAAAACCAAGGTGCAGCTTCCGATTGGCTACAGAAGCTTCCTGCACTCAACCAGAAACCACGTTGGATGTTCGGCTACCAAAAAACGTTCGAAAACCGGAACAATTACTTCTGGGTTTTTGGCATTCAGGAGCCAATTTGTTTGTCAACTAAGCCGTTTGAGAACCAAGCTTTGACTGTACAATCCACTGAGAACACGTTGAACACCACTATTCAGATCTGCCTTCTCTCTTTTCCTCACTACTTCTGTCTTGTCGGGATGATTCTTCATTTTGTCTTTGCCAACACATTCATCCTCCCGAGTCACTTAACTATGTAAGTTTACCCACGGAAGCAGTCCTCACAGCAGCTTTTTGTCATTTGAGTTTATAACAAAAAGCACACCCAAGGGGTTAATTCTGTAGTGTTATTGTATCGCAAATTCTCCCAGCAGAATGAACAGATGGTTGCAGAGTTAGGCTTGTCCTTTTATTGTGTCTTTCTAATGTCTCACAATTGATTTGAGTTGGCATTCGATAATGACAACATTGCATGTGGGAAGGACTTCTTGTGTCTTATCTGTCATGAGACAAAGAAAGCTTGCCAGCCTTTAGTGCCAAAAAAAATTGTGTGCCAAGATGAATAAGATAAATATGGTGTCCTTCACATCTGTCAGTCTTTACATACATGTAATCATCAAGGGTAGCATTGAATTCCACCCGGCTGAAATCCATACTGCAGTTCTGGTGCTGTTCATGGAGAAGGTGTTTCAAAAAACCACCCAGAGTAATGTAAGATGCGTGCTTTCATCTTTGTTGTAGCAAAGGCATGCAAGATGAGGTCCTTGCATGGCCTGGAAATGTTCCTCAGTCACCAAGGACACGGCCCCACCTTATGAATTAAAATTTCTATACTGCTTGGTTGGGAGGGGGGAAAACACTCTCCAAGTGGTGTTCAAATGGAATAAGACAATGAAACTATCAGCAAAAACTGTTAAAAAGAACTATTTAAAAGTTTAAAATAATAACTGAAATCAAGCATAAATGGAAAAAAACAACACCCAGATTAAAGCACACGACAACATTCCACACATCTGGATAGGCTTGCCCGAACAAAATTGTTTTTTTGCAGGCACTGAAAAGTGTACAGTGAGCACACTTGTCAGATGTCAATAGGCAGGGAGTTTGATTTCCTGTGAATGTTCCCAGTGCGTTTCCGAGCACAGTTCAAAGTATTGACCCTGATCTTTAAAGCCCTAAACGGCCTTGGTCCAGTATACCTGAAGGAGCATCTCCACCCCCATCGTTCAGCCCGGACACTGAGGTCCAGCTCCAAGGGCCTTCTGGTGGTTCCCTCCCTGCGAGAAGTGAAGCTACAGGGAACCAGGCAGAGGGCCTTCTCGGTAGTGGCGCCCACCATGTGGAGCGCCCTCCCATCAGGGAAATAAGGAAATAAACAACTATCTGACTTTTAGAAGACATCTGAAGGCAGCCCTATTTAGGGAAGTTTTTAATGTTTTATGTTTTATTGTGTTTTTAATATTCTGTTGGGAGCCGCCCAGAGTTGCTGGGGAAACCCAGCCAGATGGGTGGGGTATAAATAATGAAATTATTATTTATTATTATTAATAGTGCACCACCATCTTGGCCTGGTTGCAAATCTACAACCAGTGCAGGCCTCTGAGCAAAGGTGTTATATCATACTCTCCAACATCCCAGTGGTGTAAATCCGGAGACGACTCGGACCCCCAACACAAAATCACCCTCCCACCAACACTTCCCCACCCCCTGTGCATTCTACCATGTTACCTCTTGCTCACCTCTTCTCCAGGCTGAGTTGGCAGTGGCAGCAACAACAGCTTTGTCCCCAGGCTTCCTTCGGCACCACCCACAGAGTGCAGTCAGTGGAAGCTTGCCCCATGTGCCTCCAGTTGCAATTGACCAATTTCTCAGCTATGGAAACCAATTCACCCACAGTGCCTCCATTTTGCCAGGAATCAAGTTCAGCTTATTTCCCCTGCCCCATTCATCTCATCACTGCATCCAAGCAGTGGTTCGTGGACTGCATGGTCTCTCCCAGTTCAGATGTTATGGAGAAATAGAACTGAGTGCCATCTGCATACTGATGACAGCTTGCCCCCAAACACCATAGCTGTCAACTTACAGATTTGAAAATAAGGGACCAGCAGCCTTGAAAATAAGGGATCAGCAGCCAAAATAAGGGACCTGCAACCTCACCTGTTCCAGGCACCAGTGGCGTAGCGTGGGTTGTCAGCACCCGGGGCAAGGCAAGTAATTTGCGCCCCCTAACCCGTGGATTTGTGCCCCCTAACCCTAACCCCCAGATGTTGCACCCGGTGCGGCCGGGCCCCCCTGCACTCCCCACGCTACGCCACTGCCAGGCACTCCAGTCTTCCTGTCCTCCTGCAGTCTGGTCAAACTCATGTTGGTAGCTTCGAGAACACTGTCCAACCAACTTTGTAACCAGAGGTTCAACTAAATAGAATCTGAATCACATGCACCACAAGGCCTATGCAGCCTCAACTTAAGATGGCTCCCCGGTCTTGCTTTGCACTGCAAAGTTTGCAGCAGCACATGCAACAAAATGGCACCCAGCATTCAAAAAACCCCTCAGCTTGCATTAACTAGCCACACACACACAGCCCCCCCTCGCCACGAGATCGCCAGTCACCCACCATTTTAGTCAACCAGCTCCTTTCTTTTCCCCCATGAGTCAATCGAAGGAGCCTTCAAAACAAATTCAAAAGCCCCCCTCCCACAAGATCTCCTTTCCTTTTACCCCACCATGTGCCCCCACTGCAGACAGACCTTTTTGCCAGCAAGGGTGAGTGGGCCATTGATGACGTATCCATCCGATTCCGCTCCGAGCACTCAGCACTGGTATGTTCAACTTCTGAGCCCCTCTGAGCCAAAGGCAGAAAGCCCAGCCAGCAGCCAAACGAAGCCTCAAGGAAAACCACCGTAACCTCTCCACTGCGAAGCACTGAGCAAAGGCGAGTCCCCAGGCAACGCAGCCGATTTGATTGGCACAAGGCATGCAAGCTCCACCCCCCAGTCATTCTTAGACTTCTTATTGGGTGAGCAACATAGCCAAGCAACACAGTTGGAGCCTCCCTCCTCCCTGGCCGGCAGGGAGGAAGGGAGAGGAGCTGCTTCCTTTGAAATTTAAGGGACATCATTTAAGGGACATCCATCCATAAGGGACAGCAGTGGGACATGGCGCTGGAATAAGGGGCTGTCCCTTCAAATAAGGGACACTTGACAGCTATGCTAATGACTGCTCCCAGCGGCTTCATATAGATTAGGGGTCAGCAACCTTTTTCAGCTGTGGGCCAGTCCACCGTCCCTCAGACCATGTGATGGGCTGGACTATATTTTGAAATAAAAAATGAACGCATTCCTATGCGCCATAAATAACCCAGAGATGCATTTTAAATAAAAGCACACATTCTGCTCATGTAAAAACACCAGGCAGGCACCATAAATAACCCAGAGATGCATTTTAAATAAAAGGACACATTCTATTCATGTAAAAACGCGCTGATTCCCAGACCATCCATGGGCCGGATTGAGAAGACGATTGGGCCGCATCCTGCCCCCGGGCCTTGGGTTGCCTACACCTGAAATAGATATTAAATGGCACTGGACATAAGATAACCCCCTGTACCCCAAAATGTAGCTGCCAGGGGCCCCCAAAGCACTCTGCTAATGTTACTTTGTGGACTTGGTCCTAGATTTAGGACTGGATTTAGGACTGGACAGTGCTCCTGATAACCATTCTCCGGGGCTGGTCCAGGAGGACAGCATTGTCTCTTTTTTTGTTATTGATATAGAAAGAAAAGAAAAAAGAGGAAACACAAATACCAACTTACACACAGGAATAACAATAGATACTGAATTTTCTTAACAAACAATAAGACATAAATTGGTCTTAACACTAAAGACCCAACCTCCCATCTATTCCATATTTCGATTTCATATAACGTATTGCCATTACACACTTTTATCATGAAGGAATGGGTTTCCCAAACCCAAAACTGACTGTGCAGGCAGTTTAAAACGGGCACCAAAATCCCTATTTTTCCTTAGCTAAAATCCATTAACTTGAGCTCTGAGTCAATGTATAAACAAAACCCTGGCTGTATAAACAAGTGCTCAGAGCCCTCTCCTTTATGAGTTCGTGACGGCAAGGATGACCTTGGCTGTTTTAGTGGAGTAGGGATGACATGTCTATGTCTTATCTTACGTCCTGACGCACCGACTTAGTCCGGGAACAGCGCCAGAGTGTGTTCTTGGAGTTGGTGACCTCTTGCTCCAAGATAAGAGTAGGAACAGGAATACCCTTTTATGGTCAGAAGTACAGGAAGGAATACCCTTTTATGGTTAAAAATACCGGAGCAAGAACATATGTGATGTCAACCTGCATGTATAGGCTGACGTGGTTGGATTCCTGGGGAAGGGGGAAGAGGGTACCTGGAGGATATATATACTGCATGAAATTTCTCATTTCTTTGGACTTGCTGTGGACTGACCACGGAAGTGCCTTTCTGCGGCTCCAGAGAGCAGAAATAAAGAACTCTTTCTCTGAACCAACCCTCGGTGTCATTTGACTTCCTTCCTCCCGTCCAGGAGCAACGCAGAGCCCACCAATCAGTAAAGTCTAATAAGGCTACAATCATTATTAAACTTTTTCTTAATATATTTTAATTCTTATATCTGCCTTGCAACTATTACTGCAGTAATAGTAGTATGAAGTAACATCATTGTCAATGGTATCAAAAGCAATAAACTTTTCTTTCTTTCTTTCTTTCTTTCTTTCTTTCTTTCTTTCTTTCTTTCTTTCACCAGGCACTCTTCTGCAACATCCGTTGCTTCAGAAAAAGAAAATTTGGAATGAAAAGTAGAGCAGAGAATACCTGATCAAAATGTGGACAAATCACTCGCTCTCAAGAATCACAGCCCCAGAAGAAAGATATATCAAAAGCTGACAAGCAGTGCTGTACAAAAGACACGGCCAATAAAAAGCGAGTCAGCTGAGGCTGAAGACTTGATGTGCAGTCTATTTTTAAATAAATTAATAAATATACCCAGATTGGATTATTTTTGAGCCTGTAAAGAATGGTGTGCATTGGACAGGGCAGGGCAGGGGTTGTCACATGTTGCCTGTGAACTATGCTGAGAATATATAGAAGCAGCAAAAATGGCATTCAAAGAACAGGACGCTTCCAGCTGCTAACGGCATAAAAGCTGCCGAGGAGGGTCATTTTAAAAACACATTCAAGTCACCTTAAATGTGAACTCCAAAGAACTGCATTTGGTAGAGAACGGAGGTGCCATGGGAGAAAGGAAGTTTGTTGTAATTGTGAAATCTCTTTAAATCACATTTTACATTAGAATGCATTGATCCATAATTTTGCTTTGTTGTTTTTCTTTGTTCCAGCATCTCTGTTTCTCATCTGAAACCTAGAGAGCTCATGTCAGAGGCTGATCCAATGGGCAAAGCAATCCTAGCTGGGGCCAGGGAGGTTGAGAGCTGGAGGTGGGTTGTATATTGAGGGGATTTTGTGTCCTGCAGATCTGAAGCTTCCAGCGCTCTGACCCCAAATGCGAGCTTCCTGCCCACCACATGGAGCTCTATCCCGCCCCCACCTCAACAAAGGCATTCCTTTCTGCTAGTGGAGGCTGGCGAAAAAGTGAACATGCTATCCTAACAACCTGTAGGATTCGGGTCGGGTATAACCTGAGCATGTTTGAATCCAATTAGTGCATGAAGGGGTTAAACCATAGAGTTAGGCTGTCCTGACAGGTGTAGTCTATGTGATCACTTCCCACTTTGGGAGGAAATGAGTCGCCAAGCCTTTTCTATTTCTCACTCGCCATGTGGATTTCAGTATGTAAGGAGCTCTGAGCACATGGCTTCAACCAGTCTCTTGTAACAGACCAAAATGGAGTCTGAAACTAGCATACCCCCCCATTCCAATGGTTTAGAACCTTTTACCCTCTGTAACTAAACATTTTGACTGCCTGTGCATCTTTTCTGACTGCTGTATGGAAAAGCACATGAATCTGACCTTTGAAGAGTTTTGTAAGTAAACCATAAGATGACTTACTAAACGTGTGGTCTGTTTCTGTGCTAAGGAAGTGGGATAGCTTAGAAAGAGCTTTTTAGAAGGGGACATTTTGGGACTGACTCGAAGGGCATATTTTATAGGTATTACGACCTATATTTCCATGCTTTTCTTTGCTGCATGTTTTGCAATGTTAAATCTAATGGGGTGCTCTCACTAAATAATAATAATAATAATAATAATAATAATAATAATAATAATACTAATAATAATAATAATAATAATTTATTTATACCTTGCCCATCTGGCTGGGTTTCCCCAGACACTCTGGGCAGCTTCCAACTGAATATTAAAAACAATACTGCATCAAACATTAAAAACTTCCCTAAACAAACCGCAGAAAAACTTGCTAAAATGTATAAAAATAGATCATCTATACGTTGGAGATGTAACAGAGAAATTGGGTCTTATCTGCATATGTAGTGGAATTGTACAGACATCTGTGTATATGAAGAATTTAAAAAGCTATTTAAATTTACATTCAAAAAAAGGCCAGAAATATTCCTATTAAGTATGCTGCCAAAAGAAATAGGGAAATCGAAAAGAACATTGTTCGTGTACAGGATAACAGCGGCCATAATTTTAGTAGCAAGAAATTGGAAAAATACAACAATACCCAATATAGCAGACTGACAAACCCTAATGGTGGAATATCTGCAGCTAGCAAAGACGACAGGAAGGATCAGAGGCAAAAAAACACAAATAGTCTATAAGGAATGGAGAATTTTAAAAGAATACTTAAAAAAACATGGTATAAAAGGAGACCTCCTGGCAGAACTAGACTGACCCTTGTATTGTATAAAAAGTAACTGACCAATTCACAGGAATGTAAAAAGAGACTATATGTATGTAACTGTGTGGTATAAGGGAATTAATAGATAAAGTACAGTGAGACTGGGACGTGGGTGGTGCTGTGGGTTAAACCACAGAGCCTAAGACTTGCCGATCAGAAGGTCGGCGGTTTGAATCCCTGCGACGGGGTGAGCTCCCGTTGCTCGGTCCCTGCTCCTGCCAACCTAGCAGTTCGAAAGCATGTCAAAATGCATGTAGATAAATAGGTACCACTCCGGCGGAAAGGTAAACGACATTTCCGTGCGTTGCTCTGGTTTGCCATAAGTGGCTTAGTCATGCTGGCCACATGACCCGGAAGCTGTACGCCGGCTCCCTTGGCCAGTAAAGCGAGATGAGCGCCACAATCCCAGAGTCAGCCACGACTGAACCTAATGGCCAGGGGTCCCTTTACTTTTACCTTACAGTGAGACTAACTGGAAGTCATTTTTTAACTTTTTGTTTGTTTGTTTTTTCCTTTTCCCCCACAAGATTTATAATTATTTGTATTGTCGGGTGTATAAATGTTCATTGTGCTATTATTGTGTTTCTTTCTTTCTATAAATGTATTTATTTTAAAACAATAAAGACTTTAAATACAAAAATAATAACTTCCCTAAACAGGACCGCCTTCAGTTGTCTTTTAAAAGTAAAATAGTTGCTTATTTCCTTGACATCTGAAGGGAGGGCATTCCACAGGGCAGGTGCCACTACCGAGAAGGCCCTCTACCTGGTTCCCTGTAACCTCACTTCTCACAACAAGGGAACCACTGGAAGGCCCTCAGCACTGGACCTCAGTGTCCGGGCAGAATGATGGGGGTAGAGACACTCCTTCAGGTATACAGGACCAATACTAAAGAGTATCTGCCCCAAATATTCCAACACAACCAACTCCCAAATCAAGATCATTGTGGGTTAGGTTTGCAATTTAAATCTCCCGTCTCTTCCAACACTCCATCTTCATGCTGGCACAAATTCAATCTTTATGGCATGAACACCAAGCACCCACCCCCAAAATCCCACGTTATTTGCTTAACATCTAGCCTGATGAAGAATTGTGGAGAACTCATAAGCCTGCATGGTGTTTTGTGACAATTTGGCTGGTCTTAAAAAGGTCTTGCCCTACTGTGGATTTTGGCATTTTATTTAGGGTGTAATTTTTATTTTTTTATTTTTTTATGAATGGTTGAAAAAGTGTCCCTTTGCCTGGTTTCAAGTGCCCTTTTGAGTTCATCTCTTCCCCTGCTGGAAATTCCTATTCACACTGGTGCCTTAAAGCTGTTCATAAATGACCAAGAGTTAGAGGTGAACAGTAAGATGGCCACATTTATGGATAACACAACATAATTCAGAGCGGTAAAAACTGCAGCGTGCGTACTCTTTGGGGGGAAATGACGCTGAGTTTATGACTGCCTGAGTGTCAGCTACCCACTTGCTTTTGTATATTTGTAATTAAATAAACGCCACCAAAAAGACACTGGTCTCATTCTCCACAGTTGTAGCTTAGATAGGAGCTGCCCTGGGGCTTCTTAAAGCTTTAGGAAGTAAAGAGCTGTAAAGGTATACTGTTATGTACTGAGTTGAATAGGATCCAAACTGCAGCAGTCTGATTGGTCCTAGAACAATAGGATTCAGAATGCAGCAGTCTGATTGGTCCTAGAACAATGCAGCAGTATGATTGGTTGGCAGGAACCACCCAATCCTGCTCCAGATAGAAGTGAATCCACAACCTGATTGGCTTACAGTAGAATTCCGGAATTAGCCAATCATGTGCAGCCCATTGTGTAAATAATGTATATAAAGCAGATACTGTGAGGGGACTTTTGTTCATTCCTCCTCACCACTATGAGCTGAATAAAGAGCATGAAATCACTTTGCGACTCTGAGTATATTTCATATACAATCTTTTGTTTTCTCCAACAGCTATGTCAGCATTCCCACACGCTTGAGAGCAACATTCAGTTTGATAGCTGTTGAACCCATGCCCAGCTTGCTGGCTTCTCAGAAACATTTGGTTGGCCACTGGAAGAACAGGATAATGGAATCGATGGGCCTTTGGTCTAATCCCTGGGTTCTCCATACATACTTCCTCCTTCAAACTAAAATTAGAGGCTGAAAAGTTGGCTTTCATAGTGCCCAATTTACCATATTTTTCCATGTATAACACGCCTCCATGTATAACCCTCCTTTTGGGAAGGCTTGCTCAGAGTTGTGAGTTGTTGATTTTTTTTTGGGGGGGCACAGTTGTTGAACATTTTTTGGGGGGAGTTTGCCAAAATTTCTCACCTGTCTGACCGGCGCTGACACTTGCACACATCAAAAAGCCGCCAATCGCCTGCCAGATTACCGCAGCAGCAGCAGCCAATCAACACCAGCCCTTGCCGCAGCAACCAATAACACGCCCAACAGCCGCTGACAAGCTCCGGGTCGCAGCAGCAATCAATCCCACGTCCCACCACCCCCATGCACTATCCGTGTATAAGACGACCCCAAATTTTTGACATAATTTTATAATAAAAAATACTCGTCATACACGGGAAAGACACACACACCCCGTTGCCCAAGCTGCGTCATCTGAGGATGGCTAATTTTCTCCATCTCTGCATTGCAAGTGTTTGAATGATTCACTCACACCCAGTGCAGAGACACTCGAGAAGGAACAGCCTCCCACAAAGGCTTCTTCTTATTCTCTTCTTTGACGATAACTCATAGCCGAGTAAGATTGTCTTCCATAAACACGGTTTTAACAATGAGTCCATAAGTGACTGTGGAGGCCAATTCTGGATCCACACGTCCTTCCACAGTGGGGACATTGGTTCCCGGACGGGAGTTGATCACGGTGTGGATTTGCCAAGCGTGCCTTCCTCCTAGCACGTTTCTACCTTTCGTCCTGAGTTCAAGTGTCTTCAAACCCACGACACCTTTGGTAAAGGCTGTTCTTCAACTGGAGTGTTGGAGGTCTCAGTTGTCAGTGTTTATACTACATTTTTAAAGATTTGCCTGGAGATAGTCTTTAAGCCTCTTTTTGTTGACCACCAGCATTACGCTTTCCATTTTTAAGTTCAGAATAGAGTAGTTGCTTTGGAAGATGATCACCAGGCATCCGCACAACGTGACCAGTCTAATGAAGAATCATTGCTTCAACGCTGGTAATCTTTGCTTCACCCAGTACACTGGTGTTAGTTTGCCTGTCTTCCCAAGTGATGTGAAAAACTTTTTGTAGACACCTTTGATGGAATCTTTCAAGGAGTTGGAGATGGCGTTTATAAGTGGTCCATGTTTCACAAGCATATAGTAAGGTTGGTAGTACAATAGCTTTGTAAACAAGCATTTTGGTTTCCCTGCGAATGTCCCGGTCCTCAAACACTCTGCACTTCAGTCGGGAGAAAGCCGCACTCGCAGAGCTCAGGCGATGCTGGATTTCAGCATCAATGTTGGCCCTTGTGGAAAGATAACTGCCTAGGTTGGAGAAGTGATCAACATTTTCCAACGTTACACCATTGAGTTGGATTTGTGGCTTCAGTATGCTGATGACAACGTAGTGTGTGCACGCTCAGAGGATGACCTCCAAACCATCCTAAATATCTCTGCAGAAGCTTATGAAAAGCTTGGCCTATCACTCAACATCCAAAAAACCAAAGTGCTGCACCAACAAGTACAAAATAACCCCTCTGCAGCACCACAATCATGCAGAGGTGCAGGAAGAAGTCTTCTCTGTGGATGGGTACGTTAGGGGTGACGGCACGCGTGCCCACAGAGAGGGCTCTGAGTGCCCCCTCTGACATGCGTGCCATAGGTTCGCCACCACTCTCTGTGGGCACATGTGCCGTCACCCCTTCCAACTCCCCACAATGCTATGATTTGATGGCTAGCCCACCAGGCTGCACTTCTAAAGCCTGCTCGGGCAAGAGGGAGCAAATTGCTGCCAGGCTTACTGACAGTTCTGCACTGAGGCAAACTTTTGAGCTGAACTCTCTCCCATGCTAGGGGACACACAGTGGTGGGCAAAGGGGGCTGTTTCCCCCCTTCCCATAGGATTGTGGGGAGTTGGAAGGGAACACAAGGGTCATCTAAGTCCAACCCTCCCTGAGATGCAGGGATCACAACTACAGCATCCATGGCAGGTGGCCATTCAGCTTCTGCTTTGAAACCTCCCAAAGAAGAGTTTTTTGAAGGGAAATTATCCAACGGCCATGTTGTCTGGGAGTAATTCCCTTTTTCATGATTTCCCAAACAAGGATAATGCAAACTTTTACCTTTCAATAAAAGTTGTTTGCATCGTTGTTTTTCTAAACTAAAACCTCAATATTTAGGTTAAATTGCTGTGTTGGCACTTTGCGATAAATAAGTAGGTTTGGGGTTGCAGTTTGGGCACTCGGTCTCTTAAAGGTTCACCATCACTGCACTAGACCACCCCTTTATTTCATACAGGTGACAAGGAGTGGGAAAATCTAAAAGGGCATCAGATGTCAAGCAGCCCCAGGTGTGGTTGGAGAGGAACATTTTTGCCTGGTGCCTAAAGATGTTTAATGAAGGTGCGAACCGAACCTCCCTGGGGAGAACATTTCACAAACAGGGAGCCACTGCAGAAAAGGCCCGTTCTCATGTTGCCTCCTTCCAGAGCTCATGTGGAGGAGGCACATGAGAAGAGCCTCAGGTGATAATCATATTGAGGCCTCTCCCTCCGGTAACAGGACTCTCATGAAACGTTCGGCAGCAGTCATGTATCTCAGCAACTCATATCTGCTCATATGAGCACGCAAACAGCAGAGTAAACAAAAGCTTGGCTGCAGAAGTATGTAGCATCGCTAATTTTATTGCTGTTCATCAAATCAAAGCAAATCATAATAAAGAAAACAACAACAGTGTGAGGAGCAGCTCACACAAACATCCTGTCTGTCCGGGAGACAGAACAAAGACCCTAAAAACAAAAGCACAGAGAACGGAAGTGCTGTGTCTGAGTTTCCGTTCTCACACTTTCCAGAAGTGTGGAATGTAAATAAGGATCACATGATCCAGCAATGAGAGGATGAAAATCCTAACAAATCACAGGGTCTGGGTAGGCTCATATGGAGACAGACGATCCTTGAGGTATTGTGGTCCTGAGCCATTTAAGGATTTATAGGTCAAAACCAGCACTCTGAGGTGGAAGGAAGAGACAACCCCGACCAGAGAAGAATGGCAAACCAAGTTGAGGGACTATGCCCCAAAGGCAAAATTAACTGGGAAGCTCAGGGACCAAGAAGACAAGAACTTTAAATCAGAATAGGAATAGGAATGGGAAATGTTTATACAAGATTATTGTAAGCAGGTTAAAACATTGGCAGGATTTTAAACACACTTGTAATGTAACTTAGAAAAATAAAATAAATTGTAGAAGTATTGATATGCAGTGGAAAATAGGATCAATAGGGCTCATGGAAGGGAAGGGGAGGAGGTCAGGAGATTCAGAGTAATCTCGATATTTGGATTCGGAATTGGTTTTGTTGTATGTTTATATTCTTGAGGAAAAAATATTTCAAAACAAAAACACCAGCACTTTGAATTGGACCTGGAAACAAATTGGCTGTCGGTGCAGTTGGGTCAAGATCAGTGTAATACGATCAAACTGTCTTGCCCCAGTGAGCAACTGGATCCTCGACCAATTATTCTCAAGTGAATGTAGTCCTCAATAAAGAAACATTTCGTTGGCCCTGCGCTAGACTGGGCACATTAATGCAGTGGAGGAAGATGCAAAGAATTTCTCTATTTCCCCTGCAACTTCTCTGATCTCTATTTTCTTTAGACCCTCCCCCCCCCCGCCTTACCTCTCTCAAAGCCAACTACACTCAGACTTTCAGTCAATGGCTTGATTTCAATATAGCCCTTTCCTTATTTTTTAATTCAATTGTACCTTTAAAAAACACACACAAAAACACTTTCCCTTTCAGGAGACAATGCAAGAATATTGTAAAATGGCAGCTGGATCGATCAAGAGGCATCCAAGAGGCCTCCAAGATTATTATTATAGCAAAAGTTTTGCTGTAATTAATACAGATATTGTTAACTTGGAGAAATAATAACTTTGTCCAACTGGAAAAACAATGTAGATGATGAATGTTCTCTTTTCCCTACTTTCTATGGATAACAAGGTTAAGGAGTTCTTTTATTAGAAAATTAAACTTTGGGTGACTAATATAGTCAGAAAGATAAATAATCTGACTGAGTGCAAAATATGGATTTAATAAATTGTACTTAAATAGTTGTACATCATTGTCAAGCACAGGAGGCCTTTGGTGATTAACTGAATGGTGTTTTGCCATGTAGCATCAGCATAATGATTGGTTCTTCATGTCTTCCACTGAATTATTAGTTTTTAAATAAGATTTTTTTCTGTCCAATAGACAGAGCCAGTGGTGCAGAGATCAGAGCACAGATTCTCACCTTTTCTACCACTTTTTGACATCTTAGCTGGAAGATCACTGAACAATCCCAGCTCAAAGGAGAAGTCCAGTAGCTGTTGTATGTTGAGAATGATGAATAGTTTGTAACTTGCACTGAGACCTTCTCTCAAGGCAAGGCCAGGGATGCAGGCAGCCGTACCTGAATCCAGAACTAGTGAAATTCTCCAGTTCATGCTCCCAGAAGTCAGTGGCTCAAGCTTGAAAATCAGAAGAACAGCTGACAGAAGGCATTGTTCTCTTTTGCGTATTCAGACTCCCCCTTAAATAAAGACACATTTGACTCAAATTTTAGGTTTTTGGTTTTTGGCGGAATTTAGGCCACAACTTTATTGATTACAGAAAGTGAGTGGTTGCATAGGCTCTGGTTCAATTAACTCCCTGCACCCTTGCAGGTATCGCTGGCCCAGGGCACCAGCATAGGTCAGCCAAGGGTGAACACCTAGATAAGCGGAAAGCCGGGAACAGGCTATCTCTGCCACCCAAATGCCCCCCTGGACTCAGGCACGGGCACAACCCCCTCTCAGGGGTTGACCAAACCATCGAGTCCCTGGATTCCTTTAACAGAATACGCTTCACATAGGGATGGCGAGAGTGTTCTCCCATCCCTATCACCTGAACCAGAGCCTATCCGCAACCTTACAAGTTGTGACGATTTGCTACGCGGCAGGTGAAACCCAAATGGCACCAGCCAATCAGCCAAGTGGGGAAAATTCCTGCTGTGCCCCTGTCCCAACTACAGACGACACACGACAGTATAGCAAGTTCAAGCGCACAGCCCTAAATATAGGTAGACATGGGTGGGTGTTCCGATGCAGGCGCCGAAAGAGAAAGCTCTGGGTCACATGCATGGGCATAAATAGGTCCCTCAAACCGTTTGGACTGCGTCCCATTGGCCAGATTGTACCCAGCTTCGAGGGACCTACCAATCGGGTGTTGTGGCTTACCTACTGAACCCACCCACAACACAGGATGTCGGTTGTCCAGGTCTCACCGCAATACGTGCCCTCTTTAAGGGAGGACCCAATAAAGAGGCGAGAGCAGAAGGTTAGGTACTAAATAGTTCTATTAAACCTGCCCAATATACAGGCCTTTATTTTGCAAGGGGTTGATGTTGCGCATCCCTATTCCAACATTTTAGCACTAGCCTGGTAGCCATGGTCAACCCGGAATTGCTCACAGGCAAATGAGTGGGTGGGCAGAGGGTGGGGCAGCAGTGTGTGTTGTTCTTTCCTTGCTAGAAAACAAGCTGCCTGCTAAATAAGAGAACCCCCTCCTCTGCACCCACCATAGGAATGTGGCTCTCCATCCCTCCTCTCTGAGTCCCCAGCTAATATGTGTTTTTTCCTTACACTTTTCGTTATTAGGAGAAAATTGTTGTTCCAACCTAATCTCTGCTGGATTGTTAAATAGTTAACTGTAGGAAGGCAGGGCCAGATTAAGGCTGCAGTTCTTTAGGACCCCAGGGATTCCTATAGCCTGGAGTCGAAACAACTCATTCAGCAATTGCAGTTCTGACTCCACTTGTTGGCTTAAAATACTGAAAGGTAGGAGCAGTCAGGCTGGCATCCCTCATAGAAATTGCTTAGAATAACGCCTGCACCTTTTGCTTCATAACTTTCCTTCTGGTAGGGCTAGAGGCTTGCAATTTTTTTTAATGAAAGGTCAGAGTCTGGGCCGCTTTGAAGGCCTTATTTGCACCATTATGAACCGAAGGGGAAACAACTGATCCTTTAGTCCTAACTGAAGCTAAAGAGAGTAGGGTTGTTAGAAAATTCAGAACTCCTTGAAGTGAACGCAATCTGCATTCATTGACAATTGTATCATCTAAATGGGATTATAGAGTTGTACAAGGAGGGATGTTTGGAGAAGGTAGGGGAGATGCTGCCAAGGGTACAAAGGCTCACTGCATGGGGAGGAAGTGTCTGTGCCCAGTGATGGGAGCACTTCCAGGTCCTGCCCTCCCCTTCGGACTCTGGTTCCTCCACCATAGCAGTGAGCCATTGCTTCTCTTCTCTTCCCAGGAGGGGAGATGGGAGTCCTGCCTCCCCAGCAAGAGCAGCTGCATCCTGGGAAGGACATGACCACCTCCTTCAGCCTCCATTCCTGGTCTCAGACCCTCCCTGTAACCCCTCCCTGCGTCATCTTTCCATCCCACCTCCTCGGTCTCTGTCTACCAACCCAGTCCTGATCTGGAGATTTCTCAGGACGCATAGCAGGTTGTGTTATTCTGTTGCAGCAAAAGCAACAAAGTTTATTGTGGCACCTTAAAGACTAACAAATTGTTAAGTCTTAAGCTTTCATAGGGGACGCAGGTGGCGCTGTGGGTTAAACCACAGAGCCTAGGACTTGCCGATCAGAAGGTCAGCGGTTCGAATCCCCGTGATGGGGTTAGCTCCCGCTGCTCGGTCCCTGCTCCTACCAACCTAGCAGTTCGAAAACATGTCAAGTGCAAGCAGATAAATAGGTACCACTCCAGCGGGAAGGTAAATGGCGTTTCCGTGTGCTGCTGGCCACATGACCCGGAACAGTGGCGTAGCGTGGGGGGTGCCAGGGGTGCCGGCCGCACCGGGTGCAACATCTGCGGGGGGCGCGAGTCCAGAGGGAAGGGACAAGTTCCTTCCTGCGCCGGGCTCCGCGCTGCCACCGCCAGCCTTGCGCCCCTAGCGCGCGCGCGCCCCCCGCCGCCGCTGCGGCTGCGCTCCACCCACTGCTCGCAGGAGCAGCAGCCGCTACAGCAGCGCCGACGCCGCCACCGGCGCCTGGCCGGGCACGGGCAGCCTCCGCACCCCGCCGCCGCCACCATCCCCTCGGCCCAGCCACAGGCGGTAGCTGCTTCTGCCGACTGGGAGGGAGGAGAGCTCCGAGGGGCCTCGCTGCAGCTAAACCCTCCGAGAGGAAGTCGGCGGGCGGGCGAGGGTCTCCCGGCAGAAGGGGGCGCCGCTGGCTCCGGCTCTCAGCGCAAGTCTCAGCCGCGGGGGGGGGGGGCGAGGACGGAGCATGGCTGGAAGCCCCCGGAGCCGGCCGGGAGGAGGAGAGGCGCTCGCCAAGCCCGGATCTGGAGCTCCACCTACAGCCCAAGGAGAGGAGGGGGCGGGGAGGCGCCCGAGGAGAGGGGGCTTCGGCTGCCTCGGCCCGCGGGGGCTCCGCAAATAATAAATTTAATAAATTCCTGCTGAGCCTTTGGGGGGGTCCTTGGCTCCCTCGCTCGCCCCCAGCCCCAGTGGCGTAGCGTGGGGGGGGGTGCAGGGGGCGGGCGCAACATCTGGGGGCGCGCTTGCACTCAAGTGCTAAAATCCATGGGTTAGGGGGCGCAAATTACTTGCCTTGCCCCGGGTGCTGACAACCCACGCTACGCCACTGACCCGGAAGCATATTAAATCTATGCTGGATGGTATTGGCTGTGACCAGAACGAACATGAGTTTTATCTTTTATTTCAGCAGGCTAGAAATTAGTCTCTGGTATGCAAAGTGACTAAGGGACGCGGGTGGCGCTGTGGGTTAAACCACAGAGCCTAGGACTTGCCGATCAGAAGGTCGGCGGTTCGAATCCCTGCGACGGGGTGAGCTCCCGTTGCTCAGTCCCTGCTCCTGCCCACCTAGCAGTTCAAAAGCACATCAAAGTGCAAGTAGATAAATAGGTACCGCTCTGGCGGGAAGGTAAACGGCGTTTCTGTGCGCTGCTCTGGTTCGCCAGCAGCAGCTTAGTCATGCTGGCCACATGACCTGGAAGCTGTATGCTGGCTTCCTCAGCCAATAAAGCGAGATGAGCGCCACAACCCCAGAGTCGGTCATGACTGGACCTAATGGTCAGGGGTCCCTTTACCTTGACCTTTAAGCTTTCACAGACTGGAGCCCACTTCCATCAGATGCTTGAAGCAGATCCTTCAATAGCACATCTGTGTCATTTTAAAGGACTTCTATGGCTTTCTTGAGCAACTGAAATCCCTCCATAGGGACAACTCTGAACTCTGGAAATATTCATGAAGATAGATATCCTTGAACTTGTTTGCATAAAAACTTTTAGAAGTTTTAGTTTTAGGAAACAAGATTGTTATATCTACCTATCAGATTTTATAATGTCTTAATTTGAAATTTGCATATTGTTGGTCTTTTGTAATAATGTTACCAATATGTTTCTTCTTTTTCTCTCCATGAATAAAGGCTTTACAACTCATTTCCCCCGAACACTGAATATTTTTACCTCTTTCAATTAATCTACTTTGCACCTTCTAGAATAATTTGTGCGCCAATCATCTGTCAGAGGCCTGACAAATGAGTAACAGCAAGAGCACAACATACCATGTATGGACTTTCTGCTCTATTGAAATCAGGTTAGGGAATTAAATTTGCCAAACCTGCAGCAGAAAATGACAAGCCTTACAAAACTGGTCCATAAATAATTTTATTTTATTAGAAAAGTATTGCACTTTTAATCCGTCTTAATAAATATCCTAGAGCTATGAAGCTCAGCCCAAGGCAATATGTGAAAATTTTATATCAGAGAATGGGATAGAATCGCAATGCATTTCCTCCTGCTGGTTCCTTCATTGTACCTATTTTAGGACTACATAAATACTCCATGGCAGTGGCTTTACAACTATGCAAAGCCATTAGAGATACTTCCAAAATTCTTCTCATCTGAATTCCTAGCTGGTTTGGCTGGTTCTTAATTCCCTGGTCTTGTCTCTGAAGTCGAGCTGATGTTTCAGTATTCCTGCATTCCTTGTTTCATTTCTAAACTTAGTTTGCCACAGCATCAGTTCCTTGAGTTTATGAGCACCTTTTCTGCCCTTCTACATTAACTGTGTGTTGTAGTTGTTGTTTAGTCATTTAGTCGTGTCTGACTCTTCGTGACCCCATGGACCAGAGCATGCCAGGCACTCCTGTCTTCCACTGCCTCTTGCAGTTTGGTCAAACTCATGTTGGTAGCTTTGAGAACACTGTCCAACCATCTCGTCCTCTGTCGTCCCCTTCTCTTTGTGCCCTCCATCTTTCCCAACATCAGGGTCTTTTCCAGGAAGTCTTCTCTTATCATGAGGTGGCCAAAGTCTTGGAGCCTCAGTTTCAGGATCTGTCCTTCCAGTGAGCACTCAGGGCTGATTCCCTTCAGAATGGATAGGTTTGATCTTCTTGCAGTCCATGGGACTCTCAAGAGTCTCCTCCAGCACCATAATTCAAAAGCATCAATTCTTTGGTGATCAGCCTTCTTTATGGTCCAGCTTTCACTCCCCTACATCACTACTGGGAAAACCATAGCTTTAACTATACGGACCTTTGTCAGCAAGGTGATGTCTCTGCTTTTTAAGATGCTGTCTTGGTTTGTCATGGCTTTTCTCCCAAGAAGCAGGCATCTTTTAATTTTGTGACTGCTGTCACCATTTGCAGTGATCATGGAGCCCAAGAAAGTAAAATCTCTCACTGCCTCCATTTCTTCCCCTTCTATTTGCCAGGAGGTGATGGGCCCAGTGGCCATGATCTTCTTTTTTTCATGTTGAGCTTCAGACCATATTTTGCACTCTTGCCTTTCACCCTCATTAAATGTTCTTTAATTCCTCCTCACTTTCTTCCATCAAGGTTGTGTCATCTGCATATCTGAGGTTGTTGATATTTCTTCCGGCAATCTTAATTCCGGCTTGGGATTCATCTAGCCCAGCCTTTCTCATAATGAATTCTGCATATAATTTAAATAAGCAGGGAAACAATATGCAGTCTTGTCGTACTCCTTTCCCAATTTTGAACCCATCAGTTGTTCCAGATCCAGTTCTAACTGTAGCTTCTTGTCCCACATAAAGATTTCTCAGAGATTCACTTAGAGATTTTGTCCCACACTGTGTGTACATTTATTAAAATACTTGTGGGGGGATGCTGATTGCATCCAGATTAATTTGGTGTGTTGTTTTACCACATAGCTGGGTGTATTGATAAAGAGTACAAAATGCAGAATTCTTGGTGTTATTGTATGACTGATTGTATCAATATTCTTTCCCCATAGTGTGCTACCAATGGGCATGAGAACAAATGTGCTTCAATGAGGCACCACAGCAAAAAAATCTAACACAAACCTACACATGGCTACTCAGAAGTTCCGCTGTATTCCTAGGCAAATGGGTATAGGATTACAACTGGAAATTTGTGTTTGTGTCTGAGTGTGGTCAGAATCTGGATAAGAGACTGCCTGGGAATGGTATACATGTGACCTTCAGTTCCCAGAAAATAAGACTATTAAAAATTTCATGGTTCTGAAAAATATCTTCTGCTGGAAATGAGATTTGCTTGGTTGCCATCAGACCCTCATGGGAAGTCAGCCCATACTGTCCCAAAGCTTGTGGGTGGGACAAGGTTTCACAAAAATATAAGCTTTTATATCACTTTTCTAACAGAATCCAAATTTGTGGGGTGGGGTGGGGAGCAGGATGATGGGGAGCTGTCTGATCTGTTAGGCGTTGGTAAATGACATTTTGATCTTTCTTTGCAATTGATAAAAAATATTCTTCTGGACATCTGCATTCCATAGATTCTGGTATGACCCCTTTTGGCAACTGGAGTTGTTTAGGATTTTCAACTTGGCGTGGTTAGTTGTGGTTGACATGCACTTTCACCTTCTTTAGGGTGTGGTTTCTCAGCAGACATGGTCATAACCCCTGGATAGTTTTCAGGCTATCTCCCTGTGCTGCATGGGCTGTGTACCTGAAATGAGTTTGACAGGCAGCTGAACTCTAGCTGGCTGCCCTCCTTTGTCCGATTCAAACTCTCTGTAGGTCCTGTAAAAGGCTGAGACACAGAAACACTCATTCCCAGAAACTCTTTCCCAGTTTATGTATTTCAACTTCTTTTCTTACTTTCCAATGTTTACTGTGTTCATGGCGCCTCAATCCCAGTCCCCAAAGCACGTTCTGAAGCCATAACATTCAATATGGTTTTGCCATCCTCAGAGCTGCTATATTATGTAACTGCATCAATGTGATTTGCTTGAATCCAAGTACAGCCATACCTCATGCTACGTTTGCTTCAGGCTGAGCATTTTCAGGTTGCATCCCGCAGTGACCCGGAAGTACCGGAAAGGGTTACTTCTGGATTTCGCCACTCGTGCATGCGCAGACACGCAAAATGACGTCGTGCGCATACGCAGAAGCGGTGAATCGCGACTCACGCGTGTAAAGACGCACAAACATGGGTTGCGTTCTTTTCAGGTTGTGAACGGGCCTCCGGAACGGATCCCGTTCGCAACCAGAGGTACCACTGTAGACCATCCTTCCACAACACATTATTGCTATTTCAGCGCTTGCGAACAAGCATTATTAAGGAAAAACTTATACCAGCTGCAACTCAAATCAAAGAGCTGGCCAATGGAGGAAGCAAGAAGATAAAATAAAGGAGACTGTGAATGCAGTCCTATCACCAGCCATAATTTAATTCTCTATTTAAATATATTATTCATTTTCAGCGGCTGCCTTTTCTCTCTAATTTTTAAATCAAAGCTTTTGTATGTGACACTCTAATACAGGGTAATTTTCTGCTCTCTCTACTTACATTAACTCTTTTTTTAAAAAAAAAGTGAGGAGTTTTTTCCTTCTGAAAAAGAGAGAGATAAAAATACATGGGCCCCAATCCAGCTCCCATCCTGAGCCAAATAACTCTTGGCTCCAGAAAGTATCATCTGGTCTCTGAAGAGTTGTCTCTAACTAGTTCAATGGGGCATCTATAAGCATTATTACAGATGACTGTGTGCACCCTGAAATATATCGGCAAACAAACCAATACGAATGCAGATGATGATGATGATAATGATAATAATAATAATAATAATAATAATAATAATAATATATTTATATCCTGCCTATCTGTCTGGGTTTCCCTATCCACTCTGGGCATCTCCCAACCGAATATTAAAAACACAATACAGCATTAAACATTAAAAACTTCCCTAAACAGAACTGCCTTCAGCTTCCACACACTGATCTCACTTCTGGATTTATTGTTGTCCAACCAAGTTCAATGCACTCTATGTGGGGCTACCTTTGAAGATGATCCGGAAACTACAACTAATCCAGAATGAGGCAGCTAGACTGGTGACTGGAAGTGGCCTCCGACACCACATAACACCAGTCCTGAAAGACCTACATTGGCTCCCAGTACGTTTCTGAGTGCAATTCAAAGTGTTGGTGCTGACCTTTAAAGCCCTAAACAGCCTCGGTCCAGTATACCTGAAGGAGCGTCTCCACCCCCATCGTTCTGCCCAGATACTGAGGTCCAGCTCCGAGGGCCTTCTGGCGGTTCCCTCATTGCGAGAAGCAAAGTTACAGGGAACCAGGCAGAGGGCCTTCTCGGTAGTGGCACCCGCCCTGTGGAACACCCTCTCACCAGATGTCAAAGAGAACAACTACCACCGGACTTTTAGAAGACATCTGAAGGCAGCCCTGTTTAGGAAAGCTTTTAATGTTTGATGCATTACTGTATTTTAATATTTTGTTGGAAGCCGTCCAGAGTGGCTGGGGAAGCCCAGCCAGATGGGTGGGGTATGAATAAACTATTATTATTATTATCACTCATAAGGTCTGTTCTTGGGAACTTTTATAAACAGATCACCCTGGAATCAGAATCACCCTGTGGTAATGCTCACCTGTTGGTACTGCACAGATATTAAGTGGCAGAAAAAAGGTAAAGGTAGAACTCGGGTCTATAAAAATCCCAGGACACCATTAGCCCCTTTCAAACTTTCCAGCTGGTGGTGATTGTGTGTGCCTGTGTGTATATTTGCGTATTTGCCCTCTTGATCAGCAGACATACATGTGCAGGTTTGTATCAGATGCTGACATGAACATGTTTAGGTCAGAGGCAATGCCTGTTGCCACAATAACATGGTTAAAGGTAAAGGGAGCCCTGAACATTAGGTCCAGTCGTGGCCGACTCTGGGGTTGTGGCGCTCATCTTGCTTTATTGGCCGAGGGAGCCGGCGTACAGCTTCCGAGTCATGTGGCCAGCAGGACTAAGCTGCTTCTGGCTTACCAGAGCAGCACCCGGAAACGCCGTTTACCTTCCCGCTGGAGCGGTACCTATTTATCTACTTGCACTTGATGTGCTTTAGAACTGCTAGGTTGGCAGGAGCAGAGACCGAGCAACGGGAGCTCACCCCATTGCAGGGATTCAAACCACTGACCTTCTGATCAGCAAGTCCTAGGCTCTGTAGTTTAACCCACAGCGCCACCCGCGTCCCAACATGGTTAGATTGTCTGAAAAGGGCTACAATCAAATGTCTCTGCAACTGAAGCGTGCTACAGTTGTAGATACATTTTAATAATGTACACTTAGCGTGGATAAGAGGAGACTGGGAGGAGATATAAGAGCCATCTTCAAAAGGGCTGTCATATGGAAGATGGGGCAAGCTTGTTTTCGCCCGCTCTGGAGGGTAGGACCTAAATCAGTGCATGGGCGTAGCCAGGATTTTTGTTGGGGGTGGGGCAGGCCTTTTGTTAAGGGAGGCAGAACCTCAGTTACCTATAAAAAAATTTTAAAAATTGTCCACTAGCACCTTAAAGACCAACTAAGTTTGTTCTTGGTACAGCGGTACCTCAGGTTACAGACGCTCCAGGTTACAGACTCCGCTAACCCAGAAATAGTACCTCGGGTTAAGAACTTTGCTTCAGGATGAGAATAGAAATCGCGTGGTGGCAGCAGCAGGAGGCCCCATTAGCTAAAGTGGTGCTTCAGGTTAAGAACAGTTTCAGGTTAAGAACGGACCTCCAGAATGAATTAAGTTCTTAACCCAAGGTACTACTGTATAAGCTTTCGTGTGCATGCATACCACTTCTTCGTGCATGCACACTAAAGCTTATGCCCAGAACAAACTTAGTTGGTCTCTAAGGTGCTACTGGGCAATTATTTTTTTTATATAGGTAACTGATGTTCTGCCTTCCCTAACAAAAGACCTTTTAAAAATTTATTTTGACTACGTCAGACCAACATGCCTACCTACCTGACTCAGTTACCTATGTATTTTTTATTGATTATGGGGGGGAGAGCTCCCCCCCCCAAGCTACGTGCATGAACCAGTGGGCTGGGGAAACCCAGCCAGATGGGCAGGGTATAAATAAATTATTATTTATTATTATTTTATTGTAGTAACTTCAAGTTACTAGAAAGGAGATTCAAATCAAACCTCAGGAATAACTTTCTGATGGCAGGAGTCATTTGACAGTGGAATGGACTCCCTCGGAAGGTGATGGACTTTCTTTCTTTCTTTTTTTTAAAAAAGTTTTTATTAACAAATTCCACATAACAAATTGTCAAAACATATCATATTCATTATTTTTTCCCCTTTCCCCTCCTTCAAACCCTCTCCCCCAAGAGACTTCCCTCAGCTCCTCTCTCTGATTTCTCAGTACATGTACATCTCTCTGCATGTTATAAAATTATACATGTCCTTACATTATCCATCTACCATGTTATCAACTAATACATTTGCGTATGTTTATTCAAAACCTGCCAAGGAGTCCAATTCATTTTGTTGTCTTTTCAGGTAAATTGTAAAAAGCTCCCATTCTTCCTGAAAGTCACAGGTGTCCTCGTCCCGCAATTTGTATGTCAATTTAGCCAACTCTGCGTAGCTCGTCAATTTTTCTTGCCACTGTTCTTTTGTTGGGATTTCCTCATTCTTCCATCCTTGTGCTATCAAGACTCTTGCCGCTGTGGTAGCATACATAAATAAGTTCCTTGTTTTTTCTTGGCAGGTCTTGTCCTGCAATCCGTGATGGATTGTCTTTCATTGGAGGTTTGTAAGAAGTGGTTGGATGGCCATCTGCCATGGGTTCTTCAGCTGAGATTCCTGCTTTGATGACCCCCAGGGTCCCTCCCAATTCTACAGTTCTATGATTCTATGTTTTTAGCCATTTGACTTACAGACATCACATTTATGCACCGTGCTGTGTTCACTGCTGCTTTCCATATGCTGGGGAGAATTCAGCCAATAGAAACAAACTAGATGTTCCAGATCCATCGCATCCTGGTCACTGTCTCTTTGAGCTCTTGCTGTCAGGATGGAGATACAGGACGATGAAGACAAGAACGAGCCGTCTTAAGAACAGCTTCTTCTCCAGAGCGATCTCGGCCCTGAATGGGAAGCCCGGACTTTGAAAGTCATCTAATCTCCCTTGCTGTATTATACTGTATTGTTTAATTAGTGTTTTTATGGAGCAGTCAAGTAATTTTGTTGTCCCCGAAGGGGGCAATGACAATAAAGATATTATTATTATTATTATTATTATTATTATTATTATTATTATTATTAAGGAATGCTGGAGCAAGAAATGTGAGCTGTATCTTTTTGTCTTTTTGTTTCTGCGTTTTCTAGCCGAGGCAAGAACTGATGCTTTAATTTACTGTCTATAGGAGCTCAATGGATCAAAATTATATTGCCTCTGTTTTGAAAAGGGAAGAAGTTGCAATGGAGTGGAAATCCTAAGCAACCTCTCTTTTGCTTCCAAGAGTTTTAAATTCACAGGCTGAGAGCTGCCAGCAAACAGGTTGCCTTTCGATAGAACTCGCTTGGTTGGTGCAAAAGCAGATGGATAATCGCTATAGCAACTTAATAACACACCAGGAAAAAAGGCATTCAAACAGATGTCACGATTGGCATTCATTTCCTAAAGTCCTTGCTGTCAATAAGTATTTTCCCCACCCTTCTAATAAAAATTCATTCTGTGGCTGTAATGCTAATTCCAAGAAATATACATATTAATGTGTGGAAAGGAAGGATGCGTTTGGACCAACCTCTTATAGGTTATTGTATTCTGCTGATTACTTCTGTGGATGCCTTGTCTTGCATTCTACTTGCATGTATTTGGATAATTACATGTTGTGACGTGACCTTAACAAAAGGTGTCAATGTCAATTTCTCCCAATTTACTTGTTCATTCATTTTGGTCTTGCGGATGGCACTTTGAATGCAACCATTCATTCTTCTGCAACAGCGCAGGCTTACAAACAAAACATCTGAGGGTGTGATTGAAATCACCACTGATGGATGGGAGACTATATTATGATCACTGTGGTGGTAAGACACTTTTATCTTTTTATACATACTTTTATTTATACTTTTCATTTGTATATATTCCAATAGTTTAACAATTGTTGTAACATTTCAAACATTGACTTCCTCCCTCCTCTTCCTGCGGTTCCTTAAATTTATTTTTATCATTTCCTGCATATTCTGAATTAACTTATTCCTTTATTGATCTATTCATCTATTTTAGGTATATATTCTTTTGAAACTGCAGGTTGTTTCAATGTATGGCAAAAAGATATTTCTAAATATAGCTGGCAAGGGAAAAAACTGAGAATGAAATACAAACTATTGATAGATGTGAAAGAGAGAGGAGGCTTTTCCCTGCTGGATATAAGATTATATTATGAGGCATCTTGTCTGTGCTGGTTGAAGGAATGGTTGACATTAAAGAACTTGCATGTTTTAGACTTAGAAGATCATGATAACATTTTTGGTTGGCACACTTATTTGTGATATGAAAAGGCAAAGTATATAAAGGATTTACAAACCATATAATTAGGGGGAAATGTATAGAGTATGGAATAAATATATAAAAAGTTATTGGAAACAAAAATACCACTCTGGCTCTCACAATTGGGAGCCATAGCAGCAAAGAAAAAGAATATGATGGAAGGTTGGACAATTTATAGAAATTTATTAAGGGAAGAGGGAGGAGAGTTTAAACTGTTAAAAAACTGAAGACTTATCAGGAGCGTTAACAACTTGGATACAATATCGTCATTTGAATGAAGTATCTAAGAAAGACAGGAAGCGAGTGTTTGGTGAACCAATATCACAATTGGAGAGAGACCTGTTAGAATGTAATGTTAAAGTGATGTCTAAAATGTATAGGATATTATTGGAATGGGAGACAAAGGATGAGCAAGTAAAATCTTCAATGATACATTGTGCAATAGATATTGGTCATAATATAGATATGGAAGCGTGGGAACGACTGTGGAATGTGGACCTAAAATTTAAGAGAAAATTACATGAAAATGTTATATGGATGGCATCTGACACCTAGTCGATTCGCAAAAATGTATAAATCGAGTTGAATAAGTGTTGGAAATACAAAGAGAAAGAAGGTACTTTTTATATGTGGTGGTCTTGTTAAGGTTAAAGCTTATTGGGAAATTACAAATAATGAATTGAAAAAGATGTTTAAGACAACATTTGTAAAACAAACAAACAAACAAACACAAACAAACAAACACACAAACCAACCAACCAACCAACCAACCAACCTAAACCCCAGAAGCTTTTCTCTTGGGAATTGTAGGTGTAGAACTATCTAAACAGTACGGAAATTTATTTATGTATGCAACCACAGCTGCAAGACTGTTACTTTCCCAAAAATGGAAAGAAGAATAAGTCCCAATGTGAGAAGAATGGATACAAAAACTTACGGACTAGCAGAAATGGCGAAACTTACCAATGTATTACCAAGAATGTTATTTTTGTTCCAATCAATCTGTGTTCAAAGTCATATTCATAATGTCTTTTAATGGTTGCATTAGGTAACCTTGTAACTTCTTATAAATCTGTTGCTGAAAGTTCATCAGGTCCGGGTGCCTTCCCTGATTTTGCCTGTGAATTTTGCTTGCTGTAACTCCATCATTGTCACTGGTCCATTCAAAATTATCAATTTGTCTTTTGGTATCTCAGATATTCCACTATCTTCTAACTTTTTTTTTTGCATTTCTTCTATATTGCCCCATTTAGCTTGGTATTGTTCTGTATAAAAGCTCACAAAGACACATTTCTCAGTTCCTCCTCCCTATGTTTTGTTTCTACATAAAGGACAGGGAGTGACATTTGGGCCATTCTTGGAGAAACGCGCAGCTCGCAATTTAAGCCAGCTCTGCCTCTCACTTTGGCTTTCTTCTTCTCTTTCACTGCCCATCCTTGATTTGTTGTTGTTGTTTAGTCGTTTAGTCATGCCCGACTCTTCGTGACCCATGGACCAGAACACGCCAGGCCCTCCTGTCTTCCACTGCCTCCCGCAGTTTGGTCGAACTCATGTTAGTATCTTCTAGAACACTGTCCAACCATCTCATCCTCTGTCTTCCTCTTCTCCTTGTGCCCTCCATCTTTCCCAACATCAGGGTTTTTTCCAGGGAGTCTTCTCTTCTCATGAGGTGGCCAAAGTATTGGAGCCTCAGCTTCAGGATCAGTCCTTCCAGAGAGCACTCAGGGCTGATTCCCTTCAGAATGGATAGGTTTGATCTTCTTGCAGTCCATGGGACTCTCCAGAGTCTCCTTTAGCAGCATAATTCAAAAGCATCAATTCTTCGGCGATCAGCCTTCTTTATGGTCCAGCTCTTACTTCCATACATCACTACTGGGAAAACCATAGCTTTAACTATACAGACCTTGATAGTGTCAATCATTTTGGTTTCCTTTCGGGGGCGGAAGCATCTTTGATCAACCTTTGGGGCTCCCCCCCCTTTTTTGCCTTTTTTGAAATAGCTATGTCACTCCATTTTCCTCTCCCCAGTTTACTCCAGATTACTCCCCTTCCCCTCCTATTCCTCCACCTTCTGTTCAGCTGCTGAGGTGCCAATCTGAAAAGCCACCCTTCTTCCAATGTCTTCCTTCAACACTTTGTATTGTCTAAATGAGTAGACGGGAGGCAAGTAGTCACCTTCGCCACCTCATGACCCAGGTGCAGGGGTCAGCAATTTTTTTTGCACAGGGAGCTGGCCCACTGTCCCTCACACCTTGTGGGGGGCCGGACTATTTTTTTTGGGGGGAGGGATCTCCAGTGGCTGCTTACCTGTGCCTTGCAAACAGCAGGGGCTGGTGGCAGTGGGACGATAAGCAGTGCGAAAGGGCTGGCTTCTCAGAGGGGCTGCTTAAAATGGCACTCAGTCAAGCACTGCTCAACAAAGCTCAGCACCCTTCCTCCTCTAGGCAGGGCGGAGAGAAGCCAGGAGGAGGGAGGGAGGAGGCACTGCCGTGGGGTGTGTGAGGAAGGGGGGAAATGGAATGGTGGGGGGGTGGTGCAGCCCGAACGAACAGAATCCCCACACTGATCTACATGGTGATTCCCAGACCATATGCAGGCTGGATCCAGAAGGCAATTGGGCTGGATGTGGCCCCCGAGCCTCAGTTTCCCTACTCATGGTTTAGCAAGTGAAGAGGGGAGGCTGCAGCTTTATTGCCACCCGGTGAAGCCCTCAGAAGTGCCATAGTGACAATCCAGGGGTTTGTTAGGGTAATAGTTGAGGGTCCCTGAAGGATAGGGTCAATCACAGATCTCTCTCAAGTAACTGCACCACAGCAGAGGGCCTTTCTGTCTAGGCTCATCCCTTCTAGCACAATCATCCTAATGGTTAAACCATGCACCCAAATTATGGGCCTTCCTTTAATGTTGCTCAGTATGTTAAGGGAATTTGTTGAAAATGAAGGCTTCTGCACACTTACCATAGAGCAAATCTTGCTTGATTCAATGGAACTCAGTTTTGAGGGCTACTTTCTAGGACACACAATCTGTTCATTAGTTTGTGGAGATTTTTCTGTTCGCCTTGACACCATTTTAGCATTTTATCAAACCCTTCTGAGTGCTAGCAACTGTCTGATGGTTATATAAACCAATTATTTTTTCCCACAGAAAGAGCTTCCCATCTGGTAGACTCAGTTGCTAGGCAGGGGTTTGTTGCTTGTAGCAACTCTGCTGAAACCTTAGTCAACATCATTAAGCGCAAACGGAACAATAGGTAAATCAGCTCTAAGCCACGGGTTAATGGAGTGAATCATTGTGCAGTGCAATTGGGGGTGTCTGTGTACATAAATGGAAATGTGCCACTTTCCTCACCTTAGAAAATAATGTTTGTTGTAAAAGCATAAATGGAATAGCTACAACCTGCTTTCAGAAACCCACTGTACAACCTTGTGTACGCTTGTTTTCTTACTGGTGTGACACCTGTGCACTTTCTAAAACTGTCAGAAAACACTTTAATTCTTGTAGCACTGAGTTCTGTAGCCTTGGAAGAGACTGCTTTTCAACATTAATCAACCAGTATGGTTTGTTTAACAAAAAAAGCTTTTACATATTTACATCAAACATTACAAGCAACATTGCCGAATTTTGCATACAATAGAGAATCCTAGCTCAGATCCACTATTTGTACCTCCATGAATTAGTTACAAAGCCAATAGCAGTAAACCTGTCCTTGCTAAACATAGTAATGCAACACTATTATATTGCATTGGAGAATTCTTATTGAAGAATAATATGTGAATGCCCCCCTCTCCCCCAAAAAACAGAGAGTAAGGATAATTAACTTTAGTCATGGGCTGTGTCAGTTCAGTGGCAAGTGGATAAAATTGGTCCTTTCTTAGCAACATGGCACTCCCAAGCCTAGAAATGTGTGTGTGTGTGTGTGTTTGTGTGTGTGTGTGTGTGTAGTTGCTGTTGCTGCTGTTATTTCTTCACTTTGTCTTGCTCAAGGAAATCCAAGGGACTTGCAACCAACCAACCAACCAAGGAACTAGACAGTCTTCTTTTTCTTTGGCAGTCACTCATAGCCGAGTAAGATTGTCTTCCATAAACACGGCTTTAACAATGAGTGTGTAAGTGACTGTGGAGGCCAATTTTGGATCCACACGTCCTTCCACAGTGGGGACATTGGTTCCCGGGTGGGAGTTGATCACGGTGTGGATTTGCTAA
Source organism: Podarcis vaucheri (assembly GCF_965113315.1). Lineage (NCBI taxonomy): Eukaryota > Metazoa > Chordata > Lepidosauria > Squamata > Lacertidae > Podarcis > Podarcis vaucheri. The sequence goes on along the minus strand of NC_138751.1, from coordinate 51,655,839 downwards.
GCGTGCCTTCCTCTTAGCACGTTTCTCCCTTGTGTCCTGAGTTTGAGTGTCTTCAAAGTCCATGACACCTTTGGTAAAGCCTGTTCTCCAACTGGAGCGCTCGCAGACCAGTGTTTCCCAGCTGTCAGTGTTTATACTACATTTTTAAAGATTTGCCTTGAGACAGTCTTTAAACCTCTTTTGTTGACCACCAGCATTACTCTTTCCATTTTTAAGTTCGGAATAGAGTAGTTGCTTTGGAAGACGATCCCCAGGCATCCGCACAACATGACCAGTCAAATGAAGTTGATGTTGAAGAATCGTTGCGTCAACACTGGTGATCTTTGCTTCATCCAGTACACTGATATTAGTTCACCTGTCTTCTCAACTGATGTGTAAGAACCCCATATAGATACATTAAAACTGGGAGGGGGGGAGGAGGAGGAAATACAATAGAAACAGCTTGCCTGCTTCTAAAAGGGCACAGGTAGTTAAAAGCCAAAGGCCTGGCTATAAAAGAAGGTTTTTGCCTGGTGCCTAAAGATATGTAATGAAGGTGCCAGGCAGGCCTCCCTAGGGAGAGTGTTTCACAAATGGGGAGCAAGCACAGAAAAGGCCCCTCCTTATGTTGTCTCCCTCTGGACAGGGCACACAAAAAGTTGACAAACAATTGCTACATGCCACCACCCCCCCCAAAAAAAAATCTGGAAGCAGAAACAACCACCTGGGAACAACAGGCAAAACCTGGTAATTGTTAATCTCTCTGGAATGAGGCATCCACTTCCTGCAGTCAGGGCCAGCCCAAGCCATTATGTGCCGCCTAAGGCTGAGTGACAAGGTGGTGCCAGCCTCCTTTCTACAGAAAAAAGTCAACAGGAGTGGCAGCTAAGACTTAGTGCTTAGTGCTGTGTACAGGTCAATGTACTTCAGTACAGTAGAGGGTATCCGGCTAGCTGTCTGGAGTGGTGGCCTCAGGGTTTCTTACCCAAGGAATAAGAGTTCCGATTTGGGGAAACAGAGCAAGGCAAAGTCAAGGGGGGCAAGGTCTAGGTCAGTGATGGGGAAGCTTTGGGCCATCCAGATGTTATTGAGATGTCAAAGTTGGGGAGGCGGGGATTTAAGGACCTGGTCCACTGGCCCACCCGTGCTATAGAAGATAGTATGTGACTCAGAAGAACTGTGCTTTGAGGTCTCTGTGTTGCCTTGGCTTTGTTTTGTCCTAGTTTGCTTTTCAGAAATGCATAAGAAAGCATCCCTGGTTAGGTTCAGGGCTCATGTGGGTTTGGTTGATTTTTAGGTGATGAGCGAGCACATTCAAACTGGATATTTTGGAAACTTCCTACGTTGCATAAAAGTATCCAGCTCAAAAAGGAATGCACTGGAGTACAACTATCATTAGAATTTGGACTGTTGTTCAGATTCAAGGCATTCTCTTCAGTGGAAGTTTCTTTTGCTTAGCTTGCTCTTTACTACATCTGTCTTTTCCTCCTTGATTTTGAGAACTGAAGTACCTGCCTCCCTCTGGCCCTCCAAGAAACTGAGGCCAGCAGTTTGCTCGTATTTGATTCCCCCACCCAAAGTCCTTTGCTTAGAAAACAGCGCTATCCATGGATTTACAAAGGGAAGTTCAATTTTTTTAAAAGGCATACAACAGATTGTTAACTCATGCTATTACCCAGACTGAAATGCAGAAAATGGCGCCTTGTTTTTGTATTGCGTTTTCTGTGCTCTGAGGCAGTGATAGAATGACAATAAATTTGCCATTGTGCTAATATCCTGTTATTATTGCTGCAAGTGATTCTACTTCTTTTGAAGTTGGCTTAATAGTTGGCTTAAGTGACAGAGTGAGATGTATTTCCATTCTTTTTAAGAACGCCTTTAAAAAAAGAGATGCAGAGATTATGACCAGCTCAGAGGCTAATAGACCCAGTCCTCAGATGAAGGGTGTCCAGGAACTAAAGGGTGGTGCCCAGAAAATCAGATCATGGGACCTGGTGGAATGTGGCAGAACTTAGTGGTGGCTGTAGAGCAAGGATGGAAGGGGAATTTGAGGCCTCCCACTGCTGTTGGACTCCCATCAGCCCCAGGAAGCACGGCCAGTAGTCAGGGATGATGGAAGTTTGTGGATGTAATCTCAGAGTGTCTGTTTATAATCTTTGAGAATTTGTAGCGGACAGGGGAGATCCCTACAGACTGGAGGTGGGCAAATGTCCCTATCTGAGCTCACTGACCATACCCTTCTGTTGGAGAACAGAGCTCTGTGTCATATACCTTGCCCTCCACCATTATAACTGCTATGGGGCAGTGCAGTGCCCCATTGCTAGTCCTGAAGAAGGGTTTGTTACAGAGTTGTTGCAAATGGAATCCCTGATCTGGACCTTGTGTGGAATATGCTCTCCACAATAATGAGTTTCAAAATTTTGCTGCAGAACAGAGTTAAAATAGTTACAAATAAACATTACCAAACACAAAGTAACACATTGCTCTGAAACATCAAGCTGCATTTGAGTCCTTAATACAGTGGTATCTCGGGTTAAGAACTTAATTTGCTCTGGAGGTTCTGAAACTGTTTTTAAGCTGAGGTACCACTTTAGCTAGGGACATGGGTGGCGTTGTGGGTTAAACCACAGAGCCTAGGACTTGCCGATCAGAAGGTCAGTGGTTTCAATCCCCGCAATGGGGTGAGCTCCCATTCCTCGGTCCCTGCTCCTGCCAACCTAGCAGTTCAAAAGCACGTCAAAGTGCAAGTAGATAAATAGGTACCGCTCCGGCGGGAGGGTAAATGGCGTTTCTGTGCGCTGCTCTGGTTCGCCAGAAGTAGCTTAGTCATGCTGGCCACATGACCCGGAAGCTGTACGCCGGCTCCCTCGGCCAATAAAGCGAGATGAGCGCCACAACCCCAGAGTCAGTCACGACTGGACCTAATGGTCAGGGGTCCCTTTACCTTTACCTTTTACCACTTTAGCTAATGGGGCCTCCCGCTGCCGCTGCATGATTTCTGTTCTCAACCTGAAGCAAAGTTCTTAACCCGAGGTACTATTTCTGGGTTAGCAGAGCCTGTAACCTGAAGCGTCTGTAACCTGAAGTGTCTGTAACCCGAGGTACCACTATACACTTAAATATCTTGCCTCTCTCTTGTCTTGCTTGTATCATCATGAAGCTTCAACAGCTAAGACAATGACTAAGTTGCTGAGTTCTCAAGTTTCATCTCATGCTGTGAGAGATCCCTGCTCGGGTTTCCAGGACGAGTCATCAATTAGTGTCTACACTGAAAATGGTAATCTCCAGTCTATCTTATTGCCTCATTTACCTAGCGTTTAACCCAAGGGTAGGCAAACTAAGGCCTGGGGGCTGGATCCAGCCTGATCGCCTTCTAAATCCAGCCTGTGGACGGTGCAGGAATCAGTGTGCTTTTACATGGGTAGAATGTGTCCTTTTATTTAAAATGCATCTCTGCGTTATTTGTGGGGCATAGGAATTTGTTCATTTCCCCCCTCAAAATATAGTCCGGCCCCCCACAAGGTCTGAGGGATAGTGGACCGGCCCCTGCTGAAAAAGTTTGCTGACCCCTGGTTTAACCTCTGGCCTAATACAAACCTCTCTTTGCAAATGCAAACCTTAAAAAAAACCTCACTGCATACAAACATTACATGTTATGCACATTCAACTTATATCTTTGCTGCTATTTCTGGAATGTGTGTGCATGCACACCATTTTATCCTTTGCCTCAAGCAGCAAAATATCTTGGGCTGGTGTTGGCACTCAGTTCTGCTTTTTTAAAACCCACCTTCTTCACTAGTTAGTATCACAAGTACTGGAGGAGAAGCTTCTGCAAGACTGGACTACAGATTATACTCAGATTGAAGCATGTATTGATGGGCACCAGTAACTGTCTCGTGGTCCCAGCCACGACAAAAGCGTGTTGCCTTTCTCTGTTTTTCATGCTGTTCAGTATTGTTTTGTCTTCTAAATTCTCCCCAGGACAAGCTTCAGAAATCAAGCTCTTTTCCCGCTGAAGGGAATCCTCAGGAAGCAGGGAGAAGGTATGGGGACAAGGGGGCAAAAGGGGGGAAAGTTAAGAAGCCATCCAACTCACTTGTCTCCTGCTTCCAATTTCAGCCTCTTACAACCGCTTTTTATTTTTTAAAAAGTCAGAGGGGGAAATAGCAGAACCGGCTTCTGGGTACAGCTTAGCCCGCAGTGCTGCCTTCTGCTGAGAGCGCACGGGGCCTGAGAATGGAGAGCAGCACATGCTATCTGACAAGCATCACACATTGTTTTGAGACAATGTCTTCCCAGGGTTGAGATTTCCACACTCGGCTGCCTCTTGCTTTAACAGGCCATTGTTTCCCTTTCTCGAGAGAGGCACAAACATTACAGCTCGAAAGATGGAGCTAGAGATTTTTGCCAAGTTAACAGACTTTTGCCAGGCTGATTAAAACCTCACTGATTAAAAAAAAGAAAGAAACCTTGATCTCTCTCTCTCCCTCACCCCCACCCAGCTTTTCCTTCCAAAATAATGGATAGATAAGCTGCATATACCCGATTCAGGCTCATCTGTAACTCATTAGTTGCCCATGCTGTCATTCAAAACAATTAATTGAAAGTATTGGGTCTTTACAATAACAACCGCAGGACGAAAAAGAGTGCATTAGCTTTTCACAATTTCCTATTAAATGTCTCCAAGGCATTATTGCTCTTCTAAGGTGAGTAACATGAAAAAGTGTTTTGTGTGCAGCCTTTTGATATTTTACCCTCTCCCACCCCACCCCCCACACTTGATATCTCATTCATTAACTATCTCTTCACTCATTCTTCTTGACTACGCCACTTCTTTTGTTTGTATCCAAGAGAGCAGGAATGTAACAAGGAGCACATTTAAAAGGGGTGCTTTCTGGCTCTCTGCTAGAATAATGTGTCAGCATTTTGCTTTCTATTATTCACAATGCCACAATTTCTTCAGAAACATTTTATCATACAGTGGTGCCCTGCAAGACGAATGCTTCGCAAGACGGAAAACCCGCTAGACGAAAGGGTTTTCCGTTTTTCAATGCGCTTCACAGGACGAATTTCCCTATGGGGTTGCTTCGCAAGACGAAAATGTCTTGCAAGTCTTGAGATTTTTTTCCGCTCCCCCCCTTTTTCTAAGCCGCTAAGCCTTTAATAGCCTTTTAGCAGCTAAGCAGCTAAGCTTTTAATAGCCGCTAAACCGCTGATAGCGCTAATCCGCTAATAGGGTTGCTTCGCAAGACGAAAAAACCGTTAGACGAAGATACTCGCGGAACGGATTACTTTCGTCCTGCAATGCACCACTGTACCTCTGAATTTGGAGGAGCAGCTCAAACAGGTTGGAGTCCAACAACATCTGGGCCTGATGGGTTAGAGTCAAACCACATCTGGGGCTGGTGGGTTTGGAGTCCAACAACATCTGGGGCTGATGGGTTAGAGTCCAACAACATCTGCAGGGAGACACAGGTTCCTTAAAGGTAAAGGGCAAAGGGACCCCTGACCATTAGGTTCAGTCGTGACCGACTCTAGGGTTGCAGCGCTCATCTCGCTTTACTGGTAGAGGGAGCCGGCGTACAGCTTCCGGGTCATGTGGCCAGCATGACTAAGCTGCTTCTGGCGAACCAGAGAAGTGCATGGAAATGCCGTTTACCTTCCTGCCAGAGCGGTACCTATTGATCTACTTGCACTTTGACGTGCTTTCGAACTGCTAGGTGGGCAGGAGCAGGGACCGAGCAACGGGAGCTCACCCCGTCGTGGGGATTCAAACCGCTGACCTTCTGATCGGCAAGTCCTAGGCTCTGTGGTTTAACCCACAGTGCCACCCACATCCACAGGTTCCTTACCACTGGCATAAGAGGAGCTATCTGCTTATTTTCAGGCTTAGGGCAAGTTAAGAAGCTATACAAACATTTTTTGCCCCTGATTTAAATTGACTGTGATACCGTGTTCTGTATATTTTGTTGGTGGTGGCGTGAGCTTCCTGGGCGAAAGCCAGGGGCTCTGGCTGGGTGGTTGCTAGGCAACCCCAACCAAAGTTGAAAGCTTGGCAGGGACAGGGAAAGAAAACCTGTGCGAATGAATGCTATGGGTGAAAGTTAAGTGAGTGTGATAGTTGTGTGAGTGGCCTGTGGGGTTGAGGGGAGGGATGCTCTTTGCACTCCATTGCCTGAGGAACTTTATAATTTAGCACTTTGTGTTATCTGTACAAGTCTTTGGCAATTGCCTTGCATTTGGATCGAACTGCATTAGCAATTCAGGAAGCTGCTTCTCAGTGGCTTGAGTTTTTAGCCTTGGGCTTATTGTTTATAGCCACTGTAGTGCGCTGTCTTGCGTAAATGCTCCTCAGTTTGTCTTGGAATCTTAGCTGCCTTGTGTAGGCATTTCCCACCATCTTAATTACAGGAGGCATGAAACGGTAGGTGCTTTGGGTATTGGAATTCGTGATGGAAGGCCCTGGGCGACGTCATGCCTGTGGTGGTTGAGAGAAGGAGGAATGAGTCAGGGAGTGTGGCCTGGAGTTGGGGGGTCAGGCACATCAAGACCGATGCTCCTTTTGCCATGTGCACCTTCAGTGAGCATTTGGTGAAGCCTGTCAACTGACCCCAAGATCTGACAGTCGTGGTGAACACCACGTGGGTCCATCTATCACCCACAAGTTGATTGTGGATGAGAAGACAGACCTTGCATGTGTTACCTGTGTGAATGAGCTGAGGAAACTGGCTTTACCATTTCCCCCAAGGAAACATTTGATTAAGAAATCAATATGTTATTTTTACAAATAATAATTTAAAAAAATAAGGGGGTGGGTGGATGAGAGAAACAGTGTGAAAGTGGGCTGGTTGTCACATATTTTGTCTGGGCTTTTATACATCTACCCACCACCACACCACAGTTTTTTCTCTTTTTCTTTTTCTTTTGTGACTTTTCCAATAACAGGAGGATGCGGTCAGTTAGCTGAATAAGGGGATATCTTAACGAAGTATAAAGTAATAGCATAATAATTTGATAATAAATAACAAAGCAAATTGGCATTTGAATTAATCTGTTTAAGATTTAATAGCTAATAAATAAGACATTTAATTGGCATAAAATTAATCTCTTACTGAATTAATAGCAATAAGTAGGACATTTAATTAACGATTAAATTTATCTCTTAAATAATTAATCTCAACTCAGCATTTGAACCCTTCTCTTTTGTTTGTTTGGTGTGTCACCTTAGTATTTTGGGGTTCAGAATGTTGGACTTGTCTGGGTGTAATAGAAGCACTGTTATGTGCGCTGCAACATTAAGAAGCATTAGCATCTGTCACTATGTCTAACCCTGAGCAAAAATAGGCTGCAGCCTCCCTTTAGACCTGTGGGACGCAGGTGGTGCTGTGGGTTAAACCACAGAGCCTAGGACTTGCTGATCAGAAGGCTGGCGGTTCGAATCCCCGCTACGGGGTGAGCTCCTGTTGCTCGGTCCCTGCTCCTGCCAACCTAGCAGTTCTAAAGCACGTCAAAGTGCAAGTAGATAAATAGGTACCACTCCAGTGGGAAGGCAAACGGTGTTTCCGTGCGCTGCTCTGGTTCGCCAGAAGCGGCTTAGTCATGCTGGCCACATGACTTGGAAGCTGTACGCTGGCTCCCTCGGCCAATAAAGCGAGATGAGTGCCGCAACCCCAGAGTCAGTCACAACTGGACCTAATGGTCAGGGGTCCCTTTATCTTTACCTCCCTTTAGGGATAACCCTCCCCAATGCATATCAGGTTATCAACTCTGAGCTGCTGGCCTTTGTCATCTGGGCCTGAAACACACTCTCTTATAGGGGAATGATCCCTGCTGCTCACTTTAGATGGTTTCCTAGGCGCTTAATGGAAAGTTGACTTGCTCCACATACAAAACACTCATGCAGGAAATGGCATAAGAAATCACTTAGGACATGGTCAGGGATGGAGTGATGGATGGAAGGAAATGCGTTTAAGAAAGATTGAGTTTTCCAAAGGTACTATGATGCATATATGGTGGAATTGTTAAAACATCAAACAATTTTGGGAAACAATATATAATGAAATGAAAAAAATGTTTAGATATTCATTTATGAAAACACCAGAAGGCTTTCTATTGGGAATAGTACCAGGAAGTCTAAAGGAAGAAGACAAGACATTATATTTATACTCAACAGTAGCTGCAATGCTATTGATTGCGAACAATTGGAAAAGTGGTATTATACCAACAAAAACATAGTGGCTTGCCAAATTATTGGAGTATTACAATATATCCAAAACAATGGGAGAAATTGGAAGGATCTTAAAAGAGAAGATAGACAGGGACTGGAAGGTGTTTAAAGGATACTTGCAAAACCTTATTGAAAAATCAGAACTCCTGTTAGAATAAACAAGTTCTGTTTTAAATACTGAAATACTAAATAAGATGGATAACAATGTGTAATAGAAAAAGAAGCATGAAATTAAGTTAAAGGTGTGTGAAGGAAAGTAATAGAAGTGAAAAGAAATTGCAATTGAGTAGATTGGGAGTCTAACACAAAGGTGGGGTGAGGGATGGTGGATGGTGATGGGAAAAGGAATTATCTGTGGGATTGAGTGTAGGTATGTTTGAACATTTTAAAGGACTGTATGAAATGTATGTTTGTATGCTTGTATATTTGCAATATGTGTGTATTAATGCTGAATTATTTTAATAATAAAAACTTTTCAAAAAAGAAAGAAAAGAAAGATGGAGTTTTCCAAACTAATATCTGGACTGAAGACAGAGCTATATCGAGTCACAAAAGAGGCTTCTTCTAGCCCAGGGGTATTTTTGGCTCTCCCCCTGTGCCTTAATGAATGCCTTCTGTCTTTGTGTGAAGTACAAGTTTGGAAAGGCTTGCTCTGGGTGTGAAAAGAGGATCCTTGCAATTTTTCCTTTTTGGACTACAACTCCAATCACATCACGTCTCTTAAGCACAGAGCTTGAGCAAATAAATTGTTCGGTTGTGTCTATTTCTGTTTAAAGCAAAGGCTGTGGAAGCTAATCTGCTTTGTGCTAGTGCCCCCCGACTCTCCATTTCTGCCCATTTGCCTTCTACCTGCACAGGTGATCTTGTATGTTGATGTTAAGGTGATGTGCCCCTATGAACTCTTCAATCTCTTTTGTGTCTTTCTGAACAAGCAAGAATGTCTTGAGGCACCTTAAAGATAGCATAAGTGATAGCATAATGTTGATGAGAGCAGTGTAGAAAGTGAGGTCAGAAGGAACTTAAATGCATACGGTATCGACTGTCCACTGCATTGTTAACACTCAGACACCATCCACACTTCTGCTTATCTAGGGTTGTCATGTGTCCAGCCAGGATTCAACCATCGGAAACAGTGTCTTGGCAGAAATCGCTGAAATATCTAGGAAAACCCAGGTGTATGGCAACCCATGTCGGAAGTGTAGATTTCGGTGAATTTCCTTAAAAAATAGCAGCCAATTTAAATCAGGAAAACTTCATTTTCATTTCTTTCTTTCTTTTTGAGATTTTGCAAAAGAAGATCAACAACTTGGGCCAAAAACGTAATTTTGGCAACCCTAGAAAGCATGGAGCCAAGTAGTTTTCCTTTTGTCCCGTTCTTTTTAGGCCAAGCAGTTTTGCCTTTGCCCGCTGCTCTCCACCACGAAACCGACTCTTTAATGCAAAATCGGAACAAATGGCAATCCGTGGGATAAAGTAAAGGTAAAGGGACCCCTGACCATTAGGTCCAGTCGTGGCCAACTCTGGGGTTGCGGCGCTCATCTCGCTTTATTGGCTGAGGGAGCCGATGTACAGCTTCCAGGTCATGTGACCAGCATGACTAAGCCACTTCTGGCAAACCAGAGCAGCACACGGAAACGTCGTTTAACTTCCTGCCGGAGCGGTACCTATTTATCTATTTGCACTGGCATGCTTTCGAACTACTAGGTTGGCAGGAGCAGGGACCAAGCAATGGGCGCTCACCCCATCGTGGGGATTCGAACCGCCGACCTTCTGATCGGCAAGTCTTAGGCTCTGTGGTTTAACCCACAGTGCCACCCGCATCCCTAATCCGTGGGATACTTGATTGCTATTTGTTCCAATTCAGAACTAAACTGTGTGTTTCCCCGTGGGAAAGCAGCAAAGGGGAAAGGTAAAGGGAAATGTGGATGAACCCCTAGTACATGTGGAATACTCTGCCAATAGAGATTCATAAGGGCATCCTGTTGGATCAGGCCAATCTATTCCACCATCTTATTCTCACAGTGGCCAGCCAGATGCCTGTGGGAAACCAGGGAGCAGAATATGACCACAAGAGCGAAACTCTCCCCTCCTGTGGTCTCCAGTAACTGGAATTTGGAAGAACATCTGGTTCCAACTCTGCAGACAGAGCACAGCTGTAATGTGTATGGGTTGCTCGTGCGTAAGTTGCCGCCTCTCCAGGCTTTGTTGCCTTTCTAAACCTTTCAGTCTGGGCAGCCCTTCACTTCGTGGCTGCCTCAGTCGCTGGCAGAATCTGTCAGTGGGCGTTTCTTAAATCTTTTCCAACATAAAAGTTGTTTGACACCCAGTCTCCTCCTACTCTCCCTGCGCTGGTGTCCGGTGAAGAGTCCTGGAGCCCTTTCGCCGATTACCCCATCAGCCCCTCTATATCCCTGGTGTTGTGCTGATTTGCTTCCCCATCTGCGGAGCTCCCTCTCTCCCTGCTGGGCCCTTCTCCAGCATCATTCTCCGATGTCAGTTCCCTGACAACAGCCATCCTGGCTAGTAGCCATTAACAGCCCTCTCCTCCATGAATTTGTCTAATCTTCTTTTAAAGCCATCCAACCTGGTGGCCATCACTTGGTGCTTTCTGGGGGAGCGAGTTCCATAGTTTGACTATATGTTGCATGAAGAACTGCTTTCTTTTACCTGTCCTAAACCTCCCAACATCTTCTTCTTCTTTTTTTAAAGGCTTTTTATTGATTTTCCAAAACAAAAAATAAATAAAACATATACTGTATTTTTCGCCCTATGGAACGCACTTTTCCCCTTCCAAAAATGAAGGGGAAATGTGTTTGTATCCTATGGAGTGAATGCAGGCTTTCGCTGAAGCCTGGAGAGTGAGGGGGGTCGGTGCGCAGGCTTCAGGAAGCTTTCCGCAAGCTGTGGGAGAGCTGCGTGACTCTTACATTCAACATTTTTGTGTCTTCTTATTTACCATGTGCACTATCGCACCCGGACTTACACCATTCTCTACACTGGCTTTCACAATTAACATCCACTCTTACAGATTCTTATTTGCACTCTGTTTACGTCACAAGATTTATATTAACCCTGCTACAGTCTTTAAGCTTTTACAGTTAATCCGCATATACTCAACAAATTTATTCCATTCCTCTTCAAACTTTGTTCGGTTCCGAATCTTATAAGTCATTTTCACCAATTCTACATATTCAAAAATTTTCATCTGCCACTCCATTAAAGTTGGGATTTCCTGGGTTTTCCATTTTTGAGCCACTAGAATCCTAACGACAGTCGTGGTGTACATAAATAATTTGTGGTCCTCTTCTCTTAATTCATCCCCTATTATCCCTAGCAAAAAAGCCTCTGGTTTCTTTGGGAAGGTGTATTTAAAAAGTTTCTTCATTTCTTTAAACCTCCTAACATCTTCAGTTGATGTCCATGAATTCTAGCGTTATGAGAGAGAGTGAAAATATTCTCTCTGTCCACTTTCTCCATGTCGTGTGTAATTTTATAAACTTCTATCATGTCTCCCCCTTACTCGCCTTTTCTCTAAACTAAAAAGTCCCAAACATGACAACTTTTCTTCACAGTCACACCATCCCCCTCAGTTATTTTGGTTACCCTCTTCTGAACCTTTTCCAACTCTACTGAAATATACTCAGAATCGAGAGTGGATTTCATGTTCTTTATTCAGCTCATAGTGGTGAGGAGGAATGGAAGTTCCCCCAGAATGTCTGCTTTATATACATTATTTACACAATGGGCCCCACGTGATTGGCTAATTCCGGGATTCACCTGTAGGCCAATCAGGTTGCGGATTCACTTCCACCTGGAGCTGGATTGGGTGGCTCCTGTGGACCAATCAGACTGCTGCATTCTGGACCCCATTGTTCTAGGACCAATCAGACTGCTGCATTCTGAATCCTATTGTTCTAGGACCTATCAGACTGCTGCCTTTTGGATCCTATTCAACTCAGTACATAACATCTACAATACCCTTTTTGAGGGTATTGTACACAGAACTCCAAATGTGGCCAACACACACACCGGCACTCACTGGGTGTCTTTTGTGCAAACCTTTAGATACTTGTTGAAAAACTTTTTTGTTCTGCCAGGCCTGTGCAGGCCATTAAGAGTTCATCCTCCACAGTGGTTCAGTAATGCTTGTTCTTTTTTTTTTTTTTAAAAAAAAAGCTATTAAATTGTTTTCAACTTCTTTACACTTTTATCATATGGTTCTTATCTTTAAACATTGTGTACTGCTTTAATACATTTTGTGATTTAGAAATACTTTTATAAATAAGTAGATAATAAATGTGACCATGGCAAGGCTAAGCTGCAAGCTGATTAGCTAAACTCAAGCCTTGTGAAAGACCCAAGATATAATAAGCCAGCCAAAGATCAGGACTCGCTGCTCCAGCCAAAGCCTGTCCAGCAAAATAAGATCAACATATGAACAAAAAGAACCACATGCTGTAGCCAACCTGTGGGAAATATACAGAGGGGTAGAAAACAACTGTATTTGAAAGGAATATATTCATGAAAAACCACAAACTTCCATCTGCCAGTTTCTTGGATTTGCTGATTGTCAAGCTGAGGTTGGGTGGCCATCTGTCACGGATGCTCTAATTGAGATCCTGAATTGCAGGAGATTGGACTCGATGGCGCTTGGGGTCCCTTCCAACTCTACAATTCTATGATTCGACGAAAGCCCATCCCGACAGCTGTGGAAGCAGCCTCAATTCTAAATGAATGTGCTCCAAAGACCCCAGCACGGGGTCTAGCAACCTTCAAAGCCTTCTTAACCCTACCCCAGAACTTGAAACGTGTTGGTGGTATCGGATTCTCATGCTGGAAAAGGGCACCGTCGGCACACTCATATCCTCCTCCTCCTGACCACATCCCAGTTATTTTTCTTCCTCTGTGCTCCTTCCCATCACTAAGCCCTGGAGACATAGGCTAATTGGGGGAGAGGAGAGGAGGGCAGACACCATGGAGAGTCTAGGCAATAATTTGCAGCCAGCTTCTGCCAGGTGGAAGCTTGAAAGCTGCATGCACAGTCTTCTTAATATTCTTTTTTAAAAGGTGCTCTTGCCCTCCTAGAGATTCAATCCTGCCACCTTCTAGTTGGAAGGCAAGCCTGAAGACTCCCAGTCGTCTCTGGAGATTTAGCATCACGGCAGGGTGTAGTGCCCATGACTTGGCCAGAAACAGAGATATTTCTGAGGGAGGGAGAATATCCTCCCTGAATAGCACTCTTGGGCACAATCCAGCTAAAATTGATCACTTTTATTGATTTCAGTGGGAGCAATTCAAGCGAGTATTGACCTAATGCATTGTGACCGATGCTATTTCAGTGTGGTGTAGTGGTTAAGAGCGGTAGTCTCGTAATCTGGGGAACCAGGTTCGCGTCTCCGCTCCTCCACATGCAGCTGCTGGGTGACCTTGGGCCAGTCACACTTCTCTGAAGTCTCTCAGCCCCACTCACCTGACAGAGTGTTTGTTGTGGGGGAGGAAGGGAAAGGAGATTGTTAGCCACTTTGAGACTCCTTAAAAGGGAGTGAAAGGCGGGATATCAAATCCAAACTCTTCTTCTTCTTCTTCTTCTATTGTTAGCTTGTGTCCATCTCTCTCTTTTTTCTTGTTTAGTTTATGGATCTGTGCATTTGCAATGCTTCTATATTTCTTGACCAGGTGGGAGTTGAGCAAAAAAGCTGTGAGCCCAGCTCACATCCAAACCACAGTAACCTGGTTGCCCAGGTTGCAAATCATACACCTGCCATTTGCTAGGCAGTGGATTTAATGCCATTTTAGACTGCTGGATTTGCTGAAGATTATATATGACATTTATAGGGCACCATGTTATTCTAGCTGCTTTTCAGTGTTGTTCTTATCAGAGGTGACACACTGGATAACCTGTAGCTTAGAGGCAGGAAGTTCAGACTATGTGCATTGTGGATTAATGAGGAACTTTGATAAATGACCCAGCAATGCAGACCGGCTGCCTCCAAGGAATGAACACCTGATAGAAAACAGAAAACAAATCATGGAAATCTCGGGGAAAGAGGAGGCTAGACTCCCTGTAAGGAAATGCATGTGCAGTGTTTAGAAGTGCACTACCTGATGATGATGATGACGATAAATTTGTATTTATACCCCGGCCTTCCCGGTTTAGAAACCATGCTCAGGGCAGCTAACAGAAAATATAAAACATTGATTAAAATGTGACTTAAAAACAGCCACCTATCAGGAATCTTGCCATAGTGAATTTTTTTCATCAACAAAGAGTTGGGTTGGATGACAATTCCAACTCTGATTCCTTGTTTTGTATTTGTTTTAAAGTGTCAAAATCTGGAATAGTTCTAGCCTAGATTTCGGTTATGGCAGAGTCCTTCTGTTTGCCAAACCTGGCTTGCGACTCAAGCAAAATTCTCATAGGCCTAAATCTGACTTTCTATTTGCACTAAGGTGCAAATTTTCAGTATAAAGACTCTCCTCCCTGAAAGAGAGGGGAGTGGTTGTGGGCGGGAGCCCGAGCACCGCCCAGCAGGGGGCGTGGCCCCTGCCTCCAGCTCACCTAGCTAGCGCTCATGCCCCCCCGGTGGCCACCCAACCAGGTGCCGCGGAGGGGGCGTGTTCAGCAGCCTTTTGCTGCGGCGCCAGCCTCTCCCTGGCCTCATTCCTCATTGTCGTCCCCTCGCGAGTCAGTTGAACGCTGTTGAACCAGTTGAACCAGTTGAACGCTGGAAACTGCTCAGTAGGCAAGTTGTGTCTTCTGTGACTGGCAGAAGCTCTGATGTCTCTTGAGACATGAGGTGGAAGCCTCTCTTATTCCTGCTGTGTTCAGATTGGGCATTCACTTTAGAACAAGTGGAACAAACAAACAAAAAGGGTGCCCATTTGTTCCATTCATGACTGCAATGAAAACAAAATGTAAATTCTGAATGGACATGTATGTGTCGACATGCAGAGGGGCCAGGAGGCCAGCTGGCAAGCCCCGCTCAGATGTCTCCTTCCATCGGCCTGTGCTCTGACGTAAATCAGCAACTTGAACTTTAAAAGCCAGGGCATGCAATTAGCAGAGTGTGGTTCACACACAGAAGTGTGTGGACAGAAGGTGTGAGGTGTAGGCCATGCTACAGCTACAGATTTATTAAATGTAAATCAGAACAAAAGGGACGCGGGTGGCACTGTGTGTAAAACCTCAGTGTCTAGGACTTGCCGATCGCATGGTCGGCGGTTCGAATCCCCGCGGTGGGGTGCGCTCCCCTTGCTCGGTCCCAGCGCCTGCCAACCTAGCAGTTCGAAAGCACCCCTGGGTGCAAGTAGATAAATAGGGATCGCTTACCAGCGGGAAGGTAAACGGCGTTCTGTGTGCTGCGCTGGCTCGCCAGATGCAGCTTGTCACGCTGGCCATGTGACCCGGAAGTGTCTGCGGACAGCGCTGGCTCCCGGCCTCTAGAGTGAGATCAGCGCACAACCCTAGAGTCTGTCAAGACTGGCCCGTACGGGCAGGGGTACCTTTACCTTTACCTTTACCTAAATCAGAACAAACAAACATGTCATCTCTCTCTCATGTCGTCTTGGAGAGAACAGCAAAAGCTATACAGTGGTGCCCCGCAAGATGAATGCCTCGCAAGACGGAAAACTCGCTAGACGAAAGAGTTTTCCGTTTTGGAGGTGCTTCGCAAAACAAATCTCCTATGGGCTTGCTTCGCAAGACGAAAATGTCTTGCAAGTTCCTGCGGGCTTTTTTCCCCTCCCCCCTTTTTCTAAGCCATTAAGCCGCTTATCAGCTGATCTGATAAACCGATAAGCCGCTAAAAGCCGCTAATAGCGCTAATCCGCTAATCCGTCAATGGGCTTGCTTCACAAGACGAAAAAACCGCTAGACGAAGAGAATCACAGAATGGATTCTTTTCGTCTTGCGAGGCACCACTGTACACAAACGGAAGTTTCCAGCAAGCTGTGCTGGAATGTAAACAGACATGTGACATGCGACAATTCCCCACGTCTGTTCCTTAAGGTGGAACGGAATTCTTAACAGTATGTATGTATTTGTTGCTGTTCATTTGTCTCTCTTTTTTTTTGGGGGGGGGGAAACAGACTCATAGAATTGCAGAGTTGGAAAGGATCACAGGGGGTAATCTAGCCCAACCCCCTGCAATGCAAGAATCTTTTGCCCAATGTGGGACTCAAACCGATGTCTGAGCTATCCCAGGTTTTTTTTAATTGACTGCAGAGTCCAGATCAGCTTGAGGGTAAAGGGCAAGCAGGGGATGAGGGATGACTGCTGCCTGTTGTAAATTATCCCAAATGTGGCAAAGTTCCTTCAAACATTCCACAGTGTATTTTCCGCTTGTGCTCTATGAGTTATTTTTTTAATTTTGGAGAGAGATATACTTGGCAATATGGCCTGATCCCTGTAAGCCTCATAAATCTGCATCTTTATAAATAGACCATAGAAAAGGGAGCCTTCCCCTCAGTATATCTGAAATGTGAAATACCGGAGCCTTTGGGAACATAACAAAGTGTCTGAAAATTTCACACCAATGGGATAAAACACCAAAGTTACAAGCAGCCTAAGACTAAATGGGTCCTCCCTTAAATTCAGTAGGAAACAAAATTGTTTTTTTTTAATAATAATGTTTATTAAAGTTTCACAAACAATAAAAAATTCCAAAATTTAAACATAAGAAAAACTACAAAAATATAAAAATACAAAAACAAAACACATAAAAAGTACACTATAGAAAACAGTTAACAAAAAGAGGGAAGAAAAAAGAAAAAGTAAGAACAAAAAGAAAAACCAAAAGACAAAACAGAAAATAGGTTAGTATTTTCAAATCTTATACTTCATTCACTAGTTTCTTGACCTCCTCACACTTCCCATTTTGTATTCCAGTTCAGATATTAAATTCAGCAAATCCTTACCCTCTAACATTTATCCTCACTCAAGATATTAACCTATTATAAATATCAATTTTCCAATTATGAATCCCTATTTACATTTTCTTAGAAATCCTTTTACCAATGCCACTTATTTTCCATCAGACATCGTTTTAACATTCCTTAATTTTACAGTGCTTCTGCAGATAGTCCTTAAATTTCTTCCAGTCTTCCTCCACCGACTCTTCTCCCTGGTCACGAATTCTGCCGGTCATTTCTGCCATCAGTAGGAAACAAAATTGAAGGGGGGAATGATTTACATGCTATGAAATGGATAATGAAATAACTGTGATTTTAACAAATGAATAATGGAACAAAAGACAATTCAAATAATTAAAATGAATGAACAAATGGTGTGTGTGTGTTTTTTTTACTTGTACACTCCCTCTTCCCAAATGTGTTCTACAGCTAAGCTACATTCCCTTGAAATATGAAGCTATCTTATATGTACCAAGCCAATCCACCAGCCTACCAGTGACAGTGGCTTCCAAAGGTCTTGTGCAGAGGCCTTTCCCTGTCCTGACCACCTTTTAACCCAGATCTGGAGCACGATTCATCCAACTTTAAGGGATGAGAGGCAGCATAGGTTCTAGAAGCTGGGTTGAACTTAAGGGGATAGTGGTCAGTTAATTCACTGTCCCTGGATACATTTATGCCTGTTCTAATGAAATATTTCATGCACTACAAAAACACAGGACCAGAAGTTCATTATTTGGTGGTGGTGATAATGGTAGGCTACTGAGGGGACTATAAACCACAGGAGGAATGACAGTAATATAGAAGTAGAAAGGATCGCCACATTTTGAATCCCTTCTCAAAAGCAGCATCTGAAAGGAGCTCAGCAACCCCAGGGAAGGTGTGGGGTAGACTGACCCAACAGTTCTCTCAGGTCTTTGATGATGCTTTT
Source organism: Podarcis vaucheri (assembly GCF_965113315.1). Taxonomy (NCBI): domain Eukaryota; kingdom Metazoa; phylum Chordata; class Lepidosauria; order Squamata; family Lacertidae; genus Podarcis; species Podarcis vaucheri. The sequence continues at coordinate 51,637,795 of NC_138751.1, read as the reverse complement.
GGTAGCAGAAGGTTGTGTTCTCCTTGGTTTGGGTCTTCTCGCCTCTCCCTTCCCTCAGGACACACAAGACTAAGAAAAGGCCATGGAACAGCCTTACGAGAATAAACAGAGTCAGCAAGGAATTAGCTGATTCAGAACAAAAAAAATCCTGATTGATTGATCACCTCAAGACAGGAACTTCTCTCGAATTGTTTGATACCTCATTCTAGACTCGGCCAACCAAAGTACCCCTGAGAAGTACTTCCAGGGATTTTATTTACCAGCATAAAATGGGGAGTGAAAAGGTGGTAGGGGTGGGGTGGATTTGCTCAGGGTTCTTAACTGAAATAGTAATAAACAACAAGAGCAAGACTATTGACTCACCCAGGCAAATAAACCCCATGAGATTTTTCATACAGGGCAGAATGAACAGTTTCCAGTGATTCCCTACTTTCCACTTTCAGCAAATTGGCAAGAAACAGCTGCTCAGTTTTTGTTGCCTCTACAAATTTGTTATTCAAAACTTTTCATCCAGAGGGTTGTACTAGTTTAAGGGTATACATATTTCAGAGCATTTTCATTGACTATTCATTCAATAACTAGATCTGCATCAACATGGAGCCATGTGTCTCGTTAATGAAGTCCCCTGGCGTCCGCCATATTCCCTACTTCCCACACCAAGCTGATCAGTTGCAGTCGCTAAATAAATTGTTTCAGCATCAAACACACATTAACTAGAGGCACCCAGTTTCTGTGAGTGCATGTATACAGATCTTCGTTCATGCAAATATTTGCAAAGGCCCGCAATCTTGCTTTCCTGTAATGACAATCCAAGTTAGGATTGCCCTGCCAAAATCTTGTGCTGCTGGTTCACATTGATCAACAAAGATTTAACTAAATTATAATCATATGTGTTGGAAAGGTAAAGAGACAGGTGAAGTCTTAACACAGTGGCTTTATGAAACGATACATTTTAGTTGTAAGCGTTGTTGATGAAATTACAAATGATCCCATTTAGTTAAGATCCCTGTGTGCTGCTTGGATATTTGTAGTGAAGGGAGAGGGGAGGGTTGCTTTCTATATGCTTTCTATACCTTGTACCTTGTACCTAAGAAGGATCTTCATATGTACCTAAGAAGGATCTTCATATTTTCTGTCTAAGTCAATTTCTTAGCTAGAAATAACTTCACCTGCAAAAAGGGCCCCCCGAAGGAATGCAAGATAAGACAGAGACTGTAAGCTAGAAATAGCCTCGCTTTTTTACTTTAGGAATGCAAGACACATACGGAGGAGACGGGAGGAGACGGGAGGAGACGGGGGGATGCAGGACGCTTGTATAGGGAACAATAGGGAGAGCTGTTTTAGAAGGCTATAGACATGCTAAAAATAAGTTGAAAACTTTCCAGTTGATTGGGAAAGTTTCTGGAGGGCGTGGGGAGGAGGGAGAGAGCCCACTCAAGGTATAAGAAAGTCTGCAGAGGCGTATTTTCGGGGCAGTCAGTTTTCCAGAATTTATTCTGCTGGCTGTCTCCTGTGCACAGAGAATAAAACTGCTTTCCTCCAAAGAAGGATCTTTCCTGGTGTTTTCTTTTACTCTCTCTCTGGATCTGAGGACGCGGGCCAACGATTCCCTGGCATGGACTAGGCTCAGCCTACATCTTGGTTCCCTGACCGGGAATCTGCCCCACCTCAGAGGGCTGGAGAGAGCCAGGCTCGACCTGGTGGACAGCTCAGATCGGTGATTGCAGCTTCCACGCGCACCCTGCCAATTTGTGGGGGGAACCAGCCACACCGCTCCAGAGCAAGGACCCAGGTCGAGGGAGGAAAGAGGACTGGCCAGGGAAGGGACTCTGCAGCAGAAAACGGTAAGCCCAAGGGAAAGGGCGTGGCCATGGGCCCAAGGGAAAAGAGGGAGGCCTGATCAGCCTCACCTGGTTATGCAGTAGTGTGCAGCCAGGAAGGGAAAAAAAGGGCGTGGCAGTGGTGTGCCACCAACAAGGTTTTTTTTTTTTTGGGTAAAAAGAAGAAGCAGTGAGGGGTGCTCTTGGGCCCCGGTCGAAGTCTAAGCGCTGCCGGTTATGGTTGGTTGTTGGTTTTGTGCCCAGAAAAAGCAGCAAAGGGTGCTGCTAGGGCCCCGGTCGAAGTCTAAGCGCTGCCGGTTATGGTTGGTTGTTGGTTTTGTGCCCAGAAAAAGCAGCAAAGGGTGCTGCTAGGGCCCCGGTCGAAGTCTAAGCGCTGCCGGTTGTGGTTGTGGTTGGTTTTGTGCCCAGAAGAAGCAGTAAAAGGTGCTCTTGGGCCCCGGTCGAAGTCTAAGCGCTGCCGGTTGTGGTTTTTGGGGGGAAAAGGGATTGGGGGAGGTGCATGGGTTTTGTTTTTGTTTTTGTCTTTTTTCTGAATGTGCGTGTGGGGACACTCCAGTGAATGTTTTGAGTGTGTGAGACGTTGACAGCAACGTCTGGCCTGTGACTGAGTGAAAATAATAATGTTAGGAGGGCTGAGTGTCCCAGTGTCCCCAGGATCCCAGAGTCATGGGAAATAAAAGAAGTAAAACAATCCTTGAGACACCACTACAGAGCTTTCTGGAAAACTGGAAAAGTGCCATGAAAGCAGAAGAGTGGGGATGTAAACTCAAAAAAAAAGCAGACTCCAACATTTATGTGAAGTTGACTGGACTTTGTATTTACCAGAATGGCCTCCTGGAGGATCCTTTGATCCAAACTTGGTCAACATTTTATGGAGTAACATTTTCAAGGCTCACACAGATCAGATTCCCTATATTTCTATCTGGAAAGCCAATGTGGATCAAAATCCCTCATGGCTTCGGAAAAATAGAATTTTGACTGCCCAAGTCAAACTGTGTTCAGTACAATTACAAGTTAAGAAGCCACCAGTTTTGCCAGTCCTAGAAGAGGAGATAATTACCCCCCCACCACCACCACCATATGCAGCCACTGCGCCAAGGCAACCAAATCTGGGAGCAAATAGGGCTGTTTCTCCGCCCAGTGCCCAGACTGAAGACCCAAATGAGAAGATTCCCCCCTCTGCCCCTCCCCAACCAAGCAAGGAAGGTGAAGAGAAAGGTGATGATGATAGTGATGATGATGAAGGCTTCAGAAAAACTCTAGATAAAGAGATAAGATGGACTAGTAAGCAGTTTGACAGAGTGTTCCAGTATGTAGAACCGTTTAAAACAGAACTGGATGTGGCCCCCTGGGTTCTAGAAGCAGCCCAGTGCCAGGATGAGAATTGGAGAAAAAAGCAAAAGGTTTTGAGAACAGCGTGGGACAGGGCAACAAAACATGTAGACACTTAAATCGAAGGCTTTGTCCAAACCCACTGTGGTGGCCCCTCTCAGGCAAGTGTATGATCCTTTGGAACAGCCAAATGATCAGGGTGTTCGACCCCCAAGGACCTTTACCATTCAGCATGTCCCTTTTACAAGCTCCGATATTTGCAATTGGAAAAATCAAAATCCTTCTTTTGAGGAAAATCCTGCAAAAATAATTAGACTTTTTGAAGGTGTGTTCAAAACCTATATGCCTACTTATGATGATGTAAGTCAGCTTTTGGACACAATTCTGACCACTGAGGAGGTCCGCAAGGCAAATGCCTGTGCCAGAGAACAGCTCAAGGCAGCAAATAATACTGACGCTGCAATTGAGGTCTCTTACCCCAGAAGGACCCCCCCCTTGGGATTACAATACTACAGAGGGAAGGGCGGCCTTAGAGACTTATCTCAGAAATGTTTTAGAAGGCATGAGACGGGCAGCGAAAAGGCCTACAAATATGGCGAAATTATCTCTGTTCTTGCTAAAAGACTGTTGCAGCTAGAAGCAAGTGAACTAACTGTTTCTAACATTCATTCATGAAAGTAACAGGACATCAGCTTTTTTTTCCTTGTGCCAGGTGCTTGGAGTAGCTTATCTCTTGGCAGCTATCTCAGAAGGACACTGCTGCATTTAGCCAGCTACCCTGAACCTCACACTTTCTGGATTTACAGTCAAGCGACATAAACCCGAAGGCCAAAGAGTTACCCACCCCCTGCCCCAAAGTACTAACCTGGAAAAGTGACTTTCTTAAAAAAGCAAGTGAATACTTTCTGTGAACTTTGTCAAGTTTTTCTTTTAAGGTGCAATTTTACTCTGAAAGGAGCTGCGGCATAGGAATTGATACTTTGAGGAATTTGAAACTTTGCCAGAAGCAAGGAGTGCATTGTTCTTTCTACAGACACTGGCAAATGAACTGAAATTTGCAACATGGCTTAGAGTTCTGAAGCCCGAGCACACATGAGAATGCAAGGGACAGAGGAGGCCCCTGAAGCCTACTTAAAGAGGCTGAAGGAAGCCTACCGCCAGTATATCCCTGTGGACCCAGATGAGGCTGCCAATGCCCCTATCATAAAAACTGCCTTTGTAGCCCAAGCGGCGCCCACTATCCACCAAAAAAAATGAAGGTTTTTTTTATGGGCCACACCCTTGAATGGATGCTGGAATTAGCCCAGACCATTTATAATTAGAGGGAAAAAGAGACCCAGAAGAAAAAGAAGAAGTACCAGGCAAAGAAGTTGATGGCCCTGAAGACGGGAAGTCCACCGTTAGGAGAAGAAGAGGAGGGCGAGGCCGCTTAGGAAAGAATCAGCGTGCCATCTGCCGAAAGGCACCTATTTCTTCTCCCAGGCTAAAATGAGGAAATGTCAGATGCTACTACATCCGCGTTAGAAATTCCAAGTCACCACAGCCCTCAACTCAGCTACCCTATTACCGGTAGGAGAAGGTGAGGAGCCCACGCATGACTGCATTGAAGTAATGAATGAGGTGTATTCTAGCAGGCCTGACCTTAAAGATGAAGCAGATCCCCAATGGCCATCATGGTTTGTAGATGGAAGCAGCTTTGTTGAGACTGGACAGCGGAAGGCAGGCTATGCAGTGGTAGCCCTGGAAGACCAGGTGATCGAAGCAAAGTCACTCCCACCTGGAACATCGGCCCAGCTGGCAGAGCTAACTGCGCTTACCAGAGCCCTGAGCCTGGCAAAGGGACAGAAGATAAACATTTATACAGATTCTAAGTATGCATTCCTGACTTTACATGCCCATGGAGCCTTATGGAAAGAAAGAGGTTTGCTTACCTCCAGAGGAAGCCAGGTGGCCCACCCACAAGCCTTATTGAACCTTCTGGATGCTGTATGGGAGCCCAAGGCAGTGGCAGTTATCCATTGTTATGGACACAAGACTGGACCAGGGGAAGTGGCCAGAGGAAACCGATTGGCAGACAGAGTAGCCAAGGAAGCAGCCCGAGAACTGGCCCCCGCCTCGGTTATTGGAGCACTGGTCCCAGAAGAGATTTTAAGCATTACTGACAAGCCAGCTTATACGAAGCAGGAAAGGGACACTGCAGATGCTCAGGGGTTAACGTTGTCCAACGAAGGATGGTACCTTACCCCTGATGACAGGATATGGATTCCGGAGTCCCTTTCTCGGCAGGTTACTCAGAGATACCATGGTTCAACCCACATAGGACCAGATGCTACAACCAAGCAGCTGGAAAAATGCTTCTATATAGCCCACCTTTACCAACTGGCAGCCCAGATTTCCAGGAAATGCCTGCTGTGTCAAAAGAATAATCCCAGAGCCGGACCACTGGCTCCCCCAGGGATTCAGCACAGTGGAACCGCACCTATGGAAGATCTTGTCGTGGACTTTACTGAATTACCCCGTTGTGGACTGCACCGCTACCTGCTGGTAGCAGTGTGCACCTACACCGGATGGGTTGAAGCATGGCCCACAAAGACTGAAAAGACACTTGAAGCAACCAGGTGCCTGCTTAGGGAAATCATCCCTCGCTATGGACTGCCAAGGTCCATAGGATCTGACAAAGGACCAGCATTTGTTCATGCAGTCCTACAGGGACTGGCTAAAGCGCTCCAGATCACCTGGAAGCTGCATACTGCTTATAGACCCCAGAGTTCTGGAAAAGTAGAGAGACTGAACAGAACTCTAAAGAATCAGCTGTCCAAGCTGACACAGGAGACCGGGTCTAATTGGGTGACCATGTTGCCCTTGGCATTACTCAGGGTCCGCAGTCTCCCGTCAAAACGGACCCATTTGTCACCTTTTGAAGTTATGTTTCGGAGACCAGTTCCATATGTTAGAATGTTAACTCCATATGTTAGCCAAGATGTGCAATTGAATAATTATGTACAGTCACTCTCCCAAGTTCTTTCTTATCTCAACAGGTGGACCCAGGCTCGCACCCCATGTGTGTTAACTGAACCGTTCCATCAGTTCGAGCCAGGTGACGAAGTGTGGGTGAAAGACTGGCAGCGAGCCCCCCTACAGCCCTGCTGGAGGGGACCCTACACTGTGCTACTCTCTACCCCTACTGCTGTGAAGGTTGCCGGCATCACCCCGTGGGTCCACCATACTCGAGTGAAGAAAGCCATTTCAGACTGGACAGTAACACCAGATCCAGAGAATTCCCTTCGGCTGACCATCTCCAGACGCCCGGTAGACAACCGCCCTGCTGATACCACTCCGGAGGCTGGTATCTCCACGCACGGCTGAAGAATTGGATGGGAGGGGCGCCCGCGGGCAGCGTCCCCAACGTAAAAACTTGCTCTCCAGCAAATTCAGAGGCACCAATCGGACTTTTGGTATTGGGCCCGGAACCCCTTGATATAGTCACCCCAAGTGTCAGGCCATTGCAGGGGTGGACATATTCCTGTGGGTGCATGCTGATATATGAAGAGGGAGAAGCCCCTTTTGGGTATAATATCTTGATGAGACAACACGAGAGCCCAGTCCACCCACAAGGGATTGTAGGGAAATTGCTCCGTATAGTAGGTGCCTCAGCAGAGAAGTGGAAAGTTACCCCTGAGGCCCAGGAAATAATTGAATACGAGTATCAGTGGGCCCTTCAGCTGTAAAAAGAAAACTAGAAATGAACCCTGAATTTTGGTGGGAGGAACCATGGAGATATTGGGTTTGGTGGGTAGGAGTGATATGCACCGCCCTTGTCATATGGATGCTCTCGTATTTCTGTTGGCATGAGCGCCATAGGTTTTGTGGAAGGAAGCGATCCCCCTCCATCCCCTTGATGATCCTTCTCCTATTTATGATGGGAGAATCTATTCCCAAGGCCGGATGCTTCCAGGTCATAAATCGTAATAGCATTTTCCCCACACAGAAAATGAGAAAACAGGGGGCTCAGAGTCTCTATAACAAGTGGCTTCAATTGGCAGAAATAGTAGCCCATGAAGTAAATAAAACTGCTTGTTTAGTTTGTACCCTTGGACCCTTAGATGGAGGAGGAGGAATGCCCATGCTTTTGTGCTGCCCTGAACCTGACAGGTGGAGCATGTTGCTTCAACATTTCAGACCATGGCGAGGCTATCCGTGATCTGGCAGTAAGAATTGAAAAGGTAGCACATGTCCCTGTACAAACCTGGGAGGGCTGGGATATGTCTTGGTTGGACGGCATCTTCCCAGGTGGATGGATGGGGAGAATATTTACTATGGTGATAGGTCCAATAATGCTTCTATTGCTTTTCTGCTTCTGTATGCCCTGCTTGATGCAATGTATGCAAAATATGATGGAGAAGATGATGTCTCGGACCTCGCGTGCTTGCTTTCATAAGAGATTATAGGCCCCTACCCCAGAACGAACCTAAGTATTAGGTTGTTCATAAGAAGAGGAGGGAGTGAAGGGAGAGGGAAGGGTTGCTTTCTATATGCTTTCTATACCTTGTACCTTGTACCTAAGAAGGATCTTCATATGTACCTAAGAAGGATCTTCATATTTTCTGTCTAAGTCAATTTCTTAGCTAGAAATAACTTCACCTGCAAAAAGGGCCCCCCGAAGGAATGCAAGATAAGACAGAGACTGTAAGCTAGAAATAGCCTCGCTTTTTTACTTTAGGAATGCAAGACACATACGGAGGAGACGGGAGGAGACGGGAGGAGACGGGAGGAGACGGGAGGAGACGGGGGGATGCAGGACGCTTGTATAGGGAACAATAGGGAGAGCTGTTTTAGAAGGCTATAGACATGCTAAAAATAAGTTGAAAACTTTCCAGTTGATTGGGAAAGTTTCTGGAGGGCGTGGGGAGGAGGGAGAGAGCCCACTCAAGGTATAAGAAAGTCTGCAGAGGCGTATTTTCGGGGCAGTCAGTTTTCCAGAATTTATTCTGCTGGCTGTCTCCTGTGCACAGAGAATAAAACTGCTTTCCTCCAAAGAAGGATCTTTCCTGGTGTTTTCTTTTACTCTCTCTCTGGATCTGAGGACGCGGGCCAACGATTCCCTGGCATGGACTAGGCTCAGCCTACATCTGACTATCATACTTATACAATGACCGCTCCCCGCTTAAAACGGGGGGCGCCCTTTGCGTGGACGCACGCAGCCCTGGATCTGGAGTGGCCCCATCAGCATAGGCTTGGCTTTGCCTTCCCTCAGGTGGGATACCTGGAGGTCCCCACCTACCTCAGTCAGTTGTCCAATCCCACCTGGGGGAAGCGTTGCCAAGGAGACCAGGCCAGGTAGGGGAGGGATTACCTGCCCACACAATAGAGGGAGGATCTTACCTGGGAATCCTCACTTGGCTCCAGAGCTTCTCCCACCCTACCCACCCTCAGCTAATGTCTTCCTTTGCAGGTTAACTTTTCTTCATAGGTTTTGCAGGTTAACTTTTCTTCACAGGTATATGGGCGCTGCTACGATAAGGTCGCTGTTAAAGGGCCGGAAAGGAATTTCCCTGCATTGGCAGGTTTCGCCTTTCCCGTAGCAAAACGTCACAACTTTGGCAGTATCAGGCCTTGAGCGGAATCCTTTAGTCCATCTTCCTCTTTGCGGCGGCGATACCAGGGTTCCCCGTTAAAGGGGTTTCTGAAGGGAGGCTTTGACCATACGCCGAAAGGTCATCATTGCTCTCCCCTGCGGCGACGGCGTAATGGGGGCGGCTATCTCTGCTTGAACATATGTTCTCCAGAGCCGGCCCACCCCCCCCCCACACACAGGATGCTCCCTAGGTCCCCGGCTCAGGATCTGGGGACTCCGCCTGTCCACGCAATACATGCTATATGGTGTTTGTTGACAGCCTTAATGGCGTTCAGCGAAAATGTCATACAGTGGTACCTCGGTTTAACAACAGCCCTGTTTATGAACTATTCAGTTTACAAACTCTGCAAAACCGGAAGCAGTGTCCCAGTTTGCAACTTTACCTCAGTCTAAAAACAGAAGCCAAATGGTGGAACGACACCAGAGGCAGGAGGCCTCATTAGGGAAAGTGCACCTCGGTTTAAGAACAGTTTCAGTTCAATAACGGACTTCCAGAACAGATAAAGTTTGTAAACCGATGTACCACTGTAATGGACACTGCTGGGCACCTTTTGTTAAGTTTCTGAATAGCCCCTATAGAATAGATGGAATATTAATTATAATGTACAGTGGTACCTCTGGATGCGAACAGGATCCGTTCCGGAGCCCCGTTTGCATCCTGAAGTGAACACAACCCACGTCTGTGTGTGTCGTGATTTGCTGCTTCCATGCATGCGCGTGACATCATTTTGAGCGTCTGCGCATGAGCGAGAGGTGAAACCTGGAAGTAACATGCTCTTTTATTTCTGGGTTGCCACGGAGCGCAACCCGAAAATGCTCAACCCGAAGCTACTTCAACCCAAGGTATGACTGTATTCTCATCAGTGTAATAAATAATACTTAATTTGCATGGATCAAGGTCTATGTTCTCTTGGTTATACAAATAATATCTGTATGGCTGTTTCATTTTGCAAACTTTTTTTTTAAAAAAAGAGTTGCTTAGCTTGGAGCAAGAACTCCAGTTACTGGTGATTCCTGGCTCCTAACACATCTCTGGGATATGGAGGAATCCTAACAGGATAGCCTGTAGCTCACTGACAGAGTACATACTTTGCATGCAAAAGATCCCAGGCTCAATCCCTCCCATTGCTAAGCAGGGCTAGGAAAGATTTCTGTCTGAAACCCTTGGAAACCACCTCTGTCAGTCAGTGTAGACAACACTGAGCTACATGGACCAGCTTTATACCTGTGTTCATTACATCACTGTGACATCACTAGGTTAGACATTATTACTGCAGTGACACTGACAAAAAATATTTCAGGAGTTGTCAACAGGATTCAACGGTAGTAAATGTAAAGAAGAATCATAGAAAAGAAGAATCATAGAAACGAAGAATCGTAGAGTTTGAAGGGATCATGAGGGTCATCAAGTCCAACCCCCCTGTAATGCGGGAATCTTTTGCCCAACATGGGAACCCACAATCCTGAAAATAATGGGCTTGTGCTACTAACTGAGCTATCCAGGGAAGAAAGGAAAACTGAGCAGAGAAGCATAGCAGTGAAAGAGCATGCTTAGGGCATATGCTGATGATAGACAGATGATAAATAGATGATAGATAGATAGATGATGATGATAGATAATAGATAGATAGATAGATAGATAGATAGATAGATAGATAGATACCGGTAGATAGATAGATACCGGTAGATAGGTAGATGATATAGATAATAGAGTTGCATGCTAACCCAATCTCTGAGAGGTGTAAGATTTCAGGGGTTCCAGGCACTCATTGAAGGTTCATGTTTCCTTCAGAACGAGGCACAGCAGAGACTGTGGTGCCTTTGTGATATATGGTTTATTTACACCATATATGACCTGAGCCTATGACAGCAATCACAGCCCAAGAGGGTCTTGCTTCATCCACAGGATGCAAGCAGAAATCAGACATCTCTTTCCCTCACAGTCTACTTCTTCCTCCAGCTCTCTCTCACACACAACTCAGCTCTGCCCTTTGTCTTTTCTAACTACCAGTGAGCTGAGAGAGGAGGTGGGGGCAAAAATTTGCCATCTGGCACAGAGCTACTTCCCTTGTTACCTTAAGGCCCCATTGCCTCACCCAGAAGCTTGCCTGGCTATTCCAGGAACTTGAGTCCTTGCTTAGATGTTAACACTTGCTAGATCCAGGGATTAGAAGGGTCTCTGAATAAAGCCTACCTGCCCCCAAGTCATAACACACCATATATCTAATATCTATCTATCTATCTATCTATCTATCTATCTATCTATCTATCTATCTATCTATCTATCATCTATCTATCTATCTATCTATCATCTATCATCTATCATCTATCTATCTATCTATCTATCATCTATCTATCTATCTATCTATCTATCATCTATCTATCTATCTATCTATCTATCATCTATCTATCTATCTATCTATCATCTGTCTATCTATCTATCTATCATCTGTCTATCTATCTATCTATCTATATCTATCATCATCCATCATCTATCTATCTATCTATTCCCACCCCCTGTGTTCTTAAGCTGTTCTTATTTTATCTGTAAGCTGCCTTGAGACCCTGTCAGGACAAAAGAGTAGGGTGTCATGGTCTGGGTTACAGGCAGTTGGAGTCCTGGCTTGGTACATCGGGACCGGGGTAGAGGTCAGGAGTCAGGAATCAGCAGTCCAGGGGTCAGGAAGCCAAGAGTCCATGAATCAGGAAACCAGGAGCCAGGAAGCCGAAGCACAGCTAAGTGGGTAGAATGTCGCTGTGGCAAAGAGCCACAGCTGGTCTTACATACCCCTCCTGGCCCTTGCCACCAGGTGCTACAACAACAACAACAACAACAACAACAACAACAACAACAACAACAACAACAATTTATTTATACCCTGCCCATCTGGCTGGGCTTCCCCAGCCACTCTGGGCGGCTTCCAACAAAACACTAAAATACAATAACCTATTAAACATTAAAAGCTTCCCTAAACAGGGCTGCCTTCAGATGTCTTCTAAAAGTTTGGTAGTTATTTTTCTCTTTGACATCTGGTGGGAGGGCGTTCCACAGGGCGGGTGCCACTACCGAGAAGGCCCTCTGCCTGGTTCCCTGTAACTTGGCTTCTCGCAGGGAACCGCCAGAAAGCCCTCGGTGCTGGACCTCAGTGTCTTGTGTCAAGCCTCACCTGTGCGGCCACACCTTTCCCTTCCAGGCCAAACTCAGGAAGGCCCCAGTCCTGCGAGGTCCTACCAGTCACAGGGCCTAGCTCCTGCACAAACCCCTGACATAGGGTGTAAATGAACATAGAAGAAGAAATTGCAGTGACCCAAGTTCTCTCAGTTTTAGGTGTAGCCGCTCCTGACAGGTACATCCAGTCACTGCTCTTCACGTGCAGAAGAGACTTTTGTTTGCAAGAATCCTTTCCTTCAGTGGAAAGGAAATGCCACAGAAGACTTCATTTCAGAAGTAAGGACTCAATTTCCGTGGGTGCATTTAAATAGTAAGTAGTTCTCTCTCCTTTTTTGCTATTTGTTGAATGAAAAAGGATTCAGTTATCTCCAGGTAAGATTACTTTTCAGGGTGTATGACATTCATCACTTCAAGGACGTATTTCAACAAATCTTTAGCCAGGGTGATAGTTTTGTTCATCTGTGAAGGCAGCAATTGAGAGACGGAAGCATATTTGTGTGTGATGAGAGAAAACCATTTATTTCTCGAAGAATTTCCCGAAGTATAAAAGAGTATGTTGAGCAGAGAAGGCTTTTCGAAATGTCTATTAAATTTCACTCACAGTCCTCCCAAACTATAACTTACATTTGATGCTCCTTTAAATGTTTTCAGCTTTTGCGTTCAGAAAATCACCCCATGTCAGAGTGGCGCTACAAAATATTGCATACAAGTTTGTATGGAAAAAACCAGAGACACCATTTAAGTTAAGACTTTTTTTGTGGGCAAAGAGATTTTGTGGTATGCTGTTGTACTGCAGACTTCTCCATGTGTTTTGGACCACATTTCCCATCGGCCCCAGACAGCTTGGCCAATGGTCAGGGTTGATGGGAGTTGTAGTTGAGCAGCACTTGGAGGGAACCAGGTTAAGGACTACTGCAATGCACTCTACGTGGGGCTACCTTTGAAGGTGACCCGGAAACTACAACTAATCCAGAATGCGACAGCTAGACTGGTGACTGGGAGCGGCCGCCGAGACCATATAACACTGGTTCTGAAAGACCTACATTGGCTCCCAGTACATTTCTGAGCACAATTCCAAGTGTTGGTGCTGACCTTTAAAGACCTAAATGGCCTTGGTATTTCTTTCTAAATGGCCTTTCCAGTATATCTGAAGGAGCGTCTCCACCACCATCATTCTACCCGGACACTGAGGTCCAGCACCGAGGGCCTTCTGGCTGTTCCCTCACTGAGAGAAGCCAAGTTACAGGGGACCAGGCAGAGGGCCTTCTCGGTAGTGGCGCCCTTCCTGTGGAACGCCCTCCCACCAGATGTCAAAGAGAAAAACAACTACCAGGCTTTTAGAAGACATCTGAAGGCAGCCCTGTTTAGGGAAGCTTTTAATGTTTCATATATTACAGTATTTTTAAAAAAAATTTGGAAGCCACCCAGAGTGGCTGGGGAAGCCCAGCCAGATGGGCGGGGTATAAATAAATTATTATTATTATTATTATTATTATGGCTGTCCGATTATCTACATCTGTCAAAAACATTTTCTCTATGTTTAATACATTATGAAAGTCTTTGACTGGCGAAATTAAGTTGCCTGAAACTGGAGAAAATAAAATAGTATAATCAGTGCTATTTTTTTCTAGACCTCATGTTCTCTTATAATGGCAATGATGCCTATCTTAGAAGTTCTGGTGAGTTCCAGCTGAAAAAAGCCCTGGATATAATGAACCTGGCTTTTCTATTTTGCAATATTTAAGGCAGTTGTGAATGCCTTTGAAAGCCTTATTAATAGTGCCAGAGTTCCATATTTGAAGAATCTTTCTGTAGGACCAGTCAGACATTTGCCGTATTTTTTTGCTCTATAAGACTCACTTTTTCCCTCCTAAAAAGTAAGGGGGAATGTGTGTGTGTCTTATGGAGCGAATGCAGGCTGAGCAGCTATTCCAGAAGCCAGAACAGCAAGAGGGATAGCTGCTTTCACTGTGCAGCGATCCCTCTTGCTGTTCTGGCTTCTGAGATTCAGAATATTTTTTTTCTTGTTTTCCTTCTCCAAAAACTAGGTGCGTCTTGTGGTCTGGTGCGTCTTATAGAGCGAAAAATACGGTATTCCCATACAAGGAGGTAGGAATGGTGCAGTCCAGCAACAGCTTGATTCTGTTAATAAGCCTTAAATTTAGATAGCAGTAAGTCCAACACTGCTGTTGTACTATGATAGCTATGCTATGGTATATAAAACACTGAAAATAGGAAAATAAAAATTCTTTTGTAGTGATTTTGGGTCTCAGTTTACAATACAGTTGAGGTTTTGTCATGGCTTTCTCTTGGACAGTAGTACTCATTGTTGCAAATAGATTTTGAATTTCTGGAAAATTTATTGGACTTGAGTCAGTAGCCTTGTTCGCTTCATGCAAATATTGAACGTGAGAATTCTGCCCAGCAACTCTGTGCAAAAACCTGAAAGGGGCTCCTATGCACATTCACAAAGACAGATTTCCTCCAGGGAAAATGAGAATAAATGGTCCTTTTTGGTCATATTGTGAAAAGAAGACTTGAAAATCACCTGCACATTGTCTTGTAAGATATAGAGACTTTGGGTATGTTTTATAAATAAGCATATTCCATATAGGTAGGATAGGACCCAGCGTAGAATTACTTTAGTTCGATAAGAAGTATTAATCCATTATTTGTCCTTTTGTTCCTTGATATCTCTTCCCTTAGTCTGAGATCTGTTCAGAAATATAGGTCTGTCTGCAGTGTAGCCAGTACAGCTTAATTATAGTAATACATCTCTTTTGACACCACACACAAAAAGTAAAATGGTCAGCAGGCCATTAAATTTCCTTTATTTAATAGAACTGCATATAAATGACAATGAAAAATGTTCTCAGGCAAACCCTGTTTCAGAACAGTAAAGTGTATTGGTTGAACCTCTGGGCTTTGTGATAGACTATTATGAACCAAAGGCAGGCGTATGCCATAAATCAGGGGCGGGCAAGCTGGTACCCACCAGACGTTGTGGACTACAACTCCCATCGTGTCAGCCAACCTGCCCAATGGTCAGGGATGATGGGAACTGTAGTCCAAAATACCTACAGTGGTACCTTGGGTTAAGTACTTAATTTGTTCTGGAGGTCCGTACTTAACCTGAAACTGTTCTTAACCTGAAGCACCACTTTAGCTAATGGGGCCTCCTGCTGCTGCCGCGCCGCTGGAGCACAATTTCTGCTCTCATCCTGAAGCAAAGTTCTTAACCTGAAGCACTATTTCTGGGTTAGCGGAGTCTGTAACCCGAAGCGTATGTAACCCGAGGTACCACTGTATAAGGTACCAGATTGGATAGCTCTACCATCCATGGGGTTATTTCCAATTCTACAATTCAATGATCTATGATGTGCAGAATATGATACTCTTATTTGGCAAACGTAAATGGGTTATTTACTCTTATTTAGCAAAAGTAAATGGATTATTGAAATGCAGCAGCAGAGAAAGGGGTGCGGTGGGGGTGGTCTGCCCCAAGTGTCATCCTGAGGGGGGGTGACATTCTGTGCACCCCTGCCCATGACTCCCAAGCTGTCGAAATGAAGGGGGAAGGTCGTCGGCAAAGCGGGGCTACTCCCACCTTCCCCCAATGGCTCAGGGTAGAGTCCCAAGCAGTTGGGGGAAGGGGAAAGCTGTGCCACTTTGCCAGAACCCTTCCCTCTTCGTTTTGACAACTCGGGAGTCGGGGGCGGGCGCCGCATCATTGCCCTGCGCTCCTGGCTGGAGGAGGCCAGCAGGGGAGAGGATGGGAAGGAGATAGGCGAGCCAACAACGGAGGGAATGGACGACGTGTACCCCATCCCATCCCTATGGGCACCTCACGCCCTGTCCTGTCCCTCCCTGTGGGCACCTCACGTCCCGCCCCACCTCGCCCTGCCCCTATAGGTGGTTCGCCCCTCCCCGGGCGCACTGCCCTAGGTGCTGGAGAGGCTTTCTCCGTGACTGTTGAAATGCATGCCACATAGGGCTACCGTTGAAGATGGCTCAGAAATTTCAACTGGCCCCAGATACCAGTTGAGACAGGGGTGGTTGCTTCAGAACTCAGATACCTCCTCCTTTAAAACAGCTGCATTTGTTACCATTTCATTTCTGGGACAATCCAAGGTGCTCATGCTTGCATTTAAAGCCCTTTATGATTTAGGCCACAAATACCTGAAAGACCGCCTCCTTCCTGTTGGGTCATGTCAGGTACGAAGATCAGCAGAGGAGTTCTTCAGAAGCTCAGGGGGGGCCTGGTGGCTGAGGAGAGGCAACCTCTTCATTGTGGGACTCCCTCCCTACAGGAGAGCACCTGCCACCTTCTCCAGGCATTTTTCATTGTATGCTGAAAACCTTTTTACTTTCCCCTTCGATGCTTGAGATGTATATTTTTATGACCCACTCTAGTTGTGATTACAATTTGGTTTCAATGATTTTTTAATGTATGTTAATGTTTTCAACTATTTTTAATATATTTTAATGTCTTTTTACATTCATGCGACCCACTCTGGGACCTGCTACTGAAGGGAAATATAATAATAATAATAATAATAATAATAATAATAATAATAATAATATCTAGGGGGACTCCGATGAGCTTCTCAAATATCCTTGTTTTTATGATCTGTTGGCTTTATGTATAAACTTAAGGCAGCTGGCAAAAAAATTAAACAGAGGAATTCATTGTAAGAAATTACAAATAAGGAAAGCAGGTAGAAAGAGACAAAGTAACTAACAACAGGCATCATCTTTCATCTTCAAATCTGTCATCAAAACTCACTTTTTCCATGAAACCTTTTGAATTATCCCTAGCCCCAACCTTACAGTAAATAACCCAAAGTACATGTCTCTGAAATAATCCCGCAATCTCGACCTGCCTCCCTTCCTCTGTTGTTTCACTTATTCTATCTGTTGCATATGGATAGTGCTGTATAAGTTAGAAGTAGCAAACATAACCTCCAACAGCCCTCAGAAAATAGGGACATTCAAAAGCAGTATCTAGAAGTACCATGAAGAGTAAACATTTCAGAAATGCCTTCTTGGCACCTGAGAGCATAAGGAGTGTCAGGGCTAAGTGGAAGGTCATTACCATTACAGAGTCAATGGACAAGCCAGCCCAGCAGAGCCAACCCAATTCTTACCCTTCCTTTTAAGCTAAGATTCCTGTTAGTAGGAGGAAGTTAGGCTAAGAGGACACTCATGTCAAGTACATCTTCCAAGGCCAATTCCTAATCCTCAATTGGGTTATGGGCCAAAGCAAAACAAGTGGCAAAACACTTCCTTCCTCTCAATCTGTCTACCAGCCCAGTTGCCTGTTGGCTTTTTTAGGAGCTCAGCCTACACTCGAGTAGGATCCTGGCAGAGACACATGCCCAACTGGCATGTTCCCTCCCTCCTGGTCATTTGTTCAGGAGCTTCAAAAGCTTTCTTCAGCCCGAACATCACAGCCACCGATGCCTACAGATACCGGCACATTTAAGGATCCACAGAATTTGCACAACTTGAGTAACAGACCTCAGCAACACAGCATTTACATCTAAACACACACGGAGCACTGCAACATGGCTCCCTCTCTCTCTAGCATCAGACAGCAAAGACAAAAAGAACAAAGGACAATAGCCCCACTTCACGGAACACAGTAACACAAACATCCTGTCTCCGTCACTTCCCACTCTGGAGTCAAAACATATACCGTCCTGTGAAAGACAACAATCCCATGACTGCAGTCACGGAGCAGGAATTCTAACAGGCTTACACTTGTATGCTGACTTTTGTTGGTTTTGGATATAACCCCCACCCTGCAACCCAACTTTCCTTGTTAGCTTTCAGTGTCCCTCTGGAACGTCAGGAAGGAACCATCTGTTGCTTTCTCTCTCTCTCTCTGGACCTATCTTTGTGCCCCCCCCCCTTAAGCTCAGTGTTTTGTTCAAGTGAGCTGGAAATGGCAGGTGTCCGTCAACTGGAGGTGGTTTTTAAGAACAGGAATGTGTTGGCACAGGTCCTGGAGCTGTTCATCATCATTTCAACATGATTTGAGCTAATTGAGGTGATTTTGCACCCCCTGCACATTTTCTCCATTTGTTGAATTGAATAAAGATTTTGAACATGCTATGCCTGGAAAGGGGGGGGGGTGTTTATTTTAAAAAGCTCAGCAACCAAACTTCAATAGCAGCAAATGAACCAAGATAATTTCCTTTCAGATTAATCTTTTCTGATTTGCTAGCTGATTGTACAATTTTGCAAACACCAGGTCTAGGGGTTTTTTTTAGAATTGCTGTTGTTTTTAAAAGCCCATGTCCTCATCTCCTTGTTCTTTAAAGAGGCTTCCACCCCATAAACATTCTGTGAATTTCTTGTAGTTAAGAGGAATTTTTGCACTTTTCTGTGGCTGTTTCATGAGCTTTGCAGTTTAAAATATTTGCATACATAGGGGACAAGACCCTAATAGCTCTGTATGGCCAGTGGTCAGGGATGATGGGAGCTGCATTTTGTTGCCATCTAGAAGGTTAAAAAAAAATGGTAAAGGTAAAGGACCCCTGGATGGTTAAGTCCAGTCAAAGGCGACTATGGAGTTGTGGCACTCATCTTGCTTTCAGGCCGAGGGAGCCGGAGTTTGTCCACAGACAGCTTTCCGGATCATGTGGCCAGCATGGCTATACCGCTTCGGGCGCAATGGAACACCGCAACAGAAACCAAAGCATACAGAAATGCTGTTTACTTTCCCACTGCAGCAGTACCTATTTATCTACTTGCACTGGTGTGCTTTCAAACTGCCAGGTTAGCAGGAGCTGGGACAGAGCAACGGGATCTTACCCCATCACACAGATTCAAACTGCTGACCTTCTGATCAGCAAGCCCAAGAGGCTCAGTGGTTTAGACCACAGTGCCATCCACTCTCAATATGTCATCTAGAAAGTAGCATGTGGACAACCCTGGCTTATAGCTCCCTGTAAGGAGGGTTTTGTCCAGGAAATGCACACCAAAAAGATGGGCTTATCCCTATTTGTATCACCCCATCCAAATCAAGGATGCCACCATGTTTTTTTAAGAATTCTGACCACTATGAAACTACGAGTCTTGAAAGGATTGAAATCAGTAAGCACTTACTTGAGCTTTACTTTGTGACTCCAAGGATGTTTTAAGCTGTGAAGAGGACAGAGCCCAAAACATCTTAAAATATCCCGGATAGAGTAATATAGTTAAGGCATGCAGATGGACATTGAAAGGTATACATCCCTTCACCCCGGTTCATAATTGTGAGGAGAGCCAATTTGCCTTTCCCAATCCCACACGGCGGGTGTGCAATGGGGGGAAAGATGGCGTTTTGTTTTTGCTTCAGGTTTTAAAGGCAAACTCATCTGTTTTTCTTTCAGTGGCATTTGTTTTCATTTTAACTTCATTTTCTGTTTTCCATTGGTTGCTTCTGTTCCCTGTAACTTCATTGTTTATCATGCAAATGGCATGAAATGTTTGGGCTTTCTTCTACTCCGCTAGAGAACCAGGCCTGCCAAACTTCAATCAGATTAGCGGAAGTTTCCCCACTGGAGAGGTGATCGTAAAATACACTGTAGAACGGCAGCTGATATTAAAAAAGCTTTCCAAAGTCAATTTCTGTGCCCACACTTTCTCTGTCATTTCCCCTCTCCCTCTAAACTTTCTGTGACCTGCGCAGGCTGCTATAAATAGACCTTTCCATCCAATTTGTCGGTTTTAGATCTCTCCCTTTTACCCCTTGCCTCGGCTTTCTGTGTCTCAGGAAGTATGCAATGCAAAGCAAGCAAAAAATGAAAATAGAGGAGAAAGCAGTTTGTTTTCCTGGTTTTGTTTTTATATTCATTTTATTGTAAGGTAAAGGTAAAAGTAAAGGACCCCTGGACAGTTAAGTCCAGTCAAAGGTGACTATGGGGTTGAGGCACTCATCTCGCTTTCAGGCTGAGGGAGCTGGTGTTTGTCCACAGACAGCTTTCCAGGTCACGTGGCCAGCATGACTAAACTGCTTCTGGTACACGGAGGACCGTGACAAGTGCCAGAGCACACAGAAACACCATTTACCTTCCCGCCACAGTGGTACCTATTTATCTACTTGCACCGGCATGCTTTCGAATTGCTAGGTTGGCAGGAGCTGGGACAGAGCAATGGGAGCTCGCTCCGTTGAGTGGATTCAAATCGCCGACCTACTGATCAGCAAGCGCAAGAGGCTCTGTGGTTTGGACAACAGCACCACCCGCGTCCCTATTTTAATGTAACAATGTAATACAAATGTAGGTGTGTTTGTTACACTTGATCTTAGTCAAAAAGAGCAACATATTCTTGGATTTTTAGAAGACATTTGATGGCAGCCCTGTTTAGGGAAGGTTTTAATGTTTGATGTTTTATCATGTTTTTAATATTCTGTTGGGAGCTGCCCAGAGTGGCTGGGCCAGATGGGTGGGGTATAATTATCATCATCATCATCATCATCATCATCATCATCATCATCATCATCATATTGTCTTGTCTTGTTTGCTTTTGGGGATTTATACTCTAATAGTTGTTAGCTACAGACAAGACTGAACTTGGTGATCCAATGCCTATTAACAGGACAGTGGCAAGAGAAGAGATTCCGGATACTGGGGCAGGGCAGTGGTGACTCTCCAGGCTTGCATGCAAATATAAAATAAAATAAATAATTGGTATTTTTAAAAAACTGAGGAAAACCCAAAAGAGCTTAAGGACAGAGGATGTCTCTTGTCCTCCAGTCAATGCAGAGGGAAGTTTAATGCCAGCTGATAAAAAACAAAATGGGGAGGAATGGCCTCCCCAACTCTCTAATGCCTTAACTAGCAGTATCCTGAAAGCATGCATGTGAGATATCCCACACCTTCAAGCAAAGGATGCTGTGCATTTTTAAGGGCTCTGGCATTTTTGAAGCTACAGAAGAGGGATTCGTTAGAATTTATTAGCAATTCATCTGATCCTAATTAAGCACCATTGCACACAAGGACTCTTCTGAGGGGAGAGGGCAGCAAACCCCAAATAACATAATCAATCAATCAGTCAATCTTTATTACGGTCCAGGGACCCAACAAATCGTTACAGAGCAATGCACAATTCATACAGTCTGCCTCCAGGTTAAACAAGCATTTTGTTCAAAATATAGGGATCATTGGTTCTTGCAACCATCAATAAAAACTTTGCCACTGCTAATGTTCTAGCATTTGTCCGGTCTTCCAATAGGAACCTGACATAGTGAGCCTCTGATTTTCCCGGGAAAGGTACCAGCAAGGGTAATATCAGTTCAGCCCTGGCTTGCTCATACTTTGCACAGTGCAACAAAATATGTTTTATGGAATCGATGTCTTGAGCACATGTGCAAAGTCTGTCCTGGTAGGGAACTCCTCTCAACCTGCCATCCAACACCTCAGAAGGAAAGACGTTTAGTCTGGCTTCAGTGAAAAGCCTTCCATAATTTGGTACTGTCAGGTTTTTAATATAAGGTGTTAACTTAAAGACATGCCCATATTGTACTCCTACTGCTAGTGGACTACAGACTGCATGTGATTGAGATCACAAGTCACTGTGTGCATTATCCCATAATCCCAAATAACATAAAGTATGTTGGGATAGGGGTGAAAATAGGGATAGTGTTTGCATGTGTGTGCTGCGAGAGATGTGTCTTTCTTACCAAGCTTTTCTCCATCCTCCATACAGTTTAAGGAGGTAAGGTTAAAAAAGACAAACTCTTCCACATCCTTACCCACAGGCCCCAATCCTCAGCAGCCAGCACTACCTAGCAGTTGTGTTACAAAATGAGACTGCTCAGATGTTCAGAGCTAGGTGAGCATATAGCATAACAGATTCTATTCTAATGGTGATTTATCCATTTATTATTCTGCCCTCTCTGATTCCACAGAGACCTCCGACTTGTAAACAACGAATTATCATTTAATGTCAGCTTAGCATCACAAAGTTTTGGAAGAAACTGATGTCTGAATCAACTTCTCTGTCAAACTTTTTTTTTGTAATTAACTGTAATAACACTAATTTAAATTGCTCCAAATTGATGCAATTCTTTTGATTCTTTGTCAGAATTTACTGTTCCATTTCTTATTAGCATCTTGAAAGATTTTTTTTTAAAATTAAATCCAATGTATTAAAGCTGAAAGGAGAAGAGAAGACAAAGGGAGAAGAGGGTGGCTGCCTTAAAGAGAATGAAACAGGGCAGAATTAGATGTAATGGGAGACATGTCCTTGCATTTATTGTATTCTTTATTTAAAATGCAAATAGGAGTTCTGAGGGGCAGTGCTGATTATTATTAGGCTCATGGCAGACAGAGATGAGGAGTTTAACTCTTTCCTCCTCTGCCACAGTTGTGGCACAAGTCGTTTCTCAGAACCCGCTACTTGAGGGGTTTCCGCCAATGCAGCCGGCAGAAGAGCAGTTTTCATCAGAACTATAAGAAAGGGTTAACCTACCACGTCTCCACATGCTGCAATCCCAATCAGTATCTCAGCAGCTGATACTTGCATTTAAAAACACACACGTCAGTTTTAGAATCATAGAATTCTATCAGTTTGAAGGAATGTACATTTTCTCAAACAAAACCACCTGGAACCTGACTGAAGTTTTTCAGTGAATGGATGTTGATGATGATAAATATAAATAAGACAACAGCAACAACACAGGTATTAATGAAAGGAAGAGGAGGATTATTTTCAAAATCACTATATATACCTGCATTTTCTTCCTCTCGTGAGGCAAAAGCAGCCTGCAGGAGATTTTGATGAGCAAAACAGTGTGTGTGTGTGTGTGTGTGTGTTTAAACTGCTTTTGTGGCTGCATTTCATTAAAAAAAAAATGAAACCATGGGGTCCTTAAGTTTGGCTCTTAGGTTTCTGTGTCACCTGATGATACAGGACAGAAATGTGATGTGGTAGGAAATGTGCCCTTGAATTTATTGTGCACTTTTTAAAAATTAAAAATGCAAATAGACGTTCCAAGGAGCAATTGATGTGAGCTCACATAAGAGTGTGCACATGTACATATGTGGACACATACCTCACACTGAGTGGGTGCTTAGCTGCCTAACTGATGTGGGACTGGCTAAGCAAGTGATGCTGCTGCAGATATTGATACAAAAGCAGTGAGTTTGGTTCAGCTCCCTGCCCAAGACAGGAGACAGATTCCCATTTATCCAACTGATTAATCTACTTTTTTCCTATCCAAGTATGTTGGGTATTTTTGTGCACCACAAATATTGGTTAATGCTGCATTCACATGGATGCCCCGACCAGGAGCCAAGTGATTTCTCTCTCCCCTCCCTCCCCATCAGCATTTCCAAATAAGTTCAGTGTTTCTAAGCGCTGAGTGTTCAAGGATGCACTTTGGTCTGTTAGCAAGATATTTAGAGGGTAGTTGCTCATTCTCTGTTGTTCTGTGCGCTCTAAGGAGAGGTGAATCCACCATTCAAGAAATCTGAGAGGTAGCACAATCTAACCCCAGATCTGGAACTGAAGGAACTCCTTCTGCTAGGGGTCTGTTGGGAGCTCCTTATTTTAACCTTGGCTTCCATCCTGACCAGATAAAATCTGTTAATTATGTGTTCCATTTAGCTAGGATTGGAGGTGCTAGTTGTAGCGCATTGTTTGGAATAAGAAGAAGGTGCTTGGCAAGTTATTCTTCCATGTTGTTTCTATCCTTGCTGACTATGATAGCTTATCTCTGCTTAAACTTTGAGTGGCAAAGTGAATTCATAGTGAGTTTATATAGCTCAGGTAGCGAGAGAGAATTGTGAGCTTTAGAAGACAAATTTATTTTCCAGATTACCTCGTGTACCCACGAATAGATTGACACTGATCAGCTCTGACTTACAATAGTTGGCTGTGTAACCAGAAGCTATTTCCTGAGAGTCAGACTCCACTTCTTAACTGGACAAGGTTCTCAGGGCCAGATCCAGATGTACAAACCAGAAGTTTGGAAGGCTGCTGAAACAACATTTGAGCTCAGCTCTTATGCAGTCTCCAGTCTGAACACCACATGGTGCTGTCCAGGGTGATGAGAGGGCCTTACCTTGCCTCCCTATAGCTGAGGCTCAAAACAGAACAGAAGCTCGTCGAAGCTATCAAGCAGTGACTTTATCTACATGGAATTGTCATGAATTACTTTAATGTAAATGAACATATAGTCCTGGATATATTTATTCTCGACGGGGTGAGCTCCCATTGTTCGGTCTCTGCTCCTGCCAACCTACCAGTTCAAAAGCACGAAGTGCAAGTAGATAAATAGGTACCACTCCGGCGGGAAGGTAAACGACATTTCCGTGCACTGCTCTGGTTTTCCAGAAGCGGCTTAGTCATGCTGGCCACATGACCTGGAAGCTGTACACCGGCTCCCTCAACCAGTAAAGTGAGATGGGCGCCGCAACCCCAGAGTCGGCCACGACTGGACCTAATGGTCAGGGGTCCTTTTACCTTTATAGTTATTCTAAATGCTTCTCTACATCAAAGGCAGCATGGGAAAGGCTTCAGGGCAAGTCCTTCTATCCCTTTGAAGAATCCAGTCAGGAACACATGTGCTCAACATTTTTGCATTAGAGATTAATTTGCTATGATTTGTCTGATTCCTCCTGTTACTGCTTTTTTTTTTTTTAAAGGCGTGTGTGTGGAATAAGTTACATTTTGATATTATTATGGGAGACATTAGCAGATCAACCCAGGCTGCTTGCTGAAATAAAATGCATCCCCTCCCCTTCTAGATTTTTCTGCACAGAGGCAGCCATCAGTTCCTGGGTAGCAATCTGTCATCATGAGGGGCTGAAGATGACAGGATCTTTGATGAAAATGTCTATCTTCAAGTTTACATGCTTTGCAAAGGGAATTTTACAAGGGTTGGTCACTGGAGAAAGAGAACTAATCCATAACAGTGACAAGGAGGAGTCTTAATACACATTACTTCACTTTGAATGGCTCACTGAAGCCCCAAGGGGCACATCTACCCACCTCTCTGATTTATTTGAGTTCCCTCCAGCCTTCCACATTGTTTCTTACTTGACAGGTATCCTTTCGTTTAGTTTTTGCTTTTGTTTTCTGTATTGCTTTGTATATTCTCCTTTTGGAAAAGCAACCTGTATTATTTTATAGTGCAGTGTCTTTCAGCTGTCTGATGCAGCTCCAGGGATTGTCTCTTAATGAAAGGCAGACTTACAGATAACACTTGTTAGGTTCATTCGGAAGGCTATACTTGAAGAGAGTGATTCGGTGGTGGTGACTGGGGGAGAATGCCGTTTTCCATGTTTCTCACACTAGTTTCAATTCTAGTTTGGCATAGATAGGAATCAGTACTCAGGTTACATAGTAAATTCCATGCATAGAATCATAGAAGTGTAGAGTCAAAAGGGACCATGAATGTGCAGGAAAGCGTGTTCTCCCTGAATGAGAGCACGTGTTGCGGTTGGGAATACAAGCCACCTTGAGTGAATGGCAGTTTGGCTAACTGGGACATTAATGGTTAATTTGGTTACTGGGGAGTTTTGGATGTTACTAATTTGGAGGAGGGGTCAGAGGCTATAAATATAGGACGCCCAAGGTGGGTCGTCCTCTTGGCCTTTTTGCACCGGATCAAGGAGCAGTCTGCATCTGGAGACGGTTGTATATGAGGCCCTGCTAGATTTTAACACTCATTATTTATCCCTTAGGCCCCTCTGCCCTTGCCCTGCTTTTCCCTTCTTCTCCCTCCGTCCCCTTTGCCTTCCCTTTCCCGGTTCAAATCATCTGTCCAATTTTAATTTTAATATTTCTTAACCTTTAATTTTAATTTTATTTTAATTTTCCTGGGGAGGAAGGAGCTTGGTTGAGGGTGGGGTTCCCCCCCCCCCGGCCCTGGGAGGGTTCCCTCCTGGTCGCTCCGGGCCCGGGCACTCTCGGCCTGTAGGTTGACGGAGGCGAGGTCACAGCCCTCCTTACAGGCCGCGGGAGCGCCTTGCACCCTCTGAGTAGCTTGCGGCTGCAGCCGCGGAGCGCGGCCGCCCCCTCCCCCCCGGCAGCGCGCAGGGGCATCGCTTACCTGGTGGGCCCCCCTGCGTCCGTGGGGGTGCTCGCCGGGACGCGGCTCGGCGGGGAGGCCGTAGCCGCCGTCCCGCTCCTCCCGGTGCGTGCGGCTGCTCCAGCTGGGTGGCGGCGCAGCGGGCGCCTCCCCCTCCGCTTCTGCGAGGAGCCTCCCGGAGCGGCCTTGCTGCGCGCTTCTCGGGCAGCGCGCGGCGGCCTGCACGGGGGCCCCCTGGCCCTGCCGGCGCAGCTTTCGCTCCTCCGAAAGAAAGTGCTGCGCAACCTGCCGGAGGCCCTCCATTTTGTTTGCGCACGTGGCGCGACTTGGTGGGGTGCCTGCCGACGCTTCGCTGCTGCCTTCACTACGTGGCCTTGGCTGTAACAACGCCTGGGCTACTCTTGGGCTCCCCCTGTGGCGACGTCCTGTATTGCACCTCCTGTTATTTATTGCTTGATTTTCACAGCTATTTTGGGCCTTTACAGTGAAAGGGGGCCCCCTGCTGGCCGGCCTTGTAGGTGCAAGGCCAATCTAATTGCTGGTTATTCAGACTGCTAGCTTGACAGACAGTTAATTCAGCTAAACACTTGGCATTTCAATTTTGATCTATTATTCATTTATTTTCTTTAGCATAATTTATTTTAATTTATAATTCATTTAATTTTAGTTTCATTTTAATTATTTAATTTGTTTTATATATTTTGTTTCATCTTAATCTTAATTAAACTTTCAATTTTATTTGGTTTTGTGTACTGATTTAGTTGTTTTAGTGTATTTTCTTCTGGAAGTTAAACAAGACATCGTGCTGACATTCCAAATTTAATTTATTCATTTGGAACGTGCTGGCGAAGACTGCCTTAGAGGTTGTTGTGTTTGTTGGTGCGTGCCAGCAGCAGTTGACTTAATAAGTTTGTTAGCCGATTTCTTGTCTTGGTGACATCGCAGTGTTGTTTGATTGTGATTTATTCCCAATCAGTAGGCATGGCTCCGAAGAAGGTCTCTGCTCGCCCGGGTCCTGCCATCTCCTCGAAAAGGCCTATTAGAGGCCCATCCCAGGCGCTCCGCTCACCCACTTCGAGCCAACCAGTAGGGCAGGTGCAATCTCTGGTGGCAAGTATGGCCGGCGATCCAGCAGCCCTATCACGCTTCGCGGCTGAAATGGATGGTTTCCTGCAGCAATGTTCCGCCCAACCTTCTACGTCCCGGCGGCCACCTCCTGCTGCAAGGGCGTTTCCTCCGGAGTCACCGTCATCTAGCGAGGATGGGAGAGAGGGGTCACCATTGGGGAGCGTCATCGCGAACCCCCAGTTATCCCAATCCCCTGACTTACCTGCAGTCCGGGGCCGGTCTCAGAGGTCAGGCCGTCCCACCAGGAGGGCTTCAGCAAGAGGTGGCCCTTTAGCAGTTTCCACTCGCCGGCGTACGCCCGCTCAACCTGCTGCTGAGGCGGCCTCGGGTTCTGGCCTCTCACGTGTTGTCTCTTCGCAGTCTGTTTCAGCCCCATCCCAGCAACATCCTGAATCCGAGTCTTCCATTGAGGACAGCCTTCCAGTCCCTGCCAGGAAGTCTTCAGGAAGAAAGCGTCGTCACAGAAGGTCATCCCGGAGGCGCGCTAAACGGAGGAGGGATGAATCATCTTCTTCTTTCTCGGGTACGTCCTCTTCTAGCTCCGACGATGAGGGTGATCGTATGGAACTTTACTGGGGCTTTGGCGAATCGGCTTCGGGGCTCCCGCGGTGGGCTTGGGAACGAAGGGCCAACACTCACAGGGCAAAATATGGGGCAGTCCAGGAGTGCAGAGACGGTGTGTTGGTTCCCGACGTTAAAGTCTCAACCAACTCTGCCAGGGACATCATACCAGGCTCTCATTTGTCAACTAAACTGCGATCCAGGATCTTAAATGGTCGCTATGTAGACATTTTTAAATTAATCCCACCTTCGGACGATCAGGAGAAAGGTAGTTCTTCCTCCAAGAAACGCCCTGGTATCGCCAGCGCGGACAGGACTTTCGAACGTTGGCTCGATTGTTTCCAGGTCTTTGCTGGTGTAGTTATGGCAGCTTACCCCCGGAGATCCTTGCATTTGTTGGTTTATCTAACCACGGTGCGCTCCGCATTCAGTAAGGCCGGTGAAAAAGCCGCAATAAAATATGATGAAAATTTCAGGCGCCGCGCTGCCAAGATCCCTTCGGCGCGCTGGGATCGAAAGGATCTTGATGTGTGGACCACCCACGTGGCACCACTAATTGATAAAAAGGTGCCGGATCAGCAGAAGTCTAAGATTTCTGCTTTTAGAACTGGCCGTCGTTTGCTCTGCTGGGATTTTAATAAGGGTTCCTGTCAGCGCCCAACGTGCAGATTTGCTCACGTGTGTGAGAAGTGCAATGGGTCTCATCCGGCCGCATCTTGTTTTAGTGGTCGGCGGCCCTTTCGTGGGGGAAGAGGGGGCTCTCAGCAACCCCCTAAGTCAGCCCCACTCCCTTCAACCTCAGGAACAGGAAAATAGAATATTTACCGCCTTGGCTCATACTCCTGTTTGCCTGCCTGCCCTTCAAGTTTGGTTGCAGTCTTATCCCAATAAGGAGGCTGCGCGTTATCTAAGTGATGGTTTTTCTTTGGGTTTTCGGATTCCAGTAGCCATGCCTCCCGTGGCACGGAATCCTTCTAATCAGAAGTCAGTTCGTGAGCTTCCTGAAATTGCTAGAAAAAAGATTGCAAAGGAGGTGGCCAAGCAGCGTATGGCTGGTCCTTTTAGTGTCCCTCCTTTTAGTAATTTGCATGTATCCCCATTGGGTATCGTGCCCAAGAAAGCCCCAGGTGAATTTCGTTTGATTCATAATTTATCGCACCCTAGGGGTACTTCAGTCAACGACGTTATCCCTCCGGAGCTTTGCTCTGTGAAGTATGCCTCGCTTGATCACGCAATCAAAATGATTCGGAAATTCGGCCAGGCTGCTTTGTTGGCAAAATGCGATATTGAGTCGGCTTTTCGCTTATTGCCAATTCATCCGGAGGATTTTTGGCTCCTGGGTTTCAAGTTTGAGGGCAAATATTATTTTGACAAAGCCATGCCTATGGGCTGTTCTATAGCATGTGCTGCCTTTGAATCTTTCAGCACCTTTTTGGAATGGGCCCTCAAACAGAAAACAGGACTGGGCGGAGTCACTCATTATCTGGATGATTTTTTATTGGCCTCGGCTGGCGACACCGGCGATTGCTCGGTGCTGCTGCAGGCTTTCGCTGACCTTACGCAGGAATTGGGGGTTCCGCTCGCAGCAGAAAAGACTGAGGGTCCTTCGACCCGGCTTACATATTTGGGTATCCTGCTGGATACGGTGTCTCAGACTTCCAGCTTGCCAAAGGATAAGCTGGTTGCTTTGAAGAAAGTTATAGAGGAATTGCTCCCGTTGAGGAAGGTGTCGCTATTGCAACTCCAGTCGCTTTTAGGTCACCTAAATTTTGCGTGCAGGGTCGTGGCCCCTGGGCGCCCTTTCTGTTCACGCCTGGCTCGACTCACCGTGGGGCTGAAGGCACCACACCACCGGGTTAGGCTCTCCAGTGGGGTGAAGGCCGATCTTAGCATTTGGCTGGAATTCCTAAGGGAATTCAATGGAGTGTCATTATGGCAAGACACGTTGAACTTGCATAATGACTTCCAAGTGCAATCAGATGCTGCAGGTTCCCTAGGTTTCGGGTTGTATTGGAAAGGCAGATGGTGCGCTATGCGTTGGCCGCCTGCTTGGCGGGGTGAAGCGATTACGCGGGACCTAACTTTTCTTGAGTTTTTCCCCATTGCAGTGGCAGTGCACTTGTGGGTCGATGAGTTCAGGGACCGCCGTGTTTGCTTCTGGACCGATAACCAGGCGGTGGTGAATGTGCTGGCCAAACTGTCTTCACGCTCTCCCAGGGTGTCAGCCCTTTTGCGGGCCTTTGTTTTACATTGTTTACGTTATAATATTGTGTTCTCTGCACGTTTCATACCAGGGGTGTCTAACGAAATTGCTGATGCTCTGTCCCGTTTTCAGATGGAGCGGTTCAGACTTCTGGTTCCAGAGGCTCGAAAACTTCCGGAATATTTCCCGGATCATCTCTGGAACCTTGGCAGCAATTAGTTTTTCAGGGAGTAGCGGCATCTATTTCCCCTTCTACTCTCAGGTCATACACAAAAGCGTGGACCGATTTTTTGGCCTTTACACACCAGTCAGCTACGGTTGAATTGAGGGTCTCACCCTCCACTTCGCAGGTGCTAGAATATTTGGCGCACCTGTTCAGGTTGGGTCGTGCAGCTAAGACAATTAGGATCCAGGCAGCGGCAATAGCCTTTTTCTGTAAATCATATTTTGACAAGGATCCTTGCGCGAAGTTCGTTGTGCGTAAGGCCCTGGAAGGTTGGGGTAGGCTTTGTCCTCCCCAGCCAGCTACCCGGCACCCAATTTCTTTTGATTTGCTGTGCAGGATGCGAAAAGCCTTGCGGCAGGTATGCTGGTCCAGGTACGAGGCTCGCCTTTTTTCGGCTGCATTCTCTATGGCTTTCTTTGGAGCTTTAAGGGTGGGTGAGCTCCTCTTGGAGGCTCATGGGGACGGTCGCTCCAGGGGTCTGTTGCTCCAGGATGCGCAGTTATCCCCGTCAGAGTTGAGGCTCAATATTAGGAGCTCAAAAACGGATCAGAGAGGAAGGGGGGCCATTCTTCGCCTCCCAGCCATGGGGGAGGCGGGCCCCTGTCCAGTAAAAGATGTCAGAAGGTTCCTGGCTGTTCGTTCCCCAGGGGATGGTCCTCTTTTGCGGCATGAGAATGGGTCGCCCCTTTCTAGACACCAGTTCACTATGGTAATGCGAAAAGCGATTAAGGCTGGTGGGGATTCAGCGGATGGTTTCGCCCCCCATTCCTTTAGGATTGGGGCAGCCACGACAGCAGCGCACTGGGGCCTGTCTGCCGGCAGAATAAGGGACTTGGGTCGATGGAAATCAGACGCGTTCAGGGGCTATGTTCGGTAACTATTGGGTATTCTTACGTCTTTTATTTGTTTACCCAGGTTTGGCGGCCGTTCGCATCTGGCTGGTGGGGCACAGCATCGTGCATTGGGCTGGTGTCGGAGCCAGGCAATCCGGTTTGGGTCCAGGTCTCGGCCTTCCGCCACACGTGCGCATATCGTGGCTATCCAGACGTGGAATGCGCTGGCCAGAGTTCCTGCCGCTTATCCGGAGGCAGTTACTTCTAGAAGGGCCGCCCACGGCTATTGTGGTACAGCTGGGAGAGAACGATCTGGTTTCCATGGACTGTTTGTCGTTACGTGCCGCTATAGTGGGTGATCTCGAGGTGCTGCGGTCATTGGTGCCGTCAGCAAAGATATTTTGGTCAAAGCTCCTGCAACGACGTATATGGAAAGGTAGTCGCTGCCCAATTGCCACTGACAGGGCCAGGAAACGTGTCAATTCTGCTGTGGCCAAAAAAGTTTTGGAGCTGGGCGGTGAGGTGATTTCCCATCCTGGGATTCAGTTTCAGGCTGTATCATTCTACAGGGAGGATGGCGTGCACCTGTCTGCCTTGGGAAATGAGGCTTGGCTAGGTGCGGTTGTGGCTAAGCTGAAGTCTTGGCTGGGGCTGTGAGTGGTTTGGCGGGGAGCTTGGTGCTCCATGGCGGTTAGGCATTGGTTAAAATGGTTGGTGGAGGGGTAAGTGCCTACCCCTCCAATGGTGTGCGAAAAAGGGAATTCCGTTAAAGGAATCCAGGGGCTTGCCATTCTTTCGTCCTTGTCCCCGGAGTCGGACTTGGGCCGTGCAAGCCCCACCGGAACATGAGGGTGAGAAGTGATGGACTGCTACCCAGCTTCAACTTCTCCCCAATACTTGTTTCCCATGCTGGCTTCCGCTGGAATCCGGAAGTGCCAGCTCTGTCCCTGGGCATGGACATAGTCATAACCAATGCCTAAGCAACCACTCACATTTTTTGTATATTGAATAAAGTTGTGGCCAAAATTATGCCAATAACCTTAAACAAAAATTATGTGTGATGTGTGAATTTTTTGGAAGGGGGGTGGCTTGTGGGACTCAACACGCAAAGCGTGTTCTCCCTGAATGAGAGCACGTGTTGCGGTTGGGAATACAAGCCACCTTGAGTGAATGGCAGTTTGGCTAACTGGGACATTAATGGTTAATTTGGTTACTGGGGAGTTTTGGATGTTACTAATTTGGAGGAGGGGTCAGAGGCTATAAATATAGGACGCCCAAGGTGGGTCGTCCTCTTGGCCTTTTTGCACCGGATCACCCGCCCACCCTCCCTTTTTATTGAAGGGGGGGTTTTCTTGGTTCATTTGACCTTGCTATGCCTGTCATGGGGTCGTTCGCCTTGGTGCGGGGGCCTGGTAGGAATTTTGCCATTTGGCTGATTGGCTGGTGCCATTTGGTTTTTGCCTACTGCGTAGCAAATCGTCACAACTTGTAAGGTTGGCGGTTAGGCATTGGTTAAAATGGTTGGTGGAGGGGTAAGTGCCTACCCCTCCAATGGTGTGCGAAAAAGGGAATTCCGTTAAAGGAATCCAGGGGCTTGCCATTCTTTCGTCCTTGTCCCCGGAGTCGGACTTGGGCCGTGCAAGCCCCACCGGAACATGAGGGTGAGAAGTGATGGACTGCTACCCAGCTTCAACTTCTCCCCAATACTTGTTTCCCATGCTGGCTTCCGCTGGAATCCGGAAGTGCCAGCTCTGTCCCTGGGCATGGACATAGTCATAACCAATGCCTAAGCAACCACTCACATTTTTTGTATATTGAATAAAGTTGTGGCCAAAATTATGCCAATAACCTTAAACAAAAATTATGTGTGATGTGTGAATTTTTTGGAAGGGGGGTGGCTTGTGGGACTCAACACGCAACCAAGAAGACAACTCAGACAGTAATGATTAGCAATTATTCTTGTTTGATTAGCAAATATTAAAAGTCTATCCACTATGCATTGCTGGAGGAGACTCTTGAGAGTCCCATGGACTGCAAGAAGATCCAACCTCTCCATTCTGAAGGAAATCAGCCCTGAGTGCTCACTGGAAGGACAGATCCTGAAGCTGAGGCTCCAATACTTTGGCCACCTCATGAGAAGAGAAGACTCCCTGGAAAAGACCCTGATGTTGGGAAAGATGGAGGGCACAAGGAGAAGGGGACGACAGAGAACAAGATGGTTGGACAGGGTTCTCAAAGCAACCAGCATGAGTTTGACCAAACTGCGGGAGGCAGTGGAAGACAGGAGTGCCTGGTGTGCTCTGGTCCAGGGGGTCACGAAGAGTCGGACACGACTAAACAACTAAACAACAACCACTATGCATACCTTCTTGCCCAAGCATATTTAAAAGCCTCCCCACTTAGAAGTTGGGAGAATCAGCTTTCCTACTAGTTCAGATGATCTCAGTAGCATCTTCAGGGCTCCCTGATTCCTAGAAATTTTCATTCATCCCTTATAGCCAGGACAACAGTGTTCCTGGAAGCCATGGGGTAATTTCTTTTGACTGAAGCAGTCATAGAATCATAGAATTGTGGAATTAAAAGGGACCCTGAGGGTCATCTAGCCCAACCCCCCTTCCCCGCAATAAAGGAATCTCAGCTAGAGCATCCATGACAGACAGCTGTCCAACCTCTGCTTAAAAACCTCCAAGGAAGGAGAATACACTACAGGGGAGGGGAGTTGGAGTCCAAACTTCTGGAGAGCAACAGTTTGAGAACAGCTGCCTTACTAAAAACTTGACATATATATGAATACTTGTTCTCATTAATCGAGAGCAAGATGACAAGGCACGATTCTGGGCATCAAGAGCAAGGTTTACTGCCTGCCAAGCACTTAGGTGGATTAACCAGGGAGCATAGCTAGGCCTTTCCTCAGAATTCCTTACCACAATGCAAAGTGTTTATTCTATCTGCTGACATGGAAATAACTACATAATGCATTTCAAATTTCTTTTAGCTCAAAATGCACTTTGAATAAAAATGTGGAGACTGCTGGGTGAGAGGTCACAGGCACACGAGGAAGTATACAGAACTGTTAAAGGTGCCTTAATGGCATTTTAGTGTAGGCAGTGAGCAATCTAGAGTACAAATAAGTCTCCTTTATCCAAAGGGAATGCTCTAACAGTTACTGCAACTGAGGGAGCATATTGTGTCCTCCTCCGCTCCTGTTATTAGTGTCTCTCTGGGCCCTTATTAGAGTCTGTCTCGGGGGAAAAAAGAACCTTTCCTATGTTCCCAGAGTTAGATTATAATATTGGGTGTATAGAACTTCCCTGTTAAATCTCACAAAGGCATAGACTATTAAACACTGAGAGCTCACCTCAATCCTGTTAAATATAATAGAATTAATTGACACAGGAATGGAAAATGTATGTGTTTTAATGAAGGTTTTAAATGGAAAATGGCTAAATGTATATTGCTGAAGGTTTAGCATGGGGAAATTCTATTGCTAACATTGGGTTTCTTTTCTGCAATAGGTTTCTAAAGGACTCTGAGCTGTAACTCAGGTAATGATTACCCATTGATTGTTTTTCTACTCTGTGCTGAGAGTGTACCTTTGATCATGTGATGAAGGTATTGAGTTGCAAATTTGCCATCCGGAAAGGGTAGTGGCTGTTAGCCTTTCTCTGAAGGCAACAGAGAACAAAAGGATGTGATAATGGCCCTCCAAGAAGTTGCATAGCCTTCCAGCTAAGGCAGGATGGAATGGGGGAGAGAGACACCGATTCCATTTTTTTATCTTTTATTTCTAAGGTGCTGAGTCTGTGCTGAACAGCTCAATGCATTGTA
Source organism: Podarcis vaucheri (assembly GCF_965113315.1). Classification (NCBI taxonomy): domain Eukaryota; kingdom Metazoa; phylum Chordata; class Lepidosauria; order Squamata; family Lacertidae; genus Podarcis; species Podarcis vaucheri. The sequence goes on along the minus strand of NC_138751.1, from coordinate 51,603,010 downwards.
TGGATGTATCTTTGATATTTATGTTATGTTCTTAAAGAGTTCTGCAAATAAAAGTCTGAATAATGTTTTCATGGGTCTGGACAATGATTTCTTCCAAAAAGAGTCAATTCTTAGGCATCCAGGCACTTCAACTTGCACAATATTGATATCTGCATTAAATCCTATCTGCTTTCCCCCCAAAGCATTTCCCAGTTCAGTCCTGTTCCTTAGGTGGAAAATGGCACTAACAATGACCACATGCTATTATAGTCGCCTGCCTTCAAAAGTATGCTTATTTCAAAAGTTTGCAGAAGAGGGATGGAGAGAGAAATCTCTGTGAAGGGTTCCATGTCATTCCTGCCAGAATTACCAATATTCCTTTATCTCTGAGCTTTATAGTGGCTTAGTGCTGTTCTTGCAGATGTCTATGGTTCACGAGGCACACCTATAGAATACAACTGTGTTCTCTAACAATACTAATTGAACAAACTTTGAGAAGGAACATATTGCCTCAAAAGTGAGGATCTCTCTGTTGGACTTTGATGGATGGTCTCCATTACTGAGATTAAACTTTCCGCTTTTGGAAGACAACTGCATTACTTAATAATGTGGAACATTTTACAATGAGAGGGTGTCAGGTAGACAAATGATAGTATTTTAATCAATTAACTTAGCCATGTTATCAAAACCCACATGAAAGGTCTACACACTTAGATAATGTCACATTTTAATGGCTTATAATTAACACAGTAGGGGAAAAGAATTGGATTCATCCCAGCTGAGAAGAACACAGCATCCTATCTTAAATGAAAGAAAATATTTTGAGATATTATGTGATTCTTTCCTGTACTTCAGGGGAAAAAACAGTCATTTAAAATTATGAAGTTTCTCAGCTGAATTTGCTCAGAGGTTTACGAAAGGCAAGAACACTTTAATAACTAGAAAGTCTTGCGCCTTTCCCCCTTCCTTCTTTCAAAACCTTTTTCCTTTTGTGTCATGACTTTTAGATTACAAACCAGAAGATGGGACTGTGTCTTATTATTGACTTTTATAAGTTGTTCTGGGAGTCTTGTTGTTGAATAATGGGGTAAAAATGCTTTTTTAATAGCCTTGCCCAAATGAAGAATATTAGAAAGTGTAAATATATAAACATGGTAGGCCAAAAAGGGAACTGAAGATAAAAAGTGGTGTTTTAATAAGAATTTATTTAAACTACAGTGGTGCCTCGCAAGACGAAATTAATCCATTCCGCGAGTCTCTTCGTCTAGCGGTTTTTTCGTCTTGCGAAGCAACCCTATTAGCGGCTTAGTGGCTTAGCGCTATTAGCGGTTTAGTGGCTATTAAAGGCTTAGCGGCTATTAAAGGCTTAGCGGATTAGCGGCTAAAAGGCTATTAGCGGCTTAGCGGCTTAGAAAAAGGGGGGAGCGGGGAAAAATCGGAACACTCGCAAGACGTTTTCGTCTTGCAAAGCAAGCCCATAGGGAAAATCGTCTTGCGAAGCAGCTCAAAAACGGAAAACCCTTTTGTCTAGCGGGTTTTCCATCTTGCGAGGCATTCGTCTTGCGGGGCACCACTGTATAAGGTGTGACCGAAAAGTTTGGTGAATGGTCACAGTAATTGGACAGCGAGAAATATTCAAACATACAACCTTACAGGCCTTCAAAGTAGGCCCCCTCTGATACAATGCACCACTGACAACGTTCATAGAACTGTTGGAAACTTCTGGAGAATTCCTCTTTTCGTACTGCTTTCAGTTCAGCAGCTTGAACTTGTGAAATGGGAAATCCGTGCCCTTTCAGTGCAGATTTCAGTTTTGGAAAAAGAAAGAAATCTGGTGGGGCCAGATTGGGAGAATATGGAGGGTGGGACAACTCAGTAACCTCAATAACGCTTTCACACGGAATATTCGATTCTTCCACCATCATTCGGACGGACAAACGCCAATTCCGCATCAATAGCTCACAACCTCTGTTGACATTTGCCGCCTTTCTGCTCATCGACAGTCTGCCAGACTTAGGGTCATCTTCAATGGTTTGCTGCGCTTCACAGAAATGCTTAAACCACTCGTACACTGTCTTTTGACGTTACAGATAGGTAGCCGTGTTGGTCTGCCATAGTCAAAATAAAAAAATTCCTTCCAGTAGCACCTTAAAGACCAACTAAGTTAGTTCTTGGTATGAGCTTTCGTGTGCATGCACACTTCTTCAGATACACTGAAACAGAAGTTGCCAGATCCTTCTATATAGTGAGAAGGTGTAAGACCTATTGCAGTCGTTAAGAGTCGTCAACAGGCTCATCTCAGCTATCTGCCAATCTCCCATTCCCACCACCCTTCTGAGTAATACCCCTTCCCACCTTCTCACTATATAGAAGGATCTGGCAACTTCTGTTTCAGTGTATCTGAAGAAGTGTGCATGCACACAAAAGCTCATACCAAGAACTAACTTAGTTGGTCTTTAAGGTGCTACTGGAAGGAATTTTTTTATTTTGACTGTCTTTTGAGTTATAGGTTCATCTCTGTACACAATTGTGAGCATTTTGTGGGTTTCTGATGCTGATTTACCCAATTTGAAACAGTATTTCATATTGACTCTCTGCTCCATTTTCAATCACAATACACTGCACTGTTAACAGCTACTAAACACTTAACACTTGAAAGTAGGCCTGTCAAGAAATGCTGAGACACGTGTGAATATGTTAGCGGAGATACAGACGAATGCCTCCCACGTGTCGCCGCAAATCCAGCAGTTCCCATTATCGCACACAGGTGAGATTCATCCTACTTCCCAGTCACAGCTTGTAGATCAGAAGTTGGAAACCAGAAAGCCACAGAAATGATGACCAACATTTCATGGGTTCATGGTCCTGTTCTGGCTTGTGCCAACAGAAGGTGATAGTGCTTATCACAACATCTCAAAAACCTTGACCTACTATGTCTGGCACATCAAGGTTTCTGTCACCACCACCACTGGTATAAGCTTTCTGTTATTAAAGGCACAGTGGCAACTCTGGTAAGAATAAGAATACTGTTAGCTAGCAACTCTAACAAGGGAGAACATGTGATGTCCATCTGCAACAACTTGAGCAGTGAGTTGACATCCGTCTCTCTCAGGAGTCAATGGAACAGTGTGCCTTTGATGGTGAAGTCAAAACACTGGAGAGTTACAGTACCTACTGTGGCTGTAGAGACCAAAATGGGAGAGACAAGATTTACTGCAGTTAGGGCAGATTAAGGTGCCCAGTTTCACTGGTGTGGATGCACGATGTCATTTCTTCTCTCTGTGCTCCTGCCGGTGGTCATTCCTCCTCTGGTCAGTGCTGTGGATATATGACCTGGCTGGCCATCTCCGGACACTGAGATCACCTGCATGGGATTCCTGCCAGACAGATTCAATGTTGTCAGCCTTCACGTTGAGGACTCACAGCTGAATGTGTGAACTGCGTATATTGAACTTTAAGGCAGGGGTCAGCAATCTAATGCCCATGGGCCACAAGCGGCCCATGGGGGTCATTTAACCCACCCATGGACCCCCGCGGCACACGAGGAGACCCCTGCTGCCCACTCGATTGGTTCCCAGGCACCACACTAAACCGGCACGGAGAAGAGCAGGGACCAGCTTCCACAATGCTGGCTGGCTTCCCATTGGCTGCAGGAAGCTCCTGCAGCCAATGGTAAACTGTGCACGCCTCCTCCACGCTGGAAGGAGTGCCAGAAATAGTGTTTGTGCATGTGTACATGCACACTCCGGCCCACTGCAGCGTCTGCGGGACCGTGAACCGGCCCAAGCCACAAAAACTTTGCCAACCCTTTCTTTAAGGTGATATGGGGATGGTGCCAGAAATAAGGCAAGGATACAAACTGGTTTGCTGGAATGTATTTTTTTTTCTTACTAGATGCCTGCCAATGGTGTCTTGACTAGTAAATGCCATTGCACGTGAGCCGTCTAACTGTCTGTTTGCAGACCATAAGAATGAAACATCTCTCCCCTAACATCTTCTTTTGGTCTTTCTCATGCACTCCTTCCTTTTTTTCTTGCACATGCATCTTTTGCATATCTCTGTGTACCCAAGTCTCTGTCTCTGTTGTGTCTCTCATCCTTGTCATATGCACTGTTAATGGTGGCTTTACTGCCAAAAGGACACCACAATTTAGACTCCCCCCTCCCCAGAAAGATGATTTGCTACATTTTCCACTTGTATTTTTGAATATCTGATTTATTATCCAAGCTTTTTAGAGGGAAGAAAGCATAATGTTTGGACAGCTTATAGATGCCTTGAATTCATGCATAATTCAGTGCTTGCAAACCTTAAATGACATAGCATTAGGCAATTTGGGGAAAATTGCAGGAGAATAAGAGTGATGTATTATCAGACAAATTTGCTGTTAATCTACAAAGGTTGGTTGTTTGTCAAGCTGTTTGTGAGTTTCCAGATGACCTTTAGAAACTGAGGATGAATCAGACTAATAGCGTGAATAATGAAAGTCTTTCAACAAGTGAGCAGAATATATCTCTGAACCCTGAGAGTACATTAAATTATCAAGGATTGTTTAACAGGGAAAAAAACAGGTTAATTAGAGGCACAGTTAATGTCGAAGCATGGGTTAGTAGTTTGGGGTGTATGTCACAAAATGCAAAGCTCAATGGAGCAGCCCTATTCATCGTTTACTTGCGTGTAGAACCAAAGGGTGCAGAACAAGGAGGGTAGAAGCTTTGCATCCACCTCTGACACCATTTCTGCCCCTTCCCACTAACTATGTGTTGCACACAGTTGTGTGAGCAGAACACAGAACTTGTGAACTCCTGCTCACATGCAGCCAGGATTATTTGGGTGACCAGATCACACGGACCCACTATGCACAAGTAGGAGCTTGTGGGCTGGACTTTCTGCTCACACAACTGCCATGGGCATAGCCAGGATTTTTGTTGGGGGGCAGGCCTGTTTTTGGGGGGCAGAACCTCAGTTTGCTATGTATTTTCATTGATTTTTATTTATTGGGACCAGGTGTCCCTCCCTGCCCCCCCCCCCGGCTACATCCATGACAACTTCAATGGTTAGTGGGTGGAAAAGAGAGACACATTGTTGGGAGCAGGGCTAAAAGCACAGCCCCTCTCCTTGCTCTACAGCAGGGGTGGCCAACTCCCAAGAGACTGGAATCTACTCACAGAGTTAAAAACTGGCAGTGATCTACCCCCTTTTGGGGGGGTTCAGGTCAAAGTTGTTGAGCTTTTTAAGGGAGGAGGTAAAATGTTGAGATTTTTCTAGGGGAGCCACAGTTGTTCAGCTTCTTTGGGGAGAGTCAATGATCTACCAGTGATCTACCTCCTACCGAGAGCCAGTTTGGTGTAGTGGTTAAGAGTGGTGGACTCGTAATCTGGTGAACCAGGTTCACGTCTCCGCTCCTCCACATGCAGCTGCTGGGTGACCTAGGGCCAGTCACACTTCTGTGAAGTCTCTCAGCCCCACTCACCTCACAGAGTGTTTGTTGTGGGGGAGGAAGGGAAAGGAGAATGTTAGCCGCTTTGAGACTCCTGAAGGGGAGTGAAAGGCGGGATATCAAATCCAAACTCTTCTTCTTCTACCGCAGACATGCAGTGATCTACTGGTAGATCACGATCTACCTGTTGGACATGCCTGCTCTACAGGATATAACAAAAAACAACCCCCCCACACAACTATTATTATTTAAACAACCTCTCCCTCCCCATCCTGTGGTTCTGATAACACACCACCATTTGACCTGTTGAAGTTGTCATTTGTGCAAGCAAGAAAGCTGCCATTGGCTCTAATGGACAACTCCCCATGAAGCAACCGACAGCATTGGGTCTGATGTCTAAACTGGAAGATCTGGGGCTTCCGTTATCACTTTGTGGGTGGATATTGGACTTTTTGTCAGACCGCCTGCAGAGGGTTCGGTTGGGCCCTTATACCTCTAATATGCTTAAGACTAACACAGGAACACCACAGGGATGCGTACTCAGTCCGCTCCTTTATATTCTCTACACGTACGATTGTGTCGCTACTCACTCTAGTAATAGGGTTGTCAAATTTGCAGATGACACAACTGTGATTGGGCTCATCTCTGAAAGGGAGGGTGAAACGGATTATAGAGATGAGGTGGAGTGGCTGACAGAGTGGTGCAGAGCTAACAACTTGCTCATAAATATAAGGAAGACAAAGGAGCTTGTGGTGGACTTTAGGAGACAGAAGAGCAACGTCCAGCCACTTTTGATTGATGGGGTCTGTGTGGAGAGGGTAACAACGTTCAGATTTTTGGGCATTGAATTACAAGAGGATCTGTCCTGGAGTGTCAACACAAGGGGGCTTGTGAAGAAGGCGCAGCAGAGACTGTACCTTTTGAGAATACTAAGGAAAAATCATCTTCCGCAGAAACTGCTGCTTGCCTTCTATCACTGTGCCATTGAGAGCGTGCTCACTTATGGCTTATGTGTGTGGTACGGAAGCTGTACTGCCCAGGACAGGATGGGGTTGTGCAGGGTTGTTAAGGCAGCAGAGAGCATTGTTGGCTGCCCACTCTCCACCTTAGAGCAGATTTATGCCACAAGGTGCCATAGGAAGGCACTGGACATAGTAAAAGATCCATTGCATCCTGGTCACTGTCTCTTCGAGCTCTTGCCGTCGGGACGGAGATACAGGACGATGAAGACAAGAACGAGCCGTCTTAAGAACAGCTTCTTCTCCAGAGCGATCTCGGCCCTGAATGGGAAGCCCGGACTTTGAAAGTCATCTAATCTTCCTTCTGTATTATACTGTATTGTTTAATTGGTGTTTTTATGGAGCAGTCAAGTAATTTCGTTGTCCCCGAAGGGGGCAATGACAATAAAGATATTATTATTATTATTATTAAGAGTGGTTTTTTTAATAAAAAAAATTAGGATTGTGGTGCAGGAGGAAAGGGTTTTTAAAAGACAAAGACAGAACCCCACCACACCTGCGTTGTAGTTTTGATCCTGATTGAGCTTGTAAACAGATGCTATTTTGAATTTTTACAATCAATAGGCAGTCCCACGCTGCACATTCAACATGCAGTGCCATTTGGCTCAAGCTACAACCTCAGAAGCCTCTTCAGATGCAGCAGCAACCTGCAACTCCCCATGTTACACTCAATCCGTGACTTCCGGGTGTGAGACCCAGGACTGGCTCAAGATGTTTGGCTGCCTGAGGCAAGATGGTACACACAGAAACCTGCTGGACTGTTGGCTAAATCTTACCTGGCGATGGGACAGCGTCCTTCACTGCATTTGAGGCAGCAGGGTAGCCTAGGGGACACAGCACAGCTCTGTCCTCCAGCGGCTCATCATTACTATCCATCCCCTAGCTTCTGACGCCTAAGGTGGCGGCCTCACATTATCTAATAGGAGGGCTGGCCTTGGAGAGTCCAGATTAGATACCAAGTAAAATAGGTGTGCAGCAAGATAAACAACAATGTAGGGGCAGGTATTCTCCTGCCTCTTTCAATGAGAACTTTGCAGCTTTGAGGAGGGCTGTTTCTTACGTGTCTTTGACTTCTGCCTACCTGAGGTTTTCCTTGGTGTGCTGGTACCTGTAATTTGTTTGAGCGGAGTCCATTTTGTACACAAAACCATCAGCATGCAGTGACCCGAGTTCAGTACTTGAGGAAAGGCTGATAAAGTAAATTTCGTATTCATAACTGTTCCATTGGGATGCTTGTATCATAAAATGCAAACATACAATTTACTGTGTTCCCGTGCAACATGTTGCTGTGTATTCATCTTAAGAGTGGAACACTTTATTCACATTAATGGGTGGATTATTTTCTTCATTTGTATGGAAAGCTGTGACAAAAAAAACCCCCATAAAATGTGTATGCCCCACTTAACGATGTTTATTGTGCAGTAAATGCTTTCCTCCAAAATAGTGCATAATTCAAAAATTACAACACCGTAAATTCTTAAACCAGAATATCTTAGTTGGTCACCCCCCACAATATGGGTATTTTGAATGTAGACAATAAGACCAAACCCACCAAAATCAGTCCTAAGATTTTTTTTTTAAAATACTGTTCCACATTTATATAGCCCAATAGAGTATTACTAGCAAATCATTATCTTGCAGGCTTTTCAGCCACCCTGGATGATAACCTCCTTCTCCATATTGCATTAACCTGATAAAAGGCCAGTCAAGATGTGATGTTCTATGCAACCAACAGGCTCTTTTTTGCCATGCAGCTAGCAACCAGGAAGAAGTCTGAGTGGCCTCTTGACTATATGAGTAGAAAGGAGGTTAACTCTTTCTCTCCATGCCATAGTCCCAACAAAAGCACCGTATTTTTCGCTCTATTAGACGCACCGGACCATAAGACGCACCTAGTTTTTAGGGAAGGAAAACAGGAAATAAGAAAGCAACGCAAAGCATCCTGAGCGAAGAGGGACCACTCCTCCCTCTTCGCTCAGGAGGCTTTGCAGGGCTATCCCTGAAGCCAGGAGAGCAAGCGGGATTGGTGCGCACCTCCTGGCTTTCCCCCCACCTCCCGCAAGAGCCACACACTCTTTAAAGGGAGCGTGGCTCTTGGGGGCTTTTCTGGGAGGTGGGGGAAGGGACAGAGCCGTGCGCTCTGTCCCTTCCGCCACCTCCCGCAAAAGCCAGGGATAGCTGTGCGAAGCCTCCGCAGGGCAGCGGGGTGAAGGCTCCCTGCTGCCCTGCGGAGACTTTGCACAGCTAAGGCAGAAGCTAGAACAGCAAGAGGGAACACTGCGCAGCGCTCCCTCTCGCTGTTCTGGCTTCTGGGATAGCCTCTGGCTTCTGGGAGAGCCTCGCAGCCTGCATTCGCTCCATAAGATGCATCACACACATTTCCCCTTACTTTTTAGGAGCAGAAAAGTGTGTCTTATAGAGCGGAAAATACGGTACTCTCTCTGAAGCTGCTATCTGCATTTCCCGGAAAGCCTCCATTGGTACGACTGAGAGCTTCCTTGAAAGATAAATTGCAGCTTCCAGGAGGTGCCTTTCCTTTCCTGTCTTCAGTGCTTCCTCTAAAACGTAGATGAATAGGAGGAAAGAGAGAGAGCTATAGGGAGCCCCAGTTGATGAAGGATCTCTGCCCCACCTGACAAAGTGTCAAGGCAAGAAGAACAGCTGAGCTAGGAGAGGCTTAGTAACACACACTTGTGCAATTATTCATTGAAATCAAAGGATTAGACTAATAAGGATGGAATAAGATCACTGTGTTCTAGGAGCCAAATCCTGAAGATATACATACAGTGGTACCTTGGTTCTCAAACGCCTTAGTACTCAAACAACTTGGAACCCAAACACTGAAAACCTGGAAGTAAGTGTTCCGGTTTGTGAACGTTTTTCAGAAGCCGAACATGCTCTATTTTGAGTGCTATGATTCCGATTTGAGTGCCACACTTCCGTTTTGAGTGTTATGCTGAGGTCTGTGTGTTTTTGCTATTTCTTTTGCGTTTTTGTTTTTGTGGCTTCTTTGTTTTGTTTTTTTGTGACTGTGTGGAACCCAGTTCAGCTACTGATTGATTGATTGTGTGACTGCAGTACATTGTTTATTGCTTTCATTTTGTGGATCAATGGTCTCGTTAGATAGTAAAATTTGTGTTAAATTTCTGTTTTAGGGGTTGTTTTTAAAAGTCTGGAACAGATTAATCCATTTTGCATTACTTTCTATGGGAAAGCGTGCCTTGGTTTTGGAACACTTTGGTTTTGGAACAGACTTCCAGAACAGATTAAGTTTGAGAACCAAGATACCACTGTAGCTCAGTAGCTAAATTATCGGGGTAAGAAGCGTTTAGAAACATCATTTTCAGCCCTACACTAGCAGGGAAGCTTGAGGGGCCACCATAAACTAAACTTCAATTCTGGAGGAGCAAAAAAGAAAAATTCTCAAAAACTTAGTTCCTTCCCTATCTAGCTACCTCCTTTCAATATGCATCCTTAAACTCCCAATGCCAAGCCTTAAAAACAGGTACAGTGGTGCCTCGCAAGACGAAATTAATTCGTTCCGCAAGTTTTTTCTTCTTGCGAGTTTTTTGTCTTGCGAAGCACGGTTTCCCATAGGAATGCATTGAAAATCAATTAATGCGTTCCTAGGGAAACCGCCTTCAGACCAGGTCCGGGGACAGTCTGTCCCCCGACCTCTTCTGAAGGCTGGGGGGGGGGAAACAAGGGCTTTTCTTCCCACTGCCAGACTTCAGAAGGCTGTTCTGAAGGCTGGCGGTGGGAAGAAAACCCCTTCTTCCCACCTCCCGCCCCGCAAGCTCCGGGGACAGGAGGGCTTTGCTGCCGACCGCCAGCATTTTAAAAGCCCCAGCTGTCCCGGGGCGATTTTAAAATGCTGGCGGGCGGGAGCGAAGCCTCCGCTGTCCCGGGGAGATTTTAAAATGCTGGCGGGCAGGAGCGAACGCTTCGCTCCCGCCCGCCAGCATTTTAAGATCGCCCGGGGCAGCGGAGAAGTCTCCGCTGTCCCGGGAAGGCAGGCAGGGGGGAGCAAAGACTTTTGCCCCCTGCCGGCCTTCAGAAGAGGTCCAGGACCTCTTCTGAAGGCCGGCTGTGGGCAAAAGTCTTTGCTCCCGACCGCCAGCAATTTAAAACAGGTCCCCGGAGATTTCCCTATGGGCTTTCGTCTTGCAAAGCAAGCCCATATGGAAATTCGTCTTGCGAAGCACCTCCAAAACAGAAAACCCTTTCGTCTTGTGGGTTTTCCGTCTTGCGAGGCATTCGTCTTGCGGGGTACCACTGTATTCATCTTTTTTAGCTTTACAACAGTCGTTGAAGAGGGAGGGAGGGAAGAAGTAAGCAAGAGGCTTTGTTTGACATCTCTGAATTGTCAGTGGGGACAAAGACCTACCTTGTGAATAACAAATAGAGCATGTGTTCTGTCGAACTTGCAGCAAGAATGTAACTGTGGCACAAATGTACTTATAAGCAATATTACTTCTTGCTTGTTTCGAAGCTGGCAATCCATTTCTCCGGGGATTAAGTATTCACGCAGTTATCCAGCTGTAAACATTTGTGCCAATCAATTATTTCTGTGCCTCTTGACACACAACAACATTTCTGCTTTGTAGCTAATGCAAGAATGTGTCAGAAAGGAGTGGCAGTAATTAATAAGGGTGTGCATCAACTCAGTGTGCGCCCCAGGTGATGGAGTGAAAGAGCGATTCGGTGAAGGTTCTCATGTTCTGAGTCAGAACATGAGGGGGATCAGGGACTCGCTAAGCTTCCAAATGCTTCTGAGAAGGGATTGGGAGAGGTTCCGGGAGATATTTCATCTTGTTGGGCAGGTCCAGTTTATAATCACAATGAATTATTTCTCCAAGGCATTTTATTCACAGTGATCTGGGGAAGGGATTAAAAAATGTGGCTGTGTACAAATCATACATTTAATTCACCCCCCCCAAAAAAAATCCTGGGAACTGTAGTTTATCTCTCACAGCACTACACTTCCTAGCACCCTTAACGAACAACAGTTCTCATAATAATTTTTTTTTTGGGGGGGTGCTTTAAATTGCATGGTGTGTACACAGAGTATGTTTGCTTTTCATGTAAATCTATGCCATTCCCTATGCAATCCAGTGGAGAGATCCCCGTTGTATCTCCAAAAATCCATGGGTAGGTGATAGAAAACCACCTTCACTGATGGCCCTTCAGGAATCAGGGTCCTTGGTGGGAGGTGGCATTTTCCCACCCCCAGTCTTTCCTAGGGATCCCCCTATGCAAATCAATAAAGAGAGAAATTGCTCCCACCTTCTCACTATATAGAAGGATCTGGCAACTTCTGTTTCAGTGTATCTGAAGAAGTGTGCATGCACACGAAAGCTCATACCAAGAACTAACTTAGTTGGTCTTTAAGGTGCTACTGGAAGGAATTTTTTTATTTTGCTTCCAGGGAGAAGAGGCTGTATTCCAAATTATTTGTGCTAGTGGGAAGCCGTCACACATACACCCAATGGTGCTTGGGGCAACTGAATCGTTGACAATTCCTCGCCCCAGATTTTCCTGGGAAACCATGATATTTTTTTTCAATACCACCCCTGACTCATATGAGTCTTATACCCATCGCAAAATAGTAGTCTGTCCTTGTGGGAGAACAGCAAACAGCTTTTGTTCTGAAATCTGACAGGCTTTATCCCTTCAGAAATGGCAACCACGCCTGCAAACTCCATGCAGTTAGACTTCTTATTAAAATAATAATAACCAGACATTGGATTTTTATTATTTTTGTCCCCTGCATTAAACTCCCTGGCTGTATCTTCCTACCATTTGTCAGGCTTAATCCATCCTCGAGAGCTCCTGTGCCGATAAATTTCATCAACTTTGGCTAAAAGGTTAATAAAGTATTAGCTGTTTTATATTCACAATTATACTGAATGGGAAACACCGAATTTTGTTTTATACAGAGCAACTCAGAGCACGTTCTGGAACACAGATTGATGTATTGAGAGCAATGCAGAAATCTACTAGAATTTTAAGAAATGCACAGATTGAAGGAGAATCTTTGGGGCCCATGACCACGCTCAGTAATTGCCAGAAAAAAGTGAGAAACCTTGTGGGATGAATTGCCTTTTTTTAGCATGCTGCTCTCTTTAGGGTCCCTAAATTTTAGGGGTACCCAAATATTACTCTTATTAGCACCCTGAGGATGGAAATGGGATTTTGTCAGCATGCTATAATGAAGACTTTGTTATCAAATGTGAAATCATACCATATTTTGATTAGTGCCAAAAGCAAGACCTCCATTTCAAGGTCTCCCTTCCCAATGCTGTGCGAGATTTCCTCTTCACATCATGGCGGCATAAAATAAGATGACTTTAGGGGGGGGCGGCGAGCATAATGCAATGACAATATGGCGCATGGCAAATGATCCCCCACATTAAGAGGGAGAACTTGAGACAGGAATGCCATTTCCTCTGGCAGCCCCATGTCGAGTGTAATGTGTTCAGCACAGCTAGTTATCTTGTGAACTGATCTGAGCTTTTCAAATCCCTTCCTAATATTTTCCATTTATGCTCCACTTCCCATTGTTCAAAGCATTTCACATAAAGCTAACGGATTTAATCCATGTGTACTAAGGGGGGTGGGATTAAATGTAGGTTTTTCTTTTCAAAGCTTGACGATTATTATAATTATTAAGACCAGGTTGAAATCCCAACCCCTGTTTCCCCGAAAATTTTCTCCTCCTGTGAAAATTGGGGAGGGGGCAATATTCTGCTGTTTCGTTTGGGGATGAAGATAAATTTCTCAAAAAAATACAGGAAGGCTTGCTGCTTTCCTTGCTTATTCTCCTCAGGAAGAGCAGTCAGCAAGAATCTGTAGAAAAGAAGAAGAAGGGTTTGGATTTGATATATTGTGTCCTTCCTAAAAGAGGGCATGTGTTGTGGTGAGACCTGGAGACTGACCTCCTGGTTGTGGGTAGGTCTATTGGATAGCCACAGCACCCGATTGGTAGGTCCCTCATTGCTGGGTGTAATCTGGCCAATGGGTGCAGTGTAAATGGATCAAGGGACCTATATAAACTCATGCATGTGTACCAGAGCTTCCTCTTTCAGCTTGTACATTTGAACACCGCCCACCTCTCCCTAATTTTAGGGCATTTTGCGATTGACCTTGCTATGCCGTTGTGTGTCGTCTGTCGTTGGGACAGGGGCATGGCAGGAATTTTCCACACTTGGCTGATTGGCTGTGGCCATTTGGGTTTCGCCTGCTGCGTAGCAAATCATCACAACTTGTAAGGTTGCGGATAGGCACTGGTTCAGGTGATAGGGATGGGAGAACGCTCTCGCCATCCCTATGTGAAGGGTATTCTGTTAAAGGATACAGGGATCCAGGGATTCAACTTGGTTTGGTCAACCCACAAAAGAGTCTGTTCCCAGGCTTTTCACCTGCCTCAGGTGTTCACCCTTGGCTGACCTATGATAGAGCTCTGGGTCAACGCTACCTGCAATGGTGTAGGGAGCTAGTTGACCCAGAGCCTATGCAACCGCTCACTTTTCTGTAATCAATAAAGTTGTGGCCCAAATTCTGCCAAAACCTCAAACTAAATTGAGTCAAATGTGTCTTTATTTAAGGGGGAGGTTTCTGGGTCTGAGCACGCAACCCACTTTATCACTACCCTAAGGAGTCTCAAAGTGGCTAACAATCTCCTTTTCCTTCCTCCCCTACAACAAACACTCTGTAAGGTGAGTGGGGCTGAGAGACTTCAGAGAAATGTGACTAGCCCAAGGTCACCCAGCAGCTGCATGTGGAGGAGCAGGGAAGCGAACCCGGTTCACCAGATTATGAGTTCACTGCTCCTAACCACTACACCACGCTGGCTCTCATGTGTGACATGTACTGCTTTCTGGTGACCACACTTCCCAGAGTGCATTGGAAGTGATGCAAAGAGATAGGACCTGGTATCACTCCAAGTCAAGGATGGAGAGAAAAAATGGCACCCCAATACACTTTCTTGACAGTACACTCACTCAAACATCATGCTGGGTTTTCTACCGTTAATTGTGAGCTACAATACTTCCTTTCCCCCTGCCCCTGTTTTGCTGACCATAACAGCAACAGCAACATTTGTTTTTTTGGTACTGTTTGAGAAGTTAACGGGCATTTGATGGGCAAGATTTCCAAGTTCAAAAATGAAATCTATTTTCTTACATATTTACCATACTGCTGAATGCTGCTTATTTCTGTTCAGTGGTGTTATACCTTTGCTGAAAACGTTAGTTTAGGTAATTGAATCAGTATGCAGTTATTCCCCTCCCTGCTGCCCTTTTCAGAGGACTGTGTGAGCATTTTGCATCTTTTTTTTCTGAAGAAAGCTGCACCTGTTTTTATAACGCAGTGGCAGTTTTTCTTAGTAGAACAATGTGTGTGTGTGAATCAAATTTCAGAGGGGAGGTTGTGGTACATATGCAGACATCATATGATTAATTAATTAATTAATTAGATTTCTACCCTGTCTTCTCCCAAAGAATCCCTGGGTGGCATGTTAAATCAGGCCATTGCTCATCTAGCACTCTTCCATGTGCCACCCTGTACGAGAGCCGTAGCTAGGTGAACCGTCCAGATTGTGCCCCCTAGTCACGGATAAATTAGTTCTTCTTTTCCGTCTCTCCTCCAACCCTCCAACCATTCAATTCACCTTCTATTTAAAACCTTTTCTTATGAGGCAATAATGGATTTCTTTCTTTCTTTATTGACAATTTTTTTAGCCAACTTTGCCCTGCCCCCTCGCCTGCGTCCCTGGCAGCCTTGCCACCCCCTAGCTACGGCCCTGCCTGCACCCCTGCAGTTGTGATGCCTCCTCCATTTAAATTTTCCTGTTGGAAGGGGTGTGTGTTATACAGTGGTGCCCCGCAAGACGAATGCCTCGCAAGACGGAAAACTCGCTAGACGAAAGGGTTTTCCGTTTTTGAGCTGCTTCGCAAGACGATTTCCCCTATGGGCTTGCTTCGCAAGATGAAAACGTCTTGCAAGTTTGTTTCCTTTTTCTTAACACCGTTAATACAGTTGCGACTTGACTTCAAGGAGCAATTCATAGAACGCAGTGTACATAGTAGCCTTTTTTGAGGTTTTTAAAGACTTTGGTGATTTTTGAAGCTTTTCCAAAATTTCTTTTGCAGCCATTTGGTAAGTTATGGTAAGCTTTTAAAACTTTTTTGGGGGGGTTGGATTTTCGGTTGGGGTGTTTGGAATTCAAGGACTTGGTGTTGGGAAGGGGTTTGCAAGAATCTGAAAGCTTGTGTGTTTTTTTCCTGCATTTTTATGATTTTCTGTGACCATTGGGCCACTCTGCTGTTTTTTAAAAAACAGTCTGGGTTTGAATTTTGAAATGCTCTTTACAGTATGTGTGACTTTAAAGAGCACTTAATAAACTCTTGTTGTACCAAATTTGGCTTTGTTTGGACTTTTTTTGACCATAGGAACACATTAATTGATTTTCAATGCATTCCTATGGGAAACCGTGCTTCGCAAGACAAAAAATTCGCTAGACGAAAAAATTTGCGGAACGAATTAATTTCGTCTTGCGAGGCACCACTGTACAGCTGAAATTTCAAGCAACTGGCCTCTAGGCTTGGAGTGGGAAAAGTAGGAAAGAAAAGGGGAGCTTTGTGTGGCCTCACCTCGACCTGCTTTTGGAATGGATCTGTGATCAGGAAGGGAGACCCTGATCCACCACCCAAACTCTGGGGCACACAACTGCCCTCCCAGCCACTTTGAGCAAAACTCTTCTACTTCATTGCTCTCCCATCCATTCCCCCCATTCATGTGTTCACCATATTAATATTTCTGCAAGGAGGATGGCTCCTTTACGCAACCACATGTGGCATTGATGGAGGGGGCAGTGCAGGAAAAGAGAAAATCACCACATAGCATGGGTTGTTCCATGTGTCTTTTCCACATCTGCACCATCAAGAACAGCACAGAATGCAGGACAGGACTTGCCCATATCTGCGATCCCCCTTGAGCTGCGCCTGCTCCACTTGCACATCAATCACATGGGGCTGTTCTTGCCAGGACTACTTCTGATTGGTAGCTGTGTCATGGATTTGTGTGATACCATTTCTGAATTAAGTTTTGCTCATCATTCCTCTCCAGCAGGCCTTCTACCAGTGTATCTGTGATTCATCGGCAACATGGCATAAATGCGTGCATAGGATTGCTGTTGGTTAAATGCAGATGACACCAAACTGGGAGGGGTGGCTCACACCCCAGAGGACAGGATCACACTTCAAAACGACCTTGACAGAATAGAGAACTGGGCCAAAACAAACAAGATGAACTTTAACAGGGAGAAATGTAAAGTATTGCACTTGCGCAAAAAAAATGAGAGGCACAAATACAAGATGGATGACACCTGGCTTGAGAGCAGTACATGTGAAAAGGATCTAGGAGTCTTGGTTGACCACAAACTTGACATGAGCCAAAAGTGTGACGCGGCAGCTAAAAAAGCCAATGCAATTCTGGGCTGCATCAATAGGAGTATAGCATCTAGATCAAGGGAAGTAATAGTGCCACTGTATTCTGCTCTGGTCAGACCTCACCTGGAGTACTGTGTCCAGTTCTGGGCACCACAATTCAAGAAGGACACTGACAAACTGGAACGTGTCCAGAGGAGGGCAACCAAAATGGTCAAAGGCCTGGAAACGATGCCTTATGAGGAACGGCTAAGGGAGCTGGGCATGTTTAGCCTGGAGAAGAGGAGGTTAAGGGGTGATATGATAGCTATGTTCAAATATATAAAAGGATGTCATATAGAGGAGGGAGAAAGGTTGTTTTCTGCTGCTCCAGAGAAGCGGACACGGAGCAATGGATCCAAACTACAAGAAAGAAGATTCCACCTAAACATTAGGAAGAACTTCCTGGCAGTAAGAGCTGTTTGACAGTGGAATTTGCTGCCAAGGAGTGTGGTGGAGTCTCCTACTTTGGAGGTCTTTAAGCAGAGGCTTGACAACCATATGTCAGGAGTGCTCTGATGGTGTTTCCTGCTTGGCAGGGGGTTGGACTCGATGGCCCTTGTGGTCCCTTCCAACTCTATGATTCTATGATTCTATGAAATGGTAAGGTAAAGGTAAAGGGACCGTCTTGTTCAAGTTACACTGCTTTCCAGTTTGTTTCAAGGCACAGTTAAAAGATAAAGGGACCCTGACCATTAGGTCTAGTTGTGGCCGACTCTGGGGTTGTGGCACTCATCTCGCTTTATTGGCTGAGGGAGCCGGCGTACAGCTTCCGGGTCATGTGGCCAGCATGACTAAGCTGCTTCTGCCAAACCAGAGCAGTGCATGGAAATGCCGTTTACCTTCCCACCAGAGTGGTACCTATTCATCTACTTGCACTTTGATGTGCTTTTAAACTGCTAGGTGGGCAGGAGCTGGGACCGAACAACAGGAGCTCACCCTGTCATGGGGATTCGAACTGCCAACCTTCTGATCGGCAAGCCCTAGGCTCTGTGGTTTAACCCACAGTGCCACCCGCGTTAAATGGTACATTTCACTATTTTGCAATGGGAAGAAGACCCACGTGTAGAGCTCTTTTTCTAAATCTCAGAGAGGTCAAACCCATTTAGTAAAGTTGTCACCTACGTGCGCACGAGATTTTTGTAAACACAATGGAATATTCAAAGTTCATTTCTGTAACTTAACAGGAGATCAAAAAGGTGAATCCTATGTTCTTTTTAATCCACTTCAAACATTTGTAATGAATTTAGTTAAGGGTGAAGACTTGGCACTTCTCCTTGCTGTTTGAACTCTATTAAATGTCCAGAGGTCTATTATTATAATTTCACTGTCACTGAAAGAAGTGAAATCTGACGTCTGGGCATTAATATGAACTTCTGCTGCATATTTTTCCTATATAAAAAGCAACTGCTTCATATATTTCATCAACATTGCGGCAAAGTTTTGCCCAGAGCTGGATTGTAACCTCTTGTTGGAGGAACTGGACATGGAAGGTGGTGTTAATTTCCTTCAGGGGCACAAATCACCCCAGGTATGGGACAAGCCAACAAGTGCCAAGCCACTTGCTATGGCAATGGCCCGTCTATATAAGTGACTAAGGCATGTCAGCTCATTAGTCAGTCAGTGAGTCTGTCCATGAGTTGGAGTCTGTGTTATGCCTTGAATTTCTGGAGCAACAGAAGTACTTTCTACTTGTACATATCTGTATCTGTATCTGCAAAGCCCACAAGCTGTATGTATATCTCAACATCCAGAACAGTATTACTGAAGCCTAATCTTCTGTTGCAGTAAAATATTTTGGACCCTAGGCTGCCTCTGTGTGGTGACTGGAACCGGGGACAACTTCTGCTATGTGAGTATCTCACCTCAGATTCCCAACACTTCTGTGTCTGATGTTGTAGATCATTGGTCTTTATAATTGGTGGGTCAGAATCCATTAGTGGGTCGTGGCCTAATCCAAAGAGGGTCACAACAGGAGTACTACCACCATGCAAATATGTGGTAAAATGTTAAGAAATGCATGCTTGGATTAAAAGTGGATCCCAGAACTGAACAAGTTGAAGATACCTGCATTAGATTGTATGAGCAGGGATATTTCTTTTCTTGTTGGGTCTCCCTGCCTGCTGCCCTGCCAGTCCCCAAGGGCACCATCAGCCACCACTGCGTACCCTTCTGGATTGGTTCCACCACCTCATTCATTAGAACAGGCTTAAGTTTCTTCATTGAGAAGAGCATTAATGGCAGACAGGCTTTTCTGAGCAACAACTTCCTTATCACTAGTGAATGAATTTAGAGGGAAGCATTGGTTATGCTTCCCAGTTTGTTTGCAGTGACGTCCGACATGCCTATCCAGCATCACGGGTGAATTGAATGTGCCAAATGCTCCAGAACCTTCAGGAATTCAGCATGGGATTCATGGCAGAGAAATTGATGTAGAACATGTTTTCTGAAGACTAGAAAGTTTGAAGACTACTGATCTGGAGCAGACTGGTGTTCTATATTGCTGTAGGATAAGAATCCCATAAAATGAAACTTCAAGGCATACAATGAAACCTAAGGGAACAAGAACAAATAAAAAGAGGTCAAATCTGGGAAGGTTCTGCCTTCTGTGCCCAGAATAGTGGACTTAACTGATGTGATATCATGAAAGTGTTCTCTTAACAGCCTCACAAAGTAGAGAATTGCTACACTGTATGTTTTAATGTGTTTTATTTATTTAGAATTTCTCTAATGCCATCTGGTCACTACAGGCATGACGAACAAAACAGACATTTAAAATATTAAAATCCAAATTAACATGTATAATTAATAGCAGCTTGAGGGGGGGGATTGAAGCAAACTTCTGCAATCCAGTACAGGTTCAGAGGCAGTTACAGAAAAACATTTTTTAAGAAGTATACAGTTTAATAACAATTATTCCCCTTCCACTTGCTTGCAAAGTGTATGTACCATATTTTTCGCTCTATAAGACACACCAAACCACAAGATGCACCTAGTTTCTGGAGGAGGAAAACAAGAAGAAAAAAAATTATGAATCTCAGAAGCCAGAACAGCAAGAGGGATCGCTGCGCAGTGAAAGCAGCAATCCCTCTTGCTGTTCTGGCTTCTGGGATAGCTGCGCAGCCTGCATTTGCTCCATAAGACGCACACACATTTCTCTTTACTTTTTAGGAGGGAAAAAGTGAGTCTTATAGAGCAAAAAATACGGTAGATTGTAAGCAACTTGGGGCAAAGCCCCATTTTGTTTGTTGTTCATATTACTCTGCAGAGCACAGTGTACACTGATGCAACTGTATAAGTACATTTGTTTCTACCATGCCAGTCTCAACACTGCTCCCCTCTCTACTTCCTCATGAGTAGCACTGATGCAGGGCATCAGGTGAGCTAGCCTGTCTCACCAACCTTTACTGACTAAATCCCTGCAACCTATGTGTTAATTACTGTCTTTCTGTGTTAATGTATATAAAAGCTCTTGGTTTTCTTAACTGGATTTAGTAAACATGGCGTTTTTACCTTTTTACCTCCACTCCCTATCTTGCTAGTCTGTTCTCTTTTTTGTGTGGTTGGGTTTTCTGTACTGCATTTTTGTGGTTCCTTTCAGACAGATTGTTCTCTGCAGTAGATAAAGCAATTAATCTCTATCTTTCCAACCTGATAAAAGAATTAACAGAGATGACTCTCAAATGATAATTGTAAAATTTATATAACATGGAACTTTTTTCATAATGAGATTTCCCACTGTAATGCATATTTAGGGACAACAAACTTCACAGAAAAAGCAGCTATATATATATATCAAGTATAGAGAAATGTATCATTTCAGAGAAGACATAGTGGAGAGTACTGAACAGCTAAATTATTATCGAAGCAATGTCTTAACAGTATGAATTGAGTGATTCAATAACTTTGACAAGCTGACAGCGGCAGCTGTCAATTTAAACTGATGATATATTGTTTTCATGAACATCTGTGGGGTGTGTGGTTTTTTTAAAAAGGTTATCAGTCTGAACTATGAAGAAATGGAATACAAAGTAATTTTTTAAGGAGGGCATCAATTAATGATCAAAATGTGCAACCTTTCCCCTCGAAAAATGTTGCGCCATTTCATCATTTCACCAGTGCGCAGCTACACCATTGCATGATTTTAAAATGGAAAAAAGAGGAAAACAGACTATTCTTATCGATTTTTGTTAGGCAGTTTGGGTGTTTTTGCAATTCAGCTTTCCTTCAGAAAAAAAGAGATCTGAAACTCTCTTCCATAATCAAATCAGATTCCAACACAGAGGCACAGAAATCCAACCACCCGATCTGCCGTGCTGGATAAGATAGAGATCTCTGTCTGGATCTGCTTGTTTTTCCTGGTGGGGAGTGCTCCAGATCACATGCTCAAGCAACCCCACCAGTGAAGCCAGTGGTAAACCCCCAAATGGCATGTGTTGGGACTGGGGAAAGGTGAGGCTGGCTTAGTACAGGACCTACTGAATTCTGAGTCACTCTACTGCAGGTCCAATCTGGGTCTCTCTGCTGCAAGAGCCTGGGATCTGGAGAGGAGCTGGCATCCCCCCCCCCCACTTCCCACCTATGGTTCTAGGTAAGGTAAAGATAAAGGACCCCTGGGCGGTTAAGTCCAGTCAAAGGCGACTATGGGGTTGTGGCGCTCATCATGCTTTCAGGCCAAGGGAGCTGGCGTTTGTCCACAAACAGCTTTCCGGGTCACGTGGCCAGCAGGACCAAACTGCTTCTGGCACAACAGGACACCGTGACAGAAACCAGAATGCACAGAAACACCATTTACCTTCAATCTGCAGAGGTACCTATTTATCTACTTGCACTGGTATGCTTTCAGACTGCTAGGTTGACAGGAGCTGGGACAGAGCAACGGGAGCTCACCCCGTCACGGGGATTCGAACCACCTACCTTCTGATCAGCAAGCCCAAGAGGCTCAGTGGTTTAGACCACAGCGCCATTACACCCCCTCTCGCACAAACATTCTGTTCTGGAAACTATTCCAGAAGCTCTTTCTTATATTTAAAATGCTGCAACAACAATGTATCTTTGGCTTTCATCCTCTGCTTGTGTATCATTTTCCACAGCTAATCTATTAAGAAAATGCAGAGCTTCAGTTTTTCTGGAAAGAATGAACAGCACATAACACCACACATGAAGGCGCCTTAATTGCTTTAATTGGGTTTAATCTTTAATATTGCTGTGTATGTTTAATAAACACATTTGGTGGAAATACTTCAGCTATATTACGGGCTGTAATTTCACTTTTCTTTCGGAGATATGAAAAATATGGCTGCAATTAGAAGAAGATCATTTTAATTAGCACCCCAGCTTACCCTCTAACCCTTCCTCTTTCAGGCATAGGAGATTTTGAACAGAACGCAGCTCTTTGGCTTAATTCACTGCACAGCAAGAAGAGAGGGGCACATTGTCTTTCCATGTTTTTAGTTATTCTGCAGTGTCTCACATCTCTTGAACAATAGCTGACAGCAGTGGACTCTTAATCTTTCCTTTTAATTGGCACTTCAGAGACTCTAAAAATGTGAAGCTGTGGATAAAGGAGCAGAGTATCTTTTATCACAGAGTACATGTCTAGCACACACAATCTCCCATCATGGCTGACCATCATTCCATTATTGTTCACTTTGCCCTGTGCTCAACTCCACCTGCCTTCTAGGTAGGGAGTTTCTAACTTAAATTTCTTGGAGAATTTCTATAATTTTGGATTAAAAAAAATCCTTCCAGATACACACTGAAGAAGTGTGCACTGAAGAAGTGTGCATGCACACGAAAGCTCATACCAAGAACTAACTTAGTTGGTCTTTAAGGTGCTACTGGAAGGAATTTTTTTTATTTTGACTATGGCAGACCAACACGGCTACCTATCTATAATTTTGGAATTGGTGTGTACAAAATTTGCCACAATTATTAGTTTATATATTCCCTACCACCACCATTTACGGTTTACCAGTGTATACCAGACCATGGACACATTTATTAAATCACAGCACAAAGCTAAATCTTGGTGCAATCTCACAGTCAAAGCAAGATTCCTTTTTTTGTGCTTTGATTAAATCAATGACCAATGTCCATTTGTACCAGTGAACATCAGTAACCTGGTTTTTGTTTTAAAGAAGTAAACTGCAAATTACAGCAGTTTGGAGTCCTGGGAATATGACTGAAGTACAACATAAAAATACTCTTTTAAAATAAATACTTTTAGAAAAATAAATAAATGCTTAAAATAAATAAAAATAAATACTTAAAAAACACAACAACAGAAGAAGACCTTAGCAATTTGGTGATTTGGAATCCCAAAATCGGAGGAGAATCTTGAATGGAGAATATTTCACAAGCATTTCTCTATCCCAACCCCCAGTTACTGTTGGGATAAAGGACCATGACACGAATGGCGACATGGGGTCTGGTGAAGGATATATTTTACTCAGCACATAACTGAGTGAAGCCTTAGAAGCTCTGGGTCTTTTGAATTTAAATACCCCTCTTATTGGTACACTATATTTACTCGAATCTAATGTTCACCTTTTATGGTCAAATTAAGTTGTTAAAATTAAGGTGTGTGTTAAATTCAATGGTACTTTTACATTCACCAGCAAATACTTCTTTGGTTCCTTTTCTTATCATAATTTTTATTGAGTTTTCCATATTTCGTTTCAATTCAATACACATATTCACAACTTATATTATTTGCTCAGAGGGAGCATTGACCTCCTTCCCTTCCTCTTTCTGACTTCCCTGTAACATTAACATATCTACCGCATTTCCATAATCACTTATTTACCTTAGATCAGCATTTTTTAAAAAATCACTCTCTCATTTGTAAATTAGCGTTTTAGTTTCACATTACTAAACATTTCATGTTAAAGCTACAAACGTTTTCAAGTAAGTACAGTTTTCTTTCAAATAATAAGTAAATTTGCTCCAGTTCTTTCGAAATCTTTCATCTGGTCGATTCCTGATTTTCCCCGTCAACTTTGCCAACTCCGCAAATTCTGCCATCTTTATCTGCCAGTCCTCCAATGTGGGGAGTTCTTGCTATTTCCATCTTTGGACCAGGAGGATTCTTGCTGCCATTGTGGCATACATGAATAAAGTTACATCTTTTTAATGAATTTCTTCACTAATTAGCCCCAGTAAGAATGCCTCTGGTTTTTTACTGAAATTCTATTTTAGTATCTTTTTTAAATTCATTGTAAATAATATCCCAAAAGGCCTTAACTTTGTTGCAGGTCCACCACATATGTAGGAAGTTTCCTTCCGCCACCCTACATTTCCAACATGATTTATCCTGACACCTATACATTTTGGCAAGCTCTGGTTTCTCTTCAGATCGTATAAATCTTTCGCCTTTTACTTTTTTTTGGTTTCAAGGTTCTGAAAATTGAGATGTGCATTAGATTTAATGGTGCATTAGACTTGAGTAAAAATGGTAAACAAACAATCTAACTTTACATGTGTATTGATGAACTCTGAACGGACATTCACCAGGGATGGGAAAGAAATTCCATTTGGTTCTCATCTCAAAACAAGCCTAACTAATTCACACTTCCTGAAACATTATGAGGACCAAAACACAGCAATCATAATTCTCACTGCTCTGAATTTTGCAATGCAGTTCTCCAGCCAAATAGCACATAGCCACACTAAAAAGCCCTGCTACACCTCATTCTTTTTAATGGGAAATAACATTGTAAAAATGGGTAACTTAGGTAAGATTGCATACAAATATGTGTAGATTAAGCGAAATCTGCATTAAAATGCTAATGGATTTTCATAAGGATTTAAAAATTAAATAAATTGCGAACTGATGTGGCAATGTAGAGAACTGAACTTAAGGTATAAAGAATGAGAAGCTGAATTTGAGAAATTTTCACATCTCTAGCAGTGACTAACCTGGAAAGATATGTTGGAGTCAATGAAAACATGGTTTTCCTGTCTATGGGTTGTGAAAAGAAGGTAAAATGCATGTCAGGGATAAACAGAAAATGATGCTGATTCAATGTCTTTATTTAAAAAAAAAAAAAAAACTGTGGTGGAGTTGCATTTGGGATGTTGTTCTAGTGCCTCATCTCAAAAAGAATATAATTGTGATTGAAAAGGTGTGGATGTGGGCAACCAAAATAATCAGGAGGTAGGGGCGCCTTATGAAAAAATGGATGAAGTGTTTGGGGCTTTCTAGTGTAGGGAAATGACAAGGTTAATAAAAATTATGGACGGCGTGGCGAGAGCAGAGATTTTCTCCTCTCCTGATGCTGATAAAACTTGATAAAAAATATCCAATAAAACTGATTGGCAGGAGCATTGGAGAAGATAAAAGAAAGCACATTTTCAGGCAACACTTGATTTATCTGATAAAATGTGTAAACCACTCAATTGTAAAAAAACCCCAAAACACCTCTAAGTGATTTACATAAGACACACTTTAAAATAATCAATAAAAAGTCAGGAATTAAAAGCAAGTAGGTCTTAAAAATTCAAAATGTATATAAAATCAGCTGTTAAAATATGCACATGAAAATTCATATATTGCAATGCCTGCCCATTTACAGTGGTACCTTGGTTCTCAAACTTAATCCATTCCGGAAGTCTGTTTCAAAACCAAAGCGTTCCAAAACCAAGGCGTGCTTTCCCATAGATGGTAATGCAAAACAAATTAATCCGTTCCAGACTTTTTAAAACAACCCTTAAAACAGCAATTTAACATGAATTTTATTATCTAATGAGGCCATTGATCCATAAAATGAAAGCAATAATCAATGTACTGTACGATAAAATAATTAAGACAGTATTGTAGATGATAAAAATGAAAATTTAATTGTTTTCATTCCTGCACTGATGATAGTCATTGTTTGGATGGGGGGCTTTTATCCATTTCCACAGTCACACAATCAATCAATCAATCAATCAATCAATAGCTGAACTGGGTTCCAAACAGTCACGAAAACGAATTTACTGAAAAAGCCTCAAACACAAAGACGCAAAATAAATAGAAAAATCAAAAGCGCCAAACTTAATCCATTCCAGAAGTCTGTTTGACTTCCGAAATGTTCGAAAACCAAGACACAGCTTCTGATTGGTGCAGGTGCCCCGGAAACAATAGCCGACAACCGCATTGGACTTTTGGCTTCTGAAAAACATTAGAAAACCGGAACACTTACTTCCAGGGTTTCGGAGTTTGAGAACCAAAGCATTTGAGAACCAAGGCGTTTGAGAAGCAAGGTACCACTGTATTTGGGTAGGCTTGTCTAAACAAAACTGTTTTCAGCAGGTGCTGAAAACTATACTTCAAAGGCACCTGCCGGATATCACTGAGCAGGGAGTTCAAGGGTGAAGTGCCGCCATGAGGAAAGATTCATTTCTTACAAGTGAGGAAGGGCGTTGAGTGGCACTTGTAAAAGTGCCAGTTCTGCAGGTCAAGTGGACATACAGAGCGTTCTATAGTTAATTCGCAGGATTCGCCTCAGGACGTTGGTCATTTGCCTGGAACGAAACCCCATAAGGGTTAAAAATGTGTAGACTTATGGGGATTCTCAACAGCACAGAGGCTTCTAATCACATTCAGTCAAACACTCTGGGAGGAACCCGCATACATGGTGTGGCGTTTGCCCATTCTTTGGGGATACTTTTGTCTTGGGGGAGAGAAAGGGTTGATAGGTTGACCAATAAGAAAGCCCGGAGGCGGAGCCTACCTGATTTTGAGGCTCAGCCCAGAGGTTTTGACAGTTAGCTTGGTTGGTTCTTTTTTGGGGGGGGGAGATAAAGGAGTCAGAGTGAGTTAGAGACAGGGACAAGACTGAGAGGGAATAGAGTGACAGCGTTTTGAATATATTTTAAAACTTGTTGATGTTTGAAATAAACTTTAATCTTCATTGTTAACTCTATCTGACTGAGACTCCAAACGTCACTGGAGAACCCTGGGTCTTTTCCACAAAAATGGTGGCAGCGGAAGAATAAAGTAGTGGTGTACAGGTCAATAGTCTGTGAAATGACCGGGGGCTCTGTACGAACGCCACACATGGAGATATTGCGGGGGGCATTTGCATGTGTGCCCCATGTAACTTTTAATCCTTGCCATAGGAGCCAACTCCTAGGGGTCAAGGTCCCTTTGTCCCCCCAATAAGCTATTTGAGGGCACCGCCCCCCAAAGTCGATGGACATTGCCATTCAAATGGTGTGCAAGTGCCACATCTTGTGATTGATTATGTGGGGCGGTGCTTAGCTTCCCCCCAATAAATATTTTATTCAAGTTTTCATCCCTGATCCTTACACTGATGCTATAAGAGGACAACTTAAATTACTTCAAAATGGATTGTATAACTTCATGGAGGAGAGGTATATCAAGGGTTGTAACCTGATGGGTGTTGGGAATGTCCAGATTCAGGGACAGTACTAACCCCTTGGTGAACACATTTTTATTCTAGCAGGCTTCTGCTTGCTGAGTACCTGGTGTTTAATTTTATTTTTTAAAGGTTGCTCCTTATCTGTGGTCTCTGCCTCTGCCGTATTTCAATTGAAGGCATTGTTTTTATGTGATCTGCCATTGCAAAGTGTTACCTTGAGAAATGCATGGGTACTGAGTGTGTGGGGAAGAAATCTTTAGAGAAATAAATGAAATAAATTGATACTATTTGCTAGCAAGCAGCAGGGGGAAAGGTGATTGTCTTGGTTACGGCTAGGGAGGCCAGGATTTGCCAGTTTCTCTTCTCTCAGTTCCTCATTTTTCCACTTAAAATTGGTTCACGTTTGTGCAGCAATTTGAAAAAATGAAGCAAAACAAAACCCTCCTGAAACCTATTCAGTGTTTTAGTTCCAATTTCTCCTAATCAACACATTGCTGTGTGCCATTTGGATACATTCCCCTGATATACACATTTTTAAAAATGATGCTTTGGCTGGAGAACTAGGTTCCAAAATTGACTGTGTCCATTGGATGTGTTTTGGTTCACATATTGGTTTGGAAAGTGTGGATATGATAGATTCAGCTTGAACCGTGAACTGAATCAGATCTCTTTTGCACCCCCAGTTATGACTTTCTGGAAGCACTGAGTTTTGGGAAACAAGAATGTTGAAGTCCATCGGCTTTTGGTGTGATCCAACAGGGTTCCTCTTATGCTCTTGGTGTTTGTTGCTATGTAAAGTAAATACCAGGCACGCCAACTCTCCAGCCCCCTCAATATTTGTTGGAAGGGGGCCTGGCGCACATGTGTGACATCACACATGTCGCAGCTTCAGCAACTGGCTCCTCCAGAGCGCTTGGACTCTGTTGGGACGTTGCACATGTGATATCACATGCACACAATGCACGCCGGGCCCTCTCAATCTTGGGGGAAACCTGGCTCCACTTGGCGCTTCTATGCACTGCTTTGTGTGCGCACACATTGTTTTGTATAAGAGTGCAATGCATTTGGCCTGTTTCTGTTCTGGAATAAAACCTGAAGAGGCAAAATTGAAAAAAAATGTTTGGAGCCAGCTAGAGCTCTCTAAAGTTTTCCACCGGACTTTCTTCTGTTTACACTAGAAGCTTATTAAATGTTTCACCCCTGAGTCGGCTGGAATCAGGATTAGTCCCACCCTCATAAAACCCCTCTAATTGTCCTCTGTGTAATGGGCATGCATAATATGTAATTAATTGTCATGCATTATTAACCAGCGAACAAAATGCAAATTGGGATAGCTTTGGGGGCAAATAAAGTGCTTACCCATTAAGAAATTTCTGTTTTTCACTGCAATATTTAAAGAAGACAAAACACAGCGTTCGGCAGTCAGCTCCTTTTACATTGCAGGGGTCAAACGTTCTGTTACTTGGAATGGAAAAGTAACCATCTTAATGTATTGATGGTAATAGCTGGCATGAACTGTTTAGTTCTGCATAGTTTAAATACACCTCACCCGCTCAAAGATGTCAAGGCAAGGCCTCCTGTTTTTCTTAGGAACTCCAGCCCTTGCCAGGACTGAGCCACTGATCTTAACCTCTACCCCTTGTTCCTTATCAGGTTTGCAGTGTAGTTGGCTGCCGGAAATATGAATAACTGCAGCTGGATTTCCTAGGCAGACTTCATGATGCAACTGCCACTAGGCTGTGTTTGTTTCTCTAGGGCCTTCTTACTAGGGCCAGCCCGCCCATGAGGTGGACTGAGGCAACTGCCTTAAGCAGTGGAATCCCATGTGGCAATGCCCCCACAAGTGCCCCACCTGCCCCTGCTGCCGCCACTGAATAATCAAAGCAAAGCCCTGGCTTCTGGTGAGATATTGCTGGGAACTCCTTCATGCCCCTGGTAAATGAGGCTTCGGCAGCAAAATGGGATAGGCTGCCCCCTGTCATGTGAAGTGCCATTTTCACTGCCCTCCAGAACAGAGAGCAGAGGTACCAGAGTGGACTGTAGCCCCCATTGTGCTTGGCCATTGACCATGCTGGCAGTGGCGGAGGATGCCTCTGGGGCACCTGGGGCGGCGTACCCAAGGGCGGGGCAAACTGCCCATAGGGGCGAGGTGCACAGTGCCCATAGGGATGGGGTGCAAGGCGCCCATAGGGATGGGGAGTGACAGGATGGGGCCTCAGCCACCCTACAGCTGGGAAGGAGGCAATGGGTGGACAGCGCTCAGTCTGCAGGCGCCTGAGACGTGTGGCTCGGGCAAGCTGCGGCAGGCCCCGAGATGAGTGCCGCCCGCCATTTTGTCACCCCCATCCAGGTGGCACCTGGGACGGACCACCTCCCCCTTCCTACGCCCCTGCATGCTGGCTGCAGCTGATGGGAGGTGTAGTTAAAAATATCTGCATGGCACCATGTTGGCTGCCTCTGAGGAAATGGGTGACTTTGTAAAGTGGGGACCTTCTGTACCTCATGGAGGTTGTTGGTGTCTTTGTAAACAATGGACAATCAGGGGTCCAAAACACATGGGGAGCCTTCATGACAAGATCAGTCATTACATCAGGGATAGATGTTTTGAACTGCAAGTATCACCAGCTTCCCACCTGAAAGCGCCTCCCTTCACAAGGTCACCTAGAGGGTGATGAGAATGGGAAGAGGGGAGCAGAGTGACCATTGCTAACCCATGTAAAAATTTAACCCATTCACTGGTGCATGAAGAGAACTTGATTCTAGATCTGAACGGGGTTCCACATTCCTATCTGATGGTTGCCTTCTTGCCCCATCTTCCTACTTGTCCAACCCACTGATTATGGCCTCCTGTCCTGGTCTTAACATGGTTTGGGCTCCCCCCCCCCCCGCAATTAGGATTTGCCTTTGGCCTGTAGCTCCATGGCTGACCCACTAACATTCTTTTAACAATCACAAGATCCCAAGTTTATTTTGTGCTGATACCTAATTTGAATATTTCTTAGAAAACCTTGGTATGAGAAGCAAATAAGCATTCTTTATTTCTACTAGAGTGAGTGTAGAGTGAGTCATATGAAGAAGAGTTTACAAGAAAAGAAATAATGCAACAGTTCTTTATGGTGGGGGAATGGCATTGCAGTCTATTTTCTTGTTTTTATCAGGCCATGGCAAAATACAATGAGAGGGGTGAGTGTTGTAGCATGAATGATGAAAGGTGAGAGGCATTGCTAAGTATCACATCTTAGGATTTGTGTTTTGCATATTTATGCAATGTGGGGTTCAGTGGTATATCGAACAAAATATTAGAGACTGTCTTGGAAGATACTCGGTGGGGACAAAGCAGAAATATATTCTAACAGAGCAATCACAGCCGTGTCTTCTCAGTAAGTCATACTGAATTAAGTGGGACTCACTCCCAGATAAATTGGGTTAGGATTGCAGCCTAAATCAGACATGTGAATGCAATTTTGCACAATGAAGGGGAATATGTGCCTGTCTGTCACCTCTACTGCAACATCATGTGATGACTGGCATGTGTGAATTACCATCACTGATCAAGCACCGCAGACAGAACTTGCACCTCACCTCGCACGCAATATCGGAATCAGCTCACACATTTGGCTGAGAGTCGTCAAGTGCTCAGAAATCAAAAACATGCACAAATCAAGCAGGGCTCTTGATATCCCTTGGCCTGATTTCAATTGCAACCTTTGTTTCTGTGAGTGTCTTCTTACTGGCTTTATCTTCAAGTTGAGCTCCACATACCTGACTAGTCTCATCCTGAATACCCCACCACTATTTCCACAGCCAGTCCAATGCAAATTGTTGACCGCATCATCTGTGCAACTAGTTCAGGCTCTTTGAGGTTTCAGAGAGGTATACTTTGCTTCTCACCCACTCCTTTCCTCTTGGTGATTATAATGGAAAGGCTACTCTCGAGCTTTGTCAAATAGCACTGGTGTCCTCTGCCCTGCTATACTGAAATAAAGCAAAATATATGGGCTATCCTGTTATTAACTTTATATTTCTAACTCAAGTGTGATCATATCAGTAATGGAAGCATTTTGGCTTGCTTCCCAGAAACCATTTTCCTTTCCATTTGCAAGCCACCAAAGCATAGCATTAACTTTATAAACTGTTGCACTCCTTGAAAACAACTCAGATGCAGGGGGATATGAAAGTTGAAGCAAATATGCAGAGTTTTAGAAGCTGTCTGCAGCAGAGTGGAAAACGTGGCTCGATGGCTGATCTGGAAGATAATGTGCAGTCTCTCTCCTCCCCTGACTTCTGTCTTTGGAAAGAAATGGAAATGCAGTCTTTTGAATCTGTGCAGAAAAATGAAAAACCTGTCTGAGAAATCCCAGAGGGAAGAGAAAGGGAATTGTATTATATGCAAAAGCATATGGCGATAGAGATAGAATCCGCAAAGCTGCTCGGCAAAGCAGCATGTATGTGCTTCACATGGTGAGGCTGGAATGCAGTACCTTGCAACATTATTGCTGCATTTAGAAGGCTTGAGACTCTTCAGAGCAAGAATACAGACTAGCTTCAATGTTGACTTTAATAGCTCAGTTCCTCCCTGCATATAGCCACAAACAGACTTCTACTCTTCTACTCCCTTCCCCTTCCCGTCTAGCAAAACTCCAGGGATGGATCAGCCATTGGTTAATCCAGGGCAGGAATCCCCAAACCCGGCCCTCCAACTGTTTGGGACTACAGCTCCCATCATCCCTAGCTAACAGGACCAGTGGTCAGGGATGATGGGAATTGTAGTCCCAAACCAGCTGGAGGGAGGGCTGAGTTTGGGGATGCCAGATCCAGGGCATACTAAAATATAGGCCTGGATCATGGAATGGATCTATCACAAACATCACATCCTACTTCCGCCCTCAGATATAAACCATAAATTGAAGTATGGTTTATAAATCCACTCGGGCACCTTTTAAAAGTGGATTAGATAATTTCTGGAAGGATACGGCTATCAATGACTGTGAGCCGCAATGCCTATTTTTCTGCTTTCACTTTCAGCCACAGAATGAGTCTGTATACCAGTTGCTTGGAATCACAAGCAGGAAGAGTGCTGCTGCAATCTAGAATGCTAGATTATATTTTGGATTAAATGGATTGCATATAAATCCAATTAGCCCCTTTGTTGCTGATGTTGGATTTGGTCTGATCCAGTGGGCGGGCTCACCCGTGAGGCAAGGTGAGGCAACCACCTCGAGCAACAGAATCCACAGGGGCAGCAGATACCAGATATTTATTGCCCCTTGTTCTGGATGTAGGGGAGGTGCCATTTTGTGGTTTGCCTCAGGTGCCAAAATGTCTTAGGCCGGCCCTGTGATCCAGCAGGGCTTTTCTTATGTTGAACATGAACCTGAGCTGTAGGAAGACTTCTGCAACTATATTAAAACATCTTCTGCTGATATGATTAGAGCAAAACTGCACAAATGAAGTATCAGAGAGACCTGGCCAATGCCTTCACAGTTCACGACAGCAGCTTTGTTGAGTCCTACAACTAGGAATGGGCAAATCTGTCAGTTTGTCTCCCTTTCTCATTTTTGCTATCTTTAATTCAGATCCCTGCATTTCCATATCAGTGTGTGTGTGTGTGTGTGTGTGTGTGTGTGACGAAAATTCATCAGCATTTTATTGTGACCTTATCCTAATGTGCTTACAAACATTTTCTCAATATACACATTTTTTAATCCCCCCCAAGCATCTCTCACTATAAAAGCATGCATTTTTGTATGCCATTTTCACTAATGCATTCATTCTTATGGAAGTTTTACCCAAGCATATATATGATTCTGTAAGTTGCATAGCTGGAGAAAGGCACTGCAAAATTCAGACAACTGCAGATTTTGAAGGATAGCTGAGTTTCAGTGCTTGTTTTCTCTCAGAAAGTGTCAGTCAGTCAGTCAGTTTTATTGCACATAGCCAAAGGCTGCCGCATTGTACACAAAATCATTCAACAATTAAAAGAAAATATACTGGATTGATACAAAAAACTTAAAACATTTATGTTATCAAGACATTACCTACTCTAAACAGAACTATAAAAGTACCCTAATATACAAATTAGGACATAGCCAAGGTAGCCACCAACTGTAAAGGAGATGAATTTATTTGACCCTACCTACATCAAGCTATATTCTATCTCTCAGAAAGTGTGACTTGGGTAGATTTTCCTTTAAATGTGTTTGGTGCTGCAGGAGTCGTAGGTGGGGCAACATTGTCACTCTGCACATAGTAATCAGCATTGTCCTGGAATTTGAGGTGTGCTGTGAATTGGTTTGATATGAGATACATTTCTATGCAGTGACCATTGTGCTATTATCCCTAGATATGATGCAGTATAGAATGGCATACTGGGCTGTTTCTAGGCTGCAGAATTTTATTAAGGATCACAACCTCCCATTTTGCATTACATTGCTGTGGCTCACTTGCACTGGTCAGCTTTCTGTTCCCAGAGCAGAGCACAAAACTTAAGGTGAAACACTACAATACAACACAACTTATAGCATGTATCAACCCATTTAAAACCACCAGGAGAACCTACATAGTAGCAAAAGAATAGTATTGTTGCAAGCTTTACCCTGTCATCACACCATTACCCTTCAGTGGGGTGCCAATTTGAGGTAATTTTGCCTGCACCTTCCTGCCAAACATGATAGCTGGTGCTGTGCCTGTAGAACAGTGAGGAATGGTTAGATAACGCCAGAGAAATAATAATAATAATAATCCCTTCATATCTGCTCCCTCCATTGTGTAGGACTTTCTTGATGCCCTCATAAATCTTTCAATTTTGCCATCTGCCTGTGGCCAACAGGTTTGATTTTTCAATGTTTGAGCACAAGGCAGTCTGAAAACGAAGAAAATTGTTAGTGTTTAACAGGTGGCCCATTGACACTTTTCATAGTAAGTGGGTGTGCCCACAAAATGAAGAAGAAGAATAAGAAATTCTCTAAATTGGGGATTACAGCATTTGCTGTCGTAGTGGAGGTGACCATTTCAACCTCTAGATAATGGCCACAACAATCAATATCAACCAAATAACAATCCTAAAATGTCCTCACTATCTACAAGATCACAAAAATAGGCAGCAACTTCTACCCACGATGATGGGAGAAGGGGAGAAAGTGGTGAAAAGTGGTTCTGTTTGGCGTAGCTGGAAAGAGGCATACAAGACACCATCCAACTGTCTTAGGGATTCCACTCTGGATTTGTGTAGGGTATATACTGTATATGCTATATACCGTATTTTTTGCTCATTTTTCCCCTCCTAAAAAGTCAGGGAAAATGTGTGTGCGTCTTATGGAGCGAATGCAGGCTGCACAGCTATCCCAGAAGCCAGAACAGCAAGAGGGATTGCTGCTTTCACTGCGTAGTGATCCCTCTTGCTGATCTGGCTTCTGAGATTCAGATTTTTTTTTCTTGTTTTCCTCCTCCAAAAACTAGGTGCGTCTTGTGGTCTTATAGAGCGAAAAATACAGTAACTGTTTAACTAGTTATTCTGAAAGGAAGCAGAGATTAATTAAGAGACTCTCAAGGTTATTTCCCTCACTTTTAGCTAAACCCAGTCTTGGATTAGTAACTGAAAATGCAAACTGTGAAGAAAGTTAAGAGATAAGTGTATCACGTCCTCCATCAATGTATTTTATGACCCCAATGATGAGTTGAGTTGTTGGCAATATGCATTCATTGAAGCTATGTCCTAAAAACATTTGTAATATTTCACTAATAAAACAAGAACACTTCTCAGAATGTCACTGTTCTCAAAATATCTGTTTTGGTATACTGTAATGTGTAATTTTAACCAGCTAATTAACAAATTAATGAATGATGGATTCTAAATGCTTTTTTGCTTGACAGTCTTAGAATATTCTGGGTATGCAGAGTAGATTTGGCTTGAGAGCCCTGGTCTCAAAGGTTAGAAGGTTAACAGCTTTCCTCTAACAAAATTGTAATGGATGGGAGATAATTATGGAAGCGAGGAGCAAGGGATATAGTCCAATTAGTCAATTTCTGTTCCCTATCTGCATAGCTTGGACTATGACAAGGCCAAAAGTGATTATTGCAGTTTTTGAAAGATGTTCCATTTCCAAATAATTGTGCCAATATTTCTTTCTGTAAATCACATTTTTCAAATCCTCAGTATCAGAATAATTCCTGTTCAGGTTACTAAGTGGCCTGCTTTACACATCACATTGTCAAAATATGTCTTAGTATGAACGAGCAAATATGCTAAGTACACAGTTAAATAATCATGGTATTTTAATCTTCCCCAGCTCAAGATTGGGAGCTAAGACAAAGTTTGGCTTACTGTCGAACCTGAACCAGGGCTCATAGTTTGTCTTATTCCAAGCAGATCATAAACTGGAACCAAGGTTTGTTCTTCACTTATCACTCATGGTTTGCTCAGGGGAGAAAAAACACAAGCCTGGGTTAGTTGCAATACCAAAACAAACCATAGATTATTTCTTGGTAGTGTGAAGGCAACAGGGATGAAAAAGTGGCCTCAGTTTTCTAACTATGGACCAGCAGGCTTGCTCTTTCCCACTTAGCCAAGGTTTGATTTAGTGCTCAATGCAAATAAGACCAGCATGTTGAGTACCAGAGAGAGTGAAAGCAAAGGGTCGCTTGGATAAATGTGCTAGACCTATCTGGAACATTCCTAGAATAGCTAGGATATATCTCCAACTTGCAGTGGAGCATCTTAACACTTCTTTTTACTGGAGTGTGAAAGGTTTATGGAACTCTGAGCTAAATATGTTCTGATTGCCCAGCTGCACCCCTATCTGGACAGGGATAGCGTAATTTCAGTCTTCTATGCTCTGCTAATCTCTAGGTGAAATTACTACGACATGTTACATGTAGGGCTGCTTCTGAAAATGGTTTGGAAGCTTCAGCTGGTGCAGAATTCACCAGTCAAGTTGCTCACTGGGACAAGGTGGTTTGAGCATACCACACCGATCCTGGCCTGACAGCACTGGCTGCCAATTGCGTCTTCAGACCCAGAAACCTCCCCCCTAAATAAATTCACACTTGACTCAAATTTTGGTCTTGGTTTTTGGCAGAATTTAGGCCACAACTTTATTGATTACAGAAAGTGATTGGATGCATAGGCTCTGGTTCGACTAGCTCCCTGGCATGCAGGTAGCGCTGACCCAGCGTTCCAGCATAGGTCAGCCAAGGGTGAACACTTGGATAAGCAGAAATCCGGGAACGGGCTAACACCGCCACCCAAATATCCCCCTGGACTCAGCCACGCGCACAACCCCCTCTCAGGGGTTGACCAAACCATCGAGTCCCTGGATTCCTTTAATGGAATACCCTTCACATAGGGATGGCGAGAGCGTTCTCCCAGCCCTATCACCTGAACCAGAGCCTATCCGCAACCTTACAAGTTGTGATGATTTGCTACGCGGCAGGCAAAACCCAAATGGCACCAGCCAATCAGCCAAGTGGGGAAAATTCCTGCCGTGCCCCTGTCCCAACTACAGACGACACACGACAGTATAGCAAGTTCAAGCACACAGCCCTAAATATAGGTAGACGTGGGTGGGTGTTCCGATGCAGGCGCCGAAAGAGAAAGCTCTGGGTCACGTGCATGGGCATAAATAGTTCCCTCAAACCGTTTGGACTGCGTCCCATTGGCCAGATTGTACCCAGCTTCGAGGGACCTACCAATCGGGTGTTGTGGCTGACCAATGTACCCACCCACAACACAGGGTGTCGGTTATCCAGGTCTCACCACAATATGTGCCCTCTTTAAGGGAGGACCCGATTTAGCTTCTGCACCCAATTTAAGGTGCTAGTTTTGACCTATAAAGCCTTAAACAGCTCAGGACCACAATACCTTAAGGACTATCTCTTCCAATGTGAGTCGACCCAGACCCTGTGATCACCATCTGAGTCCCTTCTTTGTGTACTTCCTCCATGGTGAGGTCCATTACATATCTTAGGCACCAGTTAAACACATTCCTTTTCTCCCCGGCCTTTGGCTAATTAAACAATCTATGGTTTTTTTTCAACTGTGTGTGGGGTAGGAGATTACAGTTGTTATTAGAGCATGTATTTTTTTGTGTTTCTATATTGTAAACCATGCTGTGATCTTTGGATGAAGGGTGGTATAGAAATTTAATTAATAAACAACAACAACCCATTATTGTAAAAATGCAAAAAGAAACCCAAGCATGAGAAATTAGTGTATTTATTGTCTAATCAAAGCAGCTGTGTCATGTTCAGAACAGCAAAATTCCATTATAGTAACTTGTTTTAAAAGATTCTCAAAATTAAATGAATGCAGTCAATGATGTACTTGTGAAATTTCTAGCTAAGACTTCTCCTTCTACACTGTATGTATGTAACGGTAGCCAGTAAACCAAATGGGTCTATTACGTTAATTTGTATTTTACTTCTCTCCATAACTCTGAATCTTTTAATGTGTACAATCTTATTTTCTAGATTAATGCTCAATATGAAACTAAATGGTTAGAGGACTTTCCCCCCCACTGAAATGGCATGATGGTTGGCTGCTAAAATTACAATAATATCTGCTTGGCTGGACTAATTAGCCCAGTACTTTTTAAAAGGATGGCTCCAGGTTGCTTTTTCTGGCATAATTAAGAATTGGATATTACAAATTAGTGAGCCTTTCTCTTTGATGGCATCTGAGTTTTACTTTCTAGGCCTGTTCATCTAAGGGCTAATTACATTTTTTAAAGAGTGAGCAATCTCCACCATCTATTAGCTCCAAACATCCTGTACGTAGTCTGAAAAGTTGCCTTTCCAAGGGCTCCACTTGATTGTGCTTTCACAGGCCCAACATACCATATGCTCATAACTCTATCTACATTTGCTTTCATGAGGAGAGGGTAAAATTCCTTTGTGGTAGTCTGCGTGCACCACTTATTGGAGATACTGGATTCTCACACACTGAATAGTGAAGGTCTTTAATGGCTTGAGAAGTTCAATACCTCCCATACAATATAATCAAAGCTGCTTTCAAATTAATGGAAGTATTTCCAAAAACGACAGAAAGATCAACATAGAGAATCAAATCAATCCTGTGGCTGGTACCTAGAAACTAGAAAACTGGGACAGGAAACCCACAGCCCTCCCAGATGTTCTTGGACTCCCATCCCCATCAGCCCCAGCCAGCTTAGCCAATGGTCAGGGATGATGTGAGTTGTAGTCCAGTGACACCTGGAGGGGCACAAGATCCCCTCCTCTCCAGACTGTACCCGATCTACACCACTGCCATAGCTTCACAGACAAGTGAGCCCCTGGAGTATTTCTGCTATAATGCAGATGTCATGGAATTCTACTCCAGATTGATCCAGAGTAGATTCCAATATATAGTTAGCAGAGTAAAAACTTAAACACGTTGCAGGATTCCCAAAAATACAGTGGTACCTCGCAAGACGAATGCCTCGCAAGACGAAAGAGTTTTCCGTTTTTTGAGTTGTTCCGCAAGACGAATTTCCCTATGGGCTTGCTTCGCAAGACGAAACATCTTGCGAGTTCTTGCGAGTTTGTTTCCTTTTTTTTTAAGCCGCTAAGCCGTTAATAGCTGCTAAGCCGCTAAGCCGTTAATAACCGCTAAGCCGCTAATAGTCGCTAAGCCGCTAAGCCGCTAATAGCCGTGCTTCGCAAGACGAAAAAACCACAAGATGAAGAGACTCGCAGAACGGATTAATTTCGTCTTGCAAGGCACCACTGTAGACAGGAGGCAGTTTTTTTTTTTTTAATCCAGCAGAGCTTTTCTGCTACTGAAGAAATCTAACACATTCAGGAATTGGCACTGTCCATAAGAAATCCAGTTGCAGCAGACTTAACTTAAACTTACAATAACTTAAAGGTAAAAGGTAAAGGACCCCTGACAGTTAAGTCCAGTCACAGATGACTCTGGAGTTGCAGCGCTCATCACGCTTTACAGGCCAAGGGAGCCGGCGTTTGTCCACAGACAGTTTTTCTGGGTCATGTGGCCGGCATGACTAAGTCGCTTCTGGCACAATGGAACACTGAAACCAGAGCAGCACATGGAAACGGTGTTTATCTTCCCACCTATTTATCTACTTGCCCTTTTTGGGCATGCTTTTGAATTGCTAGGTTGACAGGAGCTGGGACCGAGCAACGGGAGCTCACCCCATCGTAGGGATTCGAACCACGACCTTCTGATCGGCAAGCCCAAGAGGCTCAGTGGTTTAGACCACATCGCCACCCACGTCTCTACAATAACTTATAATAAGACTGAACCTTAACACTATATACAGAACACCACACCAGAACGAAAGAGAGATAGAAAGAGAAAGTGAAACCCGGGCTCCTTCTGGGCTTACTATTATAGTCAACATGACCTTGACAGAAGAGATAACAGGACCAGTTTAAATCAGCTGTACTCAGCTTCTCTGAAGGAATGGCCCAAACATCACGAGCCTTCTGCTTGTTTCTGTTCTCATCCTGAGGTAAAGTTTTTAACTCGAGTTTCTTTTCCTGGATTAGTGAAGTCTGTAAGCTGAAGCGTCTGTAACCTGAAGTGTCTGTAACCTGAGGTACCACAGTACCTTTTAATTACTTTACAATTCCACCCAATGTGGCAAAACATCCCTTCTTTCTCTTCATACTTCCAACATACAGTGGTACCTCGGGTTAAGAACTTAATTCGTTCCAGAGGTCCATTCTTAACCTGAAACTGTTCTTAACCTGAGGTACCACTTTAGCTAATGGGGCTTCCCACTGCTGCTGTGCTGCCGCCATGCGATTTCTGTTCTCATCCTGAAGCAAAGTTCTTAACCTGTGGTTCTATTTCTGGGTTTGCGGAGTCTGTAACCTGAAGCATTTGTAACTCGAGGTACCACTGTAAATTAGAACTTGTGGACTCTGTGGGACATCTGAGTAGCAGGAAGGTCATGTCCAGCTTAGGAGAAACAGGAATGTCCCACACCCTCAGTTTACTTACCTGGGTTGTGCATCAGTGGCTGCAAAGCACTGACAGTGGGTTCTGGAGAGATCTTGTGAGATTTTGGCAAGCTCTTGCTGGAAACTGATCAGGCAGGCAGGGCCCCTGCAGGGAGACAATCTCTTCTGCTTCTGCCGCCCAAGGCACCTGGTTCACCCCACCTCATGGGTGGGCCTGCCCTGCTGAGTAGATTTTATAGGATTGTACTGGTACTAACCAATTTCTAGCTTCTGCAGAAGCAGTTGCTTCAGAGTTAGATCTTATTTAATCGACAGCAAGTTTCAAGAACTGGAACAAAGATATGAACAGCAAGTTCAATGATGAACAGCTGCCACTGTATTCTGCTCTGGTCAGACCTCACCTGGAGTACTGTGTCCAGTTCTGGGCACCACAATTCAAGAAGGACACTGACAAACTGGAACGTGTCCAGAGGAGGGCAACCAAAATGGTCAAAGGCCTGGAAACGATGCCTTACGAGGAACGGTTAAGGGAGCTGGGCATGTTTAGCCTGGAGAAGAGGAGGTTAAGGGGTGATATTATAGCCATGTTCAAATATATAAAAGGATGTCACATAGAGGAGGGAGAAAGGTTGTTTTCTGCTGCTCCAGAGAAGCAGACATGGAGCAATGGATCCAAACTACAAGAAAGAAGATTCCACCTAAACATTAGGAAGAACTTCCTGACAGTAAGAGCTGTTCGACAGTGGAATTTGCTGCCAAGGAGTGTGGTGGAATCTCCTTCTTTGGAGGTCTTTAAGCAGAGGCTTGACAACCATATGTCAGGAGTGCTCTGATGGTGTTTCCTGCTTGGCATGGGGTTGGACTCGATGGCCCTTGTGGTCTCTTCCAACTCTATGATTCTATGATTCTATGAACAGCCATTGCCCAAAGTAGAGGCCACTGCTACTGAAGAAATTCAGAAAGGACAAATAAATCTGAGTGACCAGTTAAATGAGCGCAGACAGATTTAAAAGTATGTGAGTCAGCTGTTTCCAATAGCATCCAAAAACTTTTTTTTAAAAAAAGAAACAACTGGCAGCTTTAGATAACAAAAAATAGAAGGTGTAATTTAAGTAGTTGAAAAAAGACATGTTGATAGCATATATAGCACATTTATCTGCAACACTCCTGGGTTCAGAATCAAAATGTTTCTGTAGAAAGAGCTTATTGTATTAACTAAATCTATGCCAAAAAAGCAGATTTTAGATAGAGATGTGCCTTGACTTTTAAAGATCTAAGTTCAAGAGTCCTGGCATTAAAGATGGACAATCCAAATTTCAGATTAGATGGCAATCAGTTTTTACTTCTAATGCCTCATTCACCTATAACTTCGTGAAAAGGGTGTGAATTGTGCTTTGCCACAGGCAGGCTGATAAAGGAAGAGATTCAATATCAATGGCTCTTTCCCTTTAGATGTGTTTAGATAGATTATAATATAACTCCTTCCTGGAGAATATGGCTGCTAGGACTGGAAGCTGGGACTTTATTACACCAGTACTTGAAGAACGACATTAGCTTCTGATACATTTCTGAACACAATGAAAAGCAATACTCCTTCAGGTACTTCTGCCATCTAAGGAGAAGGAAGTGGTTATCCTTGGAGAAACCATTTTTGTAGCGACACTTTGCTTATGGAACTTGCTCCATGGGGATGCTTTCCTGGATCTTACTTTGCTTGATTTGTAGCATCAAGCAAGGACTTTTATTGCTCGTTTTCCAACAACTTTGAAAGTATTTTTCTTAATCCTATCTGAACTGCTGCTTTTAAAATTCTGCTCTGCTATAATGCATTGCATTGTGAGCTCCACTGGAAGTCATTAAAATGCTCTATGTTTTGGCAGTTTTAGGATTACATCCTGAAGAATTCCTCTATTCAGTTGAAAGGCGTTAGATATTGATTGCAGAATCACTTTAAGTATTTTGTATTTCAGAGCTTAGGGTACTTTTTTGGTGCTTTTCTGAATGTTCCTGAACTTTGGTGAGCTGTTTTGGTTCAGCCCTAGTGTAGTCTCAAAGTTCTCAGACATCACATTCTTTAGCCTCCTCCTCCTCCTAATCTATTCACGCAAGTGGATTACTATGAACCCATTTTGCAATTACTTTAGCAGTCTATATTGCTGTTGAGTTGATAAACATACTCTAAGTTCTCTTCACATTAATCTCCTCTGCCTTCATGTTTTTACCTTTATCTTAAATAAAGTTATTCCACAGTAAGACATGCATGCAAGTCTGATCCATTTTAGGAAGCATTATGCACAACTGAGCACAGAATTTGCAGTAAACAAAACTACAGATTGCTTTAAAAATAATGTATACATCTATGCATTGAGAGACCTATCTTCTGAGGGAAGGCTGCAATTTCCATTCCTTGAATTACACTGTATTTGATAGCATACTGAACAGTCTAACAATTGTTTCTGCTGCTCTGTAATTTATTGGTCTTGCTTCTGCAAAAACATGAAGGTATATAGAATAAATCTCCACGTATAACAGATCTTACATTGATTACTTACACTGATGACAAGTCCCACTTGTTCTCCTCTGGTGTGTCTAATTTCCATCTAAAAGGAAAAAGGACACAGTTCTTGGATTGTCTCTGAAGAGATAACAGTGGCTTTCTCTCTCCCTTCTAAAAGCAAATAAAGAAATAAATTGTGTTCTTTTCTCACGGTTCTGTTTTATATTTGCCTTCTGTTTGTATTTCTGACAAAGATGAACAAGTTACCTAAGCCAAAAGCTTCCAGTTAACATTAGAATACCCCCCTTTTTAGAAGACCCTGGAAATTCCTTTTAAACATTCCAGACGTAAAATAGGTAATGATTTAGGGATCAAAGTGGGAAGCTCTTGGCTGGATCAATGGACCAACTATGAGCAACTATGAACTATGGGCACTCAAATGCCTGCCCCTCCCCCCCTCTCTCTGTGCCAGATCTTTGAGCAGAAATGAAGGCGACGGGAGAAATTCTAGCACATTTCTGGGAGGGCTTGACGCCTGCTGATATGCAAGTGTGTGAATTCCTTGCAAACTGTTTTGCAATATGTTCTGGTGGCTGGTGGCTGGTGTCTTAATTTTACTTTTAAAATGAGGCTGTGTTTCAGCAGCAGAGCACAGGACAGCTTCCATACATTTGGGAAATAGGGACCTGCCAACTCAATATAACAAATATTCAATGGGGGCAGCATACTTTCCCCCACAATGACGTGTTCACAGAAGGATCTTTACCCTCTCTCTTCTAGTAGCGGCTCCTCACACCCTTGAAAAGATCCTCTCAAGTGTTGAGGAACCCCTGGAGTGCCCTTTCAGTCGCTGCAGGAGGTGCAATCAATTGCAGATATGGAAATGAGCACAT
This sequence comes from Podarcis vaucheri, assembly GCF_965113315.1. Taxonomy (NCBI): domain Eukaryota; kingdom Metazoa; phylum Chordata; class Lepidosauria; order Squamata; family Lacertidae; genus Podarcis; species Podarcis vaucheri. Next base: position 51,559,407 of record NC_138751.1, on the reverse strand, counting down.
GAAGTTGCCTGAGAGCAAGTCAGACCATTGAACCACCTAACCTAGTATATTGTACTCCAACTTGTGGGATGTAGTCCATTGGAGCAGTCAAATACAACATTCCTTGTTTCCCTAGAGTGGACACAGGCAGGGGGATGTTAGTCCAGCCAGCATAACTTCCTGTTCCACTGGTCTGGAGCGTCCTCCCCCTGTATGTGACCAGGGAGATGGGCGTGACCCTGGATGACTCCATAAAAGAGCCGAGTCATGCAGCCATCTTTCTCTCTCTTGATGCCATGCTGCTCTCCTGCAGCCATTTTGTTCTTTTGTTGCTGTTCTCTTAATGTATTTTGCTGTCTGCTGGCTCTCAGCCAGCAGCACATGGGCTCAATCCCAATATGGGATGAACTCACACTTTGTTTTGTAATTACAAGCTAAAGCCTGCCTTCAGGGATCATACTGTGAACTGAATGTGAGTAAACGTCTTGTAACTTTTAAGGAAAGACTCTTGTGCCTTTATTCTTTTAATAGGGATAAAAGGGGACACCAGGAATAACCCATCTGGGCAAGCCAGATTGGATTGCTTAACTAAAGAGATTCAAATGAATTTGCAAACTAGCTTTCTGTTGTATTGAGGGGAATCTGCTCTGCTACATGACTTACTAGTATGAGTGAAGGAAGGATAATATGTAATCAATATATCCTCACCTACTATCCTTAATCATGGATTGTCATGGCGAAGGGGCTTGAATAACTCAGGGAAGCTATATGCTATGCCGTGCAAGGCCACCCAAGACGGACCTGTCGTAGTTGAGAGTTTAGACTAAATGTGATCCACCTGGAGAAGGAACTGGCAAACCACTCCAGTATTTTGCCACGAAAACTCCATGGATATAAAAAAGGAGAAGCTTTGAGAAGGAAGTGTGAGTTTCCAAGGCATGCTGGGGTCATGGAGAGTCGAACACGACTAAAACGACTAAACAGAAACAACTATCCTCATGAAATTAAAAGATGCCTGCTTCTTGGGAGAAAAGCAATGACAAACCTAGTAAAGGTAAAGGTAAAGGTACCCCTGCCCGAACGGGCCAGTCTTGACAGACTCTGGGGTTTGTGCGCCCATGTCACATCTATAGGCCGGGGGCCAGCGCTGTCCGGAGACACTTCTGGGTCACGTGGCCAGCGTGACAAAGCTGCATCTGGCGAGCCAGCGCAGCACACGGAACGCCGTTTACCTTCCCGCTGGTAAGCGGTACCTATTTATCTACTTGCACCCGGGGGTGCTTTCGAACTGCTAGGTTGGCAGGCGCTGGGACCGAGCAGCGGGAGCGCACCCCGCTGCGGGGATTCGGACCACCGACCTTTCGATCGGCAAGCCCTAGGTGCTGAGGCTTTTACCCACAGCGCCACCCGCGTCCCTAGAGAGCATCTTAAAAAGCAGAGACATCACCTTGCCGACAAAGATCCATATAGTTAAAGCTATGGTTTTCCCATTAGTGATGTAGGGAAGTGAGAGCTGGACCATAAACAAGGCTGATCGCTGAAGAATTGATGCTTTTGAATTATGGTGCTGGAGGAGACTCTTGAGAGTCCCATGGACTGCAAGAAGATCAAACCTCTCCATTCGGAAGGAAATCAGCCCTGAGTGCTCACTGCAAGGACAGATCGCGAAGCTGAGGCTCCAATACTTTGGCCACCTCATGAGAAGAAAAGACTCCCTAGAAAAGACCCTGATGTTGGGAAAGATGGAGGACACAAGGAGAAGGGGACGACAGAGGACAAGATGGTTGGGCAGTGTTCTCGAAGCTGCCAACATGAGTTTGACCAAACTGTGGGAGGCAGTGGACAGAAATGCCTGGCATGCTCTGGTCCATGGGGTCACAAAGAGTCGGACACAACTAAATGACTAAACAGCAACAAATCCTTAACATTCCCACACAACTGACAAACTTTGATGGGTTTTGGAGAAGCAAAGCTGGGAATATCTGCATAAGAAGCCGGTGGCCTACCATGGAGCTACAGCTCTTCCCTGCATGTATTCCACATTCACATGTTACAGGTGGGAGAGAATGGAACCAAACCCAGAAGCAGCACCTGGGTCATGTTTAGAACCGACTGCTGTAAGCTGTTCTGAGTCCAATGGGACAGAGTGGAGTGTAAATCTAGCAAATAAACCATTTCCTCTTGTGCATACGCGGGGGGCTCCTTTTTGGCTTTCTCAGTTTAAAGAGCCCTGCTGGGTGCACATATGAGAGCTTTCTGGATTGGGCCCGGCATGCAGAGAGTGAGACGAGAGAGAGAGAAAACAAAGATGCAATTTCTCCCTTGGCAGCACTGCTTAACTCCAAGACTTGAGGTTGATTGCTTCCTAATAGAACTGTCAGCCACTTAAAGACCTTACTTGATCAACTACCTTGCTTGCAATTGATTAATTAAAATAAATATTACAGTATATATCTCCTCATCAGGGCTATTTTGAGGCTACTTAATCAAAATAAACAATTCCCTTGATTAAATTAAATGGCAATGCCATGGACTCGTTAGCAAATGGACTTAAAATGCACTGCCTGAAATTAGGCTTCACTCCAGGTTTTTCTGAAGCAATGGAATTTCAGCTGTTGGTGGTAGGGCTTTGACACTGTAAAGGGAGAAGAAGGGGAGGCATCTGGCCAGGAGAAGATTCATATGCAAAGCAGTGAATATGGGTTTTAAAATTAAATAAAAACAAGATGCACTTATGCTAGCTAGTTAATTTTTGCCCTTTCTGTTCTCCCTCAGACCAGAAATGGAAGTATCTCTGCTGGGAAGATGGATTTGAAAATGGTGCCAACGCGCGCGTGCACACAGACACACACACACACACACACAAGACAGGACAAAACAAAGAGCTTCTTCAAACACCACATAATAACATTATGGAGTTCACTGCCGTAAGCTGTGGCAATGACCTTACACTTAAATGCTTCTTAAACGGGTTAGACAAATCTGTAGGGAATAATTCTATCCATGGCTATTGACCGTGATACCTAAGCAAAACCTACATAGTTCAGAAACTGTGTAGCTCTGAGGACCAGATGCCAGGGGTAAGTAATAGGGAGCAGCCATCCTCTTCACCCACTGCTTGTGAACTTCTAGAAACTGTTAGAAACATAAAATTGAATCCAGCAAGACAGTGCAACTTGCCATAGCTTGATCTGTGGTGTTATAGAAAAATGCCTCAATCTAACTTTCATTTTAAATTGCCTTTACAGCTTCAGTGAAATTCGGCTCACCTTATTTTTGTGATTGGATATTATTTTAAACTGCTTTTAATATTGTGTTTTAATGTTGTTTACCCACCCTGGGACCTTAGCGTGAAGGGCAGGTTAATAACAACAACAACAACAGTTATTTCAGGCACATTTATAACATATATACAAGATTAATACTTCAAAATGCAGTGCTCTCAGTCCCTTATAGTTTGCAAACTGTGTTCTATTGTTTGGATCCAGGGATCCAAGGCTGAAATTCAAAACTTTCTTTTTATGAAAAACTCAGCATTTATTGAGCTGTTTTGTGCTTGCGTGCATGTGCACACACAGATGTCCATGCTCACACATGTGCAAGCCATGCCTTCCAATTCCGTATATCCTGACAGATCTAACTTGGATATCGGGTCACTGTATTTGTAGCACAGTTCTTTGAGAAGAGGATGAAACTGGATTTTGTCTATGTCATAATATGTTCTATTTCACTCTTTTGCAAGTTCTCTGAATGTTAGAAGGAGTTTGGTGGAGTTTGTTCATCTTGTTATGTCAGTATCTTGCCAAAGATTTATAGAGGGTATACTGTACAGTGGTGCCTCGCAAGACGAAATTAATTCGTTCCGTGAGTTTTTTCGTCTAGCGAATTTTTCGTCTTGCGAAGCACGGTGTCGGAAAAGTTTTGGAAAAGCTTCAAAAATCACCAAAAACCTCAAAAAAAGGCTACCACACCGCGTTCTATGAGTTGCTCCTCGAAGTCAAGTCGCAACTGTATTAACTCTTTTGCAAGTTCTCTGAATGTTAGAAGGAGTTTGGTGGAGTTTGTTCATCTTGTTATGTCAGTATCTTGCCAAAGATTTATAGAGGGTATACTGTACAGTGGTGCCTCGCAAGACGAAATTAATTCGTTCCGTGAGTTTTTTCGTCTAGCGAATTTTTCGTCTTGCGAAGCACGGTGTCGGAAAAGTTTTGGAAAAGCTTCAAAAATCACCAAAAACCTCAAAAAAAGGCTACCACACCGCGTTCTATGAGTTGCTCCTCGAAGTCAAGTCGCAACTGTATTAACGCTGTTAAGAAAAAGGAACCAAACTTGCAAAAAACGCAAGACGTTTTCGTCTTGCGAAGCAAGCCCATAGGGAAATTCGTCTTGCGAAGCAGCTCAAAAACCGCAAAACCCTTTTGTCTAACGAGTTTTTCATCTTGCGAGGCATTCGTCTTGCGGGGCACCACTGTATTCCTATAATTCCAGCATTATGCATGGCCAATGAAGGAGTGTTTGTAATGGAAATCTTACTGTATATTTGCAATGCAAAATTGCGTGTCCTTTTTTTTAAATGTCTCAAGTAGCAGCACTTTATAATTTGTATGTTTAAGCTTTTATAATAAATATGTATAAATGTATTAGTTCATATGTTCAAAGCTGGCTGCTGAAAGTTGTAAATTTCTAGTGGGATGAATCTACCGCCAGGATTATTAGGATGGGCACTGGTGTTAGCTGTTTACTAAATAGAAATAATCAACAGAGTAAATGTAGGGCACGATCCAATACTGATGATTAGTTGGCTGTGGAAGGGGTGGCTAACCCGTAGCATGTGGGCTGGGTCCAATCCCTCACAGGGTTTTTCTCCCCAACACAACAGTGTTGTGATGGGCAGGAAATTTGTGGCCCTCTAGACACCACTGGACTACGTCTCCCATTGTCCCAGAACCCTGGTCTGGGGCTTATGTGAACTGTAGGACTGCAGATTAGTTACTCCATATTGGATGAAATTGAAAACAGCAAAAAAAGACATTTAGAGGATGTCCAGTTTAATAATATAATGGTGCCAAGTTTTAAAACTGGGAGCATGAGTGTGTGTGCTTGGAAACAACCCACTCACATTTCAGGAACAATTACAAGCCAACACCCCTCTGAATATTTGCTTGGTTCATAAATAAGAATGGTCCATTCTGAGCTGCCCTCCCTTCACCTTCCTTTCCCCCAAACCTTTCCTTGTCATAGCAGAGAACTGGGAGTCCTAAAACCCTACTGGGTACTTCCTCTTGGTGAGGATTTTGGGCCTCACAAAGACTGAAGGAGGAGCCCTCCCTCCTGAATCTTGTGGGTCCCCTGCCTGTGTTACTGTGACGTTAACATATGAGAGTGCTGGAGGTGAAATAGTTAAACAAGTTACCCAATCAGAACCCAGGGGGGTGGAGTCAGAGGGACTATAAAACCAGCTCCAGGAGAGGCGAAGGGGGGAGTTCGTTGGGAGTTGGGTGGTTTGTTGGAGTGGGAGTGAATTAGGATAGAGTCTGTGGGTAGGTTGAGTTAGTGTAGAGAAATAAGTTGAGTCAGGAACAGTTAGGAGCTAGGAAGACAAGTAAATATCTGAGAGGTGGTTTAGTGAGTGACAGCAGGTAGTGGAAGTTATAGGTCTGGATAGGCACCCCATGATTGTAATGGACCAATACCGTTTATGAAACCACACGCTTGTTAAACTGCAATAAAGAAACAGAAGTTTATGTTCCAATTTAATCCTGACTGGGCTCAGTATTGTACCAGGTAGAGCCTGGGTGGTGGCAGCGAGAAATAAAGTTGGTGGCACAGGGATCAATAGACGGTGAAACGTCCGGGGACCCTGTGTGATCGCCACAGTTACATTCATGTAACTAGGTAAACTTGGGGAACAGGGTGGGATCACAAGGCAGGAGAAGAGGGAAGGTTGGGGCCAACAAGGAAGAAGTTGGAATGGCCTGGACCTTTTACAAGATTCAGGGAATGTCTGAGTTTTTCACAAGTATCCCCCTAAGCAATTCACAAGAATTCTCTGGGAAAGCTTGGAAACAATTCCATTTTGATTCTGAATTGAGATTTCCATGATCAAGCAAATCTGATTCCCCCCCCCAACATGAACAGATTAGGTTGACCCAGCGCTGCTAATGATCAAGAGATCCAAATTTTCCATATGTTTGCTGCATTCATGCAGAATGCATGAATGCATTCATGAAGGGCTTTGATACAGAGACAGACACCTAGTTAATATTTATGGTATGTGAGTCTTTTGCTCACGTCAGACTTAAATGCCTGTGAAATATCAAATATTTTCTGCAGAGGGGCTCAGAGAACAAAATTCAGTGTGACTTTTCAAGGTTTCCCATCTCCAGAGGGGGGAAAATAGAAAAAGAGTTTCTTTTTATTCCTTTTCTCTCTTTTTTTTCAGCAGAAAACAAATTCAGCTCTTTTTTCTCCAGCTGTTATTTTCCAGGGGCCATGCTTCCCAATATGAAATAAGGTGGTAGAAATATTATTTAGCGGATAAAGTGATTTGAAAGAGAGATTGAAAGTGTGTCTGATGTGACATTTTCCATGCTGCACTATAAAATTTGCAAGGGAAATAAAGCCAGCCAGCCACTCTTTATACCTTAGGCTCTGCACACACCAAATGACTCCCACCGCCTGCAGGCACTGATGACAGCTTTTTGCTCACTGTCAAACTGATTCAAAGGGGCGAAAACCACAACTGTTTTGCCCGTTTCCACTGGAGCTTCCTACTGAGAGTCAAATAGGCTAGGGAGCCTTATGTTTCGAAATACCCTTTTTTTAATTTCCATTCTATTCTGTTTAGCTAACACAGCTCAGATTACCTGGTCTGCGAAGCCCTTTTAAAATGGACTGGGTTCTCAGATAATAGCGAGCATTCCTTGCAAGCAACTCTCATAGATTTCGGTGCTGAATAGGGGGAAGACTAGAAACTGTCCATAAGTTTGTGAAAGGATATACACTTGTTGCTCTAAACTTGTATATGAGTCAGTTTACCTACATGTGAACTCGCCAGCATTTTTCCTTAGATCAAGCCGGTAGAAATGGAGGCTACTACTGGATTATATAGGCTAAACAGGTTATTTTTTTGCAGACTCCTTCTAAACCTTTAGAGCTGCAAAATAAAGCCCAGAATCTCTGTTCAGAATCTCATGATATACACTTGGAGGCCTCCAAAAGCATATCCGGGCAGGCCTAAAGAAACCAAATTTTGAGTGACCTCAAAAGCGCTATGTAAGCACTGAGCAGAGTATGCTAATGAAAAATGGTGAGCCTGGGATTCAAGGCTTTAATTGCTTTGCCCATGGAATCAGGATGGGGGGAAGAAACTGCCAAACTCAGATTGCAAAGCAGACTCATGCAATTCAATCCCAGCAAATTAAAACTTGAATGTACTTAAGAATCTGCAGTCCAGTGGATTCCACATTTCTGCAGTAATCCATTAAGAAAAATTCCTATGAAAATTCTTCATCGTTTTGGTGTAAATTTATCATAAACATATGCAGTTTTAACTGAAGTACAGTGGTACCTTGGGTTACGAACTTAATTTGTTCTGGAGATCCATTCTTAACCTGAAACTGTTCTTAACCTGAGGTACCACTTTAGCTATTGGGGCCTCCCGCTGCCACCGCACAGCCACCGCACAATTTCTGTTCTCATCCTGAAGCAAAGTTCTTAACCCAAGGTACTATTTCTGGGTTAGCGGAGTCTGTAACATGAAGCATCTGTAACCTGAAGCGTCTGTAACCAGAGGTACGTCTGTACAAATCTTGGGGTATGTGTGTGTGTATAATAGAAGTGGCAACCATTTTGCACAGGGGTTCTGTTCCTGACCCCTGCATGCATTGGCAGACTGCGCATAAAACCACCCTGCCCCATTACACCCTGGTTAGCCCCTATCCAGGGGTCAGCAAACTTTTTCAGCAGGGGGCTGGTCCACTGTCCTTCAGACCTTGTGGGGGGCCGGGCTATATTTTGGAAAAAACAAACAAAAACAAATTCCTATGTTCCACAAATAACCCATAGGTGCATTCTAAATAAAAGGACACATTCTACTCATGTAAAAACACGCTGATTCCCGGTCTGTCCGCAGGCCAGATTTAGAAGGCGATTGGGCCGGATTCGGCCCCCGGGCCTTAGTTTGCCTACCCATGCCCCATGTTGATCGCTGTGCATCAATTGTCACTGCCTGTATAATGCATTTTGTATGCTATTTTCACTAATTTATCAATTTTTATGCCCATTTCCCCCAGCATTTGTATATTTGCAAATACTGGTTGGTTGGAAGACTGCATCATAAAATTTAGATAACTGTGAATTTCAAAAAGATGTCTGTGTTTCTCACATTGTTTCAAAAAACATGGATTTGATAGATTTGGCTTTAAATTCGAACTGAAATTAATTCTCCCTCCTCGTCTCCTTGTGGTATTTTTATGCTGGGAACCACGCTAATATCTATGGATGAAGGGCGGTGTACAAATTTAATTAACGACAACAATAATGTAAATATGCCACCTATACCCTCCCTGATATCTGATATACAAACAGTGCTTTTTCTGGGGGGTATTCAAAGGTATGCAGTACTGGCAGCTGTCCCCCCCCCCCGCAGGTTAAAATTGTGGCACTTTCTGTAACAACTTCATGGTGAGTACCAACACTTTTTCTTTTTTCTTTTTAAAAAGCACTATATACAAGAACAAGGATATGGTGGGTCTTTATGATAATGTTATGACCCATTATTTCCATTGGCTTCTACTGCATCTAGATACTAAACTAAAATATAAATTTAGTGCGATGTATTTCTTGAAAGATGCCGTTTACATGAACTGCCATAGCTCCTTCCTTTATTTGCATCTCTACAGTGCATTAATGATTGATCTTAACAAATATAGTTGGGGCTTGGGACCCCACAAAATTTATGCTTTGCTTTATTTTTAGCCTTGTCAGCACTGCAAGCATGAATGCAGAACTCTTCCAAACAGTAAATACTGAATATTGCACCTTTAACTATTATATCCCCCCTGATTCTATAATAGCATTGAAACAGTTTTGATTCTCTTGCACTCAGCAAGTAAACAACTGCAGTTATTCAGAACCATTTTGAATTTAGCAATGAAAATATATTTTCAGCTTCTGAACACTGGAGCAAAGCGGTACAAGAAGTCACCTGTGATAGGAGGCTACTAGATAACCTTCGACAAGCCTCCAGTGTAAGTTGCTGGGTGTATACATGTCTCCAGTGGTTTGACTTCACCCCTGGAGGCGCACTCCATTGTCTCTCGAGACAGACAGATAATGCCTACCACTAAGTTTCATTCAATCCTCAGTTTGGTGTTTCAGAAAGGAGCCCAGAGCCTGCTTGATTTGGGTTGAGGTCTAAGGAAGAGCCGGAGCCTCTTGAGTATCCTCCTTTCACTCCTCTATTAAGACTACAGTGCAGCTGATTTGCATTTGGTCTCCAGGAAGCTGCATGCATGCAGTTGGAGGTTCAACTCTGCTGCCTCTTGCAAACCTGGCTTGAGAGCAGTACATGTGAAAAGGATCTAGGAGTCTTGGTTGACCACAAACTTGACATGAGCCAACAGTGTGACGCGGCAGCTAAAAAAGCCAATGCAATTCTGGGCTGCATCAATAGGAGTATAGCATCTAGATCAAGGGAAGTAATAGTGCCACTGTTTTCTGCTCTGGTCAGACCTCACCTGGAGTACTGTGTCCAGTTCTGGGCACCACAGTTCAAGAAGGACACTGACAAACTGGAACGTGTCCAGAGGAGGGCAACCAAAATGGTCAAAGGCCTGGAAACGATGCCTTATGAGGAACGGCTAAGGGAGCTGGGCATGTTTAGCCTGGAGAAGAGGAGGTTAAGGGGTGATATGATAGCCATGTTCAAATATATAAAAGGATGTCACATAGAGGAGGGAGAAAGGTTGTTTTCTGCTGCTCCAGAGAAGCGGACACGGAGCAATGGATCCAAACTACAAGAAAGAAGATTCCACCTAAACATTAGGAAGAACTTCCTGACAGTAAGAGCTGTTCGACAGTGGAATTTGCTGCCAAGGAGTGTGGTGGAGTCTCCTACTTTGGAGGTCTTTAAGCAGAGGCTTGACAACCATATGTCAGGAGTGCTCTGATGGTGTTTCCTGCTTGGCAGGGGGTTGGACTCGATGACCCTTGTGGTCTCTTCCAACTCTATGATTCTAAACTAGCTACACCTCCCCTAACAGACCAGGGCCTTGGGCTATGCTTAAACTAACTGTTAGGTTCCATGCTGCTGTTAATTCACATCATGGAGATCTTAGGCTTTTGTGTTGCATTACATTACAGGAAAAGCATGAGAAAGTTTTGAAGTTATATATGTTATGTGGAGACCTCCTCCACTCCTTCTTTGTTACTTATTGTTGTGTTTGGGGTATCTTGCACTTTAGTTTCTCCTGCTCTGACCTATTACTTATTTTCCTTATCACTTTGTCAATGCTGCCACCATGTATCTCAGTACCATTTATTTTCTTTCTCTGCATAGTAAGTGTATAAGTGTTGAACAAAATAACACAGAGACCCAACGTACAGTAAAAAAGTGATTATATATTAATAGAAACCGATGGTAATGTTTATATGCAGAACACTGTCCAACCATCTTGTCCTCTGTCGTCCCCTTCTCCTTGCGCCCTCAATCTTTCCCAACATCAGTATAGGGTTACTTTAATCTTAAAACGAAACAGCCAATGCAATTCAATGTTACTTTCCCTTTGAGATAGTTATTTGAGTGTCTGTTTCTTCCCCTATTCAAAAACTACCGTATTTTTTGCTCTATAAGACTCACTTTTTCCCTCCTAAAAAGTAAGGGGAAATGTGTGTGCGTCTTATGGAGCGAATGCAGGCTGCGCAGCTATCCCAGAAGCCAGAACAGCAAGAGGGATTGCTGCTTTCACTGCGCAGCGATCCCTCTTGCTCTTCTGGCTTCTGAGATTCAGAATGTTTTTTTTCTTGTTTTCCTCCTCCCAAAACTAGGTGCGTCTTGTGGTCTGGTGCGTCTTATAGAGTGAAAAATACAGTAAATCCCTCACATCACACTTTCCCAGTTAACATGATCAACTCTGCACCAAGAACTATACTTCCAATCAACTCTATGACCTCTTCTCTCTAGAGTCTCATGATTCTCACAGGACTTACGCTGCAGTGGTTCAGCAGCCACTGTTGCCTCAGCAATCCCACAGACTCTTGGCTGAAGAGCTCTCCTGAAGGCTACCTCTTGAGTCATGCACTCTTTCCTTCAGACCTTCTACCTCAGTTCTAGACAGTGACCTCAGCTCTTGCCTCTTCCCAGACTTGTCAAGCCTCTCTAGGTGACTTGATGTCCACTGCATGACTCCAACTTCCACTGTTCCTACATACCAGACACCCTGGTCTCAGTTTTTGGCCAGAGCCTAGACAATTATTCTCACCATAAAGATTTTGGAATTTTGCAATCCAAAGACAACGTTTGGGCCAAGTACTCTTTGGGGAGAGAACCCCAGCAGAGATTTAATGTTGCAAAACATACAACAAAGAAATACATGGAAATATAAGCTGCATAACTTTTAAAATGTGCCCTTTCAGTGAGTCCCAAAATGTCCCTTTTTCAAAGCTCTCTTTCGCTCTTATTTTTTTTTTTTTTTTGGTACCTTCTAAGCTACACCACTTCCCCATAATAAAGATAGACCACATGTTTGGTAAGTCACAAAATGGTTTACTTACAAAACTCTTTAAAGGTAAGATTCCTGTGCTTTTCCATACAGCAGTCAGAAAAGATGCACAGGCAGTCAAAAGGGTTGCTTAGTTACAAAAGATTATAAACTACTGGTAGAGAAATATGCTAGTTTCAGATTCCATTCTGGAAACAAAAGAGGCTGGGTAAAGCCATGAGGTTGGATGAAGCACCTCAGAGCTCTTTACATCCTGAAATCCACATGGAGAGAGAGAGATAACAAGGGCTTGGTGACCTATTTCTACTCATGGTGGGAAGTGATGACAATAGGCTATGCCTAGCAGGGCAGCTTCTGTCGGGATTTAAGCCTGCCTTCAGGAGAAACTGGCCACTCTCCAGGCACCCGGCTTGAATCTCCGGTTGACCTCCCTGTCTGCATTCCCGGCAAGATCCAGGCAAGGTCGCGATAGGCGATCCTTCTCAGCGTGAGAAGAACACACCACTCTTTCCTGCCCCCCCCAGGGGCAGGGGAAAGAGATAGACAGAAACGTATTTACATGCCTTTATTTCTGTCTTTGCAGCGTTACAGAGAAACACGTCTGCTCTCTTCAAACTCCAACAGCAGAGAGACAAACTCCACCCATACTTCCTGTACAGCTCATATTACACTGTGAGCTAATTCTGGTGCTTCGCACTGTGAAAAGACTGTCCCTTTGTTTCCCACGGAACAATCCCAACATTCCCATTATGTTTTGCTTCCAAGCTAGCAGCAGCTCGCGGCCGCATTGCTTCTATATCGTAACAGCTTCCTCTATGGTTTAACCCCTTCATGCACTAATTAGATTCAAACATGCTAGGGTTATAAGAGACTAGAACCCTACAAAAGATAGCCTTCTTAGCCAATCATTTCAATTTGGGCAGAAATCTGTCCCCTCATTGGCCTATAACTATAATCTGGTAGGAAGACATAGACTGACCAGTTAGAATTTACTACTTTCTGATGTCTTGGCTCATCTCTATAGAAACAGAAACCTCACTCTCAGAATGAACCCTGATCCACTGTAAAGAACAACAGTTGAAATGTCGCTCAGCCCCCCATGGATACACTATAGCTCCACAGCAGAACTCATGACATTTATCCTCTTTATATTCAACTATGCATAAATCCCTTTATACATTTTTTAAAATAAAAACTATACCTCAGAAACTAGATGATTCCTTCACATCTTCAAATAAAGTTTGCCCTGGGGGAGGGGGCCAGGAATACAATGTTTAAAAAAACAACAACTTTTGGACATACATATTCCAAGGGAAAAAAAAATTTCCATAAAGCAACTTTGCAAACTGCAGCACTGTCCAATTTGGACAGAATAAAAACTGAGGTGATCTTCATCACTTTGTGAAACAACCCTTTTTGTCCTGACACTCTGAATTCAAATGGGAGGTGGGCTGATACTTTCCATATGAAGGTAAGCGTGTAGCCGTTTTACATTGATGATGATTTGTGATGACAGCAGAGCAGATTGCTTGATGATAGGTTTGTCTCCTCTATTCTGTTCTCCACTATTCTTGTTTTACTCTGCTTCCTCTTTTGATCTTTATATTACCTTTGAGAAACACATATTTAAGGAACAACATTTCTGCTTTTATTCTTCCAACTGCTATGACAAGACCAATTTCTCGTTACCCAGGGCCCAACAACACATTATGTTAAACACGAGGTGACATTCATGTGTCTTGATTGTTGTTGTTTTATTGTGGGATGGGGGGTTCATGTTATTACTAGGCATGTGAATACTGTGAATCTGAATGTCTCAAAATCAACTATCAAAAGACCAAGATACTCGCTTTTGGCTAAAAAAAACCAAAGCTTAGAAGCTGGGAACTCCAAGGCCATAAATTAGAACAAGTCACAAACTACAAGCATCTGGGAATGGTGGTACAGGCCTCAGGAACCAACAAACTACATATAAACTCCATCGGGAGTTCAGCGGAAAAAAAACACAAATTGCGTTCTTAAATTCTTCAGAGCACAAGGGGGCTTCTTCGTCCCCGTAGCTCTAAAATTATACAAGGCCAAAACTTTGGCACAACTCCTGTATGGTTCCTTTTTGGGTCCGCCTTTCTCTGCTTTCTCCCCCTTGAGAGAGTTCAATCTAGACTTCTTAGAGCTCTCCTCCAAGTCCCCAGATGTGTCTCAAATGCATGGGTGAGATTGGAAACGGGGATGATGAGAGTGGAGGTTAGCATTTGCTTAACATCAATCCACCAGGCATGTGGGGCGGGTAGGATTGGGGTGAGTTCGGCATTTTTCTGGAATTGGACAATTGCCCCAGAGGCAAGTATAAAGTGAGCTAAGGACAGTCCCCAAGCTATACAGGTTGCCCATTCCAAGGGCTCAACTCAACTACAGTGGTACCTCTGGCTACGAACACTTCTGGTTACAAACACTTCAGGTTACAAGCTCACTAACCCGGAAGTAGCTGCTCCTGGTTGTGAACCTTGCCCCAGGATGCGAATGGAAATCACGCACCAGAGGCGCCCACGCAGCGGGACGCCCATTAGCCAATGCACACCTCAGGATAAGAATGGTTTCAGCTTAAGAATGGACCTCTGGAATGAATTAAGTTCGCAACCAGAGGTACCATTGTATTGTGTTGTCATTCCAAGCTCAGTTCCCAGTATTGTATGAACAAGACTTTTAGCTGCCTGAGGCAAAAGACATGATGGCACTTCTCTGTTCCATGAACAGAACCCAAGTGGACTGGCAACAGAATCTTTTGAATAGAGACAGCATTTCCCTGAAACATTAGCAGAATGTGAGCAGCAGGACATTCCGTTGCAGATATTATTGAGTTAGCTTTCCTGATTATGTATGTATTTAATTTAATTTCTGAAGATCACAGGGTGGTTTACAATATAAAAATGCAAAAAATACATAACATGGTAACAAACAAAAGCAACACACACACACATTATAACACCAGCACTTTTATCCTGGTTTCAATTTTTATTTACACTTTGTTACTTATGGCATTATGTGGCTTTTTGATCAATATTCTACCACTATGCAACACAAAGTTTTATAAGACAGGACAGAATGGTATGTCTGAATGCCACCCGACATTTCAACACGGGAAATTACAGTGCGAAACTCCCAAGATTCCCTGGGTTTGCAAGAGGTGTTTTCCTGCAAAAGCACAGAAATGAGCAGTAAACCTTTGCTAGTTTTCCAGGTGTCATTTACATGGTGTGAAGGATTGCATACAGTGTGGAAATTATCGAGTAAGAAAACACCAGGGAAATGTAATAAAGTGATGTCTGAATGCAGTCATGGTGAGTCAGCCAGCTAGCCAGGACAGCAACAAACAAGAATCAGTGCCACTGGAGTTCTAGGATAATAATGTAGATTCTGCTTACAGCTAAGTTTGCTAGGTCTTCTGAGGATGAGATCCTGAGACACGGTGGTGGTGCTGGAGCCTGGTAGCCAAAGATTTACTGCAATGCAGTCTTTGCAGGGGCTGACTTTGAAGATTTATAAGAATTTCAGTTGGTACAAAACAGAGATACTAGGCTATTAAATGGGACTGGCTGAGGGAACATATCTCCACCAGTAAGCTACACGTGCTGCTGGTCTATTTCTGGGCACAAGTCAAAATGCTGGTAGTTTTATTTAACCCTATGCTTGTAGTCATTTGTAGAAAATACAGCAAGATGTTCCACAATGCCTGCTTCTCTCTAATTCTCTATTCTCCCCCCTTCTCTTTCTCTGCTCCTAATCTTAACTCTTTTTTCATGTTGCAGTGGGTTCTTATAATAAATAATAATAAATTTTTATTTATACCCCACCCTTCCTGGTTCAGAAAACCGGGCTCAGGACGGCTAACAACAAATTTAAAACACTTAATTGTGATACAACAAAAAAAACAGCATAAAATACAGTGTAAAAGTGTGAATAACAATAAATTCCAAGTTCAAAAATCAAGTTTGGGGAAAATCCATCCAATAAACATTAGATGATCAGAAGGGTGGTGGGAATGGGTGATTGGCTGATAGGTGTGGTAAACCTTTTTGACGACTGTTAACGATTGCAGTTGGTCTTACCAACTGGACTATGGCAGACCAACACGGCTACCTACCTGTAACGAGAACTATGTTGGATTCTTATCGCATTATATATGATAAAGCTACTTTTAGCCATCTCACCCCTTGCTTTTTCCTGTAAGACCAATTGTAGCCGTTTACAGTTGTCAACAGGTTTACCACACCTATCAGCCAATCACCCATTCCCACCACCCTTCTGAGTAATACCCCTCCCCACCCTCTCACTATATATAAGGGTCTGGTGACTTCTGTTTCAGTGTATCTGAAGAAGTGTGCATGCACACGAAAGTTCATAACAATGACAAACTTAGTTCGTCTCTAAGGTGCTACTGGAAGGATTTTTTTGTTTTTTGTTTCAATCATAACACCATTAAGCTTCCTGGCAATCATAAATGGATGATTACCTGACCTGCTGAAACCATCAGTTGAACAGTATAGGGAGCCTGGGGGAAAAGAAAATAGGCATTTTCTTGGTGCTGAAACAATAGTAGTCTTGGTGCTTGGAGGATGAGAGTATGGGCAAAATCCCAGAAATGGGGTGCTACAACCCTGAAAGTTGCCTTCCCAGTCATCTCTTGCCTCACTTTAGGTTCTAAGATTGGACATATCCAGAAATGAAAGGTAGCACTAAGAAGAGGTGATGATGTTCTTTCTCACTAAGTTCTTATTGTTGGGGAAATACCCTGCGGGTGCCTGCAAGCCCCCCAAACTCTGAGTGTCCTCCGGTACGTGCAGCTCTGGAAAATACATCTCCCTTCTCTTCCAGTGCGCTTCTAGCAACATATACCAGCTGGTATATGCACACTAATCTGGCAGAACACAGCAAGAAGCATGAGACCTCGGAGAGCTAATCTACTATTTATTCACACACTAAAAAGGTAAAGGGACCCCTGACCATTATGTCCAGTCGTGGCCAACTCTGGGGTTGCGACACTCATCTCGCTTTATTGGCCGAGGGAGCCAGTGTACAGCTTCTGGGTCATGTGGCCAGCATGATTAAGCCGCTTCTGGCAAACCAGAGCAGTCATGGAAACGCCATTTACCTTCCCGTTGGAGCGGTACCTATTTATCTACTTGTACTTTGATGTGCTTTCGAACTGCTAGGTTGGCAGGAGCAGGGACCAAGCAACAGAAGCTCACCCCGTTGCGGGGATTCGAACTGCCAACCTTCTGATCAGCAAGTCCTAGGCTCTGTGGTTTAACCCACAGTGCCACCCGCGTCCCATATTCACACACTATGTACAGACAAAAGCATAATGACGTCCATTCTCTCCAGCTCCAAGAGAACAAACAGAAATAAAGAAAAGCGAAAGTACAGTGTAATAGTACCCACAGCGGAAGAGATAAGACCGTCTTCCTTTCCCAGATTCGTCCCAGACCGGCATGTAATTTACAACAATCCCATCTGCAACATCGGAGGAGTGGAATTGCTAACCCTTATATCATGTGAAAAAGTGGGTTTTTAGAACATTTAAAATTGCAAACTGGCAGAATCAGACTACGGGAAGGACTCTTTCCGGAGTGGGGAGACAGTAGACTAACATTTGTTGGGACTTGGTGTGTGTTTTATATGGGGGATTTTTGGCTGGACCAGCCTCAGCCTACAATATTAGCAATGAAATGTAACTTCATGACTGTCATAAGCAACTGCACCTAAGTCACTCCAACTTCCCTAGTCAATCTATAATATGGGGAGGTTGATCATTCTGGATTTCTCCACTGATTTCAGTGGTTTGCACCCACTTCCACCCTGAGAAGAAAACATGTGCAGGTGTATAGATGAAAGGGGGTAGCTAAAGAAACTAAAGAGTCAGAAGCCTGTATGAATCTAGATATTGTGGGAAATTGGGGTGATCTGGAGGAAGATAAGGCTTCCTGGGTCAGTCACCTGGGATATCCCAGTCCACACAAAACCTTTGGCTACGTGACGCAGCAGTGGAAAAGAGAAACAAATACAAGGCAATGTAAATGAATAGTCAACAAATACTGAAAAAACCATCAGAACAGGTGGATTCCCCCCCCCCGTTGAAAATCACAGAAATGTCTGAGCAGTTTTAACTCAATCCTGCAAAAGATACAGCGCCAGTGTGTCTAATGACTGCTTTTTAGCCCTTGAAATGTTCCCCCTTCTGTCATTTCATTGTCACAGTGGGAATTGTTTAGCATATGTTCAACTTTTTCATTCTAATAAACTGCATAATAATAGAAAATGCAGAGTTAACGCAAGTACTGTACTGGATGTATAGGAGATGAAAACATTCACTCGATCACGCTAGGAGATAATAAGACAAGCTGACAGGCTGCATTTGACATTCAAATTCCTCTTTTACAAAAAAAGTTCTTTGTCTATGGGTTTATACAAATTAAAGCATCTAAGCAATTAAATACTTCAAATATTAATTCTAATCAATTTCAAGTCTCATAAGTTTTCTGGGTTTTTTGCTGCGCTGAATGTATAATTGATCCATTGCTGCAATTTTAATGATATTGTTTCCAGTGCTCAGTAACAGGGGGTGGAACAGGGGGGCTGAGACCTCTGACTTTTAGTGTGGGTCTGCAAAGCTACTGTTTTTGGAAGGCTGGTGGGGGCTATGATTTCATTAAAATTAGGGATAATTGTGGGGAGGTGCTTTTTTATTCCACCGAGTACCAAAATTGTCTTGCATAATTTCAGCAATGGCCGCCACCACCCCAACAGCTAAGTTTATTTATTGCTTTTATATCCTACCTTTTCTTTAAAGAGTTCAGACTTGTGCAATGTTCTCCCCCTCCTCATTTATTCCCCACAACTACCTTGTGAGGTAGGTTACACTGAGATGGCCACAGTCATCTAGTGAGCTTCACAGATGGGGGGTCTAGTCCATTCTAACCACTCCTCTATGCTGTCTGTCTCTTGTGGGCTGAAGTCTGCCATCTTATGCATAAGGTAAAGGTAATGGGACCCCTGACCATTAGGTCCAGTAGTGGCCGACTCCGGGGTTGCGGTGCTCATCTCGCTTTATTGGCCGAGGTAGCCAGCGTACAGCTTCCGGGTCATGTGGCCAGCATGACTAAGCCTCTTCTGGCAAACCAGAGCAGTGCACGGAAATGCCATTTACCTTCCCGCTGGAGTGGTACCTATTTATCTACTTGCACCTTGACATGCTTTCGAACTGCTAGGTTGGCAGGAGCAGGGACCGAGCAACAGGAGCTCACCCCGTCGTGGGGATTCGAACCGTCGACCTTCTGAACGGCAATTCCTAGGCTCTGTGGTTTAACCCACAGCACCACCCGTGTCCCATTATCTTATGCATACAGAGGCATAAAAAGTAATTTCCTAGTATAACTGTTTCCCTGTTGACTTTGTGAGCCTGTCAATTCTGAGCACATCGCAACTCATTCGCACCAATGAGGTCCTTCTATGCCCACCTTAGCACCTGTGCTTCTCCAGAAGTGGCACACAGACCTTTCCCAGCAGAAGCAAGAACAGTGATAACATGGAAATGTGAGTACAGGGATAAAGTATGTTTGAAAGTGAGGGCTGCTGGAAAATACCCTGGGGTGCCCCTGTAGCCCCCAAACTCCTAGCGTCCTCCGGTATGCGCAGCTCTGGAAGGCATTTCCCTTCTTCTCCAGTGTGCTTCAGCGACATATATCAAATAATATATGCACACTAATCTTCTACCATAACACAGCAAGAAGCGTGAGACATCGTAGAGCTAATCTACGTATTTATTTCCACACTATGTAAAGACAAAGGATTCATGGTGTCTTCTCTCTCAGTTTTGCAACCCCACCACATATGGGGGAGGGAGTACTTTCTATTGTTTTACATTTCCAACACTTATTTTCTTTAGTTTTGTACAAGTTTGCTAATTTAACTGGAGTTAGATACCATCTATACATCACTCTAAGGGACAAGGGTGGTGCTGTGGGTTAAACCACAGAGCCTAGGACTTGCCGATCAGAAGGTCGGTGGTTCAAATCCCCATGACGGGGTGAGCTCCCGTTGCTCGGTCCCTGCTCCTGCCAACCTAGCAGTTCAAAAGCACGTCAAAGTGCAAGTAGATAATTAGGTACTGCTCTGGCAGAAAGGTAAACAGTGTTTCTGTGTGCTGCTCTGGTTCACCAGAAGTGGCTTAGTCATGCTGGCCACATGACCCCGAAGCTGTACGCCGACTCCCTTGGGCAGTAAAGCGAGATGAGTGCCGCAGCTCCAGAGTCAGCCACGACTAGACCTAATCGTCAGGGGTCCCTTTACCTTTTTTTATAAATCACTCTAGGCCACCCAACCCAAACTGTAGTGATTTGTGGCTATCTGTACCCAACTCATTCAAGGCCCTTTGAATATGCCTAATTTGGTTTGGAAGCTGGGACTTAGCCAAATCTGCTGCATAGCCCTAGCTGCTTTATGAACTGGTGGAATCTATATCTAAATTCTTCTGAGGGGAAAATGTTTTCCAGGGAAGCCATAAAAGACAAAAAATTACAAAGCTATTTGAGTAGCTTCTCTAAGGTTTTATTCTGCTATTAATGTAGAGTAATGGCTTCTGAAATTACGCTAAAAGTACAGTTCCTTTTGAACTCATATTTTCTCAAGAAAGAAAGACAAGCCTAACACTCTGAATTAGTTAATGGCTTTGCAAATAGCACCCAAAGTGTCAGCAAGTCTGTATGTACTTTAAGACACAGATCCAAATGTACATTTTGCAAGAAGAGAGTGGTTTAAGAATGTAATCTGTCAGTCTGAAAACCAAGCTCTGATTCAGAGTTAAAATTGACGGTGTTTTCATGAGCAACATACTCTTGGTTCTGGGCAACTCAGTTTCTAATGAAATCAAGATTAGGGCTCAGTTCAGATACTTGTTCTTTTAGAAAAGTAGATGACAGCCCCGTCTTCATCATAAGCCTGCTGGTAATAGATGCTCCACATGGAACCCACCTATATAACCCATGTACATGCGGGCTTAGTTTGGAACATTCCATGATATCACAACACTTCAATCAATGGTTGGGGTGGGACGCCGTCCCATTAGTGTAACTTGTTTTCAAAGCCATATTGCTTGTGTCTAAAAATTAAAGGCTTTTACAGTGGTACCTCAATTTACATACGCTTCAGGTTACATACTCCGATAACCCAGAAATAGTACCTCGGGTTAAGAACTTTGCTTCAGGATGAGAACAGAAATTGTGCTCCAGCGGCACTGCAGCAGCAGGAGGCCCCATTAGCTAAAGTGGTGCTTCAGGTTAAGAACAGTTTCATGTTAAGAACGGACCTCCAGAATGAATTAAGTACTTAACCTGAGGTACCACTGTATAGGGAATAAGGGACGCTGGTGGCGCTGTAGTTTAAACCACTGTGCCACTTGGGCTTGCCAATCGGAAGGTTTGATGAGTCCCTAAGCTACTGGAGGTAATGGGGCCCTTTATATGTCCAGCTGTCCTTTGTCAACAGCAAATTGCCACTGTTTTTTTGTGTTGAATATATGCTATATGGTCATTTATGGACCTAATAGGTATCAAAAGCCATTTGCACATGAAGACTGTAGGCACCCTATATATAGAAATGAGCAAACCAGTGATATTTTAGGGAGCAGGCTAGCAGGCAGGGCCCATGACTTACATCATAGGAGCCTACACAACACAAAACACTGTTGCTGTACGTAGGTTTTTTATTATTTGTTTTTTATCTTATATTTTGGAAAGGTACATCCAGGTGTTGTTGTTTTTTCCTTTAATTTTTTTGGGGGCCCCGAAGAGAGTGGGGCCCTAAGCTATAGCTTGTTTAGCTTATACGTAAATCCGACACTACTTTTGAAGCATGCACAACTAGACGCAGGATTGGAAGCGACTTGCATTTTTTTGATCCATTTTGACAGAACTCGAGGTGATCATTTGCAGATAGATGCCAAAAATCCATTTGCCCCACATAGACGAAAGTTGTTATGTCATGATTGGATAGTTCAGCAGGTTCACCAAATAATAATTCTACCGCATGTCAGCACATCTAACACAGCACATCACTTTCACATAGTAGCTTCAGTGGCCTCACTGAGATGTTATGCAGCTGCTTGTCATTTGCTGTGTGAAATGTTTCGACGGGGTAAATTAATAATGCTAAAGTGCCCATACACGAGCTTCGAGTCAAAATCTGAATTGTGTGACCTGATACAGTGAAGCGCCCTATTTTCCTATGGCTCACTCATGACTTGTGTAATCAATTATGTATATAGTATCATATACAGTGCTTTACAAAGTACAGGTCTGGCAGGTCCCTGCCCCAGGGAGTGTACATTCTGAAATAAATAGTAGTGGAAATGTAAACAAATATTTTAAGACATTAATGCTGTCAAAACTTGTTGTTGTTTAGTCATTTAGTCGGGTCTGACTCTTTGTGACCCCATGGATCAGAGCATGCCAGGCACTCCTGTCTTCCACTGCCTCCCGCAGTTGGTCAGACTCATGTTTGTAGCTTCGAGAACACTGTCCAACCATCTCGTCCTCTGTCGTCCCCTTCTCCTTGTGCCCTCCATCTTTCCCAACATCAGGGTCTTTTCCAGGGAGCCTTCTCTTCTCATGAGGTGGCCAAAGTATTGGAGCCTCAGCTTCAGGATCTGTCCTTCCAGTGAGCCCTCAGGGCTGATTTGCTGTCAAAATTAGCACCCCTTAAATAAATATTATTCTTCTCTCCCCCAATCCCCTACATCTTCTTATCCCACAATCATGGGAAACAAAATCCCCTCACAGGTAGGACCTGCGCTCAGCCCTTTATTGGGTCTTAATTATTTCTTCTACCCAACACAGCCATATTTGATTAGGTTAATGTGCTAAGAGAAATGGCATGAAAACAAAATCCCCATATTTTAATGCAGAGGTTGGTATTTGCAGGGATTCATCTCTGTAGGAAAGAAAAATATAGTTCTTGCATGCATGTTAAAGATCTGGTGTGAAAGACATTACATGATTAACCTATTTCTGTGTGAATTGAGCCATTGTAGATCAACTTCCATGTATGTTCTTGACCCAGTAGAGGCAAAATACTTTCTTTCTTAAAAATTATATTATTATAATATACAATGCACACACAACTACAATCATTCAAATACCGACAATACAAAAATACAAACATAAATGTTACACCTCCGTGACTTCCCTCCACCAGTGTTCGTCATTTCTTATGTTTATTGTATTCTTATTTATATTGCAATTTGTAACTCTCATCTTTAATGTTGTTATTTAACTAATATTTTGTTTTCTGAATCAACTTTACAGACTTAATCTAGACATATCAGCATGTTGTCTTTAGAACAGTGTTTGCTCATATATTCTTCTAACCATTGAGGCAAAACACTTTCTGAGGGAGTCAGTTTCACACATTCATTCTCCAGTCATTAGATGTAGAGAAATCAACTGATACATCAGCATGTGCCGACCTGGTTATGGCCTCCTTTTCCTGTTCTTTTCAGACATCCATAAATGCAAAGGGAAACCTGGAATTTTTTTGCATCTGACTCATTGTTACCTCAGTCAGTGTGTGGTGTAGTGGTTATGAATATCCAGCAAGGACCTGGGAGAGGGTTGTTGCAAGGATAAAATGGAGGGGGAGGAGAACCACACGAACTTGAGCTCCTTGGGAGAAAAGGAGGATATAAAGTTCAGTTCAGTTAAACTTTTTATTGCACTAGCCATAGGCCATGGCATCATTCAGAAGAAGAGCAAAAGGAAAGACAACAATAACCATAAAAATAATCAGGCACCACACTAATAATAATAATAATAATAATAATAATAATAATTATTATTATTATTATTATTATTTATTTATTTATTTATACCCCACTCACTGGCTGGGCTTCCCCAGCTACTCTGGGCAGCTTCCAACAAAATATTAAAATACAGTAATGCATCAAACACTAAAAGCTTCCCTAAAGAGGGCTGCCTTCAGATGTCTTCTAAAAGTCTGGTAGTTGCGTGTTGAGTCCCACAATGCCACCCACCAAATAATTCACACATCACTCCATCAATTTTTGTTTATGGTTTTTGGCATAAATTTTGGCCACAACTTTATTTAAATACAAAATGTGAGTGGTTGCTTAGGCACTGGTTATGACTATCTGCCCTTGCCCTCAAGGACAGTGCTGGCCCTTCCGTACACCAACGGAAGCCAGCGTGGGAAACAAGTATTGGGTGAGAAAGGAAGCTGGGAATCAGTCCCTCCCTTCTCACCCTCATGTTCCGATGGGGCTTGCACGGCCGCAGGTCCGACTCCGGGGACAAGGACAAATTGTATGGCAAGCCCCTGGATTCCTTTAACGGAATTCCCTTTCCGCATCATTTGGAGGGGTAGGCACTTACCCCTCCAAGCACCAATTTAACCAATGCCTAACCGCCAACCTTACAAGTTGTGACGATTTGCTACATAGTAGGCAAAAACCAAATGGCACCAGCCAATCAGCCAAATGGCAAAATTCCTACTAGGCCCCCGCACCAAGGCGGACGACCCCATGACAGGCAATAGCAAGGTCAAGCGAACAAAACAAAAAACCACCCTATAAAAGGGCGGGAGGGCGGGTGATCCGATGCAAACAGCCAAGAGAACGTTCTAGCCTCTGGCCCCTATACTTAAAACCTCTGACCCCTCCTCCAAAATTGGTAACAAACAAAACTGCCCAGTAACCCAATTAACCCTTAAGGGCTCGGGTCCTTGCCAAATCTGCCTAGTCACTTCCTGGTGGCCTGTTTCCCCAACCGCAACACGTGCTCTCTGTTTAATGGAGAACACGCTTTGCGTGTTGAGTCCCACAATGCCACCCACCAAATAATTCACACATCACTCCATCAATTTTTGTTTATGGTTTTTGGCATAAATTTTGGCCACAACTTTATTTAAATACAAAATGTGAGTGGTTGCTTAGGCACTGGTTATGACTATCTGCCCTTGCCCTCAAGGACAGTGCTGGCCCTTCCGTACACCAACGGAAGCCAGCGTGGGAAACAAGTATTGGGTGAGAAAGGAAGCTGGGAATCAGTCCCTCCCTTCTCACCCTCATGTTCCGATGGGGCTTGCACGGCCGCAGGTCCGACTCCGGGGACAAGGACAAATTGTATGGCAAGCCCCTGGATTCCTTTAACGGAATTCCCTTTCGCATCATTTGGAGGGGTAGGCACTTACCCCTCCATGCACCAATTTAACCAATGCCTAACCGCCATGGAGCCCTCAGCTCACCGCCAAACCACTCACAGCCCCAGCCAAGACCTCAGCTTGGCGGCCACCGCACCTAACCAAGCCTCATTCCCTGAAGCAGAAAGGTGCACGCCATCATCCCTGAAAAAGGATGGCGTCTGGAAAAGAATCGTGGGGTGGGAAATCACGTCTCCCCCCAGGTCAAAAATCTTCTTAGCCACAGCAGCATTGATGCGCTTTCTGGCCCTTTCAGTGGCCACTGGGCAACGACTGCCCCTCCAAATGTGTCGCTGCAACAGCTTTGACCAAAAGATTTTTGCTGTTGGCACCATTGCCTGCAGCGTCTCCAGGTCCCCCAAGATTGCAGCACGCAGCGTAAAACAGCCCATGTCCACCAAATCGTTCTCGCCCAACTGTACCACAATAGCCGCTGGCGGCCCTTCCAGGAGCAACTGCTTCCGGATTTTCGGCAGGAACTCTGGCCAACGCATTCCCCGTCTGGACAGCCAGGACACACGTATATGAGGAGGAAGGCCGAGATCTGAACCAGTTCCAGATTGCCGAGCAGCGACGCCAGCCCAATGGATGATGCTGTGCCCCACCATCCAAATGCGGACCATTGGTACGCCTAAATAAATAAACAAAACAGTGTAAGAAACCAAAAATCAGCGAACATAACCTCTGAAAGCATTTGACTTCCAACGGCCCAACTCCCTTATTCTGGCGGCTGACAGTCCCCAGTGGGCTGCTGTCGTGGCAGCCCCTATCCGAAATGAATGGGGGGCGAACTCATGGGCCATGTCACCACAAGCCAAGATTGCCTTACGCATAACCTTCGCAAACTGGTGTCTCGATAGGGGCAACCCATTCTCATGCCGAAGCAGAGGCCCATCCCCATGGGCGCGCACCGCCAGATACTTGCTGACATCCTTTACCGGGCAGGGGCCCACTTCCCCTGTGGCCGGAAGACGAACCAGGGCACCCCCTACCCCTCTGATCCGTCTTAGAATGCCTAATAGTGATTCTCAACTCTGCAGGGAGTAACTGAATATCATGGAGCAAGAGGCCCCTGGAGCGACCATCCCCAAGATCCTCCACTACAAGCTCCCCTACTCTCAGTGCTCCGAAAAAGGCAATGGAGAAGGCCGCCGAAAAAAGGCGAGCCTCATACCTTGACCAACACACCACCCGTAACTTACTTCGCATCCTGCACAACAATTCAAATGAAATGGGGCGCCGGTTTGCCGGCTGTGAAGGGCAAAGTCTACCCCAACCTTCCAGGGCCTTGCGAACAATAAACTTCGCGCACGGATCTACGTCAAAGCAAGTCTTACAGAAGAATGCTATGGCTGCCGCCTGCATTCTAATTGTTTTAGCTGCTCGCCCCAATTGGAATAAGTGTGCCAGATATTTTAAAACCTGCGAAGGAGTGGGGGGGTCCCTTTTTATCTCACAGGCAGCTTGACGCATAAATGCCAAGAAATCGTCCCAGGCTTTCGTATAGGATCGCAGGGTGGAAGGGGAAACCGAAGCCGCTACTCCCTGAAAAACTAATTGCTGCCAAGGTTCCAGAGATGATCCGGGAAATAATCCGGACGGATCCGCGCCTCTGGAACCAGTAGTCTGAACCGCTCCATCTGAAAACGGGACAGAGCATCAGCAATTTCGTTAGACACCCCAGGAATAAAGCGTGCCGAGAAAACTATATTACAGCGCAAACAATGCAACACGAAGTCCCGCAACAGGGCAGACACCCTGGGGGAGCGTGATGATAGTTTGGCCAGCACATTCACCACCGCTTGATTATCAGTCCAGAAGCAGACACGCCGATTCCTGAACTCCTCGACCCACAAATGCACTGCCACTGCAATTGGAAAAAACTCGAGAAAAGTTAGGTCCCGCGTAATCTCTCCTCCCTGCCATTTTGCTGGCCAACGCTGGGCACACCATCGGCCTCTCCAATAGAGACCAAACCCCAGAGAACCAGCCGCATCTGAATGTACCTGGAAGTCATTATGCAGGTTCAATGTGTCCTGCCATAATGAAACCCCATTAAATTCCTCCAGGAATTCCAACCACATGCCCAGATCGGCCTTCACCTCATTAGGAAGGCGCACCCGATGATGCGGGGCCTTCAACCCTGCCGTGAGTCTAGCCAAGCGTGAACAGAAGGGGCGCCCAGGGGCTACCACTCTGCACGCGAAATTCAGGTGTCCCAACAGCGACTGAAGTTGCCTGAGGGACACTTTCTTCAGAGGAAGCATTTCCTCTATTACCTTCCTTAACGCTACCAGCTTGTCCCTAGGCAAGCTAGAGGTTTGGGAAACTGTATCCAAGAGGATACCCAGGTAGGTGAGACAGGTCGAAGGACCCTCCGTCTTGTCTGCAGCGAGCGGAACCCCTAATTCCTGCGTAAGGTCGGCAAATGCCTGCAGCAGCACCGAGCAATCGCCGGTATCGCATGCCGAGGCCAATAAAAAATCATCCAAATAATGCGTGACTCCGCCCAGTCCTGTTTTAAACTTGAGGGCCCACTCCAAAAAGGTGCTAAACGATTCAAAAGCGGCACACGCTATTGAACAGCCCATAGGCATCGCTTTGTCAAAATAATAACTGCCCTCAAACTGAAAACCTAGGAGCCAAAAATCCTCTGGGTGAATTGGCAGAAGGCGAAAAGCCGATTCAATGTCGCATTTTGCCAATAACGCAGCATGGCCAAATTTTCTAACCATCTTGATCGCTTGATCAAGAGAAGCATACTTCACGGAGCAGAGCTCCGGAGGTATAACGTCATTGACCGACGTTCCCCTGGGATGTGACAGATTATGAATTAAACGGAATTCACCCGGGGCCTTTTTTGGCACTATACCCAATGGGGATATGTGCAAATTATGGAAGGGGGGGTCGTCAAAGGGACCAGCCATACGTTGCATAGCCACTTCCTTTGCAATCTTTTTACAAGCAACCTGTGGCAGCTCTCGCACTGATTTTTGGTTAAGAGGATTCCGTGCCACGGGAGGCATGGCTACCGGAATCCGAAATCCAACAGTGAAACCATCTCCCAAATAACCTGCCGCCTCCCTATTAGGGTATAACTGCAACCAATTGTGCAGGGGTGCCAGGCGAACAGGAGTAAAAGCCAGGGAGGTCAGCACGCTATTTTCCCGCTCCTGAAGTCGAGGGGAGGGGGGCTGGCTTGGGGGGCTGCTGAGCACCCCCCCTTCCCCCACGAAAGGGCCGCCGACTTCCAAAACAAGAAGAAGCGGGGTGCGAACCATTGCACTTTTCGCATGAATGAGCGTACTTACACCCCTGACGTTGACAGGAACCCTTGTTAAAGTCCCAGCACAACAAGCGACGACCTGGTCTAAATGCGGCAGTCTTTAGTTTAGGCTGATCTGGCCCCTTTTTATCGATGAGTGGGGCGACATGGGTGGTCCACACGTCGAGATCCTTACGATCCCAGCGGGCCGAGGGGATCCTGGCTGCATGGCGCCTGAAGTTCTCATCATATTTGATCGCAGCTTTTTCACCAGCTTTGGTGAAAGCAGAGCGAACAATAGATAGATAAACTATCAAATGAAGAGATCTCCGAGGGTAAGCCGCCGTAACCACGCCAGCGAAGACTTGGAAACAGTCAAGCCAGTGTTCAAATGTCCTGTCTATAGCGGAGGCACCAGGGCGTTTTTTGGAAGGGTTCCCTTTCTCCTGATCCTCCGGGGGTGGGGCCAACTTAAACATGTCCACATAACGGCCGTTTAATATCCTAGCCCGAAGTTTTGAAGCCAAATGCGAACCTGGCAGAATTGGTAGAGACCTTAACGTCAGGAACCAACACGCCATCCAAACACTCTTGAACGGCCCCATACTTTGCCCGATGCGAGTTGGCCCTCCGCTCCCAAGCCCACCGTGGAAGCCCCGTCATTTCACCAAAACCCCAGTAAAGTTCCCTAGAGGTACCAGCCTCCTCATCAGAAGACGAAGATGACGTACCAGAATAAGAGGAAGACGTGTCGCCCCTCCTCCGCTTAGCGCGCTTCCGAGAAGACCTCCTGTGGCGACGTTTTCCGCCTGAAGACCTCCTGGCAGGAACCGGTAAACTATCTTCAATAGAAGACTCAGTATCAAGGCTTGGCTGTTCTACACCTGAAACTGCTGGAGAAGAGACAATACGTGAGAGGCCAGAACCTGACGCCACCTCAGCAGGAGGCCGTGCTGCCCTGCCCCGGATGCTAGCAGATGCGGAAGGGTTTCTCCTCCCAGAGGCCCCCCCAGCAGAATGCCGTGGCCTCCGCGAACGGCCACGAGCCACAGGTAAGTGAAGGGGTTGGTTTGGCTGGGAAATTGCTCCAACACCCTCAGCCGATAACCCTTCTCCCCCGTCTTCGCTATCTGCCGATGAAACCGGTGACGACGCCCTCACTGGAAGAGGCGGCCTTGCAGACGTGGAGGGCTGACTGGAGCATTGTTGAAGAAAACCGTTCAAATTCACCGCGAATCGGGACAATGCTTCTGGATCACCAGCCATGCTTGCCACCAAGGACTGTACCCACCCTACAGGCCGTCTTGGCGCCGACGAACGTAGCGCTTGAGATGGACCTCTAATAGGCCGTTTAACGGTGCTAGGCGTGCCAGTGCGGGTTGCAGCCTTCTTTGGAGCCATACCTGCTAGTGTAGAGACAAATAGAGAAAATCTGGATCAATAAACAACAAGAAAGCGCCTATTAAAATAAACCAGAAGGGCTATCTGCTTGAAAGAGGAAAGGACACAGCTGGCTCGATCGCCCTCACAAACTGGCGAACAGTTGATTGCTCCCACTAGTGACTTCGACTTAAATAAACAGTAAAGTTAATGAATATTAATTCCAACAAAATTATGTAAATCCTTCCCTCAGCACGATGAGGTGCAATAACCGGCCAAGCCACCAGGTGGACCTGTACTAAATGAGCTAAACTCACTGCAATGCGCAGGTCAACCAGCAGGTGGCTCCCACCTAGCCCAGGCACTAAACAGAACAGCTGCAATGCAGCCCTGGGCCACTGGGGGAGCACGTGAGGAGGCAGCCGCAATAGCTCCCAACGGCCGCTAGAGGGCCAGCAAGGAGACAAGCGGCAAAGCAGCCAAACAAAATGGAGGACTCCTGAGTCATGCAGGCCCTCCAAGTAAGGAATACAGGCCGCGCCAAGGCCTCGGGCCTGCGCAGGCCCCAATAGCGCTGGCGCGGGTAACGAGCAGCTCAGCCGGCCACCGACGCTCCCCAGGGCCGGCGAAAGCGGCGCGCCACTACAGTAGGCCAACTGCCTCCTGTATTTTTATTCTCCAGGTGCCTGGAAAATGGGGGCGCAGCAGCCGCGCCGACAGCGCCGGGGCCGGGACCGCCCGCCGCTCACCCCACCAGGTAAGCCGGAAGGGTACAGGCGGGGGTGGGGGAAGGGCGGGGGGGGTGCTCGTTTGCGCTCCGCGTTGCGGAGCCGATCGCGTCGCCGGGGGAGAGGCGCGGCGCGCCCGCTCCGATAAGGAAGGGGCCGCGGCCTCAAAGCTCTCCCCCAGGGTAAAACAAAACCGGCCGCTGTTTAAATTAAAGAGGGGCCTACGGCTGCCGAAACGGCAGAGACCGGGTGGGGTGAGGGGGGGGGTAAGAAGGCCGCGACCGCGATCCCCCGCTGCGGCGCAGCGAAATCAATTAGGAGGGGGCGCTCCCGTAGCGCCAGAAAGCAGCCGCAACCCACCCGGTAAGGCCTCCCCAGGCGGGGGGGGGGATCCCCACCCTCCGCCTTTTGCTACCCCAATCAACTAACTTCAGGAAAAAGCCAGAAGAATAAAGAGGAAGGTGGGTGAATGGTGAAGGAGGGACGAGGGGTATAAGAGTAAGAAAGAAATAAAAAGAGAGGGGGTAGGAGGTTAGGATTTTTCCTTCTCCAGGCCCAATACAACCGTATCAGTCAGCTCCTCAGCTCCCTGATCCGATGCAAACAGCCAAGAGAACGTTCTAGCCTCTGGCCCCTATACTTAAAACCTCTGACCCCTCCTCCAAAATTGGTAACAAACAAAACTGCCCAGTAACCCAATTAACCCTTAAGGGCTCGGGTCCTTGCCAAATCTGCCTAGTCACTTCCTGGTGGCCTGTTTCCCCAACCGCAACACGTGCTCTCTGTTTAATGGAGAACACGCTTTGTTGTTCTCTTTGACACCTGGTGGGAAGGCGTTCCACAGGGCAGGTGCCACTACTGAGAAGGCCCTCTGCCTGGTTCCCTGCAACCTCACTTCTCGCAGGGAGGGAACTGCCAGAAGGCCCTTGGCACTGGACCTCAGTGTCTGGGCAGAACGATGGGGGTGGAGACGCTCTTTCAGATATACTGGACTGAGGCCAATAAAACCATGGTCGCGGCTACTAAAATTATTTGTTGCATTAAATAGAATAGAATAGCAGAAGGTTCTCAGGTTAAGATGTGCCAAATTAAATATCTGAATCCCCTTTGCAATTGACCGCTATTTTTTCTAGTTGTTTCCTCCTTCTGTTCTTCTTAGCTGCCAGCGCATAGAGTGCTACTTTATAAGTAACCAAGTCGTCAGTGTCGCTCGGCAGCCATTTCACTCTTTCCAGCCTATTCAAATGTGTTCCATTCATAAACAGGGGTTTTATAAATCTGTCTCTTGGGTCTATATATATACTGGCACTGCAATAAATAGTGGCACAGGTCCTCCACGCAGGGTTGTCCACACAGGCAAAGTCTCTCTATGTAATGTACTTTGCTGTACCAACCACCCAACACTGCTGAGGGCATCGATTGGAATCCTAGTTCTGTAAAAGCGATTCTTAGTGGGAGCTTTGTCAGGTCTCTGGTTCGGGCATGCTCTGTTTTGATAAGTGGGAACCATGCTGAGCTCTTGGTAGAAGCAATCATGGTTAGATCCCTGGGCGTAAAGTAATAAATGAATATCTATGCTGTTTGCGTCCCACCAGCTCTCCCCCTCCGACAAGCCTGAGCTTTCCTTCCTCTAATAATAATAATAATAATAATAATAATAATAATTTATTTATACCCCACCCATCTGACTGGGTCTCCCCAGCCACCCCGGGCAGCTTCCAACAAAGTATTAAAATACAGTGGTCTATTAAACATTAAAAGCTTCCCTAAAGCTTTCCTAAATCTTTTGTGCTTCCACTATTGGTGAATATGCCTCAGGTGCCACTCCCACCATTTTATGTTTTATCTTGGCATCCCAATGGATCAACTGTCTTGGCAGCAGTTGTTTCCATATTTCTGAATCACTGCCTCTGCTTTAGTAGAACCAAGCATGGCCACATAATGCTGAATGCACAGAGACCCAAAGGTCAGACTGTACTCCTATTTATTATGTAAGGTGTGCCAAGCTCCTTCTGTATCACAATTAATCAAGTAATTTAATTAAGGTGTTTTAAAATATAATTATGTTGTGCATAGTTAAGGTCATACAATTGTGCGGCGACACTAGCACAGCTATTTGAAATACAAATGACAAATTGTGTCTCTGCTAATAGCTCTGCATTTCTGGGGTGCTATTAACAGTGGCTTTATTAAATATAACAACGGAAAGTAAGTTGTATTTTAAAGGTTTTGTATACCTGTGAGAGATTGCCTGATGTACCAAAGGGCTATGAAAGTGTTAACAGCAAATCCTGAAAGTTACTGAATCAAATTAGGTTTTTTTTTTAAAAAAAGGTCTCAAAACAGTAGGTGAAATCTCCACCTGGAACATATATCTTCAAGCTGCAAGCAGCAGCTCACGGGATGGAATGATCCTCATTAAATAATAATAGATATTTAAATAATAGAGATATTTCTCCCCACTCTGCTCCGTAATCAGTTCCCTCCAGAGAATGTTTTGGGGCTTCAGGAGGGAGAGAAATCCCTTGCTGCCTGTTTCTGCTACATTGAATCTCACCCATATTATCAACTTCTGCAGCCATCATGCTGATGTTGTAGTCACCTTACCAAAATGAAATCCAGCTTAACTTTTGATGGATAACTAGAATGACTGCTATGAATCCTCATGCTTCTCCCATATATGCCTAATGCAAAACCTGGACCAGATGTAAGTTGCCATTCTGCAGCTGTAGAATATTCAAAACATGCACAAAATTGTCATGCAACTACGGATATTGTGGTAATGCATGTTTGAATGCTGGCGACCAGAATATGGAACGAGAAGATGAGTCAAACATTAATTTTCAGCATTATATTCCTTGCAGTCTACTTTGGCCATCTGTTTTCATGAAAACATGCCTTTAAACAAAACAAAACAAAACAAAGTTTACAGGGTGAAAGGCTGAAATACAGCCAGACCTATAGCAGATTTCAAGCTGGCGCAAACAAAATATATTTGAAATATCTGCTCAGAAATCCCCCCAGAGTTCAAATTTTCTCACCATTACTGCTATCTCCATAATATTTCTCAGGATGCAGTGAATGGAAGCAAAATTCATGACTATCAACAGTTGTTGAAAACAATGGGTTCATCCACTGCACGGAAACTGCCACTGCCCTGCGATCGATAGAGAATTTAAAGAATTTAATTTTCTGGTAGGCTGAAGCAGAAAACAGAGGAGGAGTTTAAAAAGGCACCCTGAAATCCATCTTTTCTTTCATTTGAATCCATTACTATATACAGTGATGTGCTTCATGACACTGTTTCCGGTCCAACTAGAAGACTTCCTTCCCTGGGGTGTTCTGAATTTATAAGATTGGCACATGTTAGCCAGTCCGATCTCATTTCTTCACCACTAAAACCTCTGATGCATTTACCAACCCTGGTTATGTCAGATTAAATTTAATGTATTAGATCACTAAAGATCAGATTTTTTTCTTACTGACATTGACTTCCTGTGTGCTTAATTCCACCCACACAGTTCAGTTATGGCTTGCTCACTTTACAAAGCCAGTCTCTCATTTGAACTATCTGTATATGTGGCAATAACACATATTAAAAATGCATCTGGAGCCTTTAAAAGATAAAGCCACACTCTCTCAAAATGACAAAAAGCTGAGTTATACCACCACCTCGTCACTGAAGGCCATTGCTCAGGCACATATAGCAACAAGAACACCATAAAAGAGGAGTCCTGTCTTTCTGTACCAGTGGTTCATGATAGAGAAGAAGATGCTAGAAATCCTCTATTAACAGCAGAACAGGACAGCTGCTAGAAAAGTTCCCTTGCACAGAACAACCATATAGTTCTTCTGTTCTGGTGTGGGCTGACTCACCCACAATCCACATCATTGGCTGCTACTAGAAGAGGTAGGCAAATGCATGTCGTAAAGCTATCCAGACAGAAGGTGAATTAGACTTTGCAAAACAATGGAATGAGCAGCTATTTCCATTCCATTTTGGTCTCACTGGCACCCTATCATTGGTCTCTCTCATCCTGTTCCTTCTACATCCATCCTTCCACATGCGTTTTGTGCATACCACTTTTTAGGTAAAATAGGGACTTTTTCGTGAAGCTGAGGCTCCAATACTTTGGCCACCTCATGAGAAGAGAACACTTCCTGGAAAAGACCCTGATGTTGGGAAAGATGGAGGGCACAAGGAGAAGGGGACGGCAGAGGACGAGATGGTTGGACAGTGTTCTCGAAGCTACCAGCATGTGTTTGACCAAACTGCGGGAGACAGTGGAAGACAGGAGTGCCTGGGGTGCTCTGGTCCATGGGGTCACGAAGCAGTTTGTCTTTAAGCAGAGGCTTGACAACCATATGTCAGGAGTGCTCTGATGGTGTTTCCTGCTTGGCAGGGGGTTGGACTCGATGGCCCTTGTGGTCTCTTCCAACTCTATGATTCTATTCTATTCTATTCTATTCTATTCTATTCTATTCTATTCTATTCTATTCTA
This sequence comes from Podarcis vaucheri, assembly GCF_965113315.1. Taxonomy (NCBI): domain Eukaryota; kingdom Metazoa; phylum Chordata; class Lepidosauria; order Squamata; family Lacertidae; genus Podarcis; species Podarcis vaucheri. Next base: position 51,524,564 of record NC_138751.1, on the reverse strand, counting down.
TTCTATTCTAAGAGCCTTTTTTGACACCTGGGAATTTTCATCTGAATTATCCTCAACAAAAAGGACTCTGTGGGTTTTTTTTGGGGGGGGAGTACTTTTAAACTCCCCCCCAATTCATTATGAATTATTTCCCAATACTCTTTTGTGTGTTGAGGTCCCCAAGCCACCCCAATAACTCACACACCACACGTATTTTTTGTTTAAGGTTTTTGGCATAATTTTGGCCACAACTTTATTTAAATATATAACTGTGAGTGGTTGCTTAGGCATTGGTTCCGACTATCTGCCCCCCTGCCTGGGACAGAACTGACTTCCGGATTCCAGCGAAAGCCAGTCAGGGAAAACAATATTGGGGGGGGGGACATGAAGCTGGGCACCAGACCCTCACCTCTCCCCGCATGCTCCCAGAGGCCTTGCGCAGCCCAAACCCGATGCCAGGGACTTGGACGAAACCATGGCAAGCCCCTGGATTCCTTTAATGGAATTCCCTTGCAGCAACAGCATTGGAGGGGCAGGCACAAGCCAATCCATACCCCTCCACCAACCAATTTTTTAACCAATGCCTAACCGCCAACCTTACAAGTTGTGACGATTTGCTACGCAGTAGGCAAAAACCAAATGGCTCCAGCCAATCAGCCAAATGGACAAAATTCCTACCAGGCCCCTGCCCCAAAAGAAGGCGACCCCATGACAGGCATAGCAAGGTCAAGCGCAAATCCCCATTTCAGGGAGGGTGGGCGGGTGATCCAACGCACACAGCGAAAGAGGACGCTCAAAGCTGCGTGCCCAGTATTTAAAACCCCAGAAACACACCCACCCAATCATAGGCTGTGGCCATCCAACAGATCAGACCAGCAACAGTGGGGTGGCCTGGTAGACCCCACCGCAACACATGCTCTCTACTAGTGAGAAACATGCTTTGCCCTTTTACAAGTCCACCACATACAACAGAATGTGCCCTCAGCCTCATTGCATCAGAACCGGTATGAATTTTCTAAATGCAGTTTTATAATGCTTCAGATAATGCTGTCAGCGCTGTTCTGCATTTATGAAAGATAATTGTGGCTTTCAGAGTTTTCCATTCCCCCATCCCCACCCACCCCAGCTTACAATCTGTGTCATTAGAATCACCAGTGTTTATGAAAGCCAGACTGAAGACATAGGAAATTAATTCTTTGAAAGAAGCATACGGAATAAAAGCCAGGGAGTCGTGGGAAATAATGTCTGTACATCACTGAACTTGGGAAAAATCAAAAGAGACATCAGAAGTATTGAAAGTGCCTCATCATCTTCAAGCACTCCCCCCTTTCAAGTGTGGAGGAGGCAGGCGCTCCTATGGGGGGGGGGTGGGACAAAGCAACAATAATACTGAAAATCAAAACAAGTTTCAAAGCAGCACAATATGTATAAGCATTACAAAAGGGGTATTTTTATTTAAGGAAAAGGAAAAAAGGAAAACCAGGTCCTTTCCTGACTTTGGAAGCAGAATGTATTAAACTCAAGTATAGCCAACCAGTTTGATGGCTGAATTGCCCTGATTTCAGTTTGCGACAGTAGCTCTGTATTTATGCAATTTCTTTTTTAAAATTTTTTTTATTCAAAGTTATAACAAAACATATTTCCAAAAACATATCCTTATCCCCCCCATTTTTCCTCCCCCCACAAAACCCATCCCCCCACCCCACCCCCGACTTCCCTCAGTTCCAGTCTTTGGCTTCTCCAATAATGCTATTTTCTGCATGTTACAGAGTTGTATGTTTAGCTAATTATTATCAGGAAAAAAAAATTGTGGATGTTTATTCAAAACCTGCCAAGTAGTCCAGTTTGCTTTGTTGCGTCTTCAAATACTTTGTGAAAGGTTCCCATTCATCCTTAAAGTCACAGTTATCCTTGTCCCATAGCTTATGTGTCAATTTTGCCAGTTCTGCATAGTCCATCAATTTTTCTTGCCATGATTCTTTAGTTGGGATTTCTTCAGTCTTCCATCCTTGTCCTACCAGAACTCTCGCTGCCGTTGTCGCATACATGAAGATGTATCTATGCAATTTCTTAAAACAAAGCTGTTTCCTGAGCACATGCATGCATTGTTATATACCTCATCCCCTTTCCAGACATGTGTGTGTGTGTGTGTATGTACACATGAAAAAAGCTAAATACAGTGGTACCTCGGGTTAAGTACTTAATACATTCTGGAGGTCCGTTCTTAACCTGAAACTGTTTTTAACCTGAGATACCACTTTAGCTAATGGGGCCTCCCGCTGCTGCCGTGCCGCCAGAGCACAATTTCTGTTCTCATCCTGAAGCAAAGTTCTTAACCCGAGGTACTATTTCTGGGTTAGCGGAGTCTGTAACCTGAAGCGTATGTAACCTGAAGCGCCTGTAACCCGAGGTACCACTGTATATACTTCCAATAAATCTCCACATGATTACATTAATTATTAAAATTTAAAAGACGCCATATATTAAAACAGGGGTCGGCAAGGCTTACCAGGCATGGGCCTGATCACTCCCATGGAGATCCTCTGCGGGCCGGCCCGGCGCAGCGCAACGCCAGAAATCGCGTCTGCACATGTCCACAGCGCCAGAAATCACTTCTGCGCATGCCCAGACCCCAGAAATCGCACCTGCGCAGAAGTGATTTTTGGCGTCCTGGCATGCACAGAAGCGATTTCCGGCACCAGTGCTGCGCTGCTCTGGTTTAGCGCAGTGTGTGGGGACTCGCCGAGCAGGCAGCTCAGTTTGGGGGGCGGCTCAAGGGCCAGTTAAACGACCCCCATGGGCTGCTTCCAGCCCATGGGCCTTAGGTTGCCGACCCCTGTATTAAAACATCAAGATAAAATTTCATTTTCCCTGTTATAAATGACATTTCTTGCATTGCTTTCTTTTGTTTACTCAATATTTCTTCTCCCCCTATAGGACTGGACAAATGATAAATCTGTCCAGGCTCATAATGCCTTGCCTAAGTGTTTTTATGCATCCACAGAACAACAAAGTATCTAAGATGTGTCATTCTATAATAGTTTTGTTAATTTATGTTTGCTTAGTTGTATGTGACTACAGATAAAGCAATGTCCCTAAGACAGGTGATTCTATGACTACATTAGTTCTGTTAATAAATGTGTGTTCAATTTATTGTATGATTTGGTTTTTTATAGAAAAGGGCTTGCCATTTATTGGAATTTGCTCATTATTCCATTATTCCTTTCCCGTTCTTGTCTGATCTACTGTGCATCATTGTGCAACCATATCATGTTCTCCAACTATTACCTGATTAAATTAGCAATGTTTGTAATTATATTCATAGTGCTAATTTGCATGCTAGTTTGGATTCTGGCATTGTTACAGACAACCCCACCACCCGCCAAAAGGATACAAAGACATAGCTTGATTGAAAAATCTCGCTAAATTATATATTTCCCCACCACCACTTTGGAAAAGAGCACGTGGTCTTGCATTCTTTAAAAATATTATGTTTGTGTATGTCTCTGTGTATGTGCGCACGCGCGCACACACACACATGTATATATGCTTACAAAATTCATGCCCCAGTAACCTTTAACTGAAACACTATGGAAGCTGTCCCTCATTCTGATTGCAGTGGCTAGATGAGTATTGGATGTTATATGAGTATATCATAAAGGTAAAGATAAAGGGACCCCTGACCATTAGGTCCAGTCGTGACCGACTCTGGGGTTGCGGCGCTCATCTCGCTTTAGTGGCTGATGGAGCCGGCGTACAGCTTCCGGGTCATGTGGCCAGCATGACTAAGCCACTTCTGGCGAACCAAAGCAGCGCACGGAAACGTCGCTTACCTTCCCGCCGGAGTGGTACCTATTTATCTACTTGCACTTTGACATGCTTTAGAACTGCTAGGTTGGCAGGAGCAGGGACCGAGCAACGGGCGCTCACCCCGTCGCGGGGATTCAAACCACCGACCTTCTGATTGGCAAGCTCTAGGCTCTGTGGTTTAACCCACAGCGCCACCCGCGTCCATGATTATATCATACTACTGCTAAATAAGCTGTAGTTTCTGGCTGGTTCCTGGGCTCAGTGCAAAATACTGCTTTTGACTTTTAGGGTAAGGGTATGCACTGACCACAAGATTCAGTTTTCACCCCCGCTTTGGAAAATGGGCACAATTTGGTCACAGTTTTGCATCACAAAATTCAGAGAGGCTTTAACTGAAAGGAGCAGTCTTGTTTCGTTTTGCGTATTGTTTTGCGAAACGCAAATCAAGTACGTTCAGCAGTCACTTGAAAGCGGTCTTGTCCATCCCAACTTCCAGCTATGGGAAGAACTGCCATCTTGATACACATGTAAAGCCTTCTGGGTCAGATCAATGGCACATCTAATTCAGTGTGCTTTTCTCACAATGGCCAAACAAACATTTGTGGGAATATTGTGTGGGTGTCTTAGACAACAGTTAAAGGGATGCTAAGTAAATAAAATCGTGTATCTTTTCATCTGTGAAATACAGGAGGGTGTGGAATAGTTAAGGATTTCAGAGGCTGCACTTTAAAAAATATTACCCCAAAACACCAAAAACTTTGTTGTTGTGAAATACGCGTAGCAAGCTGTGGCTGTGAACCCTTCCTGAAGTCAAGACATCTCTATTAGGTTACTTTGGATTTCTTGTCCTTTAAATGAAAAACAACAGCAGTATTTCCTTTAATCTTTCCCCACACTTTTCAAGATTCCTCATGAGACCCTTTATCATCTTGTTTGCTTTAAATTGGTGCTTTATCAAAGCTTTATTTTTCTTCCTTTTTTAAAACAAAAATAAAAATAATAGCAGAGTGCTTTTATCTTCACCTACAAGATTTCAAAGTCTAGTAATAGGAATGGGAAGAGAGAGGGGAACACTTCAGGACTGTGAAGCAGAATGTAATTGCGAGTCATGTTTGGCACGAAGACTGACTGCATAAGAATAAATGGAGATGAAGAGGCACTATTGATTCCCCAGCTCCCTCTCATAGCTCGCACAGTTGATCTAATGTCTAAGCTAAGGCCTTGAAGGAAGATCCTGATTTCCCTCCCGCCTTTCTGAGAGAAATCATACAACGGGGTCAGATAAGGGCTGGCCCAAGACATGTTGTTGCTTGAAGCAAAGGACAAGATGGCACCCTCTCTGTTCTGTACTAAGCTTGGATCCTAGAACAATAGGCAAGTAGGATCCTAGAATGCAACAACTGATTGGCTTGCAGGAAAAGACCAATCAGGCTCCAGGAGGAAGTTAAGCAGCCTATTAGTCTGGTAGGATCGTAGAATGCAACAATGATTGGCCTGCAGGAAAAGACCAATTAGGCTCCAGGAGGGAAGCAGAATCAGCCAATCAGATGGGACTCATTGTGTAAATAATGTATATAAAAGCCTGAAGTTTGGGGGCAATTGAATCACTGCAATAAAGAGCATGAAATCACTACAGGACTGTGAGTATATTTCACTCTCCTAATCTATGTACAGCGGCTGCCCAGGTTGGCAGTTGAATCTTAATTTAATGCTGGTTACAGGTAGGTGTGTAGAAAGCACATGCAGGGACCCACTATTGGCCTGCTCATCAAGTGAAAGTTCAGTTATCCAAACAAAGAATTATGCCCAAACCTCCCTATACAGATCAAGGGACGCAGGTGGCGCTGTGGTCTGAACAACTGAGCCTCTTGGGCTTGCCTATGGGAAGGCTGGTGGTTCGAATCCCCATGATGGGGTGAGCTCCCATTGCTTTATCCCAGCTCCTGCCAACCTAGCAGTTTGAAAGCACACCAGTGCAAGCAGATAACTAGGTACCACTGCAGCGGGAAGGTAAATGGCATTTCCGTCACGGTGTTCTGTTGCACCAGAAGCGTTTTAGTAATGCTAGCCACATGACCCAGAAAGCTGTCTGTGGACAAACGCCATCTCCCTCGGCCTGAGAGCGAGATGAGCGATTCAACCCCATAGTCACCTTTGACTGGACTTAACCATCCAGAGGTCCTTTTTCTTTTTTTAACCTTTTCTACAGACCAAAGATACAGATATCCAAACAGTCAAAGTTTGCCCATTTGTGGTTTCCAGTGCCAGCATCCCCTTGGTGACCTTAAGGCATCCAACTCCAGAGCTACAATGTTCTGCTGATGATCCAAACTATTGGGATAATTTGATGGCCCATGTGAGTCCATCTCTGTTCTTTCTTTGCCTAGGAGACAAAATTAAAAACCTTTTTTGGGCAGTCCCAGACATACATTTTTAAAGAAAGCTTTCCTAAACATTCTCTAAACAAATGTTATTTGCTATTGCTATGCTTTCATTGTTCCCGCTGTTTTAATTTACATGTTTGACATACTGATTTTATTGTTTTAATTGTTTGTTATTGCTCTGTGAGCCACCCTGGGAGTAGAAATACGGAATGGTGGCATATCCACTCCTCAGATAAAATAAACAAGGCACCTGATATTCTCACTCTCTTGAAGCTAATGAGGCTATTTAGAGATCAAAATCCCAATTATCAAACACTGAGCTCAAAGGAGGAAAGGAGTTATACAAAGAAATATTTTGTTGTAAGATCTGCATAACCTCTGCAATATACTGAGAAATTTGAGAAGGGAAATGTCTGGTTCTTGTCATGGAATTCTACTGAATATTGATTGTATATGTGAAAAGGATCTAGGAGTCTTGGTTGACCACAAACTTGACATGAGCCAACAGTGTGACGCGGCAGCTAAAAAAGCCAATGCAATTCTGGGCCTCATCAATAGGAGTATAGCATCTAGATCAAGGGAAGTAATAGTGCCACTGTATTCTGCTCTGGTCAGACCTCACCTGGAGTACTGTGTCCAGTTCTGGGCACCACAGTTCAAGAAGGACACTGACAAACTGGAACGTGTCCAGAGGAGGGCAACCAAAATGGTCAAAGGCCTGGAAACGATGCCTTATGAGGAACGGCTAAGGGAGCTGGGCATGTTTAGCCTGGAGAAGAGGAGGTTAAGGGGTGATATGATAGCCATGTTCAAATATATAAAAGGATGTCACATAGAGGAGGGAGAAAGGTTGTTTTCTGCTGCTCCAGAGAAGCGGACACGGAGCAATGGATCCAAACTACAGGAAAGAAGATTCCACCTAAACATTAGGAAGAACTTCCTGACAGTAAGAGCTGTTCGACAGTGGAATTTGCTGCCAAGGAATGTGGTGGAGTCTCCTACTTTGGAGGTCTTTAAGCAGAGGCTTGACAACCATATGTCAGGAGTGCTCTGATGGTGTTTCCTGCTTGGCAGGAACTCGATGGCCCTTGTGGTCTATTCCAACTCTATGATTCTACGATTCTATGATCCAGAGCAGATTCTAGCATATAGTTAGCAGCTCTGCTTTTTTCCTAAAAAATAAAATAAAAACTGTTTAGGGATACTCTCATTTTGACTCAAGAAAACCACCATTTTATAGTTCATATCAGGAAGAATAAATACAGTAAATGGAGAAAAGTACAAAGATTCAGAAAATGTTTAGGGGTATGCTTCCCTCTTGCTTCCCCCCAGAAAAAAAGCACAGGTTAGCAGAGTAAAAACTTAAAAACATTGCAGGATTCCCCAAAAATAGACCAGAGGCAATTATATTTCATCCAGCAGAGCTTTACTGCTACTGAAGGAAAATGAGCTTAATGGTCACAAATCCAATACATTCAGGATTGGCACTGTCCATATGAAATCCAGTTGCGGGAGACTTAAATTTACAATAACTTATAATAAGTCTAAACCTTAAGACTATACAGTGGTGCCTTGGTTTACAACCATAATCCGTTCCAGAGGTCCGTTTGTTAACCCAAACAGGTTGTAAACCAAGGCGCGCTTTCGCCAATGGGGCCTCCCCCCCCCAAAAAAAAATTGTTTGTAATCCCCCCCAAAAAAAGGGTTGTAATCCAAAAAAAAGTTTGCAAACCGGGACACGCACTTCTGGGTTTGACGTGTTTGTAATCCAAAATGTATGCAAACCAAGATGTATGCAAACCAAGGTACCCCTGTATACAGAACACCACACCAGAAGAAAAGAGAGACAGAAAGAGAAAGTGAAACCCATGTTCCTTCTGGCCACTTATTTTACTAGTCAGCATGACCCTGACAGATGAGATAACTGAACCAGTTTAAGCCAGCTGTACTCAGCTGCTCTGAAGGAATAACCCAAACATCATGAATGAACCTTCTGCATGTTTCTTTCACACAGAGAAGCTTCCAGAACCCTCTTGAATTAAGTAGAATAGGGAAGATCTCTACACATCAGATCAATACTTTCTGCTCTAAGAAATGCAAACTGGTGACAACAGCCGTGAGAATGTTAATAGCCAATAATTGGAAAGGAAATTATGTTCTAACCAAAGAAGAATGGCTGAATAAATTATGTGAATACTTGGAATTAGCAAAGTTGACTGTTTGATAAGACAAAAACCAAAAAATATAATCCAGAAACAATGGAAATGTTTAAATGATTATTTACGTAGAGAAAGATTTAATGTAAAGTATTGGTTGTGTTCAGAATAGATTTATGAAAGATCTAGGAAACTTATTGATTAGAATATTTGTGTGAGATTGTATGGGAAAAATATGGAATAACAGATACAATCTTGCTTAAAATGTATATAGGAAGTGCAGTGTAAGCGATGGAAGTCAATCACTGAAATTTTATTAATATTTTCATATTGAGATATTCTTCCCACTTTTTCTTTTCTCTCTCTATTTTTTCATTTTCTTTTTTCTTTTCTTCTTTTTTCCCTTTTGTTCTTTTTTATATATGTGTGCTTATCTGAAATATTTATGTATGTATTTGCAATATTCTGCTTATATTTTGTAATAATTATGTTAAATAAATTAATTATATGGAAAAAGAAATGCAAACTGACAGTTCTCCCTCATTGTGTAAGGAAAGGTTCAAATGCTATCTGAAATGATGAACAATTTCAATCTCTGAAATGTTAACTCTCCAGGTTAAAGTGTGCCCCAGCAGTGGCGGACCTGGGTACTATAGGGCTCTGTGCGATCTCAAAATCCCCCCCCCAACCACTGCCTCCAGCCCCCCCACTGCCTTCCCAAAGGTGGGTAAGGAGACATCTGGCTTTAGGAAGGAGGTAGAAGGATTCTGACAGGGTCCTAGAGCCTTCCAACCTTCTTCCCAAAGGTGGGAAATCACTATTATATATACAGTGGTACCTCTGGTTACGAACTTAATTCGTTCCGGAGATCTGTTCTTAACCTGAAACTATTCTTAACCTGAAGCACCAATTTAGCTAATGGGGCCTCCTGCTGCTGCCGCACCGCTGCAACACGATTTCTGTTCTCATCCTGAAGCAATGTTCTTAACCTGAATCACTATTTCTGGGTTAGCTGAGCCTGTAACCTGAAGTGTATGTAACCTGAAGCATATGTAACCTGAGGTACCACTGTATATATGAACATTATATTAACAGAATTTCAATTATAAACTAACATGGAAGACAGAAAATAAAGGCATTTGGAATTTCATTTAAAAAATGAAAACTGGGATTTTCCTTCGCTCTGCTCACTTATCCGAATGTTGTGAGAAAGGCAAAGGGGAAATATCCCAATGCGCTGTCAAATTAATCAAAACGATCCATTATAGCTCAGATTGGTCAATTCAATAATATTCAGTATCTAATTTTTGTTTGTCTTGAACAAAATTTGCTGGAAGCCATTCCTTAATTTGTTTACTGGTTGCTGGGTTCTGAGTCTTTTGTTTTGCTTGACATATATCAGATTTCTCCCTCAGCCTATGCACATTTCTTTTTCCTTGTTTCAGAACGTGGCATGCTATCCGTATTGCTTGACAGCTAGCTTCTCCCCCTGGAGAATTCAGGGCTGAAATGTATGAAAAGACCTGACACCTCAAATTCAGTCAAAGCCAGATTAAGTTGCAAGGCCATTTGTGTCCGCAGTGTGCAGGGAGGAGAAGAGTGGCAATTAAATGGAGATAGTAAATGGCTTTTGAAAGGGCCACAGCTTTTAATGGTTCAAGGCAGCTTACACGGAGCTTGGTGGGGTTTACAGCAAGGATCCTGACCGCCCAATTGCAGGCGTGAAGGCAAGGCAGCTGACATCAGTCGGACCACTGTTTCTACATCAAATTGCTGTTTGCGAGAAATCCTTGGGAACTCCTTCCTTCCTTCCTTCCTTCCTTCCTTCCTTCCTTCCTTCCTTCCTTTCTTCTAATCCAACCCCCTGCAATGCAGGAATCTCAACTAAAGCATCCAGATTTAACCTCTACTTAAAAACCTACAAGGAAGGACAGTCCACAGCCTCCCAAGGGAGACTGTTCCATTGTTGAACAGCTCTTACTATCAGAAAGTTTTTCCGTATGTATAGTTGGAATCTCCTTTCTTGTAACTTGAAGCCACTGGTTTGAGTCCTACCCTACAGAGCAGGAGAAACGACAGCCCTTGAGGTATTTGAAGATGGCTTTCATATCTCCTCTCAGTCTCCTCTTTTCCAGGCTAAACATACCCAGCTCCTTCAACCGTTCCTCATAAGGCTTGGCTTCTGGACCTTTGATCATCTTAGTTGCCCTCCTCTGCACACATTACAGCTTGTCAACATCCTTCCTAACCCAGAATTGGTCACAGTACTCTAGGTGTGAGGGACGCGGGTGGCGCTGTGGGTTAAATCACAGAGCCTAGGGCTTGCCGATCAGAAGGTCGGTGGTTTGAATCCCCGCAATGGGGTGAGCTCCCGTTGCTCGGTCCCTGCTCCTGCCAACCTAAAAGTTCGAAAGCACGTCAAAGTACAAGTAGATAAATAGGTACTGCTCTGGCGGGAAGGTAAACGGTGTTTCCGTGCGCTGCTCTGGTTCTCCAGAAGCGGCTTAGTCATGCTGGCCACATGACCCAGAATCTGTACACCGGCTCCTTCGGCCAGTAAAGCGAGATGAGTGCCGCAACCCCAGAGTCGGCCACGACTAGACCTAATGGTCAGGGGTCCCTTTACCTTTACTCTAGGTGTGATCTGACCAAGGCAGAATAGAGTTGTACTATTCCTTCCCTTGATCTCGACACTATACTTATTTTTGCATTTATATCCCACCTTTTCCCCAAGGATCCCAAGGTTCTCTTCCCCTTTTTTCACCACAACAACCCTGTGAAGTAGGCTAGGCTGAGAGTGAGTGAACTGGCTCAAGATCACTCATCAAGGTTAATGGCTGTATGGAGATTTGGACCCGAGTCTCCATCTAACCCAGGATTCCTCAACCTCAGCTCTCCAGATGTTTTTGGCCTATAACTCCCATGATCCCTAGCTAGCAGGATCAGTGGTCAGGGATGACGGGAACTGTAGTCTCAAAACATCTGAAGGGCCGAGGTTGAAGAAGCCTAACCACTGTATCACGCTGGTTCCTTCTATTAGAATTGCTAATAAAATGTCCCCATAATCAGATAGTTCCATACTCAGACAGTTTTGTGACTTTTCCCTTCTGCAAGCAAACTCAGAAGGAAGTCCCGCTGTGATCAAGGGAACTCAGTACTAAGAGCATAAGGACTCTTTTACCAGCTTACATGTTACATGTCAGGCTACTGATAAGCTCACAGGAGAGCAGCTGCTAAAGAAAATTCAGCAATCCTGCTGCCACCTTGTAGCCTAGAAAGATACCTTAGGTTGCAGATTCTAGGTGATAAGTAGGATTGACACCTCTTCTCTTAATAGGTCTCCTGTGCTTTTAAGAGCTTCTGGGCACCACAATTCAAGAAGGACACTGACAAACTGGAACGTGTCCAGAGGAGGGCAACCAAAATGGTCAAAGGCCTGGAAATGATGCCTTATGAGGAACGGCTAAGGGAGCTGGGCATGTTTAGCCTGGAGAAGAGGAGGTTAAGGGGTGATATGATAGCCATGTTCAAAGGCTTGACAACCGTATGTCAGGAGTGCTCTGATGGTGTTTCCTGCTTGGCAGGGGGTTGGACTCGATGGCCCTTGTGGTCTCTTCCAACTCTATGATTCTATGATTCTAGGTGAGACATTGGAAATCCCACAAAGTTTGAGGGAAGCTTCGCCTATTGGATTTGTTTCTTGTGCAGCCCTTAAAGCTGTAAAAAGGTTGTGAGAAAACCAAGCAACATCCCTATGTGCACGACAGAACGCTTCTTGGACCCCTAACAGCAGAGTGGTTATAATAGCATTTCATTAAGAAGTTGTAAATAGAGACATTTGCTAGCACCACTCAGGGAGCTGTGAAGAAAGTAGATTAGTATGAGTTTCCTTCTCCACAAGGACCTGTGCCCAAAGTAGCTCACAACATATAAAAAATGTGTGCCTTCAAACAGTAAAATAATGCGTATCAGAAACACAGTGCCAATGCTCTATAAGCAATAATGAAATAGGTCCATAAAGCCTGAGGTTGAGATGTTTTGAAACGGTAAGCCAGTCTTCAACAACCTGGTGCCTTTCAGTTGCTTCAAACTACAACTTCCAGCAGCTCCAGCCAGCATGATTAAACTGGTGGGAGTCATAGTCTTAGCACAGGGCACCAGGTTGGGAGAAAATGACCACTCTAAGGACTCACTCTCTGGAGACAAGCCAGGAATGAGCCAGTCAATCAAGAGAGGCAGGAAGGGAGAGGCCATCTGAAAGTTCGTTATTGTTGTGAGATTGTGGGAGGCAGGCTGTATTGCCTAGCTCCCTTCTATTTCCTGGGTCCAACACAATTTTAATTCCTGGAATAACCAGGCTAGCTTCTTGGTGAGGTAATGGCCCTGTAAGTAGGGACCATAAAAGTAACAAAGGAAGTGGCTCTGTGCCAGATGACAAATGGTTGGACTCTCCTCCTTTAACTTGCTGGCAGTTAGAAAGACAAAGGCTAGCATTGGGAATTGAGTTGTACGAGCTAGAAGCTAGATGCAGTCTGAGCGATGTGACTTGGGAAGACAGGTGAACTAATATCAGTGCACTGGAAGAAGCAAAGATCACCAGTGTTGAAGCAATGATTCTTCAGCATCAACTTGGTTGGACTCGTCATGTTGTGCGGTTGCCTTATCATTGCCTTCCAAAGCAACTACTCTATTCTGAACTTAAAAATGGAAAGCGTAATGCTGGTGGTCAACAAAAGAAGTTTAAAGACTGTCTCAAGGCAAATCTTAAAAATTGTAGTATAAACACTGACAACTGGGAAACACTGGCCTGCGAGCACTCCAGTTGGAGAACAGCCGTTACCAAAGGTGTCATGGGCTTTGAAGACACTCAAACTCAGGACGCAAGGGAGAAACGTGCTAAGAGGAAGGCATGCCTGACAAATCCACACCATGATCAACTCCCACCCGGAAACCAATGCCCCCACTGTGGAAGGACGTGTGGATCCAGAATTGGCTTCCACATTCACTTATGGACTCATTGTTGAAACCATGTTTATGGAAGACAATCTTACTCGGCCATGAGTGATCAAAGAAGAAGAAGAAGAATCATAGAATCATAGAGTTGGAATAGACCACAAGGGCCATCGAGTCCAACCCCCTGCCAAGCAGGAAACACCATCAGAGCACTCCTGACATATGGTTGTCAAGCCTCTGCTTAAAGACCTCCAAAGTAGGAGACTCCACCACACTCCTTGGCAGCAAATTCCACTGTCAAACAGCTCTTACTGTCAGGAAGTTCTTCCTAATGTTTAGGTGGAATCTTCTTTCTTGTAGTTTAGATCCATTGCTCCGTGTCCGCTTCTCTGGAGCAGCAGAAAACAACCTTTCTCCCTCCTCTATGTGACATCCTTTTATATATTTGAACATGGCTATCATATCACCCCTTAACCTCCTCTTCTCCAGGCTAAACATGCCCAGCTCCCTTAGCCGTTCCTCATAAGGCATCGTTTCCAGGCCTTTGACCATTTTGGTTGCCCTCCTCTGGACACGTTCCAGTTTGTCAGTATTCTTCTTGAACTGTGGTGCCCAGAACTGGACACAGTACTCCAGGTGAGGTCTGACCAGAGCAGAATACAGTGGCACTATTACTTCCCTTGATCTAGATGCTATACTCCTATTGATGAGGCCCAGAATTGCATTGGCTTTTTTAGCTGCCGCGTCACACTGTTGGCTCATGTCAAGTTTGTGGTCAACCAAGACTCCTAGATCCTTTTCACATGTACTGCTCTCAAGCCAGGTGTCCCCCATCTTGTATTTGTGCCTCTCATTTTTTTGCCCAAGTGCAATACTTTACATTTCTCCCTGTTAAAATTCATCTTGTTTGTTTTTGCCCAGAAGAAGAAGAAGCAGTCTGGGCAGCTGAGGGACAGAGCCATGCTTGATTTCTGGTGGAATCCAAGGCTACGGAAGAAACAAGACCCTGTGGGGATGTTACTGCTGTGAGCCCCTCCATGGGGTAGGCTCAGGTTTTATAAATAAACCATATCACATCAAGACACCTCATTCTGAGGAAACCGAACCCTGGGCAAACCGCCTGGAACCCCTGGAATCTTGCACTGCTCAGAGGTTGGGCAAGGCGGAAGGACCAGTAACTGCTGGAGGGAAAATAAGGTTGCTGCAAATTAAGCAAATGTCTAGCTTGGCCCCAAAACATTTTGGCTGTGCTGCTAACGTCCCTCGTTTGAGGCCTCTGACACTTTGCAAGGATCAACTATTCAAACTGTGTTTCCTGTTTGATGTTTCCCTGCTCCCTGACCCTGCAAGGCTGTGTTGTGAACATACCTTGAAAATGCGAGGAATTCCAAGTACACAGAAGGAGCAAGGGAAGGTGGCAGTAAGACTAACTGCCTACGGCGTCCTTGGCAATAAATTCATTGTTGTGTCTGCGATGCTTGGATGAGGCCATCAGAAAGGATCGAGGAAAACATCTTTCTCCTGTTACAAGGAACGGGAGCAATATTGTATTTCAGCTCCGGCTTTAATTTTGAGCTCTTGCCTCCAGCAAAAATAAAACAAGCACACCTTTTACAAAGACAACTGACTTCCTGCAGATTGGATGTTATTCTCCATCTGTTGGCTCTTCTCGGTGGCATAAGCTACAGGAGCCCTCCCACACGGAGAGCTTTCGTTGGGCCGAAACATGACACAATGTCCGCCGTTATTACTTTTCAAAGTTGTGCTTGTTACAGATCTGGCAGCGGGTCCTGAGGAGTTTCCATGTACTCGTACTGAAGAAATCCTATCGCCCAGCAAACTAGCCTTGCAAACAATTAGCTGAGTCAAATATGTACAAAGAGCTTATGCCACAATAATGGTAATAACTTTATTACGAGCAACTAAATAGGTTCCAAAAACAATATTGCCTTGCTGTGGCTTTTAGATTTGTTCCCCTAATGGGCCAACCTAATTATCTATGACTTTAATGGGCTTATGAAGGATTAATGGAATGAATAAATTGGCATCCGCATATATAAACCACAAATTATTATTTATTAAGTTTATGCAGCCTGTCCGCATAGGCATACGTCGGACTCCATCAGACTCAACATCGTGCAAATTTGATTGCATCAAAGCAACACAAAATGACAATCAACATAAAGAACTTATGGTGGCAACTGCCATAAAAATAGATGGGCAGCTCCTTCATCTGTTGCTTGAAGATGATGATGTCTGATCCATGCAGAAGGGATGGGAAGCGGAAGGATGAGTTAGCTGTGCATGGCTCTCCATTTAAAATGCTAGCCAGTCGGCTGTCGCTCAGGCTAATTCCTGTTCAAAGCCCCGACTGACTCCAGGGCTTGGAAATAAATGCACATTAAAAGCCCCCACTTGCTAGTACTCATCATCTCCCCCATTCACTTCCCTGAGCAGGTTGTCATGACACATGGGAAAAGGGTACCTCTCAGCAAATGGGAAATACAGGTCATTTGAACTATCTTAACAAAAAAAGACTTAAAAGCCTCACCCTCCATTTTTTAAAAAAGCAAACAGTACATCATGGGGTACATTGACAGTGATGGTTAATGACTATATCCTTATAAAGTCTTCCTTCTCCACTCTGTCAGGTTGCACTATTCATCCATTGAATAAAACCATGCCAGACAACACCCTCAAAATCATTCCCATAGTCCTGTCATTTCAATGGACAAACTTGCCTGGTTAGCTTATTTGCTACTGCTTTATTCCAGATGCAATTACAGTGGTGCCCCGCAAGACGAACGCCTCGCAAGACGGAAAACTCGCTAGACGAAAGAGTTTTCCGTTTTGGAGGTGCTTCGCAAAACGAATTTCCTATGGGCTTGCTTCGCAAGACGACAATGTCTTGCGAGTTCCTGCTGGTTTTTTTCCCCTTCCCCCCTTTTTTTCTAAGCCACTAAGCCGCTTATCAGCTGATCCGATCAGCAGATAAGTCACTAAAAGCCGCTAATAGCACTAATTCGCTAATCCGTCAATGGGCTTGCTTTGCAAGACGAAAAAACTGCTAGACGAAGAGAATCACAGAACGGATTCTTTTCGTCTTGCGAGGCACCACTGTATGCTCCTCTGATTATTGGAAGGGCCTGTGCTCCAGGCCAAGGGTGCCTTCCGGATTGGCCAAGCTGGTGGGGCTGATGGAAGTGGCAGTCCACAACACCTGGAGGGGGCCAAATTGGCCACCACCCTTGCTCTAGGCCCTAACAAAATGTTTCGGTCATTGTCATTCTGCAGATAATTCCTAATTATTTCTGATCCCAAGGAGTTCATTATGAATGTGGATTGTAATTAACATACAAAAGAATAATATGTTTAGGGCAGCTTTTAATGTTTGATGTATTACAGCATTTTAATATTTTTTGGAAGCCACCCAGAGTGGCTGGGGTATAAATAAATTATTATTATTATTATTATTATTATTATTATTATTATTATTATTATTATTTTCACCACAAATCAGAACCAGCAGGTTCCATATTTCTCTACAGAGGATTTGATCCTACAACCAATGTAGCAACGGATTTTGGCCCAGTGGTACCAATATTCTCCTTTCCCTTCCACAGCATGGATTACTTTGGCCATTCTGGAAGAGACTGGATTCACCTCCAACTATCAGTGGCAGACTTTGCCCTCTCAAATTCCAGTAGTGCCCTGTGCAATGCTGAAATTTGGCGCCCACACCTCTTGCGCTCCATTCAACGGCATCATTCTGGCGCCCCCTGCAGCAGGGCACCTTAAAAGCGCCTCTGCCACTACTGATAGTTCAATTGATTAGAGTGTGGTGTTCTGAGAAGCTATTTTTATATGCAGTAACAGCAGCTAGAATTTTGTTGGCCCAGAAATGGAAACAGGAAGAAGTGCCTACGACTGAAGAGTGGAGAATGAAATTAATGGACTATGCGGAGCTGGATAAATTAACAGGGAGGATCCGGAACTGACGAGCCCAGAGATTCACCAAAGACTTTAACAAATTTACAGAATATATTAAAAATATTTGTGATAATCAGATAACGTTTGCAAGTTTTCAGAAAGCTTTGTGAGAATGTTTTGTAGAAATATTGCTTAAATAATATGATGAGATAAATATATAATGCAATATTAAATTAAGAAATGTGGAGAAAGTGAGAATATGGAGAATTATCAGACATGTTGATGGAAGTCTAAAAGAAGATAATGATTAGATTTGTATGTTTAATTTTGTATAAATTTATATTGGAAAATTAATAAAAATTATTTGCCAAAAATAATAATAAAAAAGATAAGAGTGTGGTGTTGATAATGCCAAGGTTGCAGGTTCGATCCCCGCATGAGACAGCTGCAGATTCCTGCATTGCAGGGGGGTTCGAACAGACGAGCCTCAGGGTCCCTTCCAACTCTATAATGTTGCAAATTAACAGGCTGAAAGGAAAACCCACACACGTTGAGGAGAAGAAAAGGCTTTATTGTCTTTATTGGCCAGTAAAGTTGACTCCAGTTCCAAATTCTGAGGTGGAGTTTACAGAGCGGGCGCTGTCTGCTATACAATTCTCAAGGCATGAATAGGCATAAGCTTCTGTCCAATAGTAGAATTACACATTCTACTAATGAGATCCTTATATGGGCAACTCTATTTGCATATGCATTAGAGGAAAAACAAATGTTATCACCTTGCAGCACATGAAGAAGAGTGGACCTCTTCTTCTTATGCATACTGTTATGTGGTAAATCGTGTACTCCAAATCGTGGAGAGCCATGTGTTGCAGTGAGATCACCAAACTGCCTTCTTGTTCCCCGTTTAGATGACCTCCTTGCCTCATTGGGCACCCCTTTGTTGCTGGGGCAAATTTCTGTCGGTTGGGGTTTGATTGGCAACTGAGGGGGCTATCTAAGGGGCTGCATGTCCCAAAGTATTTTCTCTTTCGCATTGTGCCCTCCCTCCCTATAATTTTAGGTTGTGTTTTTGACCTTGCTATGCCTATGTAGGGATCATCTGTTTTTTGGAGCAGGGGCCCAGTAGGAAATTTGCCACTTTGCTGATTGGCTGGTGCCGTTTGGTTTTTGCCTACCGTTTTTTGCCAACTTTGTAAGGTTGGCGGTTGGGCATTGGTTCATTCTTTGGTGGAGGGGATTATGGATTGGCTGTGCCTGCCCCTCATTTTTGTTGCTTCTGCTAGGGAATTCCATTAAAGGAATCCAGGGGCTCAATTTGCTCTGTCCAATCCCCTCTCAGTGGTAGGGCCAGGCCAGAGTTCCTGGGAGCATCTGGGGTGAACTAAGAGACAGAAATCCACATCTGTGCTCCCCCAGTATGTTTCCCCTTACTGACCTCTGGATGTTCCAGTTGTCAGTCCTGTTCCTGCCGGTCAGGTTCAGGTAGTCCGAACCAATGCCTAAGCAACCACTCACATGCTGTAATCAATAAAGTTGTGGCCAAATTAATGCCAAAAATCCTAAACAAATATCCTGTTTCCTGTGTGATTTATTTTGGAGGGGGTTTGGGCGTCTTCACATGCAAGCAAGATAAGGAGTAAGGCTGTTCCTGGTACCTTAAGGACAGAATGTTTCCTGACACAATGGGGCAACTCTTTGGTGCAAAGGAGATTAGCTAGAGGTCTTTGCTTCAATAATTCTATGATCCTGCATCCTATAAGACTCCGCAGCCTAGGCTGAAGCATCAGCACGCCTGGATCTTGCAGCAGCTGCTACCACTTGCAAACTGAAAACAGTGTTAACACTTGTGTAGGAAGGCCACTACTTAAACTCAATTTGAACAGCTAGCATTAAAACAATTGCTTTTAGACAATTAAGTAACCTGCAGCAAAGTTTGGCAGAATGCAATTAGCAAGTGTTTTCATTTAAGAGACTCATTAGAAATTAAACCCACTCTAGCAGTGTCGCTGAAAGGTAAATGCCAGGGAATTTATTTGATAAAATCCCATGTTTTTCCAGCTTCCCCTCCAATATAATTTGCAAAGTATTGATAGAGCATTGGGGGTTGTGGGGTGGGGGTTGTGTGCGCTTTGTAGCATAGCGTTGCCCCAAACATACTTAGAGCTAACAAATCTGCTCTGTCACACAGTGAGGAGCACTGCTATTATAAAAGGGGTGGTTAGAGGCTGGAACATAGTTGCCATCTCAGAGGGGAGTTTATTTCTTTTTATGAGACTAAAGCAATCAAATATATATGGGGGCCAAGCTAAGAAGAGCTATGGATATTCCACATTGCACAGCATGGGGGCGGGGGGGGGGAAGGGGCAAGGAATCTTAACAAGTACAGTACCAGTCGTCAGTATCGTCACAGGCAGTCATTGCGTGATGCTTTGCAAATGACGCTATGAAGCATTTCACATGGAGGTTCTTATTGAACCTCTTGGGAACTCACATAATAACAGAGAGAGATTATTGTAAACTACTTTGTCATTTTTATGATATTGTGGTATTGTGATATTATTATTTTTTAAAAGCAAACCAGATATGTTTGCCAGCCATTGCAACCAGGGCTGGATTTAGGTTTGAGAAGCCCTTAAGTGGGTGGCGCTGTGGGTTAAACCACAGAGCTTGGGACTTGCCGATCAAAAGGCCGGCGGTTCGAATCCCTGCGGCAGAGTGAACTCCCGTTGCTCAGTCCCTGCTCCTGCCATCCTAGCAGTTCGAAAGCACGTCAAAGTGCAAGTAGATAAATAGGTACCACTCCGGCGGGAAGGTAAACGGCGTTTCTGTGCGCTGCTCTGGTTCGCCAGAAGTGGATTAGTCATGCTGGCCACATGACCCGGAAGCTGTACGCTGGCTCCCTCGGCCACTAAAGCAAGATGAGCACCGCAACCCCAGAATCGGCTACGACTGGACCTAATGGTCAGGGGTCCCTTTACCTTAAGCTACTAAAGCTAATGGGGCCCTTTATATGTCCAGCTGTCCTTTGTCAACAACAAACTGTCACTGTTTTTTTGCGTTGAATTTATGCTATATGGTAATTTATGGACCTAATAGGTATCTCAAGCCATTTGCACATGCAGAATGTAGGCACCCTATATATAGAAATGAGCAAACCAGTGATATTTTAGGGAGCAGGCTAGCAGGTGGGGCCCGTTACTTACATCATAGGAGCCTACACAACACAAAACACTGTTGCTGTATGTAGGCTTTATTTTATTTGTTTTTTATCTTATATTTTGGAAATGTACATCCAGGTTTTTTTTCTTTAATTTTTTTTGGGGCCCCCAAGAGAGTGGGGCCCTAAGCTGTAGCTTGTTTAGCTTATACGTAAATCTGGCACTGATTGCAACCAAAGTAAAATCTCAGTCTGGTTACAAATTACGAGCATGCCACAAGGACTGAACTTAAAGCCATATTTCCAGGCAGATTTGGAGACTCCTTTCTCAGGCAGAACATTGAAGGAATTTCAAGAAAGTTTGCCTTTTTTTAGGTGACTGACAAAAGATCTCAGCAGCCATCAGATTCCATTTAAAGTTATATTTGAAGCGACTGGTATGTTTCTCCTAGGTGATTTCCAAAATGAATCCGAAGGGTTTCTTTCTGAGAGGAGCAAAATCTTTCTTCCTTCCTTCCTTCCTTCCTTCCTTCCTTCCTTCCTTCCTTCCACACATCTGCAAAATCATTAAGTCAGTGCAACCCTTAAATGTGACCTTGTCTAATGGAAGGGCACCTACTTATTCCAAAAACTCAACATTTTTTGTTAAAAAAAAAATCCTTCATGGCTCTCATAGTCCAAGATGAATGATGCTGCTTATGACTACATTTGTTCCTTTGATGAATCCTTAAGGATGGCTTGTCAAGCACTTCTGTTTCTAACAAATTAATATAATTGCTTTATTTTTGGTACAGGCCAGCACTTGATGCTGGTGATGGCTGTTGTTTCTTAGTGTTCTATGCATTTCTTAAATTAAAACTGCACATGGAGTTGTTGTTTTTTAAAAGGGGGGGGGACTTCATTTTCCCTTCTCTTAATTTTGCCCTCCTGGCCAAACCTACTTATGTTAATATAACCAAGAAATAATAAATGTGCATTGCCCTCTTTTCACTGTCTGCTACAAAGGCACTTGTCAGAGCTGCTACCAGGTCCCAGCTCACATAGGACCACGCCACACAGCGTCCACTTTAAAAGAGTCTTTATTGAGTTACAGGTTTCATTTCCGAACTGCAGCGTGCAGCTCTACACCTTCTGCTCTAGGTCGGCGAAGACCCGTCTGAGTCCCCGCCTCTTGCACACCAGCTTAATACCCTAGCCTTGCTCCACCTCCTTCGCCTCTCCCTACGTCTCTGGGTCCTTCTGCCCCCCTGGGCCTCCTCCCTTCTACTCTCCTCTGACGCTGACCCCCCTGATCCTTCTGCCTCCTTGCGGCGGGCTTTAGGACCTGGCTCACTCTCCGGGCTGCTTACTGCTCCAGCTTCCGCTGCATTTGAACTTGGCGCGCGCGCCCAACTCTCTACTTTCCTCTTAACCGTTGCCTCGCTCTCTGAGGAGGGCGTGACCACCCCTGACTCGTGCCCTCCCTCCTGCTGACAGCCTCCGGAACCCGATGCCTGGCTACCTTCCTCCCTGCTGCTCTCAGTCTTGAGCGTGGGTCCCGACTTCCAGCTGCTGCCGCCCTCAGTTATGAGCGTGGGTCCCGACTTCCAGCTGCTGCTCTCTGAATCTCCTCTGTTCCCTTCCTCCTGGGGTGTCCCCCCGGATCCCCCCCTTGCTCTGCTCACTGGGGCTCCCTTTTGGGAGTCCTCTGACTCACTGCTTAGGCTTGGAGATCTCGGGTCGTCATCATCACTCATTCTCCCTTCGGCTTCCTCCCCCTCGCTCTCTGTTTCCACCCTTCTCTGCGTCTCTGCTTCTGAACCCCTGACATCCATCCCCCCCTCGAAGCCCCCCCTTCCCCCCTCCCCGCTGTCAGGTGTGGGTGCTGGGCGCTCCATCATCATGGGAGGGAATGCTGGATACAGGTCGCTCCCCGTGGGTGGCCGCCAACTGAAGACCTCCGAGTCTTCCCCCTCGCGGTCGTCGACGTTGACTTGTTGCTCTTCCATCTCTGTACCGCCGTGCTCGAACCCGAGGTCCTCCCCGAACACGTCCATGTCAGTCTCTGCGTCGGTCGCTCGACCTGGCATCTCCAGCCACTTCCTGCGCCATCGCTCCTCTGGTCGATCGTCCCACCAATACGAGTTGCCTGATGCCGAACCTGCCGGTGAACCTTCTGGGGAACGGGTGCTCCGTGCGGGTTCCCCTTCTGAGTCGAATCCATGGAACGTGCTGGAAGAAAGTGTGGGTGTGAACAACCAGTCGTCGAAGAAGCTCGCTGGCATGGGTTTGTGTGGGAAGAGGGCATGAAACTCGTCCTTGAGCAGGGGTTCCTCCAAAGCGTAGTCTGGTACCCAGCTATTGGCGCTGGCCCGGGTGCCCTCTCTGGCTAAGAGGTATTCGACTCCCTCTTCCCCCCATCTGGAGTCCAAAATCTCCGTGACCTCGTTGATGTGGTCCTGGTGCTTCACCTCCCGCGTCTCCGTCCGTTCCCGGAGCGGACTTGGCGCCGTCCCTGGCTCCTGGAACCTGTGAGGTGCCTTGTAGGGAGTGAGCACCGACCTGTGGAACACCGGATGCATTCTGGAACCCTCCGGCAGCGCCAGTCGGAAGGCTACCGGGTTGATCTGCGCTTCGACTTGGTACGGACCGATCTGCTTGTGCCCCAACTTCTTCTTGGCAAGCGACCTGGTCGGCACTGCGTGGGCTGCCAACCAGACCCAGTCTCCCACTTGGATCACTTCGCCAACCCGCCTGTGCTTGTCAGCTTGCACCTTGTAGGCGTGCTTAGCTAGCTCCAGCTGCCGTCTGAGTTGATCGTGGACCGCCTGCAGCTCTGACGCGAACGCGTCCGCCGTCTGTGGTTCTCCTTCCCCCACTCTCTCCAGTCCCGGGAAGGTTCTGGGATTCCTCCCATTGTTGGCAAAGAACGGCGTCACTCCTGTGGACACGTGCTTCGTGTTGTTGTAAGCGAACTCGGCTAGCGGCAGGTAATCCACCCACGTCGCAGGCTGTTGATTGGCATAGCATCTCAGGTACTGCTGCATGATGGCATTGACCCTCTCTGCTTGCCCGTTGGTCTGCGGGTGTCTTGCTGATGCCAGATTGACCTTGACATTTAGAAAACCCATCAGCTTCTGCCAGAAAGACGAGATGAACTGGCGTCCGCGGTCGGACAGGATAGACCGTGGCAGGCCATGCACTTTGAACACGTGATCTATGAACAGTTTGGCGGTTTGTTCCGCCGTGGCCACCTTCGCACACGGAATGAAATGTGCCATCTTGGTGAACAAGTCCACCACCACTAGCACAGCTGTCTTGCCTCTCGAGTTGGGTAAATCCGTCACAAAGTCCAGGGCCACCCTCTCCCACGGTTCAAACGGTGTTTGCAGCGGTTCTAACAGTCCCGCCGGTGGTCTGTGTACCGGCTTGGCCCTCTGGCAGGTGTCGCACCTCGCGACGTAGTCCGCGACCTCTCCTCTCAGCCTGGGCCACCAGAAGTCTCTCGCGACTAATTCCATCGTTTTCTCTGTGCCAAAGTGACCGGCCGTGGGTGCGTCGTGCAACTGTTGCAGTACCTTGGCGCGAAGGTCGTCTCCTGGTACATAGACAGCCCCTTTGCGTAGGAGCAAGCCGTCCCGCACCTGGAACTCGTCCGTGGTAGCCGTGCCTCTGAGCAGTTCCGCCATCTTGTCTTGCGCGAATGAGTCGTCCCGCAATGCACGTCGCACCGCATCCAGGTCTACTGTAGCTGAGGCACACGCCCACGCCGTCGGTGCGAAGATGTGCATGGCCGCCGCTGGCGTCACCTCTTCTAGGTATTGCGGTTTTCGGGACAGTGCATCCGCCATGATGTTGGTGTCGCCTGGGACGTACTCTATTCGGAAATTGAAGTCAGCAAAGAACTCCGCCCAACGTATCTGCCTCTGGTTCAGGAACTGAGCCGTGCGCCAGTGCTCCAGATTCTTGTGGTCCGTGCAGACCTGCACCGTGTGCTTGGCGCCGATTAGGAAGTGCCTCCACGCCTTGAAAGCTGCATGAATGGCCAGCAACTCCCTGTCCCAGATGGTGTAGTTCTGCTCCGACTTGCTGAGCTTTCTGGAGTAGAACGCTCCCGGCCGCCACACCCCCTGCGGGTCTCGCTGCAGCAGGACAGCTCCCACGGCTCTGTCTGACGCGTCTGTCTCTACCCTCAACGGTTTACTGGGGTCGATATGCAGCAGTTGCTTCTCCGATGCGAAGAGATGCTTGAGCGCTTGAAAGGACTGTTCCGCCTGCTCCGTCCAGATGAATTTCTTTTTTTTGGAGCTGAGCGTGTCCGTAATTGCTGCCGTCTGCATCGCGAACCCCTTGATAAACTTGCGATAGAAGTTGGCGAAGCCGACAAACCGCTGGACCTCCTTCCGGTTGCGCGGGCTTTTCCAATCCAATACCGCACGAACCTTGGTGCTGTCCATGGCTATCCCCTTGTCCGACAACTTGTATCCCAGGAAATCCACCTCCGTCGTGTCGAACTGGCACTTCTCCAGCTTGGCGTACAGTCTATGTTGTTGCAACCTGCTGAGCACCTCCCTCACGTCTCGGTCGTGAGCTTGCTGCGAGTCAGAGAAAATCAGGATGTCATCCAGGAAGCAGACGCATGTCTTGTAGAGGAGTCCCTCCAACACGTGATGCATAAAAGCTTGAAAACAGTGAGAGCCATTTTGTAATCCAAAGGGCATAACTCTGTATTCGTAGGTGCCCAGCGGTGTGAACATGGCCGTCTTCCACTCATCGCCCTCCCGCATGCGGATGAGATTGTACGCCCCTCGCAGGTCCAACTTGGTGAACACGCGTCCCTTGCGCACCGTCGCGAGGAGGTCGTCAATCCTGGGCATGGGGTAATCAGACGGTTTGGTCATCTGGTTCAAAAGGCGGTAGTCCACAACTAGTCTTTTTTGGGGCGTGTCTTTCTTTTTCACGAAGAAAACGGGACTGCCCCCCACTGCCTTGGACTCTCTGATGAAGCCACGCTCCAGATTATGCTCGATGAACTGTTTGAGTTCCTGCATTTCATCTTCAGACATGGAGTATAGCCGCCCCTTCGGCAGCGTCGCCCCCGGTAGGAGGTCAATCTTGCAGTCATATGGCCGGTGAGGGGGTAGCTTGTCCGCCTCCTTCTCGCAGAAGACCTCCAAAAGGCTCGCGTATTTGTGGGGGACCGCTTGCAACGTTCCCAACTGCAGTTGTGATTCCTCCTCCTCTCCCTCCCGTCGGGGCAGGATGCAGTGTTCTGCGCAATAAGAGGAGCCGAAGATCAGTTGTCTCTGGTACCAAGCCAGTGTCGGACTGTGCCTGTCCAGCCAACTCATGCCCAACACAATGGGCGTGTCCGACAGTTGGGTGACATTAAAACTGATGACTTCCCTGTGGTTGCCAAGGCGCATCACCATCGGTGGCGTCTGCTTCACCACCTGCCCCCCTAGCAACTCTCTGCCATCCACTGTGACGACTTGCAGGGGCAGAGTGGCAGGCAATAGCTGTATAGCGTGCTGCTCCACAAAGCTCTGCGCTATAAAGTCTGCGTTGCTTCCAGAATCCACAGAAAGCGGCACTTCGATAGTGACGCCGTCGGGTAGCTGGAGAGATGCTGTGAGCTGCACTACTGGTTTGGGTGGGAGGGGATCCGTGGGTTGCAAGATTGCTGGGGACTGCTTCACAGATGCGTCTGGCTGGGCCCCAGTGCCTCCGTCTCCAGCCAGACATTGTCGTTTCCCTGCTGTGGTTCTCCTTGCTGCGTTGCTGCAGTCACCATTGCTGAGGCTGCAGTGTGCTTGTGGAGCCTCCGGGGACACTCCTTCGCCAAATGGCCTGGATCCTCGCAGATGTAACACTTCCTGTTCCCTCTAGGAGGCTTCGCTTTCACTGCTGCCGGTGCTAGGGCTCTGGCTGCTGACTGAGCCCTTGCACCTCCAACCTCCATCGGTTCCCCTCCCCCTCCTGGCGGAGGTGTGGATTGCGCACGCGCTGCTTCCCTCGGAACGAAAGAGAAACTTCTCGCTGCTTCGCGCCCTCCACGTCCTTCATCTCTGCACCATGGACGTTCTTCCAGCCTCACCCCCACAGTCAGCGCCCTTTGGACCACCTCCTGCGTGCTTCGGGGCCTCTCCCCCCTTGCAATTTCATCCTTAACCGCTGAACTTAGACCCTCCCAGAAGAGGTCTCTGACAGGGGGCGAATCCCGATCCCATTCTAAAGCACTGACCAGCGCAAAAAATCGGGCGTGATACTGCCGGACGCTCGCCCTCCCTTGTTTTAGTCCATGAATCTCCCGTCTGGCAAGATCCACATCAATAGTAGACAAAAAACACGCATCCATCGCTTTGATAAAGGCATCTGCATTCTGAAGCGCCGGATCTTTATCCCTCCACAAATTGCGTAGCCAGGCTTTGGCATCCCCATGCAAATGGGACAATATGAACCCCACCTTCTCTTCCTCATCTCTAAAGTCTTTTGCCAGCAGTTGCAGTGCGCACATTACGTCTGCTCTAAAATTAGGGTACTGTTGCAAAGTCCCATCGAAGTGAGCCACAAGCCCTCCTGCTCTCCGTGCCAATCCCACGCCCTCCGGTCTGGGTCCCGGTTGCCCTTGCTTAACAAGCATTTCAAACCTGGCGTGTAGGTCTCTGTAGGCGGCTGTAGTCTCCTCCTCCCGTTTCTTGGAAGCCAATACCTCTGAGGACAACTGGGTCACTGCCTCTTGCAGCGCGGAGATCCTCTGTTCTTCCGTCATCTTGCTAACCTTTGTGAGCTCGCTTACAGACACCCCTCTTCCTCCCCTAGCGGCTTCTGCTCCCGCTGCGAGGTTTCAGGTTTCTGAAGCTTTGTTGAGACGGGTCTTACTGTCAGAGCTGCTACCAGGTCCCAGCTCACATAGGACCACGCCACACAGCGTCCACTTTAAAAGAGTCTTTATTGAGTTACAGGTTTCATTTCCGAACTGCAGCGTGCAGCTCTACACCTTCTGCTCTAGGTCGGCGAAGACCCGTCTGAGTCCCCGCCTCTTGCACACCAGCTTAATACCCTAGCCTTGCTCCACCTCCTTCGCCTCTCCCTACGTCTCTGGGTCCTTCTGCCCCCCTGGGCCTCCTCCCTTCTACTCTCCTCTGACGCTGACCCCCCTGATCCTTCTGCCTCCTTGCGGCGGGCTTTAGGACCTGGCTCACTCTCCGGGCTGCTTACTGCTCCAGCTTCCGCTGCATTTGAACTTGGCGCGCGCGCCCAACTCTCTACTTTCCTCTTAACCGTTGCCTCGCTCTCTGAGGAGGGCGTGACCACCCCTGACTCGTGCCCTCCCTCCTGCTGACAGCCTCCGGAACCCGATGCCTGGCTACCTTCCTCCCTGCTGCTCTCAGTCTTGAGCGTGGGTCCCGACTTCCAGCTGCTGCCGCCCTCAGTTATGAGCGTGGGTCCCGACTTCCAGCTGCTGCTCTCTGAATCTCCTCTGTTCCCTTCCTCCTGGGGTGTCCCCCCGGATCCCCCCCTTGCTCTGCTCACTGGGGCTCCCTTTTGGGAGTCCTCTGACTCACTGCTTAGGCTTGGAGATCTCGGGTCGTCATCATCACTCATTCTCCCTTCGGCTTCCTCCCCCTCGCTCTCTGTTTCCACCCTTCTCTGCGTCTCTGCTTCTGAACCCCTGACAGCACTGGTTTTCTTTTTTTCCCTTCTTTTTTTAAAAATATGGAACGCTTCACGAATTTGCGTGTCATCCTTGCGCAGGGGCCATGCTAATCTTCTCTGTATCGTTCCAGTTTTAGTATATGTGCTGCCGAAGCGAGCACAGAACCACTGATTTTCATATTGGCAGAGGCTCTGCATTTCACAGTGTCAAAGTTTCAGAAAACTTTGCGCATGAAATAATTAGATCTTAGGACCTAGAAGGTTAACAGTCCAACCTGCCCATTATGTACTTTTAAATATTTGTGGCATTTTTAGGTTTGTGAGATAATGGTCCAATTTCTGGACGAAGGACTCGTTCATGTTCATGTTTCATTCAGCTGTTTTGACGGCAGGGGTGCGAGGGGGCAGGTCTTCAGGTAGTTATGCTCTGGAGCCTTCCCTGATTGCATAATATGGATTTTAAAGTCTCACCACACTGTACAATATAAATGGATTATTTGTCAAAAAACCAACATACTCCAAAGAGGATTTTTTAAAAAAGAAAAAGCCACACACAAATTGCTCATGGAACACTAATTTGTTATTGTTGATTAAGTTTCAGCCAATTTCTTTTACTAATTTTCTGTTTTTATTGGAACTTGTGCTTTTTAATACCATATAAATATTGATGGGCAGGCACAGGGTGTATACATGCCTATAAATAAAACATTTCGAGGAGAAAGAGTAGTAGCTCCATTTAACACTCCCTCATCTTTTGCCTTGCTAATTTGGAATAATTTCGCTATGTTTCCAAATGCCTAGGAGCTGTTCTAAACAGTGTGATGAGAAGTAATGCCTCGTAATTTTCATTTAATGGGAAATATTTTTAGACGGAATGTGAATTCCCAACAGTGCTGGCTTCAAACGCTATAATAATGCAGATAGTGTTTTGTCAAATAAACAGACACATAACTCTGGCCGTGCACACAGGAAAATCATCTGCAATGCAGGTACCCCAAACCAGATGAGGAATGGTCCCTGATAACAGATGGCGTTTGCTCAGTTCCTCTCTGGGACCCAGGTACTGTGAAATGCAAGTCTTTTAAGAGTTCTAATCAAACCCATCAGCTGCTTAGGGAGGAAGGACAGGATTACTCTTCCTTTTTTGATATTACCTCTATAAGACACACCAGACCACAAGACGCACCTAGTTTTGGGAGGAGGAAAACAAGAAAAACAATATTCTGAATCTCAGAAGCCAGAACAGCAAGAGGGATCGCTGCGCAGTGAAAGCAGCAATCCCTCTTGCTGTTCTGGCTTCTGGGATAGCTGCGCAGCCTGCATTCGCTCCATAAGACGCACACACATTTCCCCTTACTTTTTAGGAAGGGAAAAGTGAGTCTTATAGAACAATATATATATATTTTTAATTTTCAATTACAATCCAATAATAGCCTCATTATAACAATGTCAAATTATAATTCAATTACTAATACCAATCTTTTATTATTATTATTATTATTATTATTAGTATATGGCTCAAAAGTAAATCTTTACATCATAACTTTACATCTTGCAATTATACATATTCTTCTTTTCAAAGTATGTTCGCAATTACTATTATCATAGATCAACAAGTATTACTGTACACAAAAACGAAAAAAGATGTAATTTTAAAATCATAATATTCCTCATAAATGAATGACTTCCCGTCTCTTCCATTTTGTACTAACAAACGTTTTGCCTATATTTGTCCATTGTCTTTTTATTTATAATATTTTCTCATCTATTGATTTTCCTTTTAAATTTGTTACTCAAAGGCCGTTACCGTTTTCCGATTGCAGCAATTACTCTTCAAGTATTCCTTAAAACAATTCCAATTTGTGACGAAGTCCTGTTTGGATTGATCTTTGGTTCTTTCTGATAAGTAGTCTAACTCCACATACTGTGTTAGTTTTTGTATCCAGTCAGATCTGGTGGGTACTAATACCAATCATTCAAATACCGAATTCTATAATAGATTTGATGGTTTGATGATTTTATTTATTTCTGCATTCCAAAATCTTACCAATTTCAATTACATTCCGGTCAAAATAATAAACCCTTGTACAACAACTGCAATATGAATAACTTCCATTCGTGTTGACACATTAAATGATTTACAGAACTACAAGGGAGGCACTCAAACTATATCCTTGCTCTTCCTGTGCGTGGCAATTATTCCTGTGTGGGGCAAGTAAATTTTTATTTATACCCCGCCCTCCCCGGCAAAGACCAGGCTCAGGGCAGCTAACATCAAATATCAAATACATTAAAACACAATTAAACAATTGATTAAAATACAGTTTAAAAATAAGAATCAGGATAAAATTAAATGACTGCCCATGAATTACAACCATAGGGGTCGGGAACCTTGAGTATTCATCAGGGCCAGCTATCCATGTTGGTCCCACATGAGCCAATAAAAGGTCAAAGAGGTAACTTACAGGGTCCCATAGAGGGGGGTCAAACGGCCTGGACCGAAGGCCAGGCGGAACAGCTCTGTCTTGCAGGCCCTGCGGAAGGATGTCAAGTCCCGCAGGGACAGCTGTTGGGGGATGCTCAGTGCCTCCCCCCCCCCAGCCACACTGGCCTGGAGGGAGGGTCCCATTTGAATGGGCCAATCAGGTGTTAGGTGGAGGGGGCTGAACTGGATCTGTCCCTGCTGTTTATAAGAGGCTGGCCTCCAGTAGTTTCCCCTCTTTGGGGCTTGGTTGGAACCCCCCCCCCCCCGGTTTACTACACTTTCCAAGCATGGAATGTAAACACAGACATGTGATGTATCATTCACACATCCAGCAACGGGAGAGAATTATTATTATTACTGACATCGCTTGCTTCATAACAAAAGTCACCACATTTGGTGGATAAGCCATTGTCAATTTCGGAGAGTCCTTCCCTCCAGTAACTTCACAGATAAGAATTAATGATAGGTTTATAGTCCTTTTATTACAGCGTCATGTTGTGGCCACAAAACACACAGCTCTCCACAAGCAGGGCAGTTGCTTACGCTGAATCCATTTCCCTACTTCTGCAACAAGGAGCGCACCAGTGGGGAGTTCCTCCCCCTCTCTGCCTCCTTTGTTCCCTGATACATTCGGACCTCTGAGTCCATGGGGAGGGAGGTTTTCCCACAATCTCAATTGATGCGTCTCCCAACTGCCCTCTCCCTTCGGAATCTCTTGTCATTATCTCGTAGCTAGGTAAAGGGAACCCTGACTATTAGGTCCAGTCGTGGCCGACTCTGGGCTTGCGGCGCTCATCTCGCTTTACGGGCTGAGGGAGCCGGCATACGGCTTCCGGGTCATGTGGCCAGCATGACTAAGCCGCTTCTGGCGAACCAGAGCAGCGCACGGAAATGCTGTTTACCTTCCTATTGATCTACGTGCACTTCGACGTGCTTTTGAACTGCTAGGTTGGCAGGAGCAGGGACCGAGCAACGGGAGCTCACCCCGTTGCGGGGATTCGAACCGCCAACCTTCTGATCGGCAAGTCCTAGGCTCTGTGGTTTAACCCACAGCACCACCCACATGCCTCCCTAATTTGTTCCGCTTATGTTTCTGTGTCTGCCTGTCTCTCTGCTTCCGAAAACGCTGGATGCAGGGGCTGCTTGGTGAATATTCCCCCTCCTCTTCAGAGAGAAACTGATCTGCCTGCGACTGCATTCCCCCATCTTCGGATCCAGACCATTCCCTGCCAGTCATTGAGTTGGATCCTTCAGTGATTGGATACCCCTGTTTAGGGGGTCCAGGAGGGGTCTCTCAGTCCCAGAGTCCACAACAAGGGCCAATGGGCCATAGCACCTCTCCCGATGGCCTCCTGACTGGAATTGTAACACCTGCTGCTCCCAGCTAAGGATCAGCCCCACACTACTACCCTCCAGCAGGTGGGTTGCTTGATACCAGATACATCCACAATGCCTTGACCAAAACCTACTTACATCTGTAATTGACTTATTTCAACCCACTACAGGTCTCCTGTGTTATGGTTCACCCCTCACTGTGCTGCGGGCATCATGGGCCTGTGACGGCAATGTAACTTTCTCCAGGTGAGTAATATGAAACCATAGAATCATAGAATCATAGAATCATAGTTGGAAGAGACCACAAGGGCCATCGAGTCCAACCCCCTGCCAAGCAGGAAACACCATCAGAGCACTCCTGACATATGGTTGTCAAGCCTCTGCTTAAAGACCTCCAAAGAAGGAGACTACACCACACTCCTTGGCAGCAAATTCCACTGTCGAACAGCTCTTACTGTCAGGAAGTTCTTCCTAATGTTTAGGTGGAATCTTCTTTCTTGTAGTTTGGATCCATTGCTCCGTGTCCGCTTCTCTGGAGCAGCAGAAAACAACCTTTCTCCCTCCTCTATGTGACATCCTTTTATATATTTGAACATGGCTATCATATCACCCCTTAACCTCCTCTTCTCCAGGCTAAACATGCCAAGCTCCCTTAGCCATTCCTCATAAGGCATCGTTTCCAGGCCTTTGACCATTTTGGTTGCCCTCCTCTGGACACGTTCCAGTTTGTCAGTGTCTTTCTTGAACTGTGGTGCCCAGAACTGGACACAGTACTCCAGGTGAGGTCTGACCAGAGCAGAATACAGTGGCACTATTACTTCCCTTGATCTAGATTCTATACTCCTATTGATGCAAACATGGCTTTCATATAAATTGCTCCCTTTTTATTAAAAAACAAAGGAGTTACAGATCAATAGGGCAAGTGCAGCCAAATTAATCACAAGCACAATGATTTCTCCTAGTTGTATAGCGTTTAATCTGCCTTTGGATCTCTTCTGAAAGTTTTATTCCTCCTGTTTGTTTCTTGCTCTTCAGATGTATAAGATCCATAGTGATTTGTTTCCTGCACAGCTGCAGACTTTCCATCTTGTGAAGCATATCTCCCTCATCTCAATTTAGTCTGTTTGTTTCAGCAATCTGCCGCCATATGAGAGCCACTTTATCGAAGACAGTCCATGGACTCAGCTATACAGCAGCAAATAAAATGTTTTAAGTGTGTTTCAAGTGCAATATACAATGTGACACTAGATGGCAATGGTGAGCCTTATGGGAAATTCAATGTATTTGTTGTTGTTGTTGTTGTTTAGTTGTTTAGTCATGTCCGACTCTTCATGACCCCATGGACCAGAGCACACCAGGCACTCCTGTCTTCCACTGCCTCCCGCAGTTTGGTCAAACTCATGTTGGTAGCTTTGAGAACATTGCCCAACCATCTCGTCCTCTGTCGTCCCCTTCTCCTTGTGCCCTCCATCTTTCCCGACATCACGGTCTTTTCCAGAGTCTTCTCTTCTCGTGAGGTGGCCAAAGTATTGGAGCCTCAGCTTCACGATCTGTCCTTCCAGTGAGCGCTCAGGGCTGATTTCCTTCAGAATGGAGAGGTTTGATCTTCTTGCAGTCCATGGGACTCTCAAGAGTCTCCTCCAGCACCATAATTCAAAAACATCAATTCTTCGGCGATCAGCCTTCTTTATGGTCCAGCTCTCACTTCCATACATCACTACTGGGAAAAGCTAGCTTTAACTATACAGACTTCAGTACATTTTAATGTATTTTTAATCTTTGTTGGAAGCCACCCAGAATTTCTGGGGAAACCCAGCCAGATGGGTGGGGTACAAATAAATTATCATCATCATCATCATCATCATCATCATCATATATACCACCCCTTTC
This sequence comes from Podarcis vaucheri, assembly GCF_965113315.1. Lineage (NCBI taxonomy): Eukaryota > Metazoa > Chordata > Lepidosauria > Squamata > Lacertidae > Podarcis > Podarcis vaucheri. Next base: position 51,490,847 of record NC_138751.1, on the reverse strand, counting down.
CCCTGGAACAATTTAGGCTCTAGTCTAAGGACAGGGAACTTAACACACGTCTGATGTTGTTGATCTCTAGTTCCCATCAGCCCCAGCTAGTATGGCTAATGGTCCAGGGCAGTGGGAACTGTAGTCCAACAACATCAGGTGGGCACCACGTTGGCTATTGCCATCCACAGCCCATGTATCCTATGCAGTAAAATCATTTTCAGTCCAAGTCCACTACCATCATTTTTAGCTGCATTCTGACAAAATGGAGTTTTTTTGCACCAGATATCTGCGACACGACACCCAAAATTGTTAGCAGAATCTCAATCTCCAGCAGCGATAGTTATGCCTGGGCTTTAGAGGCAGATGAATTAATTCCATAAGTTTTTTGGGGAGTAGTTGATTGAAAATTTTGAATTAGTTGGTTTTTCCTATTAATTTTTGCAATAGATTTTGACTAGTATTGACAGATTTCAACTTTGCATTCAAATAAGCTTTTGCCCCTCTCAAAATTAAATTGGTTGATTGAGATTTTTGTTTTGTTTTGTTTCCACCAAAGTTAACAGTTAATTTGACATTTAATAAACCGAAAACTAAACAAATATTTACTATATAAGGCGGCTGTGTTTGTTGGTGCAAGTTGATCAACAGTTTTGTCGGCTGAGCTGTGAGCTAGTACAATGCAGTTTATTTCGATGGCGTTTCAACCAATCAAATATGTATTACTCTTCATGACAAATGTCTTTAATTTTAAAACATTTGCCCCGGCTTAATAGAATACCATTATTTCTCTACTGTGCTCATTAATTCTTCCCAATTAAGTTGAACAAAATGGGCAAAGTGTAACACGATCAGCTATGTTATCCTGCCTTTCTCAAATGTAATTGGATTTGCTATCTTTGATTGGACTCATTAGGAGTGAGAAGCTAAATAACCTCTGAAAAATATCCACCTCCCCACACTTTGCAATGTGAGTGGAGGTTCTAGTCTATGAACATGTGCAGCTTATTTTACTCATTTGGACAATTTGGTAAAATTTTTAATGTCTTGATGCTTAATATAAGGCAATGAGTTTGCTGGATTATTAAATGCCCTTTGTATTGACTATGTGTTATTACATATAAAAGAATTAAAAGCTAAGCAGAATCCTTGAATTCCAATTTACACTGACAGCAGCCAGAGGTGCCAACTTCTCCAGATGATCAAGGGGGTCCAATTTGACATCATGTGGCATCCTGATGTTGCACGTGTGATGTTGCGAGGAGCCAGGGGGTGGAGCCAAATGCCCTCTGAAAATTGAGGGTGCCCGTCCCCCTCAAAAAATACATGGGGGGGGCAGAAACTGTCTTGGCCCCTAGGAGTCAGTGCCTATGTCAGCAGGAATCAGGGATAGGGAAAAGAGATGGCTATCAAATCTCTCAGTCTCCTCTTATCCAGACTAAGAAAACCCAGCTCCCTCAACCATTCATCACAAGGCTTGGCTTCCAGACCCTTGATCATCTTGGTCCCCCTCCGCTGCACACATTCCAGGTGGTCAATATCCTTCTTAAATACACACTATTCCAGATGTGATCTGACCAAGGCAGAACAGAGTGGGAATATTACTTCCCTTGATCTAGACACTAGATTTTATGCATTAGCTTTTTTTTTTTTTTTGCTGCTGCATCACACTGTTGACTCATGTTCCGCTTAAAGGTAAAGGGACCCCTGACCATTAGGTCCAGTCGTGACCGACTCTGGGGTTGCAGCGCTCATCTCGCTTTACTGACTGAGGGAGCCAGCGTACAGCTTCCAGGTCATGTGGCCAGCATCTGGCGAACCAGAGCAGCGCACGGAAACGCCGTTTACCTTCCCGCCGGAGCGGTACCTATTTATCTACTTGCTGTTTGACGTGCTTTCGAACTGCTAGGTGGGCAGGAGCAGGGACCGAGCAACGGGAGCTCACCCCGTCGTGGGGATTCGAACAGCCGACCTTCTGATCGGCAAGTCCTAGGCTCTGTGGTTTAACCCACAGTGCCACCCGCGTCCCTCATGTTCAGCTTATGGTCTACTAAAACCCTAGATCAGGCTTCCTCAAACTCGGCTCTCCAGATGTTTTTGCCTACAACTCCCATGATCCCTAGCTAGTAGGACCAGTGGTCAGGGATGATGGGAATTGTAGTCTCAAAACATCTGGAGGACCGAGTTTGAGGAAGCCTGCCCTAGATCCTTTTCACATGTGCATCTTATATTTGTGCAGCTGGTTCTTCCTGACTGTAGCGCAATGGGTCAGTGAGTCTCGCCGTTAACGAGAAAGTTGGTGGTCTGAGCCCATCCAGAGATGGCTGTGGGCAGCATTCCTACATTGCAGGGGGTTGGACTAGATGACCGCCAGGGTCCCTTCAAATTCTACAGTTCTATGATTTGTCCCTACTGAAATATATTTTGCTACTTTGGGCCCAGTTCTTCAATCAGTTAAGATCCTCTTGAATCTCAGTTTTTTCTTCTGTAGCATTAGCTACCCCTCCCAGTTTGGTGTCATCTGCAAATTTGATGAGCATCCCCTCATCAGGTCATTCATAAAGACATTGTTATTCAAAGACTTTATAAACAACCATCTCATTCCTCATATACCAAATCAGTCACTGCAGATGCCACCTCACGAGGCAGTTTGTTCATATAATGTAGGAATTATACTTTTACTGTGGTGGCAGTTAGTTCCATAGGAACTTATTCCCATTCCTCCCAGGCAATTTTTTACCATTTTTTTGATACCCGCAGAATACCATACATTTCTCTTCCTGTGATTCTTTTAAGTGGAGATTGCAATCCCAATTTTTACATGCATTGTTCTGGAAATTGTTTTTATAGATGTCTTATTGTTGATATATTTTATTACGAAATCACTGTGAGGTGTACATTCGAAAATGCGTTTTAAAAATATGTTGATCCACATTGTGAAACGCTAACATGTTTAATCAAGCAGCATAAATTAAATTCAATCTTCCCCCAGTTAGAAGCGCATCTTATTCCACAGAGAAAGTAATGTCAAATCTCATAATGTCAACCCAGGCAAAGGGGTATACGAAGCTGAAACACTTGCAGCTTTATTTTCTCATTGGTATTGGTAAAATGGTGAATTGTATCACAATATCTCACAGTTTGTTTCAGTGCACAGAACCAGTAGGTTTTCCTTCTGTCTTTCATAGCTTGAGATATTTCTTAATCAACTTTAGCTTGCTGAAGCTCCTTTCTTTCAGGTGATGTTCCTGAAGGTGGCAGGCAGGGGACCGAGAGATGGAGAAACGTAGTAAAGCAGAGAGTAAGTGCTATGAAATACAATGAGAAAAGGGGAGAATGTGGGATTCAGAAATACCGTATTTTTCACCTTTGGTGGACGTGCCCTAGGATTAAGGCTTTCTGGGAAATGATATATAATGAATTGAAAAAGGTATTTAAATATACCTTCTTGAAGAAACCAGAGGCCTTTCTCCTGGGCATTGTCGGCCAATTGGTGCAAAAGAAAGACAGAACTTTCTTTATGTATGCTACAACAGCAGCAAGAACACTAATCGCTAAGTATTGGAAGACACAAGATCTACCCACTCTGGAAGAATGGCAGATGAAGGTGATCGACTACATAGAACTAGCTGAGATGACTGGCAGAATCCGAGACCAGGGAGAAGAGTCGGCGAAAGAAGATTGGAAGAAATTTAAAGACTACTTAAAGAAATATTGTAAAATTAATGAATGTTAGAAAGATGTTGGAAAGAAATTAAGTGGTTTCCAGCTGTAATGCTTTAGGAGATATGAAAAAAGGATTATAAATGGGTAAAAGTTCTATGGTAAGGATTTGCTGAACCAACAAATTGAATTGGAATACAAAGAAGGGAAGTACGAGGAGGTCGGAGGAAATAAGAATATGGAAGTTATATTATTGAAAATTAATGTGTGTTTTTTAATTGTTTATTATTTTGTAAAAATTCTCAATAAATATCTTTTTTAAAAAAAAACAAAACACAGAAATACTGTATTTTTCACTCTATAAGACACACTTCCCCCCTCCTAAAAAGTAAGGGGAAATGTGTGTGCGTCTTATGGAGTGAATGCAGGCGGGAGGCTCTGCTCAGCCCTCCCTGAGAGCCAGTGTGGTGTAGTGGTTAAGAGCGGTAGTCACGTAATCTGGGAAACCGGGTTCGCGTCTCCGCTCCTCCACATGCAGCTGCTGGGTGACCTTGGGCCAGTCACACTTCTCTGAAGTCTCTCAGCCCCGCTCACCTCACAGAGTGTTTGTTGTGGGGGAGGAAGGGAAAGGAGATTGTTAGCCACTTTGAGACTTCTGAAGGGGAGTGAAAGGCGGGATATCAAATCCAAACTCTTCTTCTTCTTCTTTAAAGAGCCCCGTGGAGCGTGTGTCCTTCTCCCTCCTCGGGGAAAAGCCCCCAAGAGCTCCACACATGCTCCACGCGCTATTTAAAGGGAGTACGGCTCTTGGGGGAGCCTTCATCCCGCTGCCCGGGAGAGGCTGTGTGCAGCTGTCCCGGAAGCCAGAACAGCAAGAGGCTATCCCAGAAGCCAGATCCCTCTTGCTGTTCTGGCTTCTGGGATTCAGAATATTTTTTTTTTCTTGTTTTCCTCCTCCTCTGCTGCGTCTTATAGAGGGGAAAATACAGTACCTGTTAAGGGTTAGGAAAGAAAGGTGATGTAGCTGTGAGTTGGAGGCGTGAGAAATGCAGGGAGAAGAGAGATGAGAAGGCAAATGAAAGGACAGATGGGCCCGCAGAGAGACTGGTGGCCGTGCAAAGGGGTAGGCTCAAAAACAGAGCAAAAAGAGGAGGGAAGGATTCCAAGAACTCTGCGGTGGTGCACAGAAAGAAAAGGAGATGTCAACAGAGAGTGGGTTAAAAATAACATACAGAAACCCAGCCAGATTATTGTTAACTAAAATTCTACTCCAAAATGCTTGGGAGTGCTCAGTGCTCAGTGTTGTGAAACAGCGCTCCCAATCTGAGGTCACATAATTCCAATTTTACTCTGATCGCAAAAGCCAGCATGTGACTTCAGAGGTCTGCCTCCTAGCCAAAGGAAATAGCTTGCCGCTTCTCTGCTAAGCTCATGCACCAATGATGCCTTCAAGGGAAGCCAATTGCCCTTGTGACTGTACTCTTTCATGCTGTAGTTTTGCTGGAAGCCCAGAATCTTCCTCTAAACAAGGATGCGTTCAGCAGGCGCCAAAAAGAGTTCAGTGAAGGCCCCTGCTTGATAGCAAGAGACAAGGAGTTCCAAAGAGTAGGTGCTGCCACACTAAATGATTGGTTTGTGACAAATGTGGAATGGGTGCTGTGTAGTGCCAATTGCATTGATAAGTGTTGAGTGGCCACATGTCGAATAAGGTGATCTTGTAGGTAAACTGGTCCCAAGTTGTTAAGGGCTTTGTATGCTAATAGTAACACCTTTAACCTGGCCCAGTAGCAAATTGGCAACCTGCACAGATCACTGAGGACAGGTGCTATATGCTGACAAGACAGTCATCCTACAGCGTTCTGCACTAACTGCAGCTTCCAGATAAGCCAGCATGTGACTTCAGAGGTCTGCCTCCTAGCCAAAGGAAATAGCTTGCCGCTTCTCTGCTAAGCTCATGCACCAATGATGCCTTAAGGGAAGCCAATTGCCCCATGAGGTCTTGCTAAGATGTATAAGACCAAATGAAATAAGTGTTGGAGATGTAATAAGACTGAGGGTACATTCTATCATATGTGGTGGCCTGTAAAAGGGTAAACGAGTATTGGGAAATAATTCATAATGAACTGGGGGGGGGGGAATGTTTAAAAGTACTTTCCCCCAAAAAACGGAGTCCTTTTTTGTTGGGAATAACTCAGACAAAAATTCCCAGGTGTCGGAAAAGGTTATTTATGTATGCCACTACTGCGGCTCGTGTTTTGTTAGCCCAAAAATGGAAAACGAGCAAAGTCCCAACTAAAGAAGAATGGCAACTTAAACTGATGAAATATGCGCAGCTTGCAGACCTAACACACAGAATAAGAGAACAAGAAGAGCAAACGTTTAAAGAAGACTGGAAAATGTTTATTGAATATATGAAGGGGGGATTGTTTACACTTGAAAATGTTGGCCGCATTAAGATAAATTCAACAGTGTAAATAAGTTTTGATGGATGTAATAATGGAATATTGAATGGTTTAGTTTATATAAAATATGCAGGGATTTATGTTGTGCAAAATAAATCATGGAAAGAGAGGAAGGGAAGTCATTGATATTTTAAGGTTGTTTAAGTGAATATTCTAAAATGTAAAACAGGGAGGGAGGAAAAATGGGGAAAAAAATAAGGATGATATCTTTTTGGATAATATGTTTTGTTTTAATTTTGAATAAAAAAGTTAGAAAAGAAAAGAAAAAAGAAACATCCTGGTGTAGGAATAAATAATAGTTTACTTCAAACCATTGCATATTTCAGGAGCCTATGAACAATGAGATGAAGTGTGAGGGAGTCAGTGGTTATTCTCTTTGAAATAAATGTGAGGAGAGAGTGATGAAGCCAAAGCAAATCTTCTGCAAGTCCCCTTGAGGCCACGGTGGTCTCCAGAGGACCACATTTCAGAGCCTGAAGAGATCTTTGAACTTATGAAAGTTCCTGTTTATAGTACAAATGGGTAAGTGGTGCAATTTGGAGCGGGATAATATTTTCCTTTGACCCTAGAAAAAGTGATAGATAAGACATTGTCTAAGTATGAAGAAGAAGGCGTTGAAACTACTTCCCTACAAGTATTGGTCAGATATTATTACGGAAGAGTAAAATTAGAACATGGAAAACCTTGTTCAAAATGACATGGTTCATTTTAAGCTGGAATTTACCATTTATTCAGAATCAAATGCTGCATAGATCTATGCCTAAAAAAGAGACTTGTGTTATTGGGTCTTTGCTGTTATTAAATTTCAGCATGACATAATTTTTTTAAGACTCAGCTTAAGTTATTAGCTGTGTTTCAATATGTATTTTTAATGTTAATGTTTGAACTCTGTTTTCTATAATACGTATGCACATGTTTATAAAGCCATTTTCACTAATATAATGCACTTCTGTAAGTTATTTTAACTAAGGCACACTTTCCCCTAATATAATCATTTTTGTAAACATTGCATGGGTGGAGAACTGCATCAAAAAATTTGGATAAGTGTGGGTACTGGAAAGCGTGTTCTCCATCAAATGAGAGCACGTGTTGCGGTTGGGAGAATACAAGCCACCCTGTTGTTGCTAGGCAGGTTTGGATAAAGTTGAACCCCCTTTAAAGGGTTAATTGGGTTACTGGGGAGTTTAGCATGTTGCCAATTATGGAGGAAGGGGCAGAGGCTATAAATATAGGTTACTCACGTGGGAGCGTCCTCTTGGCCTCTGCATCGGATCACGGAGCAGATCGTCTCGAGCCGGCTGTATTGAGTATAAAAATTGCTTAATTCCCGCTGACTTTCTTGGGCCTTTTGCCTTTTGTTCCTTCCCCTTTATTAATTTCCTTCCCTTTTCCCTTCCTCCTTTTGTCTAATTCCACCCCTTTTCTTTTGTTTCGGTTTATGTAGTTTAATTTAATTTGATTTATTTCTTTAATTTAATTGCCAGCGTTTTTAAGGGGAGTGGGGTGCCCCCACCCCCCACCCCCCCCAGCCCGGGGGAGGCCTTCCTCCCGGCGCCGTTAGAAGCGCCTGCACCCTCGCCGGGCAGCAGCCCGCCCTTCCCATCCATAGCTCCGTGGCGCGGAGCGCTTTCTTGCCCCCCGCCCTCCTCGCGGCTCCCGCGCGTGCGGGCCTACCTGCGGCCGCGGCGGGCGGCTGGATTTAGGCCCAATTTTGCTGAGGGCCGTTGCCGCGTCGGCGGCGTCCCGCCCTCCGGGGCTGTGTCCGGTGGCCGCGCGGCGGCGGTGGGGGAGGTGCGCGCTGTCGGGGGATTCTCCGCAGGCCCCAGGCTTGAGCCAGCGGGCCCTCCCGCCTCGCGTGGGAGCGCGGGGGGGGCGCATACAGGCCTCTTGCAGCGGCGCTGCGGCCTGGGTGCGCTCGTCGACTGGCTGCAATTGCGGAGTCATTCTAACTGGCTCCGCCATTTTGGGCACCTTCTTGCTGACGGCTCCCCCTAGTGGATACGAAAGGTACTGCGCCTCAGTGGTTTTTCTGAAGGACTGGGCCGCATTCCCCCTTACCCCTCGCCCTCTGCTGGCTGCTAGTATATTATATACACGTTAATTAATTGATTGACCGGGCAAGTACTAATTATTTCTGTTTGGTGGTAATTTCTTTGCGTTTGGGCCTGCTGCGGCCTCCTGGGTTAGCACCAGGGCTTAGGACCGTGTTGTTTGTCTTTCAATAAGTAGATAGATAGATAGATAGGTACTTTAATAGGCAAATACACCTGGCTATTGCCTTGGCCTAGAGACAGGCTTTATTCTGAGCTGCGGCCTGGTCTTCAATTAGGTGATCCGGCAGCAGCTGGTGGAAGGCCCAACTGGGCTTATTGTTTGGTGGTTGCTAGCTTTCTTACGCTAGCGATTGGCATTTACCTGGTTGATTTTATTTCCTGCTAGCAGGTATGGCTCCAAAGAAAGCTGCTACGCGCTCCAGCTCGGTCATCGCGTCAAAACGACCTATTAGAGGTCCATCCCAAGCGCTTCGCTCTCCCCCCGCCAGCCAACCGGTGGGGCGAGTGCAATCATTGGTGGCAGGCATGGCAGGTGACCCTGCGGCTCTATCTCGCTTCGCAGCCGACTTGGACCTCTTCCTGCAGCATCGCTCTTCTCAACCGTCCACGTCTGGAGGGCCGCCCTCTGCAGCTGTGTTGCCGCCTCTGGTCTCATCATCATCTAGCGAGGATGAGGGAGAGGGACCGTCATCACAGGGTTTAATTAGGAACCCACAGTTATCCCAGTCCCCTGGCTTACCTGTGATACAGAGCCGGCCTCGGAGGGCAGGCCGCCTTTCCAGGCGGGCCCCGGAAAAAAGTGCACCATTGGCTGTGTCCACTCGCCGGCGCACGCCTGCTCGGTCTTCACCGGTTGTGGCCTCCGGTTCTGGTATCTCACATGTTGTCTCTACGCAGTCTGTTTCAGTTCCGTCTCAGCAGCATCCTGATTCGGAGTCCTCCGTCGAAGACAGTCTACCGGTTCCCGCCAGGAAGTCCATGGGAGGGAAGCGTCGCCACAAGAAGGCGTCTCGAAAACGTGCGAAGCGCAGGAAGGATGACTCCACTTCCTCTTCTTCTGGTACGTCTTCCTCTAGCTCTGATGACGAGGGTTCTCACTTGGAACTTTATTGGGGTTTTGGTGAATCGGCTTCAGGGCTTCCTAGGTGGGCTTGGGAACGTAGGTCCAACGCTCATCGGGCAAAGTATGGAGCTGTTCAAGAATGCAGAGATGGTGTGTTGGTTCCCGACGTTAAAGTCTCAACCAATTCGGCCAGGGATATTATCCCAGGCTCACACTTGTCTTCGAAGTTGCGGGCCAGGATTTTAAATGGGCGCTATGTAGACATTTTCAAATTAGCCCCGCCTTCTGAAGAGCAAGAAAAAGGAAGTACTTCCACCAAAAAACGCTCGGGGGTTTCTGTGGCGGGCAGGACTTTCGAACAATGGCTTGACTGTTTTCAGGTCTTCGCCGGTATAGTTATGGCAGCTTATCCGCGTAGGTCCCTTCATTTGCTTGTTTATCTATCGATTGTGCGCTCTGCCTTTACCAAGGCGGGCGATAAGGCCGCGATCAAATATGATGAGAACTTTAGGCGTCGTGCGGCCAAGATCTCGTCTGCACGCTGGGATCGGAAAGATCTCGATGTGTGGACTACCTACGTCGCTCCGCTCATTGACAAAAAGGTACCTGAGCAGCAGAAGTTGGGCGTCTCTGCCTTTAGACCTGGCCGTCGATTGCCGTGTTGGGATTTTAACAGGACCTCTTGTCAGCGTTCAACTTGTAGATTTGCGCACACCTGTGAGAAATGCAATGGATTGCATCCGGCTTCCTCTTGTTTTGCTGGGCGGCGGCCCTTTCGTGGGGGAAAAGGGGGCCCTCAACAGCCCCCCAAAGCAGCCCCCCCCACACCCTCTACTTCAGGAACAGCAAAATAAGGTGCTGACTTCCTTGGCCCAGACTCCTATTCGTCTGCCGGCCCTTCAAAAATGGCTCAAGTTTTACCCAGATAGGGAGGCCGCTCGTTACCTGAGCGATGGTTTTTCGGCTGGTTTTCGGATTCCGGTAGCCAAGCCTCCCGTGGCTCGGAACTCGTCTAATCAGAAATCAGTTCGTGAATTGCCAGAAATTGCCCGAAGGAAGATCTCGAAGGAGGTGGCTATGCATCGAATGGCTGGCCCCTTTTGTGCCCCTCCATTTCCTAATTTACATGTTTCCCCACTGGGAATAGTGCCAAAGAAGGCCCCAGGTGAATTCCGTCTGATCCATAATTTATCACATCCTAGGGGTACCTCAGTTAATGACGTGATTCCTCCAGAGCTCTGCTCAGTCAGGTATGCCTCTCTTGATCATGCGATCAAGATGATCCGGAAGTTTGGACCGGCTGCGTTATTGGCAAAATGCGACATAGAGTCTGCATTCCGTTTGCTGCCAATTCATCCGGAGGATTTCTGGCTGCTTGGTTTTCAGTTTGAGGGTAAATACTATTTTGACAAGGCCATGCCCATGGGCTGTTCTATAGCATGTGCTGCTTTCGAATCCTTCAGCACCTTTTTGGAGTGGGCCCTCAAGCTGAAAACTGGGTTGGACGGGGTTACTCATTACTTGGATGATTTTTTATTGGCTTCTGATTGCAAATCTGACAATTGCTCAGTCCTGTTGCATGCTCTAGCTGCCCTTACTGAGGAATTAGGGGTCCCGTTAGCGGCAGAGAAGACTGAGGGTCCCTCGACTCAGCTTACGTATTTAGGTATCCTGTTGGATACGGTGTCTCAAACGTCCAGCTTGCCAAAGGTTAAGCTGGTGGCTTTGAGAAAGGTTATAGAGGAATTGCTTCCCTTGAAGAAGGTGTCCCTGCTGCAAATCCAATCGCTGCTAGGTCACCTGAATTTTGCCTGTAGGGTGGTGCCCCCGGGTCGCCCCTTTTGCTCTCGTTTGGCTCGCCTCACGGTGGGCTTGAAGGCCCCGCATCATCGTGTTCGTCTTTCTAAGGAGGTGAGGGCTGATCTCAGCATATGGCTTGAATTTTTGGAGGAATTCAATGGGGTATCGTTATGGCAAGACACTTTGAACTTGCAGAACGATTTTCAGGTGCACTCAGACGCTGCAGGGTCCCAAGGTTTTGGCCTATATTGGACGGGCAGGTGGTGTGCCAAGCGCTGGCCTCTTGATTGGCAGGGAACAGCTATTACGCGGGACCTAACTTTTCTTGAGTTCTTTCCCATTGCAGTGGCAGTGCACTTGTGGGTCGAAGAGTTCAGAGACCGACGTGTCTGCTTTTGGACCGATAACCAGGCGGTGGTGGACGTGCTGGCCAAGCTGTCGTCCCGCTCTCCTAGGGTGTCGGCCCTGTTGCGGGCTTTTGTTTTACATTGTTTACGTTATAACATAGTGTTTTCCGCTCGTTTTGTTCCGGGGGTGTCTAACGAAATTGCCGATGCTCTGTCCCGTTTTCAGATGGAGCGGTTCAGACTTCTGGTTCCAGAGGCTCGGAAACGTCCGGAATGTTTCCCGGATCATCTCTGGAGCCTTGGCAGGAGCTAGTTTTTCAGGGAGTAATGGCTTCTATTTCCCCTTCTACTCTCAGGTCTTACACCAAAGCATGGTCTGATTTTTTGTCCTTTACTTATCAGTCAGCCGGGGAGCAGAGGGGGGCTTCCCCCTCTACTTCTCAGGTGCTAAGATATTTGGCGCACCTGTTTCAGCTAGGACGTGCAGCTAAGACGCTAAAAATCCAGGCAGCTGCCATTGCCTTTTTCTGCAAGGCTTATTTCGACAAAGATCCTTGCGCTAAGTTTGCCGTGCGCAAGGCCCTTGAGGGATGGGGTAGGCTTTGTCCTTCCCAGCCAGCTACTAGGCACCCTATCTCATATGATTTGCTGTGCAAGATGCGCAAAGTGTTGAGGAAGGTTTGCTGGTCGAGGTATGAGGCTCGCCTTTTTTCTGCAGCCTTTTCTATTGCCTTCTTCGGAGCACTAAGGGTAGGTGAGCTCGTATGGGAAGAACACAATAATGGCCGTTCTAGGGGATTATTGCTTCAGGATGCACAGCTATCTCCGGATGAGCTGAGACTTCTCATTAGGAACTCAAAAACGGACCAGGGGGGAAGGGGAGCCCTCATTCGTCTCCCGGCCACAAGGGAAGTGGGTCCGTGTCCGGTCAAAGATGTCAGAAGGTACTTGTCCATTCGGGCCCCGGGGGAAGGTCCACTGTTGCAGCACGAAGATGGGTCGCCTCTGTCCAGGCGACAGTTTGCAAGGGTGATGCGGAAGGCCATTGCGGCTTGTGGTGATTCTGCTAGTGATTTTGCCCCACATTCTTTCAGGATTGGGGCTGCCACGACGGCAGCCCATTGGGGCCTGTCTGCAGGCAGAATAAAGAATTTGGGTCGCTGGAAGTCGAACGCGTTTAGAGGCTATGTTCACTAACATCAGGTTTTCATATTTTGTTTCTCTACACCAGGTTTAGCAGCCGTACGCGTATGGATGGTGGGGCACAGTATCGTACATTGGGCCGGTGTTGGAGCCAGGCAACTCGGATTGGGACCAGGTCTCGGCCTTCCTCCTCACGTGCGTGTATCTTGGCTGGCCAGAAGGGGAATGTCCTGGACTGAGTTTCTGCCACTGATTCGTAGGCAGCTGGCTGAGGAAGGGCCGCCCATGGCCATCGTGGTGCAGTTGGGTGAAAACGACCTGGTTTCTATGGACTGTGCTTCGTTACGTGCTGCTATCCTGGGTGATCTTGAAATGCTGCGAGCAATGGTGCCGGCAACAAAAATTTTCTGGTCAAAATTTTTGCAAAGGCGCAGTTGGAGAGGCAGTCGTTGCCCAACTGCCACCGAGAGGGCTAGGAAGCGGATCAATTCGGCGGTCTCGAAAAAGGTTTTCGAGTTGGGAGGTGACGTGATTACCCATCCCGAGATTCTGGCTAGGGATGAATCTCTTTTCAGGGATGATGGGGTGCATCTTTTGGCCTTAGGGAATAAGGCGTGGTTGGGTGCGGTGGTAGCTAAGCTAAGGTCTTGGCTGGGTTCGTGAGTGGTTTGGCGGCGAGCTTAAGGCTCCAGTGGCGGTTAGGCATTGGTTAAAATTGGTTGGGAGGGGTAAGTGCCTACCCCTCCAATGGTGGTGCGGAAAGGGAATTCCGTTAAAGGAATCCAGGGGCTTGCCATTCATTCGTCCTTGTCCCCGGAGTCGGACTTGGGCCGTGCAAGCCCCACAGGAACATGAGGGTGAGAGGTGTGGGACTGTTACCCAGCCTCACCTTCTCACCCAATACTTGTTTCCCTGGCTGGCTTCCGCTGGAATCCGGAAGTCCAGCCCTGTCCCTGGGCAAGGACAGATAGTCATAACCAATGCCTAAGCAACCACTCACGTATATTGTATTTGAATAAAGTTGTGGCCAAAATCATGCCAAAAACCTTAAACAAAATTAACGTGTGAAGTGTGAATTATTTGGTGAGGGTGGCTTGTGGGACTCAACACGCAAAGCGTGTTCTCCATCAAATGAGAGCACGTGTTGCGGTTGGGAGAATACAAGCCACCCTGTTGTTGCTAGGCAGGTTTGGATAAAGTTGAACCCCCTTTAAAGGGTTAATTGGGTTACTGGGGAGTTTAGCATGTTGCCAATTATGGAGGAAGGGGCAGAGGCTATAAATATAGGTTACTCACGTGGGAGCGTCCTCTTGGCCTCTGCATCGGATCACCCGCCCACCCTCCCTTTTATAGGGGGGTTTCTGGTTATTTTGACCTTGCTATGCCTGTCATGGGGTCGTCCGCCTTGGTGCGGGGGCCCGGTAGGAATTTACCATTTGGCTGATTGGCTGGTGCCATTTGGGTTTCGCCTACTGCGTAGCAAATAAGTCACAACTTGTAAGGTTGGCGGTTAGGCATTGGTTAAAATTGGTTGGGAGGGGTAAGTGCCTACCCCTCCAATGGTGGTGCGGAAAGGGAATTCCGTTAAAGGAATCCAGGGGCTTGCCATTCATTCGTCCTTGTCCCCGGAGTCGGACTTGGGCCGTGCAAGCCCCACAGGAACATGAGGGTGAGAGGTGTGGGACTGTTACCCAGCCTCACCTTCTCACCCAATACTTGTTTCCCTGGCTGGCTTCCACTGGAATCCGGAAGTCCAGCCCTGTCCCTGGGCAAGGACAGATAGTCATAACCAATGCCTAAGCAACCACTCACGTATATTGTATTTGAATAAAGTTGTGGCCAAAATCATGCCAAAAACCTTAAACAAAATTAACGTGTGAAGTGTGAATTATTTGGTGAGGGTGGCTTGTGGGACTCAACACGCAAGATGGCTGGCTTTTAAAATCTGGCATTCAGTGTGAACCAAATCAGATTTCTCCCTTCATTGCCACTCTACACACATTTTTTTTCTTTTAGCAAAGGCTTTTAAATGGAACAAACAAGAATAATAGAGACTATGATTTACATCCTAGGAATCTGAATGAACCCAATTATAACTTGGTTTAAAAATAAAGAGATGGGTTTGAAGTTATCTCCAAAATCATTATAAAAATTAATTAGTGAGCTGTGAAAAATAATGAACCATCTTCTTCATCCCATGTTATTTTTGGATTATTTGAAACGAAAGTACAAGATGAAGAATCAGTTACGTAATTATGTGCCAAGCTGTTTATGGCAACTTTAAGTAATCTAGTTTGCCTTTTCTCATTGCAGTTTCACTGCTCTCCTGCCTTGGATTGGTGATATTTCCAAGAAATGCAAGAATAAGATGTGTTGTTATACTCTGATACCATAGACATGCCTTATATGCCAACCAGAAAGCTAAAATAAGTAATAAGACCAAGATTATTTGGCGCTCTCTCTCTCTCTCTCTCTCTCTCTCTCTCTCTCTCTCTCTCCAAACAAACAAACAAACAAACAAACAAATGTGCTTTTCCTTAGCTTCTTAGAATGTGT
Source organism: Podarcis vaucheri (assembly GCF_965113315.1). Classification (NCBI taxonomy): domain Eukaryota; kingdom Metazoa; phylum Chordata; class Lepidosauria; order Squamata; family Lacertidae; genus Podarcis; species Podarcis vaucheri. The sequence continues at coordinate 51,475,780 of NC_138751.1, read as the reverse complement.
TGGATTTTAAGGCACAGCGATCAGAAGGCCAAACAGACCTGAACTATTTATGTCCCTTTTTCTGGGAATTGTCCTCCCCACCCAGTCAATTGGGGAGAGACAACAACTTAGAGAGAGAGCACAGAGTTAGCATGTGCAAGGCCCCCAGAATCGGACCTCCGGAAAATAGTGGCTAGAACTGATAGCAGGATAAGGAAAGGCTTTGGGGAGCTGCTGCTAGTTAGATGAATGTGTTTTTATTTTTGTTTTTATTTTTATTATATATATGCTTACATATGGTATAATTATTCTTAGGGACATGGGTGGCGCTGTGGTCTAAACCACTGAGCCTCTTGGGCTTGCCAATCAGAAGGTTCGCAGTTCGAATCCCTACGACGGGGTGAGCACCCGTTGCTTTGCCGCAGCTTCTGCCAACCTAGCAGTTCGAAAGCACACCAGTTTAAGTAGATAACTAGGTACCGCTGCGGTGGGAAGGTAAACGGTGTTTCCGTGCACTCTGGTTTCTGTCATGATGTTCCATTGTGCCAGAAGCAGTTTAGTCCTGCTGGCCACATGACCCGGAAAGCTGTCTGTGGACAAGCGCCAGCTCCCTCAGCCTGAAAGCGCTGCAACCCCATAGTTGCCTTTGACTGGACTTAACCGTACGAGGTCCTTTATCTTCTTCTTCTTTTAAAAAATAATCTTAGGTGAATCTGCTGAACTACTGAATCATGACATAGCAACTTCCATTTATGGGGGGGGGGCAAATGGACTTTTGCAGTGATTATTTTGCACGTGAAGATCCCCCAAACCCCCTCCAAAATAAATCACACAGGATATTTGTTTAAGATTTTTGGCATTAATTTGGCCACAACTTTATTGATTACAGCATGTGAGTGGTTGCTTAGGCATTGGTTCGGACTACCTGAACGTGCACCGGCAGGAACAGGACTGACAACTGGAACCTGCAGAGGTCAGTAAGGAAAAACATACTGGAGGAGCACAGAGGCAGATTTCTGTCTCTTAGTTTACCCCATATGCTCCCAGGAACTCTGGCCTGGCCCTACCCCTGAGAGGGGATCGGACAGAGCAAATTGAGCCCCTGGATTCCTTTAACGGAATTCCCTAGCAGCAGCAACAAAAATGAGGGGCAGGCACAGCCAATCCATAATCCCTTCCACCAAAGAATGAACCAATGCCCAACCGCCAACCTTACAAAGTTGTGATGATTTGCTACACAATAGGCAAAAACCAAATGGCACCAGCCAATCAGCCTACCGGGCCTCTGCTCCAAAAACAGACAACCCCTAGATAGGCATAGCAAGGTCAAAAACACAACCTTAAATTATAGGGAGGGAGGGAGGGCAGGAGATCCACTGCAGGATGTGAAAGAGAAAGTACTTCGCATTGTGCAGCCCCTTAGCTGCCAATCAAACCCCAACCAACAGAAATTTTCCCCAGCAACAAAGGGGCAACCAATGCGGTGCGTAGGACATCCAAATGGCCCCGCCCCTGTGTCAAGAAGGCAGTTTAGCAATCTCACCGCAACACGTGGCTCTCCATGATTTGGAGGACACGATTTCTAGAAATATAGGTGCTGGTACTCACCATGAAGTCATTACATTAATTGCCACACCTTTTCACAACAGCAGCAACAAAAGAGGTGCCAGTATTGCATAGCCTTGAGTACCCCCTGGAAAAAAAGCACTGGACTTTCAGTATCTATCGGCAAAAATGGCATTTTTATCCACCAAAATGAATATAAAAATACAAGTCGCTACAATCCTGCACCCAGTTGTGCATGCTTCAAAGTCACTGACAAGTACATATAGTACAGTCATACCTCTTCTTGCGAACGCTTCATATTGCATTTTTTCAGGTTAAGAACGCGGCAAACCCAGAAGTGTTTGCTTCCGGGTTTTGCTGCACTCACGCACGCAGAAGCGTTCTGCACGGTTTGTACATGCGCAGAAGCGCTCTATCACAGTTTGCACATGTGCAGAAGCGCCGCACTGGTTATGGACTTTTAGGAGTGCGAACGGCACCCCAGAACAGATCATGTCCACAACCAGAGATACCACTGTATATGAAACTAGTACACAGCAAATGTTAAGTACCAGGTGGAACGGGAGATCAAGAAGATGGCATGTCAACAAGTGACTAAAGGGGTTTTTCCACTTGCTTTGTGGGTAATATAATTTTTTCCTGAAAATCTTCAACACACAATACAATTACAATAGAATTATCGGAGCTGACATTTGTTCATAAAATTTATTGCAGAGCCATTGACATCAAGCCAATGAATGCAGTTCCGTTTATGAAAGATGTAAGCATAATAATATGAAAACCACACCATAATCTTGGGTAAGAGAAAACATAAGGAACAGAGCATGCAAGAGAAAAGTAAAACACAATGATTAAATGTAAAAACTAAATAGAATGTGAAAATGCAATCGCAACCTTTAAACTTAACTGTACTAAAATAGAGAAAAAGACTGAAGCATCAAATAAAATGAGTATTATAAGCAATAATTATGGCATGTGAAACTAGCAATGATTTCAACTTCACTGAAACTCCCACCAGCCAAGACTGGTTATTTTCCCCCCCTTAATATTTAAGACAAGTTGCTATATAACTGCACTGCAGCAAAGCTTTAACTACAGCAGAAGTTTAAAGGAACAGTATTTAGAGAAACTTTGAGCCAAATAGTTGTAGTAGCAGTAGCAGTAGTAATAGTAATAATAATAATAGAAAAAGCAAGAGTAATTAACTAATACATTTAAAATGCATGCAATAGTTTAAAAGTTAATTAAAAGAATGTTAAATGATACAGTGTTTGGGTATAAAATAATTCCACATGTGTTCATTATAGCAGGTGTAAAGTCAGCTTTCAGCTTTCACATTTTGGGCAAATATTTGGGCATGTATTTGGCCATTGGCCTTGGTAAAGCAGAGCCAGGCAGTGAATATATTGCTGAAGGAAGAGGGAAAGTGATATTGGTCAGTGTCAACATTAATCAGATTTATTTATTTATTTATTTACTTAAAATTAATTCTGTAAAGCGTGTTCTCCTTCATGGAGAGCACGTGTTGCGGTGGGGGCCGCCAGGACACTCCAAAGTTGGGGGGCGGGCTAATTGATCGTTGGCCACTGATACGATTGGGGCTTCCCTTGTTGTTGGGAAGAAGTTAATGTTGCCATTTTTTGAATGACAGCCAGAAATGCTAAAACTCCTTGCACGAGGCCAGGGCTTCCTCTTTTCGCCCGTGCATCGGATTGCCCGTCCCTCCCTCCCTAGAATAGGGTTGTTCGCTTTGACCTTGCTATGCCTGTCATGCGGTCGTCTGCTCTTGGGGCAGGGGCCCGGTAGGAATTTTGTCCATCTGGCTGATTGGCTGGTGCCATTTGGTTTTTGCCTACTGCGTAGCAAATCGTCACAACTTGTAAGGTTGCGCTTAGGCATTGGTTTATGGTTTGGTTGGTTGAGGGGCATGGATTGGCTGTGCCTGCCCCTCTAATGCTGCTGCTGCAAGGGATTCCGTTAAAGGAATTGGGGGCTAACTATTGCTTGTCCACTCTGTCAAGGGGGCTCGGGCCATAGCAATGAGCTCCTGGCTGCATTTGGGGAGGGCTGAGGGCAGGTTCCCTGCTCCGTCGCTACCCCCAAGTGTATTCCCCGATTTTGACTTTCACATCGTGCCCCCCATGGTGGGGGCAGATAGTCACAACCAATGCCTACGCAACCTCTCACAAATTTGTATTTTAATAAAATTGTGGCCAAAACTATGCCAAAAATCTTAAACAAAAACTTCTGTGTGATGTGTGAGTTATTGGGGTGGACCTGGGGACCTCGACACGCAATAGAAATAACATACAGTGGTACCTCAGGTTACATATGCTTCAGGTTACATACGCTTCAGGTTACAGACTCCACTAACCCAGAAATATTACCTCGGGTTAAGAACTTTGCTTCAGGATGAAAACAGAAATCGTGCTCCAGCTGCACGGCAGCAGCAGGAGGCCCCATTAGTTAAAGTGGTGCTTCGGGTTAAGAACAGTTTCAGGTTAAGAACAGTTTCAGGTTAAGAACAGACCTCTGGTACAAATTAAGTACTTAACCCGAGGTACCACTGTACTTCTGAGGAAATGACAGATCTGAATCGAAATGCCCTGTTGGGTTCACATACAGTCCTGGGTTGCCCAAATGTCAATTTCAGAGTCTGTGTTTTGGACCTAGAGACTTTCTAGGGTGCAGAAATGTGAAGTGATGGCACTGAAATCATATCTTCTTGTCAGTATGAGGTGAGTTACAGATAGGTAGCCGTGTTGGTCTGCCATAGTCAAAATAAAAAAATTCCTTCAGTATCTGAAGTACACAGTATCTGAAGAAGTGTGCATGCACACGAAAGCTCATACCAAGAACTAACTTAGTTGGTCTTTAAGGTGCTACTGGAAGGAATTTTTTTATTTTGAGTATGAGGTGAGTTACTGGATTGCTCATCCCCTCCCCACACTGAGGAATTTTGTTGATTCTTTTAACTTCTTGAAATCACAACTTGAAATGACCAACACTATCTGAAGTTATTGCTTTCTGTACAATTCAATTCAAAGTCAAATGATTTGGGTTTTTTTTGCAAAGTATTTGAAAGCTAATCAAGGCACAATTACCCTAATTTCTTGCATTTCAAGCATTCTCTTGACTGCATACTGTGCAATGGGTTGTGGGTTTTTTTTTTTTTTTTTGGCAAGTTAAATATAAATGCTGCATATACATCTCTTCTAATTAATCCAAACACAATAGATATGATCAGTTTGAAATTGCATTTCCAGAGACAGTATTCCTTTCCCTTTAGAAACCACTCCATTTGCTTTTCTCTCTCTCCTAAGATGCCCACACACAAAAAGAATATGCATCTCCACAAATTTGGCAGCTGCTGGTGGAACAGGATCAGGTCTGCTCAACTTAAGAAACCACATACCCTGAAGACCACCTACCATTCCTTTTTGCTAAACTGAACTATGAAAATGAGGATTCTGCTCAAAAATAATGATATCCTGGGCAAACCCTGGATGGCTGCATTTGAATTGCCCACGGGCAAACAATTTCTCTTTAGCCCCACTTTCCACTTCTTCTGTTAACAAGGTCATTTTCCCCTAATTGAAGGATAAGGATGTCGTGAGGGCCAAACATGGCGACTTTCTCCCTCAGCAATGGCACAAGCTCTTCCCAACGCATGCCTCGTCTCGAAAACCAGGAAACTCGCATTCCAGGTGGCAACCCAAGATTAGGGGTGAGGCCGCAGCTAGCCGACACGGGCCCAATGGACTATACTGTGGCCGCAAATCCAAACACTTTTTCTGAGAACGGCTGAGAATACAGGAAAGAGAAAGACTGGTAAGTAGAGGTAATGAAGCGGAGCGCATACTAGCGAATGTAACCTTTATAAGCATCGGATTTCCACCGGCCCATTTCTTTAATCCTATCCGTCAGCAGACCCAAGCGCGCCGCTGTTGTGGTGGCACCAATCCTGAATGAGTGTGCAGCATAATCCTGGGAAGATAAACCACAGGCATCATCAATAGCTTTGCGGAGTACCCTTGTGAATTGGTGTCTCAACAAAGGTGGCCCATCCTCGTGAACCAGGAGCGGGCCAGGACCGAGCAGTCTGAGGTAAAGGTACTATCTAGTGTCCTTGACCGGGCATCGGCCCTGCTGCGCTGAAGCTGTAAGTTTTACGAGGGAACCCCTACCTGCCTGATCCGTTTTGGATTGACGTATCTGCACTGTCATGCTAGCTTCGGACAACTGCATGTCGTCCGTGAGGAGGCCGCGCGTTGACCCAGTTGCGTTAACCTCGGCTACTACTTCACCGACCCTCAAGGCGCCAAAAAAGGCGATCGCATATGCAGCGAAAAAAAGGCAGGCCTCAAACTTGGTCCAGCAGATTGACCTAAGCTTTGTGCATATCTGAGAGAGCAGCCCGTAAGAAATTGGCTTAGCATATGCTGCGGAAAAGAGGCGGGCCTCAAACTTGGTCCAACAGATCGACTTAAGGTTTATGCGTATTTGAGAGAGCAGCCTGTAAGAAATTGGCTTATGGCCCTCGGCTCTAGGGGGTTGCAGCTTACCCCAACCTTCAATAGCTCTGCGGATCAGGAAGTCACTGCACGGGTCAGAGGAAAACATGGCTTTACAAAAGAAGCTGATGGCGGCTACGTGTATCTTTAAAGTTTTGGGGGCCCAGCCTAAAGGAGGCTATAACGTATGCCACAGAGAACACCCGGACCTTGAACTTGGACCAGCAAATTGACCTAAGTTTCATACGGATTTGGGACAGCAGCTCATAAGAAATAGGCTTGCAGCCTTTGTTACTTGGAGGCTGCAGTCAACTCCAACCTTCAATTGCCCTGCGGACCATGAAGTCACAGCACGAATCGGTGGAAAAACATGGGTCTACTAAAGAATGTGATAGCGGCTATGTGTATCCTCAAAGTTTTCGAGGCTCAACCTAGGCCATGAAGGTGTGTTAAGTATTGCAGAACGTTTTCTGTGGAGGGTGTAACATTAGTGGAAAGGGAGGATGCTTTGGACCTGAACCCCATGAAATCACACCAGACCTTCTTATATGATCTAAGCGTAGAGGGTGCGACAGATGCTAATACTCCCTTAATCACTTCACGTCTCCAAGGTTCCACAGGTGCTCCAGAACAGGTTCTGGCAGTGGCTGAGCCCTAGGAGCTAATGCTCGGAAGTGAGGCACCAGAGGACGAATGATCGGAGTAGGCGCGGCACCCTCTCGGAACGCAATGACTGCTTAGCCAGTATGTTGACCACCGCCTGGTTATCAGTTCTGAAGCACACCCGGCGATTCTGGAACTCCTCAGTCCAAATGTGAACAGCCACAACTAAGGGGGGGGGACTCCAGAAAAGTGAGATCCCGCGTGATAGCCTCGCCTTGCAACTCTGCTGGCCATTGTTGAGCGCACCAGCGTCCCCTAAAGAATATACTGAAGCCCAAGGACCCAGTGGCATCAGTGAACCTGGAAATCTGAGGACAGGTTGAGGATTTCCTGCCATAAGGAGACTCCATTGTAGCATTCCAGAAACGTGATCCAGATCTCAAGGTCTGTCTTAACCGATTTTGGGAGTCTTACCCTGTGGTGTGGTGTGGTTTGTTTGTTTGTTTGTTTGTTTGTTGCAGCATTATGATAAATTCAAAAGTGTAAATAAGTTTTGATGGATGTAATAATGGAATACTGAATGGTTTAGTTTATATAAAATATGCAGGGATTTATGTTAGGCGAAATGAATCATGGAAAGAGAAGAAGGGAAGTTTTTAATATTTTAAGGCTGTTAAAATGAATGTTCTAAATTGTAAAACAGAAAATTTAATTAAAAAACATATTTAAAAAAGGAAAAGAAATGAACCCTCTAGGGAAGAAGCACACTTCACCATGGAGGGTACAATGCCATGGAGAAAGTTCTTCTGGGATTGGTGTCCACCAATATACGTTAGTTGGCCCCACCAGCAAGGCCTCTTCCATTGGTCTTAAAGCCCAGGCTGGACACTATTGGAGGCTTTGTGACTGACAGCTGTACCTGTATTTTCTAACCAGGGAGCGACTTTTCCAGTGTTCTTGGTTCACATTGCTTTTGAGAGTGCACTGAAGTAACCTATCAGAACTTGTTCCAGTATTTTCAGTGCTGTTCTACAAGCCAACTCTCTTAGGAGCAACTGGAAGAGTTTTGGAATTCTTGATGTCTGCATATCACTTTTATGACTTTATAGTCTCTTTTTCCACTTCAAACAAATCCTTTCCTAAAAACTGAGTCTGTTGCATCCTAATTATTATTTATTCTTAGTGTTGGTTGTTGGTGTCTCTTGCATTGAGTGGTAGTAAGCTTCCTTCACCGTTGCCCTATTCTGGCACGAGCTGCATTTAAAGTCAAAGTTTCTGTGTTTGCTGATCTTTGTTGTGTGTAACACATTGTGCTATAGTGTTATGCAAGTGCTACATTAGTGTACGTTTTCACATTTTAATAGCGTGACATCTGCTCAATCAAGCATGAAACAGAAGAGGCAGAGATGGCAAAATCCATTTGCCCTCCAAATCAATTCTGAAGGCATCTAGAACAAAACCTTCTGAACCTGTCTGAAATGAGACAGACACAATATTTTTTAGTTGTTTTGATTCTTTGTCATTTTTTTATTATGTTGTGATATTTATGACATTGTATGGCCCCTTTTGAGCTCCTTTCTGAGGAAGGAAGGGATAAAAAATGAATGATAATATCAGTCCTTCCTCTCCCTATTGCCTGCTTGGCATTTTCCTTTTTTCCAGTGAGTTTGGAAACATTCAGAAATGATCAGCATCAGCATCATCAGCACTTATTTATTAATTGCCTTCTAAACAATCGTCCCAAGCTGATTTACACATAAGTTTAGTTTTTTAAAAACAAAAACACCAGAAACATAAAACCAGAATTTGTATAAATTGGGTGAAAGCACCTTGCTCATGCAGGTGGCACTGTGGTGTAAACCACTGAGCCTTGGGCTTGCTGATCGGAAGGTCGGTGGTTCAAATCCCTGCAACGGAGTGAGCTCCCATTGTTCGGTCCCTGCTCCTGCCAACCTAGCAGTTCGAAAGCATGTCAAAGTGCAAGTAGATAAATAGGTACTGCTCCGGCAGGAAGGTAAACGGCGTTTCCGTGCACTGCTCTGGTTAGCCAGAAGCGGCTTAGTCATGCTGGCCACATGATCTGGAAAAACTGTCTGCTGACAAAAGTTGGCTCCTTCGGCTAGTAAAGCGAGATGAGCGTCGCAACCCCAGAGTCATCTACAACTGGACTTAACTGTCAAGGGTCCTTTACCTTTACTTTTACCTTGCTGAAGCAGGTCTGAATTTCAGGCAGTAAGTGGCAGAGGTCGGTCTCTGCTGCTCTCCTGACTTCTAAGCAGAGGTACAGGGAGCTTGGTGCTATGCCATGCAACATCATGGAGCCAACCTGCCACTCTTACAATTTCATGCATGCACAGCACCAAGCTCCCTGCCCCTTGACCCCCCTCCCTCTGGTAAGCACTAGTGACAAACTGTGTTCAGAAGCTGAGGGAGAAACAGCACCCCACTGACTGCTGCCAGTTTCAGAAACAGTCTGCTTTGCGTGACCAGGCGCTACAGCCCCCAGGGAACGTGGGAAAGGACTCTGACAATGTTATGGAATTAAAATTAGGCCACAACTTTATTAAACTTCCAAATGTAGGAAGACCTTGGCTTAGGCCTTGGGCGGGTATCCCTCCCAGCCCCCCAGCTGGGGGAACTGGGGTTCATCAGGGTAACTGGGATATAGGGGTGCTCTGCGAGACATAAGTGTAGCAGGCAGCCCAGCCCATATCCCTGCACACAGGGTCGTTCACTGACAACCTTTCAGTGTATGGCCAGTGACACCCATTTATGTAACCCCTTTAAGAGGGGGCCCCTGGAATCGCCACCGCAGGGGGGTGAGTCACCACTACACCCTCCCCATTACAGGGAATAAAAGACTAAAGGATTCCACCCAAGGCCATAACTGCCAAAGTTGTGACGAATTGCTACGGGGAAGACAAAACCTGCCAATGCAGGAAAATTTCTTCCCCGTCCTTCAACAGCAACCAGTCAAAGACCGTAGCAGCGCCAGCAAAACAGGAAGAAAAAGTTAACCTGCAAACAAGAAACATTAAACAAAGGGAGGGTAGGGAGGGTGAATCTCCAGAGCCGTCTGCCTGGCTAATACCGGCTTCTCCCCCTATTTATAATGGGTCTGGTCCCACTTCCCAGGAAATGAAACTTAAAGCTGAGGCTGGGCGTGAACCTCTGAATAATACACTGAGAAGCAGGCCTTCTACTAGCAAGTTCCCTGGGAACTGTAGCACCGCACGCGATCCCGCAAAAGGCACCCACAATATAGTGTGAGTGCTTATTCCTTTAAGAACATAAGAAGAGCCTATTGGATCCATCCAGTGGCCCAATTAGTCCAGGATCCTGTTCTCACAGTGGGCAACCAGACGCCTGTAGGAAACCAGCAAGCAGGATTAGAGCACAAGGACAAAACTCTTCCCTTCCTGTGGTTTCCATCAAATGGTGTTCAGAAGCATTGGTGCCTCTAGTTTTGGAGGGCACAGCACAGCCGTCCTGTCCAGAACCCATTGGAGTACTTCAGGCAGAAAGACTCTCCTCCCTGCAAGAGAGGGGAGTGGTTGTGGGCGGGAGCCCGGACTCCGCCCTGGCAGGGGCCTTAGCCCCTGCCCCTCCTTACCTTCTCCTCCCCCTCAGTCCTCGTCGTCCCGCAGCGCGTCACCCACCCTCCACTCCCATTTAGCTCAGGGTCTAGGTTTTTGGCCTTGCTATGGACCTTAGGTTGGTCGCCCTGGTTGGCTGGGGGGCCTGGTAGGAATTTTTCCATTTGGCATTAGGCCTTTTGGTTTTTTCGCCTACCTCGTAGCAATCGTCACAACTTTTGTGGTATTGGTGGGTAGGTTAGGCACTGGATTCATGTGTTGTGCTGTGTCAAGGGCTAGGTGTGGCCATCGCCTATGCTATCTACCGTGGGTTATTCCGTTAAAGGAATCTGGGGGTCGTGTATTCCGTCCGATGCCTGCTTGGCGGGAGGCCATGGCACGACCCTCGGTGACATCAGGGGGTGAGCCTATAGTTGGATGAGCATCAACAGGCTCCACCTACTGTTGAATAAACCCACCACCTATAGTCATCCAATGCCTAAGCCAATACCTTTTCACTGCTGTAATCAATCAAGTTGTGGCCTTTTCTTGCCCATTAACCTTATATCACGTGTCCTTGTGTATTTATTTCACATAGCGGGGGTCGGGGCCCTCGATCCACAATATGCTCTTGCGTGGCAAGGCCCAGAGCCCTCCCCCATATCTTGGATAATAAAACACACAGACACCAATATTTGGGTCAAAATAGGCCACAGCTGTATTGAATACAGTGGTACCTTGGGTTACATACACTTCAGGTTACAGACGCTTCAGGTTACAGACTCCGCTAACCCAGAAATAGTACCTCAGGTTAAGAACGTTGCTTCAGGATGAGAACAGAAATCGCATGCTGGCGGTGCGGTGGCTGCGGGAGGCCCTATTAGCTAAAGGGGTACCTCAGGTTAAGAACAGTTTCAGGTTAAGAATGGACCTCCAGAACGAATTAAGTTCTTAACCCGAGGTACCACTGTACAGATGAAAGAGGTTTGGCTTGGGCATGGGGTAATCAAAATACTCCTGGTCCACCTGCTTGGTCAATGCAGGTGGGGGTTCCTAAGACTTACATCCAATAGGGTGACCCCCGCAGTTTTGTTTTGTTTCATTTTGTTTGTACCTACGGGACCGCCTCTCCTGGTTTGCCCTGTGAAGGACCTTAAGGTCCATAAATAACAACACTTTGGAGATCCCGAGCCTCAGGGAGGTTAGATTGGTTTCAACTAGGGCCAGGGCATTTTCAGCACTGGCCCCGACGTGGTGGAACGCTCTGTCACAAGAGACCAGGGCCCTGCAGGATTTGACATCTTTCCGCAGGATCTGCAAAACAGAGCTGTTCCACCTGGCCTTCAGCTTAGACTCACTCTGTCCCCTTACATGGGTTTTGGTATATAAATTTTCCCTTGGCTATTTTGCTGGCCCATGTAAGACCAGCATGGATAGTTGGCTCGGGTGAATATCTGATGTTTCCTCCCTTTATGGTCTTGATTTATGGGCTACCACTAAAATGAGGGTGCATTTTAAGCTGTATTTTAAGCCATATTTTAATTAACTTTTTGTTTGTTATTGTTGTTGTAAAAATTCAAGAAAAGTGAGATCCCAGGTGATGGCAGTGCCCTGTCAGGAGCTCATCCTACACTCGAGTAGGACCCTGGCAGAGACACATGCCCAACTGGCATGTTCTCTCCCTCCTGGTCGATCATTCAGGAGCTTCAAAGGCTTTCTTCTGCCCCAACATCACAGCGACTGATGCCAACAGACACCGGCACACTTAGGGATCTGCAGAATTTGCACAGTTCATGTAACAGAACTCAGTAGCTCAGCATTTGGCTAATCTATGTTTATTTACATATAAACACACACAGAGCACCCTCCCTCCCCCTCTCTCTAGCATCAGACAGCAAAAAGAGAAAGGACAAAGGACAATAATCCCACTTCATGGAACACAGTAACACAAACATCCTCCCACACTGCGGAGTCAAAACATACACCATCATGTGATGGACAACAATCCCATGACTGCAATCACGGAGCAGGAATTCTAACAGTGACATGGTCAAGACTCCCAGTGACTCAGGTAGCTTTGCCACACCCCCGCTGCTCATAGGGAGTGCACAGGGCCTGGGCTGCCTGAAACCCTGCCCCTCTGGGAAATGCAGCGGTTTTCTGAATACCTCAAAGTGCCTTGCTTTATCTCAGTATGCAGTCTTCTTCTGAAGCCAAGCCATAACCCTAATGGCAACTATCACTTCAGCCTGTATAACATCTGACTTGCTCTCCACGGGCAGTGATTTTACTGTGGAGTGGAGGTGGATACACAATGCAAATGTGGCTGTGTGCAGAACACAATGATCCGCTGCACCTTCTATGGAACCCGCAAAAATGTCCCCATCACGAGAATGAGCTTTTGGCCAGTGTCAAACATTGCTTCACTTTTGTCACGTGTGGTAAAGGAAGACTAGACAGATTCACCAGTCATTGCCACCCAGGAGAAAAAGCCTCTTCACAGTTTTCTATCCATTTGTACTTCAAGGAGTCGACAAGACTGTCCACCTGAAATAAAAATGTCCTGTCATGCTTTAGCATTTGCTTGTTCCATCAGGTATCTGTCTCTCACCCATCTCAGAAGCTGCAGACAAATGGAGAAAATGGGAAAGAAAAAAGTCCTTCCTAACTTCAGAAGGTGCCTAATGGAGCATCATATTAGAAAGTCATCTTCCAATACCCCTCATAAATTCAAGCCAATTCACTTAAAAAGCATGTCAGTCTCATTTTATTCCCACAACATATCATGCAGTCTATTCCAGGTTTTCCAGCCTTTTAACTGTCTAGAACTTTCTTTAAGCTGCAATCCCATGGCCCATGGGAGGGTATCCATTGTGTGTGTGTGTGTGTGTGTGTGTGCGTGCCATAGGATGTTTGAGTTTTGCTCTCCAAGATGTCCAGTCCCCATGTGGAATTGCTTTGCGGTGCATTTTGTCTTCTGCTTATTACAGTGCATTCTTTGATCATGGATTCAACATATGTAACTGTACAAGTCCCAAAGACTAATGGAAGGAAATAACTTAATGAGTAGTGTGGTATACACCTTTGGAAGCTAAAGGTAAAGGTACCCCTGACCATTAGGTCCAGTCACAGATGACTCTGGGGTTGCACACTCATCTCGCTCTATAGGCTGAGGGAGCTGGCGTTTGTCTGCAGAGAGTTTTTCCAGGTCATGTGGCCAGCATGATTAAGCCGCTTCTGGCAAACCAGAGCAGCACACGGGAACACTGTTTACCTTCCTATTTATCTACTTGCACTTTGATGTGCTTTCAGATTGCTAGGTGGGCAGGAGCTGGGACCGAACAACGGGAGCTCACCCCGTCGCAGGGATTCAAACCACTGACCTACTGATCGGCAAGCCCTAGGCTCAGTGGTTTAGACCACAGCGCCACCCGTGTCCCTCTTTTGAAGCTACCACCACTCAAATATTTTTGGGTGGCTTGAGTGTGGAGTTCACACACAATTTGGGCGTTACATTCATACTATATTCATACATATACACTGCAGTTGTTACTTCTTCGCTTCAGGATAGAACATCATCAGCTTGACAAGTATCTATTTGCTGTCAAGGATCTTGACAAGCTTCCTGTACAATCAAATTGGATCCCAAATGTGCTCCAAGGACTTATTGCAAGACGCGAGTCTTCAATTATGTTCTCCCGCTGACCTCATTCTTTGTTTACAGACTGGAAATACATTGGAGGCGGGGACATATTCCACAGCTCTGTACAGAAATATGCCAATCTGCTGTCATATCCCCACTAAATTAACTACCATGAGAACTATGAAAATGGATAGATGTTCTGTGCTTGGAGGAAGCTATCCGAGAGGAACAACAGTGGAGGTGAGAAATCAAGACTGAAGGGGAAATGGGACTTCACTATCAAAGAGCTTAATTCTGTCCCCACCTCCCTAGAGTGGTTTTCAGACTTTACACCTTCAATGAACCTTTTCTACGTCAATTTGTCTAGCATGGAATCCTTATGCATTATGCAATATCGTGGTGTAGGGTAGAAGCAGCTAAATTCCGGTTTATGACGGGGTCAGATCTATCCTTCAGGCTGGTCATAAATTTTGTTGCATGTTTGGCCCCACTTCACAAGAACAATTGCATAATAAAATATAATACAGAATACAGAATTGTATTTCAAAAATGATAAAATAATTATTTTAAGAGTCTAGTCAGCTGTGGCCTGAGTGCTCACTGGAAGGACAGATCCTGAAGCTGAGGCTCCAATACTTTGGCCACCTCATGAGAAAGAAGACTCCCTGGAAAAGACCCTGATGTTGGGAAAGATGGAGGGCACAAGGACAAGGGGATGACAGAGGACAAGATGGCTGGACAGTGTTATAGAAGCGACCAACATGGATTTGGCAAAACTCCTAGAGGCAGTGGAAGTGCCTGGCGTGCTCTGGTCCATGGGGTCACAAAGAGTCAGACATGACTAAACAACAATAAAGGAGTCTCAAAGTGGCTAACAATCTCCTTTCCTTTTCTCCCCCACAACAAACACTCTGTGATGTGAGTGAGGCTGAGAGACTTCAGAGAAGTGTGACTAGCCCAGCAGCTGCATGTGGAGGAGCAGGGAAGTGAACTTGGTTCACCAGATTATGAGTCCACCACTCTTAACCACTACACCACACTGGCTCTGGAACATGTGCCAACTAGGAGGGAAGAATCAGATGCAGAAGAAATGTCAGACCTGGAGGAAGAGGAGGAAGAGGCCGGCCAGGCATGTGAAGGGCCAGGTGCTTCACATTCCCCTCTCTCCTGCACCAATGTCTTCCAGTACTAGGAGGGGATTGAAGAGGGAGGAGCAGAGGCAGCAGAGGAGGAGTGGTTCCTACTTGTGCAACTGCTCCATAGAGCACAGACCTGGGAATAGCTGCCTAGACCCTAGATTGGTGTGTGTATCCGGAACTATAGAAGTAACTGTGTTATCTTTGAAAATAGAGTTATCTCTCTGCCATGTGCATTCCTTTGGCTGGGAAGTGCTGTGGACATTGACATTATGTTTTGTTCTGCTATTTGTAGCACACCATAACTTTTTAAAATACATATATATATTTTCCCACAATGCAACTGTGGCTACAAACCCCCCAAAAAACAAATTGAATAAGTAGAATACAGTACAGTCTTCTCTTAAATGTAATTCTTAGCCCTTACCACCCACAGCAGCAGGCAGAAATGTTCCTGCAAATCTCCTCCCTCCTTTCAAGTCAGTCCTCATTCACACACCCTATAATTAAATTAGAATTAAGAGAAAACATAAAGGAAGAATTTTGTCTGCAGTTGAAAATGACGAGAGAAGCACTTTAAAATATTGTAATTAATTGAATTTGTTGACATGGATGGTGCAGCCAATTAAGACCCAGTGCTTTGGCCCCAGGGCTTTCATCTGAAGCATCAATTAGATGAGAATCCATGCAATTACCCTTATCGGGGTGCTCTAAAAGAGATAGGAAAGGCAAATGCCAATTTTGTCGTTTCTCTTTGTGCATAAAGAAGGGAAACTTTTGAGTAAAGGTGCCTAATTAAATGTCTACTAAGAGAGCTGTGATGATCACAAATGAATGTTTTGATACACCCTGTTTTCATTAGTAAAGGACTTGGAGGGGAATCTACCAGGGTATTCTCCTGCATCAGAAAAATGGCTCAACACGGGTCCCTTCATATATATAGATGATGTAGATATGGATATGGATATGGATATGGGTATCCATCCCAGAAATTGTCAGTTACCTCCCCTAACTTTCCTCCCTGCAAATATGTGTCTTCAAACAGACACCTAATTGAAAAAAGCATATAGAAAATATTGGCTCAGTAGCTTATAAATTAGTTTATTTAATTAGCTATTTTTTAAAAAAACAACAACACAGATGCAATAAACAGATTACCCTTCTAACCCTTTTCTTGGATGCTGAATGGAAATCACCTTGAGCTAAAGAGTGAGGAAATGAATACTAATGCATGCTGGTTTTATTATGCTGGGCTAAACAGGAGTTGGTCAGGTGCCCGACTTCATGAGGAATTATACAGTGGTGCCCCGCAAGACGAATGCCACGGAAGACGAAAAACTCACTAGACGAAGGAGTTTTTCATTTTCTTAGCCACTTCGCAAGACGCATTTCCCTATGGGCTTGCTTCGCAAAACAAAGCTTGCCCCGCAAGCTCCGGGGATAGCGGGGAAGCGCAGTGCGTCTTCCCCGCTGTCCCCAGACCTCTTTTGAAGCAAGGGGCAGCAGGGAGAAGATTGCTTCTCCCCGTTGCCAGCCCCGCAATCTCCGGGGACAGAGGGGAAGGTGCGCACGCCTTCCCCTCTGTCCCCGGACCCCTTTTGAACCAAGGGGCGGCAACGGGGAGAAGCGATCTCCCTGGACCCCTTTTGAACCAAGGGGTGGCAACGGGGAGAAGCGATTCTCCCCGCTGCCCCTTCCCTTGCTTTAAAACAGGTCCGGGGACAGAGGGGAAGGCGCGCGGCGCTTCCCCTCTGTCCCCGGACGGTCTCCATAGGAACGCATTGATTGATTTTCAATGCATTCCTATGGGAGACCATGCTTCGCAAGACGAAAAACACGCAAGAAGAAAAAACTTGCGGAACGAATTAATTTCGTCTTGCAAGGCACCACTGTACTGCCATTTGTCCCCTTCCAGCAAAAGGTTCCAATGCAACTCAAGAGATCATTCAGAAGACCAGGGTTTGCCACCACACATGATCCATATTTTCATAGGTTAATCCCAAATTGGACCATTGGATTCCAGTTCGATATTGAGGTGGGATATTGGTCAATACAACAAAAGATAGATCCAACTGCAAGAGGCAGCAAGAAGCTTTTAAGGTGTTTCTACTGTTTCTACAGTAGACCATCAAAGACTTTGTTCTGCCTTAAGAATCCCATTTGCCTAACAGAGTACCCCAGCCCCCAGAATAGTGTGTTTGTGTGTGTTTTGAAGACACTCTGTGAACCATTGGTTTGGAATAAAATGACTGTGTGGAAGCTTCTAGAACAAGCATGTTTATGTCCTGATTCTCCTGCCACCAGAGGAAACCTTCAGAATACTCACAACTTCTGGACAGTGGTCAAGATTTTCAAGGTTCAAGCCAATAACAAAATTCAGACAAATAAGACTTAGGAAAGATAAATATTTAGGTTAAAATATTTCCCACCATTAATGAGCCTTAGACTTTTGAATGGCCATGAATGTTCACATGACATTTAAAGTTGTTTCATTTACCTTTGTATGTTGGTTTAGTGAAGTCAAAACCTATTTAACTAATATGAGTGAATCTTTATTTGCCCCTTTTTCCTTTTTTGAAGAGAAAGCAAATTGAAGGAATTAAAGAAAATCTGATTGGATTAATTTAATGAAGGCTGACATTTTCAGCAATGTGGAACATGATAGTTGGCTTCCTTGGATGCTTCTGAGACATAAGCTAAACATCCAACCATTCCGGGCTTACATAAATATTAAAGAATGCTGGCACAGAGGCACTCAGTTATCAAATGAAGTTGTATAGATAGGGAACTAGCAAATATCTTCTATTCAGCAACAAACTGACATTGGTTAATAAATAACAGTGCAATGTTGTGCATATCGACTTAGGAGTGAGCCCTATTGAGTTCAATGAGACTTACTCCCAAGTCAGTGTGTATAGAAATCAAAGTTGGAAGAAGACATTGGTGCAACCTGCATATCCAACTGAAGAACTGGGTCAAAGAGTACCCCACATTATATACAGTGATACCTCGAGTTACAGACGCTTCAGGTTACAGAGTCCGCTAACCCAGAAATAGTACCTCGGTTTAAGAACTTTGTCTCAGGGTGAGAACAGAAATTGTATGGCAGCAGCAGGAGGCCCCATTAGCTAAAGTGGTACCTCAGGTTAAGAACGGACCTCCAGAACGAATTAAGTTCTTAACCCGAGGTACCACTGCACTTACTCTGTCAAGAAGAGTGCAACCTATCCAAATGCAATTATAGCATCAGCCTGTCCTCTGTTGTCTGACAAACACTGCGACTTTTCGGGGATACTGTGCCTTTAATTAAACACTTCCTGTTCCCAGTTTTTGCCAGCTTTCTTTTTTCCCATTAAATGTTGCTGGGGAATTAGTTATGAATTATCCCTCACCCATCTAATAATTTGTTTCCCTATATTGTTGTTGTTGTTGCTGCTGCTGCTGGTGGTGGTGGTGGTATCTTCTTCTTCCTCCTCTTCTTCTTCTTCCCTATAGTGTAAAATAACACTACTGCATTAGTATAAAAAAGAAAGAGCATGTAAGGCAACCAGTAAATTAAAGTGCCCACAGAAACTACTGCTCTGATCTTTGGGTGGGGCTTGAACCTATCTGGACCTTGAATATCAGCATTTCAGCTCTTGGACAGGGAGTCAAAAGAAAGACCTGAAGCACAGTACTGCACAGATCCGAGTCTTTTCTGTTCCCCAAACAAGCTCTGCACAAATCTGGTCCAACTGGACAGCATCTTGTAGGGGAAAATACAAGAGCATTAGGTACCCTGTTAGGTCAATGACAGTTCTCTGTTCTTTCTGGCATGCAGATTGGCTCTCTTTAACTGAACCTGACTTCTGGACTATTGATGTTTGTGTATCAGATTTGGCCAAGCACCAGATCTTCAGGTTTGGCCTTTCAGCTGACTCCGGCTTCCAGCTGGAAGTTTTGCTTTAGATCTCCTGGTGACAGTTGCCCTGACTCTGCTCAGTGCTCCTACTTGGTCGTTTGGCTTAGCTTTAGCTTCAGATCTCATGATAAGACCTTGGATCATTTCAACATGTCTGTTCTGCCTGAGAGACTGGATATTCTTCAATGATGCCCAGGGTCTATTGGGACTCTGACTAATTAATGGGTAATTAATCAGTAATTAACCAGCTGCTCTGAACCAGAATCAATAAAAGAGAAATAACTTGTAAGAAGGAAAAAGAAACGTGGGTGGGAAAGGGCTGCAACTTGATGCTCACGAATTAACTGGTAAAGATTTTAACAGTATGGAGGTAAACATTGTGAGTTTACAATTCTCTTTGTTAAAAAATATTTTTTTATTAATTTAAACATATAAATTATAATACATACCACAAAACTTCACATCTTATACAATCTATTTTTGGACTTCCATCAGCACCTCTGATGATCCACCATTCTTATCACTTCTTCTGCATTTCTTTCATTCATATTGCCTTTAATTGTCATAAGTAACCATCCTCCCCTTTATCCATTTTTGCAATAATTCAAATAATCCACCTCACAAAACTTCTTGCAAACCTACAAACGTAATCTGATCATCACAATTACTTTTCAAATAGTCCATAAATTTACTCCAGTCTTCTTTGAATCTCTGGTCCCACAGATTTCAAATTATTCCAGTCAATTTATCTAATTCTGCATAGTCCATCAATTTCATCCTCCATTCTTCTTTCATCGGTAATTCTTCTTTCTTCCATTTTGTGCCAATAGTCTTCTTGGTGAGTTTACAGTTCTCACTCATATGGGTATGTGAAAGTCCACTGTGCAAGCTGGACTTAACTCTTTATTTGCAAGAACATGATCTGCACAGATTTGGCGGAGTGTCTGACCTAATGAGCACAGCATCCCTGGTAGGTCTTGCCCTATGGATCAGTTGCCAAGACTGGCAGTCCCTGCCTCTCAACAACTGTCCCTTCCTCTCCAAGGTATTTCCAAAACAATTTGAGACTGTGCTTACACGAAGCCTCCACCCTTTTTATGCCTCTTCTGGTTCTGGGAGACCAGGGGGAAGGGGATCTTGTCACAGCAGGAAGTGAAGTCACCCATGACTCTTTAGCGGCCTGACTCATCTCTGCCTCTTGGCCTCCCTCCTCCCACTTTCCTGCTTCGGCTTCTGAGTCTGGACTTATCTCTGCCCTAGACTCTCCCAGATCATTAGGCCCTACCCCTTCAGCTTCCAACACCTACTCTCCCCAGTCTTCTCCCTCTGACAACTCATCATCATCCCACCACCACTTCCTAGGCTCTGAGCCATCTTCTCTTGGGGGTTCTCCAGCTGGTCCCCCACACACCACTTGTCTGCATCCAGCCAGTCCATGACAACAACCATATCTCCATCACCACCACCACCACCATCTTACCACACCTTATGCCTTCTTAGATGTTGCTGAGCTCCTTCAATCATCCCTGATCATTGGTCATGCAGGCTGGGACTGATGGAAGTTGGAGTCCAATAATATTTAGAGGGCCACAGGTTCCACATCCCTGGTTTATAGCCTAGCCTTCCTCCTGACATACTAGTTTTCTGGATGCATGTACAGGTTTGTTAAACTATACAAAAGAGTATTCAAACAGGAATTCAGTCTGCTGTCTGAAATTGTCCAGTGCAGAAAGAATAATAATAATAATAATAATAATAATAATAATAATAATAATTCATTATTTATACCCCGCCCATCTGGCTGGGCTTCCCCAGCCACTCTGGGCGGCTTCCAACTGTGTCACACGGTTTTGCCAGTTATGTAGCTCAGAACCAGTTAGTGACACCTTGCAGAGGGAAGGATCATAGCCTTCGGGGTATTACAGGCACTGTGTCGGAACAACTTAATGAACTCAAAAGAGAGGATGTCAGGATGCAAAACACACCATTTCCCAGAACAGCTGGTACAAAACTATTGAAGCCACATGATGTTATTATCACCTATACCTTGTATAGAACTACAGCAGAACTGTCAGCTCTGAAGAGATACCATCAATCTGCATTCTTTTGAAACAAATATAGATGTCGTAAGCACCTCTGGCAGCAATCCAGCTGTATTTCGCTTACAGCTTAATTTATTTTGTACATGTACTAATTGCAGTTGCTGCATTTATTGACTCACAAGCCGTACAAAAGGAACAAGACTCGTTATTAACAAAAGAAATACATTAAGTCATAAAAATATCAAGAAGTCTTGAATGTCCCTTTCACAACCTCCCTTGGCTTCTCATTAACAGCCCTCTATAGCTGGGTAAAAATGGTCAATTGGAGTAGAGATGGTTTGCACGGTGTAACAACCCATACAAATTATGAATGGATAGCGACACATGCTAATTGTAGAGTCACTTCATGAAGTCCGCAGGCCATTTATTGCAGAACAAGGGCCCAAGTGTTTCCCTTTGTAATGTATAATAGCTCCTGCTTTTAAGGGAAAGCTTCTTGTTCCATCAAGCAGTACATGCTGCTCTGTAAATAATTCAAGCCCTCTTTTCTTGGGCAAGGGGAAGGCGAGAAACATTTGCTCACAGCACTGCCTGAGTGCAGTGACCCCAGAGCTGTGCTTCTTTGTTATGTCAGACTTTTAAAATGTGCTTTTGAGCCATGAGTCATTTTCATGCTCATGTATGCTCTTTGAGTTATCCTAAGGAAATCTCTAGGGCACCTTTTAGCATAAAGGCCACAAACCCCTGACAAAAATGGCAAAAAAACAAAACCCCACAGCAATTTAATCTCCAAGGGGAAAGTCAAGAAAAATAGAGTGAATGTTGCGTTACGTCTGCAGCATTCCTTTACGATGGTACAGGAGGTGACCTCGCTGGAATTTTCAACCAATTCAGTAACAATATTGCAAAGCGTGCATCATATAAAATACAGGCAGTGAAATTTTTCTAGAAAAATTGTTGCTGGAGATCACCACGAACTTCTTCCTTCTTCTCTTAGAACGGCAATAGCACCCACCTGAGAGGTACTGGAGCTGAGCTCTGGAGAGCTGGGGGGGGGGAGCCCTGAGTATAGTTACAGGTATGAATGACATGTTTACTAATCCTAGTGTCAGTTTCAAGAACTGAAACTTACAGTCCTGTGTCAGGGGAAGAACCTCAGGGAGCTTTTTGAGTGGGGGGGGGAGCAGCCTTCATTTCATGTTGATCATCTTCTTTCAAGCAAGCTTCCATAACTTTTACTCACAGTGATAGACGGGGAAATACAAAGGCAGTATCCTACCAGTTCTTTAATTTTATTTCAAGGAGTTGTGGAGTGCTTCACATTAAAAAAAATTACAAAGTGACTTACAGGAAAACTCAAAATCAATAATACAACTATAAAATAGCAGATAAAATACAGGAAATATCAGAGCAATAATACAAGGATAAAACATCATGAGTTTGGAAATGCCCTGATGAAAGAATTTTAAACATTTTAGGGTCCCTGTACTTATGTTTTCTGCTATTCTGAAATGATTCTCTCCTTTTTAGAGCCCCTCGCTGCATAATTTCTGGCTAGGATCCCACACCCCACTGTGTTCTTTTATAGTTAGCTAATTCACATTTTCATATTTATTTAATGGTTTTGGTTTTTTTTAAAAAAAGAGGAGAGTTGAGGCATGATTTCCATTAGTACTCCAAAAAGCAATGAAATTAAAAAGGCATCTTTAGGAAGGGCCAAATCCAAAAGGGGTCGGGGAAGTGGTCCTCCCATAGGTTTGCTTAGGTGTTGGGGCTTCAGCAAAATTGCCGTTGGTCTTGTACTGAGAAACAAGGCAGATACAGCTGTGAGGTACTTTGAACTACTTTGAGTTATGCTAACTACTTATTGATATTATTTAGAGATTTCCCCTTCATTTCCATTTACTATCTGCATTTTAACGGATCGACTTCATTTTGATACTGAATCTTAATGTAGCAAAAATAATACCTGCAAATGGTTTACAGTGGTACCTCTGATTAAGAACTTAATTCATTCCGGAAGTCCGTTCTTAACCTGAAACTGTTCTTAACCTGAGGTACCACTTTAGCTAATGGGGCCTCCCACTGCTGCCACACCGCCGGAGCACGATTTCTGTTCTCATCCTGAAGCAAAGTTCTTAACCCAAGGTACTATTTCTGGGTTAGCAGAGTCTGTAACCTGAAGCGTCTGTAACTTGAAGCGTCTGTAACCTGAAGTATTTGTATCTCGAGGTACCACTATACTTCTGTCTGGTTCACACACTTGCATTTGGGGCGGGGGGAAGACCAGCTGCTATGTAATAATATTTCATGGATAAAAGAATTGCTCATCATGAGCCTTTGGATACATGTAAGGAATTGTGTCCCACCCAGTCATTTCCAAAGGGAAAGGCATTTCATTTTCCAAATCCAGTTGATTAGACAGCATTTACGCCTATTTTATGTTAAACTATTATTAACTACTGTGCCATGGAGTCTTAGCGCATGCTTACACCTATTAGGATGAATAAAGGGCAGTTTATGCTTGTTCATGTCAGCGTCACTACTCGTGAGGTGAAGGAGTGTCCTGGTGTGTCATCAGACCTCCTTTTTCCACGGAGGAATTTCACACATCCGGCTTCTGCATTATTGGAGAGCACATGCAGGCCACACAGTTCACAAGTAATGTAACTGTTGTGCAAGGTAAAAAAAAAAACCTAAAGGACCCCTGGACAGGTAAGTCCAGTCGTGAACAACTCTGGGGTTGCAGTGCTCATCTCGCGTTCAGACCGCTGGAGCCAGCGTTTGTCCACAGACAGTTTTCTGGGTCATGTGGCCAGCATGACTAAACCGCTTCTGGTGCAATAGGACACTGTGATGGAAACCAGAGCGCACTGAAATGCTGTTTACCTTCCCGCCACAGTGGTACCTATTTATCTACTTGCACTGGTGTGCTTTCAAACTGCTAGGTTGGCAGGAGCTGGGACAGAGCAATGTGAGCTCACTCTGTTGTGGGGATTTGAACTGCTGACCTTCTGATCAGCAAGCCCAAGAGGCTCATTGGTTTAGACCACAGCGCCACCCACCTCCTAACTGTTGTGTTACCCAGGAGGTGTCCTTGTTCTCTCAACACTCAACTCTGGTGTGTGGGGATCCCTTGACCTGTAAGTCAGGGTTTGTATCCAACCATGGCCAGGCCTAATTGAGCTTCTCTTCCAGGTCTTTAGGAGACAAGTAAACAGATTTCTTTTGAAATTTGCATTTGAGGTGTGAGGCAGGTAATTGCTTTTCTTCTCTGAATTAAGTTACCTACAGGTTTGATCTTATATGAAATTTTGAGGCAAAGGAAAAGGTGCAAGCAGTTTCAAGACAAGCCGAAAAAGCAATACTATTTCCCTTGGTGTTTTGCATGTCCTTTGATTCAAGTTATTTTGAAAACTTCCCACATATTTTTCAGGAAAATGGACCTCATTGCAATGAGAAACCTTTCAGACTTCATATTTTCTTGTCACTGACAGCATGTCAGGCTACATTTCATTTAGCTTCATTTAACGGGCCTCTATACATATTCATAAACAGACTTACAACATTATACTGGCATCTCAATTATCAAGCTTTCCTTCTTATCCACTTTAGAAACTATAATTTAATATGGTAGATTTCCATACTGATTTATGGAACTATGTACACAGAACGGCGTATACAGTTCAGAATCTGTGCTGGGTGAATGAAAAAATAAATAAATACAAAGCTTGAAGGGAACAGTATTTTTAGACTGCTTTTTAGGTCTCAGACAGTTTACACATATAATCAATGTAAAACATGGCAATCAAACCATTATAAAACAGCAGCATGCAAAGATAATTAATGCACAAACCAGATTAAAACACATTTACCAAACAGCAGATTAAACTGCAATAAAAGACAACCTTTTCTTTTAGACAACAGCTCAGAGGTTTTTAAGTCAGTAGCATTCAAAGGCCTTATGGAATGAAATAAAGGGCTGTCAACCTGGCACAAAATCTGATGCGAATTTAGCGGCTCATCCTCAGGCAAAGTTTATGAAGAAAATAGTTTTAATAAGGATGGTGAAATGTTTCAAGGCTGTGTTATGTGTCTGTCGATTCCTAAGTTGCCAGCAGGTCTTACTGAAAGTAAATGTGAAGACAGATAACACATCTAAAGAATTCTAAGACACACCCAAAAGTTTCCATGAGATTGAAAAACATTTTCCACACAGATGGCTCTCACCAGATTTCACCTGAAATGAATTTGGAAGTTTTTCCTCACATGACTTCAAGGGGACCCAAACATTTTGATGAATCTGTTTTGTCAGACTTCAGAATGGTTCATAGTGAAATTGATATTTTCTATGTTGTATAATAGTTGGAAAATCAATAAAGAAGTTTATTTTTTTTAAAAGGGGATAGGTGTTTCATAGCACCTTATTTAATACATGGAAACCCTTGCTTCAGTTGTGCTTAATGTGTCTTTACGAGGGAGAATAGTGCAGAGAAGGGCATCATCGGTGCCTCACATCACCATTCTGGTCACCTCTGTGCCAGATCATGGTGGGTGAACTTGAGAAGGAACAATGTTGTAAGTTGTTGTAATGTTGTAAGTCCCGCTTGGGCTACTGCAATGCGTTCTACGTGGGGCTACCTTTGAAGGTGACCCAGAAACTACAATTAATCCAGAATGCGGCAGCTAGACTGGTAACTGGGAGTAACCGTCAAGACCATATAACACCGGTTCTGAAAGACCTATATTGGCTCCCAGTACGTTTCCGAGCACAATTCCAAGTGTTGGTGCTGACCTTTAAAGCCCTAAACGGCCTCGGCCCAGTATCCCTGAAGGAGCGTCTCCACCCCCATCGTTCTGCCCATATACTGAGGTCCAGCTCCGAGGGCCTTCTGGCGGTTCCCTCACTGCGAGAAGCCAAGTTACAGGGAACCAGGCAGAGGGCCTTCTCAGCAGTGGCTCCCGCCCTGTGGAATGCCCCCCCCATCAGATGTCAAGGAAATAAACAACTATCTGACTTTTAGAAGACATCTGAAGGCAGCCCTGTTTAGGGATGTTATTTTTTGATGTTTTATCGTGTTTTTAATATTCTGTTGGGAGCCACCCAGAATGGCTGGGGAAACCCAGCCAGATGGGCGGGGTATAAATAAGAAATTATTATTAGTAGTATTATTATCCTTCTCTACTCACAAAGAATATTGTAGGATGACTGGAATATCCACAGAGGGTGGGGCTAGCCGGCTTGTTTCTGCAGTCCCCTCATGTGTTAATGAAGGTTTCCTCAACCCTGGCCCTCCAGATGTTTTGAGACTACAATGCCCATCATCCCTGACCACTGGTATTGCTAATAATAATAATAATAATAGTAATAATAATAATAATAATAATTTATTATTTATACCCCGCCCATCTGGCTGGGCCTCCCCAGCCACTCTGGGCGGCTTCCATAAAAACCAAAAATACAGTAAAATATCACACGTTAAAAACTTCCCTGAACAGGGCTGCCTTAAGATGTCTTCTGAATGTCTGGTAGTTGTTGTTCTCTTTGACATCCGGTGGGAGGGCGTTCCACAGGGTGGGCGCCACTACCGAAAAGGCCCTCTGCCTGGTTCCCTGTAGCTTTGCTTCTCGCAATGAGGGAACCGCCAGAAGGCCCTCGGTGCTGGACCTCAGCGTCCGGGCAGAATGATGGGAGTGGAGACTGGACCGAGGCCATTTAGGGCTTTAAAGGTCAGCACCAACACTTTGAATTGTGCTCGGAAACGTACTGGGAGCCAATGTAGGTCTTTCAAGACCGGTGTTATATGGTCTCGGCGGCCGCCCCCAGTCACCAGTCTAGCTGCTGCATTCTGGATTAGTTGTAGTTTCCGAGTCACCTTCAAAGGTAGCCCCACGTAGAGTGCATTGCAGTAGTCCGAGTGGGAGATAACCAGAGCATGCACTTCTCTGGCGAGGCAGTCCGCGGGCAGATAGGGTCTCAGCCTACATACCAGATGGAGCTGGTAAACAGCTGCCCTGGACACAGATTTGACCTGTGCCTCCATGGACAGCTGTGAGTCCAGAATGACTCCCAGGCTGCACACCTGGTCCTTCAGGGGCACAGTTACCCCATTCAGGACCAGGGAATCCTCCACACCTGCCCGCCTCCTGTCCCCCCAAAACAGTACTTCTGTCTTGTCAGGATTCAACCTCAATCTAGCTAGGGATCATGGGAGTTGTAGGCCAAAAACATCTGGATGGCTGAGGCTGAGGAAGCCTGTGATCTGGGTTTTGCAGCTATTATTTGGACTTATTTATATACATGAAATGATTAGTAGTTGGGCCTTGCCATTTTCTTTGCTGCTGTTCTACAAAAAGGGAGAGCAAAATGTTCACTTAGATATATATATTTTTTCTGAACCAAAAGTTGTTTCATAAGTTCTCTCTGTCACATTGTATTTCTCTTTCCTATGCTTGTCACATACTTGCTGTCACGCTTCTCCTGTGGAGCATCTTGTGCAATTCCGTGTCAAATCACCATGACACTATGGCCAAACCAAGAAAAAGAAACCGTATCTCTGCTTTACGTCTTGGGCTCCGGTTGATTTCAGCTATCTGAGCTAAGTGTGAAAGTTCACGATTCAGACAACATAGCACAGAGTTCCCCTATTTCTCTCTCCCTCCCCACTTTTCAGTGGGGAGGCTTTGAGTGTGAGCAGAGGAAGTGGTTATTTTAGCCATTTCTTATCCAGTTATTTTTTCCCCTTCAAATCAGAATGACCTTCCCTAAACTGCTTTTTCCTCTGTAAGAAGGAAAAAGAAGAGAACCCCAGATCTTGTCCCATGGCAGTTGGGGGATGATGTTTATTCTGAGATGAAAAATTCAAAGATGAAAGAGTTAGACATCTCATTGTGCCTCCTCTTTTGCCACCAAGAGGAGGCTACTTTGGGTTAATAATAATTTTTAAAGTGGATACTATCAGAATGATTGTATTTATCATGTAAATCAGGGCTGGAGAAACTGTGGCCCCTGCAGTTGTTATTGAACTACTAGTAGTAATTAGTAAGTTAGTTAGTTTATAGCCTGTCTTTTTCTCTGACAAGTACTCAAGTTGGCGTACAGATAAAATAAAGGTACCCCTGCCCGTACAGGCCAGTCGTGTCTGACTCTAGGGTTGTGCGCCCATCTCACTTAAGAGGCCGGGGGCCAGCGCTGTCTGCAGACACTTCCGGGTCACGTAGCCAGCGTGATGAAGCTGCTCTGGCGAGCCAGCACCAGCGCAGCACACGGAAACGCTGTTTACCTTCCTGCTATAAAGCAGTACCTATTTATCTACTTGCACTTAGGGGTGCTTTCAAACTGCTAGGTGGGCAGGAGCTGGGACCTAAAGACGGGAGCTCACCCCGCCGCGGGGATTCGAACCGCCGACCATGCGATCGGCAAGTCCTAGGCACTGAGGTTTTACCCACAGCGCCACCCGCGTCCCCCACAGATAAAATAGGAACAGATAAATACCGGATATCTGGAAGGTCACTCGTGATATGGGCTGAGCCCAGACCCTTTCTTACCTGTTTGCTTTTACACAAGTGTCAAGAACGCATTCAACATTTCTCATGCACGCTCCCATCAGGCTCAGAAATAACGGCAGGAGAAAGTTCACATAGGATTAAAGGGACCCCTGACCATTAGGTCCAGTCATGGACGACTCTGGGGTTGAGGCACTCATCTCGCTTTACAGACCGAGGGAGCCGGCGTACAGCTTCCAGGTCATGTGGCCAGCATGACTAAGCCACTTCTGGTGAACCAGAGCAGTGCACGGAAATGCCGTTTACCTTCCCACCGGAACAGTGCCTATTTATCTACTTGCACTTTGATGTGCTTTCGAACTGCTATGTTGGCAGGAGCTGGGACCGAGCAATGCGAGCTTACCCCATCATTGGGATTCAAACCACCGACCTTCTGATTGGCAAGCCCAAGGCTCTGTGGTTTAACTCACAGCGCCACATAGGATTGCATCCTTACTAATTGCACACAGTTCATACAACCAGAAGGGGCCTTATACAGGGGTCAGCAAACTTTTTTAGCAGCGGGCCGGCCCCACTGTCCCTCAGGCCTTGTGGGGGGCCAGACTATATTTTGAAAAAACATAATGAACGAATTCATATGCCCCACAAATAACCCAGAGAGGTATTTTAAATAAAAGGACACATTCTACTCATGTAAAAACACGCTGATTCCCAGACTGTCCGCGGGCTGGATTTAGAAGGTGATTGGGCCAGCTCTGGCTCCCGGGCCTTAGTTTGCCTACTCATGTTATAGACTATGCAAGTCCTTTTTCCTACTCAATGCAAGAAATTTAGAAGAAGAGAATCCTCAGCAGGTGGTGATCTGGCTATCAGGACAGCCCCACCTGTACTTAACGCAGTCCTCTACCACTTTAAACAGTAATGCCCTTCCTCCAAAACATTATGGGAACTGTAGTTTGTTAAGGGTGCTGAGCATCGTTAGGAGACCCATATTCCCCTCACATAACTAACATGCCCAGATTTCCATTGGAAGAAGGATCGACTGCTTAACCACTCTGGAAATGGTAGTTGTGTGAGGGGAATAGAGGTCTCCTAACAAGTACCCTTAACAAACCATAGTTCCCAGAATACTTTGGGGGGGAACCATGACTGTTAAAGTGGAATAATAGTGCTTTAAATGTGTAGTGTAGATGGGGCCCAAGTTCCAGGGTACAATTCATCTGGGTCTGATGGACTTAAAATCACTTGTGGTAGCTAACTGTTTCTGAACCAAGTCATTAACAGTCTTCAATGCAGCTCTGATCCTTCACCATTCACACTGCTTTTTGTGAGATTGCACACAGTTTCTCTTTGGGGACAAGATGGAGTGCAGCAGTTCTCACCTTCTCTTTGTCCTCCATTAACATTTTATCATCCTTTCTGAGCGGCAGACTCTGCCAGTTGCTTCCATTTCCTCTAGCTTTGACTATAGATGAAAAGGCCCTCCTTGTTGCTCCTAGCACGCCTTGCCAGCCTCAGCCTGTTCTCAATTTTAGGTGTCTTGACATTGTCTCCACCATCAGAGTTTCTCATCTGTATTGCTCAGCAGCTAAGCACCGAACTCATACTTCCTTCCCAAAGAATGACATTTGGCTCACTTATACCAGGCGATACTTATCTGGAAAAAGAGGTGCCAGATCTCACTATGAATGCCTCCCTTGTTCTCTGAGAATGGCAATGGCGTCCTCCTGAGAGGTGCCAAAACTGAGTTCCTGCAAGTTCTGGCTGAAAAAAAAGCCCTGCTTATACACATACTAAGAGCCTTTGGGTTCCAATCAGCAATTCCCGCCAGCAGGCAGGAGACTGACATGTGTGTACTTTTGTCTTTCAGTTTTGTGCTTGCTCCAACCTTACGTGAAAAATCGTGTCCTCATCACGGAGGGCATGTGTTGTGGTGAGATCCCTAAGACTGACTTCACTTGTTGGTGTGGGTGGGATCGTTTGGATAGCCACAACAACCTGATTGGGTCCTTGGTTGCTGGAGTAATCCTGGCCAATGGGGTTGAGAGAATTTGCAGCCGAGGGACCTATTTATGTCGCTGCACACTGCGTTGAGCTTCCTCTTAGCGCCTCATGCATCAGATCACCCGCCCACTCTCCCTATATTTAGGGTCCATTATGACCTTGCTGGCGTTCCGTGTGCGGCTCTGGCTCGCCAGAGCAGCGTTGTCACGCTGGCCACGTGACCCGGAAGTGTCTTCGGACAGCGCTGGCCCCCGGCCAATAGATGTGAGATGGGCGCACAAACCCCAGAGTCTGTCAAGACTGGCCCGTTCGGGCAGGGGTACCTTTACCTTTACCTTATGACCTTGCTACTCCTGCCAAACTAGCAGTTCGAAAGCACACCAGTGCAAGTAGATAAATAGATACCACTCCAGCGGCAAGGTAAACGGCATTTCCATGCACTGCTCTGGTTTCGCCAGAAGTGGCTTGGTCGTACTGGCCACATGATCTGGAAAAACTGTCTGCTGACAAACGTTGGCTCCCTCGGCTAGTAAAGCGAGATGAGTGCCGCAACCCCAGAGTCATCTGCACTGGACTTAACTGTCGGCCATGACAGGACCTAATGGTCAGGGGTCCCTTTACCTTTACTTATAACCTTGCTATGCTGTCGTGGGTCGTCTGCTGTTGGGGCTGGGGCCTGGTAGGAATTTTCCCATTTGGCTGATTGGCTGGTGCCACTTGGGTTTCGCCTGCCACGTAGCACATCATCACAACTTTGTCCACAGAAAACATAGATGGAGGGGACAATTTCACCAAATTCTCCAGGGGAAAGGTGGAATCACTATGCTCACTATGAGTTTTACTCTTTTTTTCAGTTGTTGAAAGCTTGGCCACCATATTTCATTCTCGAAAATTCCCAGGACCAAGCATCCATGTTGTTATTTGTAACAGATCTCTTTTTGTTAAACAGCAAGAAAAGTATGTATTCTTGTTAAACCAATGGCAAATGTTTCACCTCTTTATTTCAGGAGTGGCCTCAGGGAGGAGCAATTATTGCTCTGAGGATAGGAAGAGCAGGGGAACTCAGAATTAACTGACAGCTACTCATCCTGAAATGTCAGGAGTTAGTCGCAAAAGTTGGTTCATGTCAGATCAGTACAGGCAGCCAAAGTGTCAGCGCTGATTCGGGCAAGAAGTAATGAAGCGCAGAAAAGTGCAGCTCCTAAGGCTATTGTGGCCTCTTGTTAGGAGGAGGCTAAAATCCCAGAGCAGCAAGGATTAGTGCTGCAGGCTGTCTGCATTGTTGAAAAGCATATGGCAGGGGGAGGTGTTATATTGGAAACTTGGGAGGTTCATTGCCTAGTCCTAACTTCTCTGAGGTAATAAACTTGTATTTGGGCTGTGCCACTTCAGGCTGCAAGCTGAATTGTCCTCCATAGAAAAACTGAGGTGAAAATCCACACACGTAGAAAACTGTCTGTCAGAGAGAAGGTTAGATTTCTAGGTCAAGGGGTTTATTTTGGAAGGAGTACTTGAACAAGCGAGTCCCTGCCTGCGGTAGGAAGTGGCACAGATGCACTTTTGCCACCTTGGTGATAACTAGGTTTGATTCATTTATTGTTCCTATATATATATACAGTGGTGCCTCGCAAGACAAAAAGAATCCGTTCTGTGATTCTCTTCGTCTAGCGGTTTTTTCGTCTTGTGAAGCAAGCCCATTGAAGGATTAGCGGATTAGTGCTATTAGCGGCTTTTAGCGGCTTATCTGCTGATCGGATCAGCTGATAAGCGGCTTACCGGCTTAGAAAAAGGGGGGGAGGGAAAAAACCCAGCAGGAACTCGCAAGACATTGTCGTCTTGCGAAGCAAGCCCATAGGGAAATTCGTTTTGTGAAGCACCTCCAAAACGGAAAACTCTTTCATCTAGCGAGTTTTCCGTCTTGCGAGGCATTCGTCTTGTGGGGCACCACTGTGTGTGTGTATATATATATATATATATATATATATATATATATATATATATTTGCTTTCGTAGATTTTCACGGGTATAGGAATGCAGGTTTTGGTGTCTTCGGGTGTCTTCCCGTGTAAGAGTCGGGGTGTCTGTGCGACGTTTCGACGAGGTCTCACTCGTCATCTTCAGGCTGGTGCTAAAGAAGATGACGAGTGAGACCTCGTCGAAACGTCGCACAGACACCCCGACTCTTACACGGGAAGACACCCGAAGACACCAAAACCTGCATTCCTGTACCCGTGAAAATCTACGAAAGCATATATATATATATATATATATATAATGTACAAACAAACATGAGTCTGACCAAACTGTGGGAGGCAGTAGAAGACAGGAGTGCCTGGCGTGCTCTGGTCCATGGGGTCACGAAGAGTCGGACACGACTAAACGACTAAACAACAACATATATAAGTAATGGCAGTAGCATCACTGCAGGAGGGCAGTAATGGGAGTGCTAGTGCCAAGAAGCAGCTACAAGTTGGCTGAGCATTACTACAGGGCTGGGAGCCCTTTTTCTATGAAGATCCAGTGACCCACATGAAAAGTGGATTGGGGGTCGGAGCTGATGGTGGACAGAGTTTGGAGCACTATATAATTTTATTTTGCTCTCTCTTTACCACTCCATTTATCTCCCTCACATAAACACACCAGCTCTCTCTCTCTCTCCCCTCCCCATTTCTACCTGGCCTGCTTCCAGGTTCTTCACCAGCAGCACCCCATCAGAGATGCCTGAGTCGTGCTCTCTGTTAAAAGTTGCTGCAAACAGTATTTACAAAATGTTTTCAAGCACAATGCATACAAACAACACATTTTATGCATATTTTTTCTTATACCTCCAGCATGCTCATTGTGAACTTATTGCTGTTGGTTGTTAGTTGTGCAGTTGTTGCTGGTCAAGCAGAAGAATGTGGTTGACGAGTCCAAAAAGCAACAGTTTAGGAACATCCCTCCTTCGTAGCTCCTGAGTCATGACCCTTGGTCCCTGATTGAGGGCCAGTAGGGATTTGCTCAACAAATAAGTCTCTATCCCAAGTCCCTGCCATCTGTCAAAGATAGATGGGACACAGAACCAGATAGGCTCATAAGGGGAAAATATGTATGAACTCACCACCCTCTCCATTCCTCTGTATAGTCTTGAAGCAGCCCATCAGAATTCACAAATTTCCAACAGTAACAGGTTGGGGAGCTGATTTAATCATTATTCTCTTTGGGCTGACTCAGATCATTATTCTCTTTGGGCTGAATTAATTATTTCCTTTCCAAAGCACAGAATATATATTTTTTTGGAAATTTCTGTCAGTTCCTAGGAACGTTTGTGTAAAAAGTTCAGATGTGTGCCTGTTTCTGCAGGACTCAAAGGTTGACTGAAGTATGAGTGATACAGGGCAGTGATGTCGGTACCCATTAATATGCAGGAAAAGAAACAGCAAAGGAGTGGTCAGTGTACATTATACATGGCTTCTGGTGTCTATACAAATGCACAGAGTTTAGGAAATAAACAGGATCAATCTTCGTACAGGAAGGGAAATATTACTGAAACCTGATGGGATGATACCTCCAACTAGAATGCATGTATTGGAGGGTGAAATTTATTCAAAAAGAACAGACAAAATAAGAAGGGAGAAAGAATAGCATTATAGATAAATGATATATACATCTGCAAGGAAATCTGTGAATGGAGTTTGGATGGTTGGTTGAGAGCACTGATGGCTGGTGGAGAGTTTTAAAAGGGAAGGGAAATAATAGCAGTATCATCGTCTGCTACAGTTTGGAAATCTAATCTAGTCTTCTTGGATGGTACTTTACTAGATTAAATTACCGAACTATCGAAAAGGGGAGCTACAGTAGTCTTCAACTACTTTGATTCCTGTTGGAAATTGAAGTCTGCTAAGAATGAAAAAAATCTAATAAATTCCTGACTTGCCTTGCTGACCATTTCATCTCCAAGAGGGTGGGAAAAGAGACAAGGGAATTGGCTGTCTTAGACCAGATTCTCATCACAGAAGAACTGCTTGATGGGATGGGAATCTTGGATGAATGATACTGAAGAAATGGGAAAGTGGCCACAATCAGACATGCAACTTGGACTTTTCATCAAGAACTGCACAAACGAGGTATGGTAGTTTGAAATATTCAAGGAGGGAATTTGGGGTGGTTTGGTATTTCTTAAAAGAACAATCACAAACAATTCCGGTGAGGAAGAAACTGAAAGTCATCTAAAGAAATCTGGATGGCTGCATGCATGAGAAGTTTTCAGATGAGCTCAGGTTGAAAAAATGCATGCAACAGGAGGAGGGTCAGGGTAGGGGTGGAGGGTAGTGGTGGAGAAGCTTTTTCAGGCCAGGGGCCACATTTCCTTCTTGCCAACTATCTGAGGGCCACATGCAAATGATGGGAACGGGCAAGAGGCAAAGTGGGCAGAACAGAAAGCAGGCCAGTTTTACATTCGTATACATTGCCCTCCATCCAGACAAACAAGAGGAATGACAAAAGTTCAAGGATGCTTTCTAGCCAGGAAGAAAATATGGAGTATGAAGGATCATAGAATCATAGAGTTGGAAGGGACTCTGAGGATTACTTAGTCCAGCCCCTTGTGATGCAGGAATATGCAGCTGTCCCTTACAGGGATCGAACCTACAACCTTTGCATTCCTAGCTCCACACTGAGGGGTGTGGCCTGAGGAGGGTTTCAAGGGCCAGATAGAGAGGCCTGAACAGCTACATTTGGCCCTCAGGCCTAAGGTTCTGCAGGCATTTAAAGCTTTGTTTCAGAGGCCGAGGAAAAACAAGGGATTAGTAGGTCCCATGAATATAGAAGAAAGACAACAGAAGGTGCCTCCAGACTGTTTGTGAGTGGGAATCATTGCATACCAGCAAATTCAGACTGTGCAGTTAAACAGGATTTGAGACCTTTAACAACAAATTGCTCTTTGTGCAGTAAGGAAAGTGGTGAGAAAATGCACTGAAAACAGTTGCTTGAAACTTTCTCATGTAACCTCCAACAAACAAATCAGAATGGATGCTCAACATCATATAATCTCCCTGCTTTGTGTAAACCTTGTATAAACAAATTGGCATGGATGTTAAATAAGAAGGTCAACTGAAAGCAACCATGGAGGAGGACAAACCACTTGGCTCCTACTTTGCTTCAGTCTTCTACCACAAAGGAATCTGCCCAACCTGGGAGAAATAAATCGAGTGACGAAGTGAAGGAGCTGCAGCTCAAGATAAATAAAGAGGTGGTAGAGAAGCAGTTACACACTCTAAATAAATTGAAATCTTCAAGGCTGCATGGATTGCTTCCTGAGATGTCAAATGAAAATGCTTATGTATTCTTGGTTATCCTTTTTGAAAATTCTTGAAGAACAGGAAATGGGCAAATGTCACCATCTTCAAAAGGTGGGTTGGAGATGAGGATTCAGGAAACTGCTGTCTGGTCAGTTTCCCTTT
This sequence comes from Podarcis vaucheri, assembly GCF_965113315.1. Lineage (NCBI taxonomy): Eukaryota > Metazoa > Chordata > Lepidosauria > Squamata > Lacertidae > Podarcis > Podarcis vaucheri. The sequence continues at coordinate 51,439,870 of NC_138751.1, read as the reverse complement.
GATACCTGGAGAACTCTTAGAAAAAGCCATTAAGCAGTCAAATTGTGAGCATTTAGAGATTAAAAACACTGTGACTCTTTATAAAAGTATTTTTACAGCACCTTTTAGAGTTTAGCTGTCTCAAGAAGGGTTATATAATACAATATATGATGCGTTTTATTTATGGTGCTGGAGGAGACTCTTGAGAGTCCCATGGACTGCAAGAAGATCAGATCTATCCATTTCTGAAGGAAATCAGCCCTGAGTGCTCACTGGAAGGACAGATCCTGAAGTTGAGGCTCCAATACTTTGGCCACCTTGTGAGAAGAGAAGACTCCCTGGAAAAGACCCTAATGTTGGGAAAGATTGAGGGCACAAGGAGAAGGGGACGACAGAAGACAAGATAGTTGGACAGTGTTCTCGAAGCTACCAACATGAGTTTGACCAAACTGCAGGACGCAGTGGAAGACAGGAGTGCCTGGCATGCTCTGGTCCATGGGTTCACGAAGAGCTGGACACAACTAAATGACTAAACAACAAGAACAACAATATAATCCAGAATTGGGCTCCACAGTCACTTATGGACTCACTTGGGCTCCACAGTCACTTATGGACTCACTGTTAAGACCGTGTTCATGGAAGACAATCTTACTTCACTACGAGTGATTGCCAAAGAAAAAGATATAATACATTATAAAATACAATGGTACCTTGGGTTACAGAATCTTTAGTTTACAGACACTTCAGGTTACAGACTCCACTAACCCAGAAATAGTACCTCAGGTTAAGAACTTTGCTTCAGGATGAGAACAGAAATTGCGCAGCGATGGCGCAGCGGCAGCAGTGGGAGGCCCCATTAGCTAAAGTGGTACCTCAGGTTAAGAACAGTTTCAGGTTAAGAATGGACCTCCGGAACAAATTAAGTTCTTAACCCGAAGTACCACAGTACATTAAAAACCACTGAAATATTTCTTAAAACAGTTACAGGAGAAAACAGCAAGAAGCTGAAAACATAACCAGGAACATTTCAAAAAGTTTGTGTAAAACAAGTTCGTATAAAACAGGAAGTGAGTCATTTAAAAACAGCAAAAAACACAGCAAATAAACCCCTTTAAGAAAAACCAACGGGAAACAAAGAGGCAGCACAGGTTCCTGACAAACAAGTAATGCCAGACTAAACCTGTCTCCTTTTTCTATAGCAGCATTCGCTCGGTAAATCAGAGCAATGTAGATTGTCTCGATATCAGCATGGCTTCTTGTTGGCAAGCTGGTGAAATGTGAGCTAAATGATGCAACTGTTAGGCAGTTGACAAATTGTACCTGGAACAATGCTAATCAATGGTGTGTTGTCAAGCTAGAGATAAATGGAAGGTAGACTGCCTCAAGGCTGTGTCCTAGATCCAACGTTAACATCTTTGTAAATGACTTAGACAAAGGATGGTCATCAAATCTACAGATGGCACCAAACTGGCTGTGGTCGCTAACACCATAGAAGACAGGAACAGGATTAAGATGCTACTGATAGGAGATATAACCTAACAAAATGAAAGGATGGATAAAATTAACAAAATGAATTTGAAGTCAGAAGATATTATTTAAATATTTCAAGTTGTTGTTGTTGTTGTTGTTGTTGTTGTTGTTGTTGTTGTTGTTGTTATAATACCCTTCATCCAAGGATCACAGGGCAGTTTCCAATACAAAAAATACATAAGGTAGTAACAATTTAAAAAGTATTGCCCATCCCACCAGTCTAAAAGTCCAGAAACAGTAGAAAAAAAAGAATAACTAAATATAGCTTTAAGAATATAAAATCAACACCAGAGACCTTTCCACTCAGCTGGAGAAGCCAGTTGAAACAACAAAAATGTCTTCTGGAAAATACAGGTAGTGGACACCTGCCATCTGTCAACAGGATCCATGGATGTTGTTGGTAGCTTTGAGGACCGAGGTCAAAAAGGGATATAAAATTTCTTAATAAATAAAGCCGCAAATGACAGCTTTGCATGAGCAAGATGTACTCAGGATGGATAGGCTGCAAATGATTGACTTGGAAGTAAGTTTTTTTTTTAACAACAACTAAATGAGGAGATGGTTCAGCCCATTTATGAACCAATATGAATTCAACCCCCTCCACACACACATACATAGGCACATTTCATGTTTCTCTGTGTGGGTTTTCTGTGCTCATTTTGGTTCTACTTGGAAAACTTTGAGCATAGGTGCTCATATGGTTGAGCATCCCTACTCAAATGCTTGAGGCATGTTGTTGTTGTTTAGTCATTTCATAGAATCATAGAATCATAGAATCATAGAGTTGGAAGAGACCACAAGGGCCATCGAGTCCAACCCCCTGCCAGGCAGGAAACACCATCAGAGCACTCCTGACATATGGTTGTCAAGCCTCTGCTTAAAGACCTCCAAAGTAGGAGACTCCACCACACTCCTTGGCAGCAAATTCCACTGTCGAACAGCTCTTACTGTCAGGAAGTTCTTCCTAATGTTTAGGTGGAATCTTCTTTCTTGTAGTTTGGATCCATTGCTCCGTGTCCGCTTCTCTGGAGCAGCAGAAAACAACCTTTCTCCCTCCTCTATGTGACATCCTTTTATATATTTGAACATGGCTATCATATCACCCCTTATCCTCCTCTTCGCCAGGCTAAACATGCCCAGCTCCCTTAGCCGTTCCTCATAAGGCATCGTTTCCAGGCCTTTGACCATTTTGGTTGCCCTCCTCTGGACACATTTAGTCGTGTCCGACTCTTCGTGACCCCATGGACCAGAGCACTCCAGGCACTCCTGTCTTCCACTGCCTCCCGCAGTTTGGTCAAACTCATGCTGGTGGCTTCGAGAACACTATCCTACCATCTCATCCTCTGTCGTCCCCTTCTCCTTGTGCCCTCCATCTTTCAAAAATTCAAAATAATTCAAAAATTCATAATTCAAAAGCATCAATTCTTCGGCGATCAGCCTTCCCCTTCATGGATCACTGCCTTGCCGTGGCAAAGGGCTTGAATAACTCAGAGAAGCTATGAACTATGCCAAGCAGGGCACCCAAGATGGTCAGGTCATAGTGGAGAGTTTTGACCAAACGTGATCCACCTGGAGGAGGAACCGGCCAGCCACTCCAGTATCCCTGCCAAGAAAACTGCATGGACAAAGACAACAGGCATATAAAAGTTATGACGCTTGAGGCATACCTAGCTGCTATTGTTAGATTATTGATTTTCTTCCCTTTTTTATTTCAGCCCCCGTCTGCTCATGCAATGCACATGGGCAAAATAAGGAAAAGGTGCTCCTTTTACTTGCTTTTTGCAAAACACCCTGGCAAAGGCTGTTTTAGGAAAACAATCCAGCATTGCTTTTCTGCAGGCCCTGTTTTTAAATCTCCATTTCATTTTGCCCATTATTAAGAGTCTTAACTCTTGAAAAGCAAAGGAATAAAATTAATGATCATGGCTTCAAATTGTTATAGTTGCTAAAGCTCAGAGATAAAGTTTTTACATTTTAGTTTAAATGCTTCATCAGGAATTTTTATAATGCTATAATTAATCTTGTTAGCTAAATTGTATTTTTTTTTTGCCCTTTTGCATTACACATTAGCATCTAAAACACATTCACAAAAATAGAAGCATGCTCTTAAGATACCTGCCAGCTGCAGAGAAAATGAGGTAACTTTTTTTTCTAAACTAATAATAATAATAATAATAATAATAATAAACATTAATTGTGTGGCTAGCAGGCTTATCAGGGATTTATCAGAGTGTATAGGCAAGAGGCCAAGATCCTGAGGAAACTTCCTCCCCCACCCCCAGCACTGCACTCCCATTGGTTTAAGGATGGAAGCAGCTTTAGGATATGTCTGTGGTTCTCATCATGGCTGTGATGCAGAAGAGGAAAGAGAGCTGCCTTTTAGAGAGTCAGCACATCGGTTCATCAAGGCCAGTTGTCAGGTTTAGCACTTCTCTCAAACAAGACCCGGAACACTAGCAGTTTTACTAAAGGTAAAGGGTAAAGGGATCCCTGACAGTGAAGTCCAGTCGCAAACGACTCTGGGGTTGCAGCACTCATCTCGCTTTACAGGCTGAGGGAGCTGGCGTTTGTCCGCTCTGCAAACAGTTTTTCCAGGTCATGTGGCCAGCATGATTAAGCCGCTTCTGGCAAAACCAGAGCAGTGCATGGAAACGCTGTTTACCTTCCCGCCGGAGCGGTACCTATTAATCTACTTGCACTGGCGTGCTTTCGAACTGCCAGGTTGGCAGCAGCTGCGACTGAGCAATGGGAGCTCACCCCATCACAGGGATTCAAACCGCTGACCTTCTGATCAGCAAGCCAAAGGCGAACGGCACCCCGGAACAGATCAAGTCTGTAACTAGAGGTACCACTGTAATAAACAAACAAATGACAAAATAAATAGTCACACAAAATGCCATGTAATTATTACAAAGTTCTTCCCATCTGAATCTCTCCCTGTATTTGAGGGGACTGAATTCTGCACTCTTGTTTGTAGAGTGTCACTGATACATTAGCAGTTCACCATAATTCTGTTTCTGATGTCTACCCTTTGTTCCAAGCACTGGACATCTGTCACTTGCTACGGTTTCCAGCCTGGTGCTTTTTTTTCTTGATGTGCATGAGTGTAATGGTGCATTGATTAAAACATTAAACAAAAAGCAAATCTTAGTCAGATCACATAATTGCTTCAGGATTCCTTTGAGTGCAGTGCATTTAATCGGCGCACACATATGCACATACTGATCTCCTCACCCAGAGGAGTATTATGAACTGTTCCCAATGCAGTACTGCTGTCAACCAACCACGATTTATTGTTCAAACCGAGGTATGCATTCTGTGTCATGAAACCAATACTGAGAAGCAGAGCAGCACCGGCATTTTGCGGGGGTGTTTTCAACCCAGCAAAAGGAAGGTTGTATCAAGAAAGAACATTCTTGTAAAAAAGAAAATAAACGCCTGTTTTTCACTGCAGTATTGCATCTCCCACTCCTCTCCTTTTGTAACAGCATTTGTGAAGAGAGAATTAGGAGAGGGTGAGGGATCACACTGCAGCCATCAGCAGGCAAACATTTCTCCCCCTGTTTGTGCTTCCTCCCAAACTATAAGCACAGCTGAGGGCCATTTTCACAAGGCATTTGTTTTCTTTAGTTGCAAAGAAGGGTCCATCTCTTCTGAAAAGCCAACAAACTTCTGAGGATACTCATTTTTGCCCACCCCCTGCACGAACTGCCAGGCTCCATCTATAACCCATGCTAGTTTTGTTCCCTGAGCTGCCAGATTCCAGCAGTAGGAAACTAGTCCTGTCCTGGCTTAGGGGCCCAGTACTGCTGAAATCAATAATTTGGGATGAATCCTTAATGTGGGAGGCATGTCAGAAAGGAAAAGTACAATGCAGGCTGTTCTGCAAGGCCAAAGTGGGGAGGTGGATTGCAGCCAACGAATCTGACACTGGTATACACTTCAAGGTATAGTATATTCCTATTTCCAGCTGTCTGCAAAACACTCAGCACAGCAAGATGTAAATTCCAGCACAATGTCAACCAAAATGCAAAAAGCTTATCTGCATAACGTCTGCCTGATCAATCACAGTGCTGACAACCTGAAATACCGTTATTTCCTCCCAGAATGGGAAGAAAATGCCTTTTCGCCTGCCACTTAAGGTATCTCTCTACTGGCACAGGCAGGGTTTCATCCTGACATCACCCATGCTAGCATTTTAAGGCCGAGGTGCTAATTAGCAATCAGGCTGATTGCCTGTTTCACCTTCAGAAAAATCTGATTTCTCCTTCTGGAATATAAATCACAGAGGCTGGACTTTAATCTGGCTGCTGTCAGTAGCAGACCTGTATGTGTTTTGCATCCACAAGGACCAGCTGTCTGTCCCCAACATCACCCTTCAGAGGATCTCAGATGGAAGGGCTGGAGGAGGGACCCTCAAAACCCGAAATTTGAGGAAGTGGGAAGTGTCTGCCATTCATGGGAAACCGTCCTGGGGAACTGGGTCAGACCAGACTTCATTTATAGTGTAGGGAACTGAGGAACCAGATAGGTTCACACAGTAGTTGATGACAATAAACAGACACCTCTTACCAGCACGGGACAAGCAACTGTTGGGGCAAATGAAGACATGCCCCATGCAATATACATTTTTCTCTTGTTTTAAAATATTTTTTATTGGTTTCATTTATTGGACAACGAATACAACAATAGCAGAGGAGGGAAGGGGCACACGCTTTCCAGCCATGTTACAAACTATTGTCTGTCATTTTTCTCCATCTCATGTTCTCCATAAAAAAGCAAAGGTAACTATATACGTCCAAAAGAAGAAGAAGAAAAGTCCTTTCAAAATCTACAGCTGGGCAATGCCTTGATCAAGACCAGTGGAAATGTTGCAAAATAGTAGCAAGCTCTTGAGTTCTGTACACCTCCTCATCAAGAAAATTGTTAGGCAGAGCAGAAGTCTGGAGGAGGTGAAGAAAATTGAAAAGCAAAAACAAATTTCAAAAATAATGTTGGTGCCGTCCAACCATCTAAGGGACTCCAGATGTGTGTAATGTTTACTCCTTAGCCTTTTCTTCTCCTGAAGATATCCCCCAAGGCTAGCTTCCTGGTTGAAGAGCCCCACCTGCCCCTCACTTCCCTCTACAAGAAGTGCAGAAACCGCCTTCTTGACCATTGGACCCACTATTGGTCTCATCCACTGAATCTGCTGAGGCCTGTCTTCAAATGCAGGGGAAGTCTCTTAACTGACAAGGGTTTGAGACCCATCAGCTACTCTCACCTGGTTCAGCCTGCTAGTCAAAGCTGTTTCCTGAAGGTGGGCTGCTTCTAAGGGTCACAGGTGACAGACAGCTGACTGCAAAGGTGGACAAACTACACCAAAAGGTACTTCATTGTTGTTTTTTAGTCATGTAGTCGTATCCAACTCTTCGTGACCCCATGGACCAGAGCACGCCAGGCACTCCTGTCTTCCACTGCCTCCCGCAGTTTGGTCAAACTCATGCTGGTAGCTTTAATAACACTGTCCCACCATCTCACCCTCTGTCGCCCCCTTCTCCTTGTGCCCTCCATCTTTCCCAACATCAGGGTCTTTTCCAGGGAGTCTTCTATTCTCATGAGGTGGCCAAAGTACTGGAGCCTCAGCTTCAGGATCTGTCCTTCCAGTGAGCACTCTGGGCTGATTTCCTTCAGAATGGATAGGTTTGATCTTCTTGCAGTCCATGGGACTCTAGAGTCTCCTCCAGCAGAGGACTACCCTTCCCCTAACATCCCATATGCAGATTGCTAGTCCTAATATTAGTCGGGGTGGGTGAGGCCTCAGTCGGTAGATTTTGGATGTCATGAGAGGACAGAAAATATTCTTTTACCACACAGTTACTTATTTCTTTTTTTAAATCATATTTCTATGTAAATTGTCATTTACCTTTATATACCACAAGGCTCAGTTCAGGTCTGTATTTAACAGGTAACGTACAATGAGAATGTTTGGAACCCTTTTTAAAACCTCAACTACTTTTTCTTCTTTATTTTTATTTCTTTTTTCCTTTTTTCCTTTTCTTTTTTCATAAATTGTAGTGTCATGTGTATTGTGAGGTATACAAAGTATCTTTGCTTCAGTTGCCATCGTTTTCTTTTTTGTTACAAAGAAAAAAATGGAGAGTGTTGCACAGTGGTACCTCAGGTTACATACGCTTCAGGTTACATACGCTTCAGGTTACAGACTCCGCTAACCCAAAAATGTTGAAATCATGTTGTTGAAATCAAACCTTTATTAGGCATTGTACAAATAAAACCATAAAAGAGGGAATAACATGTAAGTGACTTGAAATATATATAAAAAGGCAGCGGTTGGCTACATACATATATATATATATATACATATAGAGTCAGTGGTTTTCCTTGTTAATCTGCTCCTTGGAGGGCTGCTACCAAAAACTCAGCTACCCCCGCCGTTACCCTTTGGTCAACGTCGGATAGGCAGAATCCCACACATTCACCTTGCTGGGGTTCCAGACCACCCAAAAGAGGGGACAGCACGCGTTGACGGAGCGTACTGTACAATGGGCAATGAAAGAGAATATGCTCTACAGTGTCCGGGACATTCATAGAACATCTGCAGAATCTCTTGTTTCTAGGGATGTTTTGATATCTTCCCCAGACAAATGCTGAGGGAAAAACATTCAACCGGGCCAGCATAAAAGCCCTACGTTGGGCTGGGATTATTAATTTAGTGACGTAATTGGCTCTGCTATCTAAGATATTTAAATCATAGAATATGGGGGAGCAAATTTTGTTTACAGCTGCCATAATATTTTGTCTCTCGACATCCTTTAGTCTAGTTAGGATATTATGGAAAATGTATTGCTCATTAGAATTGTACAGGGGCTCCAGCTCGATGCCTAAAGATTCAATCTTTTTTTCAAGGTACTGATACCATCTTGATTTATAGGAGTCTTCGAGCAAATCAGCGAGCAGGCTTGATGGAGAGCAGCGAAAATGGCAGCGTAACCAGTACTTTATTGAGGTGGACCAGGCCCAGTATTCCATTGTGTGTATGCCTATTTCTGCACACATTGTTTCATATTTGATCACAGCTGGGAGTCCAAGAATACGTCTCAGAAAGCTGGAGTGAATCTTTTTTAAATCACTATTATATGCTTGGACCCATAGTGGGATTCCATAGAGTATCTGGGCTTGCACTTTTGTTTGAAATATCTGATTGGCCGCAGGGATAAATTGATTACCTTTCTGATAATAAAAACGGGCAACTGCTGATGAGGTGCACTTTGCCTGTTTTATGGTGTTTGTGCGATGATTTGCCCACCCTAAATTGCTCTGGAATAAGATTCCCTGATACCTATAGATTTTTACTTGTTGGATTTCTTGCCCTCTTATTTTCCATTTCTCTAGTTTCCAACCATTCGAAAAGACCAAAATTTTTGTCTTCTCATAATTTATAGAGAGTTTATTACATTCGCAGTAAAGGATCAGAGAAGATATAAGACGTTTCAGACCCAAACTCGTTAATGATAGTAGGACTGCATCGTCTGCGTATAATAAGAGAGGAACTGGTTTCTGATTAAGTTTAGGGACATGTGATTCTATTTTTTGAAGGTGATCTGGCAAGTCTGATAAAAATAAATTAAATAGAAAGGGGGCAAGAATACACCCTTGTTTTACCCCTTTCGAGTTTGGGATGTCTAATGAAAGGTGACCTTTGGTGCTAAGTTTGACTTGACAGACATTGGAAGAGTATAGATTTTGTATTAAAGTCAATAAGCGCTGATCAATTTTTAATTCTGCAAGTTTCCTCCACAGCTTTGGGCGGTCAATTGAGTCGAATGCACCACGAAAATCTACAAAAGCAGCATATATCTTAGATTGCCTTTGGGATCTATATTTTTCAACCAAATGCATAAGTATAAGGCAGTGGTCTAATGTAGAGCAACCTTTGGAGAAACCTATTTGTTCTTTCCCTGGTAAATTTAGATTTTTCATCCAGGTAAGGAGTTTAGATAAAAGGTGCTTAGAGTAGATTTTCCCTATCACTGATAATAAGCTTATCGGTCTATAATTCCTTGGTTCTTTTGGGTCACCATTTTTAAAGATTGGGATAATTATTGATCTTAACCATATCTCAGGTATGATCCCATCTTTGTCTATGAGAGTAAACAATTGAGCTAAGGGTTCTGCCCACCAATCTATATAGGTCTTGAATAATTCTATTGGTAGACCGTCTGGCCCAGGAGATTTCCCCGATTTAAAATTTTTAACTATCTCTCTAATTTCCACTTCTTCTACCCTTGGCCACTCCTGGAGTTTATTGATTTTATTTTTAGTGGTCTCATTTCCTTTAAGTTCACTGTGTAGATTGTTAAAGACAGATGTAAAGTATTGGGACCATTTGGATTCTGCAATTGGTGATTGGGTTAATTGATTTTCGGCTTTCAATCCTCCGTACACTAGATTCCAGAACGCTTTGTTGTTTTTACTCTGAATTGAGTCGAATAATTGTAGCCATTTTTGGGTTGCATATTTCTGTTTCTTTTCAGCCAGAATGTAATGATATTTTCTTTTTTCATCAAGATAAGAGGGCTCTAGTTTAGTGCGATTATTTTTAAATGTTTGGTGCAGTTTTCTTTTTAGCTGGAAACATTCATCGTCAAACCAGGGGCTAGCGCTATGTTTAGGTATCCAAACTTTAAGTGGAGTACTAAGCTCTACAAACATTTGAAAAATTTCATTATAGATTTTCGGAATATCACTGTGGGGATTAGTGGTCTTTAAATTGGATAGTACTTGTTTTCTCAGGTTGGCTGTAAGCTTTTGCCCCACTGCTGCACTCATTTCCTGGGACCATTTTAATTGAGTCATTTGTTTGTGTTGAGAAGGTTCTATGATATTATACTTGGTTATTTTGGTTTCGTCCTTTAAGTTAATAGACAACGATAATGGCTGATGGTCGCTTTCAGTACGCGTTCCAATTTTGAGGTCCATGATCGAATTTATAATATTATAAGGAACAAGAATATAGTCGATGACCCAAAAATAGTGCTTCAGGTCAAGAACTTTGCTTCAGGATGAGAACAGAAATCGTGCTCCAGCAGCGCAGCAGCAGGAGGCCCCATTAGCTAAAGTGGTGCTTTAGGTTAAGAACAGTTTCAGGTTAAGTACGGATCTCTGGAACGAATTAAGTACGTAACCTGAGTTACTACTGTATACATGTTGTATAAATGTAAATTTTGAAAAAATAATAAAGATTTAATGAGAGAGAGAGAGAGAGAGAGAGAGAGAGAGAGAGGGAGAGGGAGAGAGAAGACAGAAAATATTATTGTATTTTTACTGTGTTATGTGTTTGTGCGGTGTTCCAAAAGAACATCTGGTGTTGGTTACTATGCTCCTTAAATATGGGGAGAGGTATTTGCTTCACTGCTTCAAGCAGGAAACTATGTTGGGTTGGACTTTACAAGAAGCCTACATGTGTGCAGCAGGAGTTGACTGCATGAAGCCACCATGCACTGATTACTCCTTGTCCTGAAGGTGCTTCGTTGGAGATGTAGTGTTGCAGTCACAACTTTCTGGATGGCATTCTAGATTTCATCAGAAAATGTGTTGCACCGTTTAGAATGCACACCAGTTTTTGAAATCGTTAGGCTGATTATGCCATTCTAAATCCACATGGCCAGCCTTTCAAGTACCTGTTTCATAAATGGAGGGTGATTTTTGATTATGTCACACACTTCAGGGTGCATCCCTAATGGGAAATGTAAATGAGGAAGATAATAGCAGCTGGATGTTCGAAAACTGTATAGACAGTCTGATTGAGTTGCAGACTTCAGGTGATGGATAGCGTACTTGAATATTCACTCCCCCCCAGCCCAACTCCTGGGAAGCTAGTACATTAAGGAGGTTTAGATAATGTCACACTTCTTCCTGACACGTCTTCTGAAAAGTGCTAAGAATGTATATGTGGAGATATTCCACAACGGGGGCATGTTCAGCCCAAGAATTCTGGTCTTGACTCTAGGCTTCATTTAACTTGACATGCAAATGGAATAATTAAGATGCCAGTGGATCTCAGAGGGCTTAATGGGACGAAGTGATCTCTACAGCATGTTGGGCCTAAAACATTTAGGGATTGTGTAATGAGCACCTCAAATTATGCTGTAAGAATGATGTCTCTCGTTGCACAAATATTCTTTGGTGGAAAGGTTTGGTGTCTGAAGGCAGAATTAGATTGTCCACAGTTACATTTAACAATATAGCTATTGAACTATTCACCAATTGTTGTTGTTGTTTAGTCGTCTTAGTCGTGTTCGACTCTCCGTGACCCCATGAACCAGAGCATGCCTTGGAAACTCTCACTTTCTTCTCAAAGCTTCTCCTTTTTTACGCCCATGGAGTTTCTTTGGCAAAATACTGGAGTGGTTTGCCAGTTCCTTCTCCAATTGACCAATTACGCTCCTTCAATTGTAAAACAATAAATCAACACCATAAGAAGCAAACTATAAAAAACACTCAGAAGTAAATTCTGCCAGATAACCAGCAATGTCAACTACTATTATAAGTCCACGATCAAAAACTGCTGAACAAATATTATTGCTTTTCAACTATCAAACACATTCAAGCAGCATATATTGAAATTCAGTATTATCAGGTGCCATATTTATTTGAATGGATATTCCCCCATGTTCAAAGAATATTTGACATAATTGCCATAGAAGAGAATTTGGGGGAGAACTTTGTTGTGGGCAAGTTCATTCCCGCAGTCAAGAAAGTGGCAGTGGGGCAGGTGATGTGAACTGTGAAATGGATATCTAGAAATAGGTAGAATAATTTTTGCAGGGAGGAGGTTCCTTCTGTTAGCCCTAACTGAAGATGTGAGAGTCTAGGAGAGCCCATGATATTCTAGAACCCATGTGGTACAATGGTCAGACTACTGGATTTGGAAGATCTGGGTTCAAATCCTTACTTGACATGCCACTCTCTACCACACAAAGTTGTTACAAGGGGAAACTGAATAACTCCAAATACCTTCTCATCTTGTACTCCTTTGAAGGAGGAGCAGGGTTTCAAATGTTAATTATAATTCATATTAATTGTGAAAGGCAACCCAAACAAGCTCAGCACTGCTCAATTGTTTGAGGCGAGAATAAAGTTTTGACTCTTGTTTATTCCCTATTCCAACTCACAGCAGAGATTAGCAGGAGAACAAAGAGTTTGGCAAGCTTCCCCCTTCTATCATTGCAGAAGAGGAGAACATGAACATATCCAATTACTGGCTCTGACAAGTGGATTCAACACCCAGCAGGAAGAAGTAGGGGCAGGAACTCTACTCTGCCCAAGCAATCATCAGTCAGCAAATTGATTTCTTATGGTACAGAAAGGAGAGAAGAAGAGTGGAGATTAGGGAGAGATAGGCAGAAGTATGAACTTTAAATTCCAGATTTGGACCTGGCTAGAGCTTCTGCAACCAAACACTATCAACTTGATAAAGACAGATAAGTGGCTTCCTGTGTGGGGACAAAAGGAAAATTTCAGAAAGCATTTTTCATGTGCAGTAGTGGAGAGTTGGCAGACAGAAACTCATCAAAGGAATAGGAAATAAGCAGGGTCTTTCTTTCTTTCCTTCCTTCCTTCCTTCCTTCCTTCCTTCCTTCCTTCCTTCCTTCTTTCTTTCTTTCTTTCTTTCTTTCTTTCTTTCTTTCTTTTTCAAAGTAACCATCAGATTGACTACCAAGTGGTGGTGTGTGTGTATAGGATAGCTGTGCTGTCAGATACTTATTTTCTATGCCAACATTCATTCTTGGTGGTTGCTTCCAGCATGACAGCCCTGTTCATGTGCTCTGAAATTATGTCTGTGAAGGGGTTGTGGGGCTATGCACTCTGTCCCCTCTCCCCTCAACTTCCCATGTGGAGCAGGAAGCTCTGAAAGGAATTGTAACAAGAGTTCCCACCTCTCAGTAGAGCTCTGCCCATGTTCAGCCAAACATACCCACAATCCCTCTTCAGATCTTCCCACTCAACATTGGAGTGTTGAGTTCTCTGCCCTGTGGTCCCTCCAGAGATGCCATTTCAGAACATCTGAATTTTGTTTTTCCTTAACAGAAGTCATTTGGGTTGCTAGTTATGCAAGTAAGACTGTGATAAGGATGAGTTGTGGGGTCATGATGTCTAATGGCACCTAAGGTTGTGGAAAGCAGTGCATCATCTTAAGTAGTTCCTAGAGGAAAAGGGCATTTGGGATACTCTGTCCCAGATTATGGCTAAAAATTTGTGCATAGTTACTTAGGCATTATGCCAACTGTTTGATAGACTACTGTATTTTAATATTTTGTTGGAAGCCACCCAGAGTGTCTGGGGAAACCCAGCCAGATGGGCGGGGTATAAATAAATTGTTGTTGTTGTAATAATAATAATAATAATAATAATAATAATAATAATAATAATTTATTTATTTATACCCCGCCCATCTGGCTGAGTTTCCCCAGCCACTCTGGGCGGCTCCCAATCAAGTGTTAAAAACAGTACAGCGTTAAATATTAAAAACTTTCCTGAACAGGGCTGCCTTCAGATGTCTTTTAAAAATAGGATAGCTGCTTATTTCCTTCACATCTGAAGGGAGGGTGTTCCACAGGGCGGGAGCCACTACTGAGAAGGCCCTCTGTCTGGTTCCCTGTAACCTCACTTCTCGCAATAAGGGAACCGCCAGAAGGCCCTCAGTGCTGGATCTCAGTGTCCAGACTGAATGATGGGGGTGGAGACGCTCCTTCAGATATACTGGACCGAGGCCGTTTAGGGCTTTAAAGGTCAGCACCAACACTTTGAATTGTGCTCAGAAACGTACTGGGAGCCAATGCAGATCTCTCAGAACCGGTGTTATGTGGTCCCGGCGGCCACTCCCAGTCACCAGTCTAGAAGCCGCATTCTGGATTAATTGCAGTTTCCAGGTCACCTTCAAAGGTAGCCCCACGTAGAGCACGTTGCAGTACTACTACTACTGTAAATAGTGTAGAAAGCAGGCAGTCTCCCAGGGGTGTGGCACCCCCTTGGAATAAATACTCAAGGCTATGGGCTACAACGTCCTTAATTTCCATGACTGATCTGCAACAGTCTTGCGTGGATGAAGTTAACCTCTGTTACATAGTATGGGCAACCATCAGCTCCCCTTCCATGATAAAAAGTTTATAGAGGTAGAAGGGGTACTTTATCTGAAGCATCTGAACTTGACATCTATCAAGAGATACCGAGCTCCCGTGACATCTAGTCAAACCTGGGCTAGCTTATGACATGTTCCCACAAGTGACTGGTTAATAAAATTGCCTTCCTTTTCAATCAAAGCTGATACAGTTTAATTTAGATAACAATTCCTTTGCTGCCACAGGGGCTCATGTCAAGCTTAGAAGGCTGAGGCAGCAGGCAATATTAGCATAGATATTAAAACTGCTCATTACATGTGCAACATGATCAAAGGAGGCAAGAGAATGGCACTGCGATGCTCAGTAAAGCTAGGAGGGACCTGAGTTGAGACAGTCACTCAGGAGTACTATGCCTGCATATATTGCCTTCAACAATATATGCCTTCACAAGTGTTGGATGACTGTGTTATGGCAGGACACTGAAATCAACATCTCAAGCTTTCCCTGCATCTCACATGAATGTGAAAGGCACAACGCCACCTTAGAAATTCACTAGTATCAATTAACACAACTCTTTGGTTGTTTCGCTTTGAAGGGGAACCTCTGAAATCACTTAATTTTGCTTGTAACAACATCTAGTAAACTAGGGATGTAGTTAAAACCCACCCCAAGAATTTTTGTTTTGAACCCTTTTAACTCCTCATTTATATTACCCAATGGGGACTCCCCTAATTTCACTTCAAAGTTCACTGCAGCCAGATTTGGGGACAACACCTTTGAGGATTTTTGCTAGTTTTACAAGTCGCAAAAGATCCACATCTTTTAAAACCCTGTCATCATCAGAGATTGTGTGTGTGTGTGTGTGTGTGTGTGTGTGTGAGAGAGAGAGAGAGAGAGAGAGAGAGAGAGAGAGAGAGAGATTAGTGGCCTAATTCATTTCTCAGGTGCCAAGGTACTGTTTTGTAAATACATTTCTATGTTAACATTTGAAGTCTATTCTGGCAATCAAGGGCAATTTTCATTTGAGAAGGTGTTAATAAACACCTGAATGTGCTTCCCTGAATGCCAGCCCTGCAGGTGCAAAATGGGCAGATCTGCTCACAGCATATCTTCTTGTTGTTTACAAATGGAGTAAGAGTTTCAGGGCAAGGGAGTTCAGATTCAAAAGAATCAAATATTGTAAGCTGGGGAAATTTGGATTTCAAGCATGCTATTTTTGAACTTTGCTGGCATTGCTAATGAAGCACAGAAGCCAACCATATGAAACGGTTTCACACCACAGTGTTAATGTATGAATTTGACAGCAAAATAACATGCAGCAAAAATCTGGAATTAGATTAGAGATGGTGGCGTACATTGAACTGGAGAAACATCTGGTTCATGTTGGACCAGATCCGAGAGTCAGGTATAAATTGGTACATCCTGGGTCCCCATAATGCCTTTGCGCTCCCAAGTCCTGGAGGCATACATCCTTGATACGGCATTTCAGTAACAGATGAGACTCTCCCTGCTACCCAGCCACTTCAAATGTGGGGATAAAGGAAGATGTCATGAAAGGAAGGCCAAGACCTTCTCAGCCCTGGCACAAGGTAATGATGTCAACATTGTACACAATGGCATACAAACCCAGTCTGGATCCAGTCCTGAGTGAAGATCAGTCTCCAGATCTCCAGAGAAAGGAAATTTGTTGTTGTTTAGTTGTTTAGTTGTGTCCGACTCTTCGTGACCCCATGCACCAGAGCAAGCCAGGCACTTCTGTCTTCCACTGCCTCCCGCAGTTTGGTCAAACTCAGGCTGGTAGCTTCGAGAACACTATCCAACCATCTCGTCCTCTGACGTCCCCTTCTCCTTGTGCCCTCCATCTTTCCCAACATCAGGGGCTTTTCCAGGGAGTCTTCTCTTCTCATGAGGTGGCCAAAGTATTGGAGCCTCAGTTTCAGGATCTGTACTTCCAGTGAGCACTCAGGGCTGATTTCCTTCAGAATGGAGAGGTTTGATCTTCTTGCAGTCCATGGGACTCTCAAGAGTCTCCTCCAGCACCAGAATTCAAAAGCATCAATTCTTTGGCGATCAGCCTTCTTTATGGTCCAGCTCTCACTTCCATACATCACTACACCTAGAGAAAATCAGTCACACTTTAATCCCATAGGGATACGTTAGTCATGAGTAACATGAATACTTTTGGTCATATCCAGTACTCTTTTTCCCTGGGTGTAATGTCTAGGATATTAATCCAGTTATTGTAGAACATATTTTTTTGCAGGCTGGCCCAATGCTAGATGACAATTCTTGAATATGCATCCTTCAGTGAGGAACAGTCTATACAATATTGAGTAAATTATTGGATACCCTGTAACTAAAATGTATCTTGGGGATCCTTGTAGGAGGGCAGAGCGCCAGCTGCCAATATGGTTGAGCCATAAAAAATTTCTATAGGCAGTCAAGTGGAAGTCATTTTTAAAATTATAAACCATCTGCTGAGGACAGAGATCTATAAGGACAAGGAAAACCAAAAGGATCATTAAAGCAGGGAACACACTAGATGTGAATTGCAGGGAGTTTTTTAGTCTGTGTTAAAGGGTTTTTCAAATTTACAGCTGTTAAATGGGAAAATAAAAGGCCATTTGCCCACTAAAATGGGTCTTTGAAGTCAAGGGATAATAATCGCTGAATATTAAAATCATTCATCTCTCCAACTTGCAGCCCTCCTACTTTTTGCTGCCAGTCTCCTGGAGGATGCTGCTTTCTTGCATGTTTCCACTAACTGGACTTTCTTTCCTCCAATTTTGCCCCTGACTCCCATCCAATCTGCCTTCTGCTCCCACCCAATTTCCACTGAATCTGCCCTCACCAACGTGATGGATCTCCTCCATGCCAAATCATTAGCACCAAAGCCCAGATTTTCTCTATCCAGCGCTGTATCGCTTAATTTTGAAAATACGGCTCACACTTTATGCTTAAATATTATGAACGGAAATAAAGTTGTGGGGCATTGATGCCCTGGTGACTTGACACATGTGTACTCTCCTCCAAAGCCAATCTATCTATTACATTCTTGGAGGATTTACTATTTTGCTTCTCGGATTAAAATTTGTAAAGGCCCGTATGACACTTTCACGAAGATGGTTAAATATACACTATATAACTTTACATTACATTAAGTTATATATGGATGTTATAACCTCTAGTCAAGAGACAAACCAAATAAATTTGTTTCTTTGGCAACAGCAGACTATCTACCACTCATTTTTACAGTTTTTCCTTTCTGTGGATTACCCTTTAAGGAAGAAAAGGCCCCAAGACATAAAGGCCTGAATTGACTAGATAATAACTTGAATACTTTTGGTCATGTCCAATCTTCTTTCTTTTCCCTGGGCTTCACGAAGTTGGACCTTTGGAAGAAATGTCAGAAATAAACCTTTTGCTTGCAGCCAAAGCCGCAAGTGTGAAAATAAATGAGGTTTCGACTTGGCATCCTGCCACTTTTCTAGAGATAAGTCAGAACAAACTGCCTGTTTAAGGATTGTCCCTAAGAGTTCTTGCCATAATATTTATCAGGAACAGAACGTGCAAAATGTGAAACAATTCTTCCTGGGGTAGTTTTATAAAGCCCTCGATATTTCACAGTGCTGTGCCTTAAGCAAACATTGCAATTAAGTCCATTCCTTAGCATCAGCAGGGATTCAAAAATGAAAGTATTGAAGAAACATGAACACATCAAAACAGATACTCACCACCTATGCATTTAGACCAGGGGCCAATTCAGGCATTATTGCTGCAGCTTGAAGACATCAGGAGACTCAGGCAGGGAACACTGGCAACAGGACCAAAACATTTTACTCTCTCTCCCACCCAAATGGTTTGCAAGAGGATTGGAGATGCTGCCATTCTATCTGCAGCCATGGTGGGTCAATAGAGGCTGCCATCTTCTGGTGCGGCCAAAGGAGGGGATGGTCACGTGGTCGTACCCTCCTCTGACCACAACAGCCTCTCAGGTATGGGCAGGCTGCACATGCAAGGCAGGGGCTTGGGGGCTGCTTAGGTTGTTGCTAAGGATGTCCCTGGTGGGTCAGCTCGGGCTCAGTGATGAGATTTGGAGTTTCCTCCTCTGTCTGAAACTTTGTCTGGATCGATGATGGACTTCAGGGTCACGACACTGAGTTTGAGTGAGATGACCTTAAGGTCCAGAAGGGTTTTGCATGGCCTCATAATGCCTGATTCAGAACAGACTCCTCAGTTTCAACAGCTTCTTACTTGGGGAGCTCAGCCAAGCTCTTATCCACTTAGCTAGTTTGTTAACATTATCAGCTCGTCTGCCCTACTACTTGCGTGTCGAGGTCTCCAAGCCACCCCAAATAAAACACAATTGGCACAGATTTTTGTTTAAGGTTTTTGGCATAATTTTGGCCAGAACTTTATTAGAATACAAAAATTGTGAGTGGTTGATTAGGCACTGGTTGCAACTATCTGACCCCGCGCGGGGACAGACTGACATTCGCACGCCTGTGAAGTCAGAAAGGGAAAACATTTTGGGGAGAGAGATGGAGCTGCATACCATGCCCTCACCTCTCCCCAGATGCTCCCAGGGGCTCTTGCATGGCCCTAGCCCCATGATAGGGGTTCGGACAAAAGCATGGTGAACCCCTGGATTCCTTTAACGGAATTCCCTTGCAGCAGCAGCATTGGAGGGGCAGGCACAGCCAATCCACACCCCTCCACCAACCAATTCATAAAACCAATGCAAGTTGTGACGATTTGCTACGCAGTAGGCAAAAACCAAATGGCACCAGCCAGTCAGTCAAATGGACAAAATTCCTACTGGGCCCCTGCCCCAAAAGCAGATGACCCCATGACAGGCATAGCAAGGTCAAGCTAACCACCCCTAAAAATAGGGAGGGTGGGCGGGTGATCCGATGCGCGCAGCGAAAAGAGGAAGCTCAACGCTGCGTTCAGGGAATATATAGGCTATGGCTGTCAGTCACAAAATGGCAACATATAAATCTTCCCAACAACAAGAAGAGCCCAATCAAAATGGTGGCCAACACTCCTTTACCTGCCCAGCAATGGTGGGGTGTCTTGTTAGCCCCCACCGCAACACGTGCTCTCCATGAAGGTGAACACCCTTTACCACAGGAATGGGGTTGAAGATGAATGCAGGAGCATTAAAGGGTCTGGAGAATACGAGGGGACAGTGGCTTTATAAATAGGCAAAAGAGGGAAAAGGGTGCTTAGTGGTTGCAGTGTGTTAGGAAGGTGCAGGAGGTTGCCCTGAAGGATGGGGGAGGAGGCACAGACATGGGGGCGAAGCTGAAAATGGGTACAAAGTGGGGCTGCAGAAGAGAAGAGAGAATAGGCTTCATAATGGAGTTGGGAGCATGAAAAACAAGCTTAATAACTGCATGGTGTGGGAAGGGGACTCTCTAGGGGATGAATGTGGGGGAATTGCAGGGAGAGTTTGTGAGTGGGGTGAGCAGGGATGCAGTTCCTAATAATGGATATATTTTTGTTTGTTTTTGCATTAGTCAACTGCTGTTCATTTGTATTTTCATTCTCCTTTTTATATTTTTGCATATTGACTTTATTGTTGACTGCATGTTTTATTATAGTAGCGGGTTTGTAAGCCACCCTCCCTATCCTTTCGTAGAAAGGGGAGAGCTGTTTTATTTTTTTTTTAAAAAAACCCCAATTCCTAGGAAGGTGGGTGGATCAAATGACAGGTGAGCGCCTCCACAAATACCAAACAAGAAAACACAAGTGGGAAGAACACAATGATTATGTCAACTAAAATACTATGTTTGTTGACCTCAGAATGCAGTTATTTGCAGCTTGCAAATGCACGGCTTCTGCACACAATCCAATCTACTGTTATTACCTCCCCCATATTAACTGCCATCTTTCTGTGCTAAATTCAATTCCTGAAGGGAAAATATAACACATAATGAAATGGCAAGTGGCATCTTTGGTGAGGCATGGAGCAGAGTGCATTATTGTTACTAGGCTTTTATGACTCCTTGTAAATTCTGCACTTACTAGATCTGTGCTGTAATTTGTTGATCTCCAGGGCAGGCACACTTTCTACCTCCCTGTCAAAGTTTTCATAAAATATGATGAGGCAAAAGCACAATCTTTGGGGATTTCCTGACCCTTCCTGTTTGATTGTCTACCAAAGGCAGTATAGGAAACTGACTACAGTAGCCAGCTTACCCCTTCCACCTAAATACTTCCATTCACAAGGCTTTTAGCCAGAAATGTACTTCTTTATGATCAAACTCCACTGACAGCCTTGCATGCAAACCATTATCTCCACCCCAAAACCAGGAGATACTTCATACCTTGGAATCTAACTTCACCCCCTCCCTCTTAGCTCCCAGGGGTGGGACACTGCTTCTGGAAGCCATTGCCACATCTGCCATCTGCCTGACATACTCTGTGGGGAAATTTTCCTGAATTTAAATGAGTCTTCCATAGCACAACTTCCTGGTAGATCGTATTCATTACATTACTTTCGGGTTTCCCATTTCCACAAGCGTTTCTAGTATAAAAACACAAAATGACATTGTAGCATTAGACACAGAATCACAGCACTGCAAGGCATTCATAAGCCAAAGATGCTGGCTATTTCTTTTTCCGTGATACCTTCTGTTGATGGATCTCAACCAAAACTCTCTGCAACCGGCTGCTTAGTCCATGTAGTCCAGGATGATGACTCAGGAACATAACGTGCTGAACAGTAACTTGATTTGTATTTGCTTTTATTATATACATAGCACAGCTTTGTACAAGTTACTATATACACAGACTTGATTCAAACTCTACGCACCAACCTCTGAACTCCAACACCAAACTACTGTGTCATGCTGCTTATAAGGGAAAAACTTTTAGCCAATCATCACCTGTTGCTAGGCTTCCCTATCACGAAGCAGACTTTCTCACGTACTCTTCCTTAACTTGGCTTCTTGCCAACTCACTAATTGTCCACTTCAAAAGCTGCAGTTTCTCACAAACCTCAACACCTTCTTCTTCTTTAGCAATGGCTGATATAGGTAGGGATCAAAAGTAAAGGTAAAAGACCCCTGGAGGGTTAAATTCAGTCAAAGGCAACTATGGGATTGCGACGCCCATCTCGCTTTCATGCTGAGAGATCCAGCGTTTGTCCACAGACAGCTTTCTGGGTCATGTAGCCAGCATGACTAAACCACTTCTGGCACAATGGAACACCATGACGGAAACCAGAGCACACGGAACCGCCGTTTACTTTCCAGTTGCAGCAGTACCTATTTATCTACTTGTGCTGGCATGCTTTCAGATTGCTAGGTTGGCAGAAACTGAGATAGTGCAATGGGAGCTCAGCCCGTTGCGGGGATTCGAACTGCTGACCTTCTGATCAGCAAGCCCAAGAGGCTCAGTGGTTTAGACCACAGCGCCACCTGTGTCCTCCACCATTGTGGGGTGATTGAGAGGGGAAGTGTATTATAGCTGAAAATCATCTGGAGATGACCGTGAGTTGAGTCACCGTGACTTGCCTAGCACATAGAGGTGTGTGGCTGATGATGGCTTCATATGTCAGAGGGTGCTGCTAGCTAGTGAGTGGCAATGGATTCACAAGATACTGGCTGATCTCCATTGCCTCCACCCACCTTCATCATCCAGCAACACTGCAGATAAATACCTGCTTATGAACCACCTCCCTGACCTCCTCCCCTTCTGCCCAGTATTATATCCACACAGTAATTTTTGTGGGTAAAGGGAATGCACCTGAGTGTGTTATGTTACGAAAACTGAGGCTGTAGTTTTAGTCTTGCTGGATTTCATGGGCTGTTACCACAACATAAAAGCATAAACCACTAATCTATATTTCCAATTGTTCTAGGCTCCTGTATGCAGCACTAAAGGGACTGTACATTTTTCTTGAGATAAAAGTATTGACCAAACAATTATACTGTGGAAATGGTGGATCATTACGGGCAATTTTCTTGCAAAACTAGTAATTCAGCTGTTGAAATATGATTGCATTGCAACATCTTTCTTTTCTCCTTGCATGGAGTTTTGAAGGAATTATCCACACAGGAATAGTTTTACTTTAAAAGAGAAAAGGCAAGTCAAATAAAGAGGTGGTGCGGTTTATTATTAACGAGGGTCTATTTCCAGTGGATATTATGCAGTTATTTCCAGTTGCTTGTGTTCTTCTCATCATTAGTACTTACTGAAAGGAAGATGAAAACCCCATTGCTTTCATTGTCATAGCCCCCAATGCTTAACTGGCTAGTGATCACCTGAGGCAAAGTTGACCACTAGCACTTAAATGCAGATTTAAGTCTATTTATGAGAAGTTGGCATCTTCCTATTACACACACATTTCTACTGTCGGGTTAAAATAACAGTGCATCTCACAAGCAAATATGCTCGCTCTGAGAAGATTTCTGACTCCACTCATTACAGCTTCAATTGGTGGTTGCCTTGGTGACATTTTATCTGTGCCAGACTGCATGGTATTCTTGTTAGCTACATGAACACCTCCAACGAGGGACCACACAGTTAGTGTTGTGAATTTAGGCTCCCATGAACCTAAGCAGATTTGGGCAGGAAGCACTGGGTGTTTGGAAGTAATCCATGCGGAGGACACATTTGCATCCTTTGTGAACACACACACACACCTCCAAATCACTCAAAAGGAAAGGACTTCTAGCAGGGATAAAATATTCCTAAACAGTGACGCCCTCATTGGAGGGAGGCACTGATTCTGCAGAGTTGCTGATGGAGATCAAGAGGGATATTGATGTTATATAACCAACCTCAAGGTAAAAAACACAGCTTGGGCAGCCGTTCAGCTTATTCATAAGTGTAATATTCAATATCTTTACCCCAATTTATGTGTAGTGCTCTCCATTACTCTCACTTTACCTTCAACTGTTGGATTGGTTGTTGAAAAGGATAGGTTATCTGTACCCTTCTACATCGCAGGAATGCCTAGCAGGATTAGGACTGATTTCAGCTGAACATAAAGCCATACGTATCAATGTTTCCCTTTTTTAAATGGAAATTCCCGTATTCTGAATAGGATTCCTTGCAAGATAAGGGAAAAGTTGAAAGCTATGCATAAAACTAGGAGAGGTTTATATTGTGTGACCAGGTGACAACAGGCCCAGCCCCCAGGGATCATAAGGAAGGAATAAAGACTCTGACAACGTATATGGAATTAAAATTAGGCCACAACTTTATTAAACTTCCGAATGTAAGAAGACCTTGGCTTGGGCCTTGGGCATGTACCCCTCCCAGCCCCCCAGCCAGGGGGAACTGGGGCTCATCAGGGTAAATGGGATATGGGGGTGCTCTGCGAGACACAAGTGTAGCAGGCAGCCCAGCCCATATCCCCACACGCAGGGAAGTTCACTGACAACCTTTCAGTGTATGGCCACTGACACCCATATATAACCCCTTTAAGAGGGGGATCCTGGAATCACGGCCGCAGGGGGGTGAGTCACCACTTCATGCCCTGCCCCCCATATAGGGAAGAAAAGACTAAAGGATTCCACCCAAGGCCATAACTGCCAAAGTTGTGACGAATTGCTATGGGGAGGCAAAAATGGGGCTGGCCCCACCTCCCAGCAAGAAACTTGACTACTGAGGCTGGGTGTGAACCTCCCAAAATTAACACTGAGAGGCAAGCCAGCCCCTCTTTGCCAGTAAGCTCCCTGGGAACTGTAGCACCAGGTACGATCCCGCAAAGGGCACCCACAATGTAAAGTGTGAGCGCTCATTACAGTGATTTGACTTGGGACTCTGCTTCCAAGAGGGCTTGAAAGTGTTCATTTCATTTAATGGGGTACCAAAGAATTAGCTCTTAGATTATTGATCTCTATACTAGTTATCAGTGACCTGGCTTTCACCAAGTCACTTCCTACCATGCTATCATCAATATGCTTTATTAGGGTTTGTTTATTGGCTTGTTTGACTATCTCTGTTTCCATATAAGCCTCACTTATGGAAGCAACAGCTTGTTCCTTTTTGTTGTTGTTTAAGACTTAGTTTCAAACTATACAGATTCCTGCGCATATGTGAATTAATAATAAATTGATTTCATTACCAGGATGGTTTCTTCATATAGATATCTCAGCCTAGTTTTAAACCCCAGTGCCTGATGTCCATGCCATCCATAGGGTCACACCAGACACCCAATATCCTCCAACTGTCAGGGATGATATGCGGGTGCTAGCTTAGAAAACAACACGGGATTCCAGCCAGCTTTTACAAGATTTATTAAGTCCAAAAACTACGTACAGTATGGAGCTCTTAAAAGCATGTCTTTCTCAGTCGCTACCACTTGCCGGAAGTGGCTCGTGGCTTTTCCCTTTCCAGCATAGAAACTTCCTGAGCCCCACCCCCCTTTCCTCCTCTCCCTACGTAAAAACCGAAGCTTTGGAGCCTGTTCCTTTCTCTCTGTTTCCATGTTTCCTGACAGCCCCTCCTCTTCTCTTTCTGACGAAGTGCAGCTGCTCATTAAAGGAGGCGGCTCCCTGTACATTTCGATCTCTCCCCCCTTCTCAGCCTACAGATCCCTGATACCAACGTTGCCTTCTAGGGCACTCACTGGTAGCATGCCTTAACAGGGCAATGAGACTCCCCAGAAACATTGACTTTGTGTGGGTTTCTATCAATCACCTCTTTAACATAGATTTCTTTAACATAGCTTGATTCAAAATGGCATCCAGTTGCATTAAAACATAGATGAGAACTGCTACTTGATCTCAGAAACTATCATGAAAAATTTGGTTATGGTATCTCAAGAGGTGTCCAAATTCTTACTGAACAAACAACTCTCCAAAATATATTGTTGATAAAATTGCATTGCAAACCCACCTCATTCTCATTCCCCGTGTCTGACTGAGGAGACCCAGTTCTCTCAAACCTATACCAATCCTCAGGAATCACATGCAAGTCTGTGGATATGAAGACATAAAATTTCAATAAAATTAACTTTGTCTTAATATATGTCATAATTAAATTGCCACATTGATACTGGACTCACTTCATCAAAATGCAAATATCAGTCAAAGCCTGTTCATGTTCATAAAAATGGAGGAGTTCAAACAATTATAGGAGAAAGGGAACCAGTTCACCTTTTAATTTTACTTAGATTATCTTTTTAGACCAGATTTGGGAAATGAAGGATTTCCCACCATAATTTTGTTTAAATAAAGATATTGTGAGTTCCCATGTGTTTAAACATGGATGGGGAGGGGGCTGCAAGTTACACTTATACATAGAATAATGGGGAAGAAATGTTTTTATATTAAGAGAACATGACTCATGATTTAAGCACACCTCAATTTGATTCTGTTCTAGAGCATCTAATCCATTAATTCCTGAGCATTTTGGCATCAGGAAGTAAATGCTTTGACTGCAATTTGTTGTAGGTGAAGTTGTGTTCTGAGCCAGATTGACTAGACTATTAGTGGAACATTGACTGCTGAGCTAAATCAGCACCCGGACATCCTTTTATTCTGTAAGTGGCCTTGGGGCAATGGCTTCTGCAAACAAGCCATGGCTTTGTAAACTGGATTAAGTATGAAAAAAGTATGAAAATCATTATGTAAATTCAACAGTTCGTGGCAAGACCATTCCAGAGCTATGATTTAGTGAAAGAATCTAGCAGAGTGCAACAGTCCAATCAGAATACCAGCAGGGAAGGGAATTAACTTCTCTGTTGCATCGGGTGTAATAATACAGCCGAGCCCAAATCTGAAGGCCAGGGAAGCAATCAAAGAAAAATCCATAAAATTCAGTTAACAATGGGAGAACTCCATGAGGATCCACAGTATGGACTGCAATTATCGTAAACCTTCTGAACTTTTGTCCACACTCATGCATTCCTTGACAATCGACTGACACTCAAGTGTAGCACATTTTCACTTTTTTTAACAGATTGCAGCTCCATAGCCTGGTCACCTTGTATAATGTTGACCGGATTGGGAATATCAGCAGAGGTACCACACAAACCAGAACTACCCTATCTGTCGAAATTCGCACTCCTCTGAATTTTGTGATGCAGTTCTCCAAATACGAATAAGTATACAGTGGTACCTTGGTTCTTGAACGGCTTAGTTGTTGAACAAATTGGCCCCCGAATGCTGCAAACCCGGAAGTAAGTGTGTGAACGTTTTTTGGAAGCCGAACGTCCAACACGGCTTCTGCTTGAGTGCAGGAAGTTCCTGCAGCCAATTAGAAGCTGCGCCTTGGTTTTCGAACGGTTTCGGGAGTCCAATGGACTCCTGGAATGGGTTAAGTTTGAGAACCAAGGTTCCACTGTATACTTGGGGAACGTGTGTGCAGAAATACGCACATATTAGTGGAGTGTGTGTGAAATGCACACACATTGTATTAGGAAAAAGCACTTGCCAGCAAACATAAGTATTAAGCGAAATAACCTTCAAAAACGTATATATTAGGAGATATGCACGTGAACATGAGTAAGAATTTTCATGTGGACTTTTTTAATAGCTTGTACAACCTGATGTGGAAATGAGATGGAATAAACTTAAAAATTTAAATTGATTCACCCATCCTTACTACTATGCGTGTCTCTGCCTGCAACAGGTTTCAGCTCACACCTGGGTTTCTTCAGGAGTAGCTGTACCTTCAGCCAGTTTATTGGTGCAACATCCTCATATCTATATTTTGTCAACCAGTGATTTTCAAACTATGTTTTGGGGAACATCAGGGTTTCCCAGACGTTTATTCCCAGACATGTGGCTCCCCCATGAGAAAATACACAATACAATTCTCAGTCTTGGAAATATTGGAGACTAGTATTATTTGTCTCAAATATGCTGGCTAACCCAAGCCAGGAAAGAATACTACTGCCAAATACCCTTACCTCAAAGCTCTCACCCCCATTCCCAGTTAAGTTGGAATACACTTAATTGGCTGCCACCGCTATAGGAATTAAATCTTGACATGCCCACAATCAGGGCTCAACTGAACTTTGTTTAGATTGACTCATATTATATCAGGCGATTTACTAATTTCAAGTCAATGAGAATTAATTTTGATATGTAGTTTAAGGAGAAAATGCACAACTCCCGTGACCCTGAATTACTTGAATACCCACAGTAGCATCTCAAAAAAATTTCCTCCCTCAAGCTCAGTTCCTTTTTTTTTTTTTTATAAAATTTTTTATTGGGTTTTCACATTTTATATAGACACAGACAAAAACACAAAATACACAAAAGCAAACAAACAGAAAAATAAAACAACAAACATATATAGTTTCCGAAAAAAGAAATTATTTTCTAACCCTGGTCATTGACTTCCCCCCACCCCCTCCCTTGCATCCCTATTCCCAAATTTATATCAGCAAATTGGCATTTCCTTATCCATCTTAATATTAATCCTTAATATAAAAAAGAAAGAAGAAAAAAACAACAAAATTAAATTTTTTCTAAGTTGGACCTCAGTTCCCTTCCATCGATTTCCCATTTTGTCTTAAATAATAATCTTGTTAACTAAATCCCATGGTTTTAAGTGTTGTTAAAACTAGATTCTTCCCTCCCTCCCTTCCCCGGTTTGTGTCCCTTCCGAAAACATGTCCAAAATAACAGTTCTTAGCCCGGGTTCCTCACGTCCGAGGCTCTCAAGTCTCTTTCAGTCCCTCTCCGCCGGCCTAGTTGGCAATCCTTAATGTCGGTCTTCACATCTCGAAAGAGTTCTTTCACAATCAGTCCAAAATCTCTTCCCATATTTGCAAGCAGCTGCTGAGGAATTTCCACAAGGCATGAATTTTGAACATAATCGAAGTCAGAGTCTATGTGGAGGCCCCAATTATATTTCTTTATTTTAAATTCCTTGATTTCATAGATTCCCAGGGCCTCCACTTTCATCTTCTGGATCTTTCGTAGATTTATAGTAGGTTCAGTCCAATAGTCTCCTTGTTTATAGTCCACAGATGTCAGCTTCTGGACAATATCTTCCCATTTCAGTTCTTCTCTTACTTGTTTTGTCTTCTCCTCCTCTTTGGTTATCATTTCCGGCTCAGCTGTGGATTCTTTCTCAGCCAGGTTCTCATTACATTCAACAGAACTACTTGTTTCAGAATTCAAGGTCATCAATTGTTCACTCATAGCCGTAGTCTGTTCCTGTAAGATTCCAACCAAATAAAGCATCCTTTCGATTTCTCCCAGTATCTTTCCATCCACAGCCATTGTAATGCCACAGAGTTCCCCCTAGAGGGAATCTGATTACTTAGTGTTCTTTTCTCCAACAGTCCTCTGTCTTATTATTGATTCTTTGTTTCCAACAATTTTAGTTCAATTGTAACTCCTTTTAACCCAGAGGGGTCTTAAGTAGCAATTTTTCTACTATTAACAGTCCGTTTGACAGCTTTGACAGCTGTCAAACTCTGCTCTTCTTATCCAAGCTCCAAAATAGGACACTCCCGGGCCCGGGAGGGGGGTTGTTTACAACAGAAATATACCCCTTCCAACACTCCTCTCTCCTGCTCAGAAATTCCTTTTCCAAATCTTGGAAGTTACTGTCTTTTTAAACTCACCCTTTACAGGGTAGGCACTCCAGCTTAGTTCTTTTATCGTTGCTCTGGATCGTCTGCAAGGGGGGGGTGCGGACTTCCTTTTAACACATCCCCCGATCGTCTCAAATTCAATAGGTGAAATTCTTAAAATCCAAATTCAATTAACTCACGGGTTCTTTTTCTCAGCCGAATTTCAAGGAAGGAAGTCAGCGCTCTCCGGTCATGGCTCGCGGCTTCGCTCAGCAGAGGTAGCGATGGACTCTCGGTGCCACGCCACCCCCCGTATCCCCTCCGCAGCCTTTAAAAAGGCTCTTTGCGAATCAGGGGGGGCGCTTAAGGCACCCACCGAGTCTTCAGTCCGCAGGCTTCCGCGCCTGCGGTTCTAAGGGTCCCCGTGTCGCCGGCACGGCAAAGACCCGTCCCCCGCTGAGCCGATTCCCTCCGGAGCTCGGAGGGAATCCGCCATTCCCAGATCGCGCCAACCCCGGAAGTCCAAGCTCAGTTCCTTTTGCCTTCAGCTACACACAATTGTGGAAGGAAGATGCCAGAGGCAACGGGATTATCTTTTAGCTTTGTTTGTTGAACTGTGGAACAAAGTCCCTAAAAATAATAGTCCCCCTCAAATACTTTATTTAGTTAGAGAAGTAGTATGGACAGCAACTTCCTTAAAAGACTCATAATTTGTTCAAACATGGATGGGGAGAGGGCTGCAAGTTACACTTATACATAGAATAATGGGGAAGAAATGTTTTTATATTAAGAGAACATGACTCATGATTTAAGCACACCTCAATTTGATTCTGTTCTAGAGCATCTAATCCATTAATTCCTGAGCATTCCTATGTGTAGGAAGCAAGAAGGGCCCACATGGACAACTTAAGTACCACCACTGATCCCCTCCCCCTCCTTAATGTACAATGTTCGTTGTATTCTAGGACACATTTCTGTTGATATAAGGTGATAATGAAGCTCAACAGCAATGACCAACAGCCAGATGAACTGAGTGTGTGCCCTAGAAGACATCCTTTGTAAGGTGCAGGAGGCCATGGTAAATGTGAAGTGATTCACCAGCAGATGTTTCCCAGTAGTTAGAAATTTCACTTTGTCTGGTTTAACTGTACATACGAAAAGGCATGGGAATATTTTAAAACAGTAAGATGGAAACAAAATATAAAACATGTAGGGTTTGATCCACACAACTTTCTCCCATTCCGGGAGTTCCCTTCCTCCAACAGACAATGTAATTCAGTCAACTGAAGGAGCCCCTCCTTTGCCAAAAGACTCAGAAGAAGGGGAATTTTGAACCCAACCCATTAAATAGAAAATGCCCTCAGTCTATTCACATGAGATCTATTGGTTGTACCCACCTAAGTAAAATTGGTTACACACATAGGAGCCAACTTCTAGTGATCAAGGTCCCTTCAGGGCCCCCAATAAAATATTTGAGGGGCACCCCCCAAGTTGATGGACATTGCCATTCAAATGATGTGCCTTCACCACATTGTGTGGTCAGTTATGCAGGGTGGGGCTTACTTGCCCCCCATATTTTATTCAAGTTGGCCCCCCTCGTGTCACAAATACAGTGGTACCTCGGGTTACATATGCTTCAGGTTACAGACACTTCAGGTTACAGACTCCGCTAACCCAGAAATAGTACCTCAGGTTAAGAACTTTGCTTCAGGATGAGAACAGAAATCGTGCTCTGGCGGAGTGGCGGCAGCAGGAGGCCCCATTAGCTAAAGTGGTGCTTCAGGTTAAGAACAGTTTCAGGTTAAGAATGGACCTCCAGAACGAATTAAGTACTTAACCCAAGGTACCATTGTAGAAATATTTTCACTTTACTCTTGGAAAACAGTTACAATATTCTCTAAATGCTGAACAAAGCACACTTCTGTGTTTTCTCCTCCATGCCTAATAGCAGCTTCATGGTGGGGATTCACACTGGGGAATGGGTGAGTGGGAAAGCAGCTATTTTTTCCTTCCCCACCCCACTGCCCCATCCCACAGCCCTTCTCCAAATGCCAATTCCCCATGGCTGCTTTTAGGAAAACAAATCTATGTTGGGATGCTGGACCTCCCATTCTCCGTGTCATTTGGCCCTCCATTCAGCCAAGACCAATGAACAGTCCTTCAACTCAAAATGATCTTCTCAATGACTTTGCTGTTGATTTCAAAAACCCCACGAGTCCTATCTTTCTTCCCTTTAAATTGGATTCCAGTAGAGGAAAAGGTTTCTTTCTGTGTCGAATATTCAAAACGCAAAGTGCAAACATTGCACTACAGACCCCCCCCCCACTGAACCTTTATTCAGCACCAGCAATGTCAGCCTGTGCTTTATGATTTTATTTTACTTGCCAGAGCACCAAATTTGTTTGCTCTATTTCAGGTGCTGTGGCAGTTTGATCACATTTTGGGATAGATGGGTAGTTTGTACAGTCAGAAGTTGACGAGTGTTGGGAGATAACTCTTTCTGCAGTGAAGGGATTCCCCCTGTGTATCAGTTAATGGACAGAAACTGTGACATGAAGTCAATGAGAATTAATTTTGATATGTAGTTTAAGGAGAAAATGCACAACTCCCGTGACCCTGAATTACTTGAATACCCACAGTAGCATCTCAAAAAATATTTCCCTCAAGCTCAGTTCCTTTTGCCTTCAGCTACACACAATTGCGGAAGGAGGATGCCAGAGGCAATGGGATTATCTTTTAGCTTTGTTTGTTGAACTGTGGAACAAAGTCCCTAAAAATAATAGCCCCCCTCAAATACTTTATTTAGTTAGAGAAGTAGTATGGACAGCAACTTCCTTAAAAGACTCATAATTTTTTTTAAAAAGGGGGGAGGAGTTTCCAATGTTACCATCTTCCCTCACACACCTTTTGAAATGTCTTTTTTTTCCAGTGCAAGGAGATAAATAGGTACCGCTCTGGCAGGAAGGTAAACGGCGTTTCCGTGCGCTGCTCTGGTTCACCAGAAGTGGCTTAGTCATGCTGGCCACATGACCCAGAAGCTGTACGCTGGCTCCCTTGGCCAGTAAAGCGAGATGAGCGCAGCAACCCCAGAGCCAGCCACGACTGGACCTAATGGTCAGGGGTCCCTTTACCTTTACTATGGGGATGTAGTTTTGCATATGTCAGGATCATTTATATTTCCTGGTCTGGGGCCGTCAGCAACCCACAAAGCTGTATCTTTACTGTCCGGCTGAGTTACAGTGCTAGTAATGACAATTCACCTAGCAACAGTCTAGTGCAAACTTTTTAAACTTTTTCAGCAGGGGGCCAGTCCACTGTCCCTCAGACCTTGTGGGGGGGCGGACTATATTTTGAAGGGGGAAAAAATTAACAAATTCCTATGCCCCACAAATAACCCAGAGATGCATTTTAAATAAAAGCACACATTCTACTCATGTAAAAACACGCTGATTCCTGGACCATCCATGGGCCGGATTTAGAAGGCGATTGGGCTACATCCGGCCTCCGGGCCTTAGTTTGCCTACCCATAGTCTAGTGGTCTCTAAAGACGTAACTGTCCTGATCCACTGGCCTGAAGGAGGGCTCAAGAGATTAGTTGGGTGCATGGATACAAATGAAGGATGTCCCAGACAGCAGAGTGATCCTTTCTAGTGCTTTATATTAAAAACGTGCCTCAGAACAGTAACCCCTTACATTGCTACACCTAAGGAAACTTCCAGTACTGCTGATGTTATCTCCATATGTTTCTTGATTGTTTTCACTTACAAATCAGTGAGACAACTAATTGCCCATCAAGTAGCCATCTGCCTGTCTGGGACATAAATGCTGAGCAGATATGAGGGACACAGTTAGTCCTTCCCTCCACTTCCCTCCACTCCCTTCAATGGTATTATGAAATGATGCATGTTGAACTGAACGGAACTATTTTTTTTCCAGTATTTTGCAATGCTGAAACTAAACACGCTAACCTACCTCCCGGTTTGCTGTGTGACAGTCAGAAAGGGACTCCGGAAAGCTGACTCCAACTCCAGCTGAATTGTTCTCAGCAGTGATCTCCTGGCAAACTGTTTTGTTGTGTTTTTATGTAGGGACGCGGGTGGTGCTGTGGTCTAAACCACTGAGCCTCTTGGGCTTGCTGATCAGAAGGTCAGCAGTTCAAATCCCTGCGATGGAGTGAGCTCCCGTTCCCTGTCCCAGCTCCTGCCAACCTAGCAGTTCAAAAGCACACCAGTGCAAGTAGATAAATAGGTACCACTGGGGCTGGAAGGTAAACTGCATTTCCGTGCGCTCTGGCTTCCATCACGGTGTCCCATTGCACCAGAAGCGTTTTAGTCATGCTGGCCACATGACATGGAAAGCTGTCTGTGGACAAATGCTGGCTCCCACGATCTGAAAGTGAGATGAGTGCCGCAACCCCATAGTCGTCTTTGACTGGACTTAACTGTCCAAAGATCCTTTACCTTTACCTTTTACCTGTGTTTTTATGATTTTCTGGAATACCTTGTTTAATTTTTGGATTGCAATCCATGCACTTTGCTCTTCTGAAGAAGTTCCTTACCGCTTTCTCAGTGAATGACAAATTCACTAGACCTCAAGCATCCAGCAGGCAGCATACATAGACTCACCAAATCATAGAATTGCACAGCTGGAAGAGATCCCAAGGGTAATCAAGTCCAACCCCCTGCAGGAATCTCAGCAACAACCTTACAAGACAGCATAACACACTTCATTTTTTTAAACAAGGTCACAAGTTGAGCTTCATGGTTGCATATGCATTTACAATGGAACCTCTATTTACAACCATAATCCGTTCCGGAGGTCCAGTTATAACTAGAAACGCACATAAATAGAGGCACACTTTCCCATAGAAAGTAATGGAAAAGTGAATTGATCTGTTCTAGATGATGAAAAACACCCCCTAAAGCAGCAATTTAACACAGATTTTACTGTCTAACGAGACCATAGATCAGGGTCAGCAAACGTTTTCAGCAGGGGACCTGTCCACTGTCCCTCAGACCATGTGGGGGGCCGGACTATATTTTTTTGGGGGGAAATGAACAAATTCCTATGCCCCACAAATAACTCAGAGATGCATATTAAATAAAAGCACACATTCTACTCATGTAAAAACACGCTGATTCCTGGACTGTCCATGGGCAGGATTGAGAAGGCGATTGGGCCGGATCCAGTCCCCGGGCCTTAGTTTGCCTACCCATGCTATAGATCCATAAAATGCAGGCAATAATCAATGTACTGTACTATAAAATAAATAAGACGGTATTGTAGATTTTAAAAAATTAACATTTAATATTTTTTTTTTATGTTCTTAGGTGGGTGGGCTTACCTGGCTACAAGCTGGGGGGGCAAGGGTCAGTAAAGAGCTGATTCACTTTGGCCAGGGTCACTTTTTTTTCTTGCCAGGCCAGGTTCTTCTCTGGACTTTCTCAGGTTTCTTCCTCGGCGCAGTTTGGAGCTGC
Source organism: Podarcis vaucheri (assembly GCF_965113315.1). Classification (NCBI taxonomy): domain Eukaryota; kingdom Metazoa; phylum Chordata; class Lepidosauria; order Squamata; family Lacertidae; genus Podarcis; species Podarcis vaucheri. The sequence goes on along the minus strand of NC_138751.1, from coordinate 51,405,269 downwards.
AGTGTGCCCTGCTGTTCCTCTTGCAGGCGGCACCTCTTCCACAGCTTCAGGGATCCCACTGCCAAAGCCGCCTAAGATGCTAAAAGTCTGTATAAACATGAAAGTGCTCTTTCAGCTTGTCACCACTAATATGCGGTTGCTTCAGCTGTCAAGTTCAGGAGGGCTGATTTACTAAAAGATGCCTCCATGCTTGGGCAGGCAAGCCTTTCAGCAAATTGAATTAAAATTACAAATTGTCAAAAACAGAGTGTTACGGTCTTCCTCTGGCCAGCTGAAAGGCCCATGTCACTTTTACATGAAATACAATATAGAGTGTTGTGATGACCAGGTCTGTAGCCTCGCAAGTGCGGGAGGGAGGAGAGAAGAGCCAAACTGCTAATCCAGCTACTCCTTCTTTTGTCCTCATCACTGCCATCAAATAGGTACATACCTTTTCACACTGGCTGGTTCCACTAAGCAGTCTTTAAAGCAAACAAGCAAATCCACTCCACTTCCTAGTGGCGAGGAGTTGCGGTGAACCACATGGCCACCCACTCTCCTCCGGGGGCGGAGGTGTGGAGTCCCGTGTCTCCCGGAAGTCCCTGCCCACGTTATTGTTCCAGCCAACCAATCTGCTGGTTGGGGGGCGTGACCGGGCCCCATTTAAACCGTGATGCGAGCCAGAGAGCTTCCTTCTTGCTCGCTTCCTTGATCTCCCACTCGTCCTATTTTCAGGTTTCGATATTGGCCTTGCTTTGGACCTCGGTTAGTTGCCGTTGAGGGGCCCGATAGGAATTTTTTCCACTTGACTTGGCAAACTGGCATGGGCCATTTGGTTTTCGCCTACCACGTAGCAATCATCACAATTTTGTAAGGTTAGGCGGTTAGGCATTGGTTGGTCTTGTGATGGGGAAGGGGAGGTGTGGCCATCACCTGCTGCTCCAAGCTTATGGGTATTCTGTTAAAGGAATCTGGGGGTGTGTATCTTGTCTGAAGCTCAGGGCAGGTTTAGGGCCATGTCACGACCCTGTTGGGAACCCAGGGGGAGCTCAAGTTGGTTTACATTGACGGGGCTTCCCCTACTGGTGGTTGACCCTTACAGGACTCCCTGTGTGACAGGCAGGAGTCAGATATAGTTGGGTCAATTCCAATGCCTAAGCCAATACCGCTCACATTCTGTAACCAATAAAGTCATTGCCTAAATTTGCCCAATAACCATTAACCTAATATCTGTGACCTTGTGTCTTATTCATCAATGAGGGGGTGGCTATGGGGTCTCGACACGCAAACAAAAACCCTCTTAAACTTAAAATAAAAAAATTTCTTCCAGTAGCACCTTAAAGACCAACTAAGTTAGTTCTTGGTATGAGCTTTCGTGTGCATGCACATGAAAGCTCATACCAAGAACTAACTTAGTTGGTTTTTAAGGTGCTACTGGAAGAAATTTTTTTATTTTGACTATGGCAGACCAACACGGCTACCTATCTGTAACTGGAACCTCTTAAACTTGTTTGCTTGCCACCCGACTGTCTGCACTGAATATTCTGGTGAGGAAATCAGGCACGGGGTGAACAAGGCCTCAGCCCAAATTTAAACCAAAGCAAACCAAAGTTTTCTGAAATGCTTCTTTAAGGCAGCCATTTCAAGTTCTTGAGAATTTATTTTTTTATTTTTTTAATTTTTTTTCATTTTTTTTCAATGCAGAATCATAACAAAAATTACAAACATTGAATCCAAAATAATACTATACAATAAAGGAACATACAAAAAAAAGGAAAAGGAAAAAAACAAAGGAAACTAAACTAAACTAAACATAAACGAAAAAGCACACATCTACAGAAAAAAACCATATCATTACGTACATAAACACGTATTGACGTCCTTCCTTTGTTCTAAGGCCTCAAAAAATTTACTCTTACTATATTGTTTTGTCTAATTAGATTACTTCCACCTTTGTACTTTTTTTTAACACCATTTTTCTTTTTCTTTAACCCTGTAAAGCATCATTCATTACATACCAATATGCTTACTCCAGAACAATGTTTTTTCATATACTCTTTAGCACAACCCCATTCTTTTAATAATTTCTGGTCCGATTGTCCCCTTATGTATGCTGTGAGTCTTGCCAGATTTATGTATTCACAAAATTTAATTTGCCAATCTTTCACTGATGGAATTTTTCTCCCTTTCCAGTTTTTTGCTATAAGCATCCTGGCAGCTGTTGTTGCATAAAGGAATACTTTCCTTTGATTTTCGGGAATATCATTTGTAATTAAACCTAAAAGGAATGCCTCCTTTTTTTTTTTACTGAAAGATATTTTAAGTTCTATTTTTGAGTTCTTCATAGATTTCATTCCAGAATTATTTAACAGGTCAGCATTCCCACCACATGTGAAACATTGTTCCTATTTCTTTTTTACATCTCCAACAGGTATTCGATTTTAATTTGTAAATTTTAGCCAATTTTACCAGAGTTAAGTACCATTGGTACACCATTTTCATAAAATTTTCTCTTATTGTATAACATGCCGTGAATTTAATATCTTTCCATAATTTCTCCCATTGTTCCAGCCGAATTACATATCCTATATCACATGCCCATTTAATCATAACTTCTTTTACTTCTTCATCCTTTAATTCCTATTCTAATAATAAATTATACATTTTAGATATATTCTTTTTTGAGTTTTGTAATAATACTTTTTGTAATTTTGATTCTTCTTTTTCAAATCCAATTACTTTATCCTGGTTGAATATTTGTGCAATTTGGTGATATTGTAGCCATGTGGTACAGTATTGGGTCACCTCTTTGTATGGTCTTAGTTTTAATTGGCCCTGTTCTTCCTTTAGGAGCTGCTGGTATGTTGCCATTCTTCCTATAGTATTTTTCTTTTTAACCGAAATTACTTCCAGTGGTGAGACCCATCATGGGGTTTTAGGTTCTAACAACCTTCTATGTCTCACCCAGACCTTGTATAATGCATTTCTAATTACGTGGCTTTATGTACTGCCACTTTGTTATAAATTAGATAGGCATGCCAACCATATCTGTTGTTCCATCCCTCTAGATCCAAAATGTCACTGTTATCCAATTTGATCCAATTCTTGATCCAAGTAAAGCATGCTGCATCGTAATATAGTCTCAGGTCTGGGAGTCCAAAAGTTATTTTTAAAGGGAAACACCTCGATTTGAAAACTTAGGACATCACAAGTGCCATGGAAGGAAGGAGACCCCCCCAATTCTTTTCAAAATGGAGGTGCAATCTCCTCTCTGATAAGAAAATATGGGGAAAGAGAACAAATGGGAAATGCTGTTTATCTCTCATCTGGATAAAAGAATAGTTGTAAGAAGGGTTGCCATATGTCCTCTTTTCCCATGACATGTCCTCCTTTTCATGGGTAGTGTCATCATAGCAATCCATAGTTAAAAGTAAAAGTCAGTGAATATATCCTCTTTTTTGCTCTTCAAAATATGGCAACCCTGTCTTGGATCAAAACCAGGATACATAAATGAGACAACAGGTGTAAGATTTGGATCAAAGAATAACCAGGAAACAAAGGAATTGGATTCTGGATAACTTCCATTTTAATATAATTTCAGCAGATGTAAAGGAGAACTATATAAAAAACCACCCTATCAATGTATTTCACACCTTATAAATTGAATTTACAGTGGTACCTCGCAAGACGAATGCCTCGCAAGATGAAAAATGCGCAAGACGAAAGAGTTTTCCATTTTTTGAGTCATTCTGCAAGACGAATTTCCCTATGGGCTTGCTTCACAAGACAAAACGTCTTGTGAGTTCTTGCGAGTTTGTTTCCTTTTTCTTAAAGCCGCTAAGCCGTTAATAGCTGCTAAGCCGCTAAACCGTTAATAGCCGCTTAGCCGCTAATAGCCGCTAAGCCGTTAGTAGCCGCTAAGCCGCTAATAGCCGTGCTTCGCAAGACGAAAAAACCGCAAGATGAAGAGACTCGCAGAACGGATTAATTTCGTCTTGCGAGGCACCACTGTAATATATAAATTAGGATCAGATAATTGTTGTTTTCATAAGCCTGACAGTTTATGACAAAAATTGTATGTTTTGGCAATGTTTTATGCTGCTTTCAATCTGCTATAACAATACTCCTTTATGCTCTTTATCTTTGGTGTATTTTATTAATAAAATATAATTTAATTTAGAAAATAGAAGTAGAAAAGGAAGAAAACAATTTAACCAGTTAACCATAAGCACAATGGTAAAGAATACAGAGGAAATGCCCCCAGCTGAATCTAGTCTAGACTAAGGGCTTTTTTTCAGCCAGAGCTCACCAGAACTCAGTTCTGGCATCTCTCCAGTGGGCGCCATTGCCATTATAAGAGAGCAAGGTGAGTTCTTGCATCTCTTTTTCTAGAAAAATAGAACTGACTGTTTCAGTATCCAAGACAATTATGTAGCACTAAGGGACATTGGTGGCAGTGTGGGTTAAACCACAGAGCCTAGGGCTTGCCGATCAGAAGGTTGGTGGTTTGAATCCCCGCGACGGGGTGAGCTCCCGTTGCTCTGTCCCTGCTCCTGCCAACCTAGCAGTTCAAAAGCACATCAAAGTGCAAGTAGATAAATAGGTACCGCTCCGGCGGGGAGGTAAACGGCGTTTCCGTGCGCTGCTCTGGTTCGCCAGAAGCGGCTTTGTCTTGCTGGCCACATGACCCGGAAGCTGTACGCCGGCTCCCTCGGCCAATAAAGCGAGATGAGTCATCCGCGACTGGACCTAATGGTCAGGGGTCCCTTTTTAAGGTGGTTTCCAGCCCTCTCAGAGTCCAGCTTTTGTTCCCGGAGTATGGTTCCACTGTAGCCCTCTGATTTATTCTGGTTTCAGCTCCTTCTTCTTTCTCTAGTGCTGTTTTAACCCCATCTCTAACTCTTTCTGTTTACCAGCTCTGCCATCCAACTTCTAGGCCAATCAGGGCAGAGTTCACATTAAGTTTCTGTTTCTCACTATTTGCTCTTCCCCATCTTTAAGTCTTTAGGTTATGTTTCCCCATAAGCTTTCTGGGTTGAATTTTTTTTAGCCTTCTGTACCCAAACAGCACAATAAAGAAAGCTCAAGTGCAAAACTGTCTCTCTTCCACCTCCACAGAGTCACCTGATGTTCTAGCTTCCTTCCATCTCTAATTGGGATTGCAAGCATCTTTCATAAGTAATAAGAAGATGAAGAAATTAATTTGCACAAAAGAGCTATTCAATGATCTAAAAGGGCCTATGCCAAAATATTAAAATTGAATCTGCTAATACAGTTGAAACCCAAAATCTGCTTTGCGGCCACTTTTGCTAGGAGCTGTAGATGTCATGCAGGGCTGTACTCAATCAATCTTGGTGACCACATGGGAGTTGTTCTTTAGGGTATTTCAACACTGAAATGTTCCTTGTCAATCCACATATCTCGCTGTTCCATTTACAGCTGAATCAATTTTATTTCCTAGTCTAGTATTAACATTTCATTCATTTGATTCATCATATAGGGGAATAATGCAAGAACTGACTGTATTAAACATGGGTAAACGCTGGGAGACTTTCTGGTTCGTGCATGGAAATAAAAACTACAGTATAGTAAAAAGCCATTTACTTAAAAATAACTCCTTAGTCTCTGCCTTCATCCTTCTGATTTTTATCCAGGTTATTTTCATAAGGACATCTGTGCAGTGTGTGTCATTTTCATAGTGGTTTTTTTAAAAAAAAAACAGAAAACCACATAGAGGGAAGTGGATCTCTTTTAGTTCTTCTCCCAAAATCCATTTTAAATGCACCTAGCACAAAACCCCCCAATACTTTTTGTCTATAATGTTACAGGCTTCTTATCAGAAGGTACAAAGTAAGGCTGTGCAATTCTCCCCTCCCTACAAAAATCTGCTTCAGGGCCCAATTCAGCAATTCAGATTCGGCCCCAGTTTGGTCTGGACCTGAGTGGACCCACCCTGGACCATGGATCCAGAAATCCAGTTCATGGTGGGTGCAAGACCTCTTCTACCTCCCTTGTTCTAATGCAATGTTCTTAAGTGATTGGAACAGAGGATAATAACGAAAAATGCTTCCATTGCCTTGCATGGGCTCCAACTCTGCTTCTTAAACTAGATGGATATTAATCTTTTCACAAACATTTTTACTTGGTATTGTATTGATTTTAAAATCTTATAATGCACAATTAGACAGAGTTTTGAAACAGAAAATTGCTCTCGGCTGCAGTGAGAGGAGTTTGTTCCTCAGTTCATTCCCAGCACTGCCTGCCTCACTGCGCAAACCTCATAAATAATTTTATTCTGTAATTAATACACTGATTAATTAACAGCACTGGGTAAACAATTGCCAGTCATAACAGATTTCATTAATTCACTCCCCCCTTTACTGTTCATGAACCATAAGCCATCTAATAAAATTATGTTCATTTCTGCAGTAGATTATACATTCGTACATATATGTGTGCGTATAGATAGATAGATGATAGATAGATAGATAGATAGATAGATCAGGCATGTCCAAAATCCATTTCGGGCGCCTAATCCGGCCTGCCAGTCGGTTTAATCTGGCCCCTGTGGCAGTTTATTTCCTGGGATATTATCCTAAAAAACCCTCAACAACTTCAATCCTAAAAAAGGACAACTTTGGTCAACCTTTGGTTGGCCCTGATGACTCTTCACTTCATCAAATCTGGCCCTCTTTGAAAAAAGTTTGGACACCACTGAGTAGAGATAGAGATAGAGATAGAGATAGAGATAGAGATAGAGATAGAGATAGAGAGATGATAGAGATAGAGAGATGATAGAGATAGATAGATGACCTAGAATTGAAATACCCTTCTTAAATAAGAGATCACAGATAAGTGTATAAAATACAAGGCATGGGGATCTAAGGGAATACTAGGAGTATTGGACTTGTTTATAAATGCCTGACTCCTCACAGCTAAATGCCATCTTTGGTGGCAGTCCTCTGGGTAGTCTGCAAAAGTGGCAAATCCACACATTTGTGAAGGTGCTGCCAAGTTAATGAGGTGGGCTTGGCTTGAAGGGAGACACAAAAAAGGCCACTATTGATTGTTTAGTGTCCCATAGTGGGTAATATTCATGGAAGTACAAGATGGATCAACACATCCTGGGCAGCAGACTAAAGAATATTCACATTGACCAAAATGGCAGCCGTACAGGATTATGTTGGCAAAGGGCTCGCCCAATTGCTGTGTGCCTAGAAAGTAGATGTTAGGAGCCCAGGCTGCTGTCTTGATAACACAGTGCACAAGTCGTAATTAGCTTGAAGATTTATTTCAAAACAAACAATCAGCCTCAGACACTCTGTTGGAGCTTCTGTATCTTACAATTCAGTTGACCCTTCTGAGGAGTGCTTCCTGGTTCTGCAGAATATCCTGAACCTATGACCCTTACGTTTCTGGTTTTGTTTCCTGTCTAATACCTTTCCCATAGGGACACGTGTGGCGCTGTGGTCTAAACCACTGAGCCTCTTGGGCTTGCCAATCGGAAAGTCAGCGGTTCAAATCTCCTCAGCGGAGTGAGCTCCTATTGCTCTGCCCCAGCTCCTGCCAACCTAGCACTTTGAAAGCATGCCAGTGCAAATAGATAAATAGGTACTGCTGTGATGGGAAGGTAAACGGCGTTTCCGTCACGGTGTCCCCTTGTGCCAGAAGCAGATTAGTCATGCTGGCCACATGACCTGGAAAGCTGTCTGTGGACAAACGGCGGCTCCCTCAGCCTGAAAGCGAGATGAGCACTGCAACCCCATAGTCGCCTTTGACTGGACTTAACCATCCAGGGGCCCTTTACCTTTTTTTACCTTTACTCCTTGGGCTCATAGGATTAATTGCCTCCTCTTCCAGTGAGGAAATGTTTCCCCTCCTGCTTTCTGGGGCTGCCTGTGCTTCCTGAGTGAGTTGGCTTTTCTCCATCCCGCTGTCTGCTAGCTTCTTATATGCATTCCTTTCTGTGTCGGGGGGGAGGGGGAATAGACAGCCAACTGCTCCCAGCTGTCTGAGGGAAATGCAAGCTTTCCTGCTGCTTCTTAACTCATGCTATGCCTCTCTACTCGGGGCAGATGTGTTCATGACAGCAGGGGTCCGAGCAGTTTTCCATTTGTCCCACACCTTTTAGGCATTGGTCCAAGTGGTTTTGCTATTGCCCTACCACCTCCCCCCAGGAAACCCACTCTTTAGTGCTAAGTTGGAGCAAATGGCAATCTGTGAAAATCCTAGCTGCCGTTTGTTCCAACTCAGTGCTAAAGATCAGGTTTCCCAAGGGGAAAGCAGCAGAGCAAATGGGAGTATGGATAAGCGAAACATTTTAAAATGTACTTTATCCCCCTGAAACTTCCTTGGATAAGTGCCTATCTTTCACCTCTTTGTTGAAGAGGGTATGGTGTTACAAGGTATTGTGCAAAATAAAAAAAAAAATCATTCCAGTAGCACCTTAAAGACCAACTAAGTTAGTTCTTGGTATGAGCTTTCGTGTGCATGCACACTTCTTCAGATACACTGAAACAGAAGTTGCCAGATCCTTCTATATAGTGAGAAGGTGGGGAGGGGTATTACTCAGAAGGGTGGTGGGAATGGGAGATTGGCAGATAGCTGAGATGAGCCTGTTGACGACTCTTAACGACTGCAATAGGTCTTACAGGAAAAGGCAAGGGGTGAGAGGGTGAAAAGGTATTGTGCTGCACCTATGGTGGTAATGCCCAAGACTTTAGATCTTCCTTGGAGACAGCTTTGGTGTGGCAATCAAGGGACAATCAAGAGTGTCCGACACATAAAGTAGTTGTGTTTCTATTGCTGGTTGTGCAATGTTAGCTCTTGATTTTTGTATACAAACAACACTACAGGCTTATCCACACTTCCACTTGTCCCACTGCTTTCCCCTGGAGAAAACTGCTCTTTAGCACTTAATTGGAGCAAACAGCAATTCGGGTTTTCCTCAGATTGCCATTTGTTCCTATCTATTACTAAACAGTGGGTTTTCTCTTGGAAAGGAGCAGGGCAAGGGGGCAACCACTCCGACTGATGCCTAGAATTCCAGATGTCAAGCAGAAAAATGCCCAGACCCATGCTTTCCAGGCATGGCAGAAGCGGAAGTTTGGAAGAGTTCTCAGAGGAGTGTTGGATGTTTCCGAGCTCATCTTGTCTCTATTGCTTACAGAGTATACCCAATCAAATGCAACCTATCTACCCTTCCTGTGGGCTTGGGGACCTGTGTTGTTTTGATATGTTGTCCAGGCTGTGCAAACTGCTTTAGCAAGATCTTGGAAACGGCAACCTTACACACATTTACTTAAGGTTAAGCTAACTGGACTCAGTGGGACCTGCGTCTGAACAATCATTCATAGGAAGGAACTTTACAAGTGCTGGTTGAGCCCATGTTGGATCTCACCTGAGGTGCTCACTTTTCTGATTTAAGAGTTTAGCTTTATTTTTAAATGTTGTACGTCTTTGATTACGCTTCCACGTTAGAGTGAATTTAAACAGAATGCTTGTTTTATCTGGCAAAACATTGCATCTGACCAGGCAGAGGGCCTTCTCGGTAGTGGCGTCCTCCCTGTGGAACACCCTCCCACCAGATGTCAAAGAGAACAACAGCTACCAGACTTTTAGAAGACATCTGAAGGCAGCCCTGTTTAGGGAAGCTTTTAATGTTTGATGTATCACAGTATTTTAATATTCTTTTGGAAGCAGCCCAGAGTGGCTGGGGAAACCCAGCCAGATGGGCGGGGTATAAATAATAAATTATTATTATTATTATTGGGAGCAGTGATTATTTCAATTGTTTGCTTTGGCCCCCTGGCAGCTGATGGCATAGCCCAGCTTACAGGCTCAAAGGTGGCTTACATCAACTAATAAAATGCAATTACTGTGCATTTGGAGTGCTTTTATTTCTCTAGCACACAATATATTGGTATTGCGAGCACATGCGCTGTACCCTGTCCGTGGAGCCTAACCCCCCCCCCAAAGAATGAGACAAGAGACCAAAGTATGGGTTCAAATTGGCCACAACTTAATTGAACTTCAGATTGTGGGAAACTTGGCATAGGCCTTGGCATGTAACCCTCTCAGCCCAACTGGGACTGAGGATGTGAAGGGCAATGAGGTGCAGTGGGGGGTGGGAACCGTAAAGCACAAACTTACACAGCGTACCCTCCCACCTTACCTCGGCCAGGAGTTTGACCTACATGCCGCCGCTCTAGGGCCAGGGACTCCCACAATCAACCCTTTAATGGGCCCTGCAAATGCCGCTGCGTGGGGGGGGGGGTTGCCTGAAATGCTTCCCCCCCCCCAACTTGAAGATAGACTAAAGGATACCTTGCCAAGGCCTAAAAACCACCAAAGTTGCCAGGAAGAATGGGAGCTTTTCACTAATTATCTAAAAAGACAACAAAATGAATTGGACTCCTTGGCAGGTTTTGAATAAACATTCACAAATATATTGGTTGATAACATGATAGATAGACAAGGCAAGGATTGTTGGCTATTTGCAGTTTAGTAGCGCTGCAGAGAGCTTGCTGGGGAGACCATGCATAACAAGGAACTCCAAAATAACTTTAACAAGGTTTTAATAACAAAAGAAAAACTCATTTTACACTAAAGATAACGACAACAAACATGACCCAACCACCCCACCCCCAGGGTAATGAGAGAGCTAGGTGCTGCTCCTTATATACTATGCCCAAATGCTGACACAGCTTAATTAACACAACCTAGCAGCACCTGCTATGTTTCACAGCTGTAAGACTGGGTCGCGTTATTTGCCCTGGCCCTTAAAGACATACACAACTTGTGAAACAATAATGAACCTTCACATTTTACAGTGACCATTCAACAAGGATATGTATAATTTTATGACATGCAGAGAATAATATGTGCAGAGAGAGGAGCTGAGGGAAGTCTCTGGTGGGGGGGGAGGGATGGAAGGGGAAAAATAATGTATGTGATTATATGGTTTGATAATTTGTTATGTTGAAATTGCTTAATAAAAATATTTTAAAACAACGCCTAAGTTGTGACGATATGCTACGAGGAAGGTGAAACTTGCCAATGCAGGGGAAATTCCTTCCTGGTTCTGAATACAGCAACCATCTTATCATAGAATCATAGAATCATAGAGTTGGAAGAGACCACAAGGGCCATCGAGTCCAACCCCCTGCCAAGCAGGAAACACCATCAGAGCACTCCTGACATATGGTTGTCAAGCCTCTGCTTAAAGACCTCCAAAGTAGGAGACTCCACCACACTCCTTGGCAGCAAATTCCACTGTCAAACAGCTCTTACTGTCAGGAAGTTCTTCCTAATGTTTAGGTGGAATCTTCTTTCTTGTAGCTTGGATCCATTGCTCCATGTCCGCTTCTCTGGAGCAGCAGAAAACAACCTTTCTCCCTCCTCTATGTGACATCCTTTTATATATTGGAACATGGCTATCATATCCCCCCTTAACCTCCTCTTCTCCAGGCTAAACATGCCCAGCTCCCTTAGCCGTTCCTCATAAGGCATCGTTCCCAGGCCTTTGGAAACAATCTTATGACCATAGCAGTGCCCGCTGACCTGGAATGCAAAACATTAGGCTGCAATAAAATATTATTAATTTGAGAGGGATGCGTGGGTGAACCTGGAAGAGGAGGAAACAAAGTGATGTTTGGCCAAAGGGGTCGGCCTCTTTCCCTTGGCCCTCCCCCCCCCGCCGGCCATCCATTGTCCTCCCAAGCCAGGACAATAGCCACCCTAACCCAGGCGGGAGGCACCAGACTAGGTAAGTCTGCTCAGCGTCGCAAACCCTGCCCACCTGTTGGGAAAAGATAAACGGACCCCTGGCCATTAGGTCCAGTCGTGACCGACTCTGGGGTTGTGGTGCTCATCTAGATTTATTGGCCGAGGGAGCCGGCGTACAGCTTCCGGGTCATGTGGCCAGCATGACTAAGCCGCTGCTGGCCAATCAGAGCAGCGCATGGAAACGCCGTTTACCTTCCCGCCGGAGTGGTACCTATTTATCTACTTGCACTTTGACGTGCTTTCAAACTGCTAGGTTGGCAGGAGCAGGGATCGAGCAACCCTGTGGCGGGGATTCGAACTGCCGACCTTCTGATCAGCAAGTCCTAGGCTCTGTGGTTTAACCCACAGCGCCACCCGCGTCCCTGTTGAGAAGGGAGGGTGGAAATTACCTTCATCCCCTGAACTCGAGCAACTGTGCTGAACATATTGTTTTGTTTCTATTTTTACTGAGCGCTGGGGGGGAAACTCCACTTTGTCATCAGGAAATTCACATTCAGATTTTAGCCATAGGCCATTTAGGGTAATTATGAAGATAGCTTCAGCAGCAGGTGACAGTAGGTTGATCATTAAATTACTGCTTGGCATATCTGAATCACTGCTTTTATGGAAAATGACAAATGTTGGCAACTTCCATTCATCTGCCTGGGCATTAGCCTGCCAATTTTTGAAGGCGGCGTCTCTGAATGGTATTAGAAAATTGAACAAGCGAATTTACAAAAGTCTGCATATTTAATTATGCAAATCCACCATCAACTTCCTTTCCTCTTGGAGCAGGTAGGAGCCAATCAAAAGCAGTGGTGGCAAATGGGTTAAGATAAAGGAGCAAGAAGTCTATCATAAGGCACAAAAACAGCTATTATTCAGTACTACAAAGGAACTGGGGATCTCATCCATAATGGGTTTTGCAGCTAAAAACCTAAATAGCTGTGGTTAGCCAGAAAGTGTGTGTGTGTTACATATCATTTCAAAGGCGTTTGGACAGAAAGCAACAAAATTTAGTTGCAACAAAATCTAATGGAATTGGATGGGACTGAAATTTGCACCCACACCTTAGGTTGAGGGACTTCAAACCTCTTTATCAGACCAGGAACAACAATACAGTAAGATACCTAGGCTACTGATATCCTAAAACACATCCTCAATTAAAAAAAAATCAATATTAAATTCATATCAAGTGATATAAAATTTATATAAAAGGGGAAGGACTTCTAGTGAAAAGGCCTGCCAGGGTTTTCTGATGACTTGCAGTGGTTCCTATATTCTTCTAACAGCAGCCCACCTGGTAGGAAACTAGTGGAACAGTTTTGCCCAACCCAGTCAGCTGCTTCTGTGAAGATTGAAATTCAGCTGCTTGAAAAGTCTGGCTCAGTTCACATTTAGTCCTTCAGACTCTTTCAAGCTAAGCCTGACCTCAGTTTACTGCCATACCTCACCTCCACGACAGTCAGTCAGTCGACGGAATGGAACACTCAAAATGCACAGTTTATTAACAGGATTAGCCAGAGAGAACTCTCAGATACTCCATGAGAAGTTCACCTACTTCACAGGGTTGAGGTGAGGACAAAAGATGAGCTGGAGAACCCTCCACAAAACCTTCAGCTTCTTGGTGGAAAGCAAGAAGATACCTGTAATAAATAGATAGTAAAGGTAAAGGGACCCCTGACTGTTAGGTCCAGTCACAGATGACTCTGGGGTTGCGGCACTCATCTCACTTTACTGGCCGAAGGAGTTGGCGTACAGCTTCCGGGTCATGTGGCCAGCATGACTAAGCCGCTTCTGGCGAACCAGAACAGTGCATGGAAACGCCGTTTACCTTCCCACCAGAGCGGTACCTATTTATCTACTTGCACTTTGTGCTTTCGAACTGCTAGGTTGGTAGGAGCTGGAACAGAGCAATGGGAGCTCACCCCTTTGCGGGGATTCGAACCGCCGACCTTCTGATTGGCAAGCCCTAGGCTCAGCGGTTTAACCCACAGTGCCACCCACGTCCCTTGTAATAAATAGATACTGGCAACCTTTTAACTTCAGCTCCTTTATATGACCTACTTGCCTTTTGGGGGTGGGGGTGGAGTTGATTCTGGTTCATGGAGGGCATTGCATAAGAATTCCTTTCCAAGTACAGTGGTACCTTGGTTTGCAACCGCTTTGGATTACAACCATTTTGGATTACAACCACATCAAACCCGGAAGTGTGTGTCCCTTTTTTTGGATTACAACCCATTTTTTTTTTTATTACAACCCATATTTGGGGGAGGGGAGACCCCATTGGCGAAAGCACGCCTTGGGTTGCAACCTGTTTTGGTTTACAACCAGACCTCCGGAATGGATTATGGTTGTAAACCAAGGTACCACTGTATAGAAATGCCAATTTACTACCCTACCTGATAGCTGCAATGCCTGACATCAACAGCCAGATCACATACACAGCACCAAAGCATGAGAAACCCAAAGATCAACATTACATATTTATTCTCCCCTCCTTCCTCTCCATTTGAACCTCCCTTTCCTTCTTTTTTACTGTCAGATAAAAAGCCTTCATGTAGCCAAAGAGCATTGTTCTCATTGCATTAAGAGCAATAGGATTGTGAAAAACAGACTTCCATAGAAGCCACAATGAATTGTGTAGGGTTGATTTAAATTTGATAAGGTCAGCCTTGATACTCCAAAGAAAGTCAAAAGTAAAACAATAAGAATGAATGAAATGCCATGTTCTTAAACTATCTGATATGCTGCCCAAGAGTGTCAACTGTCCTGGAGTGTCAACACAAGGGGGCTTGTGAAGAAGGCGCAGCAGAGACTGTACTTTTTGAGAATACTAAGGAAAAACCATCTTCCGCAGAAACTGCTGCTTGCCTTCTATCACTGTGCCATTGAGAGCGTGCTCACTTATGGCTTATGTGTGTGGTAGGGAAGCTGTACTACTACCCAGGACAGGATGGGGTTGTGCAGGGTTGTTAAGGCAGCAGAGAGCATTGTTGGCTGCCCACTCTCCACCTTAGAGCAGATTTATGCCACAAGGTGCCATAGGAAGGTACTGGACATAGTAAAAGATCCATCGCATCCTGGTCACTGTCTCTTCGAGCTCTTGCCGTCGGGACGGAGATACAGGTTGATGAAGACAAGAACGAGCCGTCTTAAGAACAGCTTCTTCTCCAGAGCGATCTCGGCCCTGAATGGGAAGCCCGGACTTTGAAAGTCATCTAATCTCCCTTGCTGTATTATACTGTATTGTTTAATTAGTGTTTTTACGGAGCAGTCAAGTAATTTCGTTGTCCCCGAAGGGGGCAATGACAATAAAGATATTATTATTATTATTATTATTATTATTATTATTATTATTATTATTTTATTATTATTATTATTATTAGGTAGTTACAGAAAATCTGGATCAGTTCCAACTTAAGGGCTCTGGCAGAACTGGGATGTGGTGAAAGTTTGAATAAAAGGGTTATCCATCAGATCAGCCACATTTCAGCCATACTCACTATAAAGAAGAAAGATCACCTAACTAGAGATGGGTGGAATCTATCCCAGTCCACCGTATTATGATTTGGTCTGTGGATGTCCCAAAGTACATACATTCCCTTTTCTGTATGGATGATTTTTTAGGACAACAACAATAATAAAAACAACAAAAATGTGCCAAATTAAGGGTTAGAGATGTACTGAGGGCTGTTCTGTATTTATTTTTATTATTATTATTTACTTGATTTTAACTGTGTAAAGCTATTCCAAAGCACAGCATTTCTGTTGTACTAGATAAAACCCATTTTTTCAAAATGGTACAGGAAGCAGGCTGTCACTACCTGTGTAATTCTGTGCACAAAGGATCATTTTATGTACAGTAATACCTGCGCGAACGTCCGCCTTGTCTAGCATCCATTCCGGCAAACATCTGCAGCAAACCCGGAAGTAAAAGAATGGGTTACTTCTGGGTTTGCCGCTTGCGCATGCACAGAAGCGTAAACCACTCTGTGCGCGTGCGTAGACGTGGCACTTTGCCCTGCGTCCTTTTTGGCTAGCGGCTGGGGCTCCAGAATGGATCCCAGCCACAAAACAAGGTATGACTGTACAACGAAATGGCTGCCCCTTATGTTGTACTGCTGGGAGGAGGGTGGAGAGGAAACCAGCACAACTCGGCTCATCCTCTGTGATGCCCTTGGCTCTGCCAACACCCGTCTCATCATGTTTGGCCATTATCATTGGCCACTGGCAAAGCGTGTTCTCCATAACAGAGAGCACGTGTTGTGGTGGGGGCCAAAAGGCCACCCCACTGTTGTTGGGCAAAACTGGCCACATGCCATGATTGGGCAAGGAGTGCTGCTGGGGGGAATGTTATGTTGCTAAATTGTGGGAGGGGTCAGAGGTCTTAAATACAGGGCTCGCAGCCTGGGGCCTTCTCTTGGGCTGCGTGCACCGAATCACCCACCCACCCTCCCTGAAATGGGGGGGGGGTTCATTGTCCTCTGACCTTGCTGGCATTGGGGTCGTCTGCTTTGAGGCAGGGGGCTGGTAGGAGTTTTGTCCATTTGGCTGATTGGCTGTTGCCATTTGGTTTTTGCCTACTGTGTAGCAAATCGTCACAACTTGTAAGGTTGGCAGTTAGGCATTGGTTAAAATTGGTTGGTGGAGGGGTAAGTGCCTACCCCTCCAATGGTGGTGCGGAAAGGGAATTCCATTAAAGGAATCCAGGGGCTTGCCATTCTTTTCGTCCTTGTCCCTGGCATCAGACTTGGGCCGTGCAAGCCACCAGGAGCATGAGGGTGAGAAGTGAGGGACTGAGGCCCAGCTTCACTTTCTCCCCAAAAGTTGTTTCCCTCACTGGCTTTCGCTGGAATCTGGAAGTCAGTTCTGTCCCCCGTGACTGGCTTCTGCTGGAATCCGGAAGTTAGTTCTGTCCCTGGGGCAAGGACAGATAGTCGTAACCAGGGGTCTGCAACCTTTAAGACAAAAAGAGCCACTTGGACCCGTTTCTGAAGGGAAAAAAAACCTGGGAGCCGCAAAACCATTGCGACATTTAAAACAAATATATCTCCGGAGCTGCGATCTGACAGCGGGCGGGAAGGTGACGTCGGGACGGTGCGTGACTAACGCACGCACCGCCCCCATACGACGTCACAGGCAGTACAGCGCCCGCCACAGTGGGGAGTGTCGGGGCGCACAATGCGCCTCCTCCCCTCGCTAGTATCCGCCCCGGAGCCGCGACAAAGGTGTAAAAGAGCCACATGCGGCTCCGGAGCCGCGGGTTGCAGACCCCTGGTCATAACCAATGCCTAAGCAACCACTTACGTGTGTGTATTTAAATAAAGTTGTGGCCAAATTCATGCCAAAAACCTTAAACAAAAATTGATGTGTGATGTGTGAGTTATTGGGTGGCCTGGGGGAACTCGACACGCAACTGCAACATCACAACGCTATCTAGAACATGGGTAGGCAAACTAAGGCCTGGGAGCCGGATACGGCCCAGTTGCCTCTTGTTGTAATAATGCTAGCTCTTGCAGATGCACTGGTGCCTGTTATTCCCAGCCCCATTGAGCTGCCCGAGGCTCTGCATGCTTACCCTGTCCATGTGTTCCACCACAGTCCCCTCCTGCACCACGCTCATGCTCAGAGCTTCCCTGGCACCACCTGCTATGTACAACCCTCACAATCGGAGCACCCTCCCACCCTCCCCCTTGGTGTTGCGCTCCCTCCTGTTTGCCTTCTGGCTCCCCTCTCTTGAGTTCCGCTATGTCCTAACTGCAAAATGGGAGTGCAATCCACACCTGTTTGCACATGAGAACAACAACAGTATTTGCGTGTCGAGGTCCCCAAGCCACCCCAAAATGAATCACAATTCACACAGAATTTTTGTTTAAGGCTTTTGGCATGATTTTGGCCACAACCTTATTACAATACATAAATGTGAGTGGTTGCTTAGGCATTGGTTATGAGTACAGTGGTGCCCCGCAAGACGAATGCCTCGCAAGACGGAAAACTCGCTAGACGAAAGAGTTTTCCGTTTTGGAGGTGCTTTGCAAAACGAATCTCCTATGGGCTTGCTTCGCAAGATGAAAATGTCTTGCGAGTTCCTGCGGGTTTTTTCCCCTCCCCCCCTTTTTCTAAACCGCTAAGCGGCTTATCCGCTTATCCGATAAGCCGCTAAAAGCCACTAAAAGCCACTAAAAGCCACTAATAGCGCTAATCCGCTAATCCGTCAATGGGCTTGCTTCGCAAGACGAAAAAACCGCTAGACGAATCATAGAATCATAGAATCATAGAATCATAGAGTTGGAAGAGACCACAAGGGCCATCGAGTCCAACCCCCTGCCAAGCAGGAAACACCATCAGAGCACTCCTGACATATGGTTGTCAAGCCTCTGCTTAAAGACCTCCAAAGTAGGAGACTCCACCACACTCCTTGGCAGCAAATTCCACTGTCGAACAGCTCTCACTGTCAGGAAGTTCTTCCTAATGTTTAGGTGGAATCTTCTTTCTTGTAGTTTGGATCCATTGCTCCATGTCCGCTTCTCCGGAGCAGCAGAAAACAACCTTTCTCCCTCCTCCATGTGACACCCTTTTATATATTTGAACATGGCTATCATATCACCCCTTAACCTCCTCTTCTCCAGGCTAAACATGCCCAGCTCCCTTAGCCGTTCCTCATAAGGCATCGTTTCCAGGCCTTTGACCATTTTGGTTGCCCTCCTCTGGACACGTTCCAGTTTGTCAGTGTCCTTCTTGAATTGTGGTGCCCAGAACGGATTCTTTTCATCTTGCGAGGCACCACTGTATCTGTCCTTGCCCAGGGACAGAACGGACTTCCGGATTCCAGCAGAAGCCAGTAAGGGAAAACAATATTGGGGAGAAAATGAAGCTGGGCACCAGACTCTCACCTCTCCCTGCATGCTCTCAGGGGCTTGTGCGGCCCAAGCCCCATGCCAGGGATTCAGACGAAAGCATGGCAAGCCCCTGGATTCCTTTAACAGAATTCCCTTGCAGCAGCAGCATTTGGTGGGGCAGGCACCGCCAATCCTTACCCCTCCACCAACCAAAAATTAACCAATATCTAACCACAACCTTACAAATTGTGGCGATTTGCTACGCAGTAGGCAAAAACCAAATGGCACCAGCCAATCAGCCAAATGGACAAAATTCCTACCAGGCCCCTGCCCCAAAAGCAGGCGACCTCATGACAAGCATAGCAAGGTCAAGCGCAAAATCCCCAATTCAGGGAGGGTGGGCGGGTGATCTGGTGCACGCAGCAAAAGAGGACGCTCAAAGCTGCATGCCCAGTATATATAACCTTGGGCCCATCCCACAAATTGGCAACATCAAAATCTCCCCAGAAACCCAAACAGACCAATCAGTGCCTGTGGCCATCCAAACGGTTCCGCCCAGCAACGGAGGGGTGGCCTGTTAGACCCCACCGCAACACGTGCTCTCTATGAAGGAGAACATGCTTTGTAGCAGAGAACTAAGGCGAAAAGCTTCCACAGCTTGAATCTACAAGTCAAATGAGTGGGCAGAAGGAAATCTGCTGGGTAGTCCATTTTCTGCAGATTCCTCTGACATTCCTCGCTATAATGACTACAGCATGAATGTTCCCTGTTTTATCTGTTTCTTGATCCAGTGCATAAAGCTGTCATTTTATGATGACAACATTTTAAATCCTAATTAAAAATCACAGAGGTGGTGGTGTTTTTTTTCTGGTAGTTATTTTTTAAATAACACATTTCTTTACTTTTGAAATCCCATGATGGAGAAAGAACTTGGAGCTTTGCAAGTGAAGAAAGGGGAAAGTAAGAATTATCATGCAGCAGGGGGCAGGACATCGGAAACAGAGCCATGGCATATAGGCAGACTTGTTTATAATGATAAAAGAACAGAGAGCCCCAGGAAACACCAACCAGCTGTAGTTCTACCTACTGCATTAATTAAAAGGGAATCAACACATAAAGACCTCTAAGTGAAATTGCAGTGCAGCCAGCTGTTAATTTATACTGAATAAAATCCACTTTCATATTTTCCCCCTTAATGTCTTCTGACATTATTTTGGGGGGAGGGGGAGGGGAGAGGGATGTCTTCAAGTTTTACATTTTTGCCTTGTCTTCCTTCTTAACTTCCAGGACTAATAAATTATGGGAATATAAATGTGGGTGAGAGAAACAAAAATAGGCAAATTCAGCCATAAGAAGATACACATTTGAGTATAACCCCATTTGCTCCAGTGAATCAACAGAACTATCATTTGTGAGCTAATATTTATAAAGCTTTTTTGCTGATTTTGTTTCAAATCAAGGCTCAAAACAGCCAGCTTTCAAAGATGTCCTGTTCTGCCTTTAGAATTACTTAATGAAACAAAGGATCATTCCATACACCATAAAGAAAAAAGGTAGGAATAAAAAAATCAAGCAGAGGCTTGACAACCATATGTCAGGAGTGCTCTGATGGTGTTTCCTGCTTGGCAGGGGGTTGGACTCGATGGCCCTTGTGGTCTCTTCCAACTCTATGATTCTATGATTCTATGAAATCCAAAAAACTTCACTCCATATTTAAGTCAGTTTTTCTTTAGATAACTGGACACTGGAATGGATAAAGGTGGTTATTAGCGGCTCTCTTGTAATTCATAATTTGTTCACTGAGTTACAAATCTCAATGGTATAAATTCAGTCAAACGTTCTCCATTAATATGAAAATTTGAAGGCTCTTCAAATTCAGACTTAAAAGTAATGTGAAGCAGGTTTTTAAACAAATTTCTTCTTTTTTATTTTTTCAGATGCACGACATACATTTATTTTTATAAATATATTTTTATTAAGTTTTGCATAACAAATTTAATTACAGACGCATCATTCACCTCTTCAATTAAAATTCTCTGAATCCCTTGACTTCCCTCCACCCTTCCATGGTTACCATTTTCAAACTTTCTATTTTCTTCTGCTTATCTTATTTTCTCTAATTTGTTTAAAAAAAGGTAGTAATTCATTTTTCCATTTTTTTTGTACATTACAATCATTCTGGTTCGCCAGAAGCAGCTTAGTCATGCTGGCCACATGACCCGGAAGCTGTACGCCGGCTCCCTCGGACAGTAAAGCGAGATGAGCGCCACAACCCCAGAGTCAGCCGCGACTGGACCTAATGGTCAGGGGGCCCTTTACCTTTACTACATTCAGTGCAATAACAGGAGTGGTATTTGGGTGGGTGGGTGTGTTCAAAAGAAATTTGAGATGTACAGCAACCATGTTTCAGAGGATAAATTCATATTGAACTGTTAATATGAACAAGCAGGGTAATCTATACTACTCACAATAAAGCGTGTTCACATCAAAAGAGAGCACGTGTTGCGGTTGGGGCCGAACAAAACCCCATGTTAGTGACCAGGCCATAGATGGCTAGAGGCCTGGGAGCAGACTGGAGGATGTTGTTACTGGGGCAATTTGGATGTTGCCAATTTAGGGGTGGGATCAATGGCTTTATAAGCAGGGTCCACAGCTTTCTCTTTCTCTTTTGCTGTGGACACCGGATCTCATGGAGCACTTGGACTGTCTGGAGGACAGTGATGCAAACTTCTCATTGTCTGGTTACATTTCTTTATTTCCCCCTTCTTTTAATCCTCTTTAGTCCCTTAAATAATTTAATTCCCCTTTTTCCTGTTCAATTTCCCACCCCACCCCTTACCCTGCCCTGTGGGAAGATTCTCCCTGTATCTGTGGCTTGCCTTTCTTTCGCAAAAAGGTTTCCCCCATTTCTCCTGTTGTAAATTGTGGGGCTAGTCAGGGCTGTTCCCAGCTTAGCTGGAATCACTTTCGTTTATAGCACCCCCGAAGGTTGGCTTTATTTGAGTGTGTGCAGCGCTGTTGGCCAAATTTTAATCTAGCCTTGGGCGGGAGCACTATTTTGAGTTCCTTTAATATTGCTATGAGACTAAGATTCTCAAGAGCAGAGGCATGGAGGCCTATTCGGCCTGCGCATAACTTCCAAGCCTAAGTCTGCTACAGGTAGCAGTTAATTGTTAAGTCTCTGACCTCTCTATAAGAATGTACCTGCTTGCAGGCTCAGTTGCTGCTAATGTATATCTGAGGCAGACAGAGGGCGGCAGAGGCTTTCAGTGCCTACAATGACTATGAGCACTCTGTATATGCTCTTGAACTATGCTGTTTCTGAACAAGTTTATTTTCTTTAAGTTTGTTTTGCCCTGATAGTGGCGACTGCCATTTTTTAGGCGAGCCATTGTGGTTTAGTGGCTAAAGTGTAGGACTAGGACCTGGGAGACAGGGTTCATATCCCCCTCTTAGCCATTGTTATAACAAAACAAAACAAACTGCTCCTTTTGGGCTATTCTGTTGCTGGGTAGTTCGGCCCATTTGTGATAAAAGAACTTTGGGTTTCTTGAAGGGGTGCTTCCCTCAAAAAGGGCAAGCAGGGGTACCTGGACAAGCTGTGGGCTGCCTCAACTCTGCTATTTCACTGGAAACATTTATGCCTGGCCTAGCAGGTGATCCTAGGGCTTTGCCCTAGAATTCGATGGCCTGGAAGCGTTTCCGGCCTGAATAGTGTCCCCATGTGGTCCACGAAGCATTGGTTTCACCAGTTCCTTACATTGTTTAGTTTTTGCAGACTATGACTGGGCTTTTGCAAATGCCTCAAGAGCTTGCCTCTCCTGCAGGGGATGACTTGTGGACGCCCCAGGTGTCTTCTTCCAGAAGGAAGCATCTTCGAAGGCTGCAATCCAGGAGGAGGGCAAAGAGGAGCAGGGATCATGATTCAGACATCACCTTGGACCTCTACAGGGGTCAGGGTGAGGCTGTCCTGGGTCTTTAGGGATCATCCTGGATAGCTCAGCTGGTCAGCGCATAGTGCCGGTAACGCCTAGGTTGCAGGATTGGTCCCTATATGGGACAGCTGCATGCTCCCCCATTGCTCTACCTGGACACTTAGGTCCAGTGTCGAGGGCCTTTTGGTGGTTCCCTCACTGTGAGGGATGTAACAGGCGCCAAGTTTGCAATATGCAAGCGGGAGAAAGCACCTTTGTGTGCCCGCACTGCAGTTTGCTCTGTGCGTTGCAGGGCACAGCGCTGCACGGGCTGCATTTGCATTGCATTGCGTGAGAGATTTGCATTTGCATTGCACAGATGTTGTGTGCATTGCACAGAGGGTGCGAGTGCATTGCACAGAGGGTGTGAGTGCATTGCACAGAGTGTGTGTGCATTGCACGGAGAGTGTAGTGGCATTGCACAGAGGGTGCAGTGGCATTGCACAGAGTGTGTGGGGTTTTTTTTGTTGTTGTTTTTTTTTGCATTGCACAGAGAGTGCATTGCACGGAGTGTGTAGTTGCATTGAACAGAGGGTGTGTGCAGTGCACGGAGTGTGTAGTTGCATTGCACGGAATGTGTAGTTGCATTGCATGGAGGGTAGTTGCATTGCACGGAGTGCGTTTTTGCATTGCACGGAGTGTGTAGTTGCATTGAACGGAGTGTGTAGTTGCATTGCTTGAAGTGTGTAGTTGCATTGAACGGAGTGTGTAGTTGCATTGCATGGAGGGTAGTTGCATTGCACGGGGTGCGTTTTTTTGCATTGCACGGAGTGTGTAGTTGCATTGAACGGAGTGTGTAGTTGCATTGCATGAAGTGTGTAGTTGCATTGCATGAAGTGTGTAGTTGCATTGCATGGAGTGTGTAGTTGCATTGCACAGAGTGGGTAGTTGCATTGCATGGAGGGTAGTTGCATTGCATGGAGTGCGTTTTTGCATTGCACGGAGTGCGTTTTTGCATTGCACGGAGTGTGTAGTTGCATTGAACGGAGTGTGTAGCTGCATCGCACGGAGTATAGTTGCATTGCATGGATTGTGTGAGCACTGCACGGAGTGTGTTTTTGCATTGCGCAGTGTGTGTCTGAAAAGGAAGCTGGCTCGGCGGCAGTTTGTCGGGACCTTTTTAGCGGTTCTGGCCAGCGTCGGCCCTGTAAATTTACGTTTTATGATGGCAGCACAAGATGCCCCCTGCCCAAGCGGGGCTGGAAGCTGGCAAGCAATACCTCAATACTTTTTGCCCATATTCCCATTTTATTTAGGGATCCAGTTGGATATCGTTGCTAAAACATACCACTTGCCTATGGAGAAGCTGTCTGCCTTGAAGGAAGTTATTTTTGTAATACTTCCTCTGTAGCAAGTGATGCTTCATCAGATCCGATCTTGCTGGGTCACTTAATTAATCTTGCATGCAGAGTGGTTGCCCCAGGCCGCCCCTTCCCTTCCCACTAGGCCAGGCTGCCTGCGGCCTGAGGTCCCCTTACTTTTCTCATGCAATGGTTGCAATTCCTAAATGTTGAGGTCCCCTTACCTTGCTCATGCAATGGGATCTCATGCAATGGTTGCAATTCCTATATGTATGCAATAGTAGTTGGCCATGGCAGGATACTTGCACAGGGATCTTTCAGGTTCATGCTGATGCTGCTGGATCTTTGCCCTGTGGTTTTTATTTCAGGGGCTGCTGGTGTGCAAAGCCATGGCCTCAAGCCCGGTATGGTGAGGCAATCATGTGACCTAACTTTTGAGTTTTCCCCATTGTAGCAGCAGTTCACATGGGGCCCGAGGAGTTCAGTGACCATCGGATCTGCTTTTGGTCTGATAACCAGGTAGTGGTGAGCGTCTTGGCAAAACAGTCCTCACGCTCCAGCAGAGTCTCCGCCCCTCCGCTCACGTGTTGGAGCTGCGCAGCTTAAGGTTTAATATTGTGCTTCTGCTCTCCTGATTACGGGATCCTCTAATGATGTCTCTGACACTGTATCCCATTTTCAGATGGAGCGCTTCAGATCCTGGGCTCCAGACACTCAGCTACTGCCAGACTTTTCCAGACCACCTGTGGCATTTTGACAACAATTAGTAATTTCAGAGAGCGGCAGCTTCCATTTCCCCTTCTGCTTTTAGCTCTTATGGGAAGGCCTGGATGGATTTCTTAGCCTTAAGCTGGCAGTCCGCGGCCATTCAGAGGAACTGGCCCCCATCCTCTGAGCAGATCCTGCAGTATTTGGTCCACCTGCCGCAGATTGGGCGTGCTGTTCTAACTATCGGAATTCAGTCCGCTGCAATGTCTGTTATACTGAAGCTTTATTTTTCAGAGACCCTTGCATAAAGTTTGTAATGCGCAGGGCCTTGGAAGGTTGGAATAGGCTCCAACCTCATAGGGCAGTGGGCAGGAAGTCGGTCAATTTTACCTATGCAGGATCTGCAACAAGTTAAAACTTGTCTGCTGGTAAAAGATCAAGGCGAGACTCCTTTCAGTTGTCCATTGCATTTTCGCACTGAGGGTTGGGGAAATGGTTGTTGGAGCCAGCACAGGGCTGAGAGTCTGGAGGCTTATTGCTTCAGGACTTATCCTTATCTGCTTTGGAGCTTGTCATTAGAGTTGGGAACTCTAAAACAAACTTAGTGGGCAGGAGTTCCACAATCAGGCTTCCCATTACAGATGAGGAGGGCCCTTGCACGGTTATGGATACCAGGAAAATTTGGCTTTCCATTCCCCTGGGGGCTGGCCCACTCCTAGTGCATGAAAATGGGTTCCCGTTAGCCAGGCATTAATGTGCTTACGTCGTGCACCAGTTATTACGGCCTGCGGCTTGCCTACCACTGAACACGCCTCATTCCTTCCGAATAGGGCTGCTGCAACGGCTGCACACTGGGGGCCTGTCTGTAGACAGGATTGTGAATACGGGTCATTGGAAGTCTGACACTGACAAGGGTTATATCAGGAAGTGTCACAATGATGTCTGTGCTGATGCTTGTCTGTTATTTCCTTTTCTCATAGGAGCAGCGGTGCACATTTGGGCCACAGCATTGTACACTGGGCTGGCAAGCGCGCTGACAAGTCTGGACTGGGGCGCCATCTCAGTTTTCCTGCCCATGTGGACATATACTGGATGTCCAGATGGGGAATGCTTTGGGAGGAGGTCCTTCCTTTGGTGCGGTCGAGTGTGACCTGTGCAGGTCCTCCCGCAGGGCTGGTGGTACAGCTGGGCGAGAATGATTTGCTGTCTTCCTCCAGCATAAGTTTGCATTCCTGCATGCAAGAGGGCTTGGATTGAGTTGATGGCAGCTCTCCCTGGACTCAAAATAATTTAAGGCATTGGTTCAAGGTGGTCTGGAGGGGGGGTTGGAGCACCTGTCCCCTCCAATGCGCAAAGATATTCCATTAAAGGAAACCAAGGATTTGCCATGCTTTGTCAACCCCTTTCGAGGGGTAGGGCCACGCAAGAGTCCCTGGGAGCATTTGGGGTGAGCTTGAGTCTGATCCTGGTTCATTGCTCCCCCACGCTGTTTACTTGTACTGACGATATGGTGGGGCCCAGTCGTCAGTGCTGCCCTGCTGAGGTCAGGTGCAGCTAGTCGGGAACCAATGCCTAGACAAACTACCACCGAGCAGGCCAGAAAGCATGTTAATATGGCGGTGGAAAATAAAATAAAATAAATAAAGTAAATAAAATAAAATAAAATAACATATAAAATAAAATAACAAATAAAATAAAATAGGTCCTTGCTTTAGGTGGTTCTGTGATACTGCACCCTGCTATTTTCTTCAAGACTGTTCCCCTCTTTGGGGCAGATGGGGGGTGCATCTTTCCCCTATGGGGAACGACACCTGGCGGGATGCGATTGCCTTGGGATTCATTGCTCCCCCACAATGTTGCTGGTACTGACGATATGGTGGGGCCCAGTCGTCAGTGCTGCCCTGCTGAGGTCAGGTGCAGCTAGTCAGGAACCAGTGCCTAGACAAACTACCACCAAAGAGGCCGGGAAGCATGTTAATAAGGAAGTGTAAAATAAAATAAAATAAAAATAAAATAAAATAAAATAAAATAAAAATAATAAAGTAAAATAGGCTTTGCTTCAGGTGGTTCCGTGATTTTGCACCCTGTGCTTACCTTCAAGGCTGCTGCCAGCTTTAGGGTGAATATTTCCCCTATAGGGAACGACACCTGGTTGGCTATGGTTGCTTTGGGATTGAAGGAAGGGTTGCATTTGTGAGTGGTTTGGCGGTGAGCTAAGGCTCTGTGGCGGTTAGGCATTGGTTAAATTGGTTGGTGGAGGGGTATGGATTGGCTGTGCCTGCCCCTCCAATGCTGCTGCAGACGGGTATTCCGTTAAAGGAATTCTGAAGCTTACCATCCCCTTCGTCCAAACCCTTGGAGCAGGGTGCGGGCCGCGTAAGCTTCAAGGAACAAGCGCGGAGTAGCTGAGGGCCTGTGACGCAGCTCCAGCTGACTCTGTCCCTTGTTTCCTCCGGGACTGACTAGGGAGTCAGTGCTGTCCCCCATGGCGGGAGGGGACAGATAGTCATAACCAATGCCTAAGCAACCACTCTCAATTTGTATTTAAATAAAGTTGTGGCCAAAATTATGCCAAAAACCTTAAACAAAAATTATGTGTGATGTGTGAGTTATTGGGAAGGGGGTTTTGGTGGACCTCAACACGCAAAGCGTGTTCACATCAAAAGAGAGCACGTGTTGCGGTTGGGGCCGAACAAAACCCCATGTTAGTGACCAGGCCATAGATGGCTAGAGGCCTGGGAGCAGACTGGAGGATGTTGTTACTGGGGCAATTTGGATGTTGCCAATTTAGGGGTGGGATCAATGGCTTTATAAGCAGGGTCCACAGCTTTCTCTTTCTCTTTTGCTGTGGACACCGGATCTCCCGCCCGCCCTCCCTTGCTTGGGCTTGCGCCTTGACCTTGCTCTGCCTGTCATGGGGTCGTTCGCCTTGGTGCGGGGGCCCAGTAGGAATTTTTCCAATTGGCTGATTAGTGCGTGCCTTTTGGGTTTTGCCTACTGCTTAGCAAATCGTCACAACTTGTAAGGTTGGCGGTTAGGCATTGGTTAAATTGGTTGGTGGAGGGGTATGGATTGGCTGTGCCTGCCCCTCCAATGCTGCTGCAGACGGGTATTCCGTTAAAGGAATTCTGAAGCTTACCATCCCCTTCGTCCAAACCCTTGGAGCAGGGTGCGGGCCGCGTAAGCTTCAAGGAACAAGCGCGGAGTAGCTGAGGGCCTGTGACGCAGCTCCAGCTGACTCTGTCCCTTGTTTCCTCCGGGACTGACTAGGGAGTCAGTGCTGTCCCCCATGGCGGGAGGGGACAGATAGTCATAACCAATGCCTAAGCAACCACTCTCAATTTGTATTTAAATAAAGTTGTGGCCAAAATTATGCCAAAAACCTTAAACAAAAATTATGTGTGATGTGTGAGTTATTGGGAAGGGGGTTTTGGTGGACCTCAACACGCAACTACAGCAATATTAACAGCACAGGTCAAACAGCCACCACCCTCTCAAGAGAAGAGAAGAGAAGAGAAGAGAAGAGAAGAGAAGAGAAGAGAAGAGAAGAGATTTCTGCCTTTGACATGAATCTTATTTATTTATACCCAATCTTTTTCCCGGAGGGGGACTCAAGGCATTAAGTGTACATGTTGATGACATGATTCTATGTTATGTATTCAAATGCATGTTCAAATTCCACATCTCATTCCACGTCATGTTTTCTTTCTTTCTTTCTTTCTTTCTTTCTTTCTTTCTTTCTTTCTTTCTTTCTTTTTAATCCAAATTTTCACAAATTTATCTCATTCAGGACTTCCTTCAGCTTCTGTATTTATCTCTCAATTACACATTTCTTATGTTTAATATTGCCGTTAGTCTTCCCTCTTTCTAACTATTTCTTTTACACAATATATCTCAAATTTCACAGTGCTTCTTGGAACCCCACTAATGTTGTCTGAACATCACATACACTTTTCAGATATTCCGCAAACTTTCCCCAGTCCTCGATGAACTTTTGGTCTCAAAGATATCTAATTTTTCCAGTTAATTTATCTAGTTCTGCATAGTCTATCAGTCATGTTTTCATTGTGAGGTGGGGAGGAAAGTTTTCGTTTTGAACCCACTGCAATGTAACATCTTCCTAGAAATCGGAAATATCCCACTGGTGCTTTATGTGTACATTCACAGGAAAACAACTTTTGAAGTCTGAAAACCCTCCACTTCGGCTTTGTTTTCTGAGGAAAGATGAAACCTTCATACATGTGAAATACTTATCTGAAGTGGGGCTTCTCAAACCTAATCCTTGATAACTAGGGCATTTGAAGTGGCAGGCCTCAGCTTCTTCTGCCTCAGTAGTGTCAACACTACACTACACTTCAGGAACATGAAAACAGTTCCTGACAGCTCCCTCAGCGCCAGAGCTGGAGCTGGGGGCAACTGTGGCAACAGAAACATGAAGCCTACACCTCTTGAACAACACAAATGGTTGAACTTCCGTCACTCATAATCCTTCTTCTGCCTCGCACAGCCTCCTTTTTTTTCTTATTCTCTGAAACATCTGAAGAATATTTTAACATTCTCCCCCCCCCCCGCACCAATGTCAACAGATGCCAGAATCCACATATCTCTGTGAGAGCCAAGGGGAAGCCAAACAGACATGCCAAACAATGGCATCTTAATGCACTGGCTACAGAGCTGCAATCGGTTTATGACCTCTGTCAAAACAGCTTCTCTAGCTCATGTAATATTGTGTAAGTGAACTGATTGCATGGCTAATAAAAGCTGGTTCTTCGGAATATCCCTGACGTGGGAAAGACAAAGAGGCACACTATTTTTTTCAAAGCTGAGTGAAAGGAACTGGGCACACCGCTCCTCTGTTGTCAACTCAAATTATTCAGAAACAGAATTGCTCCAAATTGTCACAGGTGGTGACAATTCAGAGCAAAAGTGGGAGGTGGGCAGGTGGGGTCTGATGATGTAGCATCAACAGGGACATGCAGTTGAGGGTAGTTGAACCCTCTCCTATTTCCTGCCTTGCCATCGAACAAGAGTTTGGCCACCCAAACTCTTCTCCCTAGCCTGAAGTGCTTGACACAGGTAACCCAGGGAGGTAAGGGGTCCGTTCCCCTCCACCTCACATCCCTATTGATCTTATAATCAGCTCCCACATCAAAATCAAAATGCAAACTAGGCAGAGATGTGATTAACCAAATGTGGTTGCCACCATCATGTCTAGTTGACACTTAACGACTAGTTTTCTTTCTGGTATATACTGGTTTTAACTAGAGTTGCAATGTGTAATGGATTTATCAGCTTGATTGGAAACCTGTGAGTAAAAAGATACTCCTGATTAATTGGACATTTCTGTTAAGTTGTGGGCGAACATATCAGATGACACAGTGATTCTTCCAAAGCAGCTCTTTATTTGTAAGCTGGAACAGAACTGAACTGAGGAGCTCAGTCAGCCTGCTTATATAGAGCTCCACTAGAATGCAACAGTAACCATTTTCTGTAACTAGCCAATCACTGAACATCACTTTCGATCCTTCATTTGCATAACTATCTACAGTATCCCCCTGCTGGCCCAGGGTGAGAACTTCAGTACATAACAATTTCAGTAAAAATACATGTATTAAGTATTTATATAAACATCAGTTGCCAAGGGCAACTCCCTCTTCTCTCACACAAATATTGTCTGTGACTTACATAGGTTACACAGATTGTTGAGTGGGGAGAGGGCAGGAGGATCGGCAGCAACTGGCAATCCCAGCAGGCTATGTGCGAGTCTTCACTTCAGGTGTTTTCTGTCCACCATGACCCCCTGCGTGCGGAGGCTCAGAAGACTTAGTGCCCATCTTGTTTTACGGCCAGAAATGTGCCCCAGACCTTTGAGTCCAGATGCCAGCGGTGGAAATAGCAAAAAGGAAGTTTGTTGCTTGGCACTGACAATTACTGGGTAATTGGGGTTCCCTCAGAATTCTGTGACTATTTCACTCAAGCAGGAACCTCCACATTTAGGAGAAATAGACAGGCAGCTCTGCTTTAGACTACAGTTATACCTCTTCATTTTTATATATTTTCTGTTAAGCAGTCAATAGCACCCAGCTGAGAATCCTCCCTTCTCATCAACTGAAGCTTCAATGAGATGCTCATTGTTACAAAAGTACAGCATAGCACTGAGAACTCAAAAGGCACGAATGTTTCAGGAAGGGAGTTCAATTCATATTCTTCAAATTGCTCTGGGCAAGAACTGAAATAAGCAGTTTTTTGCTGCTGAATTGCACCTTTGAGCTTCTTCCATGGAGACAACCAATTGCCCAAACAAAGCATGTTATCCAATGCATGCAAAGCGATAATTGTGCCACTGTAGTTGTGTGGCAAGTTCCCTCCCCCAAAGAAATGAAGACACAGGACACGTTAGTTAAGGTTAATGGGCGTAAATGGCCACAACTTTATTGATTACAGAATTGAAGGTATTGGCCTTAGGCATTGGTTCCTATGACTACCCGGCATGGTAACCGGGAAGGGTTGAACACAAACCGTGGGGGTGTCCTGCTGGAGTACGCCAGCTAGGACCCCCACGGGTGTCACCGCTCGTGGGCGTGCCGGCGGCCCTCACCTTACTAGGTCTCGGACAAGGCAAACGCCCCCGGAGTCCTCTACCGGACTACCCTTTTCTCGGGGGAAGGTGATGGCGTGTCCTTCCCCCCCATCCATTTGCATCACAATAGACCCCTGCCAATGCCTAACCGCCAAAACCGTGAAAGTTGTGACGATTTGCTACGAGGTAGGCGAAAAAACCAAAAGGCTGCAAAGTCGCCAACTTGGAAAAATTCCTACCAGGCCCCTTGCGGCGACCAACCGAAGTCCATAGCAAGGTCAAGACTGCCTAACCTAAGGGTGGGTGGGCTGGGAAAAGCTCTGCTGCCGAGGGGAAAGAGGGGGATCCCGGGGCGTGCCTGGCCTTAAATAGCCCAGGCCACGCCTCCCCAGCCCGCCTATTGGCGGGCAGGGGGAAGGCGGAGAGGCACGCCCCCGGGATTCCCTGGCTCTCGCGGGGCTAAACTCCAGCCCCGCGCTTGTGGGAGGGGCCAGCCCACAACACCCTCTCCTCCCGAGGCTCGGAAATGGCTTTAGCAAGTTCAGCAGCCCTTTAGCGGAGGACAATGACAGATGCAAACATCTTCTTATTTATGCCTCCCTTTTCTGTGCAATTAGAGTTTATTTTCATATCGTTTGCTGTACGTGCTAATTGGACCGTCTTTTTAGTTTGCTTGATAGCAGACATTTCTAGCAAATAATCAAAATGTTTTCCCCCATTATCACATTTTACAACATCACAAAAGGTGTACAGTTTGTTTGCTTATAGTTATACACTGCTCTATCCCAAATCCTCATGGTAGCTATGGAAAAAGGATTTGCAAACATGGACAATAAATATGTAACTCCTTTGTAGCTGGAAGCACCACAAGAGGCTATGCTCTGTTGCCTCAGGAGCATGTGATGGGGGCATTTTACAAGCTGCTAAGATGCTGATTTTCCATGTGTAATGGGTGAAGGCTTTCCCATAGGTCTTTCCCATGGAATCTATATCAACCTCTTGTCAGGGTGCCAGTTCTGTGGGAATGTTCAGGGAGGCAGGAGAGGATATATTGTTTATTAATATCCTTCCTAACTTGCGCTAGCAAGTTCTTTTACTTAGCAAAGTTTTACATTCCCTCTTAAACGCACAGCAGATAGCTGTTTGCAGGCTTGTGTAAGACTCTTGCTATTAGGTTCCTGGTAAGTTCCCTTATATCCTTCTTAAAAGAATAAACACGCCACAATCTTGTTTAAAGTATATAAAAGAAGTTTACTCACATCAGTTCACAGATAGATCCCTGAAGGCAGACTTAGTTACAAATATATACATGTGGATCTTTCCCCTATGGGGACAATCCCAGTGTCCTCTGTTGGCTGAAAGCCAACAAAGCATTTCTAGCTAAAAAGCTGGTCCAATGACGGAGAAGTCAAAAGAGAGAGTGTGCTGCATGCCTTGTCCTTTTGTTACCTGAACAGGTAAGGTCACATTCACATCCAGTCACATGCAAAGGAAGGATGTTCCAGCCCAGGAGGAAACAGGAACTTTTCGACTAGCTGGACCAAACATTCCCCTGCATGTCCACTCTAGGAAAACAAGGAATGTTGTACTTGACTGCTTCATATGTATCACATCCCACAAGTTCAGGGTGCACAGTTAGCACCCAACCAGCTAGCTGGATCACTTAAATATTAGCCCAGGCTCACGGGAAACGCTTATGAAAAGGCTCTCTGGAACTCAAGCGCAAAATGCTCTGGAGTATCTTTGCTTCCACTGCTTCCTCCCTCCCAAGATTCACTCATACAGGCCTGTTGATGTTTGTGGCTGCTGTGATGGGCAGATGGAGCAAGGAAGGATCAATCTAGCTGACTCAGGAGGTGTGTGGTAGCAGCTTCACTTGCCTCGCAATGTAGTTTTTTGTTCTAATCAGCTTTTGTGGAATCAATTCTTACTCCTGGCAGTGGGATCGGAGACCCCCTACCAGAGGAAAGGGCTAGCCATGCAGAAAGACAGAAAGCTTTCCCATATATCCCAGTTCTTAGGCTTCCTTCTCTAATCTTAGAATGTCATATCAGAAATATCTAAGAGGGTGCCAAGCAAAGCTCATCTTCTTTTAAGCTTCTAGTCCTAAGGGTAGCTTCTTACTTCCTTGAGTGTAGACATGAGGGAACTTAGATGGATCTTTGAAGCTGGTCAAGTCAGCCTAATTTTTTCTAAAGCTCAGCTCATCCCTTCTGCTGCTAACAGCTTGTTCACTGGTGTGTGAGTGCAGGCCATTCTCTTGGAAATGTTGATGGTTTTTGATGAGAAAACCACCAGACTACATTTGGGGGTCCCATTTGCTGCAGCCAACTGCCTAGCAGAATGCTTCCTCTGCTGCTCTCATAAATAAGAACAGCGGGGAACAATAAGGCCCAATGTAGGGTTGCCATACAGTGGTACCTCGGGTTACAGACACTTCAGGTTACAGACGCTTCAGGTTACAGACTCCACAAACCCAGAAATAGTACCTTGGGTTAAGAACTTTGCTTCAAGATGAGAACAGAAATCGTGCGGCGGTGGCACGGCGGCAGCAGGAGGCCCCATTAGCTAAAGTGGTACCTCAGGTTAAGAACAGTTTCAGGTTAAGGATGGACCTCCGGAATGAATTAAGTACATAATCAGAGGTACCACTGTAGTTCAAAAAGTAAAATTCCTGACACCCACAAAGTTGTTGAGCATTTTTTTTAAGAAACCCGCTAAAATTGTGGGAACAAACCCAAATTATTGAGCTTTTGGGGGGAAACCTCCCCCCAAAATAGTGATTTTATGCTTTTGTGTTTTTTTTTCAAAAAAATTTTATTGGGTTTTCACATTTTATATAGACAAAAACAAAACACAAAACACCAAAACAAACATAAAAGACAACAAACATGTATAATTTCCGAAAATCTTATTTTTTAACCCTAGTCCTTGACTTCCCCCCACCCCCTCCCTTGCATCCCTATTCCCAAATTTATGTCAGCAAATTGGCATTTCCTTTTCTATCTTAATATTAATCTTTTTATAGAGAAAAGCAAAAATAAATTTTTCCTAAGTTGGACCCCAATTCTCTTCCATCGATTTCTCATTTTATCTTGAATAATTTTCTTATTAACTAAACCCCCTGGTCTTGAGTGTTGTTTAGATTTAGATCCTTCCCTCCCTCCCATCCCCGATTTGCGTCCCTTCCCAAAACATGTCCAAAATAACAGTTCTTAGCCTGGGTTCCGCACGTCCGAGGCTCTCAAATCTCTTTCAGTCCCTCTCCGCCGGTTTTGTTGGTAGTCCTTTATGTCGGTCATCGAGTCTCGAAAGAGTTCCTTCACAATCAGTCCAATCAGTCCATAGTCTCTTCCCATATTTAGAAACAACTGCTGAAGAATTTCCACAAGGCCTGACTCTTGAAGATAATCAAAATCAGAGTCTATGTGGAGGCCCCAATTGTACTTCTTTATTTCAAATTCCTGAATTCCATAAACTCCCAGGGCCTCCACTTTCGTCTTCTGTATCTTTCGTAGGCTTAGAGTAGATTTAATCCAATAGTCTCCTTGCTTGTGTTCTCCAGGTGTCAGCTTCTGGTTAGTATTTTCCCACTTCACTTGTTCTCTTTCTTGTTTTGTCTTCTCCTCTTCTTTATTTATTATTTCAAATTCAGCTGTGCATTCTTTCTCACTCAGGTCCTCATTACATTCAGCAGAACTACTTGTTTCAGAATTCAAGGTCATCAGTTGTTTACTCATAGCTGTAGTCTGCTCCTGTAAGATTCCCACCAGGCAGAACATCCTTTCGATTTCTCTCAGTATCTTTCCATCCACAGCCATTGTAATTCCACAGAATTCCCCCTAGAGGGGATCTGGATACTTAATGTTCTTTTCTCCAACAATCCTCTATCCTGTTATTGTTTCTTTGTTTCCAACAATTTTAATTCAATTGTAGCTCCTTTTAATCCAGAGAGATCTTAAATAGCAATTTTCCACTGTTAACAGTCCATTTGACAGCTTTGACAGCTGTCAAATTCTGCTCCTCTTATACAGGCTCCAAAGCAGGTCGCTCCCGGGCCCGGGAGGGAGGGTTGTTTACCACAAAACAAAGACACTTCCAACACTCCACTCTCCTGCTCGAATTTACCTTTCCAAATCTTGGAAGTTACTGTCTTTTTGAAACTCACCCTTTACAGGGTAGGCACTCCAGCTTAGCTCTTATATTGTTGCTCTGGATCGCCTGCAAGGGGGGGGTGGGGACTTCCTTTTAGCACACACCCCGATCGTCTCAAATTCGAAAGGTAGAATTTTTAAAGTTCGATTCCAAATTACTCACGGGTTCTTCTTTTCAGTCCAAATTTCAAGGAAGGAAGTCAGCGCTCTCCAGTCATGGCTCGCGGCTTCGCTCAGCGGCGGTAGCGATCGACTCTCAGTGCCGCGCCGTCCCCCGTATCCCCTCCGCAGCCTTTAAAAAGGCTCTTCGCGAATCAGGGGGGGCGCTTAAGGCACCCACCGAGTCTTCAGTCCGCAGGCTTCCGCGCCTGTGGTTTTTAAGGGTCCCCGTGTCGCCGGCACGGCAAAGACCCATCCACCGCTGAGCCGGTTCCCTCCGGAGCTCGGAGGGAATCCTCCATTTCCAGATCGCGCCAACCCGGAAGTGTGATTTTATGCTTTTGGAGCTGTTTCCGCTGCTTTTTCCATTGCAATGCCATACATTCAGGTTTTTCCTGACATTTTACTGATTCTGCAAAATTCACCTGACACCATTTTTACACCTGAAAAGCAGGACATGTCACAAATTTTCCTGACATATGGCAAGCCTAGCCCAATGTCACATCCACAGCATACCTTTAAATTGTGTCCTCCCTAAAAGAGGGGACGTGTTGCGGTGAGACCTGGAGACTGACCTCCTGGTTGTGGGTGGGTATATTGGACAGCCACAACACACGATTGGTAGGTCCCTCGTTGCTGGGTTTAATCTGGCCAATGGGGTGCAGTGTAAACAGATCAAGGGACCTATATATGCCCATGCACGTGACCCAGAGCTTCCTCTTTCGGCTCATGCATTCGGAACACCTGCCCACCTCTCTCTACTTTTAGGGCATTTTGTGATTGACCTTGCTATGCCATCGTGTGTCGACTGTCATTGGGACAGGGGCATGGCAGGAATTTCCCCCATTTGGCGGATTGGCTGTTGCCATTTGGGTTTCTGCCTGCCACGTAGCAAAGCGTCACAACTTGCAAGGTTGCGGATAGACACTAGTTCATGTGATAGGGATGGGAGAATGCTCTCGCCATCCCTATGTGAAGGGTATTCTGTTAAAGTAATCCAGGGACTCAACTTGGTTTGGTCAAACCCCAAGAGGGGGTTGTGCCCGTGCCTGAGTGCAGGGGGACATCTGGGTGGTGGACATAGTGTGTTCCTGGCTTTTCACCTATCCAGGTGTTCACCCTTGGCTGACCTATGCTGGTGCCCTGGGTCAGCGCTGCCTGCAAGGGTGCAGGGAGCTAGTCGAACCAGAGCCTATGCAACCACTCACTTTTCTGTAATCAACAAAGTTGTGGCCTAAATTCTGCCAAAAACCAAAGCTAAAATTTGAGTCAAATGTGTGTTTATTTAGGGGGGAGGTCTCTGGGTCTGAACACGCAAAGCACTCTTATGTCACTTTGAGACCCATGGTTCCCAACCCGCCAAATAATCCTGGGAACTGTAGATTGTTGAGGGCCTTCTGACAGCTCTCAGCATCCTTAACACACTACAGTTCCAAGGATTCTCTGGGGGGTAAGCCATGACTCTTAAAGTGATATGAGTGCTTTAAATGTCTGGTGTGGATGTAACCCAAATTAGACGGTCCTCTTGGGAGAACAAAGGAGGCAGCTGCCCTGCCTGTCAGTTTCCCCAATGTCTGACTTGATTTTGGGTTTTGCCTTAGGAGATAAGGATGACTAGAGTTGGTGGTCTCGCACCACTGTGCATTCAGACAGGTAGCTAGAAAAACCAGCAGCATTCATCCCCAGTTATTTCACAGAATTGCTATGAGGATAAAAATAGACTGTACACAATTTTGAGTTCTGGGAGAAAGGGAAGGAGAGAAATGTGATAGATTGACAGGCAGCACTAATGCCACAACGAGGCCTATCAACATGATGCAAATATTAATTAACTATAAGCAAGGTTATGGGGCAGGAGGAAACTGATATTCCACAGTTGTGACAGATCTCAGACTATCCATAAACCTTTCCCCCAAAAAATATCTAATTCATGCATTCTTTTATTCACCAATTTTTCAACAATTTATTCTCACAGCAAAGCTCATTCAGATCAAACAAATGAATATGCAAATAGCAGTCTCCTATTTTTCAAATTTATGTGACTGTATTTCTATTGCTAATAAAGATAACTAACCCGCAGAGAGTAAACTTT
Source organism: Podarcis vaucheri (assembly GCF_965113315.1). Taxonomy (NCBI): domain Eukaryota; kingdom Metazoa; phylum Chordata; class Lepidosauria; order Squamata; family Lacertidae; genus Podarcis; species Podarcis vaucheri. The sequence continues at coordinate 51,367,714 of NC_138751.1, read as the reverse complement.
GACAGACATGAATTCATTCTGCTCCTGTTAGTTACAAATGTCATGTATTTGTGGGAGAGAAACAGCATTTGCTGGAGTTATGTGACAAGTCAAGTTGCGCCAATCCTTTTTTTTTTTTTTTTTTTTTGCTGTTCAAGAAGGAATGTGAAGGTAACTGAACATTAATGTTTAATTCAATATTTGCCTTTCCAGAGTGTTTGGGATATCTTAGTACACTTTGATTTTTTTGATTTTTTAAAAAAGCACCTAGAGAGCAATCCAAACCCCCAATCATTGCTGGAGGTTAGAACTTAGCAGTTGGGTCCATCCCCTGACCTCTGCTGCCAAGGTTCTGCTGCTGTATAGACCAGGGGTCAGCAAACCTTTTCAGCAGGGGACCGGTCCACTGTCCCTCAGACCTTGTGGGAGGCCGGACTATATTTTGAAAAGTAAAGAAAAATGAACGAATTCCTATGTCCCACAAATAACCCAGAGATGCATTTTAAATCAAAGCACACATTCTACTCACGTAAAAACACCAGGCAGGCCCCACAAATAACCCAGAGATGCATTTTAAATAAAAGGACACATTCTACTCATGTAAAAACATGCTGATTCCCGGACCATCCACAGGCCGGATTGAGAAGGCGAATGGGCCGGATCCGGCCCCTGGGCCTTAGTCAAGTCAAGTCAAGTTTTATTGCGGCCAAAGCCAGTGACACTAAACACCACAAGATCAGACAACAAGAAATCAGCAACAACCTCAGAAAAGAAAAAAGGTTACACAAGGGAACTTCGCAGTGTGCCATTCAACAGAAGAGATTTATGCTTCCTAATTACTAAAGTGCAAAATTTAGCCACCTCATATGATATTGAGCTTGAGGAATCTTCCAGGAGGTATTTTCGAAGAATTTCAGGGGAGGATTCCAAATAATATTGAAGGGGTATAAATTTTGATAGAAGCGGTAAAATAAGTTGAACTCGTTCTTCACTATAAAATTCGCAAAATAGAAGAATGTGTGTGACAGATTCTACCTTATTAGACATACAAGAGCAGAGACGCGCATGCATTGGGACCCGCGTGAATTTGCCGTACAGCACTGCTGAGGGCACTGTCTCAAAGCGGGCTCTAGAGAAAGCCCATCTATAGGCTTCGTTAGTGATGTTAGTTAAGTAAGGGGCAGCTGCAAAATTAGGCCTGGGCCTTAGTTTGCCTACCCATGGTATAGACCCTCCATAATACACACTGCAGCTGCATAGAGCATAGTTGATCAAATGCTATCACAGTTTTGTTCCTACCAGTGGTAGGCAGCACAAGGTCTCACAATAGAGGGTTACTTGGCAGAGCAGATGCAGTCATGGACCAGCTGAATCCTAAGATGCTCCATTACCTTGAGAGGCACTGGTTGGCCCATGCAGGCTGGAGTTGGTGTAACGAAAAAGAAAGGACCACCGCCATTCTGTTTTGCCAAGCCAGCACAAGTTGTTGCTCTTTTATTCCACCCCACTGATCCCAGCTGGGGGTCAGAACTGCCCTGCCCACAAGCAGCTTTCATCCTTCCTTCCCCTCCAAGTTAACTGGAATACAAAAACAGGGACATGATGTGTTTGGCAGAGGACATAATACATGCCTGGAGGGCCGAATCCGTTGAGTGGGTTGCAAGCTGTAGGGACCTGAGATGTCTGAAAACCCCATTTTGTGTATGTACGGTAAATCAAGTTTAAATACTGAAAAAATGCATTCCATTGCAAAAATGGCACAAGGGCCTGACCATCTGCAGGAAGGTGTTGCTGGATCTCCTACATATTTCACTTCTCCCCTCCCTTTTTTCCTAGGCAGGTTGAAATTGGAGTAATCTGTCCATTAGCTTCTCAGGCACAGCCATGCTGCTGGCTTTGATCTCTTCATGCTGGACATGACCTCCCTGCGCATGAGAAATATTAGCACAGTGTTTTTATTTGTAATTGGTTAATCCTGGTTCTGGTAGTGTTTACAATCATGGGGGGGGGTGTAGCCAATTTGAGTTTCAAAAATATTTGCAATTGAGAGGTCACCATGAGCAATGGAGACTTTGCAGAACTTTCGCAAGGCTCAGCTGTGATAAAAGGACCACTGAGAGAACAATTGTTCCCTGTGCTGAAGTTTTGTGTTTGATTTTTTCTTCTCCTCCTCCTGAGTTCGAAGGAGCAGAACGTATGACAGTTCTGTGGCTCTACCAGAATGCGCGGAAAATGCTGTCACTTCACTGAAATAATGGCTTGGGTATTTAGTACCCGTGGCAACAAAACAACCTATGTCTTCAGCATTTCTGAAGCCAACCTGCTTCTAGATACCACAACTCCATCTTACTGCATGCAATTAGAAGAGCAACAGAGGAGGAAATATATTCACATCACCTCTCCTTTCCCTTACTTTACCCACCACGGCAAGCCAAGGGCATTTATTGACCTAAGGTGGAAAATCCAAGGGGTGCCCCTTGCCTGCATGAATTAACACAGAGTATAAAGGTAACGCGGGTGGCGCTGTGGGTAAAAGCCTCAGCGCCTAGGGCTTGCCGATCATAAGGTCGGCGGTTCGAATCCCCGCGGCGGGGTGCGCTCCCGCTGCTCGGTCCCAGCGCCTGCCAACCTAGCAGTTCGAAAGCACCTCCGGGTGCAAGTAGATAAATAGGTACCGCTTACCAGTGGGAAGGTAAACGGCGTTCCGTGTGCTGCGCTTTGTCACGCTTTGTCACGCTTTGTCACGCTGGCCACGTGACCCGGAAGTGTCTCCGGACAGTGCTGGCCCCCGGCCTATAGATGTGAGATGGGCGCACAAACCCCAGAGTCTGTCAAGACTGGCCCGTTCGGGCAGGGGTACCTTTACCTTTACCTTTATAAAGGTAAAGGAACCCCTGACCATTAGGTCCAGTTGTGACCGACTCTGGGGTTGCGGCTCTCATCTCGCTTTATTGGCCGAGGGAGCCGGCGTACAGCTTCCGAGTCATGTGGCCAGCATGACTAAGCCACTTCTGGTGAACCAGAGCAGTGCACGGAGTGCCGTTTACCTTCCCTCTGGAGTGGTACCTATTTATCTACTTGCAGTTTGACGTGCTTTCGAACTGCTAGGTTGGCAGGAGCAGGGACTGAGCAATGGGAGCTCACCCTGTCGCTGGGATTTGAACCGCCAAACTTTTGATCGGCAAGTCCTAGGCTCTCTGGTTTAATCCACAGTGCCACCTGTGTCCCTAACACAGAGTATAATGTTGCCCTTTTGTATATCTCCTGTTCATTTCACTGGAATGTGGAAGAGTATATTCTAGTGGACTGTCCCCTCATGGGCCACATACGTTTGTCTCCATTCTGCCACCCTTCGTAGTGTCCAGAATCTGCTGTTTTAGTGAGCTGCCTCACCCTACTTCATGGTGAGAAAGACTCCAAGAGGAATCCTGCCAGACTAGACCAAGGATCTATCTAGCCAAGTCTAGCATCATGTTTCAACAGTTGACCAAGCAGGGCACTTGGGTGCAGCTCACCAGGCCCTGGAGATTTCTACCTGACCTTCTCCCTGCAAGTGTTGGCTAGTCATGTACAGTGGACGCTTGGGTTGTGAACGTGATCCAGGTGGGAGGCACATTCGCAACCCGTAGCGTTCGCAACCTGCAGCGCCGTGTCTGCGCACGTGTGGGTCGCAATTCGGTGCTTCTTCGCATGCACAAAGTGCAATTTAGTGCTTCTGCACATGCACGAATGCCAAAACCTGGAAGTAACCTGTTCTGGTACTTCTGGGTTTCAGCGCGTCCGTAACCCGAAAACGTGCAGCCTGAAGCATCTGTACCCTGACGTATGACTGTATATTCTTCCTTTGTAATTTCCCCTTTCTTGCATTTCTGTTACATGCCCTTCTTAAATGTCAGCTCATTTGTAAGCTCCTTATACAACCACACTGGTTTCTTCAGGTGCCTTCCACTTTTCTTTCTTGTTTGAATTGTCTGCATTTGTGCTTTCAATATTTCACCTTTAGGAAACTCCCATCCATCTTGGACTCCATTCTGAGTATTCTGTCTACGGGATCTTACCCAGTAGTTCCTTAAGCTTTTTGAAACCAGCCTTCTTAAACTCCAGAGTGCACATCCAACTAGACTCAGCCTTCCCTTGACTTTGTATCATGAAACCCAAGAGGACATGACTGCTTCCTCCCAAGGTTCCCTGTAGCCTCATTGTTACTTCCCGTTGCGCAGACCTGCTCTCTGTTTGCTTAGTTTTTCATGAGTTTCCTTTTAGAATTCAGTATTTTTGCTATTTTTCCCAGTAGTGATGTATGGAAGTGAGAGCTGGACCATAAAGAAGGCTGATCGCCGAAGAATTGATGCTTTTGAATTATGGTGCTGGAGGAGACTCTTGAGAGTCCCATGGACTGCAAGAAGATCAAACCTCTCCATTCAATCAGCCCTGAGTGCTCGCTGGAAGGACAGATCCTGAAGCTGAGGCTCCAATACTTTGGCCACCTCATGAGAAGAGAAGACTCCCTGGAAAAGACCCTGATGTTGGGAAAGATGGAGGGCACAAGGAGAAGGGGACGACAGAGGATGAGATGGTTGGACAGTGTTCTCGAAGTTACCAGCATGAGTTTGACTAAACTGTGGTAGGCAGTGGAAGACAGAAGTGCCTGGCGTGCTCTGGTCCATGGGGTCACGAAGAGTCGGACACGACTAAATGGCTAAACAACAACAACATTTTTGCTATTGTTGGGCATTGTGGCAATTGGACTGGTTTATGGGAATAGAATGAAACACCAACTTTCAATTCTTAACTCTGTGCAGTGATGTGGGGTATCTTGGCTCCTCTACCAAGTTTTCACTATACAAGGAATGCTTGCAGGCATTGAAAAGTAAAAGGAACCCTGAGCTGAATTCTAACTTGAACCTCCTGGGGTTAAAATGCATACCTCTGTCGAGAAAATAATTTAACTCGTACTTCCATTTGTTTATGAACAACACACAGTACAGCTCAGGGATTAGAATCACCACCTTAATTTTAGATTCAGCATTTTCTATTTCAGTTTTTTTCCCATCGAAATGTGCCTCTGAAATCTTTCAAGGAAGTAAAGAAAGGATTTTTTTCCCTAGAGATTGAAACCATAGCATATTTACGGGAAGGGGTTGCTGATGTTAGACTTCTTAAATTACAGTAATTCTGTTACAATGATATCATGTACATATTGCTTTTCCTAAGGAAGGGGCAAATCTACAACATTTAGCATGTCGTGCTGATTCTTTGCCTGGAAACTGTTACGTTATATACCTTCTTTTAAGAAATAAATGGGGGGGGATTCATTGCTTTCATAAAGCTTACTGCATGGAATTCGTTTTGGCAGGCATAACGACAGCCCAACTGTGAAATGCCACACATACAAAATCATATTAGCCACAAAGACTCTCCTCCCTGGAAGAGAGGGGAGTGGTTGTGGGCGGGAGACCGAGCTCCGCCCCTGGTAGGGGGCATTAGCCCCCTCCCCCCCTACCTGGTTGGTGCCCACACCCACCGGAGGTAGCCAACCAGGTGCCTCCTGGGGGCGTGTGTAGCAGCTTAATGCTGTGGTGCCAGCTCCGCCTCCTTCTCATTCGTCGTCGTCCCTCAGCGAGTCACCCACCCTCCACTCCCATTTAGCTCAGGGTATAGGTTTTTGGCCTTGCTATGGACCATAGGTTGGTCGCCCTGGTTGTCTGGGGGGCCTGGTAGGAATTTTTCCATTAGGCATTAGGCCTTCTGGTTTTTTCGCCTTCCTCGTAGCAATCGTCACAACTTTTGTGGTATTGGTGGGTAGGTTAGGCATTGGATTCATGTGTTGCGCTGTGTCAAGGGCTAGGTGTGGCTATCGCCTATGCTATCTACCGTGGGTTATTCCGTTAAAGGAATCTGGCGGTCGTGTATTCCGTCCGATGCCTGCTTGGCGGGAGGCCATGGCACAACCCTCGGTGACATCAGGGGGTGAGCCTATAGTTGGATGAGCATCAACAGGCTCCACCTACTGTTGAATAAACCCACCACCTATAGTCATCCAATGCCTAAGCCAATACCTTTTCACTGCTGTAATCAATAAAGTTGTGGCCTTTTCTTGCCCATTAACCTTATATCACGTGTCCTTGTGTATTTATTTCACATAGCGGGGTCGGGCCCTCGATCCACAACCCACAAGATCACTGATTGGTTTCATTCAGGAATGAAACAGAAAGGTACAGCAAATAGATTTCCCAGTAGCGTTTAAGCTCCCCCCCTTTTTTAAAAAAAAAGTAGTCTCCCATGTCCCCAGTAAACAATCTTGAATCTCTGCAGAATTTCAAAGGCAGTTTGCAACATGGCAACTGCTGCAAAAAGTAAGAAGGCTTTGAGTAATGTTAATTTATATAAACACCAGTGGTTCCCTGATTGGCCCATTTGAATAAAAGCTTTTGGCGGGCAGTCCCACGCTGCAGTGCGGCTGGCTGGAGGTATTACCAATGGCCGGCCAAGCCTTCGCATCCCAGCTGCCAGAGATGGCGGCCAATCCGCAAGGAGCTGCAACTGCTGCCCGCCTGGGAAAGTGGGTAGACACATGCTGAGGAACTTTATAGCAGGGTTAGACCTCCTCCAGATGTTTTGAGCTACAGTTCTCATCGTTCCTGACCATTGGCTATGCTGCCAATTTCTTCTTCCTCTGGAAGGATTCAAAGGTGTTCGAACATCCAACCATAGCAACAGCAACCTGCTGTTTTTACGCAATTCCAAATCATGACAGCAGGTAGAAACAGGTAAGCTGAGACACTATAGCCAATTGGCTATGTCCATCAGTACTAATGCCCAGATTCTAGAATGAGACCTTTGAATCAGATGCCAGCTTTCTGGGTTCTTGCCTTTAATGATGAAATGCTCTAGTTTTATAACTCTCTGGGTATCTTCCATACAGTCTGTATGCTTTGTGAAGGTAGTGCAGCCTGCAATTTTTATTTTACATTTTATAAGTCATGTGGGTATCTTGTGGGAGCAGGAAGGTTGGTCTGTGCTAAGCCATGACACTCACAGCGGCTATTAATCATCACTCTGATGTTCTACATATATGGAAGACAGGAGGGCCAAAGGAGCTGGGGCCCTAGGCAGCTGGCTGCTTTTACTATTGCAGAGAAATGAAAAGGGTAGCAAACTACATAAGGCATGAATAAAACTAGCTTTGCCCTAGCTGGGGAGTTGATTAATGTCCCAATTATCTGAAGGCAGCATGGTTCTTGAAGGTTCTGCCTCCTACTGCTATATGACTTTCAAGAAGCACCGCCACTTGGAGCAGGGATTTAGAATCTTCCTATTTTTATGATGAAAACTGTGTTGAAGGCTGAAAATGTAGCTGGAGATACATGAGGCTTGCAATAGAATGATGAATCTGTCTCTCAACAGTTAGTCCTACGTGGCAATCGATGGCTCTGTCACAGTCTCATGAACTGTCTTGGAATTTTGGGAAGGAGACCTGTAATATCTGTGTTTAAAAATCAAAGTGAAAACCTTTCTTCTTATTATTTTTTTAAAATCATGCTGAAGTTATATGTTAATCAGGGCAGGGCTCCAATGGAGGAATAGTGCAAGCCTCGGTGTCTAAAGCAGGAATGTTTTCGTAAAGCAAATTGATTTAGGGTTTGCCTGGGGAAATATCAAATGGGACGGTTCAGTGACTAGTTGAAGAACAGGCAGACAAGCACCCAAAGGGCCAGAGCAAAGTCCTGTTGTGCCTGATTAAGAAAGATTAATCCACATAAGAGACATGGGACTATACCATGTCCACCCCGATGTCTGCATGGGGTTCCACCTTCCCTGTTCCCAACCTTCCCATGTTGAGCAGGGAAAGGCTGAAGAGGACTATAATAATAATAATAATAATAATAATAATAATAATTTATTTAAACACCACCCATCTGGCTAGGTTTCCCCAGCCACTCTGGGCGTTTTCCAACAAAATATTAAAATACAATAGTCTGTCAAACATTAAAAGCTTCCCTGAACAGGGCTACCTTCAGATGTCTTCTAAAAGTCTGGTAGTTGTTTTTCTCTTTGACATCTGATGGGAGGGCGTTCCACAGGGGAGGCACCACTACCAAGAAGGCCCTCTGCCTGGTTCCCTGTAACTTGGCTTCTCACAATAAAAAAATTCCTTCCAGTAGCACCTTAAAGACCAACTAAGTTAGTTCTTGGTATGAGCTTTCATGTGCATGCACACATCTTCAGATATCATATCTCACAGCGAGGGAACCGCCAGAAGGCCCTCAACGCTGGACCTCAGTGTCCGGGCAGAACGATGGGGGTGGAGACGCTCCTTCAGATATACTGGGCCAAGGCTGTTTAGGGCTTTAAAGGTCAGCACCAACACTTTGAATTGTGCTCGGAAATGTACTGGGAGCCAATGTAGGTCTTTCAAGACTGGTGTTATATGGTCGACTATATACCTACATACCCATTATTGATAAAGGAAGGTTCCAAATCATGCATAGGCTTCTATTCATGCTGAGTGATGTATGAGCTCCCTTCACATATTTCTCACCCAAAGAAGGAAGGGAAGGGAAGGGACTGGGCAGATGGGAATGAGGACTTGGTGAAGCAGGGGTGGTGTGGTGGCTTCATGTGTCTACACAGGTCGGATGCCTGAACAGGATGAATATCTAAGACTAAAACAGGCATTAGTTGACTGCAGCCTCTTGACTCATTAATTTGTAGCCATTCACTTGCATTTTGGTGTAGTTCTACTGGTCAAATGCACAGTTCTAGTGCTCCCAACAGACCTTTAGTATCGCAAGGCGGCACACAATAAGGAAGGAGATTAGTCGTGCTGATAGGAAAAGGATATGGTGATTTAGCAGTGTCTGCAAAATCTGAGATGTGCTAAATGTTGTGTGCGCATGTATGTGTTTACATGTGTTGTACTTGCTATTTGTGTTGATTTTCATCAAACCAGCTATAATACCTGTAATGATTTAAATGTGTGCACGCAATGTATAGCTCCCCCATCTCTTCTGTATTTGCTACATCCCTCTGGTGAGAGATAAATGTTCCTGTGCTTTAATTAGGCAGAAGAAAACTAGGAGGATGCCTTCATTTGGCTTTTAGCTGTTTACATTTCATCAGTAAAATCCATACACTTTCACTGAGATTCAGCTATAATTAAAAGTGTTATTGAACTAAAAAAAACCCCAACACTTCCCAGTGCTTATCTCACAATGGAATACTGCCAGAACCAAATGGAATACTGCCAGCACCAAAAGTTAAGTAAAATCAAAGTATATCTAATAATACTAACGAGCTAAACCAGTGTAAACTTAGAGATTTAAGCAGGTTGAACTAATATCACTGCCTTTCTTAGTGGTATTAGTGAAGATTCCATATGCAGTTGTCCTCTGCATGAAGTATCCTTCTGACATGTCCCGGCACCTCTGTGCTTTCTGCCTTCTTTAAAGCAGAACAGGAAGCATAGATGTCAACTTACAGATTTGAAAATAAGGGACCAGCAGCCAAAATAAGAGACCTGCAACCTTACCTGTTCCAGTCACTCCAGTCTTCCTGTCCTCCTTCAGTCTGGTCAAACTTATGCTGGTAGCTTCGAGAACACTGTCCAACCAACTTTGTAACCAGAGGTTCAACTGAATAGAACCTGAATCAAATGCACCACAAGGCCTATGCAGCCTCAACTTAAAATGGCTCCCCGGCCTGGCTTTGCACTGCAAAGTTTGCAGCAGCATGTGCAACAAGATGGCATCCAACATTCAAAAAAACCCTCAGCTTGCATTAACTAGCCACACATAAGGCATGCAAGCTCCACCCCCCAGTTGTTCTTAAACTTCTTATTGGGTGAGCAACACAGCCAAGCAACACAATTGGAGCCTCCCTCCTCCCTGGCCGGCAGGGAGGGAGGGAGGGAGAGAAGCTGCTTCCTTTAAAATTTAAGGGACATCATTTAAGGGACATTTAAGGGACATCTATCACTAAGGGACAGCAGCGGGACATGGCGCTGGAAAAAGGGACTGTCCCTTCAAATAAGGGACACTTGACAGCTATGACAGGAAGAGATCCTTGCACACAGTCATGTTGATGCAGCTTGCTCCTGTGTGCAGAAAGCTATAGTTTGGGCTACAAACTCCAAACTGGCACCCTTCTGAAACTACACCCAGGAAAACATCACCAAAACAAACAATTGCCCTTCTCAAACCAGACTGGGGAGCTGGTGCAAATGAGAGAGAAGTCTCCCCCAGAAATCCCATGTGAATCAAACTCGATCTTTTGCTATTATTTATTTACAAGCATGACCTAAAAACTGAAGATGGCCCCTGCTAAGTCATATCAATTGTTGTTGTTTAGTCTTTTAGTCATGTCCGACTCTTCGTGACCCTCTGGACCAGAGCATGCCAGGCACTCCTGTCTTCCACTGCCGCCTGCAGTTTGGTCAAACTCATGCTGGTAGCTTCGAGAACATTGTCCAACCATCTCGTCCTCTGTCGTCCCCTTCTCCTTGTGCCCTCCATCTTTCCCAACATCAGGGTCTTTTCCAGGGAGTCTTCTCTTCTCATGAGGTGGCCAAAGTATTGGAGCCTCAGCTTCAGGATCTGTCCTTCCAGTGAGCACTCAGGGCTGATTTCCTTCAGAATGGAGAGGTTTGATCTTCTTGCAGTCCACGGGACTCTCCAGAGTCTCCTCCAGCACCACAATTCAAAAGCATCAATTCTTCGACGATCAGCCTTCTCTTTGGTCCAGCTCTCATATCAAAAAGTTCTCTAATTACCATATAGCCTCCTTTCTGGTGAGTCATTGACAGATCTGATCCAATCAGTGTATATGGGAAGTGATCATTTTTTGCCCCAACATCCATCCCCTCTTATCCACCTGCATTCCTCCAGAATTGCTCCAGAGAAGGCTTTTTAAAGCCTGGTTTATTTCTTGGGAAAACTGTGTTTCCCTTTTGCGAGCAAGCAAAGCAGCAGTATTGCCAGTGGGTACAGATGTTGCCCCTGTGTCATAGTTTATATGCACCTATGTGTCTTATATTTGGCAAGCTAATCCCCTCTGAAGGGACTGTTATTCCCAATAGAATATACAGGTATATGGTTTTCCTCCCATTTTAGTCAACAGAGAAGACATCAAGCTTCAGAAAATAAAATGAAGCGATTCTCCAGAAGAGGATCTTGCTTCTGAGCTGAGGCAGTTCTCCAACTGTGCCAATGAGGAGGAGTTTTGAGGCAAATATTTTCCCCCATATAGAAATTGCTTCGGTTTGATAGAATGATATGAATAAAATGTTTTTTAAAAACACACGTACGAAACCTTTGGTTTCACCTGCTTTCATTTCATCCATGGCATACTTAATTAGAAGTTCATGGCTGAGCTTCCTTTGGAGTAAATATTAATCTTAAAAACTATGGGACTCTGTGAAACTCACTCTTTGTGTAGGAACAACTAACTTTCAGGTTCCTGACTGAGATCACAGCTCTGCAATCAATTCTAATTTCAATGTGTAAATTACATGGATTTTCATCAGTCACCAAAACATAATCAACGTTTATTCCTATTGATAATTTTAAATGACTATTTCAAGGAGGAGAATCTGTCTCTCCCCGTCTCTCTTCCCTCCTCACAAATTCCAATTAACACTTTAAATCTGCTGTGTAACTTGAATAATCCCTACCCAGTGTAAAGTGCCAATTAAGAACACTGGGAAACAAAAATTTTGTTGCATTGACACCTGCAGTTGTTCTAACCTAATTTTGACATGCTGATTTCATATCTGAAGTTGGTTTTGTTCTGTAAGATCTAGGTTTTTTTGCAATTCATGTTTTTCACTTTTCAACATAATCTTTGTTTTTCACAATGCAAGAATTCTATATTTTATTAAACACATAGCCAGAGTTGTACAATATGAGTATAAAGGCAAGTGACTTATATGGCATTGAACATGACATGTATAGCATTGAAAATGACATGTATATCTATGTACGGTTGTAAGTATGCAAAAAATGTATTCCCTTGGGATACACAGTATACTAGGGAACATTTTTTTTTCATTTTCTGTTGCACAAGATTTTTCAACTATTCTTATATGTTCTTTCAATGCTGATTGCAAATCTGAAATTGATTTTCGTGCACATGCCATGTACATCTTTCAATTTCCGACTTTTGCCAATATGTCATATATACACTGGGGATAAGTCGGCACTGACACGTTGATCTACCCTAAAAACATGGTAATTGTTGTTTTGCAAACTTAATTTTTCTTTATTTTTATAGTTTTGTAACCTAAATATTTGTATTTTTCACATCGGACCATGGCTTCTTCAAGTAGACAAAAATGTGTAAACAAGCCTGATGCCTTTTGTTATGCTATTTTTGTCTGGCCAATATGAAGGGTATCGGCAAGAAAAACCAACATACTGTCGCCTACCCCAGTATTCCTTCGGCAATTAGATCTATCCCACACTCTGAGGAACTCCCAATTCCAGTTTTTAAGGGATTTATCTCCTCTGAAGATGAAGGAAGCGAACATGGTGAGGAGCACAACTGGATCATCTGTGTGGATCTCAAAATGGTCAGCTTCTTGCTTTGACAACAGAAAGGCTTTACCAAGTACCTGAATAATAACAACTTGTAGATACCACTGGGAAACAAAAATAGTAGTCACTTGTGTGATCCTTGGGTTCTCGCCAAACCACAGGAACCCCAAAGGGCATACTCTTCCATTTTCCTTTTGTCCTGTCTCTAAACATTTCCTCACAATTGTGACAAACAATATGCGGAGCCCATTTCTTGTCTTAGTCACCCAGGGGAATTTCAAAACAGCTTTTATAGGCACACCTCACAAATGCTGTTATATTGCGTCTTTTACAAGGAAATGCGTAGCAGCCGCATACATAACAAAAGGCATCAGGCTTGTTTACACACTTTTGGCTACTTAAAGAAGCCATGGTCCAATCTGAAAAATACAAATATTTAGGTTACAAAACCATAAAAATAAAGAAAAATTAAGTTTGCAAAACAATAATTACCATGTGGTTAGGGTAGATCAACATGTCAGTGTCCACTTATCCCCAGTGTAAATATGACATATTGGCAAAAGTCAGAAATTGAAGGATAACTATAGCATGTACACGAAAACTGATTTCAGATTTGAAATCAGCATTGAAAGAACATAAAAGAACTGTTGAAAAATCGCGTGCAACAGAAAATGGAAAAAAAAAATATGTTCCCCAGTGGAATCAGTCTTCTCCCATATTCCCATGAAACATATATATTTAAGATATTTCACGAATGATTTATTTAATTTTATTACTAGAAAAGCATGAATAGCCATGACAGGCAGGAATTGTGGAGAAAGTAGCTACCTGTGTATTGCCAAGACTCTTGGGATTGTGTGCAAAGTCAATTTTATAACCAAGCAATACATCTGAAGCTCTCCCTGAGTCTGGGGATTGCAAATTAGTTTAATGTTCTTCTTTTTTTATCCTGCATTCCTGCGAGGCTATCCAAAATGGATTAAAGAAACCGTGTGCGTGTCACAAAAATCAAAGCAAGGTTAAAAACAGTTATGACAGATCCATGAACCATAGAATCCACAATAAGCACAAAAATTCTAATTTAGCAGACAGTGATAAAAGCTGAAAAGGATAACAGCAGCAAATTAAAATTAATATGAAATTTTACAAATTGTATCACAATAATCTTATCCTCTTGTAGGTTTATGTCATCTGAGCCGCATTCACAGCAGACCCATTGAAATCAATAGACTGAGGTGATTGTTATTTTTTCCTAGCAGAAATCTAACTGGGATTTTACTTCTTATCATGCATAAGCCTTGATCATCCTGTGGAAAGGTGAGAATAAATGGTCTGAATGCATCTCCTTGCATAGAATGCATCGTGTTTCTTGGGCACACAACACCTTGTTTAATGGTCACTCTAGAAATCAAGGATCAGCAAATCTATTTAATGATGGAAATTGCATTCATTTTAAAAATACAAAAACATGATGGCACATAATATTAAAAACTGTTCTCTCTCCTTCTATCTGTCCCAGTGGAGGTCTGCCTGCCTTAAGCCTTGGGCTTGGCTTCTTCAAAGTTAAAATGGAGTCGTCCCCCCCTTAAAAGTACCGTTACATAATCACCCAACCAATATTATCCTAAAACTCATGAGCAGAACAGAATCCACAAAGAAGATTTTACATATAAATACACCCCCCCCCATCTAGGATACAGATGGCTCATATTATGGTTTACATTCTGATGAAATTATACACACACACACACACACACACACACAGTGGTGCCTCGCAAGACGAAATTAATCTGAGTCTCTTCGTCTTGCGGTTTTTTCGTCCTGCGAAGCATGGCTATTAGCGGCTTAGCGGCTATTAGCGGCTTAGCGGCTATTAATGGCTTAGCGGCTTAGCGGCTATTAACGGCTTAGCGGCTTTAAGAAAAAGGAAACAAACTCAGAAGAACTCACAAGACGTCTCGTCTTGCGAAGCAAGCCCATAGGGAAATTCGTCTTACGGAACAACACAAAAAACGGAAAACTCTTTCGTCTTGCGCGTTTTTCGTCTTGCGAGGCATTCGTCTTGCGAGGTACCACTGTATACAATTTCAACATAACAAAATATCAAAATAAATCATCTTCATTATTTCCCCCCTTTCCCCCCACCTCCCCAATGAACCCCCCCAAGACTTCCCTCAGCTCCTCTCTCTGATTTCTCAACTCATATTGTTCTTTGCATACTGTAAAATTGTATAAATCCTTATATTATCTATCTACTGTATTAACCATCAGTAAATTTGTGTATGTTTATTCAAAACCTGCCAAGGAGTCCAGTTCATTGTGTTGTCTTTTTAAATAATTTGTAAAAAGTTCCCATTCTTCTTTGAAGTCACAGTTGTCCTTATCTCGCAATTTGTATGTCAGTTTAGCCAGTTCTTCATAGTTCATCAATTTCTCTTGCCACTGTTCCTTTGTTGGGGTTTCCTCATCTTTCCATCCTTGTGCTATCAAGACTCTTGCCGCTGTTGTAGCATGCATAAATAAATTCTTTATTTCTGATAAAATTAAATATAGATGTGATTTAATTATATTGCAGATAGATTTACCAATCCATTATATCGCTCAGGAGGTCAAAGCAATTCTCCAACGAGGAAAGGTTGCAATAGGTGGAGCTTTGTTGTTCGGGGGGGGGGGGAGTGAGGGTGAGCACATGATAGAAGCATATGAAATTATATCTATGGCATGAGAAAGTTAGTGAGGGAAGCTTGTTTCTTTTTCACAATGCTAGAACCTGGGGTCATTCAATGAAGCTAACCGTTGAAAGAGTCAGGACAGACAAAAAAAGCTAGTTATTCACACAGTGCATAGTTAAATTTAATTCAGTCACTCATAGAATTCTGACTGATCATATCATTGTAATTGCTGAAGGTGAACACAACTAAGGCAGATCAGTAGAAATGTTTTTATGGTACTTAGAGTTCAAAATGAAATACAGTAAGCATTAGCAATGAGTGACACTTGTTTCTGGAACACTGTACAGGTGTGAGCTTATATTGTAAATGGAGTATGGAAGAGGTCATCATTTTCATCTCCTCACAGTTTGACTTCCATGATGCACAAAATATGAGTTTATAAGGGGGGCCACTAGGGGCGCCTTGGAAGATGGCTGACAATACCATCTCTCCAGCTCGAATGAGATAATTAAGGGGCTGGTGATGGGAGTAAATCAGCCTCCCAAATTCTTCCCGGTGGAAGGGAAGATGCAGCCTCGTCCGCGGTTGCCCATAAATCACCCCCGAGTTCGAAAGAAGGAGGGGGTGAGGACACTGGACAGAAAGCCCTCGAGTGAGTTCGGATCTCCCGGACGCTGTCTCTGAGAGCGACTCTAGTTACATTACTTAAGATAAAAAAATGGATGTAAAAGTTATTGCACATGCTTCGAGTGAAGAAAGGGGTATGTTTAGCTGCTAATTAAGGCTGCCACTGAGAAGTTAAGAGTGATGGAATGGACTGGACAGAAGATAACATCAAAGAGTAACAACTATGCTGGTATGTTGAAATGGAACAGAAAGAGTGGGGGGGGACTTTCTCTTTTTTTTATTACGATATTACCTAACAACGCCCCCCCCCCCCGAAGAACCATCATACGACTTATAACAAGTGAGATTGGAAAATAAACTGTGTGGAAATAAAAATATCAACTAAAGCCTTTGGTTTTTGAAAGATCTGGAAAGAAAATAAAAGGCTCTCTTGTGACGCAGTTTTTAATCGGGATCCGCCATTATGAGACAAACTTTGTTGCGAGATTAATAGGCACCGGGGGAGGCAAACCACTACTCTGTTATCATGTTTGTATTCTAAGTTTGACTTGGCAAAATCTTCCCTGAAAAGCCTAATTTATGATGCAACCTGTCTGGGAAAATTAATGAGCAAACACCTAGATTTTATTTCATCGGAACTGAGAATGATGGTGTCTGCCGCTCGAGAAGGACTTTTGGATCAGCGTGTGAGAATTTATTGCAAACAAAAGATTTACCAGCTTTTTAAAAAAGGGAGAGCCTTACAAAGTTCACACAGAAGCATAATATTGCTTATTTTAAGTCGCCTGTGGAAACAACTCAGAGGCTATTAAGAAGAAAAAGGATAACAACAAGAAGATTGAAAGATGGGACTGGTGGACACTAAAAGCAGCAGAAATATAAGATGAGTGGACCCTTACTGAACTCTAAGCATGGGAACCCCCAACAAAAATATATAATTTGGCAAAATATTTGGACTTTATGATATGTATTGGTATAATTTGGAATAATTAATGTGATATGATTGGATTGTTAAATGGAAAACTACTTGAAAATAAACTACTTGAAAATAAAACCCCAAGGTGGTTGTCACCGATGGAAGCGAATGCTCAGACAAAGCTCAATATGGAGGCCAAATGGCCGAAATATTGGGAAATTTTGGAACAAGAGGGAGACAGATTGAAATTGCAGAGTTTTGAAAAACTAAAAAATAAAGTGCGAGATTGGCTTCATTATTATCAGATAATGGAGGCATATAATTTGGACAAGAAAATTGGCTTCCAGGTGGAAAAATCAAAATTGGAAACAGAACTGTTAGAACCCAAAACCAAGATTTTGTCAAAGATGTATAACTTGCTGTTGAAATGGAATACTCAGGATGAAACGGTGAAATCCGCTATGATTAAATGGGCACAAGATGTTGGACATAACATAATGATGGCTGACTGGGAACAGTTATGGACCACAGGTATGAAGTTTACGGCATGTAATGCCTTAAGAGAGAATATTATGAAAATGATATACAGGTGGTACATGACACCAGTCAAGCTTGCAAAAATCTATCATTTGCCCGATAATAAATGTTGGAAATGTAAAGAAACTGAAGGTACATTCTTTCACCTTTGGTGGACGTGCCCAAGGATTAAGGCTTTCTGGGAGATGATTTAGAATGAAATGAAAAGGGTATTTAAATATACCTTTCTTAAGAAACCAGAGGCCTTTCTCCTGGGCATGGTCGGCCAAATGGTGCCAAAGAAGGACAGAACTTTCTTTATGTATGCCACAACAGCAGCAAGAATACTTATTGCAAAGTATTGGAAGACACAAGATCTACCCACTCTGGAAGAATGGCAGATGAGGGTGATGGACTACATGGAATTGGCGGAAATGACTGGCAGAATCCGAGACCAGGGAGAAGAGTCGGTGGAAGAAGATTGGAAGAAATTTAAAGACTATTTACAGAAATACTGTAAAATTAATGAATGTTAGAATGATGTCAGAATGAAGTTAAGTGGTTTTAGCAGCAATGTTATAAAGGTGTATGTAAAAATGGATTGTTAACAGGTGAGAACCTAAAGCTACAATATATTAAGTTAAAGGATTAAGATAAAAACAAAGAGGGGAAGGAATTGCTGAATTAATTAACTGAACTGGAATACACAGTGGCATAGCGTGGGTTGTCAGCACCTGGGGCAAGGCAAGTAATTTGCACCCGCTAACCCGTGGATTTGCGCCCCCTAACCCGTGGATTTGTGCCCCCTAACCCTAACCCCCAGATGTTGCGCCCGGTGCGGCCGGCCCCCCCTGCACCCCCCACGCTACGCCACTGGGAATACAAAAAAGGGAGGCGTGAGGAGGTCAGGGAAAGAAGTAAATGAAATGTAAGGCATGGAAAGATTGATTTGTTTTTTAAGTCTCTTTTATTTTTTCTGTATTTTGTATTTTTTTCTATTTTTCTTTTTCTTATATATGTAACTCTTTTTTGGAAACCTTAATAAATATCATTTTTTAAAAAAGAAAACTTAATAAAAATTATTTAAAAAGCAAAACAAAATATGAGTTTATTTGTTTGAGGTCCTCACCATTTATTCTTCATACTCTTTATACTTCCAGTTTTCTGAAATCTCTTAAAGGTTATATTAAGTCAAACTTTTAAAGTACACCTTCAAATAGTCCAGCGCTATCTTCTCACAAATCAATACCATGGCTTTCCTTTGGATGTAACGGTGACAGCTTCTGGAGCTGGTTTGACTTCAGCATAAATTGGCAGTGAGTTTATTTCCCCCCAAATGCTATTGTTAACATTTTGTTTAAAGAGTGCTTGAGGAATTCAGTTTTAATTTTGCTTCTGGAACCTACAGCAAATTTGCCGCGTGAGCTTTCTAAGGGAGGGCAAGTGAGATGCTTAATTATGTGCCAAGTTCTTGCAAAACAACTTTCAAGGCTCAGGTAAGGGAGTTGGAAAACAGAACTGTTGTGGGTTCCTTGGCTCTATTCAGAGCCATTCTTGCAGGCTGTACATGTCTTGTTCCAATTACTTGCTTCACCTCAGGGTAAACTCTGGCTGGAAATGATATTTTAGTTTTCTTTAATCTACCTGTATGAAATGCAGAGCATATATTTCCAACATTAATCGGCTGCACAGTGCAGTTAGCAACCAATGGGCCATAGGAATCCAGAAGGCGACATGCTTGTTCTCCCTACAACTGCACGTCTCTGCTCCCTTTGGCATGGAGTGCTTTTGCTGCGCAAGGCTGATTGCAGATCAGAGGGTGAGCTTTTATATGGGTACTTTTCAGGCTTCAGCAAACAAAAGCCCACCAGATAATAGAGTGGAGAAAAGTTATACTGCCAAAGAATGGAAATGACTCTTGATTCCGAAACTTCAGTAAATGTTCTCAGTGATTAATACTGCGTGGCTACTACACTTGATTTGTACAGCTCCAAACACACACACACACACACAGAGAGAGAGAGAGAGAGAGAGAGAGAGAGGAAATGGAAAGTGCAATAGCAGTTGAGTACATCTGTTGTAGAAAGAGATTGGGATTATCAAAAGGACCAAATCTGAGATTGTTTTAGGGCAGGAGTATATATTGTGTCCATAACTGAGATGTGAGTGAAAATTCCTCCTGAGGAATGGTTCCCATCCAACCATAATATGTACTGGTATAAAGTGCTTCTAATTACAGTGGTACCTCAGGTTACATACGCTTCAGGTTATAGCCTCCGCTAACCCAGAAATAGTGCTTCAGGTTAAGAACTTTGCTTCAGGATGAGAACAGAAATCGTGCTCTGGCGGCACGGCGGCAGCGGGAGGCCCCATTAGCTAAAGTGGTGCTTCAGGTTAAGAACAGTTTCAGGTTAAGTACGGACCTCCAGAACGAATTAAGTACTTAACCCGAGGTACCACTGTATATAGGCTGTGATGGTAGCTGGGATAGTCGATCTACAATTTTTTAAAGGTAAATTTATACAGTATAGAGACTTCAGTGCATGAATTGGCCTTGGCCTGTATAGGCAATCAAAAAAACATAAAGAGCCTACTAGTTGAGCAAACCTTTCCATTTAGATAGACTATTGTTAGATAAAGTAATAAAAAGTTATGATTTGCCATACAGATTGCTACAAAGCTGGAGCCTTCATGTCTTCATGTGACCACCAGGACCACAGGGAACCAGAGTTTGATAAGCCTAGTCCACGGTCTACTGATTCCTCTTTTTAGCTATTTTTATTCTTTTCATTTTATTATACCTGTTAATGTGATACCAAGTTGCAGGAGTCCTGGAAGGCTACATATATAGAAACACTGATTAGATAAATTAACTCTAGTGTCTTTTCCTGTGTGGGTCATTTTCAGCTGTTTTCACTTGATAATGCTGATTGTGCAGTGAACCTATCTCAAACTGAGTTATTGGTAGATTACATAATGGTGACTGGTCCCAAGAATAACAAGATCATGACATGTCACATCTGGAAACATTTCACAATGTGAATTAAGACAGCAAAAGAGGAGGAGGAGGAGGAGGAGGAGGAGGAGGATAAACCTAAGTATAAAGAAATTTTGACAAGGCCCTAACCCACCGGCTTAGAACTGAATAATGTAAGAAGACAGAGAAATGAGAAAGGGGCAACTTGGTAGATACTGCAACATTTGTACAGGAATTGCCAATTATCAACTACCTCAAGTGATGTCCGATTCATTATACTTTCAAAACGAAGGGAAAGCTTGAGTGCCAATGTATTCCAAAGATATGCTGTGGCACCAGAAAGAGGCCAAATTTGTGTAAGAGAATTCATACTAAGCTATTCAGAAAGGATAGAACCCAGCTAATGCACAGAACAGAACATAATGGTGTTCGCATTCAGGAATTAGTTCCCGTATCTCGTGGCTTTCATATATGTTCAGGGCCAAATTTAGGTTTGATGAGGCCCTAAGCTACTGAAGGTAATGGGGCACTTTATATGTCCAGCTGTCCTTTGTCAACAAAAAATTGTCGCTGTTTTTTGAGTTGAATATATGCTATATGGTCATTTAAGGACCTAATAGTTATCTAACAAAATATGTATTTTATCAAAGTAATTGTTGAACTGAAATTCAATTAAGAAGAAGTATATTAATAGTGAAATACGGTCAAGAAGAAGCATATTTTTGGGTGGTCCCCAAGAGAGTGGGGTTGTTTGGCTTGTTTAGCTTATACATAAATCCAGCACTGTATATGTTGTGTGTCGAGGTCCCCAGGGCCACCCCAATAACTCACACATCACACAGAATTTCTTGTTTAAGATTTTTGGCATAATTTTGGCCACAACTTTATTAAAATACAAATTTGTGAGTGGTTGCTTAGGCACTGGTTGCGACTATCTGCCCCCACTATGGGGGGCAGACTGACATTCTGCACGATGCGAAAGTCAAAATAGGGGAATACACTTGGGGGTAGTGACGGAGCAGGGAACCTGCCCTCAGCCCTCCCCAAATGCAACCAGGAGCTCATTGCTATGGCCCGAGTCCCCTTGACAGAGTGGACAAGCAATAGTTGGCCCCCGATTCCTTTAACGGAATCCCTTGCAGCAGCAGCATTAGAGGGGCAGGCACAGCCAATCCATGCCCCTCAACCAACCAAACCATAAACCAATGCCTAAGCGCAACCTTACAAGTTGTGACGATTTGCTACGCATTAGGCAAAAACCAAATGGCTCCAGCCAATCAGCCAGATGGACAAAATTCCTACCGGGCCCCTGCCCCAAGAGCAGATGACCCCATGACAGGAATAGGAAGGTCAAAGCGAACAACCCTAATTCTAGGTGGGGGGGGGGGACGGGCAATCCGATGCACGGGCGAAAAGAGGAAGCCCTAGCCTCGTGCAAGGAGTTTTAGCATTTCTGGCTGTCAATCAACAAATGGCAACATTAACTTCTTCCCAACAACAAGGGAAGCCCCAATCACATCAGTGGCCAACGATCAATTAGCCCGCCCCCAACTTTGGAGTGTCCTGGCGGCCCCCACCACAACACGTGCTCTCCATGAAGGAGAACACGCTTTGCAGCATTCACACGACTGAACGCCATAGCAAAACAACATCAACTCCTGCTGACTTTGGAATGTAACCAAAACATCAGAAATGTCTGTATTAATGTCAGTTAACAATTAACAGCCCATTCATTCTTTGACGTTTGTATACAGAGGAAATACATGATGTTCCCTTATTCTTATCTATAACCTATTCCCCCCAACCCCCCCCGACTCTACCGAACCTGATTACCAGAGGAGAAAAGGAGATGAATATACATGAGAAAGCAACAATTCTTCTTCCAAACCATTGCCGACTCTCAGCCAATTGTTTTTACACAAATATTGGTGGGAAATTTCCCTGAGAGAAATCCCCACCACTCATCTTTTTTTGCAGACTAGTGAACATTGTACTATTTCTCCTTTTAATTATATTGTTATTCAGTTATGCTACAGTCCTGAGGAAGAGGCCTCTTCTGAAGCTGGTATTTGCTTTGGTGTGTGTGTGTGTGTGTGTGTGTGTGTGTGAAATCTCCCAATGGCACCAAAATAAACGATGCCACACAAATTCAATTTTAGCAAAGTACACATTCAATGGATAACTTACAATGGAGAATTACTAATGGTGGATCATCATCCAAGAAGAGTAGGCTTTTATATTGGCCCTGTAGGGATTGTTTCTTACTTAGGCAAATGGTATTCTCTGTTCATGTTAATGAACTGAAAGAAGAAATAAAATCAATGCCGATAGTTTGTAGACTATAGAAAAGTTGTTGGAATAGTAAATTGTGAGAATGATGGCTGCAATTAAGAACCATCCACATTCCTCTTAAGTGCAGAGCAGCCAATGCAAAGATCATGCATCTCGGAATAAAAACACGGAGAGCTGAGTGTTCTCCAAATATGTTGAACAGAATGGTTGTGCTGCCTTGGGGTGATGGGAATTGTAGTCCAAAACATCTGGATAGCACCACGGTTGTGAAGGATAATGTAGAATAAAGAGTATTAGGATGAACATTCCTAATGTGGATGATTAAATCTATTCAAATAAGGTTTGCAAGCTACGTATTCTACTGTTTTATTTCTTTTGGGGGGCGTTAATTCCTCCCATGTTTCTTTTAAGCTTTTAATCTGTTTTATTTATTATTCACATTTTTTTCATTATAAATTAGAATCTATGTTTTTATTATAAAAGTGTGAGAATGAAAATGCAAAGTAAAAATAAACATAGAATCATATTCTAGAGTTGGAAGGGAGCATCTAGTCCAAACCCCATCGATGCAAGGATCTTTTGCCCAAAATGGGGCTCGAATCCACAATTCTAAGATTGCCTCAGTTGCCAAAATGTATTGGGCTGGCCCCGCATAAAGGCTTCCAATGGTGACCTGGATCGGTGCCCCAGACTCTGAGCTTTTATTCTCTTTTAAAGTAAGTCTCTTGCCCTTCTAGAAAGTAAGTTATTTTCCTGTCACTTGGGATGACAATCCTATCAGAGCCCCATTTGACCTCTGGAATGGGGAAATAGCCCAGGCAGTTGACATTATTAGTTCAGACTCTCCTCTCCCACTTTCACAGAGCTAAATGAGCTCCTTCGTAGCCCAAGGAGTTGACCGCAATGAAGTCGCAGTGGTAACTATGGCAGTGGCAAATCCAATCGAATGTGGTCCAGAGCTTATCTCAGAGTCTGCTCTCTTGAAGACAATCACACTTTCCCATCACTGCTGCATCCAGTCAAGAGTTAGCTAGCAGAGCTTTTCAGAGTAGCCAGAGGGTTTCTACATTTTGAACCTCAGGAGAGCACCACTCAGCAGCCTGCCAGGACCAGTTTGCTAGACAATTTGCAGATAATGTCACTGATGTCCATTCTAACTGAGACGGTGCCGTTAAATCAGGGCCAGCAGATGTACCTTTGGCAGTTGCTTCTCCAGATATGTTGGACACTGTTTAATTTGTGTAGCCCAAAGATATGGACAGCATTTTTACAGAGGTGAGAGAATAAGTATATCTACACTCGACTATGTCTCATTGTGCATAATAAGAGCTGCCGCAGGAGGAGAAGGACTTGTCAAGTGGGTGGTGGTGGTAGCTGAATGCCTTGTTGCAGGAAGACATGCCTTCTGGGCAAATCTGGAAGAGACAGTGGTGAAAGTTCTGTTGGAAAAACAATACCCTCCCTCTATTCCACTATTCTGGATATTTTCTGACCAGTCGCTAATTTCTAGACAATGTGGTCAACTTGCATGTTGGCTCCAGGTTTTTCTAGGTTACACAGATTGTGTCGATCCATTTAAATCCAGTTTCAGGCCTGGTTTTAGGGTAGAAATGGCCCTAGCCACCCTCATACATGATCTATGCTAGGAACTGGACAGAAGGGGCAGCCCTCTGATAGTTCTGCTGGACCGCTCAGTTGCCATCATTACCATTGACTACAGGACCCTCTTTATTTTTTATTTATTCAATTTACACACCGCCCTATACCCGGAGGTCTCAGGGCAGTTCACAAACAAGACCACAACAGATAAACTCAAACCACAAACAATAACTCAACTGTTTAACTGTCAGGCATGGAGGATCCTATCCTCCCCCAGTACCATCAAAGGCAAGAAGAACAAACAAGTTTGTATTTATGGTTTTTATTCAGTCAACAGGGTGCAAGACAAAGAATCCATGTCTCCACACAAAGGAGACATTGCCTACTCTGAGTCCTCCCTCTTCCGTCCTCAACAACACCCTGAGTACCTATGGGAAGTCCCAGGTGTCACACTGCTCTGCATTCTCTGTTCTTGAATGTGGAGTGGTCGACAAGCCCTTGAAGAAGGAGGATAACCCAGACCAGGCTTCCTCAACCTTGGCCCTCCAGATGTTTTGAGACTACAGTTCCCAGCATCCCTGACCACTGCTAGCTAGGGATCATGGGAGTTGTAGGCCAAAAACATCTGGAGGGCCAAGGTTGAGGAAGCCTGTCCCAGACTCTCCAGGGAGGTCTCTGCTGGCTTCTCTCTCACTCCCCCTTCCTCCTCCACTATCTCGTAACTAGGCAGTTCTTCATTCAGACATAATTCAGCCCTGTCTCCTTCTCCAGTGTGGTGTAGTGGTTCAGAGCGGTGGACTCGTAATCTGGTGAACCGGGTTCGCTTCCCCGCTCCTCCATATGCAGCTACTGGGTGACCTTAGGCTAGTCACACTTCTCTGAAGTCTCTCAGCCTCACTCACCTCACAGAGTGTTTGTTGTGGGGGAGGAAGGGAAAGGCGATTGTTAGCTGCTTTGAGACTCCTTAGGGTAGTGATAAAGCGGGATATCAAATCCAAGCTCTTCTCCTCCTCGTGAAACTGATGGAGACAAGGGGGTTGAACCTTCCCACTCCCCCTCCTGTTCCGAGAGGAGCCAAACAGACCGAGGGGACACTCCCAGTCTTCCTGTTCAGCCCAGTCCCTGACATCAACCTTGTGGATATGGTGTAACTTTGGGTGTTATGGTGGCTCCAGTCCTTCTGAATGGGTGGTTCTAGCCAATGAAACCAATTTCCCAGCCTGCCTGCTCACATCTACCCGTGCTACTCATGAAAGCGTCAACAAAACCCAAACTAAAAACTTGTAATGTCTTCTCACTGTTCACTTGGAGAAGAGTCTTACTTAAATGGCTGTTTACAATAGCTATAGCAAAGTAATCAACATGGTTCAAATGCTTTTCTTCGCATTTCCCCCCATTATGTTACACTAAGAAATGGGTCTTTAGTACACGGTCAATTTAATTGTTTTTAACAGTGGGGACTCAGAGCATTTCTGGACTAGGTAGAGACATGGGTGGTACTAAAGAATAATTATGTGTGGTCCAAAACCCCAGGTGGGGATGGCTATTCTATTTGCCCTCCTTTAATTATTTTTACTTGCCCTCCTTTAATTGTTTTTTGACCCTGTTTGTGTATTTGGATCTGGAGATAAAAGAAGAAAATGGCTATTTCACTCCAGAAATCTTTACAAATTCCTTCACATCTCTAAAAAGAAAATTAAACCAAAGGGTAGAAACAGCAATAAAATTGGATGTTGAAGGCTGATTATAATCTACATGTCAACGTGAACTACCTCATAGTCTGTAATATTGGACTTTGCACTGTCAATTTTCACTTTATGAGTCTTATAAAAATATAATTTTTATTCTTCTGGGATTACTATCATCTGTCTCAAAGGGGATTTACCTTGCAGTCTATACTATGTTACCTTCATTCAAATATTGCTTTTTACTTAGTGCTATTCTATTATTCTAAACCTGTGCTAAAGAAATTAATTTTGTCTCGTATTGATCCAGCTGTAATTACATTTCATGCTGCCATTCACTTAAATCATGATCTGGGTTAATAGCAATCAAAGTACAAAATAGAGGTTGATTGGTGAGAATTTAATTCCAAAGCTGAACCTCAAGCAATGATTCTTTCCCCTAGGACTGAGCTAAAACTACTTTTGCTGCTTTTAAAGCATTTTTTGCAGTGTCCTCCCTCTCTGAATATTTTTTGTATTTTTGCAAAGGTGTCCACTCATTTGCCCTTGTTTGACATAACTCTCAGTGACCCTTTGTTGTTGTTGTTTAGTCATTTAGTCGTGTCCGACTCTTCGTGACCCCATGAACCAGAGCACGCCAGGCACTTCTGTCTTCCACTGCCTCCCGCAGTTTGGTCAGACTGATGTTTGTAGTTTCGAGAACACTGTCTAACCATCTCGTCCTCTGTCTTCCCCTTCTCCTTGTGCCCTCCATCTTTCCCAACATCAGGGTCTTTTCCAGTGAGTCTTCTCTTCTCATGAGGTGGCCAAAGTATTGGAGCCTCAGCTTCCCTTCATAGATCACTGCCTTGCCGTGGCGAAGGGGCTTGAATAACTCAGAGAAGCTATGAGCTATGCCATGCAGGGCCACCCAAGATAGACAGGTCGTAGTGGAGAGTTTTGACCAAACGTGATCCACCTGGAGCAGGAACCGACAAGCCACTCCAGTATCCCTGCCAAGAAAACTCCATGGACAAAGACAAAAGGCAGTGACCCTTAGTTACCCTAAATGATGTACATCTGGCATTAACCCTTTCACTATACAGTGGTGCCCCGCAAGACGAATGCCTTGCAAGACGGAAAACTCGCTAGACGAAAGAGTTTTCCGTTTTGGAGGTGCTTCGCAAAACGAATCTCCTATGGGCTTGCTTCACAAGACAACAATGTCTTGCGAGTTCCTGCTGGGTTTTTTTTCCTCCCCCCCTTTTTCTAAGCCACTAAGCCGCTTATCAGCTGATCCGATCAGCAGATAAGCCACTAAAAGCAGCTAAAAGCCGCTAATAGCGCTAAGCTGCTTATCAGCTGATCCAATCAGCAGATAAGCCACTAAAAGCCTCTAAAAGCCGCTAATAGCGCTAATCCGCTAATCCTTCAATGGGTTTGCTTCGCAAGACGAAAAAAAATGCTAGACGAAGAGAATCACAGAACGGAGGCACCACTGTACAAGCAGCAAAGGGAGACAAATATACTTAAGAGTGTTGAAGGACTTGATTGATCCCTCAGTCCTCTCTGAGGGGAAATTCTAGTCAGTCAAAATCAATAATGACATCTTAAAAATCAAAATTACTAGGAGTACCTGCAGCCCAAATACAGCAAATCTCCCTCAGAATGGAGTTCCATAGTGTTGCAGCTGGAATGGAAAAGGCCCTGCTTTTAATAGGGAACAAGCTAGTCTCCACATAAGATGAAGTTTGAAGCAGAGCCCTATGTGCCGATTTTATTTCCCCGATGGTTGGTTCATCATATTAAGGATATTACACCTATGATTCATCTATTTTCAAGCATCATATTACACAGAAAACCCAGGTATTTATGCCTCACCTGCGGAAACCTACATTTAAAGCAATATCATCCCACTTCAGACAACCATCTCTAAATAATCATGGGAACTGAAGTTTATTACGACCTGATTGTGGATGGAGGATTTGACCTGGCTTCTGTGACAGAGACCTGGTTGAATGAGGCAGATGGGCCTGTCCTTGCTGCCGCTTGCCCACCAGGTTTCTCTTATGCACAGCAACCCAGGTCATGTGGGCGGGGAGGGGGGGTTGCAGTGATTTTTAGGAAGTCATTAGTTTGCACCAGGCGTCCTACTGGGAAGACCCAGTTTTCTGAGTGCATGTTCTGGAAGTTGGGCAATAGGGGCAGTACAGGATTCTTTTTGGTGTACCGACCTCCCCGCTGCACCAAGGATTCCCTGTCCGAGCTGCTTCAGGTCGTGGCGGATGTTCTCCTGGAGACACCTAGTTTGGTCGTCCTAGGGGATTTTAACATCCATGCCGACACGACCTTACAAGGGGCCGCTCAGGACTTCGTGGAAAGCATGGCCTCCATGGGGCTGTCCCTGAATAAGTCTGGCCCAACCCATAGCCGTGGTCATGCCTTAGACCTGGTATTCACCTCTAGTGACGTGGGTGATCTGACACTAAGTAAAAGTGAAACCAAAGAAGTGCCATGGTCAGATCACTTCCTGGTGCAACTGGACTTCTCCGCGACCCTTCCCCTCTGCAGGGAGGTGGGACCAATTCGGATGGTCTGCCCCCGCCACTTAATGGATCCAAATGGTTTCCAGAGAGTGGTAGGGGATGCTTTATCCCATGTTGATGGCCTTTCAGCTGATTCCCTGGTGGCCCGCTGGAATGCGGAGTTAACCAGGGCTATCGACTGGCTCCGAAGCGCCCTCTCCGATTGCATGGAGCCCGGACAGCCCCGTGGTTTTCTTCGGAGCTGAGGGCGATGAAACAATCGCTGAGACGGCTAGAGCGTCGGTGGCAGAAAACTCACTCTGAATCTGATCGGACACAGGTTAGAGCTCAATGTCGAGCCTACCAAGTGGCGATAGCGACGGCGAAGAAGACTTTCTTCACCGCCTCTATTGCATCTGCAGAAAATAGTAGCAGGAGACTCTTTCAGGTGGTCCGCAATTTAACGGAACCACCTTTACCACCGGGGCCTTGTAAAGACCCCAAGATCTCCTGCAATGATTTTGCAAAGTTTTTTGCAGATAAAATCACTCATATTCGGAAGGAGCTAGACACCACCGTGGGAGCAGGGCCGGGGCGGGAGAGTGCTAGAGCCCTGTCTGGTCAAGTTGTATGGAATCAATTTCAATCCGTTACCCCCGAGGATGTGGACAGGCTGCTTGGACGCGTGAAACCAACCACCTGTCTCCTTGATCCTTGCCCATCCTGGCTAATAAAAGCAAGCCGGGAAGGGCTGGGCGATGGGCTCTGCGGGGTGGTGAATGCTTCCCTCTGTGAGGGAACATTCCCAGATCCGCTGAAAGAGGCGGTCATTAAACCGCTTCTTAAAAAACCATCTTTAGACCCGGCCAGTATGGCCAACTATCGCCCAGTCTCAAATCTTCCATTCTTGGGCAAGGTGATTGAGCGTGTGGTTGCTGAACAACTCCAGGCACGCCTGGAGGATGCGGACCATTTGGATCCCTTCCAGTCGGGATTCAGGCCTCATCATGGGACTGAAACTGCCTTGGTCGCACTGGTTGATGATCTCCGGCGAGCTAGGGACAAAGGTGAGAGTTGTTTCCTGGTTCTGCTGGATCTCTCAGTGGCCTTTGATACAATCGACCATAACATCCTTCTGGACCGTCTAGAGGGGTTGGGAGCTGGGGGCACTGTTATACAGTGGTTTCGCTCCTTCCTCCTGGGCCGTGTTCAGAAAGTGGTGGTGGGCCCTCACTTGTGGGGTGCCTCAGGGTTCCGTCCTCTCCCCCATGCTTTTTAACATCTATATGAAGCCGCTGGGAGAGATCATCAGGAGGTTTGGACTGGGTGTTCATCAATATGCAGATGATACCCAGCTCTACCTTTCTTTCAAATCAGAACCAGTGAAGGTGGTGAAGGTCCTGTGTGAGTGCCTGGAGGAGGTTGGAGGATGGATGGCGGCTAATGGATTGAGGTTGAATCCTGACAAGACAGAAGTACTGTTTTTGGGGGACAGGGGGCGGGCTGGTGTGGAGGACTCCCTGGTCCTGAATAGGGTAACTGTGCCCCTGAAGGACCAGGTGCGTAGCCTGGGAGTCATTTTGGACTCACAGCTGTCCATGGAGGCACAGGTCAATTCTGTATCCAGGGCAGCTGTCTACCAACTCCACCTGTTACGCAGGCTGAGACCCTACCTGCCCGCGGACTGTCTGGACAGAGTGGTGCATGCTCTAGTTATCTCCCGCTTGGATTACTGCAATGCGCTCTACGTGGGGCTACCTTTGAAGGTGACTCGGAAACTACAGCTAATCCAGAATGCAGCAGCTAGACTGGTGACTGGGGGCGGCCGCCGAGACCACATAACACCGGTCTTGAAAGACCTACATTGGCTCCCAGTACGTTTCCGAGCACAATTCAAAGTGCTGGTGTTGACCTTTAAAGCCCTAAACGGCTTCGGCCCAGTATACCTGAAGGAGCGTCTCCACCCCCATCGTTCTGCCCGGACACTGAGGTCCAGCGCCGAGGGCCTTCTGGCGGTTCCCTCATTACGAGAAGCGAAGCTACAGGGAACCAGGCAGAGGGCGTTTTCGGTGGTGGCGCCCGCCCTGTGGAATGCCCTCCCATTGGATGTCAAGGTGATGGACAACTACCTGACATTCAGAAGACATCTTAAGGCGGCCCTATTCAGGGAAGCTTTTAATGTATGATATTTTAGTGTTTTTTGGTTTCTGTGGAAGCCGCCCAGAGTGGCTGGGGAAACCCAGCCAGATGGGCGGGGTACAAATAATAAATTATTATTATTATTATTATTATTATTATTATTATTATTATTATTATTAAAGGTGCTGAGAGTTGCTAGGAGACCCCTATTGCCTTCTCAGAGCTACAGTTCCTGTAGTTTCTTGGGAAGACGGATTGATTGTTCACCCATTCTGGGAATTGTAGCTGCACAGGGAAAATAAGGGCCTTCTCTCAGCACCCCCTAACAACCTGTAGGTCACAGGATTCTTCTGGGGGAAGCCACAACTGTTTAAAGTAGCATGGTATTGCATTAAGAGTATCCTGCAGATGGGGCCATAATATTAAAGCCTGAGATGTATCTCTCACACAACTTTTTAAAAAAACAATTTCATTTTCCTTATAACTGGGCAAATGTTTTATGACACCTTGATTAAAATCTAAGGCTGGTGGGAGGCCAGATAAAATTGCTTTGTGAGCTGGATCCGGTCCACGGGCTGCCAGCTGGCCATCCCTGGCTGAGAGCAGCCCATTAAAAAGCTAAATGATTTGTTGTGCCACAGTACCTTGTACACTGAAAGCAATTAATTGAGGGAGCAAGTGGTCCCTGGTGCAAAGGTATCAGGTTAATTCCATTAGACTTCTTTTTTAATAGCCTCGTGGAATAAAAAGAATTCTGTTGCCTGTCTGTTTCTAAATAGCATAATAGTAATTAACTCCACTATTCAGCCTGGGCTTGGCAGTCAATGTTTTACAGCAATAAAAAACAAAAGTGTGCTTGCACATTTTTAATACCAACCATCGTGCTTCTTTTCTCATACACAGGGTTCCCCAGCCTGTAGGTGTCTAGCCCAGGGGTTGGCAACCTAAGGCCCATGGGCCAGTAGCGGCCCACGAGGCTTGTCTGAGCAGCCCATGGCGACCCCTACCACCCCTCCACCCTCTCTTACCGGTGTGGTGCAGTGCGGGAACTGACTTCCAGGTTGATGGTCCCTGTGCGCATGCACAGGGGTGCTCTTCCGACCCGGATGTGTGCCAGATATAGCATGTGCTCGCATGTGCGGGATGGAGAAGCACCGCGGGCATGCACACACACTATTTCCAGTCCACTTCCAGGTCGGAGGAGCACTGGAAATAGCATGTGCGCATGCACACGGGTGCTCCTCCGACCCGGAAGAGCACACGCGCACACATGCTCCAGACCATCCTCCAACAGACAGAGCGTCGACCAGCCCATCCTTGGATAACGTTGCCGACCTCTGCTCTAGCCTTTTTTAAATATACATTTAGGATGTGAATTAATAACAGTCCTGCAGTCTAAAGAATCCTTGCCATTTTGCAACCCATTGTCAGCTTAGCTGACAATACTGAGTGTTCTGTTTGTTTTTCTGACCATTTGGGCAGGTACCACTTCACCCATCAAGCACCCTGTTTTTACGCATGAGGCAAAATGAAGAAGGTGCCTCCTCCCTGCCCAGGTCTTGCTAACTTGGGCTGCACAGCAGCAGTGGCTTGCAGTGAGAAGCCACCGCTGCTGCCATGCAACCACAGGGGTCTTGGGGGGCACTGGAGGGGGGCTGCTGCCCAAAATTTGACCTTGTACTTTTGAAAGCAATTCCCCTGGCCACTGTCTGGACCTGGTCTGTGCACAGAACTTCCATTTCTGCTTGGTGCATGTCTTACCATGGACTAACAATGCCTGATGCCCCCTGCTTTCTGGATTTATCTTATCATTGAGGATTCCTGATTCTCCATTTGTTCCTGAAGAATAAGGATACTAAACAAGCCCTGCCTTTTCTCTACCTTCCTTCTTTCTTCCTTGTCTGTTGGCTCGTTTCCTTTCTTTTCTCTCTCTCTATTTCTCTCTCTCTCCACACTTTTCATTTTGGCATAGTCTTTAACCTGTTGTGGTGACACCACTCAGCCACACTGTTGGTCCTATCTCTAGGAAGCTAATGAAGGGCTCTGATTGGCTTATTGGAGGTGGGGCCTAGGAGAGGACTGGCAGGAAGACTTCTTCCCTCATGCCTATTCCAGTGATATGAATGCAGACCAACCCAGGGGCATCTAGCAGTTTGCCCTGTGCCATGCCAGACAAAGGCTTACCCAACCACCCTACCTCTTAGATTGCCCACTTTCTGCATGCTTGCTATGTGAAAATTCACTTATCTGAACATGATGAATTAGTTCCCAAATCTCACTATACACGCTACAGATTCAGATATCAAGACAGAGAGCTTTTTTCTTGTCTTTTTACTTCATTGTTTGTCTTTTGCTGGTTAGCTGAGGAACTGTAGTGATCTGTACTTTAATAAGGTTTCAGGGTCGTCGTCATCCCTCTCCCGGTTTTTTGCTTTGATTTTGGGGCTCATAATTCTGTGGTCAGGAACAGGTTAGAAATTTCGCCATAGGAGTCAATGGAAATCACTGACTTGTTATGTGAGCACTCACCTAACAAATTATTTCAAGGGAACATATTATATTCAGAAAGTGAGACCTGTCTGTAATATTGTGTGTGTGTGTGTGTGTGTGTGTGTGTGTGTGTGTGTGTGTGTG
This sequence comes from Podarcis vaucheri, assembly GCF_965113315.1. NCBI lineage: Eukaryota > Metazoa > Chordata > Lepidosauria > Squamata > Lacertidae > Podarcis > Podarcis vaucheri. Next base: position 51,334,641 of record NC_138751.1, on the reverse strand, counting down.
TGTGTGTGTATTGAGGTACAGTGCTACAGATGCTGCCTAGCCACTGTGTAATAAGGCTGGGAATAAAATTTACCAACAGGCACACCTGGGAAAGGCTTTGTGTGGAGTTCACCTTCCTAAAACCAGTATCCAAAATTACAGAGGATTAATTTCTACCTGTCCCAACTTTACTCTAATAGGAGAGCACCTGCTTCCCCTGAGGGTGAATCCCCTTAAAGGATCTTGTAGTGCTTTCTGCCCACATCCCCATTTCTGGGGGCTGCTGGATGGCAGAACTCCCAGCTTGCCTCACTCCACTGGAGTGAACATGCAATCAGGCCAACTCAGCTGGGATAGATAGATAGATAGATAGATAGATAGATAGATAGATGATGATAGATAGATAGATAGATAGATAGATAGATAGATAGATGATAGATAGATAGATAGATAGATGATAGATAGATAGATAGATAGATGATAGATAGATAGATAGATGATAGATAGATAGATGATGATAGATAGATAGATGATAGATAGATAGATAGATAGATAGATGATAGATAGAGATAGATGATAGATGATAGATAGATAGATAGATGATAGATAGATAGATAGATAGATAGATAGATGATAGATAGATAGATAGATGATAGATAGATAGATAGATAGATAGATAGATAGATAGATAGATGATAGATAGATAGATAGATAGATAGATAGATGATAGAGATAGATAGATAGATAGATGATAGATAGATATAGATGATAGATAGATAGATGATAGATAGATAGATGATAGATAGATAGATAGATAGATAGATAGATAGATAGATAGATATAGATGATAGATAGATAGATAGAGATAGATAGATATAGATTAGATAAATAATTTATTACAGTCAAAGACCAGCTCACATAACACAATAAAAACAGCGTTCATAAAGACAAAATATACAACCAGAGCAGATTGCAGCAATAGCTCATGAGTTAAAATTGAAATATATACATACACCTGTACAATTGAGCTTTGGGCTACTATAAAAATTGACCCTGAGGCACCCCAAAGGGTGACTTCAGCATTTCCCTAGTAAGCTATTTTATTCTAGAGGATGATCTGTGCCTACAAATCTGGGCACAGAATCTGGCTACCAGCCAGGTCGTCTTGTGATCTTTGCCTAAGAGGAGAGAATTTAGTTTAGACTTGTCTGAAAGATCGGCGAGCCTCTTCAGCAAAGGATCAATGGTGTCTCTACAAATCTCAACATAAAAGGAACATCTAAAAATATATATGTTTGGGGCTTCCTATTTCCCCTAATGGGCAGGCACAAAGAACTGCAACTAGTATTGGACAGACAAGAGCAGATTACTGGCGACATCCACCACTGAGAGCTTCACTGACTGCCATTTTGCTACCAGGTCAGGTTTAAGGTTCTTGTGTCAATTCACAAAGCCCTGAACAACTTGAGCCCAAAGTACCCTAAGACCTATCTGATCCTTTGTACACCTCAATCACTTAAGTCCTTCGGTGGGGCTCTTTTAGCGGTTCCCCATGTTCCCAAGCTTCAGTTGGCTTTCACTACGGACCAAGTCTTTAGTTTGGCAGGCCCCACTGCATGGAACTTCCTACTAGTAGAGGTTCAGCAGCAACCATCCTGCCTCCTCTCAAATCTCTTTTGAAAACTGTACTTTTTGGAAAGGGCTGCACTACAGTGGTACCTCGGGTTAAGTACTTAATAAGTTCTGGAGGTCCGTACTTAACCTGAAACTGTTCTTAACCTGAAGCACCACTTTAGCTAATGGGGCCCCTGCTGCTGCCGCGCCGCCGGAGCATGATTTCTGTTCTCATCCTGAAGCAAAGTTCTTAACCCGAGGTACTATTTCTTGGTTAGCGGAGTCTGTAACCTGAAGCGTATGTAACCCGAGGTACCACTGTATATGAATTTCTCTGTTTAGCCAATCAATGTTTTATTTGATGTTTTAAATTGGGTTTTTTTATATACCCATAGATTGCTTTTATAGTGTTTTAAGTTGTAAGCCACCTTGATATATTTATGGAAGTGTGGATTATAAATATTCAAATAAATAAATACACAGAAGTCTCGGAGTCATTCTTTGTTCCCGTACCCACGCCCTAGATGCATGTACAGTAGGTGTTCAATTTAAAAATCTACAAGTCGGAGGTAGGTAGAATTTTAGAGGAAGGATAACTCACTGTAGAATGATGCCAGGTAGAGGGGAAAATAATTGAATTGTTAAAGCAGCAGAAAGTAGAATTGCATGGGGATGCAATTTTGGTAGCGTGTTTCAATCGGCAAATATTTGTTCTCACTCTGAGCAACCCCAAGATGTGTATTTTACTCACCAGAACACATATCAGATATGCATGCCGTTATTAAGTTGGAAAATACATTTAAAAAGCCAAAATGTATAGCTACAATTTAAAGAAGACATATTCTATGTTAACCCTAATACTACTGGAAGGATATGAGCTGGCATGTCACACTTCTAATTTAAGATGTGTTTTCGTGATGGATTGATCTTCCAATCGAAGATGCCAATTACAAGCATGCTGAGCTTAACAAGCTGTGTTAGATAATATATGCCCCAGGGAGCTCTGTGTTGGTGTATCTGTCTCATAAATACGTCAATGTAACATTGATGCCCAACCTTGAGTGAGGAATAGCTTTGGAGAACAAAGAGGTATTAATGATCAGAGCTCACAAACTTAGGAAGATAGGTGCAGCACAGTATTAACAGCACAACCCTATGCATGTCCTGGTTGGCAACCATTTGTCTTGGAAGACAGTGGGGGAGTGCGCCTTTGTGGGTGATGTCAAACTGTTGGAAGGTTACAGTGCCTGCCATGGCTGTAGAGAGTGATATGAGAGAGACATGTTTTGTTGCAGCCAGGGCAGATGAAGGTGTCTAGTTGTGCTGCTGCGGATGCACCATAGAGATTCTTCTCTCTGCCCTCCTCCCAGTGGTCATTCCTCCTCTGGTTGTTGCTATGGATACACAACCTGACTGTCTGTCTCCAAGCACTGCAGTCACATGGTGGGGTTGATGCTGCCAGACTTCATGTCATGTTTGCAGACTAATAATAATAATAATAATAATTTATTATTTATACCCCATCTATCTGGCTGAGTTTCCCCAGCCACTCTGGCCGGCTCCCAATTGAGTGTTAAAAACAATACAGCATTAAATATTAAAAACTTCCCTAAACAGGGCTGCCTTCAGATGTCTTTTAAAAGCTGCTTATTTCCTTGACCTCTGATGGGAGGGTGTTCCACAGGGATGATGCCACTACCGAGAAGGCCCTCTGTCTGGTTCCCTGTAACATCACTTCTTGCAGTGAGGGAACCACCAGAAGGCCCTCGGTGCTGGATCTCAGTGTCCGGGCAGAACGATGGGGGTGGAGACGCTCCTTCAGGTATACAGGACTGAGGCCGTTTAGGGCTTTAAAGTTCAACACCAACACTTTGAATTGTGCTCGGAAACGTACTGGAAACATCTTTGTAATGAAGAGTTGGTCTGCCAATGGGCATGGTGCCTGAAGCCAACTCTCCATAGAATACATATTTGGGGATTCTACCATCTTTCATTCTGTGGACATGACCAAGCCAGCATAGACATCACTGACACAACATACTAGTGTCAATATACTGGTAATGTGGACTTGGGAGACCACATCTTTGTTTGAGACTCTGTCTTGCCATGTGACACCCCAAATCTTCCTGACACAGTGCATGTGGACAGTGTCGAGGCATTCCTTCTAGCAGCTGAAAGTTGTCCACGACTCACTTCCATAAAGACGCATGCTCAACATGCAAACCTGGTAGACCTTCATCTTGGTATTGGATGTTCACATTCTCTCAAAACCTTTTGGAGAAGCGAGCCAATTGATAGAGAGGTTATGGTGGAACCCAGGTAAACAAAATCATCCACCAGCTTGAGTGTGTGATCACCAGTGCTGATGTGTAGAGTGTCAGGAAAAAGCAGCAATGCAAGAGCGAGCTGCAGGTGGATGGAATGCAAAACAGGATGTTGATGTTTGGGACTGTACCATGGGAACAAAGGGGCAGTCTATTCACTGTACTGATCACCGGATGTTAGCTCAGAGTGTCATCTGACCTGTACTGGAAGTACAGGGGTGGAGTTTCTCTCTCTGCTGTTTGGAGTCTGATGAGTGCAGACGTATTTCTCTGTACTGCTGCAAGGACAGAAATAAAAACATGTAAATACATTTCTGTCTGTCTCTTTCCCCTCCCTGGGGAGGCAGGGAGGAGGGGAGAGTGGTGTGTTCTTCTCATGCTTGAGGAGGATCGCCGATAGCGACCTTGCCTGTATCCTGCCGGGAGACGCAGACGGGGAGGTCAACAAGGATCTTAAGCCGAGTGCCTGGAGAGTGGCCAGTTTCCTCTGACTGAGGCTAGAGAATCCGACATCGAGTGCTGGTGACGTCCAGTAGTTTTTTATTAGGCTGCTATTCACCAGTACAGAGTACCAGTGTCTCCAGCCCCCCTCCTGCTGCCTATGGCAGCTATTATGAACTGCCCACAGATATGAGAACTGGCATCTCATTTTTTTACCCTTTGAGTTCAATGAGGCGTACTTCCAGAAAAGTGAGTGTAGAATTTCAGCCTTAACATTATTTTCCTTTTTAATGTACAATTTGTTATAAAAAACCCCTTCTTATTATTGGACACTACTAGTTAATGAAGCAATGTCTAAAAGTGCCTATGTGCAGGTGTTTAATTGAACGCTGTCCAAGATACTACTCCTATACACTTTGCCAAGGGAATAGTCATTTTATCTTTTGGGAAAGGGATGCTGTTGTTGGTTTTTAAAAAGTTGGATTGTAGGGCTCCCATCAGGGGATTTTTCCAATTTAATAATAGATATGTTCCCTCTTCCTGATTCTCATCAGGTCTGTAAAGAGGTTTAGCACTTCCCTCCCCAGCCAAGATCTTGACAAAAATATCCCCTGCGATAATTAGTTTTAGGGAAACAATTAGAATCATAGAATCATAGAGTTGGAAGAGACCACAAGGGCCATCGAGTCCAACCCCCTGCCAAGCAGGAAACACCATCAGAGCACTCCTGACATATGGTTGTCAAGCCTCTGCTTAAAGACCTCCAAAGTAGGAGACTCCACCACACTCCTTGGCAGCAAATTCCACTGTCGAACAGCTCTTACTGTCAGGTAAGATGTTGACAATTGATGTTGGTGAATTGCCCCACTCCCAAAGCTAATTGCCATGGGGGATATTTTAATCAAGAATGTTTCTAGAGCAGAAAAGGGTTAAACCTCTCATCACCATGCATAATTTTTTTTAAAAAAGAAAATATCCTGATGTGGTTGCTACCCATATAATTAAACCAATGCCTCCTAATTTCTTCTTTCATTCTCTATTTTTGCTTAAAAAGTGTCATCTCAGCAACTAGTGGGACCCCCCTCCCAATTTCAATGGCATCTCTATGATCCACAAATTAGCATTGCCACTTTGAGCAAATGACAACTTGAAATCAGACGGGAAGGATTATTAGCATCAATTTGGGGTATTTGAATGAGCCCAAGGATATACGAATACACATACACACATATTTATATTCTGGCTGTTGATTCTAAACAGCTGAGATAAAATCAAGGCAGCTTGATAATAGCCACTTGGAAGAAATCAAAGTTTCTTTACTAGCTCACTGATAATAATCTACAGAATAATGCTAGATCGTACTGACCCTTATTAGAAATGCCTGCTGATTAATGGCCACAATGAATGTCTCCGTGCTTCTTCAGAACTGCTGGGAAAGGCTATGCTTTCTAAATTATAGCCATCATTAATTATATAATCTCCAGTATATTTCTTTCAGCTTTACTCCCCTCGCCCTCCCGGCACATTCTGTAATATTTTTAAAGAAACAACCTCATTGTTGTAACCAAGCGAGAGATGTTGTTTGACATTTTCTGATTCTGAGAATTAACATCATATTCTAAAAGCTCTCTGGCCTCATCTGCTGCTGTTTGCAATTATATTTTAATTTCAGATGGTTGGTTTTCCGTTTAATATTTGTCTGCATATATATTGCCTGCTTGCCTGGATATTTAACACAATAGAGATACATAGACATAAAAGTATATGATATGATAGCCATCTTCAAATATCTTTCGGGCTGCCACATGGAGGAGGGAGCATGCTTGTTTTCTCTTGCTCTGGAGGGTAGGACTCAAACCATTTGGGGAAACTTTCTAACAGTGAGAGCTGTTCAGCAATGGAACAGACTCCCTCAAGAGGTGGTAGACTCTCCTTCCTTGGAGGTTTTAAACAGAGGTTGGATGGTCATCTGTCATGGATGCTTTAGCTGATATTGGGTACCTTTCAACTCTAAGATTCTATTATTGTTCTCCTATGTTAGTCCACAAGGGACGCGGGTGGGGACTTGCCGATCAGAAGGTTGGCGGTTCAAATCCCCGCAACGAGGTGAGCTCCCGTTGCTCGGTCCCTGCTCCTGCCAACCTAGCAATTTGAAAGCACACCAGTGCAAGTAGATAAATAGGTACTGCTCCGGCAGGAAGGTAAATGGTGTTACCGTGCGCTGCTCTGGTAAACGGTTTAGTCATGCTGGCCATATGACCCGGAAGTTGTATGCCGGCTCCATTGGCCAATAAAGTGAGATGAGTGCCGCAACCCCAAAGCCGGTCACAACTGGACCTAATGGTCAGGGCTCCTTTTACCTTACCTATGTTAGTCCACAATAAATGGTAAATAAAGGTTTAGATCTCACTGAGACAATAAACCTGGATCTGGGCTGAACCTCTTTAGATATCAACAATAACAACATTTGATAATCATAATAGACACACAACATAGCCCAAAGTTCTCAGTCGTACATAGTTTTTCTGTGTTATGAGGGTTTTTCCCTCCTTGTGTGGAAGGGATACATCATCACATCATGTATGAGCCCTGGTCTGTAGTTTGCAGTGAGGCCAGGGACAGATTTTCACCTTAAGGAGAACTAGCCTATATTTTAAAAAGTATCATTTATTATTAATCTCATATTGCAGAATCTTACATATGTCAATTAAACCACCAAGAAAGGACAGTTACTCAAGCTAGCTCAGAACTTCAGGGAATCTGGTCACCTGGAGCATTGCCCATAAAATGGCTGGATTCATAATGGTGCAAATGGTGCAAATGGTGCCAGTGCCTGCAAGAGGGCCAAGACTCTGAACTCTCATTAAAAAGAAGCAAGCCCCTAGAAGGAAAGTTATACAGCAAAATGTGCAGGCACCCCTCTAAGCAATTTCTGTGAGATAAGCCAGCCTGGCTGCTCCTGGTTTCCGTGTTTTTAGCCAACGTGTGATGTCAGAATTGTGATTGATGAGCAAGCTATTTGTACTCCAGAAACTATACAAACTTTATGGGTCCTAAAGAGTTGCTGTTACCCCCCTCATTTTTAGTGCTTCCTCCTTTAGTTTCTTTTTATCATCTGTGGAATCTCTTAAGAACAACTGGTCTAACTTTGCCCTTCCTTCCTTCCTCTGGTGGAATCTCTTAAGAACAACTGGTCTAACTTTGCCCTTCCTTCCTTCCTCTGGTGATTTCATTGCAAATAAGGTATTCTCTCTCTACGAGTGTTTTTCTACAATGGTAAAGGTAAAGGGACCCCTGCTACCTGCTGAAGAAGAACAACATTCTCTTTAGGTGGGAGTTTCCACAAGGACTGTCCTTTACCTTCCTGCCGGAGCGGTACCTATTTATCTACTTGCACTTTTGAACTGCTAGGTTGGCAGGAGCAGGGACTGAGCAACGGGAGCTCACCCCGTCACGGGCATTCGAACCGCCAACCTTCTGATCAGCAAGTCCTAAGCTCTGTGGTTTAACCCACAGCGCCACCCGCGTCCCTTTTCTACAATGGTACTACACAACAAATAGAAGAAGCCCAGGCAATCATGAACACTCACTGTGTAATTATTTATGTAGTTATTTATGTGTTCAAAACATTCATATACAGCTTAACACCACAGTCTTTATGAAGTCTAGTAAAAGATAAAGGTACCCCTGACCGTTAGTTCCAGTCGCAGACGACTCTGGGGTTGCAGCACTCATCTTGCTCTGTAGGCCAAGGGAGCCGGCGTTTGTCTAAATTTATTTATTTATTTTTTGTTTGTTGTCTAAATTGTTTGGCAATAAAGTCTGAAAGATACAATAAAGAAAAAATCAGAAAACTCAATTAACATACTTGCTTCTTTTCTGTATAAAGCAGTGTTCATTCAAACAAACAAACAAACAAACAAACCCAGAAATTCTTACTATAAACTCACTGATAAACTTAGATTCACAATTATTTTTTCCCCCTTGTCTCACGAATATAATCTGTTATATTGTCAATCCTGGTATGTGCCTCATGGAATTCATGCCTTAATGGCTTGAAACGCCATCCCAAAGCAAAGTATTCACCATGAGACAGAGGCAGCAGCTTCCTATGTCCCAGTGACATTTCCAGTAGTATTTCAAAATGGCAGCCAGTTGTTTATGTTTCTCACAGACACAAACACTCTATGCAACTAAAAACGGCACTGATAAACAGACAATATTGAATAATTTAAACAAAGGCATTAGCATCCAAGACAAAGTACAAATTTGCTGCAGAAGCCTTGCAGGAGGCTGTCCATGCTCTGGGAGAAATAATAGCATATATGTGGGAAACTCCTCCCAACCCCCAGCTGTTCCAGCTATCCCAATAAAAATGCTAATCTGCTTATTAAGAAGGGAATGAGATTTGAAATGAAACCCAGAACAATAAATGTAGCTTGCACAAGTAACAGAAGCCCAGTTATTAAAAGAAATAGAAGAAAGATAGTAATACTCCGTTCTTTTACCCTAAAGAGGCCACAGTGAAGTAAATGTCACTGCTTCAGAATAGGAATGGCGGCGGCAGTGGGGATTCACACGTCTCAGAACAATTCGCAACACAAAATTCACACTTCCCCGAAATCAGCAATGTAGTTCTCCTACCATAAAAAACTGCAGTAATATATATATGGGGAAGTATGCATAAAATGCATATTTGAGTGAAAATAATATACAAATATGCATTATATTATGGAAAATTCATTGTAAAAATGTGCATATTGGGATAAACACTTAATAAAATGCTGGAAATTTTCATGAGGACTTTAAAAAAAGAAAACACATGGAAATGTGGCAAACTGAATTTAAGTTTGGAGAAATGAGAAACAGAGAGAACCCAAAAATGGCAGTTTTGCCTTCAGACTTTTACAATCGGCTCCTCTCAGAGTCAGAAAGTAGCTCACACAACAGATGCAAATTTACACCGGCAGACGGAACATCTCTCAAAGTTATGAATTATATCTGTTTCAGGTACAGTCATACTTCGGGATGATTCAGGAAAAGCATTTTCGGGTTGCGCTCCGCAGCGACCCGGAAGTAACAGAGCAGGTTACTTCCGGGTTTTGCCGCTCACACATGTGCATGAGCTCAAAATGACTTCATGCACATGCGCAGAAGTGGCGAAACGTGACTCGCGCATGCACAGACGTGCAGATGTATCTTACGTTCACTTCAGGATGCAAATGGGACTCTGGAACAGATCCCATTCGCATCCAGAGGTACCATTGTATTGTTATAGAATAGGAGGCTTGCAGACCCTATTTGTCAATTAGGGCTCTTATGTGGCTTTTGGGTACCATGTTGCTTCTTTGCTCTTAAGTCGCTCACACTCATCTGGGTTCCCAGGAGCTGCAGCTTCTCAGTCTCCTGACTTAGCAGAGAATCAGAGGTTAATCCCTGTTCACTCTTACATCTAGAGTGAATTTTGGGAGCCAAGATTTATGTCTTGGCTATCATCAGTCACCACAAAATTATCACTCTTGTTGAGCTGAGGACAGAAGATGGTCAGTCCACCATGAGGTACTACCCCTCCCCTAACATCCCATACACCCCATTATTATAGAAACAACCAATACCTTCTAGTATTTTAGCAGGAGAATCACCTCAGTTTCTTATGCATCAATGGAGCTATTATCTCCAGTTCATCCAAACCTACTAATCATATGGTTGTGTGAGCAAGAGTCTGGCATTTGAGACCCTTCTCAGGCCACAACCTCTCCCCAAACCACACTTCTCATTGACCTGCTCTGGGCCGTCTTGAGTGCTTTTGCCTGGCTCAGTGGTGTCCTTGAACTGTGGTGGTGTCAGGAATGAGCCAGCTCTAAGTGAAGGTTTGCAGTCAACTGCAGAAAGCAGCCAGGCACAGCGAGACTTTTATGTTAGTCAGACAGGGGAGAGCTGACAGCTGCAGACTCTGCCTGACCTTGATGGGCCAGCTCAGGAGGCAGGAGCTGAAAGCAGGCTGGAACACAGCCAAAGCCCTCCAGAGGAGCAATAAGGCACGAACAGGCACAGAGAGTGTTTATCGGAAACAGAAGGGGTTGGAGATGATCCAATCAGTCCAAGGAGCCAGCGAATGGGAGGGAATCTAGACAGGAAGCAAAACAAAAGACGTAAGGTGTGAAAGTTCAATATATTCTGTAGACACAGGAAGCAGTCTTCAGAAGGGTCATCTTGAGTAATGATGCCAGAGGCTTTGGTCGAGCCGTCCAGAGCTATCTGTTTGTTTTTGCAATAAATCCTCCTTTTTAATTAGCTGCGCTTACTGTGTTATCAAGCTAGGAACCTGGACTCCTGACATGTAATGGTTTCCTGGATTGAAAGATTTGGAGAGGGTGCTACTTGGAGGAGCCTCTGACCTTTGTATGGCTAGAATGTAACCTACTGCATTTTTGCTCCACCCACTTTTGCCTCTGGCCCCACCTACCACCGACATGTAGAACCTGGAAGCTTCCCCACAAAGGCCTTTGGCTCTTGAACTGAAAAATGTTATCTACACACAATGAGATGACTTTTTAAGGGAATCCATCCTTCCTTTGTCAATTTTTCTCTTCCATGAAACCTGTAAAAAGTAGAGTCAGTTGCCATCTCCTTGATCCATGTTGGACTGGCTGTGAAAAGAAGATGAGCTACTTCCCCTGTGATTTGAGGCTTTGACCAAAATGCTACTCCAAATTTGACCAAACCTCTGAAGTGACATAAAAAGAAACTATCCTAGTTAGCAATATGCAGTTGGTACGTGGACCTAAACTCTTTTTCTGCTTAGCTCTCAGAGAACAACTGTTTTATTCACTAAACTAAAACTAGCTAGGCGGGAACAAATCAACAATATAAATTGTGGATTGTTTCCCTTGATCTGGAATGCCTATGGTCTCCAGTTTACCTACGGCATTGGTCAAAATAGGCCCAGGGATTATATCTCAACCATCAAAGCTTTCCTCCTGGTTTTCATAGACCCAGACAACTGTCACTGACTTCAGATCTGCCCATTTTTCTTCCATGGCCTATTTTGGACAGACAATTATTAAGTGTTCAATGTGATTGAATGTTCTTGTGGCTGCTAGAACAGTAGATGCTCTGAGATGCTCCTGTGATTATCTAGGTGGGGTGGGTGTGGAGCAAGGCAGCCACAGAAACTCTCTGGAAACACCGTTAACCACAACATTTATCTTTGGCTGCCTGTCTGGCTGCTACTTGCCCTTGGCCTAGATCAAGCTCATTGATTCCATGCTATCATGATGCAGCAACTAATTTCTGCCTGGCGGCATTATGCTCATAAACTGCTCTTACTTGGTAGTGCTGCAGTGAGACTGTGCCATAAACATTACTGCTAGGGGGCAAACAAACAGGAAGATACGAGAGCTATAAGCTGCTTTATCTACAACAACCGATTTTTTCCCCCAGCCTTCTCTTTTGGATCATATCCTGAGCATGGCAGTGTAAATAGGAATAAGAGCAAACAAGAAAAGATAAGAAGAGCTTGACAACTCAGTCGGTACAGCATGAGACTCTTAATCTTAGGGTCATGTTGGGCAAAAGATTCCCGCATTGCAGAGAGTTGGACTAGATGACTCTCACGGTCCCTTCCAACCCTACAGTTCTATGAGTTGGTATTTATACTGGTCTGTGACTGGTTAATGTACCAGACAATGAGACAATGTAACTACCTGAATACCCAGGTTCCACTCCTGCCACCCCAAGCTTAGCTGACTTGTCTCATGTCCTGATGCTCCCAATTAATAAATAATAGCAATGTTGTATTTCATTGTTACCTTAATCAAAACCTGGCAAAAACCCTTTAAAATGCATTCAAATGGAGTTGGCCGTTGGGGGTAACTGAGTAGCAGCTTTACCGTAGCACACAGAGCCCCAAGATATGTGAAAGCAATGATATTTTTTCAGCTAACAAATAACAGTGGATCAACTGGAGATTAGCAATATAGGTAACAGAGCAACATTTATATTTCTCCAACATGTCCAACCTCTTCCCATGCCAAAGCAAGTCTGTGCCCCTTACTCACAGTCAAGTTCAGGGATGCAGCAAATGTGTAAGGTTACTTTGGACACAGAAATTTGCAATTGTTGCAATATCCTGTTTCAACACAGAGGCTGCAATAGCAATGGGAGTGTGCTGCAATAAGGAACTCCAACCAGCAGGTGGCAGAATCAAAGTTTCTGCAGCTCCAAGCCAGGAATTGCTAAACCAGGTCCAAGGTATTAGGGTCACTCAGTGCTTCCCCTCCTGTGTGTTATTTTAGCAAGAAGTGATTCAGCCAGCAAAGCTTAGCAATTCCCCATGTAAAGCATTCTGCAGGATCTTCAATCTCAGCTCCCATTCGCAAAGAGAAAAGTACTTCCTATCTCTCCATGAGAAGTTCTGTGCCCCCCTGCTTTCCGGAGGTCACATGTTCAGGGCAGACCAGTATCCAGTTGCACCTTTCTGAGGGAAGCTGGCTGACAAGAAGATACAAATGGCCTAGATACCCTTTTGCTCATTAACTTATATTCCAGACGTTACAATAAAACATGGAGGGCAACTCTATCCAACATGCATACAGTGGTGCCCCGCAAGACGAATGCCTCGCAAGATGGAAAACCCGCTAGACGAAAGGGTTTTCTGTTTTTCAATGCGCTTCGCAGGACGAATTTCCCTATGGGCTTGCTTCGCAAGACGAAAATGTATTGCGAGTCTTGAGATTTTTTTTCGCTCCCCCCCCTTTTTCTAAGCCGCTAAGCCTTTAATAGCCTTTTAGCAGCTGAGCCGCTAAGCCTTTAATAGCCGCTAAACCGCTAATAGCGCTAATCCGCTAATCCGCTAATGGGCTTGCTTCGCAAGACAAAAAAACCGCTAGATGAAGAGACTCGCGGAACGGATTAATTTCATCTTGCGAGGCACCACTGTAGTGTGTTTCAGTTTCCCCTCGTGCTTTCTGCTTCTGCCAATTGGTGGAGGATGTTATTTTCCTTACAGCTTTCTGTAAAGGTAGCTGAGAGGAAAATGCAAGTGGGTGGCTTAGTAAACAGATTTCACCAATGGAGACAAACTTTGCCTCCAGCAAAAATTCAAGGTTAAATATTTGAGGTGTTTCAACTTGGGGGGGGGGGAGGAGGAGGCAGGAGTCCAGATAAGACTGAATATTCTCCGGGGAGATTTAACACATTCTTACATGACACCTGCGAGGCATTCATTCAGATGATTAGTCCAGCTATTCTGTGAACGCCATTTGCCTTTCCCTAGCACTGGATTCCCAGCTGCGAATCTGAGGCTGGGATTGCAATTCTTGTTGTATGAATATAGTGAGAGATATGTACACAGTGCCATTGGTATGAATAGTGCTTTGCTGAGAGAGGGGCTGTGCGCTAGTAGCTAAAATTGTGGAAACCTTTGGGAAAAGGTGTGTTTCCAAGGTCTGATGACTCATAACACCTGATTGGCTCTCCAAACATTCATGCTCATTGGCTACATTCAAATGAAGGAAAGCGACTGCATATCAACCTAAGCAAGTTCTGCTTCTTTTTCTGGTTATTTGGTTATAACTTTTGATCTAATACAGATAATTGAACAAACTTTGTTGCATCACATTCTTCATTAAATTATCTTTCCATTGATATATAATTTTATGGTATTACTCCAAAAAAAGTGGCTTTAGCAACGAAGTAAAATGTAAGATTGGATTAACAACAGATAAATTAATAGGATATGAATTTGCTGGATTAAATTTTAAAAAGGGATACAAGAACGGGAGACGTGAGGAAGTTGGGAAAATAAGCTAATTGAAGATGAGAAATTAAGAAAGAGGGAATTTTTGTTTTTTGTTACTATATGTGTTTTTATCTCTTTTTTCCTTTTTCCTTTGATGGGTTTAATGTTTGTATTTTTGTACTGTATTCTTTTTTGTGATTTTGTATTTTCTTTGTCTATGTATGCTTTATTATTGTGAAAACTTAATAAAATATTTATTAAAAACAAAACAAAACAGGCTCTTGTCTGAAATGCTGGAGAACTTATTCCAGTCAATCTCAACGATTCTGAGGTAGATGGACCAATGGCCCTATGTAACTTAGTGTTCCTATGTACAGGCATGAAGACAGATCTCTGCCCTGGAGATCTTGTAATATAAACATAAGGAAAGGGGATCAAGGGAGGAAAGGGAGGTGGAAGGAAGGGTAAGCAAGCCTCAGGTGAATTTGGAGGGTCCCATTCAGGAGAAACATCCAATCAATGTTTCAGGAGAGAAGAAATAATTTTGCTAAGTCTAGTAAGATTTCTCAGATTTCCACTTCTGATGAAAACAGTATCTAAAATCCTTCCACCCGTCATTGGCAAGGTATGCAGCATTTCTGCTTGCAAAGTGCCTCATGTGCACAATCACATTTTAGTGGAGAACCTTGAGGTCTATTTTTTTCCATAAAAATATGCTATTGCCCTTGCTTTTGTGGTGCACTGCCAATGGACCTTTATTAACATTTCTGCCAACGGTAAGTGATCTACGAGTCCAAGAATTGGGGGCCTGCTCTGCTATGGTGTGTGTCAGAAGCTTCTGAGAAAGGGATTTTTATAGTATGTAATATAATGTGCGCACGTAGTTTAATTAATGTGTTAATCTCAAAGCAATTAATCTCAGGGTGTGTAAAGCTGGTAGAGACTTTAAAGGGGAAAGGAGCCCCGCCTAAACTCCTGTCTCTCCCCACCCCATCAACAATGATACGTAATAGGCAGTTCATTTTCTAACGAGGCTGGTTCAATTAATACCATCACCATTTAACTAAAATACAGGAGTCATGAGGACATAAAATATTACGAGGCTAATTCAAAACCTCTGGATCTCCCTCCCAACTACTCAAGCTTAAATGTCCCGAATTCATCAAGAGTAATTGTCCCAAATTAAATTTAAGGCCTTGGAACACTCTTATTTGAGACAAAGTCATTGAGAACAGGTTAAGTCAAAGATTTAAAGGTAGCTCTATATCAAGGAGATTGCAGGGTGAAAAACAGAGCTGAGCAATTTATATTCAATGCTCTCAATAAATCAACACATCCTGCAGAGGGGCAGGGGGTATGAGATTATGTAAATAGAACTCCATGACTTCTGGTCTCCAAGGATGTTATCCATGCTGTTGAAAGCAGCAGGTTTCCTCTTAAAAATCAAAGGTGTGTGTGTAGAGGTGGGGCGAGAGAGCTGATAAGTCAGCCAAGTTTTCTTGGTTTCAACAGCAGAGCTATGTTGTTGTTGGTAGTCGTTTAGTCATGTCCGACTCTTCGTGACCCCATGGAGCAGAGCATACCAGGCACTTCTGTCTTCCACTGCCTCCCACAGTTTAGTCAAACTCATGCTGGTAGCTTCGAGAACACCATCTCTTCCTCTGTTGTCCCCTTCTCCTTGTGCCCTCCATTTTTCCCAACATCAGGGTCTTTTCCAGGGAGTCTTCTCTTCTCATGAGGTGGCCAAAGTACTGGAGCCTCAGCTTCACGATCTGTCCTTCCAGTGAGCACTCAGGGCTGATTTCCTCCAGAATGGAGAGGTTTGATCTTCTTGCAGTCCATGGGACTCTCAAGAGTCTCCTCCAGCACCATAATTCAAAAGCATCAATTCTTTGGCGATCAGCCTTCTTTATGGTCCAGCTCTCAATTTCCATACATCACGACTGGGAAAACCATAGCTTTAACTATACGGACCTTTGTTGGCAAGATGATGTCTCTACTTTTTAAGATGCTGTCTAGGTTTGTCATTGCTTTTCTCCCAAGAAGCAGGCGTCTTTTAATTTCGTGGCTGCTGTCACCATCTGCAGTGATCATGGAGCCCAAGAAAGTAAAATCTCTCACTGCCTCCATTTCTTCCCCTTCTATTTGCCAGGAGGTGATGGGACCAGTGAGCAGAGCTATGCACATGTTAATTCACAGCAGAGTTGTTTAAGGAATTCATTATTTGAAAATTCCTATGTAAAACGAGCTGATGATGATGATGATTAAATGTGGGTATTGTTTTTAGGATGGTTTCTAAGAAACTTTAACAAGAAGAAAATGAAGATGAGCAGTAACCAAGAGGAAGATCACCATTGGCCTGATATCTAAGAGTAAATATGAGGTTGAGAGTTTTAACTGTTCATTTGGTTTTCTACTTGTCAAAACTAGGAGACACAATTCTTAGACATTTAATAACAAAAGTACACATATCCATATGAATGGATTTTGGATATTGAGGGGGGGGGAAGGCCAGGGCTATGTATTTGACTCAGATGAGGAATGAGTTTGGGGTGAGAAACCTCACCTTGAAGATATTGGGACTGTCTTGGAGTCTGAGGTGGCCCAAGGCAAGGCTAGCTGGCTCAGTTCTCCTGGAGCCTTGGCAGGGTGAGGGGCTTCTAAAATATTTGCTGCATTTTTGTACAGTGGTACCTCGGTTTACAAACTTAATCCGTTCTGGAACTCTGTTCTTAAACCAAAACGGTTCTGAATCCGAGGCGTGCTTTCCCTAATGAGGCCTCCTGCCTCTGGTGCCCTTCCACCGTTCGGATTCCGTTCTTAGACCAAGGTAAATTTTGCAAACTGGGACACTACTCCCGGTTTTGCGGAGTTCATAAACCGAATAGTTTGTAAACAGGGTCGTTCGTAAACCGAGGTACCACTGTAATTTCCTCCAAGCTCCCCATAGATTGAAAACACCTAGGGTGGGAAGGCACAGGAGGAAGTGGGGTTCTGTGATTGACAACTCTAACTTCCAATCCGGGATTGGCTTCTCCAGATGGTCATTTGATCAGTTATCTGTTGTGGAAATCACAGACTGACCGTATGCTCAACCAGGGTGATGATTTATATACAGAGCAGAGAGATGGATGAGTCAGTTATATTTGTATGAATCGTGGACTTTTATCCATCCTAGCTTTCTTTCGACCTTTCTGATCTATCTTGTCTTATGAATAAGACTCCTTTTATGTAGAAAGAACTCTTCCAGGGATTTCTGTGCCCTTTGCTAATTAGCTGTTAGCAGCAGTGCCTAAGTGGTTTTGGAGTTTGTATATGATTTTGTCCTTTCTTTGCTTTCAGAAGTTTGGCTGACCTTTGCTTCTGTTCCTTCCTTCCTTCCTTATTCCAGATCATATCTCTTCTCAAATCCAAACATTTGCATCCTGATTCCCCCCCTTGCTGTTTGTGGCTGGCTAGGAGACTCTTGAGAGTCCCATGGGCTGCAAGAAGATCAGACCTATCCATTCTGAAGGAATGCCTTGTATAATGCATTTTTGTATACCATTTTCACCAACAGGCACATATATTTTGCTGAACATTACTTGGCTGGAGAACTGCCTTGCAATTATTATTTTTCAAAGTGGCAGATAGCTATGCTTCCTGTATTGCTTCAGAAAGTGTGAATTTGGTAGGCTCACCTATAAATGTGAAGTGAATCAAAATTATCCCTCACCCCCTACTGATAGAACTAAATTGCAGAGTCCAGAAGGGTGCAAAAACTGGTGTTCGGATACATGTTAGTCTGGGAAGTGTGAATCAGGTTGGTTCACAAATGTGGGCCAAATGAAATCCTCACACATCTCTGCACTGATTGGCTTCCAGCTTCCAGCACAGGCGATGTCTGTTGGCACCCTCAAGGTCTGCTAGCTAGTCAACACCCATATGCTTGCACAGTGCTGAGTGAAGCCATGTTGGTAAGAATGGGCTGCCTCTTCTCAGAAGCAAAGCAACCCAATGGTTGCAAGTGTTCTCCATTTATTCAATTGTAGATCTTTTTTTTATAAAAAAGGTATATATACTACATGGAGAAAAATGTGGACATATTCTCAAAAATATGAAGGGCTGTTCCAGGGTTGGAGGGATAATCAGAATCATTGCACGTGGCTCTCTGATGAAAATGTTGGCTAGCTTGTTGTTCTTCCAGACACCTTGTCCTGTTCTTACTACGACCAGACATGCTTTGCCTCCAAAACACTTATTAGTCTGCTGTTGCATTTAGCATCTCAGCATAACAGCCCTAATCCAACTAGGGGTACTACATGCATGGAAGCAAAGCAAGGGGTTATAATCTTTGTCATTAGAAATTACATTTATTAAAAAATGTTAACTTTCTTCTGTGGCATATATGCCATATCAGAACAGCCTTCCACTGGAGAAGCTATCTTGTCCATTGACTGATAAATTAACTATTCATATTGTGCTTATCTATTAGCTTTATTAAAATTTTATTTTTTAAAAAAAGCATATTTTAATTCCATTCTTCCTCCAAGGATCTTAGGGCAACTTCATAGGATTTGACCATTTTTTCACACAACGATTGCTTCATTAGACTGAAGCTCACCGTTCCAAGATGGCGGCACGTTCATATGCTGTGGCTCTGAGCTCCCAATACTTCACCTACTGGTATCTTACTTGGAAAATAAATACAACTCAGGTGGTTAAGAAAACCCAACAGAGACTCCATCTCCTCATAGTATTGCAGAAGAATGATGTCAATCAACATCTGATGATCTCCTTCTACCGGTTAACAATAGAAAGTGTCCTTTCATACTGCATCACGGTGTGGTACACTGGTTTGACATCATCTGATAGGAAGTGCCTACAGAGGGTGGTGAATACAGCACAAAATATTATGGGCTGTCCCGTGAATCCGCTGGATGAAATAGCGGAAGAACGTTGCCTCAGGAGAGTGAGGAAAATTCTCAGGGATGATTCACACCCTGGCCTGCACTTTCTTGATCTCCTGCCCTCGGGCAGAAGATATAGAAGCACGATTAGTCGCACCAACGGGGTAAAGAACAGCTTCTATCCGTGGGCTGTTAGGCTGCTGAATGAAAAGATAATAACAGGGCAACTGACTTTTGGGTTTGGTGGGTATGCGTCAGTAAACGAGGGGAATTAAGACTAAGAGAGTTGAGTGGGGGGGTGCTCATGTAATCTCACTGTATACAAGTTGTGCAAGTGACAATACAGTATTTCAAAGTCCAAACTACATGGGAAGTTAGCTGAGGGCAACCCCCTCCCAAAAACCCCAAAAAAACCCCAACGCTTTCACAAATTGCCAGTGCAAGCAGATCCATATCCGATCCAATGACACACAGAGAAACAGACACACAGAGAGGCAAACTATGATCTCAGTCCAGATCAGGGTCCCTTTGCCTGCAAATCTGAATGTGAGAGAAGCTCCCATTGGCTATTATTGCAGTGTGTGTGTGTGTGTGTGTGTGTGTGTGTGTGTGGTATTCTACACCAGGCTTGTCATGGTGGCATAAACTTTTACTGATTTTCGAGGAAAGGCCATTTAAACGAAAATGGAGATCAACTGAGAATTATTGTTTATATCCTCCAGCTATTTTTGGTACTCAGATATAGTGGGACTGCAGCCATCGAAGGAGGAGAAACGATTTGCCCCTTCATTTTCTTCCGAGCCACTCATATTCTGAGCTTCAAGCATCTGCTTCGGTTTTCCGTGGCAGGGGTTCTTTTGTTGTTGTTTCACATAATAAGTACGTATTAAGGCTGCTTATTATCCACAAAGAGGAATTTGCACCTTGCAGCTTGTACTTTGCTTGACACAGTCTCTGCAGGACATTTCAGAAGCTTGCATTTATAATCCTTTCTTGGCTTACACTCACGTAGCATCTTAAGCACCCTAAGTCTTAAGATGAAGAGGAAAAGGAAAAAGAAGTTGCTTGTTGGTTGTGGGGAAGAAGAGCAGGGTGAGCAGCTTCTCTCTGAGTAAAAGTGACTAGAAATGAGGTTGAGGGGGGAAGATCCACAGGAATTCAAATTTTGCAGGGGCTTTCAGGTGCCAGCCTAGCTTCCTGGAGCACAGAGGATTAGCTCTACCTGTGATGGGAGGTCTTAGACGTTGTCTGAAAGGGGGATCCTTAGCATAGACAAGCAGGCAACACAACACCTTTCCATCCTTTCACAGTTGGGGCTGAGTTCATTTAGGGGAAGAGAGTGCATT